>NC_137591.1:26180751-27525866 GCF_963210335.1 Falco punctatus
ACACATGCTCTTGTGCATAGCATGAAAGGAGAAACCATTTACACAGATAGCAAGTGTCTTAACAGAGGTGAAGGATACCCTCAAAATAATTTTTTATTTCTTCCTCTAAAGCAGAAAATACTACCTAGTTACAGTAAGTTTCTCTTTTCGTGCTATATATTGTCAGCTTTTGCTTACTGGGACCTTGTCCCAGCTGCACTAGTGACGGTATCATCAATTATTTGACGAAAAAGCTTCCCAAGTTAGTCAAGGGAACAATAAAAAGCAATTCCTCCTATTCAGAGCTGATCCCTTTGTTACTGTAATAACTGCAGCTGCCAAACAAGATAGCAGTGCACATTTGTCAGACAATCACTCATATTTCATTAATATTTCTGCCAGAAGACAGAGAGTGTTTCCTGCTTTTCTTCCTTTATTCTAATATGAACTTTATCATACACTTGGGTATTGACAACTATTTTAAAGTTGACAGGCACTGGGTAATTATCAACCCGTCCCTGAAACTTCAGAATATTTTAGCGTTCCTTTGCCAAAACTCACTTCTGGTGACAACCATCTGTCACATGTGCAGAGCTATGTGAGTTTAAAAATAAAAGAGCACCTCCCCGCACAATGTTCTTCCTTTCTACTTGCCACTCCTCTCCCTGCTGCACTCTTGCGTAACTCTGTCTGCCAAATCTTTGGGCCTCCAGCACAAGGACTGAATTTCAGCCCTTCTTCAAAAGTATGTGGCAGCAGCATCACTGGCTAAAGCCCAAAACAAATACTCTAAAGCTGTAACAACAGAGCAATAAAATGTTCCCCTGAGACCAGACTAGATGAACACTGGAATAATCCAGTATTTGTATTTTTACAATCTGTTAGTGATAACCACAACATACTGAAGATGAAGCTAGACTTACAGAGAGAAACAGTATCAAGGTAAAAGAAGCAGGTGAGAGGGTGAGACAGAGCGTGTGTATATGCTTCACCGCACTGGAACAGTCTGAGGTGGAGGCAGGTCTGATTAACCTTACACTAACCTTTGCATGAGAGTACAGGCAGAGCCCCCCACCGAGCGCCACTTCTGGGGAGTTTCCCATACCAATTCCTAAATGCCCTTGACACCCCCGCAGGGAGATCAGCTTGTTTAATTCACCTAAGAGAAGATGAAAAGGGGGCTTGTTCATACATCTCACACACTTGCACAGAGAGAAGAAACTACTGCATTACAGAATGCACTATTGAGATCTAATGGCAAGTGCATTTTAGGAAAACCCAAAGATTTTCAAACCAAATATCTCAAGATATAATTAACCAATGCAGTAATTTACAGAATAACATGGTAGATTCTTCACACCAAGATACAGATGCGCCTAACAATTATGGTTAATTCACCCAAATTACTGACAACAAGGTAATTGCCCTGCACCAGCCTCTGCCCGCTGTTACTCAGAGATCAAGACTTTGTCCCTTTACTCTTTTACTTCAGCATCAGATATATAGATACAACCCATCCAATCCATTGTAACACATTTTATTTTATATAGTTTACCTTCAGAGGCACAAGAAACCACTTTGTTCATAGGAGGTATTTCCCAGTGCTGCTCTGCATTCTTACTGACAGAACACGACTCTTGCTCTTAGAGTTTCCAAGCATATTACAAACATTATTGTCATTTTACCATGATCTGATAATGCCAATTATGTTAAACTCCTTTACCTTCAAGAGCTTCATTTAATACCATTTTATTCCTACAAATCTATACACATAGTCCACAATCAGATGTTCACCTGCATAACAAAGTTTACCTTTGAACCTGATCTAAATCCCCCATTTCAGGTACAATTTCTGTCCTAGACTTATAGTGGATGGAGGATAAGTGAATATACCCACAGGAAATCCATTGGTTTTGCTTACTTTTTCTTTCCACTTGCTGACTGTGGCACAGTGCATTTAACAGACCCAAAAGACAATGCCAGTTTTAAACTATTCAGGGGTCTCTACCTGTTTTTCTGAAACTATGCAAGGCTTCTCATTCAGACTTTTTAAGGCAAAGCAGTAATTCAAAGCCTAACTATAAACAGCTGCTCTCCCCTATGAATTCACGAGGGATCAAAAACCAGGCAGACAGATATTCCTCTGGCACTTGACAAAAAGAGGAAGAAATAGAACACAAAGAACCAAGAGGCATGCCTTAACACAGTACTTTATACTTCATGCTTCCATATATTTGAAGGTATATCAGGTAAATATGTACCACTGAGAATTTTGAGAGAATTATGATGGTATTACTATATCAGACTTTCAAAGCAGGCCAACCTGTCCACATTGAGAAGCCACTATAATGTTATTCAACAGCTCATAGCCTCAGGCTCCAAAATTCCTAAGCAACAGAGAGGTTAAGATTTCCCTGAGGAAGTAGTCTTCCTACAGCAGGTCATGTGTGACTGTAAGCTTCAACATGCCTTCTGGGAGCTGAAGTCACTGAAAAGCAGCTCATCAGAAGAGCTAGCAAAGAGGAACAGCCAGTCAGAACACCTAACAAGCAATTCCCAACACATGACTGGCTGTAGCTGCAGGGAGGCTTCCTTCTTTAGCAACCTGCGCTGGTTACTGCAGAACTTTATACCATCAACCTTAGGTGTCTGCGGGCAGGACAGAGTAGTTGAAAGCCCCAGCAATCAGTTTCAGTTATCATTTATGTACTTTAGAGAAAGAACAGCCATTTATTTTTGCCTGTTTCCCCCTCGTATCTGCCTCCTACTGCTCCCTTACCCTTTCTTCAGGCAGTACGGTACTATTTCATTAAGACACGAGTCACCACTTCCAAACTGAAAGTACATGTCCCTGATCATCCAAGCGATTCAGAATTGTTTCATAAAATCACAGAAACTGAAAAGACCTTTGGAGGTGTTCAGTCCTACCTCCTGCTCTGACAAGGCCTATTGCCAACATCAGTTTGTGGCTTCGTGTGTGTGAGCCTTGGAAGCCTCCAAGGGTGAAGACCATTCAGCATCTCTGGTGACCAACTCCACCACTGTCCATCATCGCAAAGCAGCTTCTTCTAATATGCTTGAACATGCCAAGCTATAATCAGTGGCCCTTTCCCCTTGTCTTCTGGTACTGTTAAGAAGACTATGGATACATCTTTGTAACTACCATCCTCATAAACTACCCAAATAGCTGAAGGCAGGTAATTAGATGACCTCCCTCTCCCTCAGCCTCCTTTCCACCAGAGCAAGCAAGCCCAACTCCCTCAACCTCTTCTTGGAGGTCATACCGACTTAGCTAGTCTTTGACTATCTTGGTAGCCTCTTACTGGATCCTCTATGTACAATTCTTTCTTCCTGTAGCAATATCCATACTGGAAAAAAAAACAAAAAACATACAGAGTGGAAAAGCAGTCATCTTCTGAATGAGAACATATTTTCCAAGTGTGATGTGTTTTTCTCAGAAAGCCCCAAATAAAGAATATGGTATTTTAAAGCCTGTGTGAGTCACAGAATGAAATCTGTGGAAGTGTCGCCACTACTTGGCAAAAATTACAGCTCGTGATCACCAGTAAATAAGACTGTTCCACAGCTGAGATACATAACCCGTTAAGTTATTAAACAGAGCAAGCAAAAGCCATAATTATAATTTTGTGGAGAAAGCCCTCCATAAACCTGCCAGGATAATTAAAAAACACAACACTTATTAGCCTTTTGCATATTGTGTTCATGGTTTATATGAGAAAAGCAGCACTTCATATAGAGGTCATATTGGGTCAGCTCAGTCTTCTAATAGACTAGTTTCAAAGTTTTAAATTAATGCAGTAGCACAGAAAGTTTCTCTATAAAGAGTCAGGAAATATCAATTATTGTTTATGCAGCTGTTAAATTGTAGAAGCATGTTATATTTTGTGTTACTATAAACGTTAACGTTACTGTGGCACTGTAATGAAGTCCCTTCCAAAGTCACTTTTACCTTTCAATTTTCCTGCTTTTAATTCTGACTGAAATATAAATCAGAGCACTGCACTTTATTACAGCTCTGAACAGAACTCCCACAGCTGCACATACATATTTGAGCATGCATAATATCAGTGTGCAAACACACATGGAGGAGCTGGGCTCCAATCTATCCTCTTATGTATACGTCCATGATGGCAGCCCTCTACATACACTGCAGAACTTAGTCTGATCACAAGAATCATCACCAGCACTGCTTACACTTTCAATTTAGTCCAGTGATGACTGCTGGGAAAGGCAATAACGGCAGCTTTGGGAAACTGGATGAACAGAGAAACATTCTCCCTCCTGCTTATTTTTCCAGATTCCGGAAATTGTGGTCCAGGGAGTCACAGCATAACTGACCTGCCTCATATTGATCTGACTGTAACAGTCCTAATTAGCAAACATTTTTCCTTGGACAACCACAGGGAGGAAAAAGGTCCAAGTTCATTTCAAAGTACAATCTCCATAGGAGGCCGCCATATCTCCTGTCATCCAGTTTAGCATGCTGCCCAGTCAGCACATCCCTTCATCATTTCCATGCCTGACCTGGACCATTGAGAGTATCTATGTCTGTACTGGAGGCCCCAGGTTCAACCTGCTCTTAATTCTTCCTTGGTCTTATTAACTGTAAGCTGAGGTACTGAAGCTACCTAATGATTTGTTACTGCAAGTACTACATAAATCAGAGCACTGATGATGAGTTACAGAGGTATTTGCCTCACCTACTATAAAAATCAGCATACCTTAAATAGAGGTAGCTTATCAAGGGGAGAAGATGCCAATCATTTCATTTGAGTTTTATATCACTAAGCCACCTCTCCCAACAGCATCACTGTCTGTAATCTCACTGCAAAAGACAAGGACTGCACCTGCACTTACGGTGAATTGCTATCTTCATTCCCAGATCAGGAAAGCACATTCACAGTGGGCAATGAGAAGCAAAAGGTTATTTTAGATGCTGCACACACAGCACCTGATCTTTCCCTAGGGCTGTCGATCAGACATCTTCCCTAGCAATCAATTCATGTAAAGAACAAAATGTAACCTCATTAGTTTTCAGCATTGCTCTGTCAGACACAGGATTAAAACCAAGAAGGCATCTTCATTCAAAACTCTCTTGTTCCAATTCTGGCAGCTTTCTGACAAATGTTGTTCTTTTGAGGTGAAATTTCTCAGAACTGTTCTTAGCCTCAAAAAGGTTTTCTGTGGAGGTTCTGGGTACAATACCAAGTGGCTCCATATAAGTTACCTGAAGAGATATGGATGGAGAAAGGAGGTCTAGGGGAAAACATTACTGAATAATTTTTAGGACTATCTTTAGAATCGTTTTTTTAAATTTGTCTCTGCAGTCACCATCACTGTCAACTTTAGGACTGCAGGCTGTTTCCATCCTAAGGAGACATAATGCTCCCAGATGTCTGTGGTTTTCAGACAGGTATATAAACATCATTCATAAATGGGAACAGAACTGCAATCTTAGCAATGTAGAGACCACTACTGATTCCCAATTTAAAAGCAGGTCGATTTTGGGTTCTGTTCAGACGTTCCCCAAGGAACTGGGAAACTGCATTTTATTTGCTGCTATTACTTTCAACATCTGTGCTCAATATTTTTAATCTACATTTCCTATTAACTTAATAGTTCTGAATCACTACTTCCTGTCTGTGGGACCAGAATGCTCTGTCTTGCTTCTACCAGGCATTTTCTCAGAGAAATGAAAAGACAGCCTATGGTTGGAGAAGGGACAAATGTGCCAACCTGCAAGAGACTTTCACTCAACAATTATAACCTTACAAACACTGAAGTTACTTCATTTTCTTATGGCTCTGCCCCACTGGGGAAAGATGGGGGTATTTAGAGTAATTCACTCTTATCTACAGAAAATGCAGAACTAGCAAACAAGAATAATTTGCACATTTAGCACTAGCTCAAGGCTTTTAAATAATAAACAATGCCATAGTGAGTTAGAAGAATCATTTACCTTGTGCAAAAGTTTGCATTGCTCTTGGTGCTGAGCATGCAAACTCCGCCACTGGAACTTCAGTCTCCCGTTTAACCACTGTAGGTATCGAACATCTACTCTGTCTTCTGGCCCATATTCAAGTGCTATTTCAGCTGTACCCTTCTGGCTGCTAGGCAGATCATCTTCACACTAAAAGCAGAAGAGAATACCAAAAGGTTTTAAGTTTGCTTCAATATTTTCAAATCATTCAGTAGTGAAGAACATAGAAGGCAAATAGGTCAAAGATTTTTAAAAAAAAAAGGAAGTAAGTTCCAGCAGTAGAGAGAAATTGTAACCTTTCAGAATAGAGGACTGGGAACAGCCTAAACAAGTACTGAAGTCTGGAACAAATACCAGCTTCTCAGCTATGATATAGTGAGCTGTCTCCTCTCCTGTCTTTCATTTTCCATACCCAGGAAGACACAGTGTTCCTGAGACAGCAAAAGCATGTTCTTTACCCAGATGGGAAAAAAAAAAAATCACATTTTGACTAGATTCTAATAAGTCAAAGAACATAAACAGATTTAGCTCCTCCAGTGTCTTCCTGAAAGTGCTGCAGGCTATATTTGGTGACCCTATTTTGTAAATCAAT
The DNA here is from genome assembly GCF_963210335.1 of Falco punctatus. NCBI lineage: Eukaryota > Metazoa > Chordata > Aves > Falconiformes > Falconidae > Falco > Falco punctatus. The sequence goes on from NC_137591.1 coordinate 26,187,324, forward strand.
GACTTATATAGGCACAAAATTGCGGGCCTGTGCTTACCCAGCTACTTTCTTTTCTCCATCCAGCATTTCCCTTCTTGCAGGATAGAGAAAAAGAAGCAATCATCCAGCTGACATTGACCAGGAGTCCACAGAGGCACTCCCAGCTACAGTTGTACCATCTGTCTTGCCTTGTTTTGTATTTCTCTAGAGTAATTTGGAAGAAAGAAGGGAGAAGCAGAGTTACCTTTTGTTCATCTTGTCCCACTTTCCTTCAGCTGCAGGGGAAAAAAAAAAAAAAAAACACAACCAAAAAACCCAACCAAAACCAAACAACCACCTTCATCTTCTGGACGAAATTTCTGCTTGGCCAAAAGCATAAAGCAAGCAAGACATTTCTGTTGTATCTTTCTTAAGGAACATGGGGGGAATTCCACCTCCCACAGCCTCTTGCACAAAGAGATCATTCATACTTACAAACAGATCTCTCTCCATTTTCAGCTAAGACTCGTGCAGATTGCAAATTAAAAGGGGAGGAAGACATGGGTTGTTTTGCTTCTGATGCCAGTAACACCACTGAAAGTAAGGCTGAGCTGTCAACTTCATCTAGTCTATAGAAAGTATATACAATAAACATAATCCACAATTCCAGATTTTTTACTACAGCATATCATAAGTAGAAGTAATACAGAACTGCAAAAGTCTGGTTATTCAGAACAGGTGTTTGCCAGCTCAGAAACTGTGTCCCAGTTGTTGGGCTTTCAAGACATTTCTTTAAAGCAGAAATTTAAAAAGCCTACTCGAAACATGACTGTTTTCAAGAAAACATTTAAGCAGCTATTTGGACCCATAGACCTTGATAGTATTTAAACACATGTGTTTCCCTGCTTCACAGACTTCCATGCTCAATATAATCTCATAAAGATTCTACTGGCAGGCAAAGCTTAAATGTAATTCCAGTTCGGATCCTAAACTAAAAATGAAAACTGTAAAGTGAAGAGAGTTTAATCTTGCCTTAAATGCATATTTCAGCAGCAGCATATCTATAATCATGATCAAATAACCCCCTAATGCTTGTTTTAACCTAACCATCACCTCAGTTGACAGGGCCTCTAATACAATAAGTGTTCCTATTATTTATAAGCACAAAAATGCTGTTCTGGTCACATAAAATGTATCAAGATTACAAGTTTTTTCCCTTTGCTCTGTGGCTCAAATAAACTCATGCTATAAATCACAGGGGCAAAGGGTTGGTAAAGGGCTTTTCTGTTTAAAGACACAGATTCATCTTAAAAAAAAAAAACCAAACACACACACAAACCACAGTATCCCCTTTGTGCCAACTGCAATGTCACTTTTTCCTCAGATGCCTTCAGCCTCATGCCCCTAAATCAAAAGGCACTGTGTCCTAGGGCACTGCAGTCTTCATGGTTCTGATTGTCTTGCCCCTACCAGGAGAGGTTTCTGGACTATGAAACCATACAGATATGATTACCAGGTTGCCCATAAACATGATGAGGTAAGCAATTGGATATTAGTCACTACAGCAGAGAAAATGCATGTGTAAACAACATTAAACATTTCACATAAGCAGCCAGAAAGCTGCAAGGCCAAAGACAGACCTGGGACTCCCAGATTAAAATCTGCATTTTCCATAATTTACAGTTCAACTCCAACTTCCCTGGTTAGAGGTTTCTGAACGGCACAAACACTGCTCTCCTGGGAATTCATTTCAGGAAGGGATGGCATTAGATTCGATTGCTTTGCCAGTACAGTGACAAACACCATGCACAGCTAATTTTATTGCAGCAACCTGCCTTATTAATATTAAAATAAGGAAGCCAGCCGATGCATTTTTTAGCAAGATCTCTCTATTATTTATTTCACAAACTGAACAAAAAATTTACTTTTACTATGAAATACTTAGCCTGGCATAAAGTAAACAAGGTAAAAGAAAAAAGGTCTTGCATATTACACCATGACCTCAATTTCTAGTCCCATCTTTACAATCTAAGACTATTTACTGCTCTCCCAGTGGGAGAAAAATCACTAAAATACCAGCCCAAGCTAGAGCCTTTGCTTCAAATATCACTGTGAATTTATCTAATCTATGCAGCAATATGGGTACACACCTACATTCACTTCTGAGACACAGAAGTGCACATTTTTTAGTCAAAGAGAGCAGCCAAAGCAACAACCCAGGGCTCTCAATGGCCTCTCCACATTTGGAACGCTCCACACCAGCTCTGGAAAAGATCATTTCATAGCCACTTACCAGAAAAGCTTTTTGCTTGTAAACTGTTTGCTGCAATTATTGTTTCTCTTTGATTTTGTTCTGAAAGTGCATGGACTCCAGCTACAGAATGGTGCCACAGGCTTGTAGTACAAAAGCCACATCAACAGTATTGATACCCTCATTACAGTGTCAAAGTCTTTACCCATTACACTGGTGGTATCAGAGTTAGCCAGGTCAAACTGGATGACATGGACTCACCAGAGCACCTGTGATTAGTGTAACTTAAACAGAAGCTAGAACAAAACCCCTCAATTCCACTCCCACTGTAACTCACCCCAAACAAGCCTTTCTGTTCTAAAAGCTCAAAGTACTGCTGCTAGAAAGCCTCAATATCAATTTATTGGCAAGACTAAGAAAAGCAACAAAGACAGATAAAGCGACACACATATATTTACATGAACTCTCTTCAAGCCAATGCCTGAGCTATCACCCTGCCTGCACTTAGGTGGAACTTAAACCCAGCTCTCCTGTGGTAAAAGATACAGGCAAATAACCAGCTAAGCCCCATAATAAATACACGTTCCAGGACACAATGCATCACCATCCCAACTAAGGTAGCTCACAAACTACAAAACCTACCCCAAGCTCATAAATGCATCTCTAGCTTAGAGCTAAACAGGGTTTATGTCCTAAAAGCATGTTTTTAAAATCTTTGCAAGGCAGCATAGAATTCAGCCTCCAACATCACACCAGTTTTGCCCCAAACATTCTTCCCTAGGCTATTTCAGGTCCAATTGTTATGAAAAAAGATACCGGATCATTCTCAAAACATGTGAATCTACTTGTGGTTAGACAATGCAGCAAGGGCAAAAAAAAAAAAAAGCCAACACAGTTCTCATGGCAGAAGTGCTCTGAACAGACAAGTCAGGTTCAGGAAACACTGAACTGAAAAAAAGCCACCAGATATAAAAGTACTTAAGAGGAAAAGAATAAGGGGTGGGAGAAAGGGTGTGAAAAAAGACATGGCAATATATCAACTTTCATTTACGTTGCATACATCTAGGCAAACAACTTGCATCTGACATGGATCTGACATGGTTAGAGAGGAATTAAAGATTAACAAGTTTCAACTTTTGTAGCAGAAATAAAACTCTTTTTGGTTTGAAATATAAAGCAATCCCACGTTACTGGAAACTGGAAGAGCAGTTCTACTAACAGCCGATGAAGATAAATTAAACAAGTACTTCATCATATAAACTGGTTATCAAAGAAAAACATAAGCATCAATGTGTTTCCAGACATGTCAGAAGGAAACATTTTTTGCACTAGTTAGTCCACTTGAGGATTTTAGTGACCTGGTATGAGAATGACCTTGCTCTATTCATACGCTTTGAATTAAACTCTAAAAATTGTTTTAAAGCAAAATTCCTTGTAGATTCAGTGGTGATCTCAAAATATGCCACAAGCAGTACTGCAAAGAAAACCCTTTGTTTTGCAACTTCACCACATCTCTACACATTCTGTACTTTTCCAATTCATACAGCTATCTTAACACTTATAAATTTTTAACTTAATAAATTTACTGTGTCCTGTACACATGATGGACATTAAGAGGCCTATGCTGCCTGCATTGCTGCAAAAACAATGCTATCTTAGGGCTAGTTCCCTGAAAGATGCGCTTTTCTGACTAGGAGCTGCCATCTGTCGGTAAAAGGACAGACCCTGCTGCTGCCGGCTCAGCCCCTGCGAGCTGCGCCTTTTCCCCGGACATCTTCTAAATCCCTCCAAGGATCAGCTCTCTGCTTCCGCATTTGGACGGCCAGCAAACAGCTTCCTGCTCTTCCCATGGAAAAGCAGTCCTACCAGAACATGGATAACACGTTTAACTCATGGATGTATGCATTGTCAACTCCCTGACATTAATCCTTGAGCAGTGCAAAATAAAACAACTGCCTGCTGAAACCTCCAACACACACTCCCAGCCCACTCCTCCCTTGCACCTGAGTTAATCTGGGTCTAGATTTACTCCCAGGTACTACTCAAATCTTAACTACACTAAGCACACAGCCTGGTAACACGAAGGTGGGAAGAAGCATATCTAGATCCCTTGCTGCAGGACTCAGGAAAGGCAAAGCAATCACATAAATCAAGCCAATAAAGCGCTTCTGCAGCTTTTACTGAGCGCTCATTCTGAACCACTCATAATTCAGACAATGGTTTTGATGTGACATAACATATGTTAAGCTGTGTAATTACAAATCTTTAAACTGAGCATAATTTTTTTGTAAAATTAAACACCATAGCGAGAAATAACAGTATCAGACATGCTCTCTTAATTAATACAGCCATATATCTATCTGCAGGAGGGGAAAATGTGAAAAGGAACAATCTGAACAGATGAATGTGAAAGGGACAACGCTATTTTCATTAACAGCACTATCAACAACACTAATTGGATTTCCTTCTAGACAAGTTAGGATCCAGATTAGATATATGCACAGAAAGATGGTGTAAGAACCCACTCCCACATGATGCACATACCAATTAAATATCCAGGTATTTGCACAGAAGAATATGTTTTCTACAAACCTATGCGCTCACAACATAGAGGTTATGCTCCTAGCATATTCAGCGATTAAAAAAAGTAAAATCCTGTGTTTCCACAAGGCCTTTTAGCTTTTTAATTTCAGTACCTTTTGTAAAAAGTACTACTCACAACAGCACTCCCAAGAGCTCACTCTGAGCAAAGAGTGAAAAAGAGAAGGTGCTGAGGGAAGACAGAAAACATGAACACAGCTCCTACCCATTTGTGCCTTGTTCAAACAAGCCTGTCTGGCAGTAGCCACAGGCCTGAGGCACTAGAGCAAATCAGTCCCTTATCCCATCCCTCCTCACTCATTCAGGAGGTTACTTAAGAGCTCTGCAATAGAGTGAAAGCACTATGCCTTTAAAAGAGCACAGCAGCATTGCCTAATCTTTGGAGCTGCATGGTTTCAAAATAACATTTAAATCCCAAAGCTCACTGCATCACATATTCAGACAAAACACAGAAACCAAATATACTAAAACAAACACATGGCAGGATAGACCTTAACTCAGAGCACTGCATTTTGCAGGGCTCAAGAAATGCAATATGGGCAATTCCTTGCACTGCATTTCCTCTGCCTGCAGCCCTGCTTGTCCACGTCCATTATGCTCCACTGTGGAGCTGGACAGGACCAGCAGAGAGAAGAAAGACGCAGCAAGTTACATCAGCAGCAAATCTGCAGCAAGAGGCCACAGACAAAGAAACAGTAACTGCCCTCCAGAAGAGGAGAGGCAGAGGCCTGCCATATGTAGGAGGCCTGCCATGCCCCTTCTTCGCACGCTCCTTTTGTCCTCCTGAGGAAAAAGTGCCTTCTTTCAAACGGTCCGCCGATGAGAGTTAAACCCTGGTCACTTAAAGTGGGACACCAAAAGCAGAGGATGTTCTCAATCAAATCAAAAGGCCACAGAGTGAAGATAATCAGAAAGTACCCAAGGTACTGGCTGCTGCCTGACGCTGGAGGGCAGGAGAGGCACTAAACAGCTTAGTCACTCGGCTTCCCCAACAGACAAGGAGCTTCCCACACAGAATTTCAGCAGGGTACCACCAGTATGACCATCACCACACTTCATCTTCCTCTCCTCATGTGGAAGGTCAAGTGACTCCACTGCCTGTTGGCTGAACACCATCCAGAACACATCAGCTGTAACATCAGGTTCAAGAATTTTGCGTTTATTTGAAATTCAGACATTACCAGAGCAACAGCAGATTCAAATAATTATAAGCCTTTCTGATAGTTTCAGACTTGCCTTTTTAGAGCATTTTACCTTGACATGCTGTCAAAAAAAAACAACCAAAAAAACTCACTCTTTAAAGGGTATTCACTGTGTCAGGCAAAAATAGATGTTGTTAACCCCATGTTTTCCAGTGCAGTGCACCACAGGAAATTGTTTTGCATTTGGAAAAAGGTTCCACAACAAGTCCAAAGCATGGAATTAAAAACACAAAAAAGATCAGAAGGAATAGCATGTACATCCCCACATGCAGAACAACACAGAGACAATTCCAGCTAAGACAATTTCAGCTATCACCTGTAACTTGTGCTTTAACACAAAAAAAAAAAAAAAAAAAAAAAAAAAAAAGCATTTTTAAGAGTCCAAACTGAAATGTGCTCCAGTTCTTGTATGGCAAAAACATATTCTGAATTTAACCACATCTGACCACTAAGTATGTTTAAGCCTACAGGCAGTATCAGTAAGTAAACACAAAAACAAAACCACAAAAATTAACACTTGAGCAAACACCAAACCATCACGCTGCCACAGGCAAAGCAGCGCTGCTCGCTGGCAAAAATGGTGTAAGGGAAATTCTGCAGAAGAAACTTTAGGTTTCTTCTCTGCTTAGGTTTCGGGGACAGCTTTTAAAAAAACCTTCCTTAGCAGATACTGAAGAGAGCAACAACTGTAGAAAAAAAAGGGCAAAAGATAAATGGTGAGAGTTACTAGGAAGATAGGAGGACAAAGAGAAAAGAAGTGTAAGCACAGGGAATAAGGGAGAGAAATCAAGAAATGAAAGCTGACAGACTAATACAGCCTATAAAGATCTGGAAAGTAATTATGCTTTCTGAGTCACAATCAATAGGTTAATAAAATTCCCTCCTCCACTCCCACTGGAATAGGTGAAGAGGGGAAAAAAACCACAGAAAATTTATATTTACTGACACTAGTGACAAAGGTTTCCTGGTTTTCTGCTGTGGTAAACATCAAGCTTGGCCGTTACATTAACACTTTCCTCTAATAACATGGTTTATGGAACAGCAGTGACAGTCAAGATTTTGATAAGAGAAGGCATTTCAACAAGATTAGACCAAGCACAAGCCTTGCGCTGTAATGTAAGTAGCCAGTGAGCCAAACCAGACGGTGACAAACAAAAGATTAATCAAATTGCAAACGTAAGAGTCAGAAAGCATGTTTTGTTTCATTTTTCCCCACCACAAGTAATTAAACTGAGTTCACTTTGGCATGAGAGAGACATGCATGAATTCCAACTATAATAGCCATAATAGCTCTATTTGTTGATTAATATAAATTCACAAAAGGAGAGGGGCGCCTAATTTTACTCAGAGGGCAAGAAGCAGGCAGAGGGAATTAGTGGAACCAAGAACCAGTGTTTGTATGACATTCTGGTGATAATGAGGGATATAACATCACTACCTCCATCTAAAAACTCAACAGCCTCCACACATAATTAAATTACAGGACACAGATTAATTTCAGTTGTAGAAATAACACCAGTACAGGCAGTATTCCTCCCTGGAAACAGAAATAATACATGCTCCCAGCATATTGCTATTATCTCCACAAACCATCACAGATCTGGAGAAAGCTGTGATGAAAACACTAAAATTTTAAAAGCAAGGGGGGAAAAAAAATTAGTCAAATACTGAATGTGCTAAAAAGGCAGGTTTACATCAAACAATTATCTGCTTCTCAGAAAGACAGAGAATATGAGAACTCCCCAGGTCTGCCTTACAGGTTCACTGAAGGACAGCATTTCACCTACAGGTTTTCAGATTTGTTTTGTACTCTGGGATTTTCATGTGTAAACAGGAATCAATGAATGGCACTTGAGAATAATCTGCCTGTACACAATCACCAAAGCAACAGAAGATGTTAAGACTGACATCATGGCAGTGCATATTTGAGATAGAAATCCACAAGGGGTATAAAAAGCCTTTGAGGACAATTTCCATCAATTAATTGCCCAGTGCTTTAAGGCAATAACAACAGGTGAGAATTCCCAAGTAGGCACTTCAATAAATCAATGTGAACCTCCAATTCAGACTGTACTTAAGTCTTTATAGATCTAACAGAATGAAAGATTACTTTTTTTAAAGAATTGACCAATGCAAGGTTTGAACTTTCTCTTACTGCCTCTGGAGTCACCAAGGTGCTGGCCGATCAGCACAGTAGATTCAGAGAACGGACCTGCACTACAGCAGCCAGGTATTAGAGTCAGACATGCACCCTGGCTCCCCTCTTCCCTTCTCCTGCTCAGCAACACGGGTTCCAGTTTGCTCTTTTAACTGTCTCCCCCGCTCAGTTCAGTTTACAAACTTCACGTACTGGAAGAGCACTGTGGGTGGAAGGCTAGAGGGTGCAGTGGCTCCTTCAGTCCTGCTGACTGGGGCAAGTACTGCAGCAGGCACGCAGTACCCTGGCTCAGGAGAGACTGCAGCACTGCCCTTTCAAAAAAAACCAGCTGGAGGCCACATGAGTTGCCCTGAAGGATTTTCTTACCTAACACACAAAAACAGTCAACACGTATATTCATCCTAGGCTATTAACCATACTTGTCCTTACCAAACACCACCTCAAGATTATATTTTTATTTAGATTAGCCACATTAAGCACTACTTCCTACCACCTTAACCCTTTCGTCATGCTTTCACCACTGCTTGTTTTATAATTTTAGGAATCCCTTAACTTCTGATTCTGAAGACATTAAGTGCACGTCAAAGTAAGCTTGTGGAAGCCTTCTCCAGCTCAGGATCTTATGATTATGAATTCTACACAGCAGCTGAGCTCCATGTCCATCATGTGTCATGAATACCCTTGTCCCTCTATAAATAACCAGCCTGAAATCCTTTAGAGCTGATGGAAGTGTTCAGTTTGCAGGGGAAGAAAACTGTGTTGCTAAGGAACTGCAAAGAAAAAAAGGCCAGAGAGCGGTAATCTGAAATGAAAGGAATTAATTTAATTGGCCCTTGATATGTTGGGTATTTGGCATATTATCGGCAATTTAGCAGGCTGTAGGCTTTGTTTCAAACTTGGGCTGAGAGAATAGTCAGAACATGATTGCATCCTTAATTTAGGGATTAGCTGCATTGTCTTCTTCATGCAACAGACCCTGTCCACTTTTGTAGTTTCAGAGAAAATTTTAAAAGCAAACCACGTGAATACCAGTTTGAACTACAGCTATGCCTACAGTTCTTGAGACTCCATTTTTTTAGATTAAGATAAAGGGTAAGGATTTTATTCACATTTATTCTCACTAGTAGACCAACCCGTGCTTTGCCAGTAAGTACTGGCTTTCATGCTTTGCTTTGGCAGAGATCTCAGCAATGCACAGAACCAAAAGCTATTTCATGGATTTTTGTTTTGCAACATTTTCATTTCAGGAAAATATCTTCAATTTATTATAATGATATGAAGGGAAAAAAAGACTCCATGCAGTGGAACATTTTTCAAGCTCTTTCTCAGCTGAAAATTTCAGGTGTTTTAAAGAGCATTTGCTTTTCTTTCTTCCTTTTTGAGACAGAACTTCCTCCAGTGAAGCTTTTTTTCTTCTTTTATCTTTCTACTTTGATTTACTTAAATAGAAGAGAGTTACAACTGCAGAGACTACATCTCTGGCATACGTAGCAATGCCTTTACAATCTGTTACACATCTTCCAACACTTCAGCTTAAGTATCACAAATGCCTGATATTTAACATTCCCAGAGTCAACATTCCAGTACTTCAATTGTTCAAGTTGTACTTTAACTCACAAGATGTCAGGTATCAAACTGACAACCTCACCTTCTTCCTTTCTTACTATGATTTTAGGGGCTACACTGTTGAATACCGACTGATGAGTAGACTTTGCCACATGAAGGTAACCCATAAAATAACTATCAAATAACAATATATAAGAACCCTATCACACTTTTATGCGACAAACAACAAGCTTTCATGAGAGGTTTACAGGGAACTGACTTACTAACCAAAATGTGGGGGGTGACCCACCTGTCCTCTTCTTACCCATTACATCCTTATGTCCTTATCCATGCATTCCTAGATCTTAATTTGGTTGGGTCTTACTGGTTGAATTTATTTGTTTTTTAATGCCCAGTTAATCAAATAAAAGACAAGATCTCTCCCTCAAAATTCTGTTTTGTTTTAACTTTATGATATAGAATCACAAAACACACCAGTTACACTGCAACTACATTCTATCATATTTCTCCCTATGAACATCCATTTTTATTGGAGCACGAAAATTTGCTAGATGAACACCATGCAAGAAACGTTGCCATTAATACATTGAGCTTTACATAAACATGCTAACTCCAATTCCCAGTCTATAAAATTTTCACGTGGCCTATTGAAAAAAATTTTCCAGACCTGTAAACCTTTCCAAACACTGCTCCAGACAGTTACTAAGTTATTGGATAAAAACATGAAATATGTATTGCACGCTTTTTGAGAAACACAGGTAAAGCAGGTTAGAATAGCAGTAAAAGGCACAGCAATACATTTCTCAGCGTGCCTCTGTGTGGCCATAAGTGACAACATTGTATTACAATAGTTCTTTCATCTCTTTTTGGAAAATGTAAAACTTAAGACCTTCAGAGAAAATAACATAGGCACTGCCTCATTGCTTGAATTCCTGTCACTGCCACACTTCACTCATTACTCTTTTGTAATATAAATTAAGGACACAAAAAGTAATCTGCCACCACACATGAAAAAAAAAGAAGTTTAAAGTAAAAAGTTCTCCAGAAGTGTCTTTTTCCTAAAGTCTCAAGGCAGCATTCACATCACTGGCAGGCACCACCACTAACACCTAGTGCACCAAACATCACCTCTTGTGCTCCCTCTTCTGCACAGCAAACAATTGTAGTCTAGCAAGAGTGGTCCGTTTCCTCAAAATACTGTTAATACTGTTGTTAAAGGTGACTTCCCTTTGAACTGCTTTCCGCTTGTACAAATATTTTCCTTCTGAAACCACTATCTATATTGCAGCTCTCAAAACTCCCTTTCCTGCTTTGATGTCTCCTAAAGGTTCTAGAAAACCAGGTAGCCTACAGTCTAGGGGAACACGTGTATGTGATCATGAAGACCACAAGGTCTTTGATGTTAGGAGATTATCACAGGTAGGGTTTCGGACCTACAATGTCCTTTGCCAAAAAAAGAAACAGTATTCTGTGAGCTGGTCATTTTGAATCAGTCTGACTAGACGAAGATGACTTAGAACAAACTCACAACCATCTAGACAGGCCTTGTCCACACTAACACACTGCACTGGTCAGTTTAAATTCAGCCTACATCATCCGTTGTATTAAGAGCAGGGACAGTTTACTCACAACAAACAAAGTATAAACAGAAAAACCATCAACTTCTCTCCTAAGCTTCTCACTCCATGCTCCAGAGCAATTGTCTATACAGCAACATGTGCACATGGCCTTAAATGCAAGGAATGGATTTTAAAAGCAGTGATACTAAACATTACTACACTGAGTTGGAGGGGGTGGCTTTTTTTTTTTTTTGATCATGCATATATACTGCAGCTAAAGCAGACACACAGCTATCCTTAGCTTATTTCAGAGCAGGCTTGCTATGTGCTAACATTTTTTTATTGATGGAAACAACAACATACCCCACTGTGCTCTCAAGAAGGCTACAGGGTCATTAGTAGTGCCAAGAGCACTAGCTGCCATTTGAGATCTTGATGGTTTTAAAAAGTAGTTTGCCTTAGGAATATTTGCTCCACCCAATGCTAACATACCCAGCATTCACAGCTAACCTGTTTGCCTAGACTGCAGAACCACGCATGCTACAGTCCAGAAGCACAAAACTCAGAAGCACAGAGATCAAAGACATTCACTTACTTGCATTCCTCCACACTGGTCTCACCTATACAGGAAATAAAAATCAGGGAATTCAGGCAGAGGTGGGAGTTTGAAAAAGAGAAGGAATCCAGATCACCTGCACACAAAAAGTTCAGAGAAGGGAAAGAAAACAGGTTCCAGATGCTGGCCCCTTCAAGTTTTTTTAAAGCTGGACTAAGGCATAGATACCAAGATATCATGCATTACACACTAGTGATAACACAGCTGCTGTCACAAGATGTTACTCATGGTCAGATAAAATGGAAGGATACAAGCATGCTCACCGTGCACACAGAGGTTTCATCCCCAGTCTTTACTCTGTTCCGAGCCAAAAGCTGCTCCAAGAGGCTGTGTCTGTGCAGCAGCCAGGAAAACGCCAGCAGCAGCTCCCGACTACCCGCTGAGCCATCGGAGGGGAGCTGGTAGAGTTCTGGCCTGTCATAGCCATGGTACCATAGTGCCGATTTTACAAACCTAATTTGGTTATCTGAAAAGAAGAAAACAATTAAGAATAACACACTGCACTACTCAACGCATTTACCAGTTCAGTTCCAAAAACTGCTGCCTCCTCTGAGAGGAAGATTTTTAATGAAGCCTAAGATTAGTGGAGGGCAATGGGGACTACAGTCTTTATCAACAACTGATAAAGGTCAGGAGGTAAATGGTAGAAACCTTCCTTACGCTGCCCCATTCTGATCTATACGAACTACTGCTAAGGGAAAAGAAGAAATTCAAAGTTGAGATCAAGACTAGTAATGGCCTCTAGGAGATTAACAAAGACAAAAAGGATAAAAATCCATCCCCACTATAACAGGACTCCAATTCACATGTGTTTTATGAGCCACCAAGCATATTACAAATTAGTAAACACTCCAGGTCACTTTACTCCTGAATGAAACTGAAATATAGAGATAGGAGTTTCACAGCCTGCTGTAAAATCTCTGAGCACCAGTGAGCAGGCAGAGATAATGCAGCACACCACACAGACTATTTAATTCTCAGGAATGCTCTGATCCATATTCCTTCACACCAGCAAATGTTACCTGACACCTACAAGACAGGCACTACAGAACTGGAAAATACTGAACAAGACACAGAGAAAATTGTTATTAAAAAAGGTTCTGACCAGTAAGCCTCAGCTCTGTACTAAGCCAAAACTATACTAAAGAACATAATTAGGGGGCACAATGATAAACAATATATACTGGGGAAGAACCAACAGCTGCTGTAAAAGGAAGTCCTGCTCAAAAGGCTACTGGAGTTCTCCAAAGGCAACAACAAGCGATTAAGGAAGACTCAACCAATGCAGGACATTTAGACTTCCCAGTGGGACTCAACTAGCACAAAGAAACTAAGGCACTGCGATTGAGAGAGAAGGCCCTTGCATCAATGATGAGCGCCTAGCTGGTAACAACCAGAGGGTAGGAAGAAATGGTGGTTTCATGAGGGCTTTGTGCTACACAGTTGCTGTTCAACCAACTCAAAATGACACACAGACAACATGACAGTAACAGAAAATTTGGTGCTGATGTGATATTACTCAGTATAAGGAATTCAGGCAGATCATGAAGGATTGCAGAACCTAATGAGCCCATTCTTTAAAATGACATAATAAAATTCTTCTTAGAAAAAATGAAAAACTATGCACACAAGGGAAAAAACAATCCTAGCCTTACTGACACAGCAACAGGCTTGGAGCTGACCACTGGACTCAGAACACAATCTTGGATAATAAAGATCTTTTGTGACAGTATCACACTTGGTTCTCACAGGTATCCAAAGGCAAACTGAACGTAAGAAATCTAGAAAGAAACTAAACCAAACATTATATTGTTTTGTATATCTACTGTGAGCCCACATCTCAAATTCAGTGTTGTTTTATTTCTTCAGTTCCAAAAAGGCTACAGAAAACTTGGGGGAAAAAACGAAGATAAAAGATCAGTATGATCACAAGTACAGAACAGCTTCATTGTAAGAACCGACAACATATGCCAACAAGATGACTGAGAATGGGTATGACAAAACTCTTTTAAAATCATGAGTGCTGTGGAATGGGTGAATAGGGAATAATTTGTTTGCACAACATTTGATACAAGAACTGCAAGCCACCAAATAAAGTTAGCAAGCACGCAAGTCAAAACAAGTTAAATAAATGTTCTTCACACACAAAGTAAAGCTCTGAAATTTCTGGCCATGGGACACTGGGCACTGTTACACAGGCCCAAGGAGGAACTGGATTTACAGAACAGGAGTTCATGGAAGCTTATGAAATACAAAGATATGCTCTCTGGTTTGAGAAGTCTGAGAAGTAAATTACTAGAGGTTGAAAGAATACTCCCCTGAAAGTATCAGAGCATATTTGCTCTTTTCTTTCCCCTGGGCATCTACTTTTGACAGCTGCCCCAGATGGATGGAGCTAGAGGAACCTTCAGTTTGATCCACTTTAGGCATTCCTACATACTAAGGAAGAAAGCTACTCCCTTTTTCCAGCATAATGCTTCAGTATCTCCATTGGGTTTCATAAAAAAGCTACACACACACACAAGTAACAGGAAGCACAAACCTCTCACAATCAGAGACTGTCACTGCTGTCCTTAATTAACATAACAATCCATTACATTACATGCCCATTTGCCTGCTCCCTGCCACTTGTAGTAAAAACATCCCCTAGCACTGAAACGTATCATAATCCTTCTTTGTCTGGTATCAATCACTGAAGCTCAAAAACCACATAATGACCAACTTCAAAATAAAATAAAAAAACAAACAACCCAAGAAAAAAATCCTGTTGCTCTCAAAAGGATTTTGTTCATTACATGGGACTCTCACAGCGAAAAGTGGCTGATTTAACTTCATTTGCAAAAAGCTAAAGGAGTCTTACCCACCAAAAGTAATACAAAGCCAAGACACAAGGAGGAGCTACAAGCTCCTACTATGCTAGTAACCCTACAGGAGCAGTACACTGCTACAGCTCTGCCGAGGCTGGAAGGAGCTGGTAGTCACAACGGGCGACCAAGCCCTTTGCACCTTAACAGACCAAAGGAAGGTATATTGTCTGCACTGTCTGACCAGCTTCACGATTTAGGGAGACTAGTGCGGCTCCCTAAGGAGATGCCTACTTCCAGAGTGCTCCTCAGTCTAAATCCACAGCTGAAACTACTAAACAGATTACTAGACATCTTCAGCAGTAGAAGCAGAAATACAGTTGGCCACATGAAAGCTACAAATGAATTCCTGGCAAAGGCATGAACCATGACTGAAGAACAAAAACCAAGATCAGGAGCACGATTAAGCAGGTGACAATGGTGCAGAGCTACTATTTTTTTGCAGGACTAGTGTTTTGCACAGCAGAGCTTCTGCAGAAACACATGACAGTTGGACAAATGATTTTGAACCTAGCTTGTTTCTGCATTACAGAGAAAAAGGAAACTCAAACCCCTAAATCACTCTGCTCATTTTGCAGAACCTGTGAATGTAAAAACAAGCAGCTTCCCTTCACGACACTAGGGTGGCAGAAATGCCGATGGTTTGCTAATAATCTTGCTGTAGATATGCACTCCATTCCCTCATGCACAGGGGGAGCACTCAGATATTAGAGATATTAATTTGATCGCTCTTGAACATTCTCGCACGAGCTAGGTTTTCATGTTGCCCTTTCTTTTTCTTTGTGCATTTGTCAAGAAATTAAGTAACATAACAGGTAAAGGCAGAAATACTCCAAAAGGAAAGGTCAGTACTTACTTTCCACCTATTTCAAAGCAAGCAAGCATCACATGCTGCCACCTGCAGTTCAGGCAGCTCCCTAAGAAAACATCTCAAAGAGAAGGAATAGAGAGCAAGCCAGGTGGTTTTTCCCTTTATCACTGTTTCCCTGCTCTGACACACCACTCAGGACCAGATCCACCAAGGCAATTTGCCACCTGAAATTCTGTGTTGCTCTGGTCCTTTCTCTCTCCCTATTTCATCTCTCCCACTGCAACACACTGCCTTCACACGAGAGGGTATGATTTGTGTGAGTATCAGGCAGGAATAATGGGTGAGCAGTCAAAGCATGGATCTAGAACTGGGGCTCAAAGAGCCTTTCCATGACCTTAGAGAAGTCAGTTTTCCTCATCTCTAAAGTGCTCTGCTTACAAGGAAACAGTGCTTAGATAAATGGCAGCAGATGCTACATAAGTACCCCAAGACCAAGATGGATTCCTTCATAACATGCAGCTGAGAGATGAAAAAACATCACTCGGCAGATTAACACCAGTCACTCAAACATCTCCTCTTTGACAACATCTTCTTATGGCATTTCATGAGGATTAGGCAATTTAGAGAGAAAGACCTACACAGTCCTTCCAGCTAATCCCCTTCTGCATGCACATTATTTATAGAAGTATGTTTGGCAAGTAAGACCAAGCTGTGGATGAACCTCGGGTTTCAGCTCTCTTAAAACTATACTCAAGCTGTGCTCTTCCACTTTATGAATACTGCAGAACATTTTCAGTGAATTACAACATGATACACAAGTAAGGGTTATGCATCAGCCTGGCAGGCTAAGATGAAAAGGCACTAAATCAAGTACAAGAACAAGCACAGGTACTTCATGCACTCAGGCAAGAAACACCTGCATAGGTAGTGGTGTTATGGGAAACCATTGCTGCAGAAGAATGTTCTCTGCTTCATTTGTCAAACAAACAAAAATATATTACAGCTCCAGACTTCTTCCCCATACTATAAAACCTGAATTGCGACTCCAGAAAAGAAAGATTTCTGCCAACTATCTAAATGCATACTGCACTGCTACGTGCTGTGGCTGTTAGGTTGTTAACCGAGTCCACCAGCTTTCAGCTTCTGTGAGGAAAGAGCAGCGTCAAACCACTAATCATGACTTCATCAGTGTGGTTATGCCTGGAGTACTATTACACAGCTTACTTTGACTTGTGCTCCACTGACGAGAGACCCATTGTTCCAACATGTTTACAGGGCTGGAGTGTATTAACGCCTTCCCACTGGAGTTTACAGTGAGTGCTTTATGCTGCGTGAAGAAAAAAAATCTTCCAAAATGAGAAACCAAGAGCCATTTGCAGAATTTTATAGCCACTGACCGGCAGGCTTCAGCGCGGTTTCCCATTTCTTTCTGCAAGAACGCAATAGTTCTTACATTTTTGAAAACATCAAACTGGATTTTTTTCTATGTAATTTTTCAAATATTTTATTTTCTGCTAGCTAGGCAATAAAATACATCTACCATTCAAAAACATGGTGCAGAAAGTTTTTCTAAACAATGTCACATCACAAACGTAACAAGGAAATGACTAGTAGCTGTTCTAATCAAAGCAAATTTTAATCTCCTCTATAAAATTCACTGACACAACAAGATCAGATCAAAAACTGACTAATGAAAACTACTAACTTGAAACAGAAATACACACTGGGTTACAGCTTCAAATGTCACTAGATAAACAGGACTTCCCAGACCAAGGAAAACTGTTCTGGAAAAATCTGTCCTTTTCCATGGGCCAATCTGTAAAAGCATTCTATCCTTGCAATACACTGCTTTCTTCTAGCGCCTCACAACTGCAAATGGCCCAACATCTGGCAAGCAGTCCTTGAAACGTAGATCTCGTTCTACAGGGTGTTGAGAACCACTGTGACCCCAACACCACACACAGACTGCAGGTGAAAGTTCAATGTTTCCTTTGGAAAAATAAAAGGTACAAGGCCATTTGAGTATGGCTTTTTTCCAGAAAGCTGTTCATATGCACACAGTAACCTGTATTCCAAAGGAGTCTTCACAGCCTTCCTCTGGGATCTGGCAACTGCTGCTCTCGCCTTGTTTTAGCTAAGATAATTAAGAGGTTGCATAAACCAGCAAAGAAAGCCTGATCCATGGACTAAAGCACTAGACTTGGACTAGAGGAATCTGTTTCAATTCCTTGCTGTGCAACAGGATCCTGTACAAACCTGAGAAAATTATTCAGTCCCTATGCCCAAGGCCTCCACTTCATTTACATTATATAAATACCTGAAAGACCACAAGTGCTCCAGAGCAGCGACAGAGAAGGCAGTAAAATATTGATCGTGTTCACAGCAAACAACTCATTCACTTGGCCAAGCAAAGGTGATTAGTGTAATTTGAAAAACAGTACAGCCCTCCAACCTGAATTTCAGCTTTAATCACCAAGTTGTGAATAACTAAGTTTCTTAAAAATCAGCTCAGCAGTTCCGAGCAGAACCACACATTCCTACTTCACAATCTACCAGCCAAGGCTGGGTGTGCTCTCTCTAGAGCCAGCAACCTGCCACATGCACACAAAAATCCTGTCTCCAAACGCTACAAGCGACTAGTATGGGAACAGCCAGGATTCAGTGAGGTTGCACTTGTGCAGGCCCACCTCCACAAAGCTGTATGAGGCAGTCAATAAATGGACTTGCCATACACAGCAGATTGTGGATGAGCAGAAAAGCAAAAACAACCAAATGAAAAATAGCAGTACTGTGAGTAACACAGAAACATGCCGATTTCCTGCTGAGCTACCAGCAAAACTATGCAGTTTTGCTCCACACTGCACAATTCCTTTTTTAACTCTTGTTTACAGAGCCATCAGATTCCCAGCTCTCCGGGGGGTTAAACAATGTAATCTAGGTTCTTTTTGCTTTCAAGAGCAAAAGTGGATTTTAAGTGGTTTTGGTCCAAGGAGACTTTTATCCATCACAGACAATCCCATTCTCAAAACTTCCTCTGACAATGAAAGAGGTCAAGAGACATCTTTCAAGAGAGAAGTCTGGGGAGTAGTATCATACCTGGAATCACGTATACTTAAATAGTAATTAGTGTTCCATCATTGTGAGAAGCCAGCCGGCATTCAGCTTCCCTCTGGTGCAGCGGCCCTGTCCACAGAGATATTCATGGTCCCTCTACAATACACACACTTTTTGTTTTGTCTAGAACTTCAGAACACTGCCTTTATGGTTCATATACTGTAATTCACAGCCCTGATATAGGACTTGATAGAAAATTAACCACAGAATCATGTGTCATATACAGAATGGGAAAAGAAGGAATCAAAGGAAAAACAAATCTATTTCTGTAATTATCTCTGCAGATGATGAGAATGCCTAAGATCACTGCACAGATCTACCTGTGGTAAAACATCAAAAGAGAAGCAAGAGTCCCTGACAGATGCAAGAATATCCCAGTTCCCTAGACAAAGCAAGCCAAAGAGGAGTAAACCTGCCTGCACAGCTGCTGTAAAACAGTAAGTTGGTGGCACAAGTATTCAAAATAGAGCATTCCTGGCAGGGAGCAAGGGCCCAAAAGAAAAAGTGCTACAAGACCAGTCCCAGTACTTCCCTGGGACAGATGGGGATCGCAGTCACCCAGACTGACTAGGTTACCTATGGCATCAGACTCTGTCCACTTGCTTCCATGGATTTGTTTCAGAAGAGCATAGAGCAGCCTCCAGCAATCCAGGGTCTGCGAAAAAAGAGGGGTGGAGGGAGATCAGTAGGCAAAATATTTGTCATATATTTAGTCTTAACTAGACATTTAAACCCATATCTGAGCATACATTTTTACATGGAAAAGCACACCAGTATCCTGCCAACGCTGCCGAATCAGGCAAGTTCACCTATTAGCTGCGTTATGAATGTTACCTACAGCAAGGTGCACGCAGAAAGAGAAGGGCTACTAATGCTGGCTGCACAGCAAGATCCAGCACTTCCACTTTGAGGCACATGCGTCCAGGACCACAGCTTCTAAAATATCTGCTCTGATATAACCACATATGGCACAACTCACCCACAGTCAAACAAGCACTTGAAGACACCATAAAGATCTGACCATGATAGTATCAAAAACTCACAAACAAGAGGCAGCACACAGTGAGTTGGAACTGGAAATCATTTCTTGGCCACGCAAGGACAACACGCTGACAAACTGAGAGTGATTCTTACAGCTAGAATTTCAGCCAACACTCGTAAAATGCTTAAAATAGCTATCTGAGCAAGTGGAGCACCCTGCATGTGAGCTGAAGGCCTCGCACTCATCACCCTGTAAAGCCCTGAAACAGAAAGACCCAGGCAAGTGTACAGTAAAGGGAAGCACACCTCAGGCGGCACTAGAAAGGTGTTGCAGACCACGGTGCAATATCATGCTTTGCGTTAAAACCGCAGTAAGAGAAAGCCCTTCCCAGCGCAGCGAGCTCTCCAGGACTCACACAACACATGCCGGCTGGGGCCCACACCGCGGTCCCCCCACGCAGGGCCTGGCTCCACACAGCTGCCCCTGTCCCAAGGCCCAGCCCCACCTAGGTGCCACCGTCCCGCCCCCCCCCAGGACCCGACCCCACACGGGGAGGACCCCTGCCCGCCCACAGCGATGTCCCCCCAGCGGGGCCCGCTGCACCGCCCACCCACCCCGAGACCACGGAGGCTGCCAGGCGACAGCCGGGGCCGCCAGCGAGGGGTGCCCCGGGGCGGCCCGCGCTCACCGCCTGCGGCCGGTCGAACCTGGCACGGCGCAGGGTGTCGGGGGCGGGCCGGGCGGGGGGCGGCAGGGCCCGGCACAAGGCGCCGACGGCGGCCGACAACGCCCGGTCCCGCCGCTCCTGCCGCCGCCTCATCGCGCCCGCCGCCGCTTCCCGCCCTCCGCCGGCGCGCGGCGGGAGCATGCGCAGTCCGCCGCAACCCCGCTAGCCCGCCCCCTACGGCGCCCCCTGGCGGCCGGGAGGGAGCACCGCCGCGCCAGTGCGCCTTGCCGCCATGCCCTCTCGTAGCGCACTGATCTGCCCCTTGTTTGTTCTGCCCTGCAGGGCAGAGCTCGCTTCTTGCCTCCCCCAGCAAGTGACCCCCCGGGCGAGTGGGAAGCGCCCGGTGGACGGTCGCCCCCGCAAGGCACGCCTCCCCCACGGCCAGGCCGCACCGCCCGCCCGGCCGCAGGCCCCGAGGAGAGCCGGCCGCTTCCCCGCCCTTCCTGGCTGGAAACGGCAACAGCCCGCTTCGGCTTTCCGAAAAACGCCTCCCTGCTGCTGTCAGACCAAGAAATCCTTCCTCGGCCGATGGGAGCCGAGGCCTGTCCCCCGGCTCCCCGCCTTCCTCTCGGCGCCAGGGGCGGTGGCGCAGGCAGCCTGCCTCCCCCGCGGGTGAGCTCACCACTGAGGCGATCCCAGGGGTTAATCCGGCATGAGGAGGCGGCCCTTCGGGAGATAGCCTTGGTCACTGGGGTGGGAAGGCCACCTCTTGGCTGGGGTTTACGTGGCAGAAGCCTGGCCGAGGTGGGCTCCAGCTGCGGGCCTTGCGGAGGGACCTGGCCTGCTCCACCCGCACAGCCGGGCCCCTGCCTGTGCCTGTACACCAAACCTGCTCAGAACCCCCGCTCACTGATGGTTTCTTGGCCAGTTACCCAGTTCACAACCCATTTAACACACTATGCATGAACCTAGTGTGATGCTTTTATCTACTGTGATACTTTTCTCCCCACACCCCCACCCCCAATATCTGAACACCGTGAAACAACACATGAAATCCAGCTATGGAACAGCCCCTTGCAGCCTGAAACAACACATGGAATCCCTTCCAGCTATGGAACAACCTCTTGCAGCCAAATGGCTCCTCGCAATGAGGAGAGAAATTGCATTGGTCCAACGAGACCTTCAGCAAAGCCGGCTTGCTAACGTGAACTGCATTTGCACTCTTTCCCTCCATTTGCTGCCCCTCCTGCTTCCCACCCCTGTGCCGGGGAGCGCAGCCCTTCCCGACGCCAAGCGCTGCATCGCTGCTCTCCCAGTCCTGCAGATCCTGGCTGCTGCTCCAGCCAGCCCTGAAAGGACCCCTGGGTGTGAGTTACCCAGGCTTAAGGATTTTTAAAATATCTCCTCCAGCAGCTGTTGTCTCACATCCTCCTTCATTCCTAACGGCCTGGAAAGCATTTTCCTTATCCCTTGTCCAGCTCTAGCTCAGCAATCTCTATCTGCTTCCTTGTTCTCCTTCCTTACAGGTTTGGCATCTCCATACAGTTCCTTGTCTTTGGTTCCCAAAAGCCCAAAGTCCTTTTTTATTGCCCAGAGCCTTATCGGACCTGGATAATCCTCTGCTGTCTTTGGCATCCTTCGCGGCTTTCCGTACCTTGCCGCTATCAGGCACTGTCTGGTGCCTCCGTGACACATCACTTGTCTATTTTCCCGTCCCTGCTGCAAACTCTGGGCAGGAGGACCCTCAGCTGCAGCCAATTTCCTTTGTTTTCTTGACCACTCCATAAACCCTGCTCAAAGCCATCCCTGTCCCCACACACATTCCTCTGTCTAGGCCTCTCCTCCCGGGGGCAGCTGCCTGCTTTCCCGCTGCAGAGACAAGGGCTCTCCTGCAGCACCCAGCGCACACACCAGTGGGTGGTTCTGCCCATCATCCCCGCTCTGGGCTCCTGTCCCCCAGCCAACGCACCCCAGCCAGTGAGCATCACCACCTGGCACAGGAGCAGCAGCTGGGATGCACGCCATGCTGGCATGCCAAGAGCCTGTGTGCCACCTCTTCATCCCGCCGGCCAGGCCAGCCCCGCGGTGCCCCAGAGCCAAGCTGGCTGCCCTCCCGGCTGGTGTCCCCTGGTCCCCAGCCCCACGGCTCCCCCGGCACGCAGCCCCGTGGGCGCAGCTGACACAAGATGCCTGGCGCTGCGGAGGGTTGGCGCCTGGCCATGGGTGAGTCGGACGCCAGGCAGCTTATCCCAGCCTCTCTGGCGCGATGCGGCACAGCACAGCGCAGCGGGGGCTCAATCTCAGCACACAAGGCCCCACTTATCTGCTCTGCCGGCTGCCGGGGCGGTTTTCCCAGGATGGGAGAAGCTGATGGGAAGGCAATGGTTTCCTGCTGCAGAGATGGACCTAGTGCTGCGGACAGATGAAGGAGGTGATGGTGTGACAGCCTCCAGCATGCTGTCCCAGCAGTGCTGGGGATGCCATCCCACTGACAGCACAGCCCCTGCATCCAAGGCACCCTCACCTCCGCTGTCCCCAGTCCCACCGGGACGGACAGATGCAAACAAGCAGTGACAGGCTGGTGTCACTCTGATGGCACTGTGTACACCTGAGAGGTCACGGGAGACTGGCGGGAGCCCCCAGGATCCCCTGTATGGCAGGGGGAAGCAGAACAGAGCTCTGGGCCCTACAGCTCTGCCCTGGCACCAAGGCAAGCTGCTGCTGCAGCGAGCACAGCGAAAGGGACCACAGTGGGAAGAGATGGTCTGGGCTTATATTGAGATGCCAGGGATGCTCCTCCTGGGGAGGGGTCACCGGGCTTCACCCTCGCTGGGTTCCAGGGGCTCGCACGATGCCGTGCAGCCACGCAGCGGACCATTTTCAGCACATGTGTCAGCTGGGGTCATTTCCGCCGCGGGTGACTCAGCCGGGCCCAGAGGCCTGTTTGCGCCTGCACCATGGCAACCCGCTGCCGCAGACAGCCCCACTGCTGGTGGCGTTGCCAGAGATGACAGCCACATCACATTGCCTCATGCAGATTGTATGCAATAACGGCAATCTCTGCTCGCTCCGGCAGCAGCACAGCTTCCTGATGCCACCACAGCCCAGCCCTGCCAAAGGGAAGGTGTGAGCTCTCCTTCTGGGAGAACAACCACTTTGTTCTTTTATTTTTATTACTTTTTTTTAATGCTTTTATCCCTGTGCAGGCGCAGGCAGGAGCCAGCCTGTCTCCCGGCCAGGTCCCCAGGCCGTGCATGGGTGCTTCCCAGGCTCCACCGGCAGCTCAGGGCAGCCGAAGTTCCTCGCTCCTCTCCTCTCCCCTTCTCCTCCCTGCAGCAGCAGCAGCTGAGCAGACACCGCAGCAGAGCGCAGCTGCTCTCCCTGCCCGCGCAAAGGAGGCTTTGGGTGGCCATAGCATGTCACTCCCAGGGCAGATCAGGCAGGCTGCACCATTTCCTATTGCAGATGTTTCCAGCTCCTTCCCAACACCCTCCCTGCTCTTTTATACATGCACTCTCTCCCCTCGCTGGGATGCCAGGTTCACCCGAGCGGGAAAAGGCACAGCCTGGCAGCAGGGCGAACACCACACTGCCAGGAAGGAGCAGAGGAGCCCAAGGGCTGTGAATACCTGCTGCCTGCAGAGCAGGGTAGGCCTGCAGTGGTGCTGGGCCCCACCCCGCCTGGGGAAGGGTCAGGGATCACAGCTCCCACCAGGCACAGAGCAGCCCCAGCATCTGATGATAATGATGATCTGTTGTGGGCTCATGTCTCCATCAGCCAAGCAGCCCTCCCTGGCTGGGGAGGGGATGGTTCCTTCTGGACCAGCCACCTGGCATCTCTGCTGCTGTAGTCCAGCCGTCAGCACGCTCAGAGCAGCCACGTCAGGTTGCAGATAGGCACCTCCTGGCCCCAGAGCCATGAGCTGCCTCCTGGCATCATCCTCACCCATGGGTGCGGGGGGTGCTGATACTGCTGGCATGCAGGTTTCCTGGACGTGGTGAGTTTGCCTGCAATAGGCCTGTGTGTGAGCTGTAGTGCCAAAAGCGAAGGTCGGCTCCCAGCAGTCTGATGCTTAAGATAGGCATTGGCATTTCAGGCCCTCTGATGGAAGGTCTGCACTTTCACTATGATGAGTGAATTGGGAAGGATTAGAAAAAAAAGATCTGAGACCTCACAATTCTCTGTTCTCAGGAGTTTCACCCTTTTCTTTTTACTCAGATAGCTGAGCTGATGTTCTTCTGCACTGAGGGAAACGCCCGAAGAAAGACAGGGGCTATGGTGGGAAGCTTTTGCACCCTTCTACCTTGGAAACTCTCCTTATTTCCTTGAAAATAACACAAGAGATCTGAAAGTAAAATGCAGCTCTAGTGCCCGATGCCAACTTTTCATGGGCTCCTGGATGAGGAGAGCCACCGAGGACCTGGCAAACCTCCACAGGGCTCTTTGCACCCAGCTCCTCTCCAACACTGGATCAGCAGCAGCAGGCGTGGGGTGATGGTGGAACAGCCCATCCCCTCTCCATCTTGCTCCCTGATTAAACCTTAGTCTCCAGTACCATGATTCATGGTCTCATCTGCTGCTTGTTATGCCCCTGGCCATCTCCCTTCTCCAGAGCCCCCCTGCCTTCAGTATCTTCAGCTGCTTCAGTATTTGCTGGGGATGTTGTTCTGCACCAGGAACAAGGTTTGACCCTCTACCACCTCTGCAAAGCTGTTTCTGCTGGCGGGATGGGGCTTCCCCAACCTGCTGCCTTGCAGAGCTGGGCAGGGAAGTCCCAGCTCCCTCTGCAAGCTCGCAGAGCTCCTGCAGCTCGACATCAGCTGCATGGTCCCCTTAACCATTGCCCAGATGAGACAGGCAGATTTCTGAGATGTTAAGAGATAGGCAGACACTTTCTTGACCTAAAAGATATCAGAGCTCTTCAAGCTTAAGACAAATCAGCCTTAAAAATAACTGAAGCAGTGGTGAGCCAGATACCACCCAGCTGCAGGCTGGCTTTGTCCCCACGAGCCCTGCGCAGCAAAGAACAGAAACTCCCTGCAGCCACAGCCCCCATGCCACACTCCCCCGGCCCTGCCTGCACCCTGCCTGTCCCTGAAAGGGACACAGCTTTATTGGCAGAAACACACCATCAGGGAAACAAACCGCTCGCCACCTCACGGCAGGCGCCTGGCTGCATGTGTGCTGCAAGGGCCTCTGTGTCCCCAAGGTGCCAGAGCCTGCATGGCTGAGACACAAAGGCACTGCAAGGGAACTGCCAGAGGTGTCACATCAGTCCTGCCAGGGGAGGGTCGGTGGCCCTGCCAGCATCTCAGCAAGGCAGTGTTGAGCCAGACCCCCCAGCTCCCCAGCACGTTAGCCCCATTGCGAGCTGCAGCCCACCGCCGCAGTCAGGCTGGCAGGACACAGCCCTGTCCCTGGGCTGTGGCTGACGCTTTGGCTAAGGACAGCGCTGGGGAGCGATGCTGAGGGCAGCACCCTGCTGCAAGGCTTCCAGCCTAAGCCATCCCCCGTTCCAGCTGCAGGCTCAGGGACACATCTGTCCCCTCCTTCGGATTAAGGTCTGTTCCATCTGTGCTAGGAGAAAGACGCAGGGCCAGGGAGCCCACACTGGCCCCTCCTGCCTGCACCCTGCCGCCACTGGGGGCTGAAGCAACACCCATACTTCTTACAGACCAGCTGAAGGACACACACCCACCCCCCTTTCTGCCCCCTTTCTCCTTTTTTCTTCTGTACAGAAAACCACATAGCTGGGGTGGGGAACAGCAGCAGTTTAGTATCTGAACCCGTCCTGTTTCCTGTCCTTTGCCAAAACCTCTTCTGCTTCCCTACCCAGGGCGCTGGGGCTCGCCCACACCCAGCTGCCCCAGAAACGGGGATGTTGTTTGTGTTTTTTTTGTCACAGTGATGAAGTGTTTATAGCAACTATCACCCCACAATCCACAAACCTCACTGATCTCAGACCAAACTTCCGAAACAATGACAGAGAAAGCACAGCCCTTTCCTCCAGGGTCAGCAACCGTGGCGTTTCAGGTCACTGAAACAGCAGACCTTCGTGCTGGGCATCACCATGCTGGAGATCACCCGGCACCTTTTGCTGTCCCAAATGGGCACCTCAAGGCTGTGGTCATGCCCTGACCCCCCCCCTGTGATGGCAGCGATACCCCTGTGGCTGCTGACCAGGTGGGATGTAGGGGTGGGAGCATCTGGCAGGCCACACCGAGCTGGCATCCCTGGGCTGCTTCCCCAAAAAAGCTGGGATTTGCCCTGAGCATCCTGCTCTCACCGTCATCCCTGTTGCAGGAGCAGCAGAGCCAGGACATTGCCACACTGGGAAGGAAGGGATCATCCCTGCCTTTCCCCAGCTCCTGCTGGGGGTCAGAGCTGAAAGCATCGCAGATGAGCTGCGCTGGAAGCCACGCTGCTGCCTGTCTGCACAGCTCATGCTCCGGACCACAGAGATTTACTGTTCAGTGGAGAAAAGACTATGGCTGCTGACAGCCCACCTCCCCAGCCCACCGGCCGCCGCTGAGCCTCGCTGCGCATCCGAGGGGAGCGCCTGGCTTGGCTGTGGGTTTCCTATCCAAATGTGATACAGCTGTTTCTGCTTCCTCTCCAAAGACCAAAGCGAGTTTTAAGAAATCAATTTATTGTGTTATTTTCTTTGACTAAGGCTCCTTGCAGATGTGACCTGCGTCTGAACTGCCCAACCTCACTGCATCGAGGATGGAGCAGGCAGAGAGCGTGACTTGTACAAGCACCGCGCTGGGAGAGGAGTAACCTGACAGCAAGTCCTGGGACTAAAGGCCATTTCTATGGGAGTGCCTGTGGCAGGGCAGGCGGAGAAACAGGATGCTCCGAAGGAACTTTTTGGGTGCCAATACCCAAGGGCTTGTCCCCAGAGCTTGCTTGAGGGACCCCCAGTTTTTAACCCCACACACACTCGGCACAGAGTGAGGCAGCTGCCGTATCAAGTGTAGCTTCTTTGCAGATTTCCAGAGGCTGCACAGACCTCACACAGCTCAGTTCCTACATCCCACCACGCACCC
Source organism: Falco punctatus (assembly GCF_963210335.1). NCBI lineage: Eukaryota > Metazoa > Chordata > Aves > Falconiformes > Falconidae > Falco > Falco punctatus. Next base: position 26,214,722 of record NC_137591.1, read on the forward strand.
AGGGCAGGGAGAGCCATCCCCAGCCACCACACCTACACCTGGTATGGGTGGCAGGGACCAAAGCAAAGGGCAGCCCTGTGCAGCACGCTGCTAACAGCAACATGCTAACTCCTGCCCGAGCTGTGGCTGCTGCCCACAGAACAAGGCTTTCAGCTGAACGGCTGGATTGCCCCAGCCTCTCCCTGGGTTCCATACCTCCCAGTGGTTCCCTGCTCCTCCCTGCTGGTTTGGCCCCTTGCACCTGGAATTAGCTGCTCCTGAAAAGTTTTGGTGCAGGGCCCTGATGGGAAAGACCTGCAGCCCAATTCATGGGTCCCTCTCCCAGCTGGACACACTTCTACAAATCCAGCAGAAGATCAAGCTTGTGTATGCCACTATTTTTAATGCCCAAGGGTAAACTCTATCTCACTGGCATGCTTAAAGCTGCCGAGATTATATCACTAGTTTGCTTTGAAGCCAGCTTCACAGAGGAAAGCAGGTCCCTGTGCCCCAGGGGCGGGCTGGGTGCCAGCAGCCATGCAGAGCAGGACTGTGGCATCTCACTGGCCGGGAGCCATGGGTGCTGGGATGCCTGGGAGGCTGCTGGCAAGGGCAGTAGTGGGAGTGGGAGAGCAGGGGGCCCTGCAAGCCCTGGCTGGCTGGGAGGTGTGGTGGTGGCCCACCAGCAATAGCTGGGGTTTGCCTTTGACACGGACGCCTGCGTTTGTTGTGCTAACTGGGTGGGAGGCCAGGCACCACCAGCTGCTCAAGTGTGTCCCACTGAAGTGTGCCTAGTGGGTGCAGAGACTTTTTGGCATCAAGCACATGGGAACGTTTTAAGATGCTTATCAGATCGGGCTGCTTCTGACACCAAAGATTTTTACATTGGACACATCCCTCTGACCCCTGAGGGTTTTGGACAAGTCCCAGGAAGGCTGGCGTGACAGTAAGATGCAGAGCAGTCTCTAAGGAAATGCATGCATAAACTGTAGACAAAAATATCCCAGTGTATGACAAAGTATTTCTGAATATGTAAATGGTGTGGTTCAGGTTAAAGAAAGACATGGTTAAGAAACCATTTTAGAAACATCCCTCAAGCTGACAGTTTTTTGCATCTGTCAGTACTGTTCTTCCAGCAGGGCAAAGAGGCTGAAACATGAAAGAGCAAAATGCTTGCAAGGCAGCTCTCACCTTGTAATACTGCACCTTTGCTTTCCCTACCGAGGGAGGCTGGCCCGGCCTCGCCAGTAGCCTCCTGCCCTACTTGGCCTTTTCACACGGCTACTCAGAGTGAAAGCAGCAGATACCAGCTTTGCCTGATGTGGCAGGCTGCTGCCGCCCATCCAGACACCTCTCTGCCCCAACTGGGGACTACGAAGTGCCATCTCAGATCCAGGAGCACAGAACTGGGGGCTGCCCATGGGCACGGCTGTCCAGCAGGCACTGCCAGGGGCTGGGACATGGCCGGGAGGCCACTGAGTGCCACAGGGACCTCAGGTCAGCTGTCTCCCTTGTCCAGCAGCACTGCATGCCTCTGCTTTAACCCCATGACAGCCACAAGCATCAAGAGGTGGCTCCACACTCTAGACTTCTGCAAACATCACGACACAGACCCAGTGAGGTTGTGGGTGGGGTAGGACCTTCCCCCCAAGCCCAGGGAGACCCTGACCCTGGACAAGCACCGGCACGACACCCACCACTCTTTCCTTTGGGGCGCACTAAGCTCCGGTGCCCGCAGCACCCTGGGGCTGTTCTCACCCCCCAGAGCTCAAGCAGCCCCTGGGGTGGGCAGCCAAGGGCAGGACCCTGCGCACACCAGGAGCAAAAGCATGTGGAGCCATCCACACGGTGAGGGGCTTGATCCAGAAGCCACAGGAGTCCTTAAGCAAGCAGCAAACACTTTGCAAGCGAGCCCCACAGGACTCCGGTTACAGAGCACAGCAGCGACATGGGAGAAGCATCTTTCAGTTTATTAAAGACTGAGAATACAACTGTGAGCCCAGCCAGGAGAGCCGGGTGCCAGAAGCAGGGCTGGGTTTTGGCTGGAAGGGTGCGGTCTCCTCTCCAGGCGGCCTTCAGCAATACCAGCCAAGTTTCCTATCCGGCAAGGCGTCCCAACGCCCCCATCCCAGCAGTGCTCCACCTGGAGCGGAGCCCCTCTCCGCACCAGCCCCAGCCTTGGTTACTTATTGCTTTTCATGTGCTAGTCTAGTACAGAATGAATTAAAAACAAAAATGCATGTCTGTCGCGGTGTGTTTGTGCTCTCTTCAGGCTGTGCTGGGAACCCTGGCCATCAGACCTGGAGAGGGATGGAAGAGAGGGGCAGATGAAGTCGGGCTGGGCTGGGAGCAGGGACATCCCAGGGACAAAGGCACTCCAGGACAGAGCCCGTCTTTGCTGACAGGCCACAAAGCAAAAGCCTTTGGTGTCCGCTGCCAGAGCTAAGGTGACAGTCACTTGGGGCTGGCAGAGAGGAGGAGCTGGCACCCAGCAGGTTTCTCCCAAGCACTGGCGTGAGGGCTGGGAGTCACAGCCAGCCCGGAGAGACGCCGTGGCACACCTGCCTTCCCCGCTTGTCCCGGGGAGGACAGCCCCAGCCAGCCCACGGAGCCAGAGGCGGGAGGGGAGCTCCAAGAGGAGGCACCAACCTGAGGTTTACTTGAACGTGTGGCTCTCGGCTCCTCCCCGGCCGAACCCTGGAAGAGAGACAGAGCGGGGTCAGCATCACTGCGGGACGGTGAGTGCACCAAGGGATGTGTGTCACAGAGATGGGAGCCCTGAGCCCCCTTCCCTCCCACAGCCCCAGCCACAGTGGCCCTACCTTTGGGCCCGAACAAGGCAGCATAGCAGGGGTGGTTGCAGTATGGCTTGCCATCGTGCTGTGGGGAGAGAGAAAGAGCATCAGCCCCTACCGCCCTTCAGCTCCATCTCTGCCCATCCCACCCTTCCTGCAGCCCCTAGCTGCAGAGGACAGGGACCTGCTGGCAGCAAACTCACCTCTGCATGGCCTCCAGATGTCAGGGTCTTGTTACACTTCTCGCATCTCAAGCAGGGCCGGTGCCAGTCCTTCCCCAGAGAAGTCACCTTCTCAGCTGCCACGGAAAGGAGATGGGTTAGTTGAGGCCCTAACCAGGCACAACAAGTTAAGGTTTCGCAGGTTGGCCTCCCTGTCATCAACCCTAGGGAGGACTTTTCTGGGCTTTTCTCAAGTCTACCTGTCCAGGACAGAAAGCACCATGTTTCAAACCCAGGAGCTCACTGTAAACACACAGGTGCCTGGATCTGAAACAGCAGTGCCATGCCCAGGGTGAGCATCACTGCATCCATGCAGACAGGCTGACTTCTATCTGTCTTCCAAAGATCTGAGGACCTTGTTCCTTCCCACATCAGCCGGCAAGGGGATGACTTTCTCCCCAGCCAGCTGGAGACCCAACAATCACTAGAGCTGGCAGGGGCGAGGGGGGGATGCTGGTGAGAACCAGGGAGGCAAAGCCATCGCCACACCCTGCCAACACAAACGAGCCACCAGCACTCTGCCCACCGCTCCAATTCCACATGCACCACGGCAAACCAGAGCAGGGCTGAAGCTTGGCCGGGGTTCAGGCGGCTGTGGGGGAGACAACATGCTGTTTGCTGGAGCTGGGATGTGTTTACGGAGAGAGGGGGGAACACAGGGTGGCTTTTAATTGCGGCACGGTGGGGGAGGAGGGTATTTTCTGCAGACGTATGTGCTCTTCATATTGGCAGCTTCACTCCTGGGGATTTCTTAAGTGATAAAGCAGAGCTTTCCGCAGGGCCCCGTCAGAGCCAGGTCCGAGCACTCTCCCCACGCCTGCAAAAAGAGGTTGAGCAGTGGCACTGAGCTGCTGCTGGCAGCGGGCGCCCCGGGGGGCCCTTGGCAGCCTGGAACACCTCTCCTTTGGAGTCCAAATATACCCACAACAGCTCAGGCAAAGAGCAAGCCAACGGCTGCAGAGGTGGCAGCGGGGGCAATGCCCAAATGTCACGAGGCAGCCCCGCTGCCATCTCCCAGCAGACAAAGAGTCTCCTGTGCTCATAACCCAGTGGGGGCTGCAGTGTCCTCCCCCCGAGCAGCCTCAGGAGCCCGAGCCAGGCCCATGGTGGGACCCTCCTGTCACAGGGTTTCTGGAAGGCACTCAGCTTCCCCACCGCTCACATAAGCATTGCACCAACGTTCGGGCAGGGGCTCTGCCAAGGCTCGCTGCAGTGGGGCCCCAGCGGCTCTCAGCCACGCAGGCGAGATTCCCCTGGAAAGGTGGTGGTGGCCCTGCAAAACCCATCCCCGGTCCCCTTGGCATCCTCTCCTCCTCACCCCTGCTCTGTTACAGACATGATTTGGCCGAAAGCAGCCCGAGGCATACCCGAGCAGCACTGCCAGGCACCAGGAGCTCTGGGGTGCCCCAGAGCAAGGCTTGCTCTGCCTCCTCTGCCAGCGCTCCTTATCTGCAGGCACAGAAATCAGGCGGCAAGCTTGGTTCTCCAACAGCTTTTGAACCCTTCTCAGCCTCTGTATCAACAGGTGTTTCGTAACAGCAGCCTGATAAGCACAGGGCTAAAACCCCTCCTTGGTCAGACAGCCCCATCCCAGCACTGCCACACCTGTGGGCATGGCAAACACAGCTCGCCCCAGTTGGGATCAAAGCAGATCCATAGAGAAAGGCAGACACTGACCAGCACCTTGGTAGCTGCTGGTATCAAGCCATGTGGGTAAATGAGGTGCCCCAAGACCCTTGGTTACAGGAGGGAGACACAAACTCTATTGTGCCAACCCCCTACCTCAAAGCCTAGCTGAAGGGTGAGTTTAGACAAAGCGATGTTCGCCAGCCACAGGAGCCACGTCCCAAGCAGCACTGCAGGCAGCAGCACCCGCGCCAGCCCCAGCACACCTCCCCAGGGTGGGCATCACCAACAGCCACAGCTCCGTGGCCCAGAGAGCAGCCCCTGCGTTTGAGCCTCCAAGTTCTTTGCCAGAGCCCAAGTAGGAGTTGGGGCACACACACGCACGGAGCAGAAATTGGGCAGAGTGAGCAGAAGTCAGTGACGGCACTCGGGTTCCCAGATCCCTCATCTCTACTAAATTAAAAAGCAGGGAGCACACATAAGCTGCTCCCAGCAAACCCCCTCAGGTGCAGCTAAACCAGGGATGTGGGGAGGTCTGGCAGCCAGAGCCTGCCTGTTCCAGCAGCTGCTGCTGGCAAGGTGAGAGGCTCAAAGCCCCCAGATACCCTCAGGCAGGACAGCCAGACCATGGCACCAGAAGGGGCAGGAGCCTGGAGCTTTGGGGCCCCAGTCTGGAGGGAGGACATCTGCCTGAAGCCCAGTGGCAGACAGCAGCCCGACAAGGCTCACCATTAGCCTGCAAAGGTGGCTTAAAAATAACACCCCAGCGGTGTCATCTCACCATGCTAAACCACACAAGCCAAAATGTGGGCAACCCACGGACCCAGGAACGTGCCCGAGGGCAGGATTTGCCCTTGGGAAGGTGCTTACTCGCCTGCACCAGCTTTCAGAGCAGCAGGCTGCACTGGCCGGGCCTTTGGGCTTCAAACTGGCATGGGGCTGTGGGCAATGGTGGGAAAGAACCAGGGCTGAGCCCCGCCTGCAAATCTGGGGGTACCCACTGCAGCCCGCATCCCACTGCAAGGCACCTCCTTGGGTGGATTTATAAGGGCCACCCCCCCACACCCCCACGGCACCCCGGGGACCCACAGCGCAGAGATGCACAGCTTTGGGGCACCCCAAGAACGGGCAGTGATGGGGTGCACAACACCGGGGCACGCCGGGGACCCACAGCGCAGGGATGCGCAGCTTTGGGGCACCCCAAGAACTGGCAGCGATGGGGCACAGAACACCAGGGCACCCAGGACCCGCAGCGCCGTGGTGCCCGGGGACCCCAAGCCCGGTGGGGTGCGGCATAGGCGCACCCCGGCTGAAGCAGCCCGACAGCCCCGCGGTCCCCGCGGCTTAGGGGCGGCCGGGGGGGCGCAGGGAACCCTTACCGAAGTAGACCTCCTTCTGGCAGCGGGGGCACTTGGGCATGGTGTCGGCTGGGCTCGGCTCGGCTCGGCGCCACGGCTGTGGGATGCTGCGCGCGGCCCCGCCGGAGTCACTGGCCGGCCGCCCCGCCCCGCCCCGCCCAGATGTGCGGCCCCGCCCGCAGCTGGAGGCACCCGCCCGGAGCACAGCCTGCAGGGGCTCCCAGGGCGGGGCCCTGACCCCTAGCCCCTCCTTGCATCCTGCACCCCCTGCCCCCTGCAGTCCCTCCAGCTGCACCCCTTGCACCCTTTCCATCACCCTTTGCACCCCTGCGCCCTTTGCATCCTGCAGCCCCACGCCAGTTGCACCCCTTGCACCCCTACATCCACGGCACCCCACATCCCCTGCACGCCCCACACGCTGCAGCCCTGCCCCCTCTGCACCCCAGGCTGCTGCAGCCTGGCTCCCTGCCCATGCTTGTGCTGTGCCGGGCCGAGAGCCCCACTCGTAGTGGGGCTGGAGGTGTGATTGGCATCTGCCAATTAACCGTGCTCCCAGATAAAGAATCACGTGTGCTGGCCACCAGGGCTCACCCCCTCCCAGCACAGATCTGTTTTCTCCCGAGAGGGTGTAAAAGCTGACCCTCAGACAGGGTGTCCCGCCCGTGGGGAAGGTTGGGGTACAAGGCGAAGCAGGAGGGAGCTGTGGGGCTGTAACCCCTCTCTTGCAGGACCTCAGGAATGGTGTGGGTGCAGGACGCGGCTGCGCTCACTGTGGAGAAGCAGCCCATCTGTGTCGCTGACTGTTGTCATTTTATTAGGAGCGAGGACTTGCTGTTCCTTTGCACTTGGCTGTGAAGGAAATGAAAAGCCTATCCAAAGGTCTGTTTTGTATGAAACAATCCTCCCCAGGGCATGTTGCCGCGCTGGAAAGGTCATGAGGGCTGGTGAAACCCAGCGCCAGGACGCCTAGTGTCTGCCTCCCGAAATGCAGGGCACCCCTCGCCTGCGCAAACAGGGCCCCCTCGGCACGGGAGCCCACCCGTGGGTGCAGGGGGACAGGCAGCAAGCTGTGCCCAGAAGCAAAGTTCACAGTTCGGTTGGGATTGCTTCTGACCCAGCCTGGCTCCAGCCTCCCTTCCCAGTGGGATCCCTCATCCTGCTGATGGTCCCCGCTGCTGCCGGTGGTCCTGGGCTCACCCTGCCAGCTGGCAGCCCCACCACTGGCTGGGGACCCCCTCTTGGTGGGCTGCTGCAAGGAAGCCGCTGGGCTCGGCGGGAGGCTCGGCAGCCCTCTCTGGCAGCGGCATCGCTGGGAAGCCCACTCCCGGCTAAGGCACGAGTCACACTCAGCGTCTTACAGCATGGAAAGAGAGGTGTCCTGCAAGGACTGTCACCTCCACCCTGCCTCCTCGCAGTTCTTCCTCCGCCCAGGCACTCCACACATGCCAGCGCTGTATTTGAGCCACACCACCTTCCCCTGCACCAAGCCGCAGCACCCCACAAGTGCCCGGGCAAGGCCAGGACCCCCTCCCCACCCCACGCAGGGTGCAGCTGGCACCCTGATGAAACATAGGGACAGGGCACGTCCTCTCCCCTCTCCGGTGGCCCTGCCTCCCCTCCCACATGGTGCCAAGCTGCTTTGAGGCCACTGCCCGGCTAGGACAGCCATCTCCAGCTGCGCTCCCTTTTAAGGCAGGTTTTATGCCAGCAGGCAGCTGAAAGCTGGCCTCTCGCAGGTCTCCTCCAGCTGGCCCAGCCCTGCGGCCAGTCCCCGTGGACCCCTCAGCCCACCTCCTCCTGCAGCAGGAATGCTCCCACCCCGGCCGGGGCAGCCTGTGCCCCCGCATGGCACCATACACCGACTGACCCGGCTGCTGACGCACCGCCCAGCCACCCCCTCCCCTCGCTTCCCCCAGGCACTTACTGGAAACCGTTCACAGGACAGAGCGGGCACGAAACCGGCGGCAGCTCTCACAAAGCAGGCACCACCGAGCCATGCACCGCTCTTTGCCAGCCCTGCCCACGTGGGGCCATATGCCTGATGTCCGCCCCCACGGCCCGTGCTTTAGCCCAGCCAGCCCTGCCGTGGGGATGCATACACCTTGGGCTACCCCGGCCCACTTCACCAAGGGGTGAGCCAAATTGTGTGCTGGTGCACCACGCAAAGCTATGGGGCATTACAGTGAGCCAATATCAGGGTGAAGGCTGCTGCAGGACAGCAGCCCCCATTTCTACACCGCACCAGAGCCATGCAAGCATCCTGCCTATCACCGCTACCCCACTCTTGCCCCATTGATCAGCAGGCGCTCACAGCAGCAAGGCAGCGCAGCAAAGCAGAGGGCCCCCAGCAGAGAGAGAGGAAGGGCTGCAGGTGCTCCCGGATCACGGCAGCAGCTCGGGACCCCGCAGGATGCGGCCTCTTTCTCCTTTTACGGGGAGTGAGTCCATAAACACTCTGGAAGCTGGTGTGTGAAACCCATCAAGATGCCGCAGCAGGGCAATAAACCAAGCCCCCGCCAGCCTGTGCTGGAGGGAGCTGGCTGGGAACACTGCGGCAGCCCGATGTTTGAGGTCACCACGCCTTCTGCCATCTGGGGTCCCCCCGGGAGCCAAAACCAAGCTGCAACTATCTGTGAGCCATTCCAGAGCAGCAGCAAGCTCACACCTGTGCAGCGGGATGCTGCCCGTGGTGCCGTGCCTGTGGACACGAGGAGGGGCAGGGAGCAGGCAGCAGCTCCAGGGAGCAGCAGGAGAGGGGCAGGGGCGGTGTCTTCAGCAAAACCAGCTACCAACCCAAGCATGGCTTCAAAGGGAGGTTTTCATAGCCTGGAAACAACCTAGCTGACACCAACAGAGAACAGCCCCCTCTGCAAATCACAGCTTTATCTTATCTGGAGACCTTGTTCCAGCTAATTTGACCATTAAGGCAGAGCAGCCTCAGCTGTCTGTGCCCTCTGCTAGGAATCTGGGTGAGGTTCAGTCCCAGAGCATCAGGCGCCATGGCTCACCGATGGCATAGCAACAGCCCTCAGGAAAATCTGGGCTGTCCCATTTGTTTGTTTGGGTGGCGTTGTTATGGCCAGGGTCTCCTCCCCACTCCCTTGGCAAGAACCAGCACCAGCTCCCAGGTCCTTCTGTGGCAGATCTTATGCAAGGTCCAAACAGCCCCCAAGGGCCCCCCAAGAGTTTCCCAAGCTCCTGGGCATGCTGCAGCTGTGGGCACACGCTGCCTGCCCAAATACCCCCCTTGAGCAACTTGGCCCTGGTGATTATCAGAGTAATGACTGGAAAAGTCACCGGCATTTGAGCGGGCAGGGCGGGTAACATAAGCCGATTTGGGTTTGTTTTGCTAACACAGCACGAGAAAACAGCTATTTCCGCGTAGGAAACCAGCCCATCTGCCAGAGCAACAGCTCCCAGCTCCCCTCCTGCACCCCTCGCTGCAGTGGCATAGGGGCTCCCACGCTTCTCACAGTGCAGCCAGCCCCCCAGTGCGCTTGCACAACAGGGAGACGATGCGCCGGTGAAGGCACGACCCAGGGGCTGGTGGCATCCTGGCCCAACATTTTCCCAGCATTTACACAACTGTGAGTCCTGCAAAATCTCCCTCCCCAGCCAGCCCGCGCTTCTGCAAGTCAAGGGTCCACTCAGCCAAGATGATTTGTTGTAAAGTATGCCCTACCCAGCTCAGCAGGGGACTCTAATTTGACAAGAAAATTATAGGGTGGCTTCAAACAAGCCCAGCAGAGGCTGGGGGGAGCTGCCAAGCGCGTGATCCCATCAAAAGGCCTGCGAGGTGCTGGTGCTGTGAAGCGGCACAGGGTACCCGCGGTGGGGGGCCGGCATGTCGTCCCCCCCCACTCGCCTTCCATCACCTCCGGATTTGCACGCGGCTAATCCCATTACAGGCTGGCCAGGAAAACAACAGCACGAAGGCGGCTGTCAGGGCAAATTACACCCCGAGGAAAAACTCTGGGGTACGTCTTCATAAAGCTGACAGGCGGCCGACGGCTGGGAGTAATTGGGAACAGGACGGCAGCGGGAAAGGCAGTGCGGGAGCGGGGGGCTTGGGGAAGGGGCTGGGAAAGGGCCCCCCTGGGGGCACGCTGCCGCTGGTGCTGCAAAGCCCTGAACAGTTTGAGCCTGCGAAGCATGCTCGCTGCCATGCCCAAACCTCCACTCGCTGCCCTCCTGGATGCGGCGCAGAGGCTGTTCCACCGGCAGCATGGGCAATCACACCGCCGTTTCTAGCAGAAACTGTAAAAACATATTCCAGGATGGTTAAAGCAGCTGGCTGCCCACAGCAGTCACTTGTCAGGTCAGCTCTCAAGAGCCAGGGTGTGAATTATTATCGTCCAGTTAATATTACACTGCATGAGCAGTAACAAACAGAGGAGCCCCAGGGCCAGCTCCCCGGGGCTCGGCGGGATGGGGGGAGCCCAGCTGCCAGGGAGGTGCGGGGCTGCCCGCACAGGGCCATGCTGGGGATGCATCTGGGACTTCCATCCGTGGGACACAGCAGTGTGGTAGCCCTCGCCCGCCTCTCCAACTCCCCCAGGACCCAGTTACTTGGAAAATCTCCTCCAATTTCATCCGGGCACCGCTCCCCCAGTTTCCCTGAGTACAGTCTGGCCAAAGTCTCCGCTACCATCTGCTCTTTTCTGCAAGCTTTCCATTAGCGGCAGCCCAAGGAAACCTCTTGGCTAAATCCCACTGGGGGAGGGTTTGGTGCATTTTCCTGGCACAGCCCCGGCTGTTTCTGTTGTGGCTCTCAAATCCAGCCAGGATAGTCGAGGAGGAAAACGCCCGCTGCCTTGGGAAGCCACCCAACACCCATGAGGCATCGCCTCTGCCTGCTGGGGAGATGCACATGCGTGCTGGGGGCTGGCAGGGAGTGTGGGCACCGCTCAGGGGCTGCTCACAGGGGACCAGTGCCAGGGACCACCTCGCCAGCCCTGCCCTGGCACGGGGTGCTCACCCAGCAGTGCCGTTTGCCCTGGGCTGGGTCCAGGCTGTTGACACCACACCTATTCCTGGTTAAAAATTCACTGGAGGTGAGGCGAAGGGTTTGTAGAGGTATTTGCTTTCTCTGACAGCACACAGCCCGGCGTGGTCATGCTGTGGTGACAGCGCAGGGAGTAGGATATAGCTGCTCCACTCTGCCTTACCCAGCCAAGGCGGAGGGTCAGGACGGAGCCAGAGAGGGGAGAACACGAGGAGGAGCTGTAGGTTTGTACAGCATTAGCAGCATGCACACCTCTGTCCCACCAGCACAGGTTTTCTTCCCCCAGCAAGCAGCCCCAGGGCACTCCAGGAGCCCCTCTGAGCCCCCAGGGTGGTCCCCCAGCTGCCCACCCCACCTGGAAACCCACTGGTGATCTGAAGGCTGCTACAGAACCCAGCTGACATCGGGAGGGGGGGTAGGGAAACTCCCCTACAGATGCAACAAGCTGGGGAGCCACCGAGGGATGAAGCCAGCACCAACCAGCACCAGCAGCTCTCCCTGTGTGCACTGGCAGGGGGATTTACAGCCCGAATCTTCCTCATCTTGCTTTTATGCCATTCCCCCTCCTTCATCCCTGCCTGCTCTCCTCCACCCTATCCGGTATTTATAACCAGTCCTTTAACCTCCCTCTGGGGCCAAGCCAAAGCCCGGCCAAGGCAGGGAGAGCCGCACCACTGACTTCAGGGAGTATCAGAGCCAGTCCTCGGCCCTTGCGGAAGCAAGCTGGGCTTGCTGGGTCACTTTCAATATCCCATCTTAAATCACATCTTCCAGCACTTCATCCCTTTTGGCTTCTATTTAGTGACTTCCCAGCAAATGCTTTAAATTTGTCTTGCTTCGCTGCCCAGCTGTGCTGCTCTGGCCCCCAGCACATCAGAGCCGTGCTGCCAGCCACAGCCATGCTGTCCTGCTGTCTCCCTGCGTTTCAGGAGCCCCTCCACACTGCCATGGTTGCATCTCCCTTCCCGGCTCAGATGTTGCAGTACAGGGCTGCCCTCCTCATTCCTACCCCCACCAGGTCCCTCCCTGGTGTTTTCCACGTGTGTAGCCTGCTGTGCCCCGCCGGGACCAGCCTTTGACCACAGTCTCTTTCCTGGGTCACTAATGACAGTGCAAGCGATGCTGCCCTGTTTCTGGTGGTGCCAGCACCCTCAGCCTTCTGTTGAGAAACACCCCTAGGTGACAATCCTGCTCCTCCTGCAGCCTGGGGACACCCAGGCTGACACTCATTGGCCAGACTGCCCTTGAAACAGGTTGACCACCGGTGCATCGTGGCAGCTGGTGGGATCCCTGCCCTGCACCCAGCGAGGAGCTGCAAGTCACGGCTCCTTGCTGAGCTCCACTGGCTCCCAGGAAAACTGGGAGCCAGCGAGGGTAATTGCCCAGGACAAGTTCACAGGGCTTGGGGGCTTTCCAAGCAAAGCTGCATCCACTTTGTTCTCTATTTTTCCTCCGTACCCTGGAGAGCACGTCTGCAGTCATCAGAGCCCTCCAACTTTTTTATCCCACTAGCAAGTCCAAGCTGCAAAAAAATAAAATATTTGACAGCCCCAAGGGGAAGGATGTTTTCCAAGCCTCAAGTAAAGAAGCATTTTCAGCTCCACATAGGTCTCCCAAAAATAAATCCAAAAATGCACCAAGGATTAGAGGCCAGAGCTGCCTTCTGTGCTTGAGCAAAGTGCCACTCAGCTGTGTCGGTGTCCCGGTCACTGACCCTGCAGCACAGGGACAGCCCTGACCCCTCGGCACGCACAGGGATAGTCCCACATGGCATCCCAAAGCCCTGCTACATCCTTCAGCTTCCTGGTCTTAACACCTACCCTGTGGGTACCTGCCATACCTGGGGGCCACCTTCTGCTCTAAGGGGTGCCCAGACCCCCACCACATCAAGGGAGGGGGGGGCGGCAGTGAAGAGACATCACCCACCTGGAGCCTGAGCAGCCAGATCATTCCTTTTGGGGTAGCAGGAAGCTGTGATAGAGGCAGGCTTCCCAGCACCCTGTTGCACAGCAGAGATGAATTTTGTCTATTTTTAATTTCACTGCATTCCCCCAATAAAACTCTCATGGGGAAAAGAAAATGTAAGCAAAAACAGAGAGAAAAAAAAAAAAGCCAGACCCAAACCAAAATAAAACCTTGCATTGGGTGGCTGCTGCCTGGGAGCAGGCAGGATGCTGCACCTGCCCTGCCCTGTATCACACCCAGAACTAACCCAGGTACCAGCCATCGGGGCATCCCTTCCCATCCCTGCCACCCCAAGCTGCCTTCCTCCCTGTCTCAAGACCACTGACTTAACTAGCAGCCCTGCATCAGCTCCTTCCCAGCCCTGCCGGGCCATGCGTTCGGTCTCAGGTGAGGCCCCATGTGTGCTGGGCTCCCAGAGGCGCTGGGGATGGAACCTGCTGCATGTCCCCCACCAAGGAGCAGGGCCAGTGCCCATGGTGAGGCTGGGTGCAAAGCACGGGGTTAGGTGGGCGCTGGGGAGGGCAAACCCCTGCTGAGCTGCAAGTAGGGCGATGGGGAGCAAAATCAGCCTATGCAGCCTATTGGGGAAACTCCGTGCTGCGGGGGATTGCCACGGGCTAGCAAAAAGGCTGGCGAGTTGCAACAAGAGCTGAATTCACACCAAGTGCTTTGCTAACAGCTGTGCTGGGTCCTGGATGGGTAATGGGGACCCCCACCCCAGCACCACAGCTGCTACATGGGGCAAATTTGGCCAAGTTTGGCTGCAAGGGCCCAGCTCCCTGCCGCCAGCCAAGGGAGGAGCTGGCAGAGCGACACCGCTCTGCTTTGTGCAGCAGCCTTGTCCCCTAAAGCATTAGGGGGGTCAAGGCTCTATGGAAACCCCGCCAAAACACAAATACACATAGCCCGGTCCCAACCCGGGAACTGCGCTGCCGAGACCTCCGTGCCTGGGAAAAGGCTGGGATTGCTGCCGGGAGAGGGAACACCAGCGGCTCCTGTGCCCGCTGCCCTGCCCACGGCCCGAGCCCCGGGGACGCCGCTGCGGCCGAATGCTCCCTGCAGGCACGATGCCCAATGCCCGATGCCCGTGCCCGCTGCGTGGTGCCCGCTGCATTTCCCAGCCGCGCCCAGGCGAGGAGCAAGGCCGCGGCCGTGGTCGGCACCCAGCCCCCTTCCTCTGCACAGCGATGGAGCAGCTCCGGGGCTGATGCTGCTACAAGGATGCAAGACATTGCAGGGGGTGCCAGGTCCCCGTTTTCCCCAGCAAACGGGGCCAGTGAGGTTCCTGCATCCCTGGGGCTCTCAAACAACCTGCCAGAGGGGACGAGCTGGAGCAATGGTTCCCAGAGCTGGTGTTTGCCTTGGCAGCCCCAGCCTCCATGCCTTGCTTTCCAGACACCGGGCTCCTAGGGGGAATAGCTGCGTGTCTAAAACCAGGCCTGGCAGCCGGGCTGGTACCTGGCCAGGGACATGGCAGCTCCCAGGGGTTGGCCCATGCCACCACACTGCATTCCTGCCTCGCTGCCGCCACGCTAGGCTTTCCCACTGGCAGCCCTGCTCAGGCGCTGTGCCTGCTCAGCAAGACCTGGCTGGGGGGAGCAGCGTCACCTGTTACCTGACATTCCACCCTGCAAAACCAGGGAGGATCCCATCCCATCCCATCCCATCCCATCCCATCCCATCCCATCCCCTACAAACCCAGGGAGGGCAACAGCCTGTGCTGCACCAAGAGCAGCTCTGGCCTCAGCAGCTCAGGATCAGCTGGGGCTCAGGCTGCTCTGCCTTGCCACAGCAGCAGGGTCCCCACCTGTCCCAGGACCAGAGGGATGCTGTGCAGCACACAGCATCCCCTGCTCTTCCCAAAGCTGAGCCACACAATGTATCTCTCAAAACTTTTATTGTCAGCAAATAACAAAAGTCAGCCCTGTGGTGGGTGCAGGGAGCCCGGAGAGAGCAGGGTGCTGGCACCCCAGGGCTCACTACCCCGGCGGGTCCCCTGCACCAGCACCCTCCCCGGCCTCCTGGGCAGCAGTGGGGCTGGGGGTGCACAGGGGGGACGGGCAAGACTGGAGGGCACGTGTCATTCTCCAAAGCAAGGGGCACATTTACAACTGCTTATAAATAAACAACAACAACGAGAAACCTCTGGCTCTGGGAAGCAGGCGGGCATCCTGCCGCCAAGCCACCAGCCCAATGTGCTCTGTCTTCCGAAGGCGGGGAAGCAGCCCACTCCCCCAGGGCTGCAGCCACAAGCCCCACCCCCCCCCCACCCACCCCCGGCACGGGCTCTGCTGCCAACCTGGATGGGGGGACACCACCAACTGAAACCAGCCAGCAGCTGGTGCACATACAGAGATGCCCTGGGAGTGCAGGGATGGGAATGGCAGGGGGTGCCAGACCCTAGAGTCTGAGTGGCAGCTGGCCCCAGGGAGAGCGAGGGCCAGGGCACGGAGCCCGGGCAGGGTCAGGAGAAGAGCAGCACTGCCAGACTGGCCAGAGCCCTCAGGGGACTTGCATGTCCCCAGCAGTTGGTGAGGAACAGGGCTGAGTGCCCTGACCAGCAGCCCCCATCCCCAAACACAGTGGGATGCCTGCCCAGCTCCATCACCCTCCATGTGGGGGGCAGCCGGGAGCACCCTCCCGTGGTGGGGCTCCTGCCACCACCTTCCCCTGACCCTCATCCCCTCAGCTGCCACTCGCTGTCCCCTGCACATGGTGACTTCTCCACACCCACCCTGCTGCCTCCCACGCTTGAGGCAGGGGGGGCTGGGGGTGGGCGCTGGGGAGGGCAGAGCACATTGGGAATCACCAGAGACACCTTCTACCTTTGCCTTTAAACACTGAAGCTTATATTAAAGACTATGATATATAACCCGGGGGGCAGGGCCATCCTGCCCGGAGTAGAGACAGCAGAGAGAGCACAGCTCCATGGCCAGCCTGGCGGGGGGCTGCTCCGGCTGCGAGCAGGTTAGTATGGGGGCACAGAGCAGGCGGCGGGGCAGGGGGACACCATCTAGGGCTGGTTCTTCGCCTCGGGGTCTTTGTCATAGATGTAGCTTCCCACAGCTCCGGTGTTGACGCCTGCACAGAGGGAGACACAGGAAGGTGAGGACCCAGGTTGAGAGGTGGTGGGTTCCAGGGAGATGTCCCCTCTGGGGGGTGGCAGCGTCGAGAGCAGCAGCCCAGGTGGGGTGTGTGCCCCGGGAGCAGCTCCCCACCCCAAGCACTCACCTTTTGGCCCGAAGAGGATCCCATAGCAGGGCTTGTGGCAGTACGGCTGTCCATCATGCTGCACGGGGCAAAGAGAGAAGCACATCACATGGGGCAGGGGTCCGGGGAGAAGCCAGTCCCTAGGACAGATCCCCCTGGCTGGGCAGCTCTCCGGCTGACCCCCTGCAGACTCCCCAGCACCTCCAGTGCCCCCCAGGCTGCAGCAGCTGCCTCCGCCAGCCTTGCCCTGCCCTCTTCCAATGGCCAGGGCTGCCCAACCAGCACGCGCGGCTCAACCATGCCCCGCTGGCACCCCCCACGTGTGCTACCCGGGGCTCCCAGGGCTGGGACATCCTCACCTCAGCGTGGCCCCCCGGGGTCAGCGTCTTGCTGCAGCGCTCACAGCGTAGGCAGGGACGGTGCCAGTCCTTCCCCAGCGAAGTCACCTTCTCGGCTAGAGCGGGGACAAGGAGTGAGGGTCACACCAGCCCCCCTGCACAGATGCCAAGGGGGAGCATGTCCCATGGGGACATCACCTCTACAGACAAAATCCCAAGACAGCCCCATGCACCCCAGGCTCCCGCATCTCTCCCACCACCTCCGCTGCCTCCCAGGTGACAGAGGTTGGCTGAGGACAGCTATTAAGCCCAGCCACCCACCTGGGAGGTGACAGCAGGGGACAAAATACAGATGAAGCCTTTTCCAAGAGCACCCATCGCTGCAGGCTCCTTGGGGACATCTCTCTGTGCCCCCAACCCCATCTCTGAGCCATCCCCCCCACTCCCCCACCTCCACGTGCCCCCAGGGGTCCTGCATGGAGCCCCAGCACCACAGGGCCGTGCCACCCCGGGGCGGGCACCCACTGCCTGCTGGTCACCTTACCGAAGTAGACTCTCTTGCCGCAGCGTGGGCACATGTTGGGCTCCCCGGTGAAGGTGGTGACGCTGGAAGCTGGAAGGAGAGAGGGCAGGGGTGTGGGAAGTGGGGTGACACCTCAGCCAGGACACATGGGTGCAGAGGAACCCCCACTCGAACCCTGTACCCCACACCATCACCAAACACGGTGGTTCTGGGAGAGGGGGCCAGGCTGCCCGTCCAGCCCTGCCCCTCACCTTTGCTGGGTCCCTTGGGTGGCGCGGCATTCACCTTCCTCTCCTCTACCTTCACCGGGTGCTCGATGGGCCCCGGAGCAGTCTGCCCCTCGATCTGCGGCTTCTCATAGATGTAGGACCCGGCACCACCGATGTTCACCCCTGCAATGGGGCAGAGAGGGTCTGCGGTGGCCTGGGAGCACTCAGGGTCTCCATCCTCTCCCCAGCCCCCCTGCCCCACTGCACCCAGCCCCACTGAGCCATGGGGCCACTGCGGGCACTGCTGCACCTCAGCCCCGGCTTGCGACGTCCTGACTCAGGCTTTCTCCAACCTCATCTGAGATAGGAGAGTGACTCCATCTTCTGTTTGAATCGGAATTTTGTATTAAATATTAAAAAAAAGAAAAGAAAAAAGACAACTATTTGGAATGGATCCTTCCCTCCTCTCCCTCTGCACAAGGGATGGCAGGGTTGGGATGGCAAAGTGCTGGCTGGATGCTCAGCCCATGCTAGGCTGGCTCCTGGGGTGCTTTCGGGGCTGTGGCTCCCTGCCAGCAGGGATGGGGAGACCTGACCCCTCCTGCAGCCCTGGGCATGGCTGCACAGGCACCGGGGGGCATGGACGTACCTTTGGGACCGAACAGTGTGGCATAGCAGGGCTTGTGGCAGAAGGGCTTCCCGTCGTGCTGGGGAGAGAGGGGACTGTTAGGATGCTGAGCAGCAACAACTGCTCCCTTGGGATCTCTTCCATCCCCACTGGTGTTCAGACACCACCATGGCCATGACTACCCCAAAATGCACCCAGCCTGTAGGTCTGCCAGCGACAGCCTAACCCAACCCGAGCACTCAAGGATTTTACTGGCATCAGATGCTCCAGCTGTTCTGCACATGCCATACCATGGGACTGGAGCACTGGCACCTTCGGCAGTTCAGTCGAGAGGCATCCCCCAGTCCCAGCCAGGCAGTGGGCCACCGGGACCCAGTAAGGCATCGCTTTGCCCATCAAGCATCCCTGCGTGGTCAGGCCGTCAGGCGCACAGAGCACTGTGGCTTCCCCGAGCTGAGCCTCCCCCTTGCCTCGGCCTGAGATCAGAGGCCCCGTGTGGGCTCCGGTCCCAGCCCAGCCACTATCGGCCCCGCTATCGGCTGGGGGCAATTATCGCAGGAAGGCACGAAGCGGGCGATAAGCCCCGGAGGTCCCATAGCCATTTCTCACGGGCCAGTGGGAACAGAGTCCAGGAGACAAGAGCGAGCGTTTGTGGCTGGGGCAGGGGGCCAGCGGGGCTGCCACACACACTGCCCTGTGTGGAAAACCCACCGAGACCCCACCTCAGGCATGAACCCACCCCATTGCCTGCTCGGCTCTGATCAGCATCTCAGCCCTGCTTCATGCCCCAAGCTCCCACTCTCCAACCCCTCTGCTGCAAGGCAAGGGCACCTTGCCCAAAACGGGCCGGGCGGGCGCTGGCAGAAGCGATGTCCCTTCCCTCGCCACCCCGAGCGTTGCCGTGCCGAAGGCGAGGGCTGGGGGTCAAGGCTGGGGGAGCGGGCAGGCTCCGGGCGGGCAGCAGGCGGCTGCAGAACATCGCAAGGCATAAATGTCAGTATGCTCACAGCGTTACCATGCCGGAGGGGAGGGTAAACATTTAGTCAGTCTCCCCGCGACACCTTTCCAACCCAGCTGGACATGCTGGCTTTGAAAGGAAGGAGAAAATGCAGGGAAGGGCCAAATTCTGCTGTTGGCACAGTCGGTGGGGGCTTGGCTGCCGTCCCCCACGGGAGCAGAATCTGGCCTTATATGGAGAAGCAGCAAATCCCCCAGGCTTAACCTGGCCCGAAGCACAGATGCACCCGTGCAACCCCATCCCCGCCGGCAGGACAGGCCCCACTCCCCTCATGGGTTGGTGGCAACCAGCACGGCTGTCCCTGCCGCTGCCACCCGCTCCTCAGCTGTGCCGCCTGCTAACAGCGCGCTAAAGAGCTGGTGACACTCTGGCATGACAGGCACTGTGCAAAACCCAGGGCACTGGGTGTCACGCTGGGGCACTGCACAAGAAAAACACAGTTGCTCTCCAGCCCAAGCACCTGCCACCACCACCGGCACAGCACCTTTGTGCTCCCAAGTGCTGGGCAGCCGTAGTGGCATCGCACTCCAGCGCAAGCCCCAGGGCACCGAAAGCACCGATGCTGAGACAGCACCACCACGGCAACCCCCGCTCATCCCGAGATTCTTGGTGGTTATAACCACATTCCAGTACAGGCTCTTGGCACCTGCATGCCTTGAAAGCCAGCACGATGCCCAAACAAGCCTGCCTGGTGCACGAAGCTGCTTCAAGCGCTTGCCGCGCAGGCTGCCTGGGAGCTCGCACCAGGGTGGCACAGCTGGGGCACCGCACGTGGTGCCAGCACCACTCTGTGGCTTGCCCAGGACTGTGCATGGGAGCTCTGGAGCAGCAGCATTTGAAGCCGCAGTGTATGTCCCCGGGCTCGTGTGCCCCAGGGACAGCCCATCCGCATGGCATCGGGTACCTGCCCCAGCCCAGTTCCTGGCAACCCCTGTCCCTGGGGTGTTGGAGAGCCCACCAGGCCACCCTGCCCAGCAGCAGGGCTCCCCGCCACCACCCGCCCCCGGTGGCTCTTACCTCGGCGTGCCCACCCGGGGTCAGAGTCTTGTTGCAGCGCTCACACTTCAGGCAGAACTTGTGCCAGTCCTTGCCCAGGGAGGACACCTTCTCGGCTGCCGGGAACACAAGAGAGGGGTGAGCAACTGCCCAGCACCTGCTAAAGCCCCTGGGGAAGCCAAGCTCTGGGCACCACGGGGGGCTGCACTCATCGGCACGCTGGCAAATCAGCCACGCTGCGGGGACCACCCTGCTTGAAGCCCACGGGCTCCCCAGGGCCATTCTATGGGCGCAGCCCCCCCACCCTCTGCCCACCCTCAGCGCCAGCCTTGCCACTGCAGACACCCTTTCCCACGCGCCACTCCAGCAACGGTAGCATTTTCCTTTCTACTCCCTGCATCTATTTTTTACCACCACGTTACCCAGCATGACCCTGCTCCCATTCAAATATTTGGCGTTACCATGCCCACCCCACCCGTTTAGTCATGCCTCCCACACGCACACCAGCCTCCTGGGCTCCCCGGGGAGCCCTGGCCGCTTCCAGCCCTCAGCTGGTGCTGCTCCCAGGGCACCCGCCCGCCTCCAGCCGGGAGGATGGGATGGCAGGCAGCCTCCGCTGCCACCAAGGATGGATGTTTGGAAAACACCTGTCTCTTGGCGTGCGGATGCTCCCCCCTCGCCCCCAGCCCAGACGCAGGCACGAGGTGCAGATGGGTACACAGGCACCAGCCCTGCATTGCCCTGGAGTGCCACAAACCTGCAGAGCAGCTCGTTGCTGGCACAGAAAACAGTTTCAAAGCGCCAATGGGCAAATTCAAGGAAGGAAAATGCTTTAAGACCGGTTACATGAATGCGCCTCCTCCAGCTGGCCCCGAGCTGTTCTTCCCCAGGAGCACTCCAGGAGGTGGCACACGCTGCCAGTCCTCATCCTGCATCCCCAGCCTTGCTCCATCCCCCCTCCCTCCCAGCTTCTGGGGGGACGGGCGCTGCCCCGTGCCCCCCACCAATTCTCCTTCGCCCTCCCTCTTCTTGCACATGTGCGGAGACAGCTGGAAAACAGCATGATCCCGTTAAAGCCACCATAAAACTAAATCAGAAGAGCCAAATAAAATATTTAACAAGCAAATAAAAGCACAGCCGGAGCCTGGCCCTGCTCTACAAGACCTCCTCTGCAACGGCGGGTTTCCCAGCCCTTTGTCCCTCGAGGACCTCAGCAAATGTCACCTGTTCCCATCAGGTCAAGATGGGGGTCAAGAGCTCCCCATGGGCTGCTCCTGGCTTCCAGAGCCGCCCTCCTCCCAAGGCAAACAGCTGCGTCAGGGGCACACCACAGGGCCAAGATAAGCCAGAACAACTGCCATCACCAGCCAAAAAAAATCAACCCTGGCGCAAAGCATGGTGGTCCGTGGCAGAGGAGGGCAGCGCGAGGGGGCAGAGCAGGAGCCATCACCTCGGGGTGGCAGGGGAGACCCCCGAGAGCATCCCCAGGCAGGCACATGGGAGATGGCCTTGGGGGACCAGCATCAGCTGGAAGCAGCTCTGAGTTGACCTCCCAGGGATGCCACACACAAGCCCAGGCTGCTGGACCAAACCCCAGGTGGGAGCGGGTGGCCGGGTGCCCCGCCACAGCCGAGGGTCTGTGCCTGCCTGCTCAAAGCTGCCAGGGCAAATCTCTGCCAGCCCCCAAGCCGGGGGGCTCGTGCTTCCCCAGCCCCCTGCAGCAGGCAGGGAAGGGCCCGGGGCTGGATCCTGCCTTCCCCTTCGTCTGCAGCCCTCAGCTGCCCCCAGGGGCAGAGGATCAGCCCCAGGGCACACAGCCCCCAGCCCTGCAAGCTGTCCCCAAAAGCGAGGGGGACACTGAGGTCCCAGCACCCCCCTGCCTTGGGGCTGTTGCAGGAGCCCTGCATCCTCGCGGCTCTCCCCGGCACGAACGGGTGCCTCCTTGGGTGACCAAGGAGGGAAACGGAGCGTGATGGGCTGAAAGCTGAGCCAGGGGCTCCGGGCCAAAGAGCCACTCGGCTTTGTCACAGCGGATGCGCAGCCAGGGCAGGCTGTGCTGTGGCCGCATCACCCCCAGCTCCTGCTGCTGTTGCAGCCCCGGGTACAGAGCAAGGAGGAAACTCCCGGCGGATGCTTTCCGGAGGCCATCGCAATTCCAGCCGGCCACAGCCCACACCAGCTCCTTCCCGCCCCCGCCAGACAAGATGCCTTCCCAGTGTGTCCCCCCCCCGTAATATTTCAGGCAGCTGTGGATCCCTGCTGCGCCCTGATGAATGCACACCCCCCTGCCAATGCACCCCCAGGCCACACAGAGTAAGGGGGACCTCACTGGCACCCGCAGCCCCTGGCAGGGGACAGGGCGGGAGGAAGGAGGTGGCCCGGTGCCCAGTCCTGCTGCCGGGGCATGGGGACAGCCCGGGAACCGCGGGGGTTGCCCCTTGCCTGGGGGTGGAAATGCTACGCAGAGGCTGGCCAGGCACCCTCTGGCAGCAAACAAGGGCACCTGGGGGACACGGCTAGAGCCGGCGCAGCCAGGACGGCTTTGCAGGCGGCATTGTTCTTCGTGCGGAGCGGAGGAAGCAGCCTGGAGCCACCCCAGCCTATTTCCAGGGCAGCGGCGTCCCACACATGGTCGCACTGCCCCATAAATCACTGCGGAGGGAAAACAGCGGCGCCCAGATTTCCTGTCACCCGGCCACATCTGCGCCACCCTTGCATCAGCTCTGGAGGAAAAGTCTCCGGCCATGCCCTCCCACCGCTGCGAAGACCCCCAGGCAGCTGCTGTGGGGAGCCCTGCTCCACACCCCCTGGCTCCACGGGGACACCCCTCTATCAGCGCTGCAAAAGCTGCCTGGGGCCAGGCAGTGCCCGGGCTCCATCCAGCTCTGCGCAGGGAGCACGGGACGGCATGGGACTCCAGCGGGGCTTTGCTCAGCCAGGCATCACACTGCACCCAGCCTCCACCGCCGACAGGGATGGGCAGCACCCGCGTCCTCTCAGCATCAACCCAAGCGCATACACGACCTGCCCCGCTGCTGCATCCCGCACCTACACGCTCAGCCCTGTGGCACAACGTTCCCTCAAGCCCACTAAATTTAAACCAGCCGTGCAGCACCCCTGGGAAGGGCAGGGTTGAGGGTTCTCGCCTCCAGGAACTCTGCCAAAGGTGCATGACTTGGGGTTTGCCTGCCCTGGGTCACCCAGATAATAAACCTCCCCCCTATGGCAAACAGCCCCGCGGAGGAGCACGGCTGGGTATGTGGCCGGCTGCAGTACCTAGCCGCGGGGTAAATGTGCACCATGCAGAGGTGCAGCCCGCACCAGCCAAGGACACCACCACAGCTGGGGAAAATCAGGCCAGGAGCAGGCAAGCACCCGAGGGGGCTGCTGTGGCAGCCTGCTCCCTGCGGCAGCCCCACCCTGGAGACAATGAAGCTCATCCCTTAATTATCCGCCGTGCCTGGGCAAGGCAGCTGGAGCAGGCAGCAGGTGGGTGCATCTTTTTGGGGTGGGAAGGGAGCATCCCTCCGCCCAGCCTCAGTGCCGGGGGCCGCGACAAGCTGGCTCCAGGCCCTCACGCAGGTATTTCCACAGCCTGATGTCAGCGCTGCTTCCAGCCAGAGGCTTATTCAGCAAAAGCAACCGAAGCTGCAGCCGCGTCTCTGTAAAGGGCTGGGCTGTTGCCCCATCCACCCCATGGCAGCCCTGGGAGGACATGGGGAAGGGCTGACAAAGCCCAGTCTGGCAATAAAGATGCCAAATCCCCACGGGAATGCAGCGACCGGCATCCCTGGAGAAGAGGGATGCTGTCAGACCCACCACAGATGCACTTCAAAGCAGTTACAAGCACAAAGGAATGAGGAAGAGAGATCAGCACAGGGAAAGGAGCCTGGTGAATGGCTGGAAACAAAGCTGCTAGCCCAGGTAGCTGGCAGCCTCCTCCTCTCCCCAGTCCCTCTCAGTGCGGTTGGGAGATGGAAAAGGCAGAGGGATGGCTTGAGGACCTCCTGCCATGCGGCCAGCCACTGCCCTGGTCCGCCAGGAAGGGTCTGCGCTGCCTTCCCACATCCCCCACCCCGTCCCCTCCTGCCTCCCCGAGCACAGCCAGGCAGCTCCTCTCCCCACCACACAGCCGCTGCCGACGGTTATGCCGCACCGTGATTTTGCAGCCAAGACGTGGATATCCAGCTCCCCCACAGCAAGGCGAGGCAAGCCCTCCGGCCCAGAATCGCTTGCTTCTGGGCTCCCTGCAAGTGTGCAACAAAGCCAGCTCGGTACGGACTCACCGGGGTGGGGGGGACAAGGAATACCCCAGGTGAGGGGTCCTGCTTCCAGCCAAGCAGAGAAGTGAGGTCTTACCCAGGACTCCAGCCCCCCCCCCCACCGAGCTGAGCCACTTGGGTGCCCCAGCGCGCATGGCTCCTGCGCACCCACCGCTCCCTGCCTCGCTGCCGACAAAACCTCACCTCCTGCAGGCACTCTCCTGGTCCTGAGCCTTCCACCTCCTGCTCTGGCTTACAGGGCCAGGGCAGCCTCCAGCAAGAGTCGCTCTCCATTTCCCACCCGCCTGCTGTACTCCATCAAGCAGCATCCGCACGGGATGCATCCCTCCAGCTCTGAGGCCAGGCAGCTCAACCGTGGCTCTGCTGGGAGAGGATCAGCAGTAGGTTTTGCCAGGCATTGCATTCAGCCAGGGCTGAGGCCAAGAAATCAGCTGCTCACTCGCCGCGACGCAGACCCGCATGTGAGGCGCTGCAGGCAGGAGCCCCGGCCAGCAGCAAGAATCCAAGCAGCCGGAGGTCCCCCTCGCCCCGCCGCACAGCGAGGGGCAGAGCAGCCAGCCAAGAGCCAGGGCACGGCCGGCACAGGCAAAACCCCTCCCTGCGGAATCGCTGGTCCCAAGGACGGTGTCCCTCCTGTGCGCTGAGATACCATCTCTGGTGGGCAGCGCCAGGAGGATGAGACAGTTTCCTGGCCTGTGTCAGTAACAGCCGGACTCAGAGACATGCTGGAGCAGCCAAGCCTGTCTAAAGTGCCCCTCCATCACCACAGCATCTCACACACACCCCCCACACCCCTGCTGGCTCCCCACAGCTGTGGGGCACAACCAGCTCCAGGCAGGGTTTGGCCCCAGGACTGTGGGCAGCACAGTGTGAACAGAGACAGCAGTGGGAGAGGATGCTCGGGACCTCCCTGGGGGCCACAGCACCAGCATACCTATCGGGAAGCGCCTGGCAGGCTGGTAGGAGAGGTCTCCCCATCCTTGTGCCAGGACCTGCCCCCCACCGTCACGTCCCTGGGAGCTGCAGGGCCCCCCAGCCCACTGGCAGGAGTGATGGGCACCACTACCCTCTGCAGCCAAAAGCGGCACCATGGCACACGCTCCAAGCTCTGTATCTGATTGCAACATCACAGTGACAGATTTTTCCATTACCTCTCGCTCAGGCGTTCCTGCTCTGCCTTTCCTTTCCAGTCCCACCACCTCTCCCCATCCCTGTGCTCCTGCCAGGGACAGGGAGGGAGGACGGGAACACAAGGAGCTCTGCCCAAGACCTACCTGGCACCCAAGACGTGGGTGCAAAGCTCCATAAACCAGACGCCAAACTGAGTCACTCAGGACCAGCTGGGCTTACCGAGAGCTGCCCCAGCCCCAGGGCTCTGGCCCCAGCACCGCTTTCCGCAGGCTGCCAGCCCAGGGAGGGCAGGGCACTCAGGCTGGCCAGCACAAACCCCTGGCACAACCGCGGCAGGCACATCCCTGCAGATCCCAGTGTCCCACAGCAGCTGAGCCCCAGCTCCCCACAAGGCAGGCCACCGCCCATGAACACGCACACAAGGTGCTGGCCCTGCACCGTGCCGGAGCCCCAGCAAGCTCCAGCAAAGCGTGCACTTCCCAGTGCGCAAAAGCAAGGGGACCGAGACATCACACCGTCCCGTCCTGCCCTCCCGCAGATCATTTTCTATAGCTCATGCTCTTTTCCTGAGGGAAAAGCTAATGCTAATCAGCCCGTCCTTCAACTTCCCACAGAGGCATCCCCGCCCCGGCAGGGCCCTGCACGGGGAGCAGGGAGCTGGTGCATCCTTAGTTACTGCTCTGCAAGGTGCACATGCTGCGCCAGCAGCTGCCCCGAGACACCGGAGCAGGCGGTTACCCAAGGAGCCCAGCCAGCCTCCGTGCTGCCGAGCCGACTGCTTCACCGGCTGGGCTTGAAGAGCCGCTTCCTTTGCTAGGGACGGCCATAAGCGAAATAAAGCTCCCCTGCCCCTCCTGCCTGGCCGCTGACAGGCCACTGTCCCCCCCAGCGCTGATGCGGTGCCTGAAGCCAAGGACAGTGGTTACTTATTAATTGAAGAGCCCTGCAGAGGGAATTGCCACAGGGCTGACCCACCAGCGTGCAGAGCACCCCACACCTCGCTGCACCCCGTGTCTTGCTGCACCCCTCTCCTCCGGCAGTGTGACAGCGGGGCCAGGCACCTGTGCGGGCCCCTCTGAGTGCCCTGGGCTTGGACCCTCCTTGCTTCCCAGCTGGATGTGTCCATGTCCTTAGTCCCCCCCCGGCACTCCACCGGTGAACTGTCCCCACAGAGCAGCTCTGCACTACTGGGACAAGCCCTGGGGCTACTGGGTGACTCCCTCGTGCTTTCAGGATGCCCCTTCCCAAACAAACAGCACAGCAGCTGGCCCCAAAACACCCCTGCAGGTGCAGAGAGCTCCCCAAAAGCCACCCGCTGGCAGACCCTGCTGCACGTGCACTTGCTGCATCCCTGAGGCTTTCGCCCGCCTCGTGCTTGGGATGGGAAAACAGGAAACCCCCCACTGCCACGATCCCCCGCAGTTCCCTGGGAAGAGAGGACAGGAGGCGGAAAGGCTTGGCCAGGGCTCCCAAGGACCCTGCAAAACTCATTTAAGGCTAGTGGTGCAAAAGGGAGCCGGGGAAATGCGCGACTCTTTGGCTTCAGGCGACTCTGGTCCCTCCGGTGCTTCCTGCCTAAAGAGATAACCCAGCCCCAGCCCCCAGCCCCAGCCCCCAGCCACCTGCCAGCGCAGGATGGGAAGCAGCCCCGGCAGCTGCCGGCAGCACTGCTCCTCTGGTTAAACATTCACTCCATCCCTCCAGCCTCCCTGAAGCAGGGAAGTTAGCCCCAGCCACTCCTGGAAACAATGTCACAGACCTCAGCCTGATTTAAAAAAAAAAAAAAAAAAAAAAAAAAAGCCAGAAAACTATTTTTATATTTCCCTGTGCTTTTTAAAGGAAAAAAGCTCATTCTGTAGCTCAGGAAACACCCACATCCTCCTGACTGCGCAGGGAGGAGCCCGCTGGATTTTTCCAGGGAGCATGAAGCAACAGGCAGGCTGGAAATGAGTTTTCCATCGGTACCCACGATTGTTGGCGTTGGTCAGCCGCTCCGGCACTGTGCGGGGCCCGGAACGGGACGCGGTGGCATTTCTCACACATGACCCACAGCTGCAATCCCAGGCATTCGAGAAATTATAGTTGCCAGCGTCCATTCAGCAGAGGCGAGGAGCACTCCTGAACAAGCGGGGCTTTATGAATCACCACCCGTTAAGCTTCGGGCCAGCAGAGGAATTCACAAACGTTACTGAACTCCAGGCACAGTGTTCCCATCGCCTTCCCACCAAACCACATGGTCCATCGGAAGGAAACCCCAGGAGTCATGTCCTGGAAAGAGGGCTCAGAGGTTGCATCCAGTTTCTATGCATTAAATAAACGGACCTGGGTTTATTCTGCCAGAGCCTGGGTGGTTCCTCAAGGAAAAAAAGCTCAAGGCTGGAGCGTGTCCTTGCTGATGCCTATCTCAGCTCCAAGCACAGAGAAGTTTCTGTCTTGGTCCCGTTCTGACTTATCCCCCCAGTCTCTCTCAGGGGCAGTGGGGGCCACAGGGTCCCTGCGGGGATGCATGTGATGGGGGCTGCTGCTCCCTGGCTGTCGGGCACCTGTCCCCTCCCTGCCTGCCAGGCAAGCATCCCCCAGGGAAGCCAAGGCGCAGCACAGACCTGGTCACAGACATGGACACCTACAGAAACCTGCCTGGGGGGAGAGAGCCGGCACGCAGCTGGGGAAACGGGGTACAGCACTGCTCCCCCCAGGTGATATCCCCGAGAGACCCCTAAGTCCCCCAGCACATGGGGAGAAAGAAAGAGCATGGGCACTGCACTGGGGGCTGGCATGTCACCTCCTGGCACAGCCTGGCCCCTGCCAGCAGCGAGGCGGTGGTCCTGGAGCCCGGCCCCAGCCCCCTGCACAGGGCAGGCTTGTCCCTGAGCGAGAGAAGCAGCTTCCTGACCCCAGGCCAGTGCCCAGCCAGCTGGGCGGACACACTATTTTCTGCTTAAAAAGGAAAAGATTCACACAAGGAAAGACATCCGAGCCCTTCCCACCCCCGCACAAATAGGTTTATTTAAAGGAGGAAGACAGAAAAAATTCCTATTTCTCTGTGTTTACTTGGAGATGGCCAGAAAGGAATGAAAGCAACAATGCCTCAAACGCTCGGGCACCATCAAGACCCTTTGGTATTTCCCTGCCAAACAAACGTGCCGAGGCAGCCGGGGCTGGACCCTGGAGCCCCGGAGGGAGACGGGCAAGGAGGGGTGCAGGTGGGCAGCGCTGGGCCAGGCCAGCCGGACTCCATGGCCAGCAGATGCCAGGGGGCAGCTCGGGCTGGAGAGCGGGTCCATCCCTAGCGCCACGCCGAGCCTGCAGGGCAGCCCGGGGGATGCCCACCCCGCGGCCAGCGGGGGAAGCGAGCCGGGGTAGGCTCCCCGTGGAGCGGCGGCGAGGCATCAAGGCATCAGCCCTCGCTCCCACCTCCGCTCCCGGCATTTTCTGCAAGCCGGGCGGCAGCGCTCGGCCCGGGATGCCCGACGGGAGCCGCCCCGGCCCTGGTTCCCAGCGATCCTGACCAGCCACAGCCCCGAGCCGGGCCCTCGGAGACCTGCAGGGACTCGCTGCCGCCCGGGGCCGGCCCGGGCACGCCAGCCCGGCCCGCTGAGCCCGGCCGCGGCTGGGGAAGCCCCACGGAGAGCCCGGCCCGGCGCTCCGGGCGCCCACCCGCGGCACGGCGGGAGCGGGGCCGGCAGGGAGCGGCCGCGACCCCCGGGGGGAAGGTGCTGCCTGCACCTGCCCCCCCTGCTCCCCCCACAGGGACCCCCCCGCGCACGGGAGCGCCCTTGCCCATGCCAGAGAGGCCGGGCTCCCCCACGACCCAAGCCAGCAGGTACACGGGGACACGAGCCCCCCCCCAGCACCCAAGCAGCGGGCACACCCCCAACCCTCCTCGCCCCCCCTTCACCTCCTCGGCTCGGGGGGCAGGGGAGGGTGCTCCCGACCCCCCTGCTACCCCCACCCCTGCCCCCCGACCCAGCGCCAGCCGGCAGCATCCCTCAGCACTGCCCGGGGGTGGGGGGCCGGGGAGGCAGCAAAGGGGCCGCGGCCGCTGCGAGGTGGGGCCCGGGGGCAGAGCAGCGGCTGCCGGGCAGGTGTCTGGGTGCTGGCGGCGCCCCGGCACCGGGGAGGAGAAGAGGGCCCGGAGATGCAGCGGGGCGGGATGGGGACGGGGAACAGGGCGGGGGGCCAGGGATGTACGCCGGCTCGGGGAGGGGGCACCCGGGGCAGGGCGGGGGTCCCAGGGATGCGCCCCGGCTCGGGGAGAGGGATGCGGGGCTGGACCCCGAGGATGCGCTCACCGAAGTACACGGTCTTGTCGCACTTGGGGCACTTGGATGCCATGGCAGGAGAGGAGAGGAGAGCGGAGCGGAACCGAGCCGAGCCGAGCCGAGCCGAGCCGAGCCGTGCTGTGCCGCGCCGAGCCGCGAGCCGCGCGTCCCGCTCCGCCCGGCCCCCGCCCACTGGCCCCGCCGCCGCCCGGGGGGGGGCGGGGCGGGGCCCGCGGAGCGTCTGCCTGGCTCGGCTCGGCTCGGCTCGGCTCGGCTCGGCTCGGCTCGGACCCGGGCGCGGCAGGTGCACGGTCCGAGCCGGCGGAGCCCCCTCCCGCGCCAAACGTCCCCTCCCCTGTCCCCCATCTCCCAAAGTGTGCAAGTGCTCACGATTCCCCTTTCCTGGGGGGCGGAGGGGGGTAAATAATAAATAAAAAAAATAGATTAAAAATTAACAAGGTTTCAACCAAGCAACATGACCTGTGGGATTGTACCGGCTCTGTGCCCCCCCCGCCTGTCCCGGTGAGCCCTGCAGCCCTGCGGGCCAGCACCCATTGCCACAGCCCCCCCCGAGCCCAGGCGAGAGATGGGGCGAGCAGAGGAGCTGCTGCCCCCCCGTTTAGGGACACCCCAGGCACGCTTAGTCCCCTCCTCTAGGGACAGGGGAGCCCTCGGGGTGGGGGGTGGGGGTGGGGGGGATGCTTTCAAACTGCACAGACAGCTGGGCTGGCCACAGAGATGGCATGTGTGGCTGCAGGGGGGTGCCCAGCTGGTGGCTGTGGCCTTTGGGGTGACAGGGTGGTGGCTGAGGAAGCCCGGTGCTGTCTGAGACACCCCCCCCGCTGTGCCCTGTCAGCAGCCCCCCCCCCTCCCAAGCCTGGTCCCACACTTGCAGCCACCACCACACAGGGCTGGCGCGGTGGGACGGTGCCCAGGTGGGGTGGGGGGCGCAGGGGCGGGCAACGGGCGCAGGGGGGGCAGCAGCCCCCCGCCCCGGGAAGCACCGTGCCTGTGCCGGGTATTCTTAGACACATTTTTTCCGGATGGGGTAACTGAGAAACCCAGATTAAGTAGCCGGGATGACAGGCCTGATACGGGAGACCCTGGGGGGGACGACGAGGGCAAGAGGCCCAGGGGGAGCAGGGAGCGGTGACGGCTGGCCGGGGACAGAGCAGGGCACGGCTCGCGGTGGCCCTGCTGGCACAGTGTGGCACACAGGGCATGGCACCACGGGCAGCGCTGCCCACCACAGACAGGCACGCCGTGGCGAGTTGGGGGTGCCGGTCCCACGGCTGGCCCCAGCGGAGGGGCTCGGTCACCCCCACCCCAGCTGTGGGGTGAGCGGCCGCGCTCGCTGCCCCGGCACCCTCAGCCCTTCCCCACTGTAACCCTGCTCCGGCCGCGCAGGCCGCCTCGCCAGGCCCAGCAGCACCGTTCCTGGCGCCATTTTGTTCCGTTTCCATGGAAACGCCCGTGTCAGGGATCCCTCCAGCTGCCGCGCTGCCAGGGATGCTCAGGGAGCCACTAAGCCATGCTGAGGCGGGAGCGCTGGCTGCGTCCACCCTAAAGCATACCGCATGGTGGGGTCCAGACCCCCTGCACCAGGGAAAGCCCCTCGGTGCTCCAGTGGCCAGACCGTGCACCACGGGGCTGCTGGGGACAGCAGGTGCCTGGGAGGAGGGTACTGGGGGGGTGCGGCAGGGCCTGTGGCTGGGGTGCTATGGGGGCTGCACCCCTGCACCCCCACACTGCAGGCTTGACCCAGGTGCTGGTAAACACGAAATCTGCTGCTCCGGCGAGGCGAGGCGAGCGAGGCCATTGCATTATTCATCAGCCAGCAGCCCGGCACTCCGCCGCCATTGTCATATAATTCCTCCTTTCTCTGCCGGCAGCTGGCGCGGCTGTGAACGCCCAGCCGGCGCTTCCCTGGGAAGGGAACATAGGGCTGTGGGGTGGGACGGGGTGACCCCGGCCAGCGAGTGCCCGGGGCCGGATGGGATGGTGATGCTTCACAGCGGGTTCCTCCATCGGCTGCACACCCTGCCCTGTCGCAAGGACCCAGGCGTCGCCGTCACTCCACGCTCAGCTGCTGTCACAACAATGTGGGGCTTTGTGGCCTGCGAGGTCCCTGCGCAGTGCAGGTGGCGGCGGTGCCCCCGGGGTGCTCAAGCCCCCCACGGCCCCATGGAGGGGTGCTGAGCCCTGCGTGCCCTGCCACGGAGCCAGCATGCCCGGGCTGGGTCAGCAGCCACCCCCGGTGCTGGCAGCAACCAGGGCAAGGCAGGAGCTGGGATTTGTGGCGCTGCTACTGATTTCTGGGGGGCCAACTGCCCGCACAGCCCGGTGGGTGCTCAGGTGGCCCGTCCGCGGTGCCCGGTGTGCCGCTGCGCCGGAGTGCCCCAGCAGCAGCCCTGCACCTGCAGCGGCTCCTCTGCCACGCTGCGAGGGGCATCCCAGAAGGGGTCTGTGGTCCAAATCCTCTGGATCCATAGGAAATCTCGGCTGGGGGGGGGGCGGGGGGAGGCAGGAGGGGAAGGAAGGAGGTTGCATCCACCCGACAGCATGTGTGGGGCGGCCGCGGGTGAAAGCCCAAGCTCAGCTGTGCTGCAGAGCCAGCACCCAGCCGCTCCTGCCAAAGGCTTTTCACACATAGAGGCTGGGGGCAATTAAGACAAATCACCTAAAGGTGTGAATCCCTGCCTGCAAATGCGCTAAATCCCAAGCGGATATGCTCGTTCGGGAGCAAAGTGGCTTTAGTTGGTCGTGTCTTAATCTGCCCTGGCTTAGGCTTGGCATGGCCCTGCACCAAGGGAAGGGCTGTCCCAGGGCCACGGGGACAGCGGGACGGGTGCCTCAGGTGGCACTGGCCGGGCAAGCGGGGATGGCACAGCTTCTCTGGAGACAGCACACCCAGTGCCGGGCACAGGAACGCAACTGTGGAACCACCTGCTGCCGGGGGGACACAGGGTGCAGGCAGCAGTGCGGTGGCACGTGGGGGACATCTCTGACCCTGCCGTGCCAAGTCCCCAGGCAGCTGCACTGATGCCCAGGGAGCAATTTTCACCGAATCATCCATTTAGGGCTCCCTGGTTCCTGGGGTTTCCCTGGTAGTGGGTAGCAAAGCCACCTTTCAGCAGCCAGGGGGGCGTTCTGGCACGGGGGATGCAACCCGCAGAGACACCCAGGGGTGTCCCCATCGAGGGGACCAGCCTCCCAGCCCTCACCCCCATGGCGGCAAGTGACCCATTTTCCTCCAGTGCCACCCAGCCCAGCACACCCCGCGCCACAGGCCACTGATGCTTGACCCTCACTGATCTTGCTGTGCCTGTGCTTACCCACCCAGGGGCCGTGGGGGCACGGCGGGGCTTTCCTCCGTGGAGCGCCTGGCAGCCCGTCATCCCCCTCCCTGATAAAGCGGGGCTTTTAACTCAGCCCCTTCCCACAGGGATGCTGCACGGAGCAGAGCAGGAGCCGCATCCTGCAGCATCCCCTTCCCGGTGGGGCCGAGACTGAAGCAAGCCCAAATGCTAAAGCTGGTGCCGGCACACACAGCCATCCCCTGCGCAGCAGCAACGGCCCCTGGCCCAAGGGGGGCTGCAAGATGTGGGGGGTGTTTTGCTGACCGTGCCGGGCTGGCCTTGGCCGTGAAGCAGCGATGACCTCCACCGGGAGCCTTCCAAAGGCGTGAGGCTGTTTGGGACCTCTGCCTAGGGCAGGTCAACCGGAGAGCTTTGCAGGGAGCTTAAGGGAAAGTAAGGAATAAATAAGGAATAACTACCCCCAGGCTGCCTCTCCTTTGGCTCACCTCTCTCCCCTTCCCCGTGCTGACTCCCCTCAGCTCTTTCTTCTTTGTTCAGATGGAAATACCACAAAACTTCACGCACCCAGACAGGGCTGCTCACGCAGGGAGCTGGGGCTGCACAGTCTGCCTCTGCTCGCGCGTCTCGTTTTCTGAGCCCTAGGATCAGTTGGATTTGTTACAGGGCAAGAAGAAACTTGGGGGGCAGGGAATATCCAATAAAAAAGGTAAGGAAAAACCCCCACTGCTGGCTGGGTTTGCTCAGAGGACAGTCATCCATGTGTGGCCCACAGACCCTCAGCTGGTGCATCACATGTTCAACCCCCCCCCAGCTTCGGTCACCCCAGGGTGACACACTGCAGCTTTCTGTCACCCCTAAAGCTCCCACACCCCCAGACGCAGCTCGCAGCCAGGTGCTGCTGGTTACAAATGGCACAGCAGGCAGCTGCAGCCATGGGCCGTGGCCAGTGATGGCCGTGGACCACCAGCTGCCCCGGTTCTGCCTGCCCGCTGCCTCGGTTCTCCCCATTTGGCAGGAGCTTGGCTCTCGTCCGTGGCCCAGGAGTGGTTCCCAGTGGGTTCCCAGGGACACGACGGAGAAGTCTTTCACAGAACCAGGCAAAACATTTGATTTTTATTTTATTTTTCCTGCACAGCCCTCCTGGATGTGCAGCACCTGCCAGCCCGGATCTGGTTATCCCGTGTCCCGAGGCTGGGCAGCATGGGAGGGCATGCAGCGCAGCACTCCCCTGCAGCCGGGGGAACCTGCTCCCCAGGACCAGGACCTTGGGGCTGTCTGGGACGGGGAGGCAGCCGCACACAGTGGGGACACAGCCCACACGTGCCGGGTAGCCGGCCTCGCTGCTGAAGGGTGGCCACAGGATAAGCGCACGGCTCAGAAAGGGGAGCTCAGGGGCTTAGGAAGGATTAGTGAGACTGGAAGATGGAAGACCAGAGCAAGAGCGTGCCGAGGGGCTGGCAGGAGCTGGGTCTCATCAGGCAGCACATGCCACTGGCCGGTGCTTGGCATGTCACCCCTTGGCCTCGGCGCCCGCTATCTGGAGCTCCAACCACCCACTTGTCCCTTCTCTCCTTTAAAAGGCATCCCAGTACCCACTGTTATCGGGCAGGGCAGATAGCACTGTCACGCCTGCAATAAACAGGTTTACAGACGTTTCACTTGTCCTTGCAAGCAGGAATGGATGTCCTCATTGACCCCGAGTCCCCTTCCCAAGGAGGCTGGAGCTGCCAGCCCGCCCAGGGCCAGCGAGCATCCCACAGGCTGCGTGCATGCTGAGGAGGCACGTCCTTGGTGTGGGGCACGCGAACCTCCATCGAGCAGGCACGCTGCCTCTGTGAAGTGCGATGCAGGTGCCTGAAAAACGGTGCTTTCACCAAAAAAAAAAAAAAAAAAGGCAGCAAGCAGCTGGGGAGCCCCAAGCGTGGCTTTCAAAGCCCCAGTGGAGCCGGGCACCGTGCCGGGGCTGGCTGCAGCCCCAGCTCCAGCAGGAGGCCTTGCAGAGAGGGGCTGGGGCAGCTGGTTTTCCGGCTTTCCCAGAGGAAGGAAAGGGCATCCCAAGGGCCAGGCTGTGCCAAGAGCCAGGCTTTGGTGGCAAAGTTCAGGTCCCGGCCGTGTGAGGCATGGTGTGGCCCTTTGGCACTGAGCTTTCCCCATCCCGTGGCCCCTCCCGGACACCCTGTGGCCAGAGGTGGGGCTGGCCATGGTGCAATACGGTGTCCAGGGCTGGCATGGTGGCAGGACAAGTGTGCACAGCAGCTGCCCAGTTTTCACCGCCTGTGCTCCATGAGCACACCACCTCCAGGACACAGCTCTCGGTGAGCTCCTGGGGTAGGGACGGGGCTGGACACGCGTAACCCAGCACCTCGTGAGTGCTGCAATATCCCTCTGGCACCATCTTGTCCTTCGGTAGCACAAGGGGCAACACCCACGCAAGAGGATGCATTTGGTCCCTGTCTCCAGCAGACGTTACGGGCATCTTCCCGGGATGCAGGGAAACAAGTGTGCACACACGCCCAGCTGGGCTCCGCGCCTGCCCGCTCCCCTTCCCCTTCGTCCTGCACGGGGGCAGCCAAGCTGAAGGCAGCGGGGAACAAACTCGCTCCCGCTCCGATGGAAAGTCTCTGATTGAGCACATCTTGGCTGAAACCCTCCGGTGAGGATCTGTAAATCTCCTCGCTGTGACGCTGCCAGCATCCCGTGGAGCACTGGATCCAGGTGGAAAGTCCCCCTTGCAGGCAGAAGGGGAGGAAGCCGTCTGCAAAAAGACGCTGAATTTATGTTACTCACACTTGCTCCAGGAACGTGGAGAATGAACTCACAAAGCCCACGGCAGGAATCAAGTGCAGTTTCAGCCCTGACCTTGCCCGACTTTCTTCCAGGCTGAGGAGGACAAGCACCCTGCCCCATGGTTTATCTAAATTCACAGTGTACCTTTTCTTGCAACAGCTTTCCCCCTCCCAGGAGCCTGCATGGTGGATGAAATGTGATCATCCGAGGCTGAGGCTTTCAGCAGGTCTCAGCAGGGCAAAAACTTTGTTTGGTCCCCAGGGAGGGCTGGGGGGACAGGGCAGCACCAGCCTCCCCTTGCAGGGAGGGCAGTGAAGACTGCACATGCTCAAGACATGATCCTGAAGATGGGGATCGTGGCAGATCCTGTCACTGCTGGCTCTTGCAGGCTCTCCTAGAAAAGTATTAACCAAAAAGCACATTTACGGGAAAAAAACCCCAAACACACGCTTGCCAGCTAGGGAGGACTGTCATGCTGGGGCCGTCCTTTCTGCAGCGTTCCCTCCTTTCTCCCTCTAATACTGCTTCCAGTTCTTATTTTATGTTAAAGGCATTTTCAAGCCTGTGTCCTCTTGATTCATTAAGGAAACCAGAAGAGAAACAGGGTCCAGTTTCTACAACTGCATCAAAATCCTTCCTCCTCCACCTCCTCCCAGTCAAAACCCACTAGATTTTATTCTTGGTCTTCCCAGAAATCCCCAGACTTGCACACCTATCTCAACACACTGCATACCATCACCTGGGCAGGTCAGCTGCCCCTTCCTCTTCCCTCGGCGGTGGAAAGCAGCTCCACCGCGATGGACACTGACCATCCGAAAGCAACTTGGCCTTCCCAAGGTCTGGCTTGTGTAACACTTGCACTGAGCGCCAGAGGCCACAGCAAAGCTGGCACAGGCTCCAGATTTCCATTTCAAAGGAAATTTTGGCATGTATTTTGCATTACAGCTCTCCAGTAGCTGTCCCGGTTATGGCCCACCTCCCACAGCAGGAATGCCAGGTTTGGAATTGTTAGTTTGGGTCACACTTTCCTTTTCTTCACACTGTTTCAACAGTGCTGTTGCAGCCAGTTTGCTGCCATCACATTACAGCATCAGAGAGATCACAGGGAGCTGCTACCAACAAGTTGTCAAAATGCAAAGTAAAAAAATCCAAAATTCCAAAGTTAACTAAAAAAAACATCTGTAACAAAACCGTTTTGTCATAAAGTATTGCAGGGATGCTTGGATTCTTGTTTTAAGACTTTCCTGACCAGCTCCCTGCTACTTTTAAGCCTGTAAAACCGTAAACATTGTAGTGAGCCTGGGACATGTCTGCTCCCGCATCTGCAAGGCAGAAAAGCAAGTGTAGCGTGGGGATGCCAGGGACACACAGGCTAAGGGAAAAATATCCAAATGCATATGGCAAAAACACGTGCGGTAGCAATGACCCGCTCCGGGGCGGGCAAGCACTTCCAAATGCCAGGCTCTGCACTGTGGAGCTAACATAACCGAACACCAGCTCATTTCACTGCAACCCCCATCAGAATTTGTCCCCTACAATCTCAAGGGCTCTTTAGGAGGTGGAAGGGACACTGAAAATGGGACTGCCCCAGCTGTATTTTTATGTATTTATTTATTTTTACAAGCACTAGAACAGGAGGGTGAATAATCCAAGGTAATTCCTGCAACCACAGCACAGCAGCATATGAATGTGCACGCTGACACAGGAGAGGCTTAGCGACAGCGTCTGGCTTAAGGGAGTGACGGCTCTGGCTTGGATAGGTCAGCGGTGGGACCTGCCATTCACTGCGCTTCCCAAGAGCCGGCAGTTTTATTGGATCGCTCAAGGTACCTTCCAAGCCCTCCTCCCAAGCTGGTACAAGCATAAGCCAGTGAAACACGAGGGACTGAAGTCTGCTACCGCCCGCCGAAATACGGCATCCATATTCAAGGACACGCAAGGGATCCTGCAAAGTCAGGGCAGCCAGGATCCTCTCTCTGCTTGCCTGGCCTCATTCCCAGAGCAATCTCTGGAGCTGCTCCAAGGAAGCTGCGA
Source organism: Falco punctatus (assembly GCF_963210335.1). Taxonomy (NCBI): domain Eukaryota; kingdom Metazoa; phylum Chordata; class Aves; order Falconiformes; family Falconidae; genus Falco; species Falco punctatus. The sequence continues at coordinate 26,252,410 of NC_137591.1, forward strand.
GCGAGGGAAGCTGCAGGGCTGGCACCCCCCGGCGGCTGCTGCCAGCCCCTGTGCAGCTGCTCGCAGCTCTGGCCTCTAGTTCCTCCGCCTCGTCCGTGGAGGTGGGATTCCAGAGCTCCCCCAGCACCCAGGCAGAGCGCAGCCCTCTGCTACCGCCCAGGCATCGGCTCCAAACCCCGCTGCAGGGGGACCGAAGCCCATTCGGACACAGATCTCTTCACATTTCAATTCGCAACAGGAAGGAATTCCTGCAAGGCCTTTCCCACGCAGAGAAAACTCAAAACCTTCCTGCAGTTGGTGGTATTTCTACTGCACGTAGGGTTAATGCTACAGACCGATGGAGACACAGCGAGACCGGCAATGGTCTCTGGTGCCATCCTGCACCGTTCCACACAGCCTGGAAGCTTTCTACCCAGTAAGCTTGGTGTTTCTACCCAGTAAGCTCAGTGCCCTTCCTAGCATATCCTGCAGGGATGGCTGTCCCCTCCTGCTTTTAAGTTATGGATAGGAAAACAAGAGCAGCAGTTTAAGATACACTTCCAACATCTGTCAAGTTGCACAGCTACTCACAGCCACGGAGTAAATCTTAACACTCCCAAGCAGCAAACTCAACCAAACACTGGGTCCACTTTGCTTATCCCAGTAAGAAGCGAACGTAGAGATGAAGAAGTACTTGAATGTCAGTGGGTTTGGTTGCCAACCCCCAGGGATTTCACTCTGCCACATGCCAGAGCCATGCCCCCCATCAGCAAGACGCTCGAGCCACCATGGACAAAAGGCTCATTATTCAGAGCGCTGGCGTTGCATCTGCTGCTGCATTTAACAGGAGAAGGGAGGGAGTCACGGTCTGAAGCGCTAGAAATGTTTAAACTGCTGCTGCTGGGAACCAAACTGTGACTGATTCTTGCCCTGTACAGCAGAACAAGAGGGATGCGCCACAGTCAGGCGAATGCTTGAGAGCAGAGCGCAGCTCTGGGATGTGAGGGAAGGAGCAGAGAGGCAGGCACACCAGGCAGATGGCACCCCAAGCAAGGGACTTGGCAGCTATTTCAGAAGAGACAAAAAGCAGATGTTTCACAAAAGCTCACTTTCCAGGTTTATTAAGTAAATTTAACTGAATTGTTTTCATTTTGTGGGGATTCCTTTCCATCTAACCCGGTGGGTTAGCAGAGTTGCACAGAATCACGGTTGGACTGTGATAACCCAAATACAACTTTGGCTCATCTCACCGCTGACACATATGGAATGACTTGGGGGTTATTACATGCTGTGTCTGCTTGAGGCAGGTACATGTACAGATCAGCACAAGTTGCAAATGATAGTTTACATCCTTTCAAAACAGAGCAGGGCATTCAGCAAATGCACTGCAATGAGAAGACATATGAAAAAGAAATCATACAGACTTGCAAATACATAAGAAGTTCAAGAGATGCAAGAAACCTCAAACACAAGAAATGTCAAGGGGGAAAAAAACACTTAAATTTCAGACAACAATGTGTTCAAATGAAAACCCAGCTGTAATTTAAATTCCCTTCAAAATGGGAAACATACAGGAACGCAATTAAAGAGAAACCAGGTCTCATCCTGGGAGAGATGTGTCCAAAACCACTGATGCACGAACAGGTTCAGAGTTCTAAGCAAAATGTCCCTGGGCATTGGTGTACTTGACTCTTGGAGCCAGAGCAAAGCAATTCATTACACTTGCTGGACTGCTGGGCCTACTGCTGGGTCTCGGTGGTATAACAGCACGTAGGATTCCAGATGTCAGAGAGAAGGCAGCACGCAAACTGCTGGTTACTGGGAGAAATGCCACGGGCCAGATCTCCCAGGGATTGACTAGAGTAAAGACACCTAATTCTGGTAGCCTGGCCTCCACTGCACACAACGTTAGTGTAATGTTCTGCAAGGTTCTTCAGTTCTTAGCTCACTCCTTTCTCAGCCTGAGTTGTTTCTGTCTTGTGCATAAGCACAACTGGCTGTGCAAAATGATCCAAAAAATATAAGGGACAGGACCAAAGAAAACTGGCTGAACCTGGGGCTGGCTTTCAGCTCCTATTTCCAAATATCAGTTAAAGGTTGGAAATTTATCTACAAAAGAAATAATATAAATGAAATAAAAAATGGCACCGTCCACAAAATTAACCAAAAAAAAAAAAAGAAAAGAAAAGGAAAATCTTACAACACAGCCTCGTAAAAATGGCTTTGCAACGAGAGCTCAGTCACAAAATGAAGGGTTCTAGCTCTTCGTACATCGGAAGAAGAAACAAAGCTAAAAAGTACTAGTCCACATTCTCTTAATAAGTTAAACTTACTTTCCCTCCCCCTGCCTACAAAAGGGGTAGAAGCAAAGGGGAAAAGAGGCTACTCAAAATAAAAAGAAAAAAAAAAAGAAAAAGAAAAGAAAGGAGAGCGGAGAGAGCGCGAGAGAGAGAAAGAAAGAGAGAGAGAGAGAGAGAGCAGTCTGTGGTCAGAGGCTCAGAGCAGGGCCGAGTTCCTTTTAAGGGTTTAAAAGATGCAAAACAGTTCCTCAGAAGTTCCCTCTCTTCAACAGTTAGTTCAATGCTGTAGCCATAGAAACTCAAGTATATATTGGAGGAGAGATTCTTGCAGGCAGATCCACCGCCATCCAGAGAGCTGCTCAGCAGGTGTTAATCCTCAATGATTATGGGTTCGTCATTCATGGGCTGGCGTAGCTGCACTGCCTGGATGGGCCGGAGAATAATAGGCTTGTAAGGGCGTCTGGCGGCTCGCTTGGCTTCGGAGGAGGAAAGCAGCTTGCGGATTTTCCTGCAGACAGTAAGGAAGAAAGGAAGCGATTACAGAGACCAGACACTAAGGCACTGTAGGTTTCGTGGTTCCTCCAAGTGAAACCAGGCCTGCCCACGCAGGGGCTGCCTCCTAATGGGGTGGACCGACGCAGTTTATTTCAGCAATGTCCTCCCAGGGAACTTTTGTTTTCAAATTTATAAACCCACCAATGAGGAGGAAATTGCATTCTCTGTTCCAGAATCCTTCTCCTGCAAAGCAAAAGGCATTCTGGTCCAGCCTCATAGGACCAGGGTCTACTGCTGTAAATACAAGCGGAGTAGTTACGACAGCCAGTTTCCATACCACTAATCTATTTTGATGCACACGGACGCATCAGTCGGACATGCTGCAGCAGGCTTTGTGGGAATTTACAAAGCCAAGTTACAACCAAACCTCTTCTGGCAAGGCTGGTCACTTCCCCACCTGCTAATCCACCTCTCACAGAGCTCTCTGACATCCCCAGCCCCAAGCAGGTGTACACAGCTGCCTCTTCAAAAGAAACCCAGCCCAGCACAAGCCAGCAACATTGTGTCTCCCACGGAGCTCTGCCTCAAGGCCGAGGGGCTGCAGGGGAGCTCTGTGACGGCCACTAGCCAGCGAACAAACACTGGAGCCCCCCCCCCCCCCCCACTGGGAACGCTAACGAGGTGTCTCCCCCTCCTACTTCTTCCACAATGCACGTGGCCAATGCAGAAACCAGTAATGTTCACATCTTGCATTTGTTAAGCTTCCCTATCTCTTACAAGACTAGCAACAAGTCTTATCAGATGCAGGAAGCAGTTTTCCATTTGGAGAGAAAATGAAAGAGTGAGAGAATGGACAGGGGACACACCAAGTTTTAAAATTAGCAAAATAAGGTAGAAAGAGACAATACGGAATGACTGCTTGTTTCTTCTTGTCAATACCAGGCTTAGAGCTAAAGGAAGTATCCTACAGAAGAAAACAAACCCAACAAACCAGCAACAAGGAAAAACGTACTATGTAGTTAAAATGTGGAATTAATTTCCAGAGGATGCTGTGGTGGTCGAAGCTGTATAGAGATTAGAAAGGATAAATATTCACAAGAGCAGTCACCAGTACCCACTATACACGGCCTTCATCAGGAACTGGGGCAACAAGGAGGGTCCGATAAGGAAGCACTGCCTCACTTTACACATTCCTACTTTTAACAATTTTTTTACTTACTGTGAGAGACACGATGCTGTACTAGATATAGGAATGGCAACCACGTGGCTTTACAGCCCACAACTCAACTGTCCACCCCCCAAAGGCAATTTTTACTTTTTTGGTTAGTCAACACTGCAGGGACGAGGAAACACCCACTCACCCCCTGCCCCTTTTTTGGGGGTGCGCCTGTGTGTTTTGGGGTATGGTTTGTTGTTGTTTTTTTTTAAGTGGAAAAGATACAGCCTTACTGAGCTGATGTCTATCACTGTGCTACGATTTCTGTTTGATATGTGTTGGCTGCTGAAGAAACTGATCAAAACACTTTTTTCCCCCCTTAAAATTTACCCTTACCACCACCACCACCAGCACGGACAAATAAACAACTTTAGCTGAAGACTTTGAATTGGCTCTGCTCAGATTCTGTCATCTCTCCACTTGCTTTTTTTGCCCACTGAGCAGAACAAGCCTGCTATATAGCACTTACACACACAGAGACATGTCTTTTGTTTAATCCGTGTCCCCATTTCTCCAGCGCCTTTTAATGTTGAAGGGCCACAGGGTGGGGAGAGAAGAGAACAGGGTGGAAGAGTGGTGGTGGGGAGAAAAAAAAAAAATATTGACGTAATGATTTCTCCAGGACTCATTTAGCTGAAGTTGATCTGCTTTTAGCCAGTGGACCTTCTTACTGTATCTGTGTGTGCTCGGTTAGAGACGCCGCCACCAGCAACATGTCTCGCAGTAGTTCTAGATTCTGATCAGGTCACTCACTGCCTCCGCTTGCATAAATTATAAATGCTGAGTTCCTTACTGTGAGGCTTCAATTCAAAAACATTCCTTTCAATCGACCAACTTTTCAAACTGCTCCCTCAAAGCTATCCAGTTTTCTAGCACCGTTCTCAATGGTGCTACACAAAAGGCAAGGGGGGGTTGGGGCACGTTGTAAAACTTTAGGAAAACCTGCTTTCTGTGGCTGAAAACACAGCCTGACCCTCAGCTGGAGGATGATATGCAGATATCGCTGCTAGATTGATTGCTACGGAGCCAACACAAAGCTCAAATTGTTTCAGAGCTCACAAACAAGCCTTACATTCTTGACACTGGAATGTAGCAGATGGTTCAGGGAAAAGTTAGAGGTGAAATGCCCAACAGAAAACCCGTGCCGCTTACAACGCTACATCGCTCAGGCTTCCCTGCTTTTCAACAGGCTGCCAAACATCTCCTTTCAGCACTCATCAGTCAGCTAAGCAGCAAGGCTGACAGACAAAGCAGCCGCTCTTCTGTTTTTTTTTTTTTTAATGGAAGAGATAAGGTCTTACTGAGCTGATGTCTATCACTGTGCTAAGATTTCTGGTCGCTGTGGGACTGATCTTTCCTGCCTTGGTCAGTGGTTCTGTATGAGCTGATGATTCTGTGCCTTTACAGCAAATTGCTCTCACGGTCAACATCACACATGATGAATATTCTCGCTGTTCTGTGCAGATCAAAGGCCAGGACTTTGTAGTAGTACTGAGAAATTACTATCACGGATCTGCAGTATTTCTCGTGGGTTGGATGATAAAGATGTCAAGAAGTGTTTTGTATACGCAGGATTACGAAATAAGCCTTGAGCATCTAAGGGTTGTGTTAGAGACTGTAGATCCTGCATCTACAATGGCACGTGAATTTGCCAGAGCTGCAGGTCTGTAACAGGATCTCAGTACCTCTTTACCAGAGCAAGATGACAACAGGAATAAGGAAACTGCTTCCCCTGAAAATTAAATACTTCTCTCCGTTTAGTTTCAATTACCTATGGGATCCCACTGTTTACTTTCACAGCACCTCATAGGAACAGAAAAGGAGAAAGGGAAGACAAGGTAAAGATACGAGATGGTGTAAAATGCACAGCAGCATTAAAAGGTGACCACAGGAAAAAGTCTGACAAGGAAATTAATTTCATATTTCTTCTGAGTTTTAACAGAGAGGTTTCCTGCACTGAAATCTGATGATCCGATAGATCAGCAGTCAGCAACTTCAACGTTGCCAGTCTCAGCTTGTCTACGAAGCCCATCTTTGATCTGGGGGTCACAGAACAGTCACTTGACACTTGAAATGCTCTGCAGGCTAAGGAGAAGGTTGGGGTTGTCAGGACTGACTACACGCTTCATGCTGAACAAATTAATACTCAGAGTACCACCAAATTTAGTAGTAGCAGAAGAGGCAAAGAACTCAAAACTCCTGACCTCCTTGGCCACTTGTAAGGGTTTAGAAATCCAGTAATTCCCATGTCCATCTCTGCTAGGCACTGGAAAGAAAGTGCTTCTCTGCCTGTTGAGGCACCGATACAGAAAGTGTGGATAACTCCAGGCTTCAGAGACAGACAAAAGCCAAGAGCATCCCTGCTCACAGAGGGGGCTGCAAAGCAGGGCTGTGGCTTTGCTCTGACCTGCTTTGAGGCTACCCAGGAGAGAGGCACCAAGTTCTTGGGAGGAAACCACACAAGCATGTGTCTCTCCCTGCCTCACCACACCCAGGAGCATTCCTCCCTTCCTCGGAGTAACAGTAGTGGGAACACACACACAAAAACTTTGCTGTAGCGATCAGGCCACATAGCTTCTACCGCTGTGTGTCAGCAGACTATAAAGAGTTTAAAGCAAAACTTTAAATGCAAAGAAAGTTTATTTTACTATTTTTATCCTGTGGGCAGACTAACAAGAAGGACTAGCAGAAGCAGCACTACCCACTAAAGGAGGAAGATGGACACTACAGGGCTAAATCTCACCGCTAATGGTGGCGAATGGAAATGACAAAAGAAAGGGGGCCGCTCAGCCCAAAGAAACCCTCAGCAGCACTTGCAGCTTTCAGTACTTAAACATGGGGAGATATTCTGAGAGGTAATGCAAGAGACTTCAGCACGTAAGAAGGCATACAGAGCTCTGTGTATAGGAGGCTCTGTTCCTCAGCATCGCCCATGCACCAGAAGGCCCCTCTCTCGTTACTGAGATACTGTGGTGGGACCTCTGAAGTCAGTTATGGGTCTGAGCCTCAGAAGTCCACCTCAGTCTTCCTCCCCTTATTACCCATCTCTTACAGGAACTGCTCGGGAAGAAGAATAATCTGCTTTCTCTGGCATGCAAGTGCATGATTAGGCACATCAGACACGATTAGCTGTATCACAGCCTCCATCCAACTCAACACCAGCAGTGGTCTCCGCATTCAGTTTGTCACAACAGATCTGCTGAAGAGATCCCCCTCTAACCACAAAATCAGCTGCAGCACCCACAAGGAACACAAACCAAAAGACCTCCCCTTAAATCCTCTTGTAGACCAAGTTTCCTACCTGGTTTCTTCATTGGCCATATAAAAAACATCGTCTGGTGCATCAATCCAGTTCATCCTCCTCCTTTTCACTGGAGGCATGGATCCACCACGAATTAATCGGACTTTTGTTGGGTATGATTTCCCATTGAGCAGCAAGTTTCGGCTTGGTCCCTGACGTGACACATAAAAAAGTACAATTATAGACTGCAACAAACCTGCAGTAGCATGTCACAAGCACTCAAAGGAAAAGAAAATGACAGTTTTCATATCAGTTGTTGAGAGTTCATGGCAAATATTTCCCCTCTTGCCCATGACTGAACACAGAATTCACACAAAAGCAACTGTCCACAAGCAGTACAAGTTAGGCACCTTCAATATACAATAGGACAGCAATACTCCAGAGACAGGACAAATAAATGGAATGCATTACCAATAATCTATCTGTTGCTTGTGTCTGAAAGATGACATCAAATTTGAAAGACTAAGCATAAGACTTACATTTCAGCTACTACCATAAATCTAGAGCAACTCTATTGATTTCAGGGAAGGAAAACTAGCAACACAGCAAATCAAATATTAAAAAAATCGTATTTTAGTTATTCTGGGGTACCAAACTTACCCTTATCCTTTTTGTTCTATGGAGGTTAATATTTAACGAGGATAGTATATAATTAAACACGTTGTTGAAAACAAATCTAGTACTACAAAGCTTAGCTGCTTTCATTGTAATAACACGACAGACTTCCCACATGTAACACATTTGCTTTGCGAATCAACACAGGTATCATTCTCCAGACCCACAGTAGCCCCCTTCCACTCAACTGGAAAAACATGAGTTGTTATTAAGAGAGGTGCAGATGAAAGGGAGCAAAGTATTAAACTTCTCAAATGCAGCTGTCCTTGATCATTTGAAGTCCAGTTCTGCTGCCCCTCTTCCTGCCGACTAGCACATTGAGAAATCCTACTGAAATCGGTAACACTGAACAGTCAGGAAAGACGTAAAATAAGGGCTCAGAAAATTTGAGATGCATAAATTAAAGCTGGTCAGAAAGCACCCCAGTAGAAATTTTTAATTCTGATATTTCACAGGCCATCATCCTAGGTCAGACCATCTCCCCAGATGCACCAAGACTTCCCCTTCTGCCCACAAAATGGGAAACTGAGCATATACATGAGGGACATCTGGCCTAGGAGATTCACCTCAAAAGGAAAGTGGGGACACGAGGTATTCAAGCCCTCAGGCGTCAGCTTATGGCAAAAAGCTCAACCAAATTTTAAAGAGTTTGACTTAGAAAGGGAAGACTTCAGTCTGTCAGCCAAGGAAAAAAACCAACAAAACCCCACGTCTATCTCATTTTTATCTGAGGACAAGAGATGACTTATTTTTTGACCAGCCTTAATCAACTGCGCTGGCAAGATCTACTTCCTGTAGAAAATTAGGGCTTTAGAGCTAAACAAACAAAATCCCACCTTTTAAAGTCCAAAGCTCTTTAAAGCTGTTGTATACAAGCACAGTAACAATTTCATTTCTTAGTTGCTCAGCTCTGTGTTATACAAGACAACTTCAGCACCACAGCAGACCACTGAAATACTCAAGAATTGCTTTTATATTTGAGATGTATTAAGGAAAAGGTTTCATATAAAAAGCTTGTCTGTTGTTTGGGGTTTTTTACCCCCTCCAGACTTCTCCAAGAAAATCCTTTCATTAGTGTTGTGAAGGGCATTTTCTCCGTACGTGCTATATACACAAGAGAACAACTCTGGAGAAAGTCCTTGGAAATGCCTAGAAGGGGCACCCCTGTGCTTCCAGGTTGCCTTTTGTCTACCCGCACAGAGCAATCTGTTTCAGATGGTACATCCTGAAATGTGGACCTGCAATTTGTAGTTCAGTAGCACACTTCACCAAGCAACCAGAAATCAAGGCAGTGCAGGGCTTTCACCCTAAACCACCTAAAAAGTGTTAGGTCATCACAGATTTCTCCCACTGCACTGAGTTGGTTTATTCAGCAGACACAAACAAGTAGCCAGTCTCCTCAGTGACAAGAAATGAAGCTGAATTCATGGAGGAATACAATTTACCACTTCAGATCAGATGCTCAAGTAACAAACCAAATAAATGCTTCGTTATTACAAGCAGACTAAGATGCTCAAGTTATAGCCTACCCTCATAATACTGCACGCTATCTCAGAACATTATTAGATTTAATAATGCTTGTGATCACCGTTCAGTGACCATCAACCATACCTGCTGCTGACTGACCTATGCCAGTGACTCTACTGTCACCAATACATTGGTGGCACTTCACCTAATGAGGCAAGCTCCACTTGATCAACACCAGAAGATCATTTTTTGGGAAAAAAAAATTTATGCTTGAAGATCCCTCCCGTGAATCTCCCATAAGCCATGCTAAGGGGGAAAAGTGATGCACAACCTTTGCACTGGCCCCTTCCTACCGAGGTGAATTTCATGGGAAAGCATTCTGCCAGAGACGTGTCAATCAGACTGGCTATTTGCTTCTGTCCTTTGATAACACTCAGCATAATGGATGAAAGGCTAGGAATGATTTTTACTCAAAAAGAGAACATGAAAAACAAGCATTCTCAGCAAACAACTTGCACACCAACTTCCTAAAAAAAAAAAACAATAAAAAAAACTGTTTTCCAAACAAACCCTTCCACCATTTAAACCTTCCTCCTTCAGGGAAACACATTCCACCTAGAAACACATCCCAGAACTTTGCTATGAACAGCCACTCAGTTTCTGTATGAGCAGAAACAAAATGTTCCATTCAAAACAGAATCTCATTTTTATATATATATAGATATGGATAGATTTGAGGTTTAAATTATATTTAACCACTTGGATGTTTCATATGCTCCAAATGAATTTTTTTTAAAACCTTTTCAGTTAATTGGGAAGTATGACCAGCTGCAAACAGCAAAGATGGAAGTGCAACACTATGGTTTAATGGGGTGTTCTATCTAGCACGGGTTAATAATACCTCTTTTCCCTGTTTTGGTTAAATGAACATTCTCTTACCATTTGTCTGGTTTGTCCGTGGTTAGGCAGACCTAACAAACAGGAAAGAGAATAGAGCTGGTAAGACCGTTGCTTTTCCAAGACAGAAAAAAAGTACAAAATCAAAACACACGCAGCTATGATCGCAACTGTGTTGTTTTGCTAGAACAAGAGTTGTCTGCCAAACTAACTTCTCCCCTCCTAGCAAGGTAACTGAGAAAAGAGCTTCCTTAACAACATGGTTTGAAGAGCAGAGGCCCCAAGTTAAAAACACGTTCCATTTGCCCAGTCTTTTCTCCATTTACTCACACCTTTCTTCAAACAACCACTAAAAGTACACCTCCTCTTTCAGATCTGAGGTTTTCCTCAAGTCCTGGGAAAAATCTGGCGTTCTGTTTTAGTTTTGGAGGAATTTATTGACATGAAGAAGGAGAAAGCAGAAGGTATTACACACTGTCAAGACAACAACAAACAGAATCTTCCCTATCGTCCTTGGATCCCTAGGGAACTCTTCAGCTCAGACGTTAGCTACAAGCCGTTAGCAAACACTGTATCTGCTGAACCTACCACAAGTAAATACTTCCACAGGCGTAGCTCCGTCCACCACAGAGCACAGCGACTCCAGCTAGCACACAAAGCCCTTCCCCAGTAACACAAACAGCGCCGGAAAGCACTGAGCACAATGGCCTGATTTTTCTGGCTTATTTGCTAATCTATCAGATACCCTGTCACGCTGCCATAGCGCCTGTACTGAACTCTTACACATATGAGACCTTGGAGGACACACAAAGGTCTTGGGATATAAGAGAATGAATGACGTGTTGGTATAAGGCAGCAGGGTATGGCACAGAATGGACTGAGAGACCTAAAAAACCCTTCTGTTAGCACCGTTTAGTTTTCTATGATGCGTGCTCACAGAAAACACCGTTTCATTAACATCAGTGCACCAACCCATCTTTCTCAGCCCCTTCTGGCTAGAACTGAAATGCCAGCACATCAAATCCAACAGCTACTACAAGACAGGCATCAGCAAGTGCTGTCGCTGGCTGCAGAAGTTACTAGAATGAATCCTGCTTTCACGTTCACAGCAAGCTTCCCAGCTTGACTTTTGGAACTTCCACTGCTAGTGGGTTAAGCTGTGATGAAAGAGCAGAGCTTTTTAAAGAACCCAGCAAAACCAAACTTTTACAGCTCATGGTCTGTACTCCAACAGATCCCTTGAGGTTCTCCTTGGTAAAATCAAACACAATGTACTCGCAGCAAGTATGCCAGGCAACATTTGGCACGGCAATGTATCGGGAGGGAGGGAGGAGGGTGGAACGGGGGAACATTTTCTGACCACATTAAAACCAACATTTTATATCAAGTGTATTTTCCATTCTGTGTAGATGTATGCTGTTAGCTACTTCAAACATGAAGACACACAGTTTCAATTTTTGCAGCATTTTTGCACCCAAGTAACTCCAGAGATGAAGAACTAGTTGCCAGAAAGATTTCCATCAAATCTGTAGAATAGATGTACCAGGCACCAAGTAAGAAGACTGGTAACAACCTTTGGATGTTGACAACGGCAATGCAGGCACCAGATAATCGTTCCTTTTTACATGGGAGCAGCAATCTCATCCAAAACACAGCTGTGAGCAGCCGTTTGAGATGGATGCACAAAGAGCTCCACGGATGCTGGGAAACAGCACAGCCAGCAGGATGCAGCCTGAATCTGTTGGCTTCAGAGCTAAGCTCTAGCACTTGGTTTTTAATTCCCCTTTCCATAATGGAAAGATAACATTTTCTCCATTCACAGGAGCCTCAAGAGATGTAAATCAACTGATGCTAGTCCCTGGATTGAAGCCACGCTTTTCATTTTAACCACACTCCAGATCAGTTACTTTTCTTGTACTAAGAACATTCTTGATGCCAGAAAAGACTAGCCTACAGGAGCAGCTGATATGTGGCTGCTGCAATGACTATTGCTGGATGTACAACAGACAGTAAAAAAAGTGCTATTCCCAAGCACTGGAATTAACCCACAGTATTCCACAGTGAAAAGAGCTGTTGAGACTGGTACAAACTGAGTAGCGGCTGAGCAGAACTTCCACCTACTCTGAGCCCCTAAGTTTCAGAGCCCTCACACAGCAACGAAGCAGTGCTAACAGGGACACACCTCACCCCCTAACCTGTAAATTCTAGAATAAAGCTTTTTTTGTGCCAGTAAAATAGGACACAAACCAGTTACAGTTTCAATATAATTTATACTCTTGCTATCACAGTAATAAGGTATCAATGAGCATATTAATCTTAGCTATTGGTGAATTTTCTCCTTAGTCACACTTCAATAACTGGAGTTTGAAAGAATGAAAGGCACTAAAAAGACCAGCTTCAGTTTGCAATAAAAACCCCATGCTAATAGCATATGTAGCTGAAGCACTGCTATTAGAAGAGCTACTTTTACCTACAACGGTCACCAAAGAGATGCAGGCAGGCAGCATAACATCTGTAACCCATTGCAGAACAGCTGTCAAGTCAACAGGATGCATCTGTACTGGAAATAATGGATTCTCACCCAAAAGTTTTTGCTGGCTTCTGTGCAAGAGATGAGGTCTGCAAGGCGGGTGGGTACCTCTCAAGAACTAAAGCAATCCCCCTGTCTCTGGGTCAGGAGTGGTGCAGACTGGTAACTCACCGTATAGAACTCAGCCCTCCCCAAGGTGCTTGCTGCATTTTCACAGATCAAGGTTTGAGAGAGACTTTTTTCACACATGCATCCACAAACAGGTTAAAAATGTAAGACAGCATATGAATATAAACCACAAGCAATCTGCAACAGAGTTCTGGCAGCTCCTCTCCAGGAAAAAAACCCTGTCTTTATTTTATGGAAGGATGTCTAGAGAAGCCACAGGGTAGAAAGGTGAGTAGTTCCTTTCAATATATGTAAGGTCCAACCGTCTGAATGTGCATAGCTACACATCAGAAACAACAATAACCTCTTCCAAAGGAGACTTAAAAAAACCATGCCAAACCAAACCAAAAAAAAAAAAACCAAACAAAAAAGGAGGTGTTTTCAGGACTGACCAAATCTTTGAAACCACAAAGTGTAAAAGTCTACAGTGATGCATCTAAGCAGGTCTTCCACTCTTTTTCAGCCAGATAAATTGAAATATACGCTGAAAACTCAAGATTAAATGTTAGGGTTTTTTTCCATAGCATTGAAAAAAAACCAAACCCATAAGCCCTAGAAAATATCCTGCCAGTCTTCTCTATACACCGAAATAAAGAGTAAGACCCAGAGGAGAATATGAAGACAAGGTAAATTGAAGGTGCAGATAAGCATAAATGTCCTTTGTCACAGACGATTCTACATTGTTACTGAAATGGCAATAAACCACCTAATCATAGCACAAAAACTGACACCCCCAGAGCATGCTGCCGCTCCCCACCACTTGGTAACAAAGATCTCAGAACCATTTCTCAAGCATAAGCACAATTACAGAAATTTTGGCTCAAAACCAGTCACAGCAGGTTACTATGCCCTAATGATCCTTTCATTCTTGAAGTATCAAAGCTGCAGCTGAATATAGTTTCACCCAAAGAAACACGGGTAGGGCAGGACTATCACAAACAGCATAACAAGCCTGCTAGTACTATTACTTTGCAGCTTCGTTTTATCTTCTAGAGGTGGGGGGAACCACCTCTCAGTCAACAAACCCGTTTTTTCCCCACAATCTCATAATATTTGCATCTAATGCTTTCAGATTTGTTTTAAAAAAATAATATTAAAATGAGGGAATTCCTAAACTTCAGGCAGCAACCAGAGCACTGCCCCAAGAGCATGCTGTGGGAGTAGGGAACAGTTGGCACCTTGCAACACAGAGTGGAGTGAGGGGAATCTAACTTCCTGATGGGAAGTGAACCTGCACATCTGGTCCCACTGGAAACCTGAGAGTAGACACGTATGGTCTTCACTGATCCAGTCCCATCCCTTGCAAGTCAGTCCAGCGAGAGGACCTCAGCATCTGAACGGCAGCATTCAAAAATTACTCTCACCGCTTAAACTCCGCCTGCTTTTTTGCCAGCTCCACACAGTACACAACTGCCATTTTGAGAAGCGGGAGAGCCTAAACCCTCAGCAGCGTGCCTGACGCAGACAGGAGTGCAGGGAGTTACTACAGTGAGCATCAAGAAGCTGCAGAATAAGGACCAACCATGGCCACTTTTCTACTCGGGTAGAAACCTTCCAGTGCTTATCCATGCTTGAATACACACCGCATCGCCTGTGTATTTACAGACCACGAAACAGTTTGACACACAAGTCTGTACAGAGCTGACCCCAGTACCAAGGAGGAAAAGGAGCCCAGCTTCCAGCCACTGGGTGTAACTTGGAGTTGTTAAATTTATATTTACTCAAACTTACTAACTCCAACTTTCAGCATATCCACCACACATATGGGTCCTTCATCTCATATATTAACATAATTAATCTTTTTTCTTTCTCTCTCAACCAATCAGGACATCAAGCAATTAGTCACAGGTGGCATTTTGTTTTTAACTTCTGTTTACCAAAGAGAAGTATCATGCAGAACATGCAATACGCAGTAACATTCATAAGCAGATCCTCACTCACAATGAACGTAGAGAATTTAACACACACTTTCACAACCAGCAAGTTTACTAGACTAAAACACATTGCTTTCAAAAATCCATACACTCTTCATATGCATTTTCCTGTTCCAAAAGTAATCCTCCTCCTGGGATTCCATCCTTCCCAGCAGTAACAAAAACATCAACAGTACCACATTTTTGAGCAAGCTAGAAAAAAAATATAAAAATTCACGCATGAATGTGGCTTGATGAACAAGGATTTCACTCCCAAGTTACCGGTTCACTTGAAGTAGTCTCTGTGTGTTGACATATACACACATACAGTTTTTGCAGGCTTGTAAGAATGCTTTAGTACTCCTCTCTTTCTTAAAACTGCCAAGAGCGTGTAACTGCTATGAGCAGATTGAGCATCCACCTTCTAACAACCAAAGGCTATAAACTTTCAGGAATGCAAGTGCAATAAGCAGAACAGAGCATAAATTGTACTAAACACCACCTAGACTAACATTTTCTTAAAGTTCTGTTGTACATAAAAACAATGTTAAAATGGCAATTTACTTACCTAAGTAAGTTCCTACCAAGATTGGCAAAGGAAAAGGAAAAAAAAGATTTAAGGTTAAAAAAAGGAAAGATTCACATAGTTCAGAATACAGTAGCCCAGCCCCATGCAACAAATACAGAAACACAGATTGTTTTGGTTGTAATGAAACAGAAGTGACCACAGTTCTCTGTTGGACAGATAACCCAAGACAACATTAAACGAACAGTAACTCCAAATGAGAGATTCCACAAAGAGCTTTAATTTTGGATGTGTAAGTAGTACTTCTAAGTACACCAAATGCTTGGTCTAAGAGTTCAAATTAATTTGCTTCATTGCACCTCACTGATGATGTGTTTGTTCATGCAAAGCTGTACCTTCTGCTAAAAGTGCTTCAAGGACCCTACTCATACTTTCTGGCAGTGACACCCAACTACAGTGAGTCAGTAGCTACCCTTGGACAGGTCAGTTGGGAATGGAGAGCTGCTATCTATCTTGCTGTTGAGTCAGTCAGTAAAATCCATCCGCATTCCTAAAAGAGCATCATGGTATATTCTGTCTGGCTGTAACATACTAAGTGGTTAAACAGATGAGGCAACAAAATCACGCACCTTACTGCTTTAAGATTTGCTGATCCAAACTGTGTAAACTAGAAACCACTGAATTATTCACTGTTCTTAGAATTGGGAGTATTACACGTCATATAAATACATATATATATTTATGTGCATGTGTGTATATATATGGTATGTATCACAAATGTAGATTCCACTTAATTACAAATTCAGGCTTTGTACTACCTGGGGCATTTGCAATTCTGCCCTTGCCTATTAATTACACCTGCTCACTACCATTACCTTCGGATATGCACTCTCCTCTCACTCAATCAACATCTGCATCTTTGATCATGCCACCCCTCATAAATAAAGTTTTCATTAGTTGATCCATCGAGTGTGATACGCATCTGCAGATTCCATTTCCAGATCTCTCTCCATAACACCAAAAGAAACTAATCACAGTATCCCAGCTAAGCTGAAGGTAAGAGGAAAAAAAAAGTTTCACTTCATATCTGAATACAAAATCCTAAGTAAAATTCTCAAAAATAACCTTTTGGCATATAATCTAAATCAAGGGAGTTGCATGGGGATATGGTTCTTGGGGTTTCCAAAAAGCATTTCAAGCAACTTGTCCTTCTCAGCTGTGTTGCTGCTGGCATGAAAACAGTCATTCCTTTGAAAAGCACTGAACATTTTCTCTCTTGACACTAGTCAGCATTATTCTGGTCCAGATATCAACAGCTAAAGCCAGGACTTTTCCCCAGTACCCTATGTATCACATTATTCATTAAAGGACCAATACTCCCTGTTCACAGTCATTCCTGGATGGGCAGAATTCCTTTGGCTGCTTACCATTGACTTTGGAAGTATAGCCTGGGCCGCTGCTGATAAAGGCAGTATTTTAATGTAATTTATGCATACACTAAGTCCAAATTTTCTGAAGGCATAAGTCAGCCAGAAAAAAACCCTTTTGAGATAAGTATGGTCACCTACATAGCTGATGCTAGAGAGCTTTTTTACATTCCCATCTCGATAACTGTTCTTGATGAAGAACAGGATTTCCACTGTCATGCTCATCTCTTGATAACTAAACTACCACCATGCCAGGCTGATGAATGCTTCCAGTTCCAGGAGTTCATTCATGCTTCCCAAAAAGAGGTGAGAAACAATGAACCAGAACACATTAAATTAGATTGACATTCCATTTTCGTTTTAGAAATCCCCAGTAACAGAAGCAAGGTATTCCAACAGTTAATTAACCTCACTTAAAAATTTGCAGCTTGTTTCCAGCCAAAGTTTTTCTACTGTACCTTCTGGCTACTGCAGCTCATTATTCCATTCGCGGCTAGACTAAAAAGCCCTCTATTATTACTCTTCTGCTGCTCCTGTCAGCAAAGACAAACATCTACAACTTCCACTTTGATAAAAGCATTTTCTATTATACAGTGTGTTTTCCAGTCCCTTCACCATTTTCATGGCTCTTCTATAAACCTCTCCAATTTTCAGCATTCGATCCACTACCATTTTATCAATGCAAGTTTGTTGCTGGGAAAAGCCTTCCCTTTATTTCAGCTACTCATTCATGTTCTCTCTCTTTCTGCCAATTTTAGAGTGCATGTGATGACCCTGAAAAACAAATTTGATTAGATGAAAGCTAACATGGTGTAAAGGGGGGTGGGGAGGGAATCCAACAATGCACCCTCCCTTCCCCCAGTTGCATAGACAAGTATGACATAGACCCCATACTGGATAGCTGTAAGGAATAAAGTAAATAGGGTCCAGAACATAAAGCATCCTCCCTGTCTCTCTAGAAGAAGTTTCTTGGCAAATATTGTCTGCCAAGCTCCACAACGCTAATGAAAAAGCAATAACCTAGTAATTTTTTTTAACATCTCACTGTATTCAACAGCTTATGGGACTCCATATATTTTTCATGCTCCAAAAAAAGGATCCCACAGCAATTTGTCCATGCTAATCTAATGTTGAAGGAAAGCTGGGAAGGGCACCAATGCCTCCAATGCGATTTAAAGAGCAGCAAAACAAAGCAGATGAAATGACAACACCCTTACAAAATCAAGTGGAGGTAGAGGAGAGATGAGATTAAGAATATTTTCCTGTTCTTGGAATTCAAGCACCCGTTGAAACTCTAGATGCTTGCCCAGACAAATCATATTCAAAGGCTGAAAAAGTTCAGCTCTCTAGGGTTAAGCAGGGATGAGTCAGAAAAAGAAAGCAAAAGGCACTTAGAAAGTTACAGCAGTAACAGAAAAAAGAAACAAAAAAATTCCAAAGGAAAAGTCGAAGTACTCTTAAGTTTAGCAATTTCCAACACTTCCATAATTAGTTTTAATTAATTCCGGCAGCAGCCCACTAACAACAACTGCCTCCTCTTTTCCTCCCCAACCTCTCACCACGAAGGTTCTCCTCTTCCCAGCCTTTCCTTACTCCTCATTACGACCTCTCTTCACACAGAGTTCAACCTGACCAACCTGCACCTGCCCATGGACTAGATGGTCTGGCATCTCCAAGCCCTCCACCCTCAATCATCCTTTGGGAACATTTTGGAACTGTGTTGCCGTTTATGCAGGAATGTTCATGACAGCATTTCATTGATTAACTTTTTTGAGGGCTGAATTCTAACCACCGACCACCCATCGCCCTAAATACCAAGGAGTGGTAAAGACTCAGATGAAAATCGTCCAGCAGTGTTGCCAGAAGGAACACCCAAAAACCTAGATGAAAAGTTCCATTTTTGTAATGTTGAACAGCCGAATTCTAAATGAAGGCACCAGGTGCCATAGGAATGTAAATACCTTAGAAACCTGACCACCAATATATGTATAAACATGGATCTTAATGCTTTACACTAAGCAAAAATAGAAGCTGCAACTTGGCTCATTCCCTGCGAAGCAATCTCTTGACTTCGTATCGCTTTACGATCAGCCCACAAGGAAAGCCTTACAAACTCATCACGCGCCATCAGCTCAGCAACCAGCCGTAACATACAGTACACATACTTCTCCCACGAGTTCGGAAGTAATAGTGCAGCACCAAAAGGCTTTCATCACCAACAAAGAGACTTCAGGTAAAGCCCACCGTAATAGCTGTCCACTGTCACGTGTCAGAGACTTTGACAGGGTGACCTGTCTGAACCATAAAGTATCTTCCAGGTGCCACCAACAGAGCACAGCAGCTGGAAGCAGAAAAACCCCTGGATAATTCATTTAACACCGTAGTAGGTTAACACTTCCTTGAAAACTATTTCAGTATAGGTGGGCCAATTTGTTTTGTGCAGAAAGAATATTTTCAGCCTCTCCATGCAGGCATCTTAACACCACTTCTTTGCAGTACACTCCTACAATGACCTAAACCAGCCAGTATGCCACCACGTATCCCACTATGGGAAGAGGAAAACCATGAAAACAACAAAGAAACCCCTACAATTTCCCGTAGTAACTATAGGAGCTATGTAAAAGAAGAATCTGACTGGTTATAACAGTTCAGTTTTACTCTTGTTAGTCTTTTTCTTCTATTTTAGGTCAGTTACAATCCAAAAAGCAGCCATTCTGGATAGATAGGTTTATGTCAGTCCTTTCATACGAAGTCTGTTGGCTCCTAAGTTCTGGTCACAAGGCTTCGCCTTTCACCCCTTCTTCACAAGTTGCTCTTCATCTTAACCCCCTCCTCTCCCTTCCCACCAGCAGCCTCCCAACTAGTAAGCCTGTGTGACTCCACCCAGAGCCAAGAAGTCTCAGCACCACGTTCCCAGTTCTGGCACAGCACAGGAAAGTGGTGTTGGCCATGCCCAGGGCCAGCAAAGCTCACCAGCTCACATGCACAGCAACTGTGAACCAGTGCTAAGTGGTATTGACATACAAATCAGCACCAGGCCAGAAACTGATCCATCAAACTTCCACCATCTTTTTCCCTGTGCCCAGCAGACCTCGATCCAAGTTCTTTAAACCTTGTTTCCTTGCAGATGGTGACATTCCCTCTCTCTCTTGGCAAAGCTTCCCGCAACTCACGGTCAGAAAATATTCCAGATGTCAAAACTGCAGCATGGCACACATTTTCCAGTCACACAAAAATCTCAACCAACAAGTTTAAGCTGAACTGCTCACAAAAATATCCAGTTAACACCCACTACCCCAACAGGTCAACGGGTTCTGGGACTGAATTGTACTCCACCACCGAGCAGTTACAGGAACGAATACTACTCCAAGTATTTCAATGGCTGGCTGAGAACAGACCGAGCAGATCAAGCAGCAGGTGCTCAATGAGAGCCAGCCCCTGCACCACTACGTACATATGCTTCAGAGAAACACATATATATTCTGAGGTGGCTGAACAGGTACATCACCAAAAATCATATTTTTGCAAACTGCTGCAGCAACAGTTATGACTGAAATGTATCTAGTCAAATATGTGTACCAGCAGATAGACGTTTTAAAACACTAAAACAAGAATATTCTGTTTCCAGTGAGTAAATCTCAGGTTATGAAATCCAGTGCTCTATGCAGAGAGCGCCTTCCTGAGGGCTAGGATCAGTTGTTCTTCTACTTCCCTCCTTTGGGCCAAAACATCTCACAGCTTCAGAAGCATGTCATCTGCTGAGTGACTCAGCAGTCCCCTTGCTGATGAGGACATTTAGCAGGGAGCAGCAGGCATGCCCATGAACAGATAGTCACCAGGAGCTGTGGAAATTCCGTGAGCTACCCTGCATCTACATCCCTCATTACTGTACAAAGCTTTTGAGGAAGCCAAACTGACCAAGGCAGCAGGGTTTTGTTGTTCCTCCCAGAACACAAAAGTTAAAAAGCACAATAAAAACCCCACAACACAGTACCAAGGTATAAATTCCCGAAGACAGCAAGACAGTAGAATGATCACTGTCCTCATTCTTATTGTTTTCTCCACATGCACTGATACATGCATGCATGTAAATATTGATAAAACTCATCCGCCGTCTCAGCCATTAAACACAAAGCTTCACATCAGGGGCATGCAGTGTCAGCCATTTTATGGTAAAAACTGAGCTTAAGTTTTTGTGTTTGCCTGTCTCACAGTGATATTTGTATATCCTAACTATTGAAAATTGGTTTGTTCTATTGAATTTTGTTAAGTGACATCATGTGTACATTTCCTGCATTATCACAAACTAAAGCTTCTGAGGCCTACTCAGTAGTCAGAACAGATTGATTTTTAACCTGAGGAAACGTTGAAAACCATTTCTACTGCAAATAGAGAATGAGCAGTCTCTCACCATTGAGACTGTCCACTCAGTGGAAAATGTAGAGGCTTGAACGTGGGACTCGATGTGAACATTCTCGTCTATTTCTTTTGGTCAAAGTGAATTTAAAGTAGCTCAGGATGTGTGACACTTTGATTTCTTAAAAGTCAAACAGTGAAGCAACACCTAGTTTCAAAACCAACCATATCACAGCTTTCAGCAGCCTCACAAAACTGCTAGAAAACCGTTCTGTCAACTTGAGGAATTAGTAAGCAATTCTGAACATAGCACTTCGTGTCTTCGGTACGGTTGTATGACTTGTCATCTGCATGTGAAAAGCCCAGAAGGTGAGCAGCATAACCATGGGTGGAAATGGTTACCCAAGGAACACTTAGACATCAACACAGAAGGTGCACACAGACTCATTAGCCACAAAGCACAGACAAGCCAGCAGATGAAACTAAAAATCACTCTCCTAGCACAAGCTGAGCGCAGCTTCAAGGTCTTACCCCTGCTAGGCATCAACAGGCGCTTCTTCATGTTGCCTGATAGAGCACAAGTGAACAGAAAAGAGAAAAACATCATATCAGCAACCTGAACAGCAGCAGTTTAAAAAGTTCTTAATGTTAAAACACAAACAGTAAGATATCAAATGTTTGTAATTATTTATATTTCAGATAAGCCACACAAAAAGTTAAAATTAAAGGTAAAAAATGAGAAAGAATCTCTGTATCTCCCTCCCTGCTCAGAATCACCATTAAATCAACTGTTCCTTTCCCCCATTAAGGAGAGCTACCCTCCATGTTCTCACTCCCATTAAGAACATTTGAACAGACCCTTTTATCCTCATCTGGGAAAACGACTGCACTTCTTCTTCCCTGACACTCCCAGGCAAGAGCAACTCTTCAGAACAGAGCCCTGGAGTCCGTGCCAGGAACATCCTGTGGCTATCTCCCACTTCAAACACCTTCCCCAGGCCTTTTATCCTTGAAGAGATGAAGCCCAAACTCCACTGCACAGAGGTGCTCAGTGACAGGGCCAACAAAAGTGAACGCTCGGGTTCTGCACATGGCAAGAGCACGTTTATGCCACACCAGATCTGGCACGTCTGCCTCCCTCAGCTAAGCAGCAGCCTGCCTTTCTCAATGGCACGCAGCCTCTGGTAGCTCTGCTCAAAGCCAGGTGGATCCACATGTTACAAAGCCACCTGGGAACTGCACAGCTACTACCTACAGGTTAAAAAGCTGTAAACCTCAAAAGAAAAAGGAAACATCACTGGAAAACAGCTATTAAGGTTTTTTTCAAACTACTCAGTTTAAAATTGAAGGGAAGTTTCTCTTTCTCCTTCACTATCCCATTTGCAAGGTTGGACAAGCTAGGCAGAGTTCCACTAGCACAGCAGCTGTGTGTGCAGGCACCACCCAGGCAGTACACATCATGTGTCCCACCCAGAAGGAGAAAAGGGACAAGTCACTTCGACAAAAGGAAAAAAAACTCCCTCAAGAATAAGAAACTCGGAATTTATATAAAGGACTAGCGTTTTAAATAACCACCTTGTATACCAAAAGGACAGAAAAAAAAAAAAAAAGCCTATATAGACAATGTAAATTTTTTAGAAAAAAAAATTACCATCCATTCCATTGTGCTGTTCATAACTTCTTTTTCCCAGGATAGTTGGGGACCCATTATTAATGACAGGTGTAAACTTAGCAGGGGTCAGATTGTTGAGAGAACTGGACAAGCTCTTTGCAGGATCTGGTTTCGGAGGACACGGATGAGACTCTGTTGTAAAACAGCAAGACGGTTTATTAGTGAAGATACTGAAATTATAAATCTGAAAACAACCTTCAAATTTCCAAGGTGACCAAGTATACTTCCCCTTATATACGGACTATCTCAGTCAATAATTTTAACTGTGTTGCTATTTATATAAAGCATTTTAAATATATTTAGGAATTCACCTCTACTGAAGATGTTAAAATCAATGCCATAATACTATCCTAAAACAAAAGTACTTTGCATCTATTTCCAAAATACTATTCTCCAAAAATTTGGGATTATTTTGGTGCTACTTATATTAAAAGCCATCTTTTGGCAGTCATAGAACATCCCTAAACTCTGGGGAAATTACATTTTGCCAGTTTTGCAAGGTTTGTAAAAAATACAACTTCTAAACTGGCCAAACAAGCGAGGATTCAAAGCATCACAATAAGAACACACAGCATCTGAATTCAAACTTTTGGCCAGGGCAGAGATCAAGAACACATTGTTCAACTGGAAACATTTTGAGAAAGTTACAAGCAATAGCAAATGGGAGCTTCAACTGAGTGCTTCTCTTGCAGCCCCAGCAGCCAAGTAATGCATAAATTAAAGCCCACTGAGCATGACACCTCCCAGAAATACATTCTCACCAGCCCATCAGCTTCCCTCCATTTCTTTCATTCATTTCTCGCAGCTCAACAGTCGAATGGAGAACCTGACACCATGCTAGAATGAAATCTCAAAATCTACTGCTACATTCCGTACAACTATGAAAAGCTGGATTTTATCCAACAGTAAAACTTCTCCCTTTATCGGCCTTCTTTGGTTGCTTTATATGTATCCAAAGGTTTCTCAATCTGTGTACCTCATTAGTATACAGTAGAAGTACAACACTCCACACAGAAGCAGTAAATATTTAATAAACCCTGAGCCTCACAATATTTCATCAACAAAAATGTTCAAAGAAACTTAAGATCAACTCCAGCATTTCTTATCCGAGTAAAAAGGCAATCGATTTCCTTGTTAATCTGGAAGTCTTCAAAGTACCACTGTCTCAGCTAGCTTTCTGTGGTTTGACTCACATCAGACTGCTGCAACAACTTGAGACATGTCTTCAGGGTATCTCTAGCAACCGGCAACACTAGGGAAAATGATTCTGCATTCATTTGTAGTCAGAGCTGGCATGCCACATAGCACCGCTTTAGATGCTTCCAGCACATAAGACTTACACTGAGGTCCTGGATGGAGCTTCTCAATACTCCTCACAGATCAGCTGATGAGGCCCAAGTCCTCAAGACAACCATAACAAAAAAAACAACCAAACAAACAAAAAAACCCTCACTTGACAAAACCCAAGAAGAAAGTAAAGAATGGAAGTACAGTTCCCTTGTCTAGCTCCAGTGCTGTCCTAAACCCTTGGCTTCTTGGAGTACCCAACTGTAAGATCTGCCTCCAGCCAGCCCAAAAATTTTAACGGTGGACTGACCAAATTTCCACAGAGCATTATGTTCGTGCCTCCATTAGCAGCTGGTAACTTGTCCCCACATACATGGGAAGCCACAGCAAACACATCCCTCCCTTCACTTAACAAGGTTTCTGATATAGCTCCATGAGCCAAAAGTGGACTGCTTGAGCCACTAGGTCTGTCAAATGAAGCAGGAAAAGGAAAAAGGACAAGTTCATGGGAAGGTTTTTGAGTTTGTTTTTTTTAATCCAGAACCAAACGGAAAAAGGAATGGTTCACAGAATTAGCTAGCAGGGCTTTTTGTTTGGTTGAGGGGTTCTGTGTTCAGTGGTGTCCGTTTTTTGTAATACCTAAATACCGGAGTACTGCTTCTAAAGGCTTTCGAACCACTTGCTTTAATAGCAGTGGGTTTTCTGATGCCTCAGGTAAACGTGCTGTGCCTGTAAAACAAAGAAAAATACTTAAGAGTGTATTACAAAACTAAATGAATAACTGAAGTGTCCTGAAAGAGCTTTCCAAATAAACGGAATTTTACAAGCTGCAAGCATGTCTTGGCAACAGGACACTAATCCAGGAGGACGTTAGATGTAATAGCAAACCTGAGTATTTTAAAACAAACGACTCATGAATTTTCAAAGTTATTTGTCTAGTCTAAATCAGAATGCTCTGAAAGTATAGTTAGATTTTGTGACACCACTAGCTACATGCAAGAGAACATCTCAAGAAGCTGGAACTCAAACTTTGTGCGAAATGCATGTCAAAGGGCTCCTTTGCAACTACGTCCCATCGGCATCCCCACTCACATTCTGCTTTGATTGCTGCACTGTTAATAGGCAGATAGGGATGTCTTGCAGCATGCCAAGGGCGCAAGATATCTCGACATAAACGTCTGGCAATTCTTGTCAGTTTTGTTGTATGGAGATAGAAAGCTTGTCTTGTCTTCATAGCAAACTTGGGACTCCCACTGTTTCGTACTGGTACACCATGAGGACTCTAAAATGAAAGAAACGTAAATACGGTTTCTAAAAAACAATTATGAGAAAGTATGGTTTTAAAGAAGGGAAAGAATATCATACAAAAGCCCTTTCAACTACCGATTCACAGCTGTAAAAACAGAAACAGTATTACAGATGAAAATATTTTCAGCCAAGCTATTCCCCATATCTCAAATCTTTCCCATCAATATTTGGAATTTTCTTCCAAAATATCTCAAAGGATAAAATGAAGATAAACATTTTCTTTTCATAGGGAAGTATTTATTTCTGTGCTGTCCCAATTTTTAAAGCAGGGATCCAAAAGCCAGACCTGAAGAAGTTACCTGAATCTATCACGTGATTTAGTGCTTATAGTCAACAGACTCTCCAACTTTGGGTGCTTAGAGTGGCTCTGGATGTACAACACAAACTCCTTATACCATTTGTAAGAGGGAGAGGAAAAATCAGTAAGTAGCTCTATGGCTAAAACATACATCACACAAACTCACTTCCCAAAGCAAGCTTACAGCATGCACGAATGCTGCTGTCTCAAAGTTGCAAGTGTTGGTTTTAATTCTTACTCCAAACTCAATGAATGTGTTTACAGAGTTGTCAAATATTCACTGCGTTTATTGACTACAGAGCGCCAAAGCAGTATCTTCTCCGTGAAAAGCAACTAAGTCAACCGATAAAATAATGATAGTAGTATCCTGATATCTCAAACCTGCCCACAGCTGGAAAGTAGGAGGAAATTTCAATCTGAGGAGAACAAGGCTTTCCCCTCTCTGACTATTTACATACTTTTTAATTAACAAACAAGAGATATAAGGTTGATAAAACCTGGCAGTTATCTCAGCAATTAGATAGCTTCAGAACACAAACAGAAGCCAGGAAAGGACATAAACGAAAGAAGTAAAATACAAAGGGAATGACAGCAAAGAGTAGGAGAAAGGAAAGAAATTAATATAAGACCAAAGTTCAGTGTGCACTATCCTTCTGTCCATGTGATGCAGCTACTTTTCCCAATCAGCTCAAGGTATGAGGCTTTCAGATTGAACTTCCACCAAATTCAGAAAAATTCTGAGAATTTTGGCTTTTAAGTAAAAGGGGGAAAATCAAACAGAAGAAGCTCATAAAATGCTTACTCAAACCTATCCAAAAGAAAATAAGATTAATTAACAAAAAATCGGATGAAGTAGAAAAACAAGATAAGAGATCTCTAAAATGCTACTAGCTATTTGGGGTATCTAATTTTGAATGTGCCTTGGGTAAGGGAACAAGTTTCAGGAAATAATGAATTCCTTTATGTAAAAAAAAGGATTCTCTTTCCCCTACAGCAAAAATCATGGAAATAGAATACCAGAAACACTGGCTGCCATTTCAGTTTTTTCCATCTTCATTAAGTTATCCTGTGCATGATGACTAGTTTGCTAAACAAAGGATTTCTTCTTTTTTCCTCCAGGCAGTACTGGGCAACAAATTACTTATAGCCAAAGTTAACAGGCCCAACTTCTGCAACATGAAATACCAAACCCAAGGACAACAACAGAGGCTGAAGGCATTCTTTTTGTTGTAAATTATTTAAGAACAGCAAACTAGTTAAATATCATGACACCTAGCCTTCCAGGCAAGAGCAGGGAGCAGTCTGCTCTGGAGATACCTACCAAGTTATTGCGGTTTGGTCCTGGTCTCTCCCCATCTAACCGTGTTGGCATTTTCAAGCCACCGTATTTCTTCCAGTACGTCCAACAGGATGCACAGAGGCGACACTGCATGTTAGGGGGACCCCAAGAATACCACTGGTAAGACTGTGTGGCTAGAGATAACAAAGGTGGAAATTATATATATCCTTAAACAGGATCACTTTTCAGAGCTTATTCTCTTTAGAACTATCACAAAAGAAAACCCACAGACAGTGCAAAGCTCAAACAGACCTTAAAAAACTGGTGATAGCTTCACTGTCATCACCACTGTTAAACATACTTGTGACTTCAGCAGAATTAGTTACGCATATAACCCCCTCTTAAAACATGATCAGAAAACCCCCAACTAGTAGGATGGGAAAATGTCCTGCCAATGAAACTGAAAGTTCTCATTCTGCAAGACTGGTAGACAATTTCTGCAGAGCATGGGGGGGGAGGGAGGGAAGATTTGTCTTCAGGACCTCCCCATACAGTACTTTATGACTAAAGAATGTACCAAATCTGTGATGTGATTTCCCATACAGTCCAACATTCCAGCATCTCTAAAAACTCTCCATAAAGAAGCACAATCATTAGAACTCAGTATATTAATATCAGCCAGTAGACCAAATACAATGATATCACATATTTTGAAATCTACTAAAAAATTATGAAAAAACCTGTTAAATTCACACCTTGGTGATTTAAGTCTTCCCTTATTAGCTATCTGCAGTCACATAGAACATTTACTAACTCCCCCTTTAGTACTTCATAATTCTATTTACGATTGTAACACGAGTCACTCAGAAAA
This sequence comes from Falco punctatus, assembly GCF_963210335.1. Classification (NCBI taxonomy): domain Eukaryota; kingdom Metazoa; phylum Chordata; class Aves; order Falconiformes; family Falconidae; genus Falco; species Falco punctatus. The sequence goes on from NC_137591.1 coordinate 26,280,315, forward strand.
AGCCCTTTGCTTACATGCTGCTATGTCAAATTCTGTCCCCCACCAGCCACGTCCAAAGCCTTCTCTCCCGCTTCTGCTCCACAACACAGCTTTTACTTTACTGTTTGCAACAGAGCACTCGCATGTTATACACAGCTGCCATACTGGCACGTCACTTACTGTAACAGCTTTCACAGGCCCGTCCTGCTCCCGTGTTCTGTGCCTGTACTCCAGTACCATTTACCACTCCTGGTTTGACATTATTTACATTGATCTGGTTGGGGTTTGGCTTGTTACTTAAAACACAAAGCAAAAAAAGAGGGCAAACATTAATTGAGGCACGTGATTTCCAACTTGACTTTCAAAAGTATGGCCCAAAATGTTTGAAGATTTAAATTTCATTCATTGTGTCACTTCCAAAACAAGGTGTACTTACCAGCAATCTGACTTCCAGGAAGACACTGTCTCTGATAATATTTAAATAATGCTAATAATAAAAATAGCTATAATAATAGATAGCATTTTCAAGAGTCCAAAACCATTTAAAAACAATAAACCAGTGAGGCCAGGTAGGTATCTTGCTATCCCAGACATTCTAATCTAGGTGACAAAAACACCTCACCTACAGCTCTCCCTCAGTCCTCAACATGAGGGATTATTTTACTCAAATCTCCAAAAAGACAGTTGGGGACCAGAGCAGGAGAGGCAGTGAGAGGAAGGGCAACCCCTGCCTTATTCAGGGAAGTAAAACCTTAGACTAAAGTCACAAACATCTCCATGTTGCCTTACTGCAAAGGTTTGTGTCACATAACCACAATTCACACAAACACACTGAACAGAATTTTTGGACGTAGTGTTTACACGGAGATTTTCATTAATACGAGTTTTCCGACAAGTCTTAAACAATGGTCTGTGCTTCTAATAGAAAGCATTTTGGTTTCTACTGGACGGAGAAAGTCTGAAAACCTAACATCTGTAGAGTAAGAAAAATGTTGGTGGCTGTCACTAACCCATTCTAATACAGCAACATCTGAATCACCTCAGCTCATCCCTGTACGCTCTTAAAAGCATTGACTCGGGGCGGGGGAAGCTACTGGCCCGAGCTGAGAACAGAAGGGCAAACAAAACCTCGGTGTAGAGAGGAGCAGAATGGAATAGTACAAAACCTCTGCAGAGGAAGAGGTGTCTGAGGACGAAAATGAGGTGTTCAAAAAATTTTTGGTATGGGATGGAGAATCAATACTGCAGGGAGAAGACTTGTGGGGAATGGATGAAGACAGTCACACAAGGAGTTTCAGACAAGAATACACAAGGAGCTTATAAAACATGCAAGGACTCCCAGGTCCTGCGAGGAGCTCAGCTTATAGAAGGAACAAAAAGAAGGCAGCGTTTGGTGCCAGCTTCTGAACATAAGCCATACTTGCAGTGCCGATTACATTTCCCTCATATTCTCTTACCTGAAGACTGAAGGGAGTAAGCATACTCCTTTTATTTCCAACTAATAAATGCACGACTAGGAATCTACTTATTCAAGCAGAAATATCTTAAAATGGCTTTCTGAAAAAAACATTTTCTTCCACATCAGTTGCACACTGACACAGGAGTCACAGTGATTTCAGTGACCCAGAACACTTACTACTTTTTACCTGGGTAGTGCTGCAAAAACAGCATTGTGGGAATACAGCCAAATTAATTTCTTTCTAATGGGGCATCAATACCAGGTTTCATGTTCTCAGCAATAACCCCTGAAAGGAAAGGAGTTCCAAGTGACTGAATTCTGAAGACAACTGCCCCTCCCAGCTCCAGAACAAACCCAAACACCACTGGAAGGTTACACTGTCCTGGAACCCAGAAGGTCATCCCTCCCCTCAACTGAGAGTGTACGATCAAGCACTGAGATACAGAACTCAGCAAAGTTCCATTTCTATAGAGACAAAATAGACTCTGCTGTTCTGCTGTGAATGACCTACAAGAACCATACGCACGTTCCATAAGGAGGTAGGAGGGTATTTGCTCAGTCCAGGAAAAACTTCTGATAGTGCTCCTCACTGTAAAGTTCAGGGCCTTTCTGCAGAAGAGAAAGCTTAGGAGGCTAAGTGACACAGGAACACTGTAAATAGGTTGTTCCCTCAGTACGCTGAGCAGCCCATACACAGCCCAAAAGAAACACAGAAGAGAAAAAAAGAAGCAGAAAAAGGCACAATTAGGTTTTTATCACCTTTTGCTTATTAATTTGCCCAGCTCTTACAAAGATTACAGTGTTTCAGGGTGCTCATCAGAATGGCATGAAGTCCTGACACCACAGATGGCAGGAGACCTGCAGACACATTTAACAAAGGGGAAGCTGAAAGAGGGTACACTCACGCTACCCAGCATTTTGCTCTGCCATGTCACTATAGTAACCTGCTGCAAAAGAACTTTTGCCAATGAATCACTAGCAAACTCCATGCGCAAACATTACCAAGATGCTGCAAAACAAACAGTCCTCACAGACACACGCTGTTACAAGCAGTGCTGCTTAACAAACCAAAAGACTGAAATAAAGAAAACTAAGGTCTTAAGGCTCAACATCAGGCATGCTGCTTTCTGTATGTTGATTTATCCTCTGAAAAAGGTGGTAAAGGAGTCTGAAACCCATCAGAAAAGCACACAAAAAGGTTTTGGATATTTGAGCGGTGTGCTGGGAAGCCCTGATGTGTCTGGTGATAAACGGTAAGTTAAGGACAAGACCGCACATGTTGGCACGCCTGCCCAGAGTACTGAGGTCTTGTGCAGAAAGGAAAGCGATGGCCTGACTCTGCTGTCCTCTCTACATCACTTATCAAACTTGTATTTCAAACATAAGTGAAAGGGATGCACAGGTAAAAGCTGACCACCAAATCATGCTGATCACCAGGAGTAACATCCTGTAGTTGTGGCAATAACTTCACTTCAGGATTTTGGAACGATACAATTAACACAGCTGCAACAAGTACCACAAAGCATCGTGCTCCAAAGCAAAGGTCAAGTTTCACAGCGGCAGTAACAATAAAATTCAGGCAGCTAGTGTTTCATCATGAGAAGCAAAAAGCTCTTAATTGTTGATGATATGTTAATTAAACTTGTTTGATATCACCAAAGCCTGCTACAGCTATGAACAAGAGAATTAGAGATGACTAACTAGATGAATCATTAAGCAATTAATGAAGCTAAAGTGAAAGATGCAAATAAGGTAGTGAGAATACTGATGGTGTGGTAAACCATTTCCAGCGCTTACATCAAGAGGAGAAGTCTTCTAAAAGGGTTTCAATTGCAATGGAGCAGTGAAGTGCAAATTTCTGGGCTGCATTCTGCAGATCAGTCTCAGCTGAAGAGATTAAGGTGATAAAGCACATGCAGAAAGGAGGCACTGGAAGCCAGCTATCGTGGACCGAAGCCCCTGCCCAATAAAATCCAACCTAAGGATAATCCTGAGCCATGCAGAACACTGAAATTCCTTCTCTACATGACTGGCTAGCATTTAACCCACAGCACAGCAATAAAATCGTAGTTGTTAAAAATAACTACAAACTTAACACCATCAGTGAATGTTTCCTGTTACTGAAGAAACCACAGTGGTGCTAGGTTCGACAGAACAATTAAGAAATTAAGCCTCAGAAATGAGAATAATTTTAAATCCTTTGTTAGGAGCATTTATGCCATCTACCTCTAGGCATCTAATGCAAGTGCCTGTTTAAGGAATCCAGACAACAGGGATGAGCTCTGAGCTCTCATCACAACTCTCCAGGCTACTGAAAATACCCACTTCTAAGAACAGGCCTAATGACTGCTAAATGATGCTTTGTGAAAACGAGCAGCTTTCTCCAACAAAATGGTGAAGATTGCCATTTTAACCACACAGCTAGAAAAGAGAGAACAGCGTTACACCTTTTAAGTTTTCCATGCTGCAATGAACCTCTGCACAATTAAATAGGAAAGGAACAAAGCCTTGCTCCTCAGGCAAAGGACAACCAAGAAACAGACAGAGGAATTACATTCAGCTTGTTACGCAGTTGCCCACTGTAGTCATCCAATGCTTTGACCTATTCCTCCAGTTTCCCTATTTGCTTAAAAAGAGGCAGGGGAGGGAGAATATTTCCCTACTTTACAAGTGTTTGTGAGGCAGTGTTTGCAGCTTGTCCAAGTGCTTTGAGATTCTCAGATAAAACACTGCACCCTGAATGTATTAATTTACATTTACAGATGTACATTTAAATTTTACATCTATATATTTTGGAGATGGGATTATATGCAGCACTTCATTCCTCCCTTTCTGTTCTTAACCCTTCGGATAGCACTTAGAGGAAAGCAAAAGAGAAAAGTCACATAAAGCTGCATAGAACCATAGAAGCATTCAGGATGGAAGAGAGCTTTAAGACCACAGAATCCAACAGTTAACCCCAGCGCTGCCAAGCCCATCACTAACCCATGTCCCTAAGCACCATCCAGGTCTCTTGAACGCCTCCAGGGATGGAGACTTAACCCTCCAGGGATGGAGACTTAACCGCTTCCAGGGCCGCCTGTTCCAGTGCCTTTTTGGTGAAGAAATCTCTTCCTAATACCCAATCTAAACTTCCCCTGGTTTCTTCTTGTCCTCTTACTTGTTCCCTGGGAGAAGAGACCCATCACCCCATGCCTACAGCCCCTGCCTGGCAGCTGTAGGAAGCGATCAGGCCCCCCCGAGCCCCCTCCTCTCCAGGCTGAACCCCCCCCGGCTCCCCCAGCCACCCCCCCAGCCTGGTGCCCCATCCCCCACACATCCCCTCCCCCTGCCCGTCCCTGGACACGCTCCAGCCCCTCCGTGTCCCAAGGGGCCCAAACCTGCACCCAGGGCTCGAGGGGCGGCCCCAGCAGTGCCCAGCACAGGGGACAGTCACTGCCCCGGCCCTGCTGGCCACACTGTTTCTGACACAAGCCCGGGTGCTGTCGGCCTCCTTGGCCACCCGGGCACACCGCTGGCCCGTGCCCAGCCGGCTGCCAGCCCCCCCGGCCCTTCCCAGCCCCCTGCCCCAGCCCGCAGCTGCCGGGGGCTGGCGTGACCCGCGGGCAGGGCCCGGCGCTCAGCCCTGGGGACCCTCACACCACCGGCCTCGGCCCCTCGGCCTGCCCAGCCCCCCGCAGAGCCCCCCGCCCCGCAGGCCAGCGCTGCCCCAGCTGGGTGTCCCCTGCACACCCCCGGAGGGAGCGCTCGGTCCCCTCGCCCAGACTGTCGGTAACGGCGTTACCCGGGGCCGGCCCCACACGGAGCCCCGGGGACACGGCCTGTGCCCGCGCCAGGGGACGTGGCTCCATCCCGCACCGCGCCGGGCTCGGCCGGCCGGGCTTTGGCCCCGCTGAGTGACCCGGCCCGGGGCAGCCGGTGCCTCCGGAGGGGCTGTGGGGGGGACGGCGCCATCCGCAGCCTCCCCCTCACCCACCGGGCAGGGCACCTGTCACAGGAGGGACCAGGTCAGCCAGGCAGGACCTGCCTCTTGTCACCCCCCTGGCTGGGCCCGATCCCCGGCTGTCCCGCACGGCCGTGTGATGGCACTCGGGGGATCTGCTCCGTAACCTGGCCCGGCACCCAGGCCAGGCTGGCGGCCTGCGGCTCCCCTCATCCTCCTTCCCACCCTTCCTGCAGGCGGGTGTCACACCGCCTGACCCCCAGCCTGCCGGGACCTCCCAGTTTGCCAGGGCTGCTGGGAAAGGATGGAGAGCGGCTGGGCGAGCTCCTCCGCCAGCTCCCTCAGCTGGATCCCGGCGAGCCCCAGATGTAGCAGGTCGCCGACCACTTCCCTTTGGATTAAGGGGGTGTCTGTCTGTGCCCTATCTCCCAGCTCAGGAGCCTGGGTACCCAGAAAACAACTGGGTTTACTATTAACACCGAGGCAAAGGCAGCATTAAGCACCTCTGCCTTTTCCTCATACTTTTATCACTATGTGATTCCTCCTGCATCCGACAAAAGATGGAGATTCTCCTTAGCCCACTTTTGTTGCTAATGTATTTATAGAAACATATATATATGCATGAAATTATATATATTTATATATATATGTGCATAAACATATGTCAGCCTTCATTTGTCAGCAACACGGACAATGGGATGGAGCGCACCCTCAGGAAGCTTGCCAGCAACACCAAACTGTGTGGTGCAGTCGACGTGCTGGAGGGAAAGGATGCCATCCAGGGAGACCCTGACAGGCTTGAGAGGTGGGTTTGTGTGAACCTCATGAAGTTCAACAAGGTCAAGTGCAAGGCTCTACAGCTGTACTGGGGCAACCCCCAGTGTCAATACTGGCTGGGTGGAGAAATGGATTGAGAGCAGCCCTGAGGAGAAGGATTTGGGGGTGCTGGTGGATGGAAAGCTCAACATGGCCTGGCAATGTGCACTTGTAGCCCACAAAGCCAACCAAATTGTGGGCTGCCTGAAAAGAAACATAATCAGCAGGTCAAGGGAGGCGATTTTTCCCCTCCGCTCCGCTCTCCTGAGACCCCACCTCCAGTACTGCATTTAGCTCTGGAGCCCTCAATATAAAGACATGGATCTGTTGGAGCGAGTGTAGAAGAGGCCACAAGGATGCTCAGAGGGGCTGGAGCACCTCTCCTATGGAGACAGGCTGAGAGAGCTGGGGCTGTTCAGCCTGGAGAAGAGAAGGCTCCAGGGTGGCCTCATAGCCCCCTTTAGACACTGGTAGGCTGCTAATTAGAAAGACATGGACGGACTTTCTAGGGCACATAACAGGACAAGGTTGAATGGCTTTAAGCTGAAAAAGTGCAGATCTAGATTAGATATTAGGAAGAAATTCTTCATTATGAAGGGCGGTGAGGCACTGGCAGAGGTTGCCCAGAACAGCTGTGGGTGCCCCATCCCTGGAACTGTTCAAGGCCAAGTTGGACGGGGCTTGGAGCAGCCTGGTCTGGTGGGAGGTGTCCCTGCCCATGGTAGGAGGGTTGGAACTAGATGATTTTTACAGTCCCTTCCAATCCAAACCATTCTGTGATTCTATGATGATTCATGATTTGCAGATGTCCTAATACCAAAAAGCACCAGCTGCACAACATGACCATCACCAAAAAGCAAGTAACTACTACATATGATGCCCAGAGGATTAGTAAAACCAGAATATGGCTTCCACAACAGCCTGAAGAGTATGCTTGCGTACACACTAGAAGGAGGAAAGAGACTGAGACTACATCTGCAACAAGAAAGGTCTCCTAGTCCCACACTGGCACTGGCGGATGGCAGGATGAAGCATGTGAGAACATGGAATCTCTGTGCATTCAGGCTTCTGCTGCTGCTTTATTTAACACCACTCCAACTAACAGAGAAATTGCTACAGAAAGCAATGAAAACGATTTTTTTCATTATGCCTCGAATGCGGAATTCAAGTGATTTTATACTTTTTCCTTTCACCAGGAAAGCACATTAGCGCTTTTCAACCTAAAGGATGCATTGAAAAGCCATGCAAACAAACAGTGCTTTCAGTCGCATCAACTACAAATGTCTGTCCCCAAACCAGGTTTTTTCTTGGAAGAAGCACAGAAATGTTTATCCAATATCTAGAATAGAAATGTTTTTCCCAGTATCTGGGATGCTAGTTTAGGACTTGATAACCTCACAACAATTACCTGTACGACTCTCCCTGCTTCAGTTACCCACATTATAAATTTGGGGCACAGTCTCAAGTTAAAAAATACCAACTCTAAAGCTTCACATAAAGCTGTTATTTTTCACTGTGTAATATGTATGTGACTTGAGTTTTGAAGACTGCTTGTGTTGTTTTTCTTATTATTTCCCCCGCCTCTCCCTAAATTTTCCTATAACATCACAGGAACAAATGAGAATCCTATCAGTAGAAGACAGCCAGAGACAATAAATACATAAATAAAATATTGTTTGAGTTTGATATCCTCTGGGGTCTCTCTTTGCAAACAACTTTACAGCAGTTATTGTTAAATAACTGTTAAATAACTCAAGCAGCTGATACGCTTCTGCATAGGTCTTGTGACAGCCTACATCAAGTAATTTATTTTCGAGGTGACAAGTGGATCATTATGGTTCAAGCCTCGTAATAGGAATGGGCTCAGTAACACGATAAGGACAAATCAATATCATTGATACTTGGATCCCTACACCATGTATTGCTATTACAAGCCAAGGATATAATCTTCTTCTAGGTCACAAGATAACGTAGATGCAATACATTCCCTATGTGCCAGACCCTGTACTGAAACTTGAACAGAAATAATCTAAAAATCTTTGAAATACTTAATTGTTGCCACATTTGGAGGTATAAATAGCAAAAAAGCAGCAGATGCATTCACATGGGATTAGATGTCACGTACACAACTGCTACTTTTCCTGATACACATGAAAGGATATTGAAGGAGGAAGATTTTACACTCATTTTATCAATTAAACAATATGCAAATTAAGGTATAACACGCACAAAATCAACTGTGCCTGGAAATCAAAGCCAGAGACAGAGAAAGCAAGCACACAGGTAGAGACAGAAGTCCTTTCCTGAAGTAGAGAGGTATGCTGCCGATTTGATTATATTCTCTAGACAGCAACAAGAATTACGTTGCTGATGCAGTGTTGAGGGGTAAGATACCACTCCTGACAGCCATTAACAAATAAGCACTATAACCTTTCAAATACAAAGCATATCTACATACATTATAATCCAAGAGCAACAGCAAGGCTACCATGCCGTCTCATCTGCAATATCCTTTTGCATCTGCAATCTAAATCACATTGGCTTTTGCTTTACAAGCTTATGACATTGTGAATCCATGTTTAATTTGAAGTCCAGTGTACCCTTGCAGAGTAACACCATCCACGAAAAGCAATTCTGTTGAACAATTGTGTGATAAGACATCTATTTGGTCTCACTCTGAATATTACACCTAATTTTTAGTAAATTCATCTGAGACACATCAACCTATTTCAAAGCAAAGAGATCAGGCATTCTTCTATTTTCACAATAAATTACGGATTGTCTTGCAAGCTAAATATGGAAAACAGTTTTGCCTTAAGTAACAGAACACATGGTAGAAGTTTGTAAATATTTGAAAGGAGACAGAATAAAACAGCAAAGGAGTTATTTGGAACAATACACACGGGAATGTATCTAGGAGTGAAAACTGAAAAGAGAAAGGACAGGGGAGATCTGAAGTTCCACACCATAACAAATGTTGACTGGGTTATGCAAAGGAAATGCAAAAGAGGAAACACATTTTATTAAGAAATTATATCTCATTATATATACACACATCATTATATATTAAATCTCAATATAAGTTTTTTAATATAACAATTACATTAGGAAACAACCACACATTGGTGATCCACTGATGACAAAAATCAAGAAAACCAGACATATTATTGAGCAGTTAATTAGCTACCCTTTTGTTCATGACCATGCTGACCTGCTAGCAAGTCCCCAACTCCCAGTCCACATAAAAATAAAAATCAGAAAGTAAGTAAACGGTCACTTCAGGATGGGAACACTATACAGGATGAAGGAAATGAGCAACATGACAGCACAGCATCCTAACCAGGAAAGCCCCAAAGGGAGAGTCCTCTGCTGCCCACAGAGGAAATAGCCTGTGTTCCAGAAGTGGAAGGTCAGCGTGTGGGCACACCTTTGTCTTTTACACACCTCTAAGCAGAAGCGTGGCGTGGAGTATCCTGGGAGGAGTGCTGCTTTGCTCTAGTCAGCCTGGAAATACCAAGGCTATCGTGTTCTCTTCCACAAGGCAGCTAGTTGTTTATTAGCACAGGGTGGTTAGCATTAACTCAGCTAAAAATGGAATGCGTGCCTATTCAAGCATCAGCAGAAAGTTTGATATATTGGTAACATAATTTAATAGTTCTCTAACCTGTTTGTTCAGCTATGTCTCTCATTATGTCACTAAAGCAAATATGGAATACTGGGAAGCCGTGGAAACTGCTACACCAGACCCTCTACAATGGAATAGAAAACAAAACAATACAAAAAGATACTTACTAGTTGGGTATATACACTTGTTTTAGCTTGCTTTCTGCTTCTGCTGCTTTCAATCGTTTCTTTAAAAAGAAAAGAAAAAAAGAAAAAAGTTAGAATAAAAAGAAAAGCAGCACTATTTTACCTGAGAGTCGAGTAATATACCCATAAAAACTTTAGTACTTATTAACAAATAATGATGCTTTCCTTTCACTGAGCAGCTATGACAAAATCTTTTTCCAAAAGGAAAATATCCACTGAAAACAACTGTGGGCATCAAATGTCCCTATGTACACAGCTCTTAAGAAAAGTCAAGTCAAAGAGATGACAAACTTCATTCCCATTCACTTCAATACAAATTAATGCACTGTTCCCCCCAACACCCCACCCTGCCCAAGGAAGATCTGACATATCAATCTGTGCATGTTCTCCATGACAAGATCCACCAATTGAACACCACCAGGTACAGTGAGGTACCCTTCTCCATCATACTTCCTCAACAGCTGAGCCAATTCAAAGAGTTTCAATGAAGAGTTCTTTGTTGATAGTAATAACTTTTGAAGACTTAGTGACACAGGAGACTTTATTTAAAAATTAAAAAGGCCAAGAGGTCAACTGAAAACCGATGCAGAATTACCCAACAGAGTTTTTAATTATGGTATGTCATCACTTCTGACTAAACATCAGCTATGGACAACCTGTATATTTGCACTTCCCAAACGTGAGAAGCTCTAGGTACACAAGTACTACACCTTTACCCTGCGGGAACTAAGCCCCAGGCACACATGCAAATCTCAGGGGACAAGCAGCAAAGAACTTCAAGTGGGTTAAAAAAGGGGAGAAGCTAACTAGACCAAGCAAGCAGCCCCTAACAAAAAACACCATTGCCAGGAGATATTAAGGAACATAAGAGATGTGTTTAAAGGATAAGAGACAAGAAGTAGACTTGTTAGAGCATGGGGACACATGTTTGTAAGTACAAGCCATTCATGTCTTTACATGGCCCTACTTCAGTAAAACCATCCATCAACTTCTGTCCACATTTCTGGAGTAAAAGGATTAGAGGATCCTTTCAGTGGGATGTACGGAGTAAATTCCTCTAGAACAGCACTACTATTACTTTACCTGTGTATTTAGCTACAGCTGTGAACTTGCCGATAGCCCATGAGAACACGGCAGAGGTAGGCAATTAACATGAGCCTGACTAACTGGCCACTGATTCCTTTCACAACTCAAACCTTCACACCATTTAAGAAGATACATACATGTTCTGAGGTTCAAGATTTCTCTTTATTGCATAAGCTAAATTAATTTAGGGTGAACCTCTGGCAGCCTCTACTCCAACCGCCTGCTCAAAGCCAGGCCCATGCTCTTCAACATCTATGGTGCTAACAGTGGTCTGCGTAAAGCCACAACAATGTTTTCCAGACAAATCCGCAGCATGGTGATATTCTAGACAAACAGGTTAGCCGAACATTTTCTGTGCAGCAGCCTTAAGGCACAGTCTAGGAAAATAATTGGAAAGCTGAAGTCAGTGTCTTCGTAGAACAGGAAACACCAGAAAACATAGTAAAATTGGAAAGCGCGTGATTGAGGAACTGGACAAACATAAAAATCCTTTTTACAGGGACATGATGGACACACAAAAACAATGAAGTAAAAGTTTCCCGTAAGCATAAAGCTCGCTCTGATCAGGAGGACAGTCTTAAGCACTGGTTTTCCATTTGACAGTGCGACAGTTCCTCACCCAAACCTCTCTAGACTCATAAAGAATTCCTCACTTCCCTTGTGCTGTAAATAAAAGTCAACTTATCTTAGAAATCACAGAACGAAGTTGTCAGGCATGAGGACAAGGACTGAGAAAACTGAATTACTGAAAGTTATCCCAAAACTACAGGTACACCTTCAGAGAACTGCATTCAAAAACTGGCTTCTTTCTGCCAGTGTAGGCAAGTTTCCCAGATTGATTCTGTTGAACTTTGTCTAGGACAAGAACAGCTACCTGACAACTTTCCTCAAGAAAACCCCAAGCAAGACTTCATGGAGATGATCCTTATCGATCCTACAGACTGAAAGGAATCAATAATACACATTTTGCTAGCAATTGGTGATGGAACTAGAGGTTCTCCCTCTGAATACAAACCACAAACTCAAAGCTGAACATTTTCAAAGCAACCTTACCCAAATCTTTTTATGTCAGAAACCAAAGCATCCAATTGTGGGCCTCAAAAAGTGCTGTGACAATGGTTCCCCAAACAGCATCAGAAAACCTCCTCTACCTTCCAGAGTGATGCTACCCCCCCAAAAAAAAAAATCATCCTTCAACAAAATGTGCACTCGGGTGCCTTTCTGCTCATGAAGTGCAGGCTGTTTCACCCACAGCCTGGACTGAAAGACAGGTCTTCTTTCCCCGGGCACAGACTACCATGGGCAGTTAAGTCAGCAGATTAACAGTCACAGAGCTCAGTTGCAGGAATTACAAGGAAGTCCAACATCAGACACTGATAAATAGCTTAAAATACTGCTTGAAGAGCCTTGTACAAGCCTCATGTTCAAGCCATGTACAAGCCTTGAGACCTAAGCAGGAAATTCAGGGAACTTCCACTGCTACAGAACTGTTTAGTTTTTGTTTTGTGTTTTTTATTTCCACTAGATTTCTAGATTGTGGGGGAAAAAAGCTGCAGTTTTCTTGACAAAAGCTCCCAAGGGGACTATCTAGAGTCATTATGTTATGACAGTTTTGGAAATCTATGAACGCAAAAGCTTCATGCAAGCACAAAGCATTACCAGCAGCTGAAATATTCTACCATCCACAATGTAAAGTCATTTGCCTTGGAGAAACGACGACTAATTTAGGGTATTAAGCAACATTTCAGTAAACTGGTGATGAATATCAACCTCACACTACAGACTTTCTTTGCGATTGATGAGCATGGCACAAGCTCTGAGATAACAACTGCCATAAAGTCACCAGGAGCCAGCAATACCCTCCTCTCCTGCCTGGGGATCAGCAAGGAGCACAGCATACAGCTAAGCCTTTATTACAAGTAGTATACCAAGAAAATTGACAGTTTTCAGAAGGTACCACAATGTACTGGATAAGAAGAGGTTTTGCCCTAAGTACCTGCGTCTGTGGGCAACCAATAGACCAGACATGATGAGTTTCCTATTTTTTGACAGTGACTGATATCAGAAGGTACAAAAAAAAAGGTGCCTGTAATGCACCATTTCAGAATAATCCCTTCACAGACAAAGTGCTTGGCTAGGTCCTTTGCCAGTTATTAATTGATCTGTGCCTGAAGTGTATTTACACTATAAATTTTTAATGTTGTCCAATGTAGTTACTAATGTCCTCATCCACAAATATATCTCTGAACATTTGTAACTTTTCCTAGTAGTTTGGCCTAAATAAAAATCTTTTCTCTTAGAGTTATTTATAAATGCACGTCTTAAGTATATCCTCTTATTTACCTCATCATATTTTCCTCATCTATGAAAGGGAGATATTACCAACTTGTCCATCCCACAGGGACCAAGGGATTAAAAGGCTAAGCAGCGTACATTCGAGATGGTGCAAACATCTGTCCTTTATATATCCTCTCCCTGGATTTCACATCTTTCATTCCACCCACTGAGCTTGAAAGAGTTTTAAAATACATGATGTATCGGAGCAAATGTTTGTGGCAATTTTCTAAAGAATGAACAACTATAAAGGGGTAATAACAAAAGAAATTCGGGAACACGGGATATTTCAAGGTCCACAACACAAGAATGGGGTTGGTAGACAGCACAGGGATGCCTCAAACATCTTCAAATATTATTAGTTTATGATAGGGAAGATAAATTGCATTTTCTGGATTTAGAGGAGAACTTTCACACTGTTCAGCCTTTTTCAAAACTCTGAACATACAAGAGCTGTTGGAAGGCAGGGGAGATGGGACAGAAAAGGTAATTACTCCATGATGCATTTGGGACAAGTGTTTCCAGCTGCTTGTGCTCCAGCAACACATGTCAGCACTGATGTGTGGTACCTACGGTCTCTGTCACTTGTTTGCCAAAACTGCCACAGCCCCATGTTACTGTAGGTTTAACAGGAGGTGTTTGGGGATAAAACATCCTTCGTACATGGAAAAACATTTCTTTGATCCATTCCTGTTTTGCTAGCACACAGTACTTTATGAAGGCTAGTACATTAAGATGTCACTCACAGCTCTTGACTAAGTACAAAAAAGTTTGCTTCCCTTAATAAAGATGTTTTCTATCCACATCAAGACTTACCAGAGCTCCCTCCCTTAAGCTCCCTACCTCATGTAGTCAAACATAAGGGCACTTCAACTTTCTCCAGTATCTTCTCAACACTAGGCATACCTGAAAACTGAATTTCTGTCTATTCCACCTACATTTTTCTAATGGCACTTCCACATAAGAAATAGAACAGTAGAAATTCACAGTATTTGCTCTTCTTCTTGAAGCTGGACGCTCCTTAAGTGCAAATAAAAGTGCAAAAACTAAATCAAAGCATTCAACTCTCAGAAAGCATATGACTAATTCAAACAGTCAACTGCCACTGCCATGTCCCAAGCTCTTCTCAACTGCATCTCAGTGGTTGCAAAGTGTTAGGTTTTAAACAGAAGTCCTGACAAACTGTAGAAGCATTTAAAGATCTTTAAAAATAAAAGTCACCCTGGAATTCACAACTACATAAGAACTCAGTCTTTACTTTGAATGAAAATGTAGGCATACCCAACCATCACATCAATTCTTTAAAAGTGGGAAAGCCACCAAACAGCAGTTACTCAGTGGATACCATTTCAAACCTTTCTGAATCGGAAACATAAGCTCTTGTGAATTGACACAGGAAGTCTGTCTCAAGAAAAAGATGCATTCAAAAGAGACACTGGATACTGAATTTGGAATGCATCTCCCTCAGTTTCTTCAGGACAACTCTGAAAGGATGTCTTTGACAGGACAGCTCTTGGAACCACTCTGCACAGACACTCAGGAGCCTACATCAGACCACAAATTCTGCATTAACATTGCAGCAGAATTACTCCTTCTAGCAGTTCTGTTCTTGGATGAGGGTCAGTCCTTCTCTTGAAACGACCAAACTCCTAATTACACTGCTAACCTTCAAAAGCATGGTATAGATGAAGGCAAATAAAATTTACTGGATACGAGATCCAAGTGCACGCTCCAAAACAACTCAATTTGCGTGTATCTCAATCACCATATCCTACTCACAAGATGAGGAAGTGCTGTGTCAAGCCTTTTGATCTTAGGTATACCCAGCATAAGTACACCTTGTTGTGCAGTTGTGAAAAAGGGTCTTTCTTGACGAAGTCAACTCAAAATTTAGCTTCCTCAGTGGCAAGAAACAGAGGGATTCTGCTTCAGGATTATGACAGTGCTTTCTTGCTCCAAAAAAATCTCAAAGGAAATACAGAAGGATGTAAACATTTCCCAACTAACTGTTTTTCATCAAAGCAAGCAATTGGTTGATGACAAAAAATTTCATTACTATGTTGTGTAACTCAGAAATAAGACAGTTTAAGCGGACTTAGGTTTATTCAGCCAAAGAGTCTACAGAAATGAGCAAGTTATCAATTTATCAATATTTTTTAAAAGACAATAACATAGAGCCTTGGAATATAATTTAAACACGCTCTCAGAAGGACAGCAAGTGAAAGTAAAACAACACAGGATACACGCTTTTCATACCTTTACTTAGTACACTTTCAGTATCTTACATAAAAAATACTGTTACTCTTACCACAAAATGGTTGTGGGGCTAAGGAAAGAATCTATGCAGACAAAACACTATGAAGAAACATGGAAAAAGTGGTGAGGGATGCACTTTGCTAAAGACTTTGCACACATCAAATAAAATATAAATGTAATACACCATTATTTCAACTACAACTTCCTATGCTTTTCTTTGTGGTTATATATAGATAGCTCTCCCAGGCTTTTTATAAATGTTTAGTAGTATTATTTGCTTGTACAAACTGGGAATTTGAGATGATGTCTTCAGCTCAGTTCAGACTTAATTGACATGATAACTCTGTACTGCAATTTCTATCTGTTCGGCTTATACTGTCTCCTAAGTGCAGAGCCTCTAATTGAAAGTTTTCCCCAAATCCCACTCCCTGGAATATTGCTGGGCAGCACAGGTAAGGTACAGTATAGCCATGATAGAAGACCGGCTGCAGAGGAATATAGCAGAATGGTACAAGAACTGTACATTTGTTGGGTTTTCTTAATTACTGCAACAACAAATAATCAAAGTCTTTCACACAACTATCCCCTCTGCAATTTTGTCTGTGTAATAAGGAAGCTCAAGAAAGCAGAAAAAGCAAAAGAATTTAACCGCTTACTAATCAAGGCACAGTTTTTCCAGCTGTTTTGCCTTCCTAGCACACAGGCCTGGAAGCAAAAACCTGAGACGCTATTCTTATCTGTCTCCTACAGTATCCAAGAGCAAACACCAAAGAAACTGCTTCCTACCCCCTACTCCCACCGCCACCATTGCTACATACCTCAAGACGGGCAGAACCAGAACTTCACTATTGCAAACGTATGGCAGAGTTTCTAAGCAGGAGAGAGATGCTTTTTAGTTTAATCTTTCCCAAGAACTCCTACTATTCTCTGCTGTTCTGACTGCACAGGGGTGACATTTTCTTGCAAAAGCCCAAGATTCTAGTTTTCACCGACTGATAAAATAACTTTCCTCACTTTTTCTGATACCTACCATATTGCTAGATGAACTTTTATCAGTAAAAGGAATGAGGTGAGATAAAAGATGCAGCGAAGAAGATAAAGGGATTCCTCTCAGTGCAAATATTGAGTGTAGTACAGGCTGAGTACAGTCAGCTATTGTCTCCTAAACAGCTGTAATCAGACAGTATAGCAGCACTCACTATATCAATGATACACCCAGTTCAGTGGGGAAGGAAAGACCTCATTTCTCCTGCACCCTTTTTCCCCACTGTACCAGCTTCAATTGCCGTCGCACCTTCCTACCATCCATTTCCTTACCAGAAGGAAAAGTTTCAAAGAATGGACTAGAAGAAATATTGGAATGAGGATGCAGTTAGTATTACTTTTAAAAAAAAGTAATACAGAATTTATGCAAGGAAAAAAAAAGTTCCCATTTGTCCTGAGGCTCCCTCTGTAATTTAAACAGTATTCCTATCAGAAAGAAAATAGTAAAAAACACATTACAGACCAGGGTGCCCAAATACAGCATATGCCAAACATTGGTCAATGCCTCAGGCATCTAGTTGTTATCCCAGGCTGAATTTCCAATGAAGCAAGTTAAGGCAGGACATTTCTATAACACCACTTTTTCTAATACTTCAAATAGATGCCTAAACATAACACTGATAATGATAATGAAAAATTCATTATATATTTCTCCCTTATTTTAATTAATTTTCCCATTAAATATTACAAGTAGTTTTCAGCAACTGATACTCTGCAACATTTTTGCATGCTCCTTGCATTATGCTTTCTTTAAGGGACCAAGCAGTCTTCATATTTAAACAAGTAGAGATAAAAATAATTGTAAACACTAGTCAAAGTCAATTCTCAAGTATAACGAGTATGGGAATTTGAGCCATCAACACTTCCCAGACAAACACTTTACAGCACTTACATGGGGGAGCCTCCGTGCATCTGCAAAGTCACAGGCAGGCAGATGTGGAGAGTTAGCACAGGTGCCTGTCGTACAGCAACTGCCCACCCCTCCACAGAAAGTCAAAACTGAGGTTAATGCTGACCTTGAACTCTACAATCAGAAATTAACTCTATTCCCTTCCTCAAACTGCTGAATTCCATAACAGACATTTGAAAGCTCCAAACAAAGTAGTAGGAATCACGAGAAGAAAGCACAAATGCCAGTGCTACATGTTTGTATCTACGGAACAGCTGATGAGTTTAGTGAAGAGAGATTATTCAGTGCTTCAGATCATTACAGAACCCACCTGTTGGAAAGGCTGAACCCCAAGAGGGAAAATAAAGCAATGATGCTTGGTTTCAAAGGCAAGAAAAACAACTTCTGACAGAATGAAAGAGGCGATTCTGACTCTCTTACCTGCTGAACGTATCTGTCTGTAGTTTTCCACATATAGTAATATTCTATTATGCTTGTTAAGGACTTCCATGGGAGCTAGGGACATAAAGGAAAAGCAGCAGTCATTGCAGGAAGCTGGCACACAGCCTCACTAAAATTCACAGGATTCCTCTGACAGTTTATAACAGTCTTGCAACTAACTAACCCTCCTAACAACAAAAAAAGACAGTCCGTGTCTGAATCTCCTAGGGCATTAGATGCACATGGGATTCATGTTAAATTAAATGCCCTTTCAAAAAATAGTGCTTTCAGTGTAGAAGTAGAGCAGGTTACAGGTAAATCTTCATGCTGCACTGGCTCCAGAGAAAACCATTCAAGAGAGGCACAATGTGGAAGGGAGCCCACTGTCTCAGACTCTCTGTTTGAGCAGCAAAGACTCAAGCAAGAGCCACAAATACAATATCACAGTTCTGATTTGCTTGGCTTCCATGGAGCTGGCCCATTAAAAAAAATAAAATAGTAACCACCAACAGAATTGTGCCCTGCCAGCTCTGTTCTCTGCATGAGAAGCACGAGGATTTCAGCAGGACCACAGAGCACGCTGTGCTGTTTCCAAGTCCCTCAGTTTAGAAGATTAGAGCAGGGGACAAGCAGCACAGAAACTACTTGTTTTGTGCCACAGGACTCAAACAGCGGTACAGTGAAACTCAGCTCTTTTTACAGTGCTCTCTTCAATCTGCAGACTGAGCACCTAGGGTGGAGAGCTTTGGCCAAACTACAGCACATTTCCCTTGGACACCCAAGATTCCTTTTTAAAACTTTCAAAAGGCCTTTTCTGAAACTGCATTATAAAAGTGACTAAATGTTCATGTTTCAAAAGACCCAGTACTTACTCTCCTTCAAACGCAAATTAATATAAAGCAGCTAGGCTGTCACAACACTTTCCTAAATCCTCCCTCAGCTGTAGTGGAGCAGATGATTTTAAATTAACATTTGTAAAGGAAAAGCTATCATCTGGGATTTGAAATTCTGACTGTACAACAGGCTGTCACCAGTATGAGGTCTGCCTTTCCCCAGTTTACAGCAAGACACATGCTAAAGTTCAAATCCCTCTTCTGCAACACAAAGAAAACCGACACAGTTTAGACAAGCTGTAATCAGTTGTGTAACTGCTGAGAACCGGCCACCATGTGGGCCCTCATTTTATATACTTACAAAATCTTGCTGAATGTCAGTGAAATCTTTTCCATATTTTTCTAGTGCTTCCTCAAAGAGGTTTGCCTCTGAAGCAGACCACTCCTCCATCTCATCCCTGCACAGGACCGGCCCACCTTGTGGCACAAGCGCAGAGATTGCCTTGGAAATGTCATAGACATTTTTGTGCAAAGTGTCCATAGCATGGAACTACGTGATTGTAAAAGAGAAAGATAAATGTAAGGACAGGCATCTAGGCTGGAAAAAACGCTTAAGAGTGGAACAGCAACAACAAAAGGTCTGCACCAGGATCTGAGGGTGCAGTATTCTATAACACAGAATCAGTAAAAACTTACTCCAACCTCAGACTCACTGTAATTGTCACCGTACAAGTCTAATGCTCAGTAACAACAATGGGGTTTGTGGAACATGAGCCCTGGCATATCAATAATTCCTACTTAGCTGCTTCACCAGCACCACCACTGTAGCCCTACTGTTAAGAAAGCGCACAGGACAGAGACCCACTCACCCCAGGACTGAGAAGCCCTGGTTAAAGATGGAGCATGAAGATAGAGGACCAAGGCCATATTTTCTAATGAACCTGGCCATGCACATTCTTTGTCAAATAATCCACAAAAATTGCATATAAGAAAAATATTTAAGAGCAGCACCACACATATACAGTCCCACCAAAGGCCAGAAATCCTCCCAAAAGATTAAAGTCAAGTCACACGTCGTAGCCGAGTAGGAAAAAAGAATTACTCCCAGGAGCAATTACTCCTGAGAAAGCCAAGCTATGACTGTCTGCAACTTGTGATTTACAAAGGCTGAGAACACGTTGCGAAGGAGGAATTGATGTTAGTAAATGAAAGCTTGGCTTTATTTCCTGGTTTCTGTAGTTTTAATCAGGATGTTATTTGTCTTTCATCATACCAGTTTTGTGCATGTGCATAATCAATCTACAGTGTTCTATCCTAGAATTTGTTCTATACATGATTTCACATTATTCCAGTTACGAGGTGAGGCACTGATAACAGTTCTCTGGAGACTTTAGAAATTTTATTCAAATTTTCATTAAACTTTCTCTAGCATAGGAGTTTAAGTTTTCCCTTTCCTCTATCTACTCAGAATCACTTATGATTGTAAAATATTAATAATGTCACTACACCTCAAGTACTCTAAAATGGAGCTTGTCAAAGAGAAGAGCTGTATCAACTGAAACTTCTTATCTGACCACAAGCTTTTCCCCCAGACGATCTTGCTCAAGGATGCCAGTGACAGCCTGGTGTTGGGGAAGTGATGAGGAGCAGCATTCTGGCATTATAACGTTGCAGACAGGCAGATAACCGCTTGCATTCTTCTTAAGACAGCTACTAAGCCCATACAAGAGGTGGGCTGTGAAGCATGTCATCAAAACATTTTAATAACACAAAACACACAAAAAAATTATCTCATAGAATTATCCATGATGGATCGTAGGAGGCACAAGGCCAGAAAAAGTTACTTCATATGTAAATAAAGGGTTCCTTTACAAAGACAGGATCTGTTTCACAGCAGGCCACAATTACAATCCATCTGCCCCTCTCTCTTTGCCAACTGTTATTGCCGAGGTGGATATTTTGCATCTCTCAAAAACTTAAGGTCCTCTTAAAAATCTTACCAGTGTGATGTCCCTAGAGGCTGCTGCAGCACTCATGTGCAAACTTGGCTGTCTGACAGAACTACTGCAATCTAGTGCTCGGGCAAACGTACCAACAGACCTGAAAGAAATTAAACAGAGCATTAACTTTGCATGCAGAACAAGCATAAATATAAACACCCAACCAACGCTTTTTGAGATCAGCAGACTCCATCTCTCAGTAACAAGATTATATGGTTTGGCACTAGTAGTGAGCCAGAGACTGTTCTCTTCAGATGTGGTTAGTTATTATGACCACTTTATTCAGTTCCTATGACCAAATAGGCTTAGGCACAAGGAAACAGTGAAAGACCCAGGGATCACAAACGGAGTTTTCAACTGCTGTCTTATCCCTTATCTCTTAAGGGATAAGACCTAAGCTTTAACAGAAAGCACAAGCAAGCTTTATGGATAGCAAAAGTCTCTTCCGCAATAGCAACAGCAGTGCTGCACTGTTCAGAGACAGATGCCAAGACCCGACAGGAAAAAAAAAAAATGCAGTAATACAAGCATTCTTCTAAGTTTCAGTAAAATCAAAACCAATCTTTATTTTACAACTTAATATTGTATAATACGTGTCTACTATATAGCATAAGAATACAGCAGTTCTCAAATATTCCCCAATGCCAGCCATTCCTGCACCTGAGGCCACAATCCCCATGCTCCTCATTTTATTCGTAAATAAATTAGGCAGAGAAAGAAACTTTTAACACAAACATCGATTCCAGCAATTCCTACTCCCCTTGCTGCTTCTACACCACCTGGGTGAAAGGCTTGTGCTCCTGCACAGTGGACTGGAGCTGAACTCCTCTGAGCAACTGTTACAACAAAAAAAGGTGGGTTTTTTTTTTTTCCCCCCTCTACTCAGATCACTTCCCCAAACTACTCTGAGCACACAGAGGAACAAACCAGTGCCAAGCAGTGCAGGAGCAGTAGTTGTCATAAAATACCTAATTCTAGCCAAAATCCAAAACAGCCTCCCCACCCCAGTTTCTATGGCGGATTTACACTTTGCCCTCTCCCCAGCCTCCCAGTCACTACCCCTACCCCTGCTTCGTAACTCCCCTGTCCCCAGCTTTCACTGAACTGGTATCTTTTTCCTCTCTGTCTGCATGGCATCTAATTATCAACTGGATCGCTTTGCTCATTCCGGACAAAAGTGATTTTTATACTGATCTTTTCAGTGATTCTCGTTACAGCACATGCCTTCAGGCAGCTGTATCAGTAAACCCAGTGGGCAGCAGTGAACAGCCAGGAACTACTAAAACCAAAAGCCCACACAAGGTAGAAAACCCCAACATAAAGCAGCTCTACAGTCACTCTAAACCAGGGGTCCTCAAACTTTTTAACCAGGGGGCCGGCGCGCGGATGCAGTGGCAGGCAGTCACCTGCGGCTGCTTGGTTTCCCCCACCAACCCCCGGGGGGGGGGGGGGGGGGCGGGGGGGTTCTGTAAATACCGGGGGCCTGATTGAGGACCCTGGGGGGCCGTATCCAGCCCGCGGGCCGTAGTTTGCGGACCCCTGACCTAAACCAACCCACGTGAAAACCCCCACCTGCTGGGGCACTTCTACCCTCTTGCTTTCTGCTGGGTCTTCCTGACACCAACACCAGAGCACTGTGTGGCTGAGTGGCAATTTGAATCAATAATGCTGAAATTAACCCAGGAAACAAAGTTCTTTGCTTTTCGATGGTGTCCTGTACTTCACTCGATTAGAAGCAACTGTGAAACCACAGCCTTGTCAAGAAGGGTGCCTTAAGGAGGAGGAATATCCTTTGCTGGAGGTATCCCAGCTCTGCCCATCACTCCTTCATCTGTTTGTTCTGCATCGCTGGTGGAGGTTATCCTCTCCCCACTTTCATCCTTCTCCCTATGTCCATCTGATCAAGCAGAATTAATCTGTTGCAAATAAATCACTTAGTTCAGCCAGTTTGACTTTACTGTTGGCACAGGTCAAGGGAAACAGCAATATATTGTGTAAGCAGCACAGTGAAACTTCCAAGACCCTAAATTTTATGGTGATTCTTTAGTGTAACCAGAACACTATGAACTTTATGAACCTTAGAAAAGTCTATACAATAAAAAGTGCATGTTTAACCAAGGACAAAAATGTACTAATGGATTCTGAACTGTGAGATTTTCTTCAATCTGCTGTTTGGATTGCAAATTGTTCGGATTGGACTGCAGTTAACATTTTTAATTTTAACAAACCTAGTTTTGCTCTTGGCACGCTGTTACTGGACCCACATAAGGCCCAAGCAGCCTTGTAAAAGTTTAAGTGCTGCAATTCAGAATAGCCATTTTTTAAAGTTCTGATCAAAGTTCATAATAATGGCAAGTTTTATCTTCAAAGTACATAGAAAAAACTGATTTGGGTGTGTGTTTTCAAGTATATACACATCTCCTCTTGAGTAATTAAAACACTGCATTTCACCATCTCCCTGATGCACCGCCGTTATTTCCCCCCTGCTGCCCCACTCATTATTCCCTCAAGCTTCTATCATTCAGCATGTTGAACGCATTGACTGCTGTTTGATAAAAATGCACCCTCATTGCATCATCCAGCAGCTTTGATCAGCACTGGAGGGTCCTGTCCAGGCAGATGCTTACACACAAGCTCTAGCGCTGCCTCCCTGACAAGCACCCCCTTAACTTACCCAACAACAGGCACAGCAATGCTAGACTCAGGGAAGTTCAGGAGGAAATTCAAAGCATGGTAACTCAAGGCGGGGGGCAGGGGGGGAGACAAGAACCAAAAGAACCAGGGCCCAATTTAACAGAGTATTTGAAATATAGGTTTGACTCTTTTCCAGGGGTAAAGTCCTTGGTTGAAGCAGGCAGCAGGGTTCAGGTCTATCAAATACCACAGCCAATGAGCAGAACTCTCAAGACTAGCAAACCCACACACTACTAGCAGCTTCTAACTTTACACACCCCTTTCCTAACCATAGCCAAATAGCTTGCTCCATTGACTAAAACCATCAAAAGGTCCAACTATCCATCAACTCACACCATTCTCCTCCCATGCAGTCCCACAAACTCACCTAAAATACAAGAATTTGGAGTGTTAACTTTTTTTCTCTCCCCCCTCCCCATCATTCAGTCACCCATTGCTATGAGAGCCTGAAATTTAGTATAGGCTTCTGTTCATATAAATGCATACCAATGACAAAGTTCAAGAACATTTTAAAAAGGAAAAGCTGATCCACAAAGATTGCTTTGGGCTTAAATAAAAGCACACATTTCACCATCTGCACAGATTTGCAGTGTTTTACTTTACTGTGCCCACCTACTGGAATCTAGGCATTAGAAACCATCCACACTCCATCAAAAACACTTTACCAGACTTCTTAGCAAACTATTAAGGGATGTTAAAATGTCACTGGATTTGAAAAGGGGACAAAATGGACTGAGTAATGAACTGTCAAGAATTCAGTTCACTAAGCCTTCTGCATACTGGCCAAAGTATTTGAAAAACCTCACCAATTACAGGATCGTTTTTACATGCCATTTGCTTTTCTTTCATGAAAGTGATTAAGTTGTAAATCTGAGTAGCTGTTCCTAAAGTCATGCAATTCCCAGGAAGGCACGTAAAATGTCCATCATTTCAAAATGGAGCAAGTCAATCAAGCAACCAAAACCAGCATTCTTACTAGTAACGCAAAAGGAACATAAGAAGTGCTTGGAAGAGTTATTAGCATTTACTTATTTAAAGGAGAGGTAAAATGCTCTTACCGTGCTACCACCAGGAACTGGTCTATCTGCTTGTCTACTAGTGGGTTAAAGGCTTCCCAAACTTTTGTTTCAAGTTTTGACTGGTCTCTTCCATCATCCTCACCTGGTTGAAAAACAGATTTGAAATGCTCGGTATGGCTGTTTTGAAATAAAAGTATTCTAGACTTTTTTTTAATTTCACAATAATGTAACTGCTAACCTATCTCAATTACTCTGCCAAAAGGGCCACTGTGAAAATTTCATTCACCTGCTCGTCTGTGACAATTTCAGCTTGACAGATGCAGCAACACAGCTCATCTGAATTGTGCCACCACGTTTTCAAGAACTGTTTTTAAAGGACACATACCGGGAAACAGACTACATCCTTCTCCCAACTAGACAGTAACTCATCAGCCCCTCTCCCCAGCTCCCCTCTCTATGTTTCTCTCCTTTATCTTGCAGAAATTCCAGGAAAACAGACACACTCCCAGCTGCTCTGAGGAGGTAGAGTAGCTGGTTCCCTTAGAAAGCGGAAAAATCACAGCATCAGACTCTCTTGCTTTTATTTTCCTAACTCTACACAAACCAAAATACCCTGGAAAAGTACAGGAGCTGAGACTTTTTCTTCTTTCTGCTCCCTTTATAACATCTGGAGATTATCCTTCTCTGAAGCCCTGTGTTGGCCCACTGAGGGAAGAGAATGCCTTTCGAATTAGTTCATCCTCACTTCGGAGGCTTGCCCAGCTGCTTGAGTAAATACCAGTTTCATAGACAAATTAAGCAAAAGTCCTGACCAATTTGTTTGCCTGTTCTAGTACGAGGCTACCACTATCAGCAAAGCTCCTAAGCAAAGACAAAAGCATCTTACTGCTTTCATATCTCTGCCCATCCAGGCTTGGAGAAAGTCCTTCTTGGAGAAGGTCCTTCCAACATGGGTTCTCTTAGAAGCAAAATACCAGCACTCTGCCCGTGCATTACATGGGTCTTAGAAAGGAGCAATTATATGCCAGTACTCCCCATCCCTCTCAGGTTTTGCGTTACCCTACAGATCCAAAAGCAGGTTGAAAGACAAAGCTAAGGTTAGGTACTAATTGGTAACTATAGTATCAGTTACTGCTACTCCTCCCTTCTCCTTGGGCCAGGGCCCTTGTGGTCGTGCTGCTACTCCATGACACAGCGGTGGCAGGCTGAGGTCTCCCAACACCTTCAGGCCAGAAAATTCTTCCTCCTGCCCATTCTGCAGGTGAGAAGTCTAGGCTGAAAGCCAGCGCTTGGGATGGGGAGAGGGCTCCAAGGAACAGGCACCCAGCAATAATGGGCAAATTGATGAGGGGAGACAGTATTTAATTGGCAGTAATTTGGGAGGGGCTTTTATAGGGAAGCAAGGTTTGATTAAAAACACAAAAGGCTGTTTCTGTTTCCCATGGAAATTCTGAAATCTCTTAAGAAAAAAAAAAAAAAAAAAGAGTGCAAGCTCTGAGAGAGCCAATTAATTCAATTTGTTTCAACAACTTCTATGATTTGGACAAATGCCCACTTAAAAGACTGGTTTGAAACATAAGTAATTGTGTTCAGTGAGCAACACCAACAAACCAGCCCATTGCTGTACTCACGGCTTGGCAGCGGGAGCCTCCACCTCCCACACCTATGAGGGCCGCACACATAGAAGTGGCCGCATCCTACATGGCCTCTTGACAGTTTAAATAAATATGGAAATTACCCTCTTTTAGTAAGTCTGTTATATCTGCCTGGTATCTGTTTCCGACTCGGATCTCTCCTTTATCAGCGAGTAGGGTCTTTTGTTGAGGATCATATACTAGCGAATAAAAGAAGAAATCCTAAAAATAAAACAAAAGCAAAAAAGTAAACAGTATTATTAGCTTTTACTTCCAGCTTTGCACACACACTAGCAAGCTTCTACATTTTAAGTTTGGGTTTATTGCCTATATATATATTATTTTTTAAAAACTGGGTGAACAAACAATAGATGAACCACCGGGTTTAAAACCCAACGTTAAATGCTGCCACTTTCTTCTACGTAAGTGTTAACAGCTCTCCTCAAAAGTGGCCCTACCCTTAATAAGTCTGAAGTTGAAGTGAACAAAGCTCCTCTATTGCACAAACAAGGCTCAGAAGGGCCAGGAGGTATTTTTTAGTAGTACCAGCTGTTTCAGAACACAAAACTGCACTTTTCTGTATACCAAAACAGCAGTACTAGATGCTAGTGACTTATCTGCACAGAAATATTGGTACAAACTAAAGCCTAATTTCAGAACGTTACAACCGTACCAGTGAAACACCCCACAGAGACATGATGCCCCAGCCAACCTCTGTAGCCTCTGCAGGACTTGCTCCAGAATGTCAATGTCTCTTTGGTGCCAGGAGGCCCAAAGCCGGACACAGGACTCCTGAAGTGGTCTCAAGGGATGAACTGAGGGGATGAGATCCCATCCCTGCATCCGCTCACTACGCTCCCGTTAATATAGACCAGGATGTGCTTGGCTTTCCTTGCCACAGGGACACACTGCTGACCAGCTTCTTTTCTGCCACCATCTATGCTTAAATCCCTATGCTTCCTTCTGCTCACTACTGGTAGAGGGGTAGCAGATTTGGCAGCTGCAGTAATTAGCTGCAGGTGGCAATACATTAATTTGTTGCTTTTGTTCAAGCAGATGAGAAAAAGGCTAAAAAAAGCTGCTTGGCTTCTGTTACCTGGGTGTGTAAAATTAAAGCAAGAAGTCATACTAGAATAAGAATGTCCTGCCAGGGTGAAGGAAGAAAACAGCCAAAATTTACTTTAAACTGCACAGTATAAGTAATTAAACTCTTCTGCATGGATAAGTACTTCGATGTAGCTACTGAATGTGACACATCAGAGACCAGCTACGCTCCATCAAAGTACAGTGTGGGATATGGGGCAGGAAGAGCGCTCTGGTAGAATGTGACCTCTCATACCTCCATCCACAGCAACACCCTCACCAGGAAAGAGAAGTGTTTCTGAACAGAAACAAAGGATGTGCAATGTGCCGTTTTTTCACATCTTGGGTTTCTGGCTCGTTTTCCCTTTCCCCATATTTCTGTGTCAATAGCAGGCACTCTGCTTAAATACAACTCATTTCATGCTCACCTCATTTTCCCTTTCCCTATATTTGTATGCGTCAACAGCATGCAACAAAAATTAGGACAAAAGTAGCATCAGTTTCAAGCCCTGTTCATCTTCCTGAAGAGGTGGCAATGGAAAAGAGAGTCTCCCAATCTGTTATACGAAGGCCAAAAAAGGAAGAATTGCTGTGAGTTTCCCCAGTAACATTGCAAAAATTCTGGGGGCTAGGGCTTCAAAGGTACATACTAGTTCTGCTCTCCAGCCCTGCACATTCCACATATTAATCTAAGACTGATGCCATAGAGGTAAGGTCTCCTGTGTTTTCTTTACATGTATAATGCATCCAGCATCCAATTACAGGATTTAAGAGTGTTAACTCCATATATTCTGCTTCAATTTTTATCTAAAAATCAGCATTTTTCCAGGAAGACAGCAACATCTCTGGAAGAGAAGAAAAAAAGCCAGAAAAGAGCCAAGCCAGACAGCCAAACCTGCTTTGCTACCTAAGGAAACTACCGCACAAAAAGGTATCACCTATGCAGTGGCAAGGCAGGGAATTCACACCAATCTCCTCCAGCAGAAAACATGCCGTTTCCCCACCGTGGAAGCATGAACAATCAAGGGCAAGAACAATCGCACGTTACGTCATGATAACAGGATAAAAGTCACAGCTAATGCTTGGCAAACTCCTGTTCCAACACCCAGCTAAGTCCACTGGAAGGGCTGCCCATGGTTGGGGTGGGGGTGGGGGCGGGATTGGGTTTCATCCTAAACAAATCACTTTTTTGACAGAACGGATTCCTACTCCCACAGGCACCAGGGTCAAAATACATCAACCTACTGACAGAAGGGAGCTTCAGAGTATATGAAAACTCATTTATATTATAGCTGTGTAAAGAAATCTGGATCTCTTGCTCCCTGACACACACAGAGTTCATGATACTACAACATTCTAAGAATGTACTGTTGCATAAATAAAGCACAGGAAAAGTTTTTTTGTCTTGCAAGATTCCATGTCATAAATATAGTAGTTTATTTGTTCCAGCTCGAGAATACCTAACTGGAGGACAAAGCATATGCAGTGCAACATTAATGCTTTTCAGGCACGTTGCCCAGCAAATACGCAAACCAACCACTGTAGTATAACAACACAGTAGGCCCCAAGGAAGGCCAATTCTACAGGCAAGTTCTTAACACAGTCTTTCTTGGCCAGGGAAAACTAATCATTGTGGAGGGGTTTTCTCCCATGGTATTTGACTGTTAGATGCCCTACTGCTTTTGTTTTATTGATTATCACTATGAAGTTTCTCTACAAAATAAAACCCATCTTTCTCTACCAGTCTCAGGTCATCTTTTTATATCTTGTCCAGTTTTGTCTCAAATCAAGCAGATTCAACAGAAGAATTAAAAGCCCCTGGGCTCTTCTCCCCAACAAAGAAAAGATGGAAGTTTAAGGGCTCAAGCACGAATACAAGACAGACTGTAATCCACAGAGGTAATGCAATACCACTACCATCTTCCCCCACAGAAGCATAAAATTTAGCTCATGCAAACTGAGTGGGACTTCTAAAAACGTTAATAAATGCCAGTTTAGTGCCAATGCAAACTATAGCCTAAGGAAGAAAGAGATCCTTGCATATTCTAAAGGATATGTGAACTCTTGATCGCCACTACGTGATCAGAACAATTTTTCAGAAGGATTTCAGAAGAAGAGTGAGGCTCACAACAAAGTAACATGGCTCTTAAATTCCTCCATGCTCATTTTAGTTGTCTGTATGCAGAGTTTGCAGCAGTGAAGAAAAAGACGGGTTTTCTCCATTTCAGATCCCAGAAAACACCCAACATGTTTGGAAAAATTAAAATGACCTGCCAAGAATTAAAATTAAATCATGACTTTCTACTCCTCCAAAGTGTTAGACAGACACATATGCTTGGAGCTTCCCTACCCAAGCCCCTAAGCTACCTGTAGCTATAGCCGAGAACCAACACCACTAAGAAACTGCTGAAGTGGAAAAAGAAAATAGGCTCAAAGTGAAAGTACAATGCAGAAATAATGGTTAGTTCATTACAACTTGCAAACTTACTTTCAAAAATTCTGTTTGGGTGAAGGGGGGGGGATTATTTAACTAGAGAGCATTATTTTTTTTAAGGGGAGGGTACCAAAAGCAACAGAAATGCCAGACAACTGCCCAGCAGGCAAAATTCACATATATCCTAGCAAAGCAGTAAAATAGATGGTACACGTAAAATGGTTTCCTACAGAACAGGGAAATCTAATGCTTTTGCCTTAAGTGGCTATGCCCTTTTCTTGATATCCATGAGAATCCAGTATCTACAGGAAATTCAGGTTTTCCACTGATTTTTCTCTTTTTCTTCCTATTCCTCACTCCTGCTACAAACCCAATTTTGTCAGGCACAGTAAAGAAGTCAATGCCAGTCCCCCTTCAGCCTGTTCTCTGAATGCAACAGAGCAATCTTCCTGAGGAAGATGACAGAGAAAGGGTAGGAGGAGAAAAACGGAGATAACACAAATGCAATTTTGCTGTGCTTACTATCTCCCTAAAAATTTCTGTCTGCATGTTTAACCTCCTTTGAGGCAGACAGCCTCAGGCTGAAAACCTACTTTCAGTGGTCATAACATAGAAGAAATCAAATGACAAGATTCCCTAGAACAGCTTAGGTTTTATTGACAGAAGCCATGTCAAAAAAAAGCCCAAAACATTCTGAAAGTAAAGAATGGATTAAGAAGGGGGAGGTGGGGGGGAGAAGAAACAGTTCAAAACAATACCACCCAGTGCTACAAATTCTCCAGGCAACAACTATCTCCTTTTCTTAATCTCTTTA
Source organism: Falco punctatus (assembly GCF_963210335.1). Classification (NCBI taxonomy): domain Eukaryota; kingdom Metazoa; phylum Chordata; class Aves; order Falconiformes; family Falconidae; genus Falco; species Falco punctatus. The sequence goes on from NC_137591.1 coordinate 26,310,883, forward strand.
CCCTCCACCCAAGCACATTTGTGTTCCTGAGCCTTTAATTTCTTTACCATCTGTCCAAGTTAGTTTGCACCACAGTAAAATACCATGCTAAGTGACAGGACACATTCAGGGAACTCTCTCATTCTGTGAAATCTCTAAGCGCCTGCTCAGTTTTAAAAATAACCTGCATCACTCATCTTGCATTTTGAGAGTTCAAAAGGATGAAAAAACAAGAAATCTTTCTATTCCTACATCTGCAACTGAGCAGTTGTGTGACTAGAGGAAGCAAGCTCCCTTCTCTTGTATCCATGTATCTACCTGTAACATTTGTGATAATAAAAATGTGCTGGGAGCAACCCAGAACACACACTACTACTTAAATGTTGGGTACTAGTACATCTAAAATAATTTCAGTTTGATTAACTTCTGCTTTTGAACTGGCATATCCTAGGCTGCTAGCTGGTTACATTTCTGAATACAACGGCCCTTGTTTGAAGCACTGCCATTTGGCAGCCCTGAGCAGACTCAACATGTTTTTGGTTTCACATTCCAGTGAGAAACCAAACTGCTTAATCCCTGTGCTTTGTTTAAAATTCTCTTAAATTGGAGTATACGGTTAAATTAAATTTATGCTTAAATAAGTACTAATGAAAGCTAAAAAAACATTTAAAAAGAAAGTCCAACTATGAGACAGACTACAGTACGCTCCTTGCAAAAAATGACCTGTTTTCTCCTTGTTTCTTAAAGGCAGTAATGACCGTTACCATACTGATTTTAATTACAAGATTTCCTCTGTTGTATAACATTTTACTGTTTTCAAATGCAAATGTAATGCTTGCAGATGTATTCAAATAATAACATACTGAAACTCTGCCAATCTCCCGAAGTAAAACTCCCAGATTGCTGAATCCCACACCTGTCTAACCCAGCTGGCAGCCAGAGGTCTAGCCACAATTAAAGGTGTGTAAATATATTGCAACAGTAATTTTTCAAATCTCCAAATACCTCAAAATGTAACCCCCAAGATTCATATTCTGAATAATGATTAACAGTGCAAGACAATTCAGTTTCAAGTGCTGGCTTTGAGGTACCTTTAAAGAGTCAGATTGGGTACATTTCTGCAGGACTTGAGTTAACTGACAAGCGGGTTTTTCAAGGATCTAAGTCTCTGTGGCGGCATATGAAAGACTACAGGTAAATATTTTGAACAGTGAACTCAAAAACTAGGGAACTAAGCTCCTCAGAAATCTGAGGCAAGATCAAGCTTAAACCACATTAACATACATCTGTTAAGATTTCAGGACAAAGCAAATATATAGAAATACAGCTTCGCTTGCTGCCCTGCTCCCTCTGCTACAGTTCCTGGATCTCCTCCACCCCGTCTTATTTGGGGCATGAGCCTCCAGGGTTGAACTTTCAGACTGCCAGGCTGATGAGAAAGTCAGGCTCTCTTTACAGGAGAGGCAGCTTATTGTCACAAAGATGTAAACAACAGGTCTGGCCTCTAGATCCACAAAGTTTTATATTAGAATGAAAAACTGTATGGAGCCTAAAGCTTCCCACTGTCGATGCCCAGTATGAGTAGAAATAAAAGAACCACCATCTTATTAGAAAATAAGCAAAAAGCCACCAATCCTAAACCGTGCTAGAATAAACTGTTCAAGCTTCACAATTCACAAAATGGTTCATACCTCCCGTTCCAGATATGATTTAAGGGATTCTGTCTCATTTAACAGAGTAACACTGCATTTGCCTCTAAAAAAAAAAAGAAAAGAAAAAAAGAGAAACATATTTTATGAAAAAACATCTTAAATGCTCATGTGATTCACAAGATGGTATTACTGAAGTTGTACACAGAATTTAATCTTACATTGAAGAATACTTGAATAGTAATAATGCCATTTGTTTTTTGAATAAAAAAGCGTTGGAAGAAAACAGTCATTACCTAATGTGTGTGGCTGGCAGAGATTCCAGCTGTCGTGAGAGAAACAACTCACGATGTCGTAGCTGATGCTTCTGTTTCTCTGGTAAATCAACCATTTCTGGATTTTCCATCTCCTCTTCCATTTCCCCTAGTTACAAAGAGACAAAATTGATCATCAAGAACAGTGCACGTATTGATTCTGCGCCAACCAGAATGAGCTGCTCCAAACCCTTTGCTAAATAAAACACATTATTTAGATTAAATCCAACTTCATCTGAATCCTCACGTCAGCCAACTGAACAATTAGATAATTAGTACAGATCCTTTAAATGATGCCTGTGAAGAATTGTCACCACTGGGATCAAAGCATCCCAGGTACACACAGGTCACACTAGCTCACCAAACCAAGTCACACAAATCTGCTGCCAACCGAGAAGCTGTGCAGAGAGCTGCCCTTGGAGACCATGGCTACACTGTTAGATTCACCAGGAAGCAGCCGACACTCCATGAGCGAGGCAGTAAAAGCAAGTCTTTCCTCTTTGCCAGGCAGTAGCTGCCTTAGACCCTACTCCTCTTCCAGGGTACCACATTCTGCCCCATCCTGACTTCAACAGCTTTTGCAGGAAATGCCCACTGAAAAGCTTAGTGTACTTATTTAGAGTATTTTATTCTCCTCACCCCAGCCTCAGCCAGTAGGTAGATCACAGTCACAAGATTATCTGGAGTGTAACCGAGGACCTAAGGTCAGCATTGCCACCCGCCCTACCCTACCACACCACACACGTTCGACTGCAACTCCCGCATTGAAAAAGCTTGGTTTTCTCTGCAGTCAGAATCCACCATCTCTGGCTTGGAGCTATCCAGGCTCCATCAAACCAGTTTTCAGGTGAGTGCCAAAGTAAATATATGAAATCACATCCACACTGATACACAGCTGATCCAAAACATCTCCAGGCAACTTTCTTGTAAGAAAGAAATTGTATGTTTTGTGTTCATTAGCAAGTATCCTGTCAATTATGCAAGATAAAAGCAACAAAAGGCAAAATACTCCAAAATAAGCTGCAAAATTTCTCCATGATGGACTGCATAAGATATCATCAGACTTCTTTATTCCCTAAGAAATTAAGGCAGTTACTGTATTTTCCAAAACCACAGAAGTTTCCCAGACTGTAGTAGAATGCGCTGTAAAGTCTCATATATGAATCGTAAAGCTCTAATTTTACGGCAGCAGCACTCTCAAAGAGCAGGCTTATGCCTGCAGCTTAATTCAACAGTTGTTGCCAAGAAACATTTCTAGTCAGAAACACATACAGGCACAGTTATGACTTATATACCCATAAGATTAGTTAACTATAATCCTCATAGTTATCCCAAAATAAAGCAAACTGAAAGGAGAGCTCTCCGTTTTATAAAACACTGAAGTTGCATTTAGTTTTAAATAGGCCACCATTATGCCAAAGGGGGTGACACAAAATTATGTACCCTTCAGGTTCCCCACAATTTACAACTGTTTTACTGTCCTGGAAAAAGACTTGGGGTTTATAAGCCCCTCAGGTAGGCTGCTCCAGCAAGGAAGGGAAAAAAATAGTAGCATAATTAAACCAGACTGCAACATACAACAGCTCTTACAGCACACGAGCTGTTGAGCAGATAGCAGCATGCACTTACATTTTAATATTTTCCTAGGAACTAGAATGCCAAATTTACATTTGTGCCACAGTTTCATGGTTCTGCAATTTATTTACTGAAGTGGATTCTGTTTCAGTTGAAAATTAATATTGTGGCTGCTGACCTACACTATAAATATACCAGCAGCAATCCACAAACAAGTGAGCAAGTTCCAAGCTAGCTTGCCTAAAAACCAAAGAATGCACAAATGAAAAGGCATTTATGCCTCCACTTAAAACAGCTTTTGGAGATTGAATAGTACACCATCTAATGCAGGAAAAATACTGTAAGGAACAACCTAAAATACCTAATATCTTCAGTATATTTAATAACCTAGGGCTTTTAAAAATTATATGTTTAAAAATATATACATATATATCTACCACTACGTGCTAATCAACTCTATAAAGCAAAATGAAACCACCCAGCACCACCAAGCTAATCTCAGGAAGCACGTCCCTTCAGACAGGCTTGTCTTCCAACCAGCGTTTTATTTATATGTCTAGCTTTCGTAATAAAATAAGGAAGGTGGGAAGCACACATTTTCGTCTTATGCCAGCTCTGCTATGCACAACCTTTCAAAATGAAAAAGCACAATACTTTTTTCTTAAAACAAACAAACAAAAACACTGCAGACATTTCTACAGCTAACAAACAACTCCCTGCACAGGCAGAAGTTAAACTGTCATAGGTCCCAAAGACAGGTAGGAATATTCCCAGAAATAACAAACAAATCTACACAAGCATCTTTCCCCTTTCTTTTTCGCAGCCATGATTTAGTACTGAAAAGAATGAACCTGGCAAATGCATTGGGAATGAAGGGAAGAAGGAGAAAATACAGGACTGGATCCAGCACAGGATCCTCTGCCTCACTGTAGTAATGCAGAAGTGGCTTCGACAAAAACTAACACCACCTCACCGGCTCTGCAGGGACAACAAAGGCTTCAGTCAGGCTATATAAACCACCACAGGGTCTGGCCCAGCCTCTGGTTCTGTGATAAGCTTGTACCACACAGCTGCACTTCACCCTCCTATAGCTCAAGCATCAAGCTCTAAGTGAAGCAGACCTTCACCCTCAAGAATGGTAGCCCCTGAGAAATAAGGACCACAGTCTTAAAAAAAAATAATAAATTATATAGATATTTTAAAAATATAAGAAATCTTTTCAGGAAGACTTGCCTGCATTTTTTACAGCCCTGTAGGATAAGCGGTATGGGAATACAGTAGGTGCGGTATACTGGGACTTCAATGCTCTCATAAAGCTTTACATCAAAATCAAGCTCTGCTTGATAGATGTGCCAGTGCAAATTTTAAACTAAACATTTAGTCTTAATACAAATACTAATATATCAGCTATGCAGTAGTCGTCAGTGGAATGCTGCAAGTGTATTTATTATTTAATATCTGATGAAAGAATTGTTAATAGCACATTAACAAAACTTGAAGATGACATATTGGAAACAAAAGACAGGCAGATTGGACACGAACAGCAGGACTCATGTGGAAGCTAACATATATGGGGAAAAATAATTAGAAAGAGTAAACTTTGAGTTGGCAGGAGAAACCCAAGAGGCAGTAATTGTAATTTAAAATGACTGGGTATGTGAGATGCAAAATTAAACATCAATATTTGCTAGACACTAGAAAGAATAGCAATTTTCTATAGATCAGGTTGGGCTCCCTGCACCAGAGGCAGAAAGCATCAGCCCTTTCTCTGCATTCTGGGTGTTGTACAAGTAGCTACATAGCACAATTCAGAAATGGCAGCAAGGCAAACGTGATACAGAAATAAGGTTTAGAGAGCACACTAGGTTGTCCAGCCTGGGAGACAGTCTGCAGTAACAGAATCAGCATGGTTATCAACAGGAAAAAAATGTAAAAGAAAAAGAAAAAAAAATGGGGTCAAAACATTGGGAAACACAGTAAAGCCAGTGCTAGTGACCTGCACAACAGTTCTTTCAGTAGCAAAGGAAGCTTAAACTCTTGGTGCTTTAACATTTCAACTAAGCAGCTCAGAAGCATCTGAAGAACAATACACCAAGCACCACCTTCCTTCCCCCAGGTCCAGTTTCAAAAGGTCTGTTAAGCCTCAGCCTTATTAATTTTTTCTCTCTACTGAAACCCAGGTATTGATAGCTATAGAAAATACAGTGAACATGTTAACAAATAGAAATCCTTATAACGTTGACACTTCAGAAGGTGTTTGCCACATTATCGAGACATCCCACTGTGATCCCTTCCAGAAACTTCCTGTGATCATCCTTTGCAGCTGTGGCTACTATTACAGGTAGCAGACAGAGCAAACAGACACTATTTTTGACACTTAGTATATCTTTCCTAACCGAACCACCCCCATGAGAGAAAAACCACTTTCCTCCTCTCAGTAACAACAGAGCCAAAGTGTGAGAGGATTAATGATTTTGACTTCTCCTAAATCTGCATGTGTGCTGTTGGGAGAAAATGGAGGAGAAGGGGAATAAAATGGAAGAAATATATAAAAACCCCCACCAAACTAATTTGTGAAGCTATTGCCAAAGTGCATTTAGACTGGTGTTATCTAAAACTAAAAAAAAATAAGCAAACATCCAAACTCAATAGACCTCCTATCTGTTTAGGCACACAGGTCTCATGCAACTCACGGACTGACTGAGCAACACCACCTCAACACTGCAAGACGTTTATTTTTAGAAGCTTTGGCACTTGGAAAACCACACTGCCATGTGTGCCTGGCACCCAAACATCAGCTGCTGAAAGCTAACCATAAACCTGCCAAACCGGCCAGCACTAACTACTCACTTCTCCATTGTTTTACAAATCAGGATAAGCATTTTTAATGAAGCAAAAACTGTGGTCGTTAAAACAGATCACAAATATCTGGAGATGGTGGGGGGTGGATCGTTAGGAGGGAGGATAGGAGGCTGTATTCCTGCTGTCAGAAATACTGCCTTAATTATACATGGAACTATTTGAGACATTATACAGACACTTTATATAGAGAAAATATATAGTCACAGCATCCAACAGTAGCTTGAGGAGTAAACTGCCCTTCCCACTTCACTTCTATCAAGTTCTGCCTCCAATCTTGTTTGCATACAACATCTTAAACTACTACAAAGTCTCTGGGCAAGAACATTAAATAGTCTGCTACTGGTGAAGCAGGCTCATTTCAGAAACAGGTGGAGAAATTCCGTAGAATAATTGGTGAGGTAATTAAAGAGGCTTATGAATAAGAAGCACTAACAATGTATGCAATCCATTATAAGGCTGAAAGATTTATAGGACAACCCAGACAAGCTTTATATCATATGATAAAAATAGTAAGATCACAGATCAAATCCAAGAATCAGGTTGCATACATCAGGTACTAATTCACAGTCACCAACTACAGAATAAGGTGCTTCCAACTCATTTCTCTTTATAAAGAGTTATGAGAAAAGACAACATCTCAGACTTGTCAGTTTCAGAGATCTGATGGATTATACAAACTGAAGCATAAGCCTTTTTTTGTATTTTATTTTTTTTCCAAAACTTTGCAACATTCATTTCACAATCACATCTTTTTCCTTCCTTTATTGGAAGGGGAAAAAATAATTCAGAATTATATATACACTTTTTCCATTCGTGTGCTGGCCTATCTTCCCATTACTTGGCGCTCTGACTGCATTGATCTCAACAGTAGGTCTAAAATAAGGGCATCTTAAACAGAAGACTCTGTGAATCCAGAAATGTCTGCAGTCAGAAAGCTCCATTAATCAGCTGAACAAAGGCAGTTAAAAGATCAGCGATGCAGATACGTACATCTACTGCAAATGCATCAAAATGAGGCAACAGGAGACTTTATGGAAATGAACTCAAAGTCAGTGACATTGTTGAGTATCTGCACTAGAATCTTAACATCCACAAAATTTAATTTCATTATATCGTGCAGGATATAGGTATTTTTTTTCCAGACTAAAGAACTAATGGCTGTCCAAAAGCTTAGCTTTACTGTCTTCTCCCTCCTTTAGAAGAACGGAAGCCACACAACAGCACATCTATCTACATAAATGGAAGTCATTTAGTAGCAATTTTATTCTGCACCAGAAAGAAACATACTGGAAAAAATGCTAGTTACTAATGAAATTTACACTAGGAGACCGCCTCATTTGTCTCTGGTGGCTCTATTAATAGGATTGTGCTACAGAAGAATTTTACTGTCTTTCAAACACATATGAATATGAACAATGAATTATTTGTTTGCATTTTAAAAAAACAACTTAAATTTCTTATCGCAAAAAAGAAACCAGCCTTTGCAGGTTTTTCATTTTCAGTCTGAGACGTGTTTCTTTGAATCATTCCTACCTGCTTCCTTTACTAAATCTAGTGAAGTGAGACACAGATGAAGGAATCAATAGTCACGTTGTTTACGGTGAAGCTCCTATTAAGCTTCAGTATTCTCAGATAAAATGAGTACTGCTGCACTGAAGAGATATCAAAAAAAGCTTTGCCTGCTACCACAATTCTGCAACACAGCCAAATCTCATCTCAGGGCCACGTGACTCTTTGTCAAGGTATGGCTGCAATGGAGGGACTTATTTGGACTTGAATCTACAATAGAAAATACTCAAATTTATCAATAAGGGGCTAATTTTGCTGCACGTTTTCCCCAATGGCACTAAGCACCAGAACACAGCAAGACATTATATTCATTATTAAAACTGAATCTCTGATTAAATCAATCCCCATGCAGTACAACTAGGTAGATCTGTATTACGTATACATCGCAGTCTATTCATATACGCACCAAGCAGCGCATTAAAAGACAATGATATTTGGCAGCTAAATCCTAATTCTGACATGCCCAGATAGGATTGCTTCTTTTTCATTTACGTATGTGCCTTGAATTACAAGGATTAATATGGCTGTCCATGCTTTTTGCTAGACTTTAAGCAATCTGAACAGCTACATCACACGTACTCCACTGTTTACAAGTAAAAACCATTTAGTAACTCCTCCTGCTTAGCCTTTTTCTCCCTTTCAACACATCTGTTTCAGTAATGTCTGTTTTGTTAGGACTGTGTCCATCACCTTGCAAGGACAGGACAAGAGGGATGCTGAACTGGCAGAGGAAGGTGCAACGAACTCAAATCTAATCCTCACTGGCAACTGGGATGGGGTAAAACAGGCTGAAAGCACCCCAGATAAAGTGCCCAATGTCATGGAATATGTTGCATTATTTCTTCCCTGGAGACTGATACTCCCCTTGAGAGCCAGCTAGTGCATCATGCTCACCTCCTTTCAGGTTCAGAACACAAAGATCTACACCAGCTTCTCAGTTATTTTGTGTGGGTTGGTGTTTTTCAGGTTGTGGGTTTTTTTTTCTTAAACCGTCTGAATTTTTTTTGCAGTATCTTGCCTTACAGATTTATATACACAAATATCTGATCTATACTGACATATAACTATTTTTTGTATGCACTTTTTAGCATTTTAAAACTGTTTCTATAATTGAAAGAATATCTGATCTATACTGACATATAACTATTTTTTGTATGCACTTTTTAGCATTTTAAAACTGTTTCTATAATTGAAAGAATATCTGATCTATACTGACATATAACTATTTTTTGTATGCACTTTTTAGCATTTTAAAACTGTTTCTATAATTGAAAGATAATCATAACACTAAATTTCTTTAGAAATAAGCTTCCATCTCTACTCAGCAAGATATCTCACATGCCTCTGATCTCCCTGGGATGGGAATAAATGCCAACATAAGTTAACACAACATTCTTTGAAATAATAAAAATCAAGAAATTTATTAGTTATGCAAGGCATACATGCAAGGGTGACTGATATAAGGTCATGAACAACGTCCTGAATTTTTTGATACTTTAGTTTCATAGTTTCATGCTTTTTTTTAATTATTGAGTAACTACATACTCAAAAAGGTTACAGTTTTTAAGTCTCATTTCAGTACAGGCATTGGTTTTTCCTAACAAAAGAACTTGAAATATTCAAAATAGCGATCAGATGTCCTACAATTCAGTGCTATTAAAGTGTATTGCCTGAGCATGTTCAGACAAAAGCTATACAAAAAATATTAATAACGAAATTTAAAGATCGTTTCTATTAGCTAAGTTTCAAGTCTGTTTCCTATGTTCAGTCTATTTGATTTACTCATAAAGTAAGTTTGAGGGTTTTTTCCAAATAATTCATGAGAAGTAACATATGAGACAGGGAGAAAACTTCCTCTCATCCCAAAATTAATAAATTCACTACTGTGGAGCAAGTAACATGTCTTTTATTCAACCCTAACTGAAAATTTCAGTCCTGTTGCCACCATATTCAAGCCATACACCAAAGGGGGGGGGGGGGGGGGGGAGCGGGCAGGGCGCGAGCGCCAGGGGGAGAAAGAAAAAGTCAGCCAAACAAGTAATGCAAATTGCTGAAGATGAGCACAGAAAAAGGACATTTAATAATAATACTGATAATTGTCACTGCAGTATCAAAGTTCTACTCAATTTTGGCAATTTTTTGTAGAAGCAATCTGAACACAAACAAGCTTACTTGCATGTTTGTCTGCCAATACAATAAGTGTACTTGATATGTCTCTTCTCCTGTAGAAACATACCACCTTTGCTTCCACATTTCCATTGGCAGTCTGAAACAGGAAAAAAGAAAAAGCACTGAGCACAAATCAAGAACTGAACTGTACACACCAAACTAGAAACCTCATAAATAATTTGGAATTTTGCACAAGAACTACACAGCATCGCCTTTTGGCACCCTCCAGCTGCACACTGGTTATCTAACACACAGACTCTGGCGTGATCCATTTCAAGGTAGGGAAACAGTGTTTGGTCCTTCCCTCCTAATTGTTTTTGTGGGATCACCATTTTTAGAAGTTACCGATGTTTCAAGGGGTGAGAAAAAAACCACTTACCTGCAGTTAAAATACATTAACAAGCCACTTTGCCACTTTTCAGGCAATGCCTACATTAAGTAGAATTCAAAAGCATATTTAAAATCCCAATAATAAAACTGAAATATAACAACAGGATTCAGGCTTAGGCTGTTCTCCAAGTCTGTTAAGACAGCAGGAAAGCAAAAACAAACCCAGCCATTATTACTTTCACAATAGAAATCACATAAGGTTTTCGTTCTCTAACGGCACCAAACAACGGCCAACACAGAAAAACGATTCCAAAAGGAGAACAAGGGAAGCTGCACCAGGCAATAAACTCTACATCAGTGACAACATACAAAAAAGTTTGGATCTTTTAAAGTTTGGGATTTTTTTTTCTTAGAACTCTTAAAATGAGATAGGTGATCAATCACTTGTAAGATGGCACCTGTGAAATTGTGAAACTGGCTTTGGACAAACTCTAGGGGAAATACACTGGGTTTGCAACAGCCCCAACCAACCTACTGTCTCTAAAACAAACCAACAAATAATGAAAATGTAACTTCAAAGAGTTGTATCCTGCTACTGAAGAGTCCTTGAAAACCATAACAATGGCACACACTAAGAAACCAGAACACTAAGACATAAATTCCACTCTGGGAAGTCTCCAAAAAAGGTAGTGGACAAGCAATCTGTCCACAAGGACGCAACATAAAAACTGATTTACACGCTTGTTGCTCAGATGTGAATGGAGGAAAAATTTTCACCTTTTATAACACCAGTTTTCCTACACAAAGGAAAAAAAGTAATCGGACAACATACACATGCACAAATATTTCCCCTTGCGGCCTACCAGGTTTCAGTACAAAGCCTGCAAGATTTCCATGCTTTGCTGTTAAATAATTCAGAACTTCTAAATTTTGAGGAACTAAAATACAAAGGCAGGAGCCATTTTGTTAAAACACAGACAGCTGCAATGTAAAATCATCTATTTAATTTATTTGCTCAGGCATGATTCGTTTCAGCCTGAAAGACCCATCTCCAACAGTACATCAGAAAAATTACAGCTCAAGCAAGAGCTGCACCAAGATGAGCCATCCAGGCTGAAAGTTCTTTTTTCAAAGTGGGGGAAGAATGAAGAGGGGAAAGCAACACTTTCCTAGAAAGCGATCAACAAATCTGCTACGGATACCTCATGTCTATGGATTCACTGTGAACATTTCGGAAACAAGACTGAGTTCTATCAATGGGAGACAAAGTATTTCTGCAAAAGGCCTCTACTAAAAAGAAGAGGTTACAAGGATGTCTAAGCCTTCAGATCCTTTGTTTGTCATTGTATCAATAAATTTTCTCTTCCAAGTAACTGCTTTAGAAAAACATGTTTTTCCATCACTGGTGGCTGAAGAGAAAGATCTAATTTTAGTCACTAATTTAAATTCAAATCCAAACCAGCAATGTTACACTACTTCTGTACGGGCTGCAACGGACACTTTGGTATTAAACCTGAGAAAGCGGCACATTTAGGACACAGCTAACTGCTTCCTAACAGTCATCCATCCTCAACTAGGTAAAATTTCAGCAGCGAGGCCTTCAGCTGGCTTCCCACATAGAAGCTATCATGCTTCCCTTTTGGAGCCAACGAAAGGGAAATTTAGCAGATGAAATAATACAAAGGCCCAAAGGACAACCAGCAAAGACAAAGTCTGAGGAAGCAGATAACAGCTCCAAACCCTCCTGCTGAGCAAGAGTCTCCCCCAAGAAAGATCAAATTACAAGGTCTCCACAGCCTCTAGGCAAACTGTTGTATTATCTCCATATCGCCTGATGCTGGCACGGAGCGGAAGAGCTGCAGAGATCTCCTGCCCTACAAGTAGGCACAATCACCTTGCGAATGACCTGCCATTGACGCTCAGCCCTCTCATACCAAAGGAGAACAATCTAGCAGGTCTCAAAACATTCCGGAAAGTTATCAGAACAAAAGTACTTTTAAGCTTGTAATTACCAGAGAACTGCTAAAGAATTGTTTTGATTTTAATCACATCAAACAGATCGTGAAATCAATTAGCTTCAAAGGCTTGATGGAAAACTTTGTTTACCTTATTGAGCTCTTCTATTCTTCGTATCAAATATGGGTTACTTGAAGAATTTTCGAAGTAGACATAATCTGACAAAAAAGAAAAAAAGACTCTTTAAAATCTGCTAAAAATCAAATCAAAGCCTCACATATACACTTGTTAGAGACACCATACCAAATCCATTTCTTGGCACAAGCAGTATTTCAAGTGTTCCTACTAAATCCAGGATTTTAAGCAAGGAAATACAAAATCCATGCCAGTATAAGGAGCATATATTAGTGGAACCTGAAAGCAATACTCACTCGAGGACACACACACAAAAAAAAAAAACCAACCACGCTGGAGCTCTACTGTCAGCCTGCAAAGCAGAGCATACGACCTTTCTTCTCTCTCTGATCACTTTATTTCCACTTTGATCCCTGTTGTCTTCACTTGCTTCCTCTTACCAAAATCCAGCCACTTCTCACCAGCAATATGAGATGTTTCCTTTCCCCCTCCAGCTCAGCTTACACATACTGCCCTTTTCCCTAGAATACAGTTTTATTCTTTTTTTCTCTCATATCTTTTTCTCTACTTCTTGTTTTTCCACATCTGCATTATCCTAAAAGTACCCTCAACAAAACCCCATATAGTAAGCCAAACAGGTCAGTAAATTCATATTTTCAAGCAGGATAAACCTCTTAAGTTAAAGGAAGAAAGTTAGTTCTTTACCCAAGGTAGTGACTTCAAAAAAGAAAAAAGTAGTATCAGAGACGCATCAACAAGTGCTATATAAATTACTTGGGATTAGTGAGCTCCAAGCTTAAACGCTCATTTTTACTGCTAAGGAAACAGAAGCTCAAGAGTCCTGAATGGACTTGGCTTTTATCTCCCAAACCTGCAGAAACCAAACCCTAAGCCTTAAGGGAGACAAAAAGAGGGTGGAACTCACCTTCCTCACCCACCCACCACCCCCCACCCCCCCCGCAGCCACCCCTCCTGGGATGCTGACCTTGCCTGCAGATCCAACCATTCCTTCCAAGACTATCTACTACATTTAAGACGATTTCCCTCCAGAAATCCCAGCTCATTTGTGTTTGGAGCCAAACTGCCATAGCCCCTGGGCACGACTCGGGTAATCAGCAGTGAGCACGTTAGCACGATGCCCCAACGATGAATGGGTGCTTAGCGGTGCTAGCCTTTTGTAAATGGAGACAACGACCTAAGCTGTTAGCCTTAATCTCCCCGAAACGCTTATGAAAAGGGCAATGGGTACCAGAGGTGATGCTGCCCCCTCCCCAGCCCAGAGGAAAGCAAACGTCTCCCCCAGGGGCTTCCGGCTCCTGAAAAGCTGACAAGCTGCACCAGGAGAGTTTCCGATCGCCCTCAGCTCCAGGGTGGCCGGGAGCCACCAGAGCATCACCCCTGGCGTCCCGCAGCAGCCCCTGCGGCTCCCCGAGTACCCAAGCCCCTGTGCAGCTCTCCCGGCTACGGGCAGCACTACGGGCAGCACTACGGGCAGCACTACGGGCAGCACTACGGGCAGAGGAAGAGGCAGCGACGGGGCCGGCAGCTCACCCGGCCCGCCAACAGCAGTGCCCGCATGGCCCTGCAGCAGGGCTGGGCTGCCTCAAGACAACACTCCCAAGTCAAGAATCCCAGGGATTACTATCCCAAGAGTGACAATTTAAAAAAAAAAAAAAGTTTCCAAGCTGTTGTCTTTCCAAAAAAATAGTGTTGTACGAGTTGCAAAGATACCTTAACAATGAAGTCTCAACATAGTCTCGGTTGAAGCGATGAGGCTGCCATGCCAATACTAAAACAATGCACACCTTGGGTTACCGAACCATACAGCGTAGCCAGGGCTAATAAAGCACAGAAATGCTACACCCAATTTTTTATATTCTTGTGCATTCCGTGCTCCGGGCCTCTCACGCTGATCATCTTCACACACAGTCACAGGCAGCCAAGCGACTCCAAACCTTTCTTCCAGACTGCAAGGGTCAGCTCCTCTTAAATGTCCCTTCCCCACAGGCTTCAGACTGGGGAATGATCTCCTCTAAGGAATTCAGATTGGGCATCTGGTTCGTAGAAAACCGAGGCTCCCAGAAATGGTTATAAACACCCCAAGCAACCAGACCCTAAATCTCCCCTCCCAAGCACCCGCTCTGGGCAGCGCACCAAAGGGAAAACAACAGGCTCAACATTACTATGACCAACTCTACCAGAAGTCACAAACCCAAGCAGATATTTGGCAGCTTCAGCAATAACAACTGCTGACTGAAATAACAACGACAGGCATTAAGCAATTTACACATCAGCAGAGTAAAAAGAAATCTTTTCTCCCACAGCAGAACCACCCATACCCTACAAGGACACTGCAGTGGAGGACGTGGAAGCTTCCAGGTGCCTCCAAGATCACCGGCCACATCTCACATCTCAAGGCTCCAAATGTGATACCTGGAGTAATAATTCGTGTCAATTAGATAATTGGTATAGAACAATGGAAAAACACTAAGTAGACTAAGCAGGGGGGCAGAGTGACAGACGGGAAACAGGTGTAGGAAACGGTTGCTTGCATTAGGAGCAGCCATGCGGATATGGTATTGTGAAATATTTAGCTGAGCTTTGCTGTATTGGACAAATCACCTTATATGGTAGAAGAAAGAAGTCAGCTCTTCAGGGTGAGAAAGAGGACAAGTGAGGAAGACGTCTAACTTCATCCCCGATGACCATCAAAGGGACCCTCAACATTAAGCATGCAGGCACAAGGAAAGGAACGCCTATGTCAAGAACTAATCTGAATAGCCACACCATTTCCCGGTACAGCAATGAATATGCATCAGCACAACAAGCATAAAAGGGAACACGTTGTTGTATAGGGGGTGTGTGCTGGTGGAGCGCAGACTCCCCTCCCACCCAGTGCTGTTTACTTACCTTTTATCATTTATAATAAATACTGCTAAATTCTGATTGAGTTGTATCCTCATTTATAACAATTTGGTGACCCCGACGTGATCTGCTTGGACTTTGGATCTACGACCGGTTAAGGGAGGTGCCCCACCCTAGCGGCCCTTGCCGATAGCAGCGCTAGAGTCCAATAAGATTCCGAACAAAAGAGGCAAGTAAAGAACCAAGAGCTCTTCCTCCGTGACCCATAATTCTGCGTGAAAAGACCCGAATGAAGAGGATCTGTGAGTATACCATTCGGCTGGGTGGGATTCGGCTGTGTGACTGTGTATAAGGGTGTGACTGAGAAGGAACTTAGTTCCAAAGTGAGTGTGGAGGTCTTCTAACCACGGTTCTGATCTCCCGTGAGGGACTCGGCCAGCGAAGGACCGAAGCAACTGCTTTAAGAATTCATGGGTGGGCCAGCCACTTTACAAGACACCTCTAGACAGTCAGGGATTCGGAACCTCTTTAAGGGTTCCAGGATGGGTCAGGAGAAAAGTAGACTCTCGGACCCAGGAGGCTCAAAGAGGGGTCTCCAATCTAGAAAGGGAAGTAAAATACCAGACATTCCACCAGAAAGCCCATTGGGGATAATGTTAAAATACTGGGATGACTGGGAATCCAGGAAAGGAAAAGATAAAGAAAAAATGGCTCAATTTTACATGATGAAATGGCCAGAAGAACCTTTAAGGCCATATGTTTTTTGGCCAGTTTTTGGATCCTTTGGGGATTGGGTATATCAGGCATTGAACCTCTATGTTAACTCTAAGGAGTCTTTTAACCGAGAGTGATTATCTATGGATAGGAGCCTCAAACCCCTTTCCCACAACCCAGATATTCACTTTAAATACTAGAACTAACAAGGAAAAGGATAGAGAAGAGGAAAAGCGGGAGCCTCTGGATAATATACCTCCTCCCTATTCACAACAATCAGAACAACCACCAGCTGAAAATGAATTGCCTAGGATCAGGAAAAAGGCAGGGTGAAAAGGAACCGAAGGACAAACAGAAAGAAAAACAAGATGGAATCCCTATCTGTTACTATTGTATCAAAAAGGGGCATATTCAGAGGAATTGTAGAAAAAGGCAAGAGGATGAAAAAATGTATAAGGAAGACTAGAGGTGTCAGGGGCTATATCTTTTGGGGAACCGGACTTCAAATGATCCCTTGCTAAAATTATTAGTAGGTCCCTAGAGGGAAGAGGTTTATGTTTTAGTAGATACTGGGGGCACAGAAAACAACAATTAGAAAATTACCGAAACGGGTTAAGGAAGGGAAGAATAATATCACGGTAGTAGGGGCAAAAGGGGAACCCTTTAAAGTTCCTATATTGGAGGATGTGGAAATAGAGTCAGAAAAGAAACTATGTCTCAATGACCTATTTCTGGTACCTGAGGCTGAGCACAATCTGTTAGGAAGAGACTTAATAATAAGGTTGGTGTTGGAAATCAAGAGCCAGAAGGGAGAATTAAAAATTCAGCTATATACCCTAACCCAAGAAGATGAGGGAGAAATAGGCCCTCAGGTATGGTATCAAGAGGGAGACTCAGGAAAATTAGATATGGAACCCTTGGTGGTAGAAATAGTGGATCTGCAACAGCCAATAAGGATTAGACAATATCCTATCCCACTGGAGGGGAGAAAAGGACTTAAACCAGTTATAGATAGGTTGCTCCAAAAGGGGATGCTGGAAAGCCTGTATGTCCCCACATAATACCCCCATTCTGCTGGTAAAAAAGGCTGATAGAGCTGATGGATCGTATAGGTTGTTCAGAATTTTAAGGCTGTGAATCAACGAACCATGACCAAATCCCCAGTAGTGACAAACCCATATACTAAACCATTTAACAGCTCAGCATATATGGTATAGTGTAATAGCTTTGAAGGATGCTTTCTGGGCCAGCCCATTAAGTGAAAGGTCTCGGGATTACTTTGCCTTTGAATGGGAAGACCCTGAGACAGGGAGGCGACAACAGCTCAGATGGACCGTACTTCCTCAGGGATTTACTGAATCCCCAAATCTATTTGGCCAAACCTTAGAAAAATTATCACAGCTTTTTGAGGTAAAGGGGGAAGTGAAACTGTTTCAATATGTGGATGACTTACTGATAGCTGGGAAAACTGAGAGAGAGACCCGGAGAACCACTACTGAGTTACTTAACTTCTTAGGGAAAAAAGGGTTGAAGGTCTCAAAATCTAAATTAAAATTCGAAAGGAGTTAAGGTACTTAGGACATTGGCTTAGCCAAGGGAAGAAAAAACTGGATCCTGACAGGGTATCAGGGATTTTAGCCCTATCGTCACCCAAAATGAAAAAGGAAGCAAGGCAACTGCTCGGGCTCTCGGGATATTGTAGACCCTGGATTGAAGGGTTTAGTGAAAAGGTAAAATTTTTATATGAAAAACTGACTGGGGAGAAAATTAAGTGGAACGAGGAAAATGAAGAAAAGTTGGGAAGAAGACAACATTAATAGAGGCTCCACTGTTGAGCCTCCCAGATTTAGAAAGAGCCTTTTATCTATTTGTAAATGTTTCTAACTGAACCGCATATGGAGTATTACCTCAAGAATGGGCAGGAATCAAGAAACCTGTTGGGATATTGTTCTAAACTATTAGACCCTGTGAGTAGGGGGTGGCCCGCGTGTTTGCAGGCACTCATGGCTACTGCTTTACTCATTGAGGAAGCTAGAAAAGTCACTTTTGGGGCACCTCTGAAGGTTATATATGCCACATAATGTTAGGGGAGTACTCCAGCAGAAGGCTGAAAAATGGTTAACTGATGGATCAGGATAGCTTCAGTAGGATGCTGAAGTATGAAGCCATCCTGATCGACTCCCCTGACTTAGAACTAAAAGTAACTGCTGCACAAAACCCTGCACCATTTCTACATGGGGAACCCATAAAGAACTACAACATAACTGTGTAGAAGTGATTGAATTGCAAGCAAAAATACGACCCGATCTCTAGGAGACAAAATTAGAGACAGGGGAAAAACTATTTGTTGACAGGTCGTCCAGAGTGGCAGGTGGAAAGAGAAGATCTGGGTATGCCACTGTAAACAGGGATACGGTCCTGATGGAATCAGGACCACTCAGTGCTGCTTGGTCCACTCAAGCACGTGAAATTTATGCATTATTACGAGCCCTAGAACTATTGAAAGGGAAAAGTGGAATTATCTATACTGATTATAGATATGCTTATGGGATAGTCCACACGTTTGGGAAAGCTTGGAAAGAAAGGGGACTTACAGGCACCCAAGGAAAAGGGCTAATTCACCAAACTTTAGTTAATTGCAGGCATTGAGAGGACCTAGAGAGATTGCTGTAGTACATGTCAGCGGACATCAGAAGGGAACTGGCTTCCACATAAGAGAAAATAACCTAGCAGATAAAGAAGCTGGGGAAGCAGCTCTTAGGAAGCACAATATAGTTTTAACCCTGCAGGAATCGGATAATGAAAAAGGGACACAAGAGAAAAAGTATATGGATGCAGAAATAAAAACTATAAAGACAATAGGGGCAGAACTGAAAGAAGGAAAATGGGTTCTGTCTGATGGAAGAGAGATACTGTCAAAGGAACAAGCTAGGCGTGTACTTCTACAACTATACCTACAAACCCATTGGGGAACAAAAGCACTGAGTGATCAATTTCTAAAATTTTATGGGTGTGTAGGAATATACGAGATAGCCAAACAAACCATCCAGGAATGCTTAAGGTGTCAGAAGATAAATAATAAAGTGATTAGACAAGCACCTGCTGGAGGAAGAAGGACAGCATACCGACCATTTGAGAGAATACATGTGGACTTTACTGAATTACCAAAAGTAGGACGATATAAATTATCTGTTGGTAATCGTGGATCAATTAACACATTGGGTAGAGGCTTACCCAGCGGCGTGAGCCACCACCGTAGTGGTAGCTAAGAATCTATTGGAGAATGTTATTCCTCGCTTTGGTTTAATCAGAAACATTGATTCCGATCAGGGGACACATTTTACCTCAAATGTTTTGAAGGCTTTAACTATGGCTCTGGGCATTAAATGGGAATATCATACGCCATGGCATCCTCAAAGTTCTGGGCGGGTTGAGAGAATGAATCAGACAATTAAACACTAATTGGCCAAACTGATGATTGACACTCAATTATCATGGGTAAAATGTTTACCACTAGCACTGTTAAACATAAGAACCATGCCACAGGGGGAGACCGGAGTATCACCTTATGAGATGCTTTACGGTATGCTGTATTCTCAAGGAATGCCCTTAGATCATTCTTTGATAGAAGACTATGAGACCCATAAGTATGTGATAACTCTGGGAAAACAATTAAATGAACTTCAGGAGAAGGGCATGTTGGCTCAAAACGTGCCCTTGGGGTTCTCCATTCATAAAATACAGCCCGGAGATAAAGTTTTGATAAAAACTTGGAAAGAAGAATCGTTGTCTCCACACTGGGAAGGTCCTTATCTTGTCTTGCTTACCACAGAAACAGCTACAAGGATGGCAGAAAAGGGGTGGATGCATGCATCTTGAGTAAAAGGACCCATAACAGAGACATGGAAGGTTGAATCCACTCCTGGAGACCTTAAGGTTAAAGCTCAAAAGGACTTGAAATGTATCTGGGCATAACGATCTTTTGAATATTATCTGTATATATTGAAATGCATATTGACGAGTGTATTAGCAGCTGTTGGAAACTATACAGGCCATAGTAGAAGGATTCAGAGCCCCAAACCCACAGGAGGCATACCACCTCCAGCAGAAATAGGATAGTACCTGTTATGTCCAAAACATCCTAAACCTCCCAGTTGCCATTTGGCCTAGACACGGTGCAGATGCCATTATTGCTGTCGATGGTGATACTGTTATAGTCTCAAAATCTCCACTTTCTGTCCCCAGTGTAAGGACATACTCTAGAATCCAAAGAAAAAGAAGAAAAGGGAGTGGAAGAAGCCTGGTACTGAGAAGCCTATATGAGTAAAGGTACTGTTTTGTGGGTATGAACTAAATCTAGATGGTGACTGGAAAATATATCCAGAGAATTGGCTATCTGCCCTGAATCAAGCCCATGTAAAGGGCCACAGGTTAGTGAGCCTGGACCATCTTCTAAGAAGCATAAGGGAGAGGGCAAGACTGGAAGGAACTAGTCCCACAGCTCAAGAAGGTTTAACAAGGGCTGCAACCCCTTAGGGTCCTGCATGACCCTGATGGTCCAAGGGCATTCTCAGAACTGTAGCGAATGCATTGTTAACACCCAGAGAAGGAGAATTCAGGAACAAACCCTGGTATATCATACCATCTACGCCTGTGAAGGGCAAAAGCTGAGCTCATGTTATGTGGACCAGACAGAATATGCAAGATGCAATGAAAGTGGTAGAATAACCTGTTATGATCCCAGAGAAGTACCCCATCAATGGTGGACAGAGGTGCGAACAAATAATGGGCATGGCAGGTTACTTGGACAGAGTCGCATCAGAACAAATCTTAGTGAACCACTATCTGTGGGATTCGACGCCTGCAATGCTATTGATGATCATTTTGATGCAAACTGTGGGAACCTAGAATGGAGACAATATTACAAGGACTAGAATAAGTATATATACCCTGGGTGGGGACAGTGTCAGATGAGACCTGATTATCTGCTTTCATCAAGTACCGCCAGGTACCAATCCAATCACCTTTGTGGAAGAAGAGGGTGGGGATGTGTCTGTTGGGATACGAATCACATTGTGGGGGCGGCCGTCCCAATGTAAAATTTAGTAAGGTCAAAGCACCATCGAGCTGCAATGGCCAAACCTGTAATCCTGTGAATCTTAAAATCATCAACCCAGGTGACTGGAAAAGCAGGAACCGAACCAGACACGGTCTAAAAATTTATGGAACAGGGGCAGATCCCAGGGTAATCCTGGATATAAGGATTATAGAAAACGCTAGAAAATCTGCCGCAAAACATTTATTGCTCCGCTCTTTTTATCATGAAGTGGAAATGGGAGCTAAGTATGAGATTCCAACCATTGCTAAGAATCTGTTTGTAAATCTAGTGAAAAACATTGCAACAGCATTAAATGTGACAAACTGTTTTGTTTGTGGAGGAACTAACCAAGGGGACCGCTGGCCTTGGGAGTCGATGGAAGCAAACATCTTGAATCCCAAAATTTGGAAGCCAGCAGAGGGTAACAGAAAGACACAATGGGTGTTACAAACAAGCATAATCAGGAGAACCTGCTGGCAAAACCAAAATGGGAAAAAATTGGTGGGTGATTTAGTCTGTGAGGAAGGATATGAATGGAATGAGACAGTATCACACTGGACCTCCTGAGGAAGTCCTCAAGTAATGCCGGGAAACCTGAAAATTGGACAAATGGTAGCCAAACACCGCATGGGTGACCAGCCCCCGATGGGTATTATTGGATCTGTGGTAAGCTAGCATATGCCGAGTTGCCTAAAAATTGGACAGGATCATGTGTATTAGGGACAATCAGGCCCAGCTTATTCCTATTACCCACTGCCCGAGGAGAGAGACTGGGGGTACCTATATATACAGAAATGGAAGAATTAAGAAGGGCACAACAAAGTTTACAAATAGGGAATTGGAAAGAAAATGAATGGCCCCCAGAAAGGATAATAGAATATTATGACCCAGCCACCTGGGCTGAGTACGGATCTTGGGGCTACCATACCCCTATATATATATCTGCTTAACAGAATTATTAGGCTGCAAGCGGTTGTGGAAATAGTAGTGAATAAGACAGGAGATGCTCTAAATTTATTAGCTAAGCAGAATACAAACCTGCGAACTGCAACATACCAGAACCATCTAGCATTAGACTATGTATTAGCACAAGGAGGGGTATGTGGTAAATTTAACCTTACTAATCGTTGCTTAGAAATAGATGATGAAGGAAAAGCAGTGAATGAGCTGGTAAGGGAGATGAAAAAGATTGCACATGTACCTGTACAGACTTCGAATGGATTTAATATGGATAAGATATGACAGTCAGCCCTTGGGGGCGAGCGGTAGAAAAGACTGGGAGTCATAACCAGAGGGTTGTTCTTAGGGCTGCTAATAGTCCCGTGCTTGATTCCCTGTATTACACTCCTTACACAGAGAATAATCCAGGAAATGCAGTTTACCACAATCCCGGTGGAAGGTCATCAAGAAGATAAGGTCCCTCTTATGGTTCTGAAGGTCCATAATCAAACCCCAAACCCAACAAAGATTCAATTGGCCTTGGCCAAATTTGAAGCAAAAACACGAATTAATGACATTCGAAAGAAGATGAGGGATTGTGATACATGGAGCAATAATTCGTGTCAATTAGATAATTGGTATAGAACAATGGAAAACCACTGAGTAGACTAAGCAGGGGGCCAGAGTGACAGACGGGAAACAGGTGCAGGAAACGGTTATAACACAAAGAAAGGACAAGTTCTTTCCCTCCACCGCTCTCATTACTCCCAACACAACCGACTACCCCTCACTTCACTTCGGCTGAGACCGATCCAAAATCTTGTTTGTGAATACTGTGACAGAAAATTAAAAATGAAAACTAAAGAAAATGTCAATCTCTGTCATCTTTAAATCCACGGGTTTCAGGTGACTGTTACAAATGTTCATAGCTCACGTCATTTTTCTAACAGCTTTTTTGTGTGCACATATGTGCATATATTGTTCTCACAGACTCATTTTCTACCTCAAGTGAACATTAACTCCATTTTTCATGTAACTACAGTTTATCAATTGTAAATCCTGGCATGGATTTAAAGAAAGTTTATCACAAATGAATGATTTACCAAAGAATAGCTCATGGTGGTATCCAACAGTTTTGAATAAATAAACCCCCAAAGCGTTGTTTTGCTCAGCAGCAGGAACATCCCCAATCCCACACTCCCATGATCAGCAACTGCAAACCAACCTCACATAAAACAGCCCACTGCACACTGCTGGCAGAAAGGCAGAACTGAAGCTGTCCCACGGGATGCTTCAAGAGCCAACACATGACACAGTGTAGAAATGCATATAGACCAGTGCTTGATGACTTCACCATGTCACAAATGCACAGCCCAGTACATCTCATCCATGTTTTAGACTAATCCCACAACCATGTTGAGCATTTCACCAGTAGCTATGCAACTAATGGAGACCTATTTCTCATTACTCAAATTACCTGGAAAAGGGTTTCTTCTTCTCTGCAAGTTATGCAGGCCACGCTGCAAATCACATAAAACAGAATGTGAGCAGATCAAAGGGGAGTCATTTGCATTTTTCATAGAGATTTTAAATGCTTTCACTAAATTAAAATGCTGTCCTGCACAGAAACACTAGTTACTTACTGTGCCACACATACAACAAGGAAATTTAATTTTAACAAACCACTCTCCAACCTGATGCTTTAGCAGGTAAGAGCACTCCTCTAGAATTGTTCAAGCAGCAATGAAAAAGCTAGCTTCTCGCTCACTGCGTTTAAAGGAGGTACAGCACCATGCTCCATTGACCCCTGCACTCCGAAACACCTACTCTCCCCTGGTGCAGCACTTCCCCTTCATCTCCAGCTCCCTCCCACGCCATGGAAGTGCATCCGTCTCATACCACCTACCCAACTAACACTATTCCCTGTTTGCTTTTGCGACAGTAGCTACAACTACACACACTGGATCACAGGAACCCTCCACAGGCTCCCAACAATCCAGCTGCCAATGGGAGTCATCCTCTCTGTGCACAGCTGTCAGAGTCTCTGTGCCCTGGGCTGAAAGAGAGGATGGGGAACGACAAAACTAACTTAAAAAAAAAAAAAAAAAACCAAAAAAACTTTAAACAACAGGAAGACATGCATCTCAGCTCCTACCACAGAACAGGAAGGAAAGAGTACTCTAAAAGAAAAAAAAAAAAAAGGTCCAGAGACAGAAAAATGGAGCCTGATAGCAAGCAAAACAAGAAGTCAGGCCCTTCAAACACAACAGACTGTCTATCCTTGCTAATTTACTGGCTTTCCTACTTACACGACAGAAGAAAAGGGCTAGCCTAGCCGCTCTGCATCCCACAAGCGCGGCACGTCTCCTTACAAACAGCAACCACCATAAAACACGTGAAGCTCACCCCTCACCGCCCAACCGCCTGAACAGAAGAGCTGGAGATTCAATCCCATACCTTCACAACAGCTTACAGCTTAAACTCACAATCCCCGAAATAATCAGCCATGCATCCACATCATGACTGTAATTAACTGCATCACTTATCCACATTACAGAATTACCTGTGATCAGGCTAAAACGACGACTGAGGAGCGTGTGCCAATACCACAAGACAGTAAGGACCATCACACATATGACTACCTTCTGACTCACAATTAAGATTCATTTCTTCCTCTTGCCTATGCTGTTACAGAGCAGAAGTAGCCGCCTAACATAAACCTATGCAGAAGGCCTTTATATCCCACTTTTTTCTTCTGAAATTGAGAATACGCACAACTTTCTAGAAAGCAATGCTGTATCATACAGGTACTAAACCACCAGAACACACAGACACAAGCACACTTGCAGCAACTAACTAAATCTAGAATGACTGCCTACAGGCCACAGAAGATGGAAGTGTTCCACAAAGACAGTAAAAGAGTTGTTCTCAATTAGCAATAAACATAACAGACTTTTTTTTGGCTCTCATATGCTTTTAAGACATTACTGCAAAATAGCTTCCCCCTCTGCCCTCTTCATGTCAGCTGTTGATTAAGTCTACCATCGGTCTGCAGAAAACAAACTCAGGAGGGAGTACTGCAAAAGAAAGAACACACGCTGTCTAGAGGTCATATATTTATAAGATTAGGCATGTCTGAGCTACCTAACAACCTTATAGGCTTTTAGGTGATCAAGTTGCAAAAATGCTCAAAAGTATTTTTATCCTTCCTAACTTACATTTGCCTTTCAAGCTACAAGCACTTTCTGAGGACTGACCTCGCTGAATACTACCTACCTTACATCCAGAAAGACTTACACGCTGTGCACTGCATTAGCTACAGATGTACTCAGTACACAAAGGAGGCTGAAGCCACCTTCTGCCCACACTTACTACCACTGTTGGGTACAACGTGCATTTCCACACATGTGATAAAGAACTTCACAGTTGCAAATATTTCCCCTGCTCAATCCACAAAGCTGCTGCCCTGAATTAAAGATGAGTGTCAAGAGAGTGCATAAACTTATGATGACCTGCTTACTTCTCTTACGGGAAACATATGCCTCCTCATACTCTGGGTTTCAAATTCAACTTTGGGCCAGTTTCTTTCAGTAAACTCCAGCTTTTATTCAGCAGCTTGGTCCTGAAACTGTCACTCACTTTTCATTTTAGATAACACAAAACCTCGTGGTCTACGTTCTCATGAAAGAGGAGGCTGGAGAGGCTACACTGCTTTTCAGCCTAACAAGTCAAGCAATCTCACCTGGCAGAGCCCACGTCCCATTGCCTTCCGGCTGTTCAAAAAACAGCAGCACTCACAGCAGCTGTCACCTGATGAAATGTTTAGTTACAGCACAGATACAGTTTCAAGAGAGAAAGCCTTACCAGCACAGTATTTTCATTAGCAGAAATGCAGAACCGAAACAGAAATGCAGTATACCTAGCAGTATGCATGAACAGGTTATTTACAATTAATGTCTTTTCACAGATCCACAAAGGTATTAACAGATATACTGTCAGCACAAGTTCGGTTTGCATTTACTGAACAGCAGTATTTGTGGCTACTGCGTGCATAGGATACATGCTGCCTCATCCTCAGCTTGCTGCGCTATAGGCAACACCACTACTACTGCTCAACTCCTTAAAAAAAGTGAGTGGAAATGGAGCCAGAACTCAAGCACACAAGGATCTGAAATACCTATAATCATTTAGTGAGGGACACAGCAAAAGCAAGTGCCATCTCCTGCATAAATCTCCACTCCATACAGTTGACAGCAAATGATCACTAAATTTAGTAGGGATAGGTTGAGATAGCCCAGTTAAATCATGCTAGCTTTGCCCTTGTTTCTTGAGCACATTCATATGGTAAACAAAATGTTCACATTACATTTTCTTCCAAATGTGCAGAACTTGTATCTGGAAGGGGACAGCCAAAATAACTTAGCTGTTTTGAGATGAAACCTACATATCAGTTATTCTGTCTTGCCTCCAAAAAGCCAGGTTCAATATTCCCCAAACCACAGCCCTAAAGTAGAAGCAATTCATACCAAGGTCCATGTAACAGGACTACAGATTATGCACAGACCTACAGAAACGCTGATACAAACTTCTATCAGTGCAAGCTCTTCCCAGGTAGTAAGACACACTAAAAAAAAAAAAAAAATAATAAACCCAAAAACAAACCTCTAAAGGACCTGTAATGGTTACAAACAAGAACTCAAGTATCTACCACACAGTACACAACTCGAGCTAAGAAGTATTTTCTACCTTTTTAGAGAAAAAAAAAACATTTAAGTCTCTAAGACATGCAACTTGCTTGGACAGACTGAAAATTCTCAATCCCATTTAAACTCTGAAACATTAAGGGATCTGGAACTTCCCAAAGGTCTTCTGTTCTTTGTTTTCTATCATGTCAAAGGGGGAAAGAAAAATTCCTGTTCAGCTACCTCATATCATTTTTTTGTCCGATTCTTAGTGAAACAAGGTTTATGCAACTCCATTATCCAGTCATTAGTTCTTCCCTATTAACTCCTGAACCCTTTGTTTGATTTAAAACATTTCACAGAGGGACAGAAGTCTCAAAGATAATTAAGTTCTGACCACTGTTCCCTATCTTAAAAACATAGATACTAAAAACTACAAGAGAAAGCGAGAAATGCAAGACAGACAATTAGGGATATGAAATGGTTCCTATTTCAGAAACAATTAATGGACTAGGTTTTAAAGCAATTCACTGGAGATTCTGCAGTGTTTGGGGGAATTATCAAAGGTGCTCGCTTCTCTTAGCGCCTCTTAACACCTCTATTATTAGTGCCATAGAAGGCAGGTCCTGGGCTCGATTAACTCCTGATCTGATTCATTATGACCAGCTGTGTTCCCTAATGTTTACCCTCTCTGCGGGGGAAGGTGGCAGGTATTCTGCCTAGCAGCAACAATCTAGGGACTTAAGATCTCCGTTCTGGACAAGGCCCAGAGTTCCTACATACGGTACCTTTCCCAGTAAAAGCGTGAAACTACAAAGGACTGGGTGCAGAAGGGAAGAACCACCTCATGGAAGA
Organism: Falco punctatus; assembly: GCF_963210335.1. Classification (NCBI taxonomy): domain Eukaryota; kingdom Metazoa; phylum Chordata; class Aves; order Falconiformes; family Falconidae; genus Falco; species Falco punctatus. The sequence continues at coordinate 26,338,574 of NC_137591.1, forward strand.
AAGAACACGAATTTTAGATGAAGTCAACGTCCTTATTTCTGTTCCTCACAGCACTGTTGGCTGTATTTAGTTGCAGACCACCTGTGGAAAAAAACAAAGGACAGCAATATGCTGGCACTTGTGAAAAAGAGGTTACCGATGTCAGCTGTACATCACAGGTCACTTCTTAGACAAGAACTATGCTACACTGAACTAACTGCTACTAGGGATGTCGGCTTAAAAGGTAAGGTAGGGCAACTGTGTACAAACAAGACTTGAAAAGAGAATTTGTGAGAATCCTGGAAATAAAATTAAGCTTCCAAAGTACTACCCTGAGGATAAAGAAGCAATTCTGCTGCTAGAAATCAATTATATGGCAGTACAAGGAAACCCATTTCAATTAATCCATTCCCAATATACCAGCTATAACTGAGGCACGCTTGCATGTGGCACTGACCCTCTTTAGGTTCACTAAGTCAACTCCCTCCAGATTTCTGCAGGACAAGCACACACTGAATATACCTGGAGAACCATTGTTTTTATTCTTCACTTTACATGAGATATCCAGGCATGATTTAAAGTTCTCTGGACACAAAGCCTGTTCTGTATTACCTCTTCTGCCACTTCATTTGCCAAGGATGTAGCTATACAAATATTTTCTGCAATAGAAAAGTTGCAAGCCTATGTAATTTCAGCTGCACCAGTGCAACTCTTTGAGGGGCAATACCATTAACCAGTTCAGGGAAATAGTCCAGGCTTAAAAAACAGAAAGGCCTTTCCCCAAAGCTGGGTTGTAAGGGAAGACCAGGATGGTCTAATTTACAGAAGAGCCAGAGAAACACTTGAGCAAACAGAGGAACTAGGACAGAGAGAACTCCTTAAATCATGGAGGAGTTGGGGGGCAGGGAGGGAAGCATGGGAGAGGAGTATCCTCAAACTGCACCCTCATAATCTTCTCTAGAAGGCAAGAGAACTGCCTATTCCATTGCAATTCTTACTGCTAAGCACAGACAAAAAACCCCCATTATTTTCCAAAAGATATTTAGGCAGTTCATAAGATGACAAGAAATCAGCTTCACGTTCTTTGCAAGTATCTCAAGAGCTGCAAAACAAGACACCAAGTCTTGTATCACCGTCAAGAAACAACAACTGCAGTTTTTCGTTTGGGTTGGTTTGTTTGTTTAAAAGCAATGTTCCACATCAGTTAGGAAAGGTGGATTAACTGCTTAGGCTGTGGTACAACAGTATATTAAGTCCAGAGGTAAGGGTTTCGGTGCCAGATCAGAAACATCACGGCCTCACAATGTAAAGCATGGATGAAGTATAAACTCCTGCCATAGTTTTGCAGATGTTTCTTCAAACATGAGTGCCAGTGAAGCTGATTCATCCCCCGCCCTCTCATACCACCCCTTCAGGTTGTGACAGCTTCTCCTTGGAGGCAGGCACGCACATGGTAAATCTGATCAGGAACTCACGGGGGTCAAAACACTGTCTCCCAACGAACCCAATGTGCTTCGCTGCTTCGCTCCACAGCCACGCCAAGCTGTGCCAGTCCAGCTAAGGAAGCAATGTGAGACAGTAGCAAGTGTCTGCGAGCAGGCATTGCTTAAATCGACAGGGTTACCAGGGAAAAACATCCACAGAAGCTGTCTCACTTGGCTGGTTCAAATTTGCTCACATGTTGACAACTTAACTCTGTAAGGACAAGCTCTGTGCTGAATCAGGAATCATCTGCTCACACCACACTAACTTTATGCTTGGTCAAGTATAGTCTATCCTCCTACACCTTGCATAAAAGCATGAAGTCCCCAAATTAAACAGAACACATCACGTGCAATTTAACAGACACATTACCATGGACCACATCTGACACAGATCATGATTGGTGATCTGGCAACACATGGAACCAGAGCTGTGAAATCCCAGGCACCACCCAAGACTAAACAGCTTGCGAGTAACACACGTGTAAAAGACTGGAGAAGCCTAGATTTTTTTTCTTTTACTTGCAAACTCACTTCAAAGCTGCCAACTAACTTCTTCGCTCTACTTCATTGATCAATGTCAAGTAAAAATTATCTCAGGAACACTTCTCCTTCCCAAAGATGATCCAGCCAAAGAGCTAGAAAAGGAGAACATGTGCATGGCTCCTTCTGGGCTGGGCTACACTGCCTGAAAGCCTCACTGGTGCTTCACAGGTCCTGCCAAATTTGGTTTTACAAGTAAAGAGGAGAGGAGAAATCATATCAGACTCAAAAAAAACCCCAAACAACACTTTGAAGCAGGGCCTCTTTGTATCTTACATCTACAGCAAAGGGCTCCAAGATCCTAAAGACCTAGAACTGTAGTATCTTACAAGAGTACCTTTCCCAACAGTTCCAGTTATCTAAACCTCATGGGGAAACAGGCAAAGCGTCTGAAGGGCTCAGTCACTTACCTGTTCAGGGATTTAATAAAATAATGATCTAGCAAAGCAGTAAAACACGGTATAAAAACTCCTTACTTGGTGCAGAAGTAACACTGACTTAACAGATCACTTGTTGCCAGAAGACGTGCAGAACTAGGAGGAGGCAAGCTCAAACAGTTCATAGCCATACTCTCAAGCAACCCCAAACGGCTCAGGAACAGTTTATAAATCAAAGTAAAACCAAGTAACAGCAACCACTTTATTCTCTTCTCCTACTAGGGAGAGATGAAGTAATCTTTATTTAAAGTTAGGATGTTTAAACATCAAAAGTTGCTTGAAAAACAACCACACGCAATTGAAAGGAAATTCTCTTACAATCACCCAAAATCTCAATAGTTAAACAAAAGGCAATGCTTAAAGAGTTTGAAAGTCCCTCTTCCACAATTTATCAAGTGTCTTCTATTTGCCATCACTGAAAGGCAAAACATGCAAACAAGAGGGACGGGCACAGAGGGCCGCCAAGGAGTAAGGCAGCATGCAGGCCCTGCCGCTTCGGCTGCCCACCAAACCACCCCAGCCCTGCTGCTGGCCGGCCATGTCCCCCCACCCCAGCCCTGCTGTGTTGTATCCCCCCCACAGTCCTGCCACAGGCCAACTGTGTATCCCCCGCCTCAGTCCTGCCACAAGTCATTTGTGTTCCCTTGGCCTCAGCCCTGCCACAGGCTGGCTGCGTGTCCTCTGTCCCAGCCCTGCCACAGACCAGCTGCGTGTTCCTTGTCTCAGCTCTGCTGTGTCCCCCCACCCCAGCCCTGCCACAGACCAGCTGTGTGTCCCCTGTCCCAGCTCTGCTGTGTCCCCCTACCCCAGGCCGGCCTGGCACAGCCTCCCATGCACCAGCCCAGGAACTGCTTAAACTCACTAACCCAGCAGAAAATGTCACTGTCACTGCGCTGACTTTCTAAGGGGCCAGCAGCAGCCACCTGGCCAAAGAGGCAGCCAAGAAACAGGAGAGGAGGCAGGAGGCGAGCACCACCCTGCCAGGGGAAGGCAGAGTCCCCCCTTGGCAGGAGCAAGCTTAGCACTTTCCCTCCGTTTTGCCAGCTGCAATGAGCTTTACAGCTATTACAGACGCGCTGAGCACGTGCAGACACCATGGTTGTAGGTCTAGCCCCCAGACACACTTAAGCTGGCTGACAATGCTCCTCACCACGCGACGCTTCCCGGTTACCAGCCAGCTAATGAAGCTAGTGAAGCAGGCCGATACGGGGGAGAAAAGGAAAGGAAGACTGTAAACCACAAGAACATAAACGTGTATAACTACGATGAAAGGAAAGATGAAGAAACTCATTGCCTGGCTGTTGCTGAAAGGTGATAAGCTAGAACCTGTCCTACATTTATCAGGGAAAATGACTGCAGAAACCTACTAGTAAGTTGCAAGAATGAATGCTTATTTTTATTTTCTTTACTGGTTATTTAATACCACTCTCCACTAAATGCGCTCTCAGCTCAGGCTACCTTCAAATACTCCACTACAGTTCAAAGTTAGTTAAAAAAAAAAAACAAAACAAAACAAAACCAAACCAACAAACACAACCAAAACAAAAACATCCCACAGTAACCCCTCCTGCAATCCAAAATACATCCACACAGATAACCATGCAAGAGGACAGGAGAGGGTTTACACATGCCCCTGCAGTTAAATGATCTGAATTACATCCTTCAGCTCTGGCCTCGACATCACACTTCTGTGCAAGCTTCCTCAATAACTCTGTACCTCAGTCCTTTACCACAGAAAGCACAGAAAATTATTATTGACATCACCGTGATGCCAAGGGGACCCATGCACCCATCTGCTCACAGCTCTCATTCAAGTCACACGCTGCCACAAGAGCGTAGATGCCAAACAGGGGTATGTAACAGGATGGGGGGCAGGTCAAACCACGGTCCCCAGCTATGCATTAATAACAGCCTATAATAACAGGGAGATGATGTCATGCTGCCATTCTTAAAAACTTTGGGGATAGCTATGTTGAAATGTGAAGTATGACTGCAGTGCAGACAGGCACACCACTACCAGGTCTAATCAAGTGAGTGAGAAATAACTCCACCAAGTTGTAGAGCTTCAGTCTCCAGCACACTGGAAGAAAGCTGCTGGGAATCTTAGGTGCCCATGACAGGCACTGTGGAGTCATAATTCCACTTACTTTAAACATATTAGATGCAGCTAGTATGTATGTGCCTGACTGACCTGTGAGTGTATCTCCTGATGCCATTTAAACATACCTTAAACATACCATAGTCTTAAAATCAGTGATAATTTTGTAGCCGAGTACGCTCCCAAACAAGGAGGTAACTTAAAAGTTGAGAACACATAAAAGGCTTTTCACCTAAAAGCGTAAACTGACATTTGTCTCAGCAAAAGTGTTGGGCTTCAGTAGTTCTTCCTCCATCCTTCCTCTCCTTTCTTTTCCCGTCCCCTTGTTCCCAGCCCTCCCACTGAGCCCATTCAGCTGTTCACACAGTCCCACAGTGAACCAGATCGGGTAGCTGATGCAGATTAAAAATAATCCAGGAAAAAACAAAGAGTGAGGAGGAGGGAAGGTGGAAAAAATTTAAGTTCCTCAAATCAGTGCAAGATGGAAATGCAAAAATCATTGTCTCACTGCATCAAGGGAACGCCAGAGGGGCACAAACCTGCAGCGGGGCTCGATCAATTGCCACCACTGAAGGAACACTTGTCGTACTACAGTTCAACTCTTCCGGAGAAGGTGGAGACAGAATAGCTGTTGGAAAGTCTCTTGATACTGAGATGACCTGTTCTCTTCCAGGCAGCTGACACAGCACTCTCCTGAAAGCAGAGCCTGGCACCAGCTAGAACAATGAACATCTCTCTCCCACATGCATTTTTTCATCAGAGGCCCCAAATTCCAGCTCAGAGGTCCCAAGCTTCTGAGATCTGGTGTTTATCCAACATTCCCACACGGCCTGCAATCGCGCAGACTGCCAGTCCACTCCATGGAGCAGCAGGCCAGCCCACCATGACTCCTTCCAAGCCACAGCAGCCCACACTCTCCTCATGCTGCCATTTATTTCATGGCTGTGTGGCAGCTGTTAAGATCTTCACTTCTACTACGCTGGAGGCAGGTGATTCCAGGATTTCCTTCTGGACAACAAATAAGATGCCATACTTCATTTTGGAATTTGATACCCTGGCATCTTCCCTACACATTTAAGAAGCTTCACGTTCTGTGAACCATGCTAGCTTGGGAGAGCCCCATTTGTATTGAACGCCGCCACCCCCTTCCCCAGCAGAAACGTACCAGCAGAAACTGGGTAGGAACCAGGAGAACCAGTTGCTTTCTGTAAGCGGACCTGACACCAGCAGTCAATTTACCTACAGAGACTTACAGCCACTCAAACGGCAGCTCCTAATGTCCCGTGTGTTGTCGTGTCCCGTCCCCGCCCCCCCTCGGCATGCTCGCTCTGCCACACAACACAGAGAAGACTTGCATGTCACTTTGGGCCTCCATAGCGCAGGCTCCTCGGCTCCTCTATCTAGGAACTACCGCATGTCAACATGAAAAGAGAGCAAGACACTTCATGTCTTCTGGAAGAGCTGTCAACTATGCATTTAATATCAGCCTATGTCAGAGATGTGCAATTCACCCTACTGGTTTCTGAAGACAAAAATCCAGTGTTTCGTGATTAGGCCAAAAGTGATGACGACCATCCTTTCTGAGTCAACGTATACTTCTAGGAGCGTTATCGATCTACAGTGAGCAAGCTGCTCTTGGCAGCTGTTAGGTCTGGAGTTCACACAACACAATTTGGTAGCCACAAGAATAATAACAGATTATCTGCTGAATGTTTGCCTTCCAGTGGGAAGTGTATGAAATGACTATGCACAAATCCCATTCAGGATTTAATCCTGCCCTGGAGTTCACACAGAACTTCAGTGCACAAAACCATTAGTGGGAGATACCAGCACCAGAGGTCAGAAACAATTCAATAACACAAACTCCTCCAGCTCAGGCCAAACAGAGTGCTCACACAGAAACAGCTGCATCCATCCGTATGTTGATCTTGGTAATATGTCAAATCAAGACTTCATCCATATGTACAATAACAGAGCACTGTAACCTTGGCTATCAGCCAGCTGCCTCACCCTCTGCCCAAAAAGGTTACAAAGCAAATCCCAAACAACATTTCCAAGTACAGAAGGGACAAGAAGGTGACGGAGAGACCAGCCAAAATGGATATAACACAGGCAAATCACGCCAGACTAACCCGACTCCCCTTCTGGGAAGCAAATATGGGCTCCGTGGCTGAGGGGAGAGCAGGGGGTGCTGGACACCTTGACTTTGTGTCAAAGGCCACGCTAAGTCTCCCACTACAGCCTTCAAACCAAAGTGCAGAGGAGCAGCCTGGATAACGGGACGGACAATAATGGTGGGAAGAAAACTGTCTGGAACACCAGGCTCAAGGGACTGCCATCAGCAGCTGCAGCCTTCACCTGGCTGCCGGTTACTAATGGCATCCCTTGAGGATCAACACTGGGGCCAGCCCTGCTTAGAAGTTTTTTGATGACCTGGAGAGGGACTAGAGTACACTCTCCAAAGTTTGGGGACTTGGGGAAAGCACGCTTGCTGGAGGGCAGGGCTACTAATCAGAGAGACTTCAACAACCTGGAGAATGGCTTGACAAAAACCTCAGAAAGTTCAACTCTAGCTAGAGTGAAGCCCCATGCCTGAGGTGGGGGGGAAGGCTGTTGGCACAGTGTCTCCATCAGAAGGCACCTGGTAAGCCAGCACATTGCCCAGGAGCCAGCAGCACACCCTGGCAACAAGGGCAGCCAGCCCTGCCGCCTTAGCTGGAGCGCAGCCGGCAGGGCAAGGGGACACATCCTGCCCTTCTGCTCAGCACTCCTAAGACCATTTGGAGAGCTGGGTCCAGCTTCGGCTCCCCAGCTCAAGTGACATACGGGAAGGAGTCCAGCAGAGTCCACAAAGGTGGGTCAGCTGGAGGCATGGGGTGTGGAAAGAAAGGCAGAGAGCAGCGGCAGGTTAGGTCAGCCTGGGAATGAGAGGGGCTCTGGGGAGATGTTCCTGCTGTCTGCAACTCCTGAGCGGGAGGTGGCATGCAGACAGGGCCAGACTCTTCTCAGAGATGCGCAAGGACAGGCCGAGGGACAAGGGACACCAGCTGAAACAGGAGAAAATCCAACCAGGCACATGGAAAGAATTATTTGCCACGTGCACGGTGGTCAACACCGGACAGGGCCCGAAGCCGGGGTGGCATCGCCATCCTTAAGATATACTAGGAAGCGGGCTGGACACGGCCCTGAGCACCCTGCCCTACCGGGACAGCTTCTAGCAGGAGGCTGGCCTAGAGATCTCCAGAGGTCCCTTCCCCCCGCCCACGGGGCGCACAGTACAGGTTTTGCCGTAAAAAATACTGGAGAGGACGTTCCACACCAGACCTGTGTCTCAAACGTTACATGCCAAACGGTAATTTCCAGGAAACAATTCCCTTCACAAGTCGCACCAGGAACCGAGCTGTAAATTTCCACAACTCATCTCACCCTTCATCCTTCAGCATCTCTAAGCGGACAGGACGCTGCCTGCGCACCCAGCCCGTAGCGGCCCCAGAGACAAAGCCGGGACAGGCAGAGGCACCTCTCCCCTCCGTGAAACCCGGCGCGGCCAGGGAAAGGCACCAACGCGACAAAAGAAGTGACATTTTTCACTGCACAAAGTAAGGCCAGGCCAGAAAAGCAGAAAGAGCAGAAAGTAGTTGCCGATGGAGAGCAGCCAGGCGGGATGGCTTAGCCACCTTCGCCGTGTTTTTTTCCCTTGTTTACTTTACTCCGGTTCTGAAGAACTCCACAAGGAACAGGGCGTTTTGAAACGCCGGGATCCCCACAAAAGCGTCTTCCCGCACATCCTACAGTCCTGGGGAGAAGGAAGCTCCACGGGGCGGCTTTTATAGAGGAAAATGGCCGAGCGCAAATCCGTGCCAGACCACCCTCGGTTTACATCCCCCGAACGCAGTCCCGAGCGCCGCTGCCTCCTTCCCCTTCACGTGAGCCAAAACAAAGGACACGGGGGCAGGAGCGCAGCCCCGGGGCGCAGGCGGGCGGCGGCGGGTGGGGAGGCCGAGCCCGGCCGGGCGCCTCACGCCAGCCCGGCTCTGCCGCCACTCTCTGCCCATCTTTGTGCTCCCGCTCCCCGCGGCTCCTCGGCCCCCGCCCCGGCAGCCTCGTGTGACCCCCGCCGCGGCAGCCGCTCCGCCCCAGGCCCCAGCCCGCCCGCCCCGCCGCCGCCGCTCCCCCGCGGCCTCCTTGGCCCCCTCAGCCGGCCCCGCGGGCCGCCGAGCCCCGCGCCCCCGGCCCGCACGGCCCCGCAAGGCCGCTCCCGGCCCCGCATCGCCCCCCCCCCCCACCGCCCCTCAGCTCCGGAGCTCCCCCGGACCCGCCGAGCCCCGCGCCGGGCCGCCCCGCAGGCCCCTGCCCCGCTCCCGCCGCCCCCCCCCCCCCCCGGCCGGGCCAGGCCTGCCCCGCCACCGCGGCCCGCCGGGCCCCCGGGGCGCCGCTCGCTCGCCCGCGGGTAGGCGGTGAGGGGCGGGAGGCGCGGCGGGGCCGGGCCGAGCCGGGCCGCGGGGCCCCCCGCGGGCGCTTACCTCCGACCCGGTACATGTTGGCGGCCATGCCCGGGACGGGGCCGGGTGCGGGGCGCGGGCCGCTCCCGCCGCCGCCTCCAGGTGCCGGATCCGCTGGAAAATGGAGGCTGGAGCGGCCGGGCGGGGGAGGGGAGCGGGGGAATTAAAGGGGCCGCGCCGGCTGTCGCCCGGGCGGGGGGAGCGGGGGGCGGGGCGGGCCCGCGCGGGGAGCGGCCGGCGGCGGGAGGGGAAGGAGCCGGCCCCGCCCGCGGGCTGTGAGGCGGCGGCGCCGGCCGGGGGGCGCACGCACCGGTACACACACCCCCACACCCCGGCACACCGGCTGTGCTCACACACGCTCACAGGCACACGCACTCCCTGCCTGTGCTCACTCGCAGACACACACGCTTGTGTGTGTACACAGTCACACAGAAACACCCCGACATGGATACACCGCCTGTCCTCTCACGCACACCCCGCCTGTGCTCACGCACACGCTGACACACAGCCTGCCTCTCCTCACACACAGACATACACCTACAGCGCCTGTCACACACACGGAGACACACACTGCCTGTCCTCACGCACACACCCTGCCTGCCCTCGCACAGGCACACACACACACCCTGACACTGATATACCGCCTGTCACACACACGGAGACACACAGCGCCTGTCTTTACACACAGAGACACACACACCAGTGCTCTGCCTGTCCTCACACACACCCTGCCTGTGCTCACATACACACCCCAGCACAGATACACCACCTGTCCTCATACACACCCTGACACATGGCCTGTCCTCACACACACTGGCACACCAACACACAGCCTGTCCTCACACACAGACACCAACATACACCTACACCACCTGTCCTCACACACACAGAGACATACAGCTACAGCACCTGTCGTCACACACATAGACTGCCTGTTCTCACATACAGCGCCTGTCTACACACACACACAGAGCCTCTTGTCACACACACACTTTGCTGTCACCCCATCACACACACCCTGCCTGTCCCCACACATCCCTCCTCACACAGCTCACCCATGGCCAGCCAGGCTCAGCCCCCCTCACACACCCTGCCTGCCCTGGTGTGGACAGGCCACACACATACAGACACGGCCTGTCCTCATGTACAGCCTGACACACACACTCAACCACCACCGGCGCTCACACACATCTGCCTGTGCACACAGCTCTCCTCACATGTACACTCGCTGGGTATTCTCACAGCCTTCCACCGGCACACCCCTATACCCGCACACAGCCCTCCTCACACACACCTGCCTCTTCTCACAGCCCTTCTCACACCCCCCACCTGTACTCCCCCACAGCCTCCGCATACAGACACCACCTGTACTCGCAAACAGCCCTCGCGCTGCCTGTCTTTACGCACGCACACCCAGCCACTACAGCCTGTCCCCACACTGGGCAGCAACAGCAGCCCACTCCACAGACACAGCCCTCCTTGTGCACACCCGCAGCCTGTTCACACCGTGCGAAACACCCCCTCATACTTATACCTACACCCATATGCTGCCTACTCCCTGTGTATGTCCCTCCAGCCCTACCCACGTGCCCTACACACTCCTCCTGCTCACACACAACCCCCTTCTACACCATCTCCCTCAGATCTCCAGGACATCCCTGGCCTGTCCCTTCCGTGCTTGTGTCACCCACTGCCATTGCTGAGGCTGTCACCCCTCCTCAGGTGTCAGCCTGACAGGGGAAGCGTGGCTAAGGGTTTTCACTTTCCCTTGCCCACTGACCTGGGGGTGTCACCAGTCCCAAGCATAGCAGGGGCTGCACCGAGCAGGTACATCCCTTCTCCACCTGTGCACAGCTCTTCTCTGGGTGTCTCCTCAGCAGCCCTGCAGCAGTTATGCGGTTGTTGAACAGTCACCAGCTCCAGATCACTCTGCAAAACTTGCACACTCCTGCTGCCATTTCCTCTCCTACAGGAACTGACTGGCTGATGCCAAAAAACGCCCCAAGAAACCATCATCCTTTGGTACGTAACACCTTTATGGAAGGTCTCCCAGCAAAGGCTGGCAAAGTGCAGCACAGCAGGTGACGGGCCACCTCCCCCCGCCCCAAGAACACCCCTCCACGTGTCTGGCTGAGGATGGATGGCAAATGCCAACAAAAAAGCTACACCTCCAACAGCCAGCACAGGCAGACTCGGGTGCCAATGGCCTCTCATCACAGCAGGATGGCTACACCCGCTCCTCCGCTCCAGTGCAGAGCTGCAAGGTCATCTGGTGTTGCCTGAGCCAGGTGTCAGCCCAGGAGACCCTCTCACAGTCAGACAGGTCACGATGGCCAAAAAATAGCTGTCACAAAACACTGTGCTGGAGTAAAATGGTACACAGCACACACGGTCACAGCCTGCGCCAGGGCCAGGCACGGCCCCTGCCTTCGCTCTCAACCCCGGCTCTCAGAAAGTCCTGAAACAGCTACACGAGTGCCCGAGACACCCGCATCTGCCGAAGTACATCCACTCAAAAAAGAACGGGGCTTTTGTTAACATTCACTTTGTGTGTCAGGAAAAAACCCAACCACCCAAATCTGTGACAGCGCTCGGATCCCAGCGGGGCACGGGGCTCTGCTTTCACGTTTCCAACACGCACAAGGAGTGCAGCTGGGCGAGGAAAGCACTTCTGGAGGTGAAAATCAGCCAAAAGAGTTCAATGTGCCGGGGGGAGGGTGGGGGGGTGGGGCATCACCATGGTATTTCCTCCTTTGTGAAGTGGGGGAGAGCACGCTGGCACAGGGCACAGCCGTCGGGGACACCGCAGGACACGAGGGCTGGCTCTCCCCGGGCTGCTCCTGCAACCGTTCCACAGAGCGGAAAATAATCCAGTAAGATAATTCAGCAGAAAAATTACCCAGAATAAGCATTTACAAATCACATCATGGGGCGCTCAGTAGTTGCACCCGAAGCAGCGGATAGTCACAGGGCATCAACTGCTCTTTGCAGATGCTAAGTTGCGTTTCAAACCACAGCAACAAAAACACATCGGAATTTCCCTGCGGATCCTCTTCCAGGTTAAGCGATAGCCGTGGTTACCGCTGGGGTGATGCACAACGGGAAGGAGCCAGCTGTGGCCTGGGGTGGAGCGGGCCCTCGCAACGCCCATCTCCCACCACGGCAAACCCAGTCCTTCCCCCCAGGGCTCTAGGTGCATCCTGAAAGGGCATCACTTGCGCCCCACACCTCCCACGCAGCAGCCAGGGTGCAGCTCCACCAAGAAATGCCAAGACCTGCAAAAGAAAGACAGCGGTGCTTTGAGAGCCCGGTCTGAAGTTGCCGGCAGAAACGGGTTTGTCCCAGCACACGTGGGCGAGGGAGGCTGGCTGGTCTACTGCACGCGACCCGACGCACCCCAGCCCTGAACCCTGCTGCACTCTTCCCTAATATCCTTCTGGAAGACGGGGGAGTGCACCCATGACCCCCCCAGGACTTTCAGCTTGTCATGGAGAGCTCACATATACTCACCAGAGATGTGGGGCTGGTCCTCTGCTCCCCCCACTGCCAGCACCCCAGCCTTCCCGCCGTCCTGGTCCCCTCGGCTTGCCCCCTCCTTCCCGTGCCGAGACGAGCTGGTCCGTGGGCTCTGAAGGGCGAAGCTGGGACTGCGTCTCTCCCACGCTGCCAGGCCCTTGGTAGCTGTGCAGAACACATGCAGCCAAAACGCAGCCTGCCCCCACTTGTCACCCTGAGCTGCCCCACAGTGCCCCCCACCTCGCCAGGCCCCCTCTGTGGCTTCTGGTGCTGTATTGGCACTCCAGTCCCATCCCCAGTTCACCCCCTCCCCAGCTACCTACCTTCTTCCTCCTGCCTGGAATTATCCAGCCTCCACTCAGAGCCACTGGGGTGGGATTTGCATCCCCTCCTCCAGCAAAGGGCTCAGGCCACCACCATGCCTGCAAGCCTGGCCAGAGCACAGGACGGGGCTGGGGCACCCACAAGAGCTGTGAGACCTGCGTGCTCCAAGAGCTGCCTGGCCCACTGCCAGGGGCTCCCTTTGCCCCAGCAGCCACCCGTCCTGTGGGCCAGGGGAGCGCAGGGGTGCAGGCTGCTCCAGCTCAGCATTCCTACTGCTGCCTCCAACCTACTGTATCCCGGAGACCACGGCCACGGGCCCATTTCCCAACATTTTTTCAGCTTTCTGCCTCAAAACAGCTGCTTTACCTCTTTCCTCCTCTCCACCTCGCTGCGCCCCAGCACCAAGCCCAGGCACCTGCCGTCCCAGTCCCTCTCCCACTGCTCTCCGAGGAGCACATACAGCTCCAGGCTACCGCAGCCCCAGCCTTCCCCCACTAAGACCCCCACCTCAGCACCCTACCACCACTATGTCCATCTAATGCAGCCCCCAGACCACAAATGGGCACCAGCCTGGTCCCTCCTCCCTGTGAGGGGCTGAGGACTGGCTGCTAGAGAGCTGTTCAGATCCATGAGAGCCGCAGGAGGTGAGCGGGTCCCTCTGAGACAGGAGGAATCAAGGGGCAGGGGAGAGGGCAGCAGGGCTGCAAAAACTGCAGGAAGGCTTGATGCCGGGGAAGACGTGCAGATCCACCAGCTCTACCCTGGAAGTGCGGCTGGGCAGCTGGATAAATAACGCAAGCGATCTCTCCGCGCCAGAAAGCCGCACTGCTGTCTCCTACTGGAGACAACTGCCCCAGTCATGCCAGAGCAGCCCCCGCTGAGAGACGACGCAAGGGACGGGTGTGTGCTTTCATGTCCAGTTTTATTAGTGTTGCATTAGTACCATAAAATAGTTGACGAGGTCGAGCACGTTGCAGTTTGTTCCAAAAAAAGGCTATTTACATTTAATCTGTCTTCATAAAAAAAAAAACAACAAACAACCAACCCAGCAACCTAGAACCCAAACAATACAACAATGAAACAGATGGACAACTCTGGAATCTACAAAGTGGTAACGTCCCCTCATACGCCGCGGCCCAGACATGGCTGGTGGCACGCAGTCCCCGTACCCACGCCGGCACGGCGCTTCCCCATGGCCACAGCACATACGCAACCAGGCGGGCGACACGCTGGCAACCCTCTCGCCAAGGCGCAAAGCAGCAGCTCACTGGATGTGGCCCCGTACCTGTGTGCTCTTCCTTAAGAAAACCAATAACCTGCTGCTTTCCAAGTTGGCATGTCCCCTTCTCCCCCAGTCTGTCCCAAAGCAGCCAAGTGAGCCTGCAGGAGCCAGCCCTGCCAGGAGCATCTCCCTGGAGAACCCCGTTGAAGAGGCTCCAGGAAACCTTCTGGAGATGCTGCTGCTCATTTCTGGCCTTCTCCCTGACAGTGAAGCCCAGAAGGAGTGTCATACTAAAATGCCACCACACAGCTATCCGCCAAGATTGAGACACCCTGAATGAAGGGGACAGAGGCATTGCATCCAACCTAGCTTCAAGAAAGCTCCAGGGCCCCCAGCCCTTTACTGCTGGACAGTGGGACTGCCCTAATCCCAGCCTTCTCCGGCTGTTTGGCATGCTGAGGGATCGGGAAGCCCACTGTCTCTGCTGCCTCTCGCCAGGATTCTCTTCTCCAGCTTGGAGGTGCCAGCGTGATGCCCTCTACCCTGGCTCTCCAGCGCTCCCTCCAGCACTTGCTGCTGGCGAGAAATGCGACAGCCTTCGCTGCAATCACAGGTTAAGTGCAGGGCAGCGTGGTTCTCGGCTCAGTTTGATGACTGAAAGCAAACAGGCACATCTCCAGCCCCAGAAACCTCCCAGCCACCTACCCCTGCCCTCTCGGCAGGATAAAGCCACGAGTGCGTGCTAATTACAGCAGCAAAACACAGCCGAAGAGACAGCGGCTCTCCCCAAACTCATGCGTAATTAAGGAGCGCTCTGCAGTTACCGCTGAGATGTAAACTGTAACAATTAAACTGGATGGGAACTGCAGCGCTGAGCTCAAGCAGCCGCCCAAGATGCCCACACTGCCACCAGCGCCGCGGGAGAGCCAGCCCTGACCTTAACGCTGGCAGGGCTCAGGTCCGGCCTTTGTCTCCAGGAAACTCAACCCAGAAGAGCAGGAAGCGCTCAAGGTGTGACACAATCCCACAAAAACCTGCTGTCTTTCCTCCGCTCCAGCGCTGCTAAACTAGGTCAGCCCAGCGCAGCAGCGAGCCCGTTCCCAGCACCTCACCCGAGCAAGGCAGGGCCCTTCGCCCAAGAGCAGCCGGGAAAGAAACTGGCTGCTTTGAGAAGCCACAGCCAGGGGAGCAGGAGGTAGGAGCTCTGTGGGGAGCAGGGGCGAGCTTTGGGACACAAAGGGACAGGGAGACCAGGGGACACTGCCTTCAAAGCACCTCTCAGCCAGAGATCAGCTCAGATGCTGCCCCTCCAGCCCCTGCTCTCCGAAGCAAGCCCCATCTAACACAGGCAGATGAGGTAACGCCACTGCATTTCTGCATCCGAGTTGCACTTTCCTGGCCAAAACTCTCGAGAGCTGAACACGGAGAGATTCC
Source organism: Falco punctatus (assembly GCF_963210335.1). Classification (NCBI taxonomy): domain Eukaryota; kingdom Metazoa; phylum Chordata; class Aves; order Falconiformes; family Falconidae; genus Falco; species Falco punctatus. The sequence continues at coordinate 26,354,110 of NC_137591.1, forward strand.
GTCTCTGCCCTGAGCCATCCTTCGGCACGCATCGGCCTGCATGCAACCGCCCAACCCCACCAGGCTGGCACAGCTCTGCAGGCGCGGGCCCGTTGCTGCCCCAGCAGCTCTCCCTGGCCCACAGCAGGGATGCTTCTGGCTGGAGGGGCTGCTAATGGCAGGATCCCCCAGGAAGCTGCTGGGGAAACTGGGAGGGCGAGACACCCACAATCAGTCACTCATTCACATCCCTAGGCACAGAGCCCCTTCCCAAAATGGCCTGAGTCACGTGCGTGCTTTGACGCTCATTTTTCTTAAGAGACAGAAACCTGTTTCTCCTCCAATCAGGGACAGAAACAGCTGCACAGAGCAGCTCCACACAATACCAGGAGGAACAACAGAGGCACAACGCCCCGACCAGTGCAGCACCCCCAATCTCGGGTGCCAGCCCTTGCCTCCGAGGCTGGGAATCGCCACAGCCAGCTCCGGGTGCATAGCTGCCCGCCGGCAGGCCCAGCCTGCCACTGCTGGGCTCCAGGAGGACAAGGCTGAGAAGCTGGGATGCTTCCTGGCATGGAAGAGGTGTTTCAGAGCAACGGCAGCTTTCCACAAGGGAGAAACCCTGCGGAGATACAAGCCCTCAGGTCTGAGGTGTACAGAGAGTTTCCCAGTGAATTCACCCGTGTAAAGTTAGAACAAAACGCAAACCAACATGAAATGCAACGAGCAGAAGTGTTTCTCTCACACGTACATACACACACACATACAGAGTAGAGCAGGGCAACACACATTTGATAGGCAGGACCCTGGAAATCCTGTCCTAGCTACCATTTGTTTCTTTACAGTAGGTTGAAATACAAAGAGGAGCACAGTGATGGTTCCCCCCCTCACCCCCCCAGTAAACAAAGTTATTGCAGTCGGTCAGTCCTCCCCACCTCTGCAGCAGTAACACACCCCGACACCCAGAGCTGCTCAGGCTGCATGCGGCTCCTGACGCTGGAACTCAGCCCCATCGTTCTTGTCACACCAGCGTGAGACTCAAGGAAGAAATCACACACTGACTAATTTCCTTTAAAAAAAGTTTTGGGGTTTTTTTTGATGCAACAGCCTCAATAAAGAAAAAGAAGTGATGTGCTTATATACCATCTCCCACACTACTGCTGCTAGGCAACGCTATACACTCCCAGAGCATCAGCTCAGGTCAACCGAAAATGCATGAACTGAGGGACACAACAACATTCCAACTACAGCTGAGCTGCTGCCACAGCCAAGAGCTAGCAGACGGCAGGCAGACCTGCCTGCGGGACGAAACAGAGTATTGCAACTAGACAAGATGTCCTGCCCAGCAGCATGCCACCAGGCGCGGGACCACATTCTCCTCCCCTGCGTGGTTTGAAGGGAATACCCAGTTCATGGCCAAGTCGGTTGCACTTGTGCTGGGAAAGGGCTTCATGAAATCAGAGTCAGTGAAGCAGCCTGTGCTGTGAACCTCGACAGGCACTAGATCCAGCAGGGACCACACGTTCGCTTAATAACCCCTTGCTCCCCATCAGCAGAAGACTGAACAGAGACACCACCGCTGCCCTGCCCAAAAGCGCCCAGGTGGTCCCTGCACTGAGCAGGACCTGCCAAGCAAGGCCAAAGAGGGTTCCCCAAGCCTTTAAAAACCCAAGGGTAAGGGGTTAAACAAAAAAGAATAAAGAAGAAAGGTTCAAAAGCATCATCGCCATCAGAAAGTGCCTTCTGGAAATGCTCACAGAGCCTGGCCTGCCCACTGGGGTGGGACCCAAAAGGACCCCATCAAAAACTTCAGTCCTTTACTCTGGAACACCAGAGATGTCTGTTCTTCCACATGGCAAACACACAGCTCCCACTTCCCCCCAGGCATGCCTCGGAAAGCTGGGAGAGCAAAAGACCATATCTGGAGCACCCAGAGCCACCCAGACATGCAGCTTGTCACGCTGTCTCCTTGTAAAAGAATCTCCTTGTCCTGGCACCCCAAGCATCCCTGGCAGCAGCGAGGTGTACAAAGCAACCACAAGTACAGCTGGAGCCAAAACACAGCGCCAGACACCTGAAAATCTCACTCTTCCATCTCACAGGGCACCTTGCTGCCCAAGGTGGACAGAGAACCTCACTGGCTTCATCCCCTCTCACATCCCAACTACAGCTTCCACCGCACCTTGGGACTGAAACCCCCAGCAAAGCCTCAACCCACAGGCAATGCCGCACCAGGGCAAAAGCATATCCTGCTGGGGAAGGGATGCAATCCACAGAGAAATGCCCATGGGGAGGAATATTAGGAAAGCAGAAGGTACGGACAACGTCCTTCTGCAGAGCAGCCCGCAGGAGGCTGCCGGGGCAGACCGTTAGTCTCCCAGTCCCTGTGAGAAGAGGCCCCAGGTGGTTCAAGGGGACGGCAAAATCGCGCTCCCACAGCAGCCCCGAGGCCAGGCAGCCTGTGCCCAGCCTGGGGGGACGTGCGTGGGGGACGGCAGCAGGCTCTGGGGAGCACAGGGCAGTCAGGGCAGGACAAAGGCAGCAGATAAAGCAGCCCACGCTACCTCACGTGTGCGGTTTGACAGATGGACGGGAAGGCAGCTGGACATGCAGAGCGCCTGGCTGGCTCCCAGTCCAGCCACTACAGTGATGTATTACTTCACAGACAACGGCTCATCTTCCTGGGTTTGTTTGGGTTTTTTTGGCAACTTAATTTTTTTTCTCTACTTTTTTTTTTTTTTTTTAGAAAGCATTAAAAAAAAATCTGCAGCTGTTAAGAAAAATCCTTTCCCTTTAGAGGCTGGACGAGGTTTTATTGACAGGTAAATAATCGGTGTGAGTATGTAAATAGCAGCGACCCCACTGACGCGGTGTCCCTCAGCAGCGCAGCCAGCTGCGGGGACATTGTGACTGGCTCGGTTTGGTCATTGTCACAGACCTGGAACATTGGCCTTTCCTTACACCTACTGTTTTCCTAATTCCTGTTCCTGCCCAACCCTCCTGAGGCAACGCTTCAGCACAAACACCTGCCCGTCCCTGTGGCAGACTCCATACTCTGAAGGGGATCTCCTCTGAGACCTCCCTAGCTATGAGAGCGGTTTGTTTTCCAAACCAGACAGCTGAACTCGCCCCAGACTCGCTGATCTCTCGTCCTTTGGCAGCAGGAAGAAAGACTGGCCATCTTTTTTACCTAGAAACACAGAGGGAGGGGGCCAAACGCACTGTAAAGCACATGATCTTCTGCAAAATCCGTTCAAGCTGATCCACGGCTCCCCCAGCCCACTCACACCAATGAGGTCTCAGGTTAATAAGCAGTGCAGTTATTCAGCTATCTGCTCGTAAGTGGTAGGTGTTCTTGGGCAGGGTGCCCGCTCCTGCCAACTCCCCCACAACTTCATGTTGTCAGCACATCTATAGTTAAGACTGGGGTTTTTTGCCTTTGTTTAAAGGGGTTTCCTTCCCTTGTAGTAAACTTAAGAGTTAATAGAAAAAAGTAATTCAAAAGTAATCCAAGCACATCTGTAATTAATTCTGCAGGAGAGGGCAAAGCGACGCGAGTCAGAGTTGGCACGCAATTCCTGGCTCCTGGTGTGCAGTCCCTGGGACGGACAGAAGGTCCCTCCGCCGAGCACGGCTAGAAGTTAGATTTGGAGTGTCCAAATATGCAGATGGGAAAGTGCTTGACATGAGAGGACCACTGTGCTGCCAGCTGAAAGAACTTGACGTCATTCCACTCCACACCATCGATCAAGACTGCAGGGGAGGGTAAAAAGAGAGGAGAGTTAGCAAATTCCGAGTGGAAGTGGCCAACCTGAAAGAGCTTTGCTGGAAACCTCCCCCTAGTCAGCTGAGGGAGGCCTGGCCACATTCTGTGCTCAGGGCACACGCTGCTCTGCCTGGCCACCCCTCCGCTGTAAATGGTTGCACACACAGGGGAGAAAGGCTCAAGAGTAGACCAGGTTTAGGAGAACAGCTCAGACTGTTGTTCCAGCATCGTTCACTGACACTGGAGCTCGCCAGACTGCTGATTTCAGCATCACCTGATCTGATCTCCCAAATTTCCTAAACACACTCCATTTTATTTTTTGGGCAAACACACTCTTGCAGAGATGGCCATCAGTCTCTCCGCGCTGGCACCCTTAACCAGGAGACCTGCATCTGCTAACAAGGTGTCACGTGTTCTGTGGCCACCCTTCACACACACCAGTCTCACAGGGACTGGGCCAGGATTAGTCAGGTGACCTAAGCAGATCCCTCTGCTGTTAGCAGCGGTGAAGATTATCACCTGAATGGGCCACAGGGATATTTTTGACACTGGATGCACAGCTCCACTGACAGCCCCTTTAGGTCTGTCTGCCAGATGCAGGTATGGCCCCTGCTGCGGCTGTGCCTTTGTGCCAGAGCCCTGCCTAGAGCAGCAGCCACACTCCCACCGCCCTCCACCACTGCCTGTACCAGACGTGCAGGAGAAACAGAGAATGACAGGGAGGGGAACAGAGCCCGGCCCAGCCCTTGCCCTCATCCAGGGCACTGATTCAAGAGGGGTTCCTAGGCAAGAGAGGATCTTCCCCACATCCCAGACCTACTAAGGCATTCCCCGGTGCTGGATACACCCAAGCCCGCTCCCCAGGCACACCCCCATTACGCTGGCTCCAGGGCATGGGGCAGGACACCGGGTCAGCCCTTTCTTTGCCTGACAGCTGAGCCTCACCCCAGAGCCCGACAGGATGCAAACGCTGCACTTACCGCGCAGCATGTTCTGCTGATGTTTCGCTGTGCAAATCAACCTGCTGATTCCTTCGATACACTGGCTCTTTGACTCAACCTCCTTGTCTTTCGTTTTCTTGGGCAAAAACATCACTGGAAGAAAATCAAACCGGCATACAATGACTCTCCGCCATCCACAGCAACTGCACCAAGACTCCTTTGGGTTTTTGCACTGAAGTGTTCATGTCTGAAAATTCTAACTCTAATTTTAATTCCTACAATCAGCCCTGTTTGGCAGGAGTTTGACTGCACCGGTAGTACTCAGCACCATCACCTATGCACGTGGACATCTTAGCCCTAAGTGTCTCTACGTGAAACACTCCCAGGTCATTCCCAGGCCCCAGAGGGCACCTGCAGGGTAACTCCTGTTGCTGTGTTGGGACACCAGGGGAAAACAGGGGCATCTGCAGCAGCCCTCAGCCTTCACCCTGCGCTGGGCTGAGGGGATCTGCCGGATGGCCGCATCACCTAGGGGGAGTCCCACAGGCTGCAGAGGGCTGCCGGGCAGCGCTGAGCTCCAGCCTCCCGGCATCTGCAGGCAGGTTTGCTGCACCAGCAGCGGTCTGACAGCAGCCCAGCTGCACAGACGCCTGGGGAGCAGGAGGGACTATAAACTATGTGCAGTTGGTGGAGAGAGAAGGCTTTAGGAGAGCTAAAAAATGGGTCCAGTTCCCTGAGAACTGTCCAAATGAACAAAGGTGTACTAACTGACTGCACAAAAGCTGGTGGTGTTGAACAGCACTGTTCCACGCTGGGCCAGCCCCAGCGAACAACATTTTGAGCATCCCAGAATTGCTTCTCCCACAAGCATGCCACTCAGAAAGGGTGCGGGCAGGGGTGGGAGCCCTGGTACCAGCAGTGCCACAGCTATGTTGGCCTGGGAGTGACGTGGCTATAGGGTCATCCCACCCTTTTCCTGCAGTCACTGGTCCAGAAGGTTCTGTTAGCCTTCTCTCAGAGCCCCCAAAACCCCTGCTTCCACCAGGAATGACCCCCAGGCAGGAAGATGCCAGGAAGGACAGCTAGTGGCGGCCAACCGTAAGTGCAGAACTGCCTCGTGGCTTCCTTGAAAATAGTCACCGAGGGCCGTTCTCGATTTCTAATATGTTTCACGTCACCAAGGCCAGGAGCAAATACAGAATTATTGACATTTAAAACACTCTTCCTGTTCGTTCTGAGAAAAACTCAAAGCCATGATTTTAAGAGCAGGAGATTAAAAAAAGAAAAAAAATTAATGCCAAGCTTTGTGCTGAGAGCATTTCTCTTCTACCTCCTTTCATCCCACAAAGCACTCTGTACAAGAACAAGGAAGCTCCAGTAGAAAAGCTTACGTTGCTGCAACCCCACTCTGAGTGACACCACCACCTCTTGTATGTACAAGCACACCTAGCAATGGCTTGGCAGCTCTGGCTGGTCCGGCTGCAATAGTGATATTTTAACATAAGGACACCACATCAAATCATCCAAAACATCTCTGCCGGGGGCTGCTGCCTTATGCTGCAACATGATGGGATGCACACATGTCCTGCCTCTGTCTGCATCTCTGTCATGTGGCAGAGAGCAGAGCACAGAGCTATACAGGCTGAAGTGTCTGCCCTGAACTCTGGTAGTCGTGGCAAAAGGTGCTTCTTACCTAATCCAGCACCAGCAGGTTCACAAGGAACACGAGGATGCTGCCCAGAGCAGGGTACCTCCTGGCTTTCTGCATAGCCACCCACAAATGTCCTTGCTCTGTCCACACCTTTGTTCTTTCGAGCTATACAGTCTCAGCTGCTCAGCTGTAAGGGTGAATACATCATCTTTTTACAGCACAAAGAAGAACTACCCTTTCAAACTATCACCTTTGCAGTCTTTTTTCATCTACAGACAGAGTAGAACTTGGGGGATAAAAATATGACTAAGGTTCTGTAATGCAGGACAGATAAGTCAGACAGCTTTGGAGTGGCAGAACAAGGAGAACAGCATTGCATTCTTGGCCTTTGGCAGCAGTAAACGTGTCCACCTTACCTTTCTTGTTCTTCTCTTTTGTCACGACAGTCATGGACATTGTTGGAGTGGTGGCAATCTCACCGCTGGCAGGTAACCTGCTGACCTGGAGGGACCGGAAAGTGCATTTCAGTGTGTTTTTGGTAGTGGAGGGGTCCTTCTTCTCCGGGTCTCTCTTTCTGTCCATGGGTGGAGCTGCAATCCAGTAATCCACCTGCAGGCCCATCAACTCAGCACCGAGGCTCTGGCTGGAAAGCAAGAGAAGAAGGTAATCTCTGCACAGCACTCAGCAGAGTTCCCCCATCTGTGTTATTTCAGAGTGGCTGCCATTCCTGACCAGATAGTCAGAGGACAAGCGACCCGTCTCTTTGGGAGATCAGGCAGCAACGTTTCACAGTGAGACCCAATAATCACAAAAACACAAGAAGTCACCACTGAGCGATGCAGCCTGGGTCACGTTACATGGTGGCATCAGCTTGGCAGCAAAGAACTGCAATAAGCTGAGAGACAAGATGACGTGCTGCTCAGCCACAGGGACGAGCAGTGGGAAAGGGAGCGGAAAAGCAGTTTCCTAAATGCGATGCTGAGTTCAGTGGCCCAGGCAGCAAAGGCAACCCCTGAGGCGGCCCAGACCATTCCCAGTCTTCGAATGGGAAAGAGAGGCTATAAACACCTTGCTGCTGCCTCCCAACCACTGACAGTAAATGACTCAGGTTAGGCACACCACTGCCAAAATCAACTCTGAGTCAGGGTGAACAAAGAGCTGGTGGGTCCCTGAACTTTACGCACTCGGTTCCCAGTTTCCCTGACCTTCTTCCATCTCCTATGTTCATGAGCTCTTCCTGCCACCAGCTGCTCCGCCAGGTTATGCAGGATCTCTGCTCTCCCCAGGTCCCTGTAACGGAGTTGGCGTGGGGTGACCTGCTCTACAGCCCTGCTGTGTGCTGGGAAATTCCAGTGCTGGAAAAATGCTCCGCCAGTCCTGTGTTGTTTGCTGAACAACGGCAGATTTCAAGACACTATCTGCTGTTGACAACTCCTGTGCATTGTGCGGTAACAGATGTGTGTCACTAAAACACGCTGCCAGCCTCTCTCGAGACAGGGAAGATGAGCAGCTTGAGAAATTCCACCTCTTGCCTTCTCCTGCCTCTCACTAGCTAACCCTGAGTGGAGCAGAGTTTTATCGTTCAGCAGACCTACAGCTGAGAGAGTGTCAACCATACACACTTCCTACACAATGACAGTGTGTTGAATAATAGGCAAGTACTAGACAAAAAACTAAGTCTATCTACTACTCTGTGTCTCCTGCCTGAGAACTGGCAATTGTTAGGGAAGACGAACCTGTGATCTTAAGTTAAATATGCATCCCTCAACACTGCCTGTTTAATAAGAAACTCTCAAGGTAAAACAAGGATGCCCCATCATTAAGGTTCTCTCAGCAAATCATTTCCTTTTCTTTGCTATTTATTCAGCTGAAAGCCAGGCCCCGCAAAGCAGAGTTCGTCTTTAATCACCAAAACCAGGGTTTGGGTTCTCAGGGCAATTTCAGAAGTGAGATTCGTTAAGGATGATATTTTGGAGATGCATCTTTGGATTTTAGGGCTTCTTTGCATTACATTTGTAATCTCAGTTGTAAAGACAAAGCATTCACTATGCCCCCTCAGGATTTTCTATTCCACTCCCAGGTAAACACATAGCTTAATCTTTCAGTCTGGGTCACTCTCCGCCCCCTGTGCTGTCACATACAGATTAGTGGAGACGGAACAATGTTGAACCTAAACTTCCTCATTTCTTTATGATTTTACCACACAGCACGAAACCAAAAACTACCAGCTTCCTAGAGGCAGGGTGTCAACTTCAAATATATCACGTCCATGCCTCATAACTTTCACAGCCTATACTCTTGTGGGTACAGGCTCCCGAACCACTTCCACCCACGGAAAGCCCACACAGAGCTGCCACATGAGAAGACAGCTCTGCTCTCCAGAGGCTGCACAGCCCCCAGCTCTCTGCACTGCCAGCCAGCTGCTGCCGAGACCAGCCTGGGACAGAGAGAGGCCTCCTGCCACCAAACTGCAGGGGGCCAGCAGGAGGGACTCGGGGAGCTGAGCCTCCTGGCACAGGCTAACAGCCACTAACACCTTTCAGTTGCCGGGCACCTCCTGCACTGGGACTTCCATGTTTCCATTTCCTCTTGTTAAAAAGGAACTCCTAAGCCAGCTTAAGTAGTCAGACATTAAAGGTCCCCACAAGACTCTCTGGGGTGAGCAGGAAAGGTCCCCATTCTGTCTCCAACAGGGACAGTAGGAGATGCTGCTTAGGGATAGCATGTAAGCCTAGTCTCTAACTGCAGAGTATCCTCTTGGACTTCCCCAGCCTGACCATCACAAGGTTAGGGATGTTAAAGGTGACATCCCTGAAACATACTTTAGTACCCATTAAGGGATCCGCTGTCCATGAATCTGCCTAACCCCTCTTTGATCTGCTGATCCTGCTGCTACAGAAGTAGCAGAGGCAGACAGGGTCCCAACATGCCTTTCCTGCCGTTGGTGGAAGCCCCTTCCTTCCTCCCTTCTAACTGACCTCTTGCCAGTGTCACTGCATGATTTGGTGACAGTATTTGGAGCTCAGTATTCAACAAATCCACCACCACTATGATTCTGCAGAACTCGAGTGGCTTACCTCTTTCCCCTCCTCCCCCAAACCAGAGTCCAAGCGATGCTAGTCTCCCCTCACAACGATAGTGCTCTGTCACCTTGATCTTGTTAATTCTCCTGAACCTTTAACTTCACCACGTGCTCCTGGGCGCACACAAAGCATTAGGCAGCTACACCAACATTTTGTACAGCAACATGAGAGTCCTGACCCAGGGAAATTCTTTACTGGCAGTTTTCTAGGGGCTTCCTCCCTTCGCCCCTAAACATTTCAGCTAAGCCAGAGCTTCATGCTGCCTACAGGTGCCATCTCCTTGCTGCTCTGATATCCTTTCAGGCACATGCATGAATGGGAACGGCAATCCCAGTATGCCACCTTACAACTGTCAGCTCTCCCCTCACAGAGAAAAAGGCTGCTCTTTCCACAGAGTCACTCTGATCTTACACTTGCTTGGTCCTTAAAAACATAAGAATCGTGATGGATTTGGCTAGCACCCACGTGTATTAGGGTCAGTATTTTTTTTGGCTTCATAGCTCCCCAAGAGAATCCAGTCTCAAAGGGAAAATTACCAACAGATAGAGAACACAAACCCTCCCAAACAGGCTGCCACAATGGCTCAACAGAATCAGGGTTTCTCCTGGACTGTCAGAAGCAAGACTGCCCCTCATAGTTCAAATGTGTCTACCCTTGAGAAGCGCAGCCTTCCCATCGGGTGCAAGATCATCTCTGCCCTCCCCAGCTCCTTGTCAGCCAACAAGGACACAGTCACTCCAGAGGCAAAAGAGGTCAAAGGGAAAAGGTGAAAACTTCAAGTGTTTACTAGGGAGGAAGACAGCAGAGCTATGGGTTTTCCTTTAGAACAGTTTTCCTCTCTCATGTATGTCAGATAAGACAGTCAAGGGAACTATAAAGGAGACAAAACATGCTTTACCTTGGGGATGAGAAGCTGCCTGTGACAGACGGTGAGGAAGGTGGTGTGGGGGAGGCTTCTTTCACAGCAGGAGACACAGAAGGTGGGGTAGAAGAAAGGACACTGGAGCTTGAGGGAGCTGCGTCATCAGAGTCACCTTGTGGAAAAGAAGTCAAACTGTTTGTCTGGGTTCACCTCATCTCACAGCCCAGCACACACACACACTGGGATACAGCTCAGTCTCTTCGCTCACGCTCCTGCTGCACAGGTTTTACTCAGACTCAACCAAGAGATCAGCTAACCCATCAGTTCTGACCACCTCCACGCTTACTCCAACACAGAAGGTCCTGTGGTTTAAGAGGCAAGCACAGACACTCACACTCCTCTGGGCTCCCCACCTGGCATCTGCTATCCCAGGGTTTGCTCCCAGCTGACTTCGAGCCTCCTGCACAGTCAGAGCCCAGCCCATCGATCCCTGCTGGGGAACCTTGCCCTGCAACCCCCGCAGGGCAGCACCGCTCCAAGCCTCCTTGAAGAATCCAGTACCTCTGGGCTGACCACAGGGATCTCCCGTTTCCCTCTGCTTTCACCCTCCACAACCAAGGCATCATTCCCTTCATGTTGGCTCTCTGGGGTGGTGGAAGACTGTGGGAGCAAGGAGCAACCCACAGAAGGGCTGCCCCCTGCCTCAAACCTATGTGTGACCCAGGCCACAGGAATCTGGGTTTAAGAGTGAAGCAATGTAAGAAACAATCCCAACAGATGAGGAAAAAAATATTCCTGACTAGTAGTGTGCATGAAGGAGGAGAAAACAAGTTCACATTGATAAAAGAGTACTACACTATGTCCACATGTATAAGCAGGCAGTATCATGTAAATCAGCTTTGCACTCCCCCATTAAAAAACTGGGTCTAAATTTTGTTGTCGAATTGGAAGACTGGTTGCCTGTCCCGGAGTTCGGCACATGTTTGAGAGTGATTTTATTAGGCAACTAGGCCCAGCCTGGGGAGACGGGCGTAACTTCTGATGAACTGCCTCCCCAGTTTGGAGCAGGAACCTCAAATAACCACAGCGAGGAATCCACCACACCTAAGAAAAATGGGTGTTTGCATATGAGTGGAGTTTGCCTGGATGAGGTGTGGGAATTCCAGCTGGCCTGAAGCTCCCTGTAAAGTAGCAAGAAAAAGGGCGTCTTTCAAGAGGGAGGCCTCTCTTTCTATGGACAGCTGCTAGCAGTCCAGGCTATGGGAACTAATAAAATCCAATTCCACCTTACAAAACTCCAAGACATCAGTAACAAACAAGTTTGTTCAGCCTGTGAAGTCAGGCTCCCACCACCTGTACGACACAGAAAGCACACACAAGATGTTTGTTACCTGATGTTGCAGAAGATTGTTCCACTATTCCAACCTTCACCACCTAGAAGGAGTAAACCAGAAAAGCTCTATGAAACAGGAGTCCCCTGAACTTTGGGAACCCCCAGACCAAGCTTATCCCTACACTCCCCTTGGCACTGCCCCTGCAGTCAGAGCAGCATTAAAGTATATTAAAAAGTGGGATCTTCTAAGAGCCTGGCAGGTCCCAGCAGCACCTGACCACGCAACACCAGCTCACAGCCCTTCTCTATACAACAGGCAGCACAGACCCTATAGAGCTGTTACCTGCACAGCTCTGAGCAGCCCATGTCAGCCCCAAGCTATGGCGACTACAGTGCCTCTCTGGGACACCTGCGGGAATAGGGCAGGGAGGAGAAAGGAATCTAAACATCCCTTTAGCATTGCTTTCATACACCTGCTAGTTACAGGCATACTGCTTCCGCTGCACAAGTGCGGCCACTTCCAGGGCGCAGCAGAGCTGGGGTTTATCAGGAAACCACAAAAGCAACGAAGTGCAGTTTCTGATCAGAGTTTTCTGGTCTCTAAAAAAAGGGAAGTGTCCAGCAAAGAAGATAAAGCTCTTAGCAAAGCCGCTGGACACAGACATGGATAAACACAGACAGGTCAGAACGATCCCAACCACACTGTAATAAGGATACAAACGTGTTCCAATATGGTCAATCACCAGCTATTACATTTAGGTTAATGATAAATACCACTGGCAATAAATGCTACAAACACAAGCTCCCAAGAACATGTGATGCCTAGAAAAATTAAATGACCCTTGGCGATATAAAGGCAGGGACCTTCTGTAGCAATAATCTACTCATGTACGCAGAGATCATGATTCTTGACACTGCAGAGGACAGACCCTTCCTAAGGTCCTTAAGAAACTTGTATCCAGGGCTAATGCCTACACCCTGTATAAATGTTGACAAATGGGAAAGAGCTGCAAAGGGATCTCAAGTCAATAAAACCTTCTTTAGAGTGAGGAGTGATGTCACACAGTCTATTTAATTTGAAAACAGAAGACTGTTAAGTTCAGACATGACCACGTCTAAACCACATCTCTAGGGAGCTCATGTCTGTGCTATGGGATCAAGAAAAAGAACTAATCATTAGAAGCAAAAAAACTCTGCACCGTTTGGAGGTGTGTGGGGGTGTACAGCCAACACTTAAGAGAGCTGCCAGGCTCTCTGGTGGATTCTCTGTTAGCTCCGGTCTTGGAAAAGCCATCGTGAACTCAGCAGTGTGTGCAGAGGCTCCCAGAGGGGGCACCGGCCTGGGAGAAGGCGGCTGCAGCTCAGTTTGCCCAGTCTCCATCCAAAGAGCAATGAATCTGGCTCTGGAGTCCGGCAGCCATTTGTGCTGTACAAGTTAAGCACCAAGAAGATGTTTCACAGACTGCAAGCACTGTGAGCAAGAGGAGGTGAGGCAGAAGAGTTAGGGGAAGAACAAGCAACACAGAAAACTGCCCTCAGCCACCTTGATCTGCAAGCCAGACGAAATACCTTCTGGCCTTTCCCTCCTTGCTGGCCAACTGGAGATACTCGAGTTCAGACACATGGGAGGAAAACAAGGTTAAAGACTTACTCTTCCCTCTACTCAGGGAGGTGCTCGAGAGTGCTGCAGTCCCAACAACGCCTCCATCCAGAACACTGCAGCAGCCAGTCTCCTTTCCCTTCAGGAAGGAGGCGCATCTTGTTAACTCTCCTGGCAACTGGCTGTCAGCACAACGCAAGCGCACAGCCAGGAGCCTCACCACCCGATGACCCTAGCTTTCACGCCCAAGTGGCCCCTTGTGGCTCTGCTCCCAACGTTTCAGAGCCTGGCTGAGCACGACGGCACTGCCCTGCACGCTTCTGGGTCAGAGACTGCATAGCCCAACTGCAGGGCATCGGTTTTTGCACCCTGAAAGCCAACAGAATCCAGCCAGCATCAGGAGTCACACCCAAACGCTGCTGGCTCCCTCTCTTCCTTGGCCAACAGCTCCAAGCAGGCTGCAGCTGAAAGAGCTTCAGTGTTCATGTGCTATTCAGATTTTGTGAGACACCTACAACTGGCCTTTCAGAGTCTCTTCAGATGTCCCTCTCGTGGAATTACTGTGTCAGAGACACTTCAGAACCAGCACTGATTTGACCCTCACCACAGCTGACATAGGAAGTCAGCCTGCGCTTTCAAGGCAAGATTTTTTGGGGGCTTGGCAGCGTTGTGCACAGAACAGAGCTGTTTGCTCTTCCTACTTTCAGACAATCAAATCCAGACTGGAAATGCATTGATCGTGTCAGGACAACAATAGTTTTAGAGCAACTGGACGAACACTCTGAGCTCCATTTGCTCGCACACGACACTGAACTAAACCAGCCCCAGAGAAAAGCTTTGCAGAGCCTAGCAGATATTAGCAAGACAAGACCAGGAGCTTCCAAACCCTTCTGGGCTGTTCATGTTATCAGGAAAGGTGAAACAGCTGTTTCATAACAGTTCTTCACCAGCAAATCGCAGTTCATGGAAGGGACAAGATCACAGCAAAGCTCATCAGTGAGGGGGAAAAAAAAAAAAATCAGGAAGATGGGTCTCTCCACTTTTGCAGAAGACATCTTTCCTTCAACAAACTTCCTTCAAGCAGACTGCTGTCTCAGGAACACTGCAGAGAGACACTCTCGTTCCGAAAAGACCAGAGTGAAAGCAGGGTCAGCCTGAGGGCAAGAGAGACTAAGCTCTTTAAATGCCTTGCGATTTCAGCTTAGCCCTGACGCACTGACAGAGATACAAATGGGAACACACACAAGTCAGCTTAACACAGAGAAGGCAGAACAAGACAGCCAACACGCAAGAAAGAGAAGCTACAAGAGAGAATCAAAAACTGAAGAGGACATCCAGTAGCTGAAGAGCAGTCAGGGGATATCCTTTTGGCCACAGGTCAATGACTTTGTATTTAGACTTCAATGAATTGAAGAGCATGATCAAATATGGGGAAGGAAGCTAGAAAAGGGAAAGTACACAGTGCGCAAAATACAGAGAAGCACAAACACACCCCTGTCTAGATGCTCTGCACTTGACCACCTCAGCTGGGAACATTTAAAGATAAGGAAAGGAGGAAAATCTAGGGACCACTATCCCAAGTATATTCACATGATAAAACGCATTAAATAGCTACTGCCTCACACTCACACTTAACAGTGGTATAAATGATCTCCCTGGTGGGATGTACTCTCCACTTCCCAGCAGTAGATGGGATATCAAGACAACTGGTATCGTTCATGACACCACACAAAGGACTGACACTGGAATAGCAAATCTGACCAAATCAATCACCCAGGGCAATGCTGGGCACAGCAATCCTGAAATCAGATTTCTAGAAACACACCACCTTCCTCCACATGTGGCCTAGCAGCAATTCTCCACCAACTAGGTGCTTTGGTCTGCAGCAAAGACAGGCTGCGGATCGTCAGAGCACTTCACCATCATGCTCTTCTCTGTCCAGAATGAACAGGGCAAAAGCAAGGCTACAGTGGAGCCTGCTTCAGTGCTGGCAGCACACAGCACAGAGCTGCCCCAAGCCAGATGTTTTGAAAGTAAAATACAGCCTGTAGTTTGTTGAGGGATCTTAGAGGTTTGCTTGTGTACCAGGCAGTGGCATCCAACCATCAGATGCTCATGCTGCACTCTTCCTTAGAGTACCCAGTGCTCCTGCTCTACCCCAGAACCACATAAGTTTGGGTGAACACTTGTGGCCATATTCTAGCTGGCTGGAGACAGTGTAGCTAAGAACACTCACCCCGACAAAGGGAATGAACTTCTGCGAAGATTCTTCATCAGGGCTAAAGGCAAAGAGAAAAGAGTTGTTAACAGCTTGCTTCCACACGGGGCACAATACTCACTTCATATGTCGCATTCAAGCATGCAGCAGGGACGGACAGTATGCAAGCGCCAGTCCAATGGCTCCTCTCAAGGCCCCTTGCCAGCACGCTAAGAATCTGCACGGGTGGGGAAGAGCACGCAGCTTGCTGCACATCTCTCGGGGGAAAGGTCTCTTCCTCCCTCCCTCGTGCTTGACAGAGAAACATGCTTTAATGGCATGGCAGTCATTACAGACACACAACCTCCTACTGCAAGGAAATGGATCTGTGCCACAACAACACGGAGAACTGTGCGTTACTTACTAGTACCTGAAGCGCTCTGCACGCATGGCCTTCACGCGTCCCACCTTTGGAGTCATGTGCCATACCTTGCAAATCCCAGCATCGCTAAAGCAGTTAGCCTGCCACGGGGTTACAAGCCGTGACACGAGGTTATTTGTACAGCACTACCAAGTACGTACACACACACGCACGCACACAGATACATGTTCCTTGCCACTGGGAGCTTGCAGTCCTTAGACAGGGACGCTAGAGAGGTCGGGCACCAGAGCACACCAGGTAGATCAAGACTGGTGGAACAGCAAATGGCTAAACCAAACTGAAAACACACACACACCATGTCCCAGAAATAGCTGGAGACAATGCTACACACATTTTGAAAGCAGGAAGGCAGCAGCCCCTCCCTGCTCTGGCCCTGCCCAGGATTCATAAGCCAGAAGGTAGAGAAGGGCCAGCAATGAAGGCTACAGTAGAACTTAGCAGGAATTAGGGAGAAACTCAACAAAGACAAGAGGGTGAAGACCTGAGCAAGGAGAAAGGCAGGCTGGGAGGGCCTGCAAAGCCCCTGCTCCCTTCAAAGGCAACAGAAATGAAGGTGGATCCACAGGGTGAGGAGATGACTGCAGGAGCACATCCACGTGTTCGGAAGAATTACAGTTCAGCAGTGGAAGTGACTTCATGGGCAAGACACAACACATTTCTCAGTGGCCAAGCACAGGAAACAGGTAGGAAGCAGACAAACATCATGATATCTCACGTTTCCCTTCTTGTGCATCCCTCAGTGCTTGGAGCACTACAATGTTCAGAGAAAAACCACCAAGCATTGCCTTCATCCAGAACACTGCTGGGTGCAGCACAAATACTTCAGGCAGCAGGTATTTCTGTGCTGTTTCCAGCACAGGTCAGAAACGCGAACGCACAAAGGTTGTTATCCCCTGTGTGACTAGCACAGGCTGGACAGTTTCCTCTGAGCCCTATGAAAAGAATGGCATAGAACCACAGAGAACACACCTCAGCCAGAGCTCCCTCTTGGTCCAAAGCAGAGTGTGCTTTTGCAAATCGCTTCTCACTTTGGCTTGGCTCTGCTTACTCATCCCTAAGGCAAACCCAGGGGCTTTGCTCCCTTCCTACCTCACAACCCCAGGCACTGCACCTTCGTTCTTCCCCCGAAGCACATGACAAAATAACAGAATCCCTGATGCTGTGTTGGAAACCAGAAAAGGTCACATCCCTCCAAACATGGCTGCAGCCCCCCCAGCAAATAAACCTCCTACAAACATGACATTTCCAGCTCCAGTTTTGTGAAGGGAGACAAGAAATCCACAGAGCTGTTGGAAGAAGCACAGAACAGAGGCTCAGCTTTCTTCTCATTTCTTCAGCTCCACGAGCTGAGCAAGCAGGCAGAAGCGAGTCCCACCGACCAAGTGAGGGAAGCACAACAGTCGCCTAGTCGTCTTTCAGCTACTGGACGGCTTGGCTCTGAGCTGTCAGAAAACAAACCATGCCCAGCTCCAGCAGAAAACTCATTCTTTTTCCTCCTAGGAGCTCAGACTCCCACTGAGGGGAGCACAGGGGCAATTCTGACACAAATCATTTGCTTCAGTCACCATTTATCACAGCTGACAATGATGCACAGACTGTTCCTGAAGCAATCCAGCTGGATTTCAGCTCATTCAGTCTAGTCCTGTCACACATCCTCTTGGGAACTCAGATCTTGCACATGTGCCTCTTAAAATGCAGCTTATGAAAACAGCTGCTCTTCATGCGGATGAAAGGAAAGATGAGATGACTGTGCTTGTTCTCCTCTTCCATGATCTTCCCCAATTCTTGTCCTTCAGGATCCCAAAATATTAATCCAGAATCCTTTCACCTTCCTAACGGTCTCCCTCCCATTCCTCCTACCGCAACCCTGCAACTAAAATATCCCCTGTCCCAGGAACGGCAGCTCCCCTGCACCGCCTAGGCTGCACAGATTCCCAGGCTGCAGAGGTTTTTCCCCCCAGCCATGCCCAGGGCGCTGGTTTTATCCATAGGGCTTCCGAAGGCCCTGGTATCTCAGTTACAGTTTAAAGCCAGACCTGACCCTGGTTTGTGATTTTTAACACTGTTATTGATACTTCATCTCTGTAATTCTGGGGAGGAAAAAAAAAATAATAAAATCCGGTGGAAACCGAAAACCAGACCTATGCAGAGAGGCTAGAAAGAAAATATTTAACTGGAGTGGGAAGTTGTCTAATTACTATTTTTTGCTTGGGCAAAATCCATCCATCTGCAATCAGTTCTTCAAAGGCAAACTGTCCAGAAATGGACTTGCAGGCTCCCTCCCTACCCCAAGAAATCAATTCAGATTGAACAAAAGACAAAGAGCCAGATTTCTATGGTTTAGGACTCTTACAAAGGAGAAGCAGGCATCTCACCAGGACAAATAATAACCTCTCTCGCCTCTGGGCCAAAGCACAAACTACGCCGCAAAGCGCTCTGACATTACAGTAAGAGGGACTGAATAATCACCGAGAGCAGTTATGCCAGTTACTAGCCTTTCAGTAAGACTTCCTTTAAAATTTAAGCAACCCAAACCAGTTGCTGGGAAATGACCCAGCCCTCACCCTGACAAGTGAGCAATGCGTTCATTTCCAAAAGCCAAGCTGCTCCCTAGGTTCGTGCAAGGGCTATCCAGAAGCTGTATGACATGAGCTGTGCTGGACGCTGAATTACAGTGGGTGACACCAGCCCAGGTTCACAGAACTGATAAGCAATCCAGCTACGCTGGGAACAGGCGTCTGTCAAGTCTCAGATCTCAAATACCGCAGGATTTCATTCAAGAAAGCAATGCAGAGAGATATCAGCATCAATGAAACACCCCTCCTAGTGAGAGGCCCACCTCTGCCACCACAGTCTTAGCTCCCCAGGTGTTGACTGGACTGCAGTGTTTCTTGACAATTCAGCAACCAGTAACTCTCCCAGTGCGCACAAAGTCAGTCACCCAGTGTAACGCAGAGGAGCTGAAATGGCAATTCATTTCCTTCCTGAACCCCTTCCTCATTGCCAGCCCCCTTGATTTCAGGTAAGGTCAGCAGATGCTCCAAAAGAACGGGATTAAGCTTTCGCACCATTGCAGCCCATCACAGGCAATACATGCGCCAACCTTTTGCCATGACAAACAGAACAAGGCTACGGGAAGGAGAGCGGAGGTAAGTCAAGATAGGGATAGCTGGCAATAAAGTTATAAAGCAGCTCACCACATACAGCTACGTCCTAAAGACTGGCTTGGCTTTCCTTGGACCGCTACGGCTTGTTTAACAGAGCAAATGCTAGGTTACTGGGAGCTTTGAATTGCAATGAAATTGTAGGCAGCACTGCTGTTTCTACATGGATCACTGCCTTGAAAGCTGGCCTTGGCGAAGACGTTCACCTCTGCTCTCAAGGGAGAGGGAGTTGCAGTACCTTCATGAACTGAGGGCAAAATAAACAATGTCCAATAATCAAATGATTTGTAGCGGGGGAACCTGCAGAGCAAGGGGGTCTTGGAGGCAGCTCAGAGAGCATAACTCCACTGCTAGCATACATCTGCCTTCTCTTTCTTAAGCTCCGTGAAGTCCCATGCATTTGGGATAGCCTGCCAGTAAGAGCCCAGTCCTCAGTTTTCATATTACAGGGAGAAGATTTGCTGGTCTGCACTCAGGCACTGCACAGCTGAACCCCAACCTGAGCCACTGAGTGCCACTTACAGCGCTCCAGTTCCAACAGATGGGAACTGAAAAGCCTTTGGTCAGTCCTGATTCTTTTAGAGCCATGCTATATCCTCTGATGACTAGGAAGAAGGGAAAAAACCACCCCTTCCTCCTCCGTGTTTTACTGCTCAAAGCTTCTCTCTCAATAACCCCTTAATTCCCATTCAATCTACATCCTGGGAAGCTGTATCTGTGGTCCAAAGGCAGAGCAGTCATTTTCAACAACGTGTTCTATCAGCAGATGCCATAATTTCAAAGCAGCAAGCAGAAATTAACTTAAAGCACAAACTGTGCATCCCAGACCTGCAAGAACTGTTAAACAAGGCACAAAAGACCAGTTCATGGGGAAAGAGATGGGAGACGGGAGAGGGAACCTAAAAGGAACCGATACCTTATGGTAAAATCAAAATGAAAGCTCTTTTTCCTTTTCAGAAAGCAACCAAAGAGAAAGATAAATATGTTATTATACTTACAACAAAGTGATGCATTCATTTAGATACCGCTAATGGAGACACATTTCTGTGTTGTTTTCCACAATACCCTCCCTAAGTTGCTGCCAATGACAGAGAATTGCATTTCTAAAGAAAGCCACGGAGATAACTGGCCATCAGTCCATGGGAGAGCTTGTCCTCTCACTCACTCTCCAGTTTGCTGGCAGGGTACTTAGCTGAAAGTAGAAGCTATTTTAAAGCGGACACAACAGAGATACTAAAAGACTGCAGGCTACGCCATGAGTATGACAGTCTCTGCAATCTCTCTTCCAACAGAGATTCTTCGGCAGGGTTTGAGACTGGTTTAAACCTATTAACAGCTTCAGGCATGGCACCACCAAGTCCAAAGAGTCTAAAATCCAAATGGATCAGACCAGCTTGGTACAGCAGTCATGCACACTGCTGGGAGGGCTAAGTGCATGTGTTGCTGAAATACATTTCAGATGTTTTTCAACAGAGTATCAAATTGATCTTTCTGGGCACATTAGAAAACGATTTAATGTGTGTTAATGACAAAAAAGAACCTGTAACGGAATGGAGAAGGCAGTGGAGACCAACGCAGAACCCAGCAACTGAAAGGGTGCAGAGAAAGAACAAGGCAGCCATCAGAAGGGGTTCACACTGCACTAGGGGTGCCTGAACTCCCTACTGGTATCTAAGGTGAGTCGTCACACAAACACGTTAAAAGATCAAAAGTAAGAGCTTCGAGTACTCTGTGGTTCTCCAGACTTCACCTTTTTCAGGTTAACATTACAGAAGTTCACAAATACATGAAGAGTATCCACTCTTTTTAAGGGACTAGTCAGTCTGGAAATACTTTTCCTAGGAGAGCATGAAGAACAGGCTAAATTTTACTGAATCATTTCTGCAAAATAACGTAGAGCAGACACAGGAATGGAAAAGCAACATACGATGAGCATTTCCAAAAAGAGAGGAAAAAAAAGTGACTCTACCTACATCTTTAATCCCTCCCAGCTCTTATGCCAAGGAGGCACCAATCAGAGAAAATGTCCAAAAAAGTCCAAAAATGAAAGATCAGATATAACATGCGAAGGCTAGTAATTAACAACTAACATCATCCATGCCTCATAGGAGATTGCTAGTCCCTAACTGAGAAAAATCATGAGCTTAGCGTTCGTCCTGCTCTCAGAAATTACTCAGATGTGAGCTGGAGTCTATTAGTTTCCTCTGTGCCTCAGCAACAATGCATCTCCTACCCCTCAGTGACAGTTGTTGCTCTTCGTGGACCACAGCCACATGAGGCTCTACATACTTCTGAACCTTGTTTTCAGACGCCAATCCTCCCTCCTACAGGCCGCTTATCCCTTAGGACAAGTTGCAATAAAACCTGGTGAATGTCAGCCCACCCCAATAGGAGTCCAGGTAGCCTGCAACTGCCAATCAACAAGAATTTTGTCTCTCCTGAGGGAAGCTCTGCTATTTACACTCCAAAAATAATGGGTTTCGGATCCCTCCACACTGATGTAAAAAGGCCAGGTCTCATGAAAGATATTTTTGGGAAGAATACCACAATCTGGTCTTACACACCTAAGGGGTCTCTGTGGCAAGGGAGAGGTCTCTGGTAAGAGATCTCTGGAATCTAAGCAGCTATCATCTGTCCACCCCCCATCCTGCCTAGTCCCCACTTCCCCAGACCTCTCATACCTTCAAAGAAATACTGCACTTAAAAGTAACCGCACTGCTGTAGATTCAGTGTTACCTACGTGGGACACATCACTGGGCACAGGCTACCGTAAGGCTCCCAAGGTGGTTGCAGCTTGGAGTGATTTTAAGGCTGCTGGCACACAAGATGAGAAAAGCACTTTCCTTTCAACCTGATGTTTGCTCTGGAAAGTCAATATTACGTTAGTGACATACCTTTTCTGCTTGTATGTCAGCATCGCTTCAGCAATGGGCAACTGGTGTGCACAGTTTGCCCCTGCTATATACTGTGTTATCCGGGAGACAACATCAGGCGTTTCTGGAACTGCAGTAGAACAAAGAGAGAAAACAATTTAAGTGACTTCTCAAACCATCACCAGCACTGTCCTCCATTTGCTCAGCCAAGCAGCTGACGGTACCCAGCCAGCTCCATCTGAACTGCACCTTCCAAAGGAAGCTCTGAGCACGGTCCAGCTGCCTGACCAAAAGCAAACATCCTGCAAGAGCACCAAGGTAAAAACATTAGGAAGGCACACTAGATACACAGACATCTGTACGCAGCGTTACCGACTCTATTATGGTTATTTTGTATTCGTTAAATTGCTTTTCTTTGAAAATGTGTACCTGCCCAGAGTCACCTTCAGACGTTTTTGTACCTTGACTGTACATATCTGCTGATGAAAGTGCCTAGCCACCTCTCCCAGGGTCTTGGCGAGCTGCTCTGCTCTCACTGGCATTTGAGTTATCTGATGTGCTAAAAAACTCGTGGCTGTGCTGAGTTAACGGAAAAGACAGAGCCACGCAAGGGTTGGGAGAACGCAACGGATCACGTGTGTAGTGCCAAGTATGCTTCAGATCTGTGAGACTGTGTTTGATTCAAGTTGACAGGAAGACATTTCCTAAATGCCTTCCATTTTTCTTTGGTTTCAAGCAAAGAGCCTCAACTGTGACATCAAGGGACCACAAGTGACCTTCACCAGGGTCTTCCATACCTTAACAGCATTTTAACCGAGACTCGTTGAATCAGAACAGTGAACTGTGAAGAGCTATGATTCTTTGCCAGATCTTCTTATGCCATCATGGGTTTTCTGTGCAGTTCTCACTGCAGATGAAAACGGAGAATTCTACAAGATCTGGACTGCACAAAAATGAGGCTGCATTTATTTGTCTGCATGCTATAAGAAAACAAGGGCTGCAGCGTACAGCCAACTAAAGAACAGATATGGCTCAAGCTGGATTTCGATAGTTAATGAAGTATTCCCAACCCAGCCACAAAAAATCAGGTCTGTATTGACATTTGTCTGCATTTTCAAGAGCAGGAAAGAATTAAAAGAAACCAGTTTCAGACACCTGTTCTTCCACGGGCTTAGAGTCAAGGAAAAACGTAGGCTGGGTGGCACACTAGGAGATCTCCAGTGCAGCCTCCTGCTCCCAGTAGGGCTAACTTCACCTTCAGAACAGGCTGCCCAGGGTCTTGTCCAGCCAAGTCCTCACCTGCTGGAAAAGGCTCTGAACAATCACCTGTGAAGAGGTGTCTCTCTCCTCCTCTCATGGCTAGAGGGCTTCCACGAGCATCCTGGCAGACCTCAGGCACTCTGCAATTCCAACAGGAGAACCACACTGCAACCTCCCCACGCACACAGTGCTCTGAAACCACCAAAACTTTTCCCTTCTAGTGAAATTTCTGTATGATATACGCTGCCATGAAAGAATCCCTTCTTGGTCAAGTCTCAAGCTTCCACGTAGCCCTAAATGTCAAATGCAAATCCTCCTTTCTCCTGTTTCTTTCCGTTCTTGAAGGAACGGATGGAAAAGTGGTAAGCATTAATATTTTAAGCAAATTAGTACTTTAACACACGGTAAGGCTTTATCCTGACCTAGAACAGGCTCAGATCAGAATAGGAACTTGTTGATCTGACCTAGGGCAGCTCCCATTTGTTACAACACTGGTGAAGAACAAAACTCTTTTTAAATAAGAAAGATCCTGCCAGCAGACTTGAGAAATGTCAAGGTCATTCTCACGTGTAACTGACAGAAGTTCATTTCCAGTTTTCCACATCTTTGAGGCTGGACAGATTCTGAAGGGCCAAAGAAAGCAATATACTGAACTTGGTAGCGAGACCTCCACATCAAAGAACAGAGCTGAGAGCTAGGTAAAAACAGCGTGACTCCGAGGCAGCTAGCACCTCTGGGAGCCAACAACTGTTTGCAAACCACCATGTGGAGGACATACAAAGGTCAGCATCTGAAAAGGGAACGCGGTGGAGCAAGGAGAAAAGAAGAAAAAAAAAATTTGTCTGCTTCCTCTTGTATTTACTTGACCTTTGCTAAAATTACTCATTCAAGCCTTTCATCCCACACAGGCCAGACAGACACATGGTCTTACCAGTGGTCTGTGCTTCAAGTTTGTTGAACAGATCTCTCCAGGCTAGATCTTGGAAGAAGTTGTTGTATCTATAATCTACAGACCCCAGATACTTGGCCACTGGATGAGAGCCTAAGAAAGAAAGGAAAACATGATAGTAGTTCTTCCCAGCACTGAACACAAGTGTGTTTTTTATCGGTGAGAAATTAAATTCCAAAATCAAAACTACACTAGAAACCCCACAAATAAATTTCTTCAATTAAACCCAAGTAATTTAGTCCATCTTATCTCTACAAGAGCATGCAAAAAGACTTCCCAGCAGAGAGACTACTTGAACACCACTGCTATCTTTCAGTGACACCTCCCCCTTTCCCCAGCCAACTTAAATCTTAAAAAGCCAAAGAAAACAGGACTGGGAAACTGCTGAGGAAAGAAATGATTTGGAAGACACAGAGGCCCTATGGCTCCCCACTTCAGCCTCTCAGTTTTGCAAACTGCGTCCCCAGCAGCCTTTCCTGCCCACAGGCTGCAGCGCGCACACCACGGCCAGGTCACCTCTGCCAAGAGGAGTCGGGCCCCCTCCTCCAAACACCAGTCACACACCACAGCTGCTTCGCAATAGTAAGAAGAGGCAATTGTCCCCAGCCAGGGAAAACAACCCAGGGAGGCTTGTTTAACCGGTGGAGAAGGGCTACAACAAGTTCAATAAATAGGCTGTAACTAAAGACAGAAGGCAGAGTCCAAGGATTACCGTCCCCACTGAATGTTGGCATATGCGTCAGGTCCCTGCTTGCTCTAGCTATGCCTTATGGCTGCTCTGTGAGCATGGACAGACCTCTTTGCAGAAAGTTTGTGTCTCCTGCCTCCAGCTTGCAGCCCCGGATGGAGACTTGACTTCATACTTAGACTGAACAGAAGAGGGAAGGCATTTAAGTGACAAACTCTGCCCTGGGAGGTGGCAAAAATTTGCCACCTTCATTTTAGGCCACGTGTGTCCCCAAACCAGACAATCTGCTCTCGCAACTACCTCTCCAGTTTTTCTACACAGGAGAAAAGGTGTGCCAGGATTGCACTTTCCAGCCACCATATTTCAGCCATACTCTGCAGGAGTCCTGTAACATTTACCATCAGCCATGAAGTAGTCCCAGAGTTCCTCCTAATCATCTTCTTTTCATCCTTCCTGCATACCAAATCCTCACATCAAGCCACACTTCCAGAGATTGCATCAGCTGGTAACTGGTAATGTGACAATTCCTTCCAAAAAGACCTCAGTTGCTTAACTATACTCACTATCCTCCAGTAAAGCTCATGGTGGAAAACCTCCCAGTGTCTTTTCTCAGTCCTCCAAACCAGTGCTGGTTTCCAGATTTCCAGGAAAGGTTCAAGCAGAAGGTCTCTCTGAGCTCCCCTCATCGTCATTAGAGACTGGAGCCTAAGTTCCTCCTGGACCCTCCTGATCATGGCTACTTTCAAACCCATCATTTCTTTTGCAGTGGAGTTTTCAACAGTGCACGCGGAACAGCTCTGCACCGTGCACTGAAGCAGCTTTCCCACATTCTGGGGAAACGTATCACACACGGCAGACGCAGTTGGGAACAAGTGCTAAATACGAGCACTCCCAAGAAGCTCTATCCATGGGAGCTAAATAAAATGCTAAAAAACCCCAAACAGCCAAAATAACCCCCAACCTTATTTTCTATGTTATTTACCCCTTTTCGGTTGTT
Organism: Falco punctatus; assembly: GCF_963210335.1. NCBI lineage: Eukaryota > Metazoa > Chordata > Aves > Falconiformes > Falconidae > Falco > Falco punctatus. The sequence goes on from NC_137591.1 coordinate 26,379,895, forward strand.
TAATACACTGGTTTGGCCATCAGAGGAGTCTTTCAGCCATAGAATTAGAGGCACGAAGCAGGACCGAACCTCCCAGTACAGGTGCTTACAGACACTAAGCATTCCTCATCGTTAACAGACCACTGTAGGCTGACTCTTCTGTCATTGCAGCGTGCCGTTGTGGACTAACAAGGTAAAGCACTTTTGAAAAAACTCCACCATTCCCATTTCAAAGGTGCTGCTAACAGCCGAAAGTCTTTTTCCTTTAAGACGTTTATGGCATGGTCACTATTTTGTCTTGGGTGCTTTTTCAATTGTCAGAAAAGAGAGATTGCTCCTTAGTCACTTTAATGAACTGCCAGAAAGCTGGCCAGAAATAAGCACTTGATCTGGTCAGGAAATACTGCAGCCTTCTATGGGAAAGGCCCTGTTAGAGAAGTTTCTATATTTAAAGTACATTTGAAAAGCATTCACAGTTCTGAACCAGGTCCATTATCAGAGTGCTTTGTTCTTTCTTTTTTTTTTTAATTACAAAAGAAAGTTTTAAGATTAAAAAAACAACCCAAAACCACACTAGCTCAATCTTGTGTTTCACTTTCAAAGAGAGAATGTTTTCAGACGATTAAAGACTGCAGGACAGAAAACTCTTCTGAGGCTGAGAGACAGTCAGCATGTGAGGACCGAAGTCCTCAGTCACACAGGCTCTCATTCAAAGCACATTTAACCCTGCAGAAATATTTCTTTTTGTTTTTACCCCCTAAAGGGCTCTCTCCTCTTCCTGCCAACCACTTTGGAAACAAAATGCCTCCTCCTTACAGAAGGATCCAGCTCTCTTCCTCTGCCTTTTTCATTTGACTTCTGCAAATCGCACCACTGAATTGACAGCCTAACCCCCTACTGTTCATGGTGCCAGGCAGCAGCTTCTGACCCCTACAGCAACCGCCATCAGCTGATCCCAAACCTAGAAGACCAGAAAAATACAGAGAAAAAGTGTTTTTCAAATTTTTGGTTGCCTACACCACTTAAGTGCCCTGTTCACACAATCCAAGCCTCTGAACTAGACCAGCTTCTGGCATCACACCCTTGGAACACCAACGTTGCCCAGATGCCCCTGCCCACAAGCATCAGTGACCAGCTGGCTTCCCAAGGCCTCACTGCTACGACATTCCTCACATTTCTGACTACGAGATCCCTAACATTATTATCAGTTGACTCTACTCAACACAAGTGATCCAAGCTGGATAACTTTCCAGCCAGGCAGGCTTGTTGAGCTGCTGGAAGGGCAGAAAAAGTGCTGGAAAACTGAGGGAAAAACCCAAGAACAGCGCAGAGGAAAGGTCAAAAGATACACGTAATTTGAATAATTTGAACTCTCAGCAGTTTCAGAGCCTTTAAAAATTTTTTTTCAACCCTCCCTCCTCCATAAACATTTTTTGTATCAGCCTCAGGGAGGCCAGAACAGTCACTGCTTTGGGAAACACAGTGCCCAATGAATTCAAGATTTCAGCCAGAGAAAAGGCTTCTAGAACATTATTCTATGTATTCAATGTACCATGATAAAAGGATACGTAAGAGCCGCCCCATGCGGGGAGGAAGTACTCAACCTCTTCCTTCAAATGAAAGGTTTACAAGCAGACTCTGGCATCAGGAACGTAAAGATGAAATTCACTCACGCAAGAGCAGTAACACAAGCATTACACAACACTCTAACAGCATGACATTTGCCTCATTTAACAGCCATATACCTAGCTGAAGCTTTCAGGAAGGCTGCTCCTGAGGGAACACATCACATTTAATCCATTCATCTTTCTATGAAGAAAAATAGTTCCTTATTTACCTAGAGGGATGATCAAAAATCTCATGTAGCCGAGCCAGTCTGGGGTTTTGTGAGACAGCTGCTCTACAAAGAGCCTCAATACAGCGCTGAGGTAATTCTGGGCTCCAGCCACTGCGATTTTAATTGGGTTTGGAGGCTGTGAATTGCAGTTACAGCTAAACAGAAAAAGAGGAAACATTCGTAACTGTGCTTCCAACCAGGTATTTCAGAATAAGTTAAGAAAACCCACTTGGATAACAACAACCACAGCAGAAGAGAGCTTGCTCAACACACGAGGCAACATCACAATAATTAGCAGCAGCTTGAAACATTATTAATAGAACGCAACATTGTTCAGTACTTTCCAAATTGGTCTCCTTGGTCCTTGTTTCACACATTTTGATAATCTAAAGGGCTGGAATCAACTCTCTGGATTAGGATGTACCTATTGCAACTAACTGCTGTGTCAGAGAACATACTCGGGTACACACGGCCCTCAGCAGGTATCTAGGGAATGCCCTGAGGAATTAATCGGGGGTGGGGGGGTGGGTGTACGCACCAAAAACTTGCCTACTAGCTTCGTATGTTTTACTGGTTATTAGATCTGACTTATGAGGTAGCCTCCAAAGCACAATCTTTTAAAATCACTCGTGTCGATGAAAGGAGGCTTGTACCACAACACACGGCAGAACAGCAACAACTCTGCAGGGCTGGCGAGTGCTGAAGAGCCACACAACTCTGACTTCAGGAGAGTACATCGGGGAGAAGTATTGGAAGCGAGAAGTATTTCTCAGCTATTGGATGGAAAACTCCCTGGGCACTGGGGCACAGGAGTTTAGAGGCTTTTAGAGCTGAGACTCAACAAACAACACAAGCAAGGTGAGAACTTACTATCTCTGTATCCTGGAGACAATAGTGCTGAAAGCTGCCTGAATATCAGCTGAGGAGCATGTGCAGACCACTGGCAAGGTATGCTTTTGCAAGACATCTGATAGGTACTGAGGAGAGAATAGAACATTTTATAGTCCTTTTTTTGGTACAGTTTGTCATAAGAAGAGAATCTTCCTCCCCCAGCCTCCTAGGTATTCTCACACCCAAGCATAGGCACTCTCCCCATATCCAATTTGTAAGTGATACTGCTAATTCTCAAATACCTCATTCTTGTGCATCAGCCAAAGGAAAGCTCTTCCCCTAGAAAAATGGAAACGTTGCACCTTCGCAACACACACCAACACTATATCCAAAACATGATGACAACTCTAGAACAGTAGGGGGTTTATGGCTGCAGAAAGCAGGGCAGCAGCAGGCCACTCACCTAGCAGACAACACCGGGTGTAAGAACAAATGCTGCCTACTTGCCAGCTTCTGGAACTGCAATTGCATTTCTCTCCAATTTCAGGACTTAAACGCAGTGTTCTACCAACCCTCAAGCTCTGAAAAAGGGAAGGGTGCTACCAACACACATGTTCCTCATAAGAGACTGTTTCCCCTCCATGCAGCTAACAAGAAATGAGTGAACAGAACACCCCAGGTACAGGTGGACACTTTCAAATTCTGCACCGCTAATCTATACATCCCAGCCAACGCTTCATGTCCTCTGATACTGCAGGCACAACCTGCTAAAACTACTGGAAGATGACCTACAATGCTTTCCGTCCGTCTCTAGAAGGCATTTTTTTCATCTTCAAGTAAAGAACAACCAGAACCAGCTGGTATTTTTGCGCTCTCAGATATCAAGACCCTAGTCCTTCCAGAAGCAGAAAGCCAAACCAGACAATGTAGCTCCATGAGCCTGGCACAAGTTCTACAGGCAACAGTCACCCAGTACAAATTTATTGGTCCTCTTCCACACGTACTTTGCTGCTTTCTCAGACCAAGGTTCCAAAGTGAACAACATTTTTTCCAAGCCATAACAAACCACCCCATGTTGCCAGCATAAGAAAGCACTGCTCAGGGTTCTTCTTAACACAGCCCTCACTCAGAACAGATGGGGTGACATACCTGCAGTCAGGAATCACAAGTGTGTCTGCAAGACAACAGAACTGACCTGAAATATGTTCTCCTGTGTTCACCACCTGTGCCTAGAAATCTCAGCCTAAACCACAGGTCAGTCCTCCCTACTTCCTTTGTCCCAGTCTACCACAGTTGAGAAGTAGGCTCTTCAATGCAAGGGTCTAGCTATTCCCAGCGTGCTGCTAAACAGAAGGAATGGCATTTTGTAGAAGAGAAAAAAACCTCTCTGGAAAGACACAGGCGGCAAAACTTTACAAGATCCACAGCATCTCCTCTGGTCAAACGAAATCCAATCTGTAGGCACCGAACACTCAGTATGCTGCCAGCCCCCACGCACCACCACTGCTCTTCCAACCAAGCAGCAGAACCTACTTGGTTAGCGGTAGAGCTCAAGGCCTGTCCATTCCTGAGGAGGAACAGTGAAGGAGAACTGTGCTTCAGGTAACGTCTCCTGCCTTTACCTGGCCTTGCCAGTCAGAAGTATTGACAAGAATAATGTTTTCTGGCAGCTGGTCATCGGAAACCAGGATGTGATTTAGTTGGTCATACACTGTTTTCCTGGGGATCTGGAAATAAAGACAGAGAGGAGAGAACAGTAGCAGATGTCAGCTCTAATCGTCACGCCACCAGCTCCAGGTCTCACAATTCACGAGAGCTGGCTGTGCATGGCTGGCCAGTGCTTGGTCACCCCATCAGCAAAGGCACACCTGCAAGCCACGCCGGCTGCTGGGACTGACACTTGTCAGCTTCTTTGATACTGCAGTATTCTGCCGGCTCCTCTATTAAGCTAGCTTGGTTTTGTTGGCCATTACTCCTTCTGCCATGCACTTTCACTTACATAACTTCATACCAACTAAGAGTTGCCCAAGGAATTTTGGGTTCATAGAAGCCAGGAACAATCTCCTTCAAGGAAGGAATTAAGTGAGCCCAGCAGCTAACAAAAGCACGGTACATACACTCTGCGCAAGTCAGTGCCCTTTTGCAATCCCTACTAATTTGCCTTATTTCACAGAAGTAATTCCTCAACACATTTCTATTCATTTCTCTCATCAAAACAATCCATTCCAGTGTTTTCAGTTCATGGTGGGCTGACAAAGCAAAAGCTGCCAAAACCCAGCAGATTGGATGGAAGATACAGTATCAGCCAAGACAAAGTCCCTCCCTCCTGAAGCCCCAGGGCCCAGCTCCTTTCCAGCAGGGACAGCACTTGGACCAGAAGGAAAGAGACTGCAGGAGACAGTTGGAGAAAAGGAAAATCTATGAGTGGCAGCAGAGACAGCAAGCTTTTTCACACCTGTAAGTGGTGTCGGGTGTCTGGAGAGCGTTCATTGTCCAGACTGTTCGCTCTCTCGTTCTGTGGTCTCACTGGCTGCCTCTCCTTCAGAGATGTGCTCCTTCCCCGACGTCCCGTCTGCTTCCCTTCAGACCTGCTAGAGAAATGTGCTTGCATTCCAGAGCTGCCTCATACCCGAGTGAGATACATCCCCCAAATCCCAAATCACCCAGTCTGGCAAACTCAACAATGTGAGTGGGTACACTGAGGAATCATGCACGTAGATCTGAGCTAGCTTGAGACCTGCTAATTCTGCTTCTGATAGCGCAAAGCACATGACTCGGCTACACAACATGTTCCCAGCACTCCCAGGCAGACTTCCACAGCCCATGCTAAGACCCACACCACCACCCTGCTGTGGCTACACCAGCGTAATAGGATCCAGTCATACACACTGCAGTCACGCACCCAAAAGCGGCACAGGAATACCTGTTCAAAAGAACACCTACTTTCTTGCAAATGACCAGAGAAACTCTGTGGTGGGGTTGCTGAAGCCCACATTCACTACTCTATCTGGGAAGGTTTAACAGGACATGTTAGTCTTGACAACCACCTTTAAGGCTAAAATCTGCATCAGATGTTGACATAGCAACAGTATCTTTGAGCAAGCAGCTCCAGAGTTTTATAAAAACCTCCTTGGACACGGAATGGGTACAGCACAAGAGACAAGAGCAACCTCAGAGCAATGCTGCCCTTCAGGGTTCTGAGCATTCATCTATCAAATGCTCAAGACCCATCTCTTAAGTGCCTGCAAGCAACAATGGTGTCCTTGCAGTCAATGGCTTAAGGCCACCCAGAACAAATGCTAACAAGCCGTCCAGACTTCCCAAGAAGCCCTGCAGCAGGTGCAATGCTGTGTCACCGCCGTACCTGGTGGACGGGATAATGAGGGACTCTGTCTTAGTGATCTTCCCGCTGGGTGGGAGCTTCTCAACAAACACATCTGGTGTGGGAAGTTCAGCTTCCTGGACCTCAGCTTGCTGGTTAGATTCCTGTAAAAACACAAAGAACTGAGTGATCAGGAACAAACCCTTGCCTCTGTATCACTACCACAAGAGCTGGCAGGAGGCACCCCAGCTTAGCTCTGGCTGGGGCACATTCAACCTGCCTCTTCAACATGCTACCCGCTGCCAAAAGGCAGAAGCCAATACTGGCTATCTGGGTCTCCCTCCCAAGGGAGCTGGAGGTAGGAAAGGTGCTCAGATACACTGTTTGGAACCGGTACTCTCCCAGCTCGAAGCCAGGGACATGCCACCTCCATGCAATGCAGATTAATTCAGCTTACCCAAATGAACTAGTGGAAAGAGAAAGTCATGGGAGAAATGTTACAAACAGCACGGCCCCAGTAGAGCAAGCAACCTGAGCTTTGAGATTTTTACCCCAGGACCAGCTTGATTTCTGCCAATTCAACTTGAAGTAATACTTCTGTCTGATAAGACAGAGAATACCTTCCAGGATCGTACACATGCTCAGCAGCATACTTCGGGCCAGCCTTCCCCAAACCAAGAGAAAGGCTGTTTAACCAGAAGGCCGTGTAAAGCATTTTGGTTTCAAAAGGCTGAAAAACAACCTCCAACAACTAAGGTCAGGAGGAGAGCTCCGCATCATCTTCACTGCATCTAATGTTATCTACATAAGCTGTGTTGCACGTGCAACTATATGGACGGACAGACACACGCCACAGAATGCAGTTCAAAGTTGACACCCAAACTGTCAGGAGGAATATTAACAAGTGTGCTTTCAACTTACATAAGAGATAGTGTCAGAAATACTGTCGCCTGCATGTTTGGTTCCAAGACTCTTTGTCTTTTCAGGCACTTCTACCTGCTTGAGAGGAAAAAAGTCATTAGCAGCTGTGGCACCAGCACAGTTTTCAGCCACACTCTGGATGAAGCTGTTGGAAAGACACACTTCTCCATTCAAACATTGCACAGCTCTGCAGGACGGCCAGGAGCGCTTCCTGCCCACACCAGGACCCAGGGCATTAGTGTGGGATGAAACAAAGCAGTAGGTGATGCACAATACACGGTAGAGACAAGGAAGCGCCCTGGAATCGGACTGGTATCCTATGCGCCTAATATGCCCATCCATGAGGGGATAGAAAAGGAGGTGAGCTGCTCCTCAGTGTTCACTCCCAGCCACCATGGAAAGTATCCAACAACAGTAAGCTTCTTCCCAAACAGTGTCAAGGAGCCCTAAAATTCCCAGGCAACATCTCCCATCCTGGCAGTCATTTCAAGTATACGGGAAACTGGAGCTAGTCGTACCATTAGCAAGTATTCAATATATAACTGAAAGATGTTCCCTTAATATGCTTTTCCCCTCTGCTTTAGGAAAACCCCAAACACCCCCAGTTCCCCCCCCAAAAAAAAACCTCCACACAACACCACAACAAACATGTTTTCATAGCAGAAAATTTGTATCTCTGCATTCAATTCTTTGGAGGAGATCAGAAAGGGTGCTTTAATTTAGATATACAAATAGAGACAGTGCAGGTCTGCTATATTGCCTGCAGATAGATGACCTTCTAGAAACATGACTTACAGGGCTTGATGGCTCTCTCTGGCTCCTGATGCTGTGGATGCTACCAATTTCCGTCTGAGAGCTGGAGTGTGACAGTCCTTCAAAATAAGGTCTGAATAAGGAAAGCAAAACCGGTTTCTTACTATCAAAAACACTAACAGAGGAAGTCCACCACATTCACACCAAAGCAACAAGACTGTTCCCAGGGCGCCTTACTGCTCCCCAATGGTGCCAGTAAAATTTATAGGCCACTTTTGAAAGGAGTGGGGAGGTGTCCAAGACAGCAAGAAAAGCCAAAAATTCCAGGGACCTCTGTGTAGCCCTGACGCTGACTGACTGACCGACCTCTAATCTAATGGATCCAACATGTCACTTGTCACGCAGCAGACCATATTTATCAAGTTCTGACTAGGAATGCTTGCATGCTCTCACACTACACACCAAACAGAGACTCTTGTTTCCATAAAATCCAGGGTTGGCACGTGGCTCCAGCATTTTCCCACAGCAGAACAGAATGCACATTCAACCCACACAAGCAGTTGTGTACTCACCACCCCAAGCACCAGGTGTAAAGTTTCACACTGCAATTCTTGTTTCAGCTTTGCAAATGCTGACTGAACTACATGCCATTCCAGACAGGGTCTAGCTCTTGACTGAAATACAGCAAGCAGAGTTACTGCCCTCCACGGATACTCTGCCTCTGTGGGTAAAGTGACTCTTGGTGTTAATATGCATTTTATTTCCAGCTTGCATCTGGATTTGGCTGCCAGCCCTAGGATCCAATTACACATTTGCTCAATAAGATAAGGTAGCGCATAATATCAGATTGCGCTTCCACATAAAAAGGCAGCTCATCACATTACGCTACAAGGCTCAATTACAATTTAAGGAACTGATTTGTTTTTTGTTGTTGTTGCAGGAAAAACCTGCAAGATACAAACACAAGAACTGGACGCAGCAAACCACAAAGTGCCTCCCCAGGACCAGACACAATAGGTTCTTACTCCAGCAATGACATATCCCAGAACAGTTAGCTTGCCAGCTCCAGGGAACAGGGCACGAGGTCTCTGTGCATACAGTACCACATTTTGGCTTGCTTCATTCAAAGCAGCTGCTCACCACAACACATCTACTTTCAAATCCCTTCAAGGTAAGGGCTACCAACTAGCAATATACTGGGTCAAGCTCCAAATGCCTTTATAAGCCACCAGCCCCATCACTTACCACTGCTGTTGCAGTTCATCCTTGACATCTGCTAGCTCACTGATAGGGAACAAGTCACTCCAGACTTGGAATCTATTCTTGGTCCAACTAGGTTATTCTACATTAATTAGGGTATTATGACACCTGGTAATTAGCTGGCATTTAGCAGATCCTGTACTGACCAACTGCAGTAGCAGGCTTTGCTTGTTTCAGAGCCATCACAACACTGAAGGCCTGAGCATGCAATTACATGCCAGCAGCTCAAACAGTCTCATGTTTTCAGTCTTTATTTGGCAGGGACATGACACAGCTCTCTTTACTCAGGGTTCTGCATCTGTTTTGAGACCCTGAGACAGTGATCCTCGGCTTAGCTCTGCAATGCTGCGATTGCCTATACATCAGTGCCCACAAAAGCTGGTTGAGAACAGGCTTGCGTGTATCTACATGCGCTGCATCCAGCCCCCTTGTTTCCCCTGAGGAACTCCTTTGTTTCCCACAGTTCTGCTTCCTTAATCCCTGCAAAGACTCTCTTTCCACACATTCTCTTATCAGCTTTTCCAGAAAGAACAGCCTGCCTTGTCCATCCCTGTCTCTGCTTCTGCAGCTTCCAACCCCATCTCCTTCTGCCTTAGATTTCTCAGCTGTTCCTACCACCTCTTCAAAACACCTGTGTACACAGCTTAACTATTGCCTGCCTGGCAGCAACTCCTACCCCTGTGCTCAGGTGGCAGGGCAGGCAGAACATCTGCAAAGGGAACAAGGGAAAAAGGACACCAAAGGGAAGTCAGACACCACCTACACACCCCCTCCCCAGCTCACAAGCAGTCATCCACGTAGTAACAACACACAAGGAGGTGGGGGGAAGGATGGAGGGGTGTGAATAGAAACGTCTAACTTGTGCTAACACTGCGCATGGTCTCTCTCCAGCCCAGCATCAGCCACTCCACACTTACTTTAACTTTGGTTTTGGAGTGCTCAAGACGCTGTCGTCATCCTCCATTTCTGGCCCGCTGTCACTAGGGTTCTCTATATCCAGTGTGTCATACAGAAGGTCCAAGTCCTCCTCAACCTCTGGAACATGCTCCGCCGGGTCCTGCTCTGAATCCAGAACCTACACAGAGAACAAAAGCGGGTATCGCTGACTCTGCTAGGAGCCAGAGCGATCCCATGCCACCCCGGCTCCCCAGACGACTGCAGTACACCAGCTTGTGAGGGAGATTGTGTTCCTGGTGCAAGGATACTATATCCAACAGAAACACTGGAGTATGTATATAAGAAGTGCTTGTTTTGGGTCAAGCTTCTCAGTGCCTGGTTAAGTAGGAGTTACCTAATTGAACTAAGAAGCATCCCCAAAAAAGCCATAGATTATGTCTATTATTCAACCCCATTCTATAAACAAAGCTTTTAAAAGGCTCAAAGTTTTTAAAAGGACGAAGTTGTCACGCTCCCCCGATTTGGTACCCAAGCCGGCAGAAATGACAACAGTGTCCACAGGAGGCGCCTGAAGCCCGGACAAGGATGAGCTGCCACCCATATGGAAAGCTGAAGAGAAGAGATTCTCACACAAAACTTCGTGGGCTGCTTCACATATACACCAAAGCAAGCAGGCAGCTGGGCACAGTTCTGAGCTTGCTTTTCGAGTGGCAGCTGCAGAGAAGCAGCAGCTCAGCTGGCTGAGACCTCAGCTATGGGTGCTGACTCTGCTGAGCTAACTTGGGAAGAACAGCAAAGCTAACAGGGCTGTTTGGAAGCGTAAGGAAGCATGAGGAACTACTCCTTCCCACAAGCCACAAAATCAGCACACAGCCATACAGCCAATTGAGATCTTAACTGTTTCTATACTAGACAGGTGACGTTACACAGATTTCATGGGTTCTGGATCTCTTTCATGCTCAGCTCTGACCAGAAAACTGACTCTCCTGTGGATCTGTGTTTCCCTATCCAAGTTTTTCATGTCTCGCCTGGCTGTTCTAGCAAGATGATCAAACAGGCTGGGATTTAACTTCACAAGCAACATACACTGTAGACTACTTGCCTTTGAAAGGGTCAAAGATAATTTCAAAGCAGTCTGCAAAACTAATTGGGTACACACGTGATTGCCAAAATCTGCTTTTGATAAAACTCGATGTAGAAAATGTTTGATGACATTTTAAAGTTGGCCCTCAAGCCTCCATGCAAGGCCAGGGTGCAAGGAAAGGTCACATCTACCTCAGACTTGAAAACAAAACGAAGGGAACTAGGGACAAACAGAGGAGTGTTCCTGAAGACTAAGGCAAGATGCACCAAGCAGAGGGCAACACACAGGACAGGAAGGCTTACAGAACGAATTACGTACCTCGTCAGACACTTTAAACCTCTTCAGTAATGCCACAACCTTCTGTTTGAAGTTTTGTTGCTGCAAGTCAAAGACACCTTCACATAAGTAAAGCATTAAGTGAACTGTTTTCTCCCGGTCTACAAGAACCCCAGACATATCTGACACTGGTGCTCTAGCTGCTGCTTCAAGTCAAACAACTCCTGGCATCACAAACCAAGCCTCTGCTATTCTTATGTTGAAATCAGCTTTTCCACACCTGTGATACTTCCTTTCCTGCATAACAATAAGCTAGGTCCCATTCCACCAAGAAATACAAACCTTCTGGCCCTGACTGATGGCACACTGCTCTTGTTTGGACACACAGTGGATAGCAAATTATTTTACCTGCCAGATCATCTCCTGTACCCTGTTTGATATTTCTGGGAGTCAATTTTTCTGATTCTTAACGTGGGTGAGCCAACACAGGCATCTACCCACTGACCCAAAGCTCAAATATGTTTTCTACCAACCAAGCACTGTGTTTTCCAGCAGCCTGCAGTTCATCCTCGCAGGCTTATTTATTTGACTAACAGCACCGCAGAAAAGTTGTGGGGCCTGTCCTTAGTACTTGCTTATCAGAAAAATGCTTTCCGAGTCTGTTACCCCCAGATCCTGGACACAGCAGGCACCAAGTGCAAAGCAACACAAGCCAAACTGCTGCACTCCCTTTGTGTTTACTTGCTCCCATGAGCGAGCGAGCTCCCTCTCTTGCAGGACCAAACAGCTGAGATTTGCCACCAGCTGCCCAGCTCTTCTCTGTCTCGTCTGACCAACCTAAGTCTGCACACCCTGAAGAAAAGGAAGATGAGAAGGGCCCAGGTGTGAGTGCTGGTACACAGCATTTGAGGTGGCACCTCTGTGTCAGGAGGAAAGGGAGGAGAAAACAGCTGGCACCAGGCCACTCTTTAGCAAAGTTGCTCATTCGCTGGCTCTCCTGTACCTCCTCTGAGCCCTTCTTACAAATCCAACTGCCTGCTCCCACTCTGACCTCAGACACTTCATGCCACCCCACACCTCCAAACCTAGCCCTTTACCTCTGAACTCAAATCCTGCAAGCTGCAGCCACCTTCTAGACAGCTGAAGTTTAGGTGAAATAAATCCACCAGGCCTCAAACAAGACTGCCCTATTTCTGTCCCCAACACACGTGCGAGGCTGAGATGCTCCGAGAGTCGTCCTCTGTCTCAAGAGGCCAAGCACAACCGTCCATCACACAGACCAGCACGGCAGTCTGTGGAGGGAGGACACACAGCACACAGTAGCTAAGGTGCCATGGCCAGAGGTGTCTGCTGGCCTGAATGGTTTGACAGTTGGCAGACAGGGAGGCCTAGTTCGGAGCTGGACTGATGTTAACTTAATTGGCAGCACCAAACCCAGTTTTGGGCCAGCCCCGCACACTGGAAATTCACTGTCACTTCAGAGGTCAGGGCTAGACAGACATTATTATTATGAGGAAGTTGCCTGCTTAATAACCAAGTGGTGTGTTTTGTCCTAGCTGGTCACCGACTCTTGAAAACACCACGAAGGACACCAAGGATACGAACTAGCATGCTCCTGGTCTCACAGACAGGATCCTTTTAATATCAGATTCAGGTCAAAACAGGGGTTATTTCACACCTTATCAAAACATGGATTTCAGAAATAGCCTCACAAGAAGGCACAACGATCTCCAAACTTACTCCTAAGTCCAAAAAGAAACCTAGCCCCATCCTGTTGATTCTGAATTACTGTCATCACAGACATGCACACCTGTGTGAGCAGAATTTTGGCATGGTCAAGCACAAGTCACTGCTCCACAGAGAAGTGCAGCTTTGCAAGCATATGCATGCTTGCTGTAGAGGGTGGATAGCTGCATGCAACTTGCCAAAGCTTTCAACATGCAGCTACTTCTTCTGCCTCAGCACCACAAATACCACCTCAGGTTTATCTGACAGGCTCTAGCCCCTGACTCAGCTACCTCATTTTGAAACCTCCCACTGGCCTCTCCCATGCAGAGCACAAGCAGAAGAGACTCCCTTCACTGAAAGCTACTTTCAGGACTTACATGAGCATGGATCCTGCACTGGCTTCTTTGGGGGGCGGTGGGGGGTGGAATTTCATACGCTTACGTGATTTTTGGAGCTCCTTAACCTTGCAGCCAAAGGACACTCAGGACAGCACATACATACACCTTGGACTGCCCTACTCCCTGAACTGGCTGCTTTTTCTAGCTCTTCACACACTGTGACCATGCCCCCATGCTCTCTGCTGGGCCAGCATGGCTGGTACTGCTGCTCCCATAAGCCACATGCACTGTGTATCTTGGCCAGACCCCATCAGTGTTAGTAAAACTAATTTCCACCGACCCTGGTTATGGACGTCGTTCTTACTATCGATCTCCGCTGCTTCTTGGGCTTCCCCAGCTCGTACTCATCATCATCCAAATCCTGAACAGAAAGAGGATTCCTGTGTTACCTTTTGTGATTCAGGGACACATGAGCATTTAAGTGCTAAAAATTTTCCCTCTGTGAAGATGAACCTGCTGCTCTGTCTTCCAGGCATTCAGCATTTGCCTTAACTGCAGTTACGATGGCAGAGGGAAAAGGAAGCGAACCATGCCTGCAGAGGGTCAGGAATAACAGCCTGGAGAAGCAAAACAGCCCTAGTTTTGCATTCAAGGCAGCAGGATAATCACAGCCCCACATTTCAGTGGGTTCCCCTCTCAGTACACTTCCAGAGATAGAAGGCAGGTGATGCCAGAGTCTGAAGGCAAATAAGACCCAAACTCAAAAGCATCTCAAATCTACCCAGGGGGTTCTCTGTAAGGACCTGTTTTGTAGAAGGTATTAAAGACTAAAGACTGTCAGACCCCACTGGCCAATTAACTACAGCTGGGGATCTAGTTGGGCTCTTTGAATCCAATCAGCATTACAGAAGCCTTGACCATTACACAAGGATGCTAATGTTTTAGTGTTTAAAGGGAGCTCAAGTCCAAACACATGAACAGATAAATCACAGCATGATGGAAGAAATGGGTTACTCTGCAGGCCTTCCTGCCACAGCTAAACACTTGGTGACAGTCTCGCACTGTCATGGTTTAGCTAAAGAAATAGGCTTTTAGTTTCAAGCACGAGCTGAGAGTGTACACACTCTGCTGAAGCTCTCACAGTGAGAAGCCATGCCCTAAACAGTACCTGGCCCTGTACGGCATCATCACTGGCCTCCTGCTCAGAAGAGAAGCTCTCGTACTCTTCCTCGGAATAGTTGTCTGAAAGGGAAGGAAAGAGGGGAGAGATCCTGTGAAACTCCTTTAAGGTGAGGGGACAGTCACATCTCAGGAGCAGAGAAGGCCAACTAACGGTCGCAAATCAAGAAAGGAGGCACACAGGGAGACACCTGCTAGTTTATTTTCTACCTGTGCTAGACCAGCGAGATGGGAACCACCTGGAGGTAAGGAACAAGGAGAAACACATCTAATAGGAAGGAAGGACCAGCGCACAGATAAGGGTCCTTTGAAACACCACCCCCTTTTACCCTGGAAAGAACCACCTGTTAGGCAGCAGCAAGTAGAGAGGTTTCTCCACAGGGGAAGTTTCCTCCTAACACGGGCGTAACTGGCTTAAAGGAACAAGTAAGACATGCCAGGAGAGTCTAGATCCTGTACTGAAATGACACTTCAGGTGAGCTGCCTGGCCTCAGGCAACAACAAAGCATTTGCATGCACTACCTTCAACTGGTCACTCTTCTAGCAGTGAGCAAAGGGCTGGTACCACATAAAAAGATTGTCACAAGTAGAAACCCAATGACTTCCCTATACAGTGCACAGCATGGATTTACACTCATTAAACAGGCTAAAGTCCACAGCAAAACACGTTGCAGGTCTCATCTAAGCTAACATGATTTATTGTAGAATACTGAAAGGAAAAAGAAGTTCGAAGAGTAGCTTAATCATGAATCTCCTGAATACACCACTGTTAGCCAGGTGAGAAGTTACAGGTTCTCAACACACCTACCAGTAATGCTGGAAGAGTGTTGGTGAGAACACAGCTAACCCTTGCTGGATGGCTCAGCCCCAGTGTGATATGCAGGAGAAGCTTTGACAATTCAAACCCCCACTCCTGTCACACTCTGCGCTCACATAGCAACAGGTTTGCAAAGTGAGTTATCTTTGCATTAATCAGCTACAGACACAGCAGTCCCAGGAAGCATCTAAGCCCAGATGGTGTTTAACTCCAGCAAGTTCAGAAGACACTGGTCCTCAGAGTATGTGGTCCTACTCTTACCTGTAGACTTGATTTTCTGGCTGGCCTGCATGGTGCTGTCTTCATGGTCAATCGGCTGACTTGACAAGGAGAAGATCCAGATTTCTGCTACCTTCACTGCAGCCTCTTTGATGTTGCTGAAAAGGCTCAGAACCTGACCACCTTCTGTTGGGTGCTGCATGACCTGGGACAGAAATCAAGCAGTAGAAATCTGCATTCAAATGTATTTAAACCTCCATTATTTGCATGCTACAGGAGTTATTTATGTTAGTGGAGCTACTCCACATTTCCAAGTACAGAAGCAAGCCAACACCCTGCAACTGCAGGAGCCACTTGCAGGCAATACACAATGCTAGTTGAGATTTTATTTGACTACTAATGTAAGTGATGGAAGGAAAGAAAAAGCATTCCAAGCTTGACAGTTGATTAGTTCACCCTTGAAGGAAAATACTTGACTACCTCATTACCATGTATTTGCTTCCACAGCACAGTACTGATTTGAGTTATCAAGTTACCAACCTTCTGAACACCTAATTAAGGAACTCAATTTTGTGTTAAAGCGCTGCAGAAGAGCCGGTAAAGGCAAAAATTCTTGGTGAGGTACAATGCAAAGCGCTTCCTAAAGCAAAAATCCCTGCTCCAGAGAGCTGACACCTGAATCTCAAGACAAGCTGGCCACCCCAGGATAATGAAGCAGTGGGTCACAAAAAACAAGACAATGGTGGATTCAGAGAGACACCTCTGTGTGGGTTTCTCCTTCGTTTGCCACCCCCAGCTCACAGGACTCTCCCTAAGAACCTAAGACTTATGTTCTTCTCTTGCCCCACCAAAATCAGAAAGTGCTTCTCCATGTCTGCACCTCAGCTTCCTAACACACGCCAGGCTGCTTCACATGGCTTTAAAAAGACCTGAGCTGATGAGGAACATGTGCCCCCCTGCTCTTGAGCTCTGCTCAGACTCACAACTCCAATTCATTGCTTTGTTTCAACAGCTAACTTTTTTTTTTTTAATTTTAAGAAACACATCTGTGCTGTTTAGGGGTCATTACAGTATAAACTGCAAAAGGCGCATGTGTCTAAAATTTGTTTTCCTGAGGTCTTCAATTTCAGAAATATTCCAGATGAGCTGGAGAGCAACCATTTCCTAACAAAGTGAACCTTTGAAATTTTTTCACCTTCTAACCTCAGTCAGCTGACATTACAAAAAGACGTAAGAAAAACCACATGCAGCAGCAAATAGCCAACACTTAGAAGTTCACTGATGGGTCTAATTAACGGTCCCACGTGTTTTCTGCCTTACAGCGGTATTTAATTTCTAGTTCTTGAACAAATCAAACGCACTACAGAATAAATGTGAGCTATAATACCACAAATCAGAATTTGGCCAACTGAAATGGGGAGTTGTTCACCATTTTACTGCAAGTCTAAGGGAAGCTGAACTCATGCACAAGGAGTGGTCTTTAAAATTAATTATTTTATATAGTAATAACTCACCACACCATAACACTAGCTTATTTTGGATGGAAACTATTTGTTGACAGAATGCAGTCTGATGAAAAATACTGGTATAAGCTGAACTTGCTACTGCTAAGCCCATTCTAAACACTCAAACAGAAACAGCAGAGATTAAACAGGGCGTGAAATAAGAAAGCATGGAGCTAAGCCATTCAGAAAGCCTTAGTGAATAATTTATCCATACTTGATTCCAGCACTAATTTTCAGGTGTAAATCTGAAAATTTTATCATTTAACTCTCATGAATTGAGCTCCACCTGAATTACCAACAGCCATGAAAAAAGAATTGTAAAGGGTGTTTCAAGCAAAATGAAAGTACTTGATCCTGAACTCTCATCCGGTGGCACAGAGAAGCACAGCAGACCTTGCTTTTACATTTCTTAGGGCTAGAAAGCTTGTCTGAGTGACACTATCTGTTGTGTTCTGCACTTATGATCTCCCTAACTCTGAAAAAAACCCATACAACAACAACAAAACCCTCAAAAGCTAATAAATTAGCCTCATGAAAGCTTTAGCTATCAAGATACTATCCAGAAAATGTCCAGTATTATTACTCAGTAGTAATATCTGTTTAAAATATAGCCCTGTGAATGCTGATTACAGTTACTAAGGCTTCTATATGAAATCCCACCAGGTTATTCCCAATGAGTGAAAGCGACAACACTGGGTTTAAAGAGAAGGGAAAACATCCACCTTTGTAAATAGTGATCATGTCAAATGATGCTCACCTCAGCCATGTTGATAGACCCCACGGCCAGAGTCTTGTAGCCTAAAATGGTTCGGTTCTTGTACCGCTTCCGCCGCTGCAGCATGATCTGAAGCTTGTTGCCTTCTCTCTTCAAGAAGTGAGGGTACTGTGGTTGGAAACACAATGGAATTTATTATGTCTGCTGTTTATCCATCTCCCAGGCTGCCTGCTTCACAAGTAAACTCAATTCTCAGGGACTAACCCCAGGGCTTTCAGAAGTGCCTAAGCTAGCTTGCACTCAGCGGACAATCCTTCATCATCCCAAGGAAGCCTTCACCTCTGCCCAGTTTGGGATCAGCTGAGCCCAAGCCTGGTTCCAGAGTGATGAGCCGCCGCCAGGAGATGCTTCCCCCAACAGCTAGAAGAGGTTGCCCAGAACCGGAGCCCCAAAGGTGCTGCCGGGGCACGGGCTGCCCTGCACAAACACAGCAGGCAGCACGCAGTGGCAGGGACAGCTGCAGACACCACCCCCCCTCTTGGCAGGAGACTGCCCTCCCTCCAGCACAAGGACACTTCTCTGTGTTTGACCCTCTACTGCACATGTTTAAGAGCCTATCGTGCTCTGAATGGCAAGCAAAAAGAGGCACGGCTATGAAGAGCCCCAAGGACTTGCTGATGCCTCTTGGTAACGTCCCGATTCCCTCCAGGACGATATGGTCTCCTTGAGGCACAGGGCTCTTGCAGCTGACAGTGTTTTCAAGCATTAACATACTCAAACTTCTGTTCCTCAAAGTGGTTGTATTTTACATAACTGAGTCAAGAAAAGCCCTGTCTTACTGCCAGGCTATGTTGCAAAGATATAAATCCTTCCAAGACATGTTCCGTACAAGAAAATACATTTACCTCCCCAAAACCTCCCCCAGAACAGAGAGGCTGTGAAGTCAAGCAGAGACCATCAGGGAAAGAGTAAGGTTAACCACGCCATCTCAGTTTGCCCTGCTTATCTGCACAGAGTAACAGTGCACTCAGGTCCTGCTTTCTGCCAGAATACTCGCCAGCACGCTGACAGTCCCCAGGGGACAGCTCACCAGCTGTGGGAGGAAGGAGTCATGCAATGGAAGAGCAATCTTCAAGAAAAGATACAGCAGCCACCTGACCAGTCTCATCCCAAGAACAGAGGTGAATAGGACACATGTTCCAAGTATACAAAATATGTAGCACTACGTAACCTGTAGACAGGAGAATCTGATCACAGGGATCTCAAATAGGACATTCCCGGGTGAAGGATACTTCTCTCACAGGCAAGACCTGCATTTCCCCCCCCCCTTGGGACATTATGAAAATAACTTCCTGCCCATCAAAACACTTGATAAATACAAATGCTGAGAGCCACGACAAAGCCAGAGATATTAATTTGCAGTCCAGAGCAAGCCTGACTGCTATGCGGAGAGCTGAGAACAGTGGTCACATAAACAAGCAGAATACTAATTACCTGATTGCTCTGCAAGGGCAAGATTTACTGTGCATTGCATGAGGAAGCAGCCCTGCAGAGGAACAGCAGCCCACATGATTAGAAGAACCTCAAAACACACCTGCATCCAGACACAAATGGAGCCTGTGACTTTACAGATGTGCAATGTCCCTGAACAGGGATAGAAGAAAGTTATCAAGGGGAAGGAGCAAGAGGGGCTCAAAAAGCCATAGGCACCTTTTGCATTCAATTTTTCCATCTCCTTGCCTCTGGGGCCCGGAACATGTTGGATGGGTGCAGGGGAGAGGGTCTCCTTGCTCTCAGCTCAAAGCACCCGAGCCACACCAAGGCTGCAGCTGAAATCCAAAGTCACAGTTGGTCCCAAGCCAGCTTGACTTCAACGTGTACAATTTTCAGCAATTAAATTGGACAGCTTAAGTCCACATATGTGCAAGTTTCTGTTCTTCAAAGGTGTGCTGCCTGGCCACCCCTGGTGAGCATTCACAGAGATGGTCAAAGAAAGATACAGAGAGACTCAGGCCATTCAGCTGCTCTGTTAAAAGCAAGGGCCTCTAGAAGAAAATCAGAGCCATTGGCATAGCACAGACAAGCTGGTTTTAACACTAGCCATGGCTTATCAACTCTACAAAACTGTTTCAACAAAAACTTTTCAGTAATTGTCAGTCTGTGACAGAGACTAGAAAAGCAAACCGTCTGACTCAAAACGTTTGAAAACACGACTTTTAGAGGAAGCACCAAGCACCCCAAGGCACCTCCAAGAGGTGAGGAGGCCATCACACCCACCAGAACAGCGAGAGTCAGGGCAAGACATTCCTTCTGAAGCCCCAGGTGATGTAATCCCTTCCATCCAGAAAGGTTTATTAGATTAAACACAGGAACTACGTGCTCCAGAGAGCTGTGATGTTGTGCTTGAAATATCTAGAGAATTTCACTTGGTCCTGTGAAACCCACGGAGGGTCAGAAGCAGCAGGCATTCCAGCAGTAAGGGTGATGGTAGCTCACCTGCCAGAGAGGCTACCACTGGTCTAGCCCTAGCCAGCAATGTGAAACAGGATCAGACACACCACTAACTCCAGTCTTACCCCAGTTGTGTAATAGGGCAACAGGAAACTCCTCCCTTCTGCTTGAGCGGAGGCCTGCCAGACACAATGGGCTGCTCGCTATTATGCCAGCCAGTACCATCAGCTTTCCAGCTTAGCTCTTACAAGAAAAATGCTCTGTGCAAAAAACAAGAATTTCACCCAGAAGAAGCTGCTGAAGAGATGGTGACTGTGAAGACACAAGAGGCTGCAGATCTAGACAGCTAGCACAAAGCAAGGTTTGAAGAGTTGACAGTGCAACATGGAGCTACTGGCTGCTGCAAGATATTGAGACCTTGTTCTGTGACATCCACATGCTTTTACTTTGCAGCCCATCACCACTCTCAAATATATCCCAGGCACTAAATTCAGACTGCATCTGGCTTAAGCTGCAGTCGTTAGCTAGGAGTAGCTTCCAGCCGTCATGCAATTAAGAAACAATAAAAGCTGTCATAAAAATCCTGCGATGCCATTTCAGGAAGGCTTCCCAGGCCTTACTGCATCCAAGACCACCAACCCTTCCTGCAGTCAGAGACCAGCAGCACATCTCTGCATTAAGCTTGCTCACCTCTTCTGAAGGCTCAGTGTCAGAGATATCACTCTCCCCTATTCTGGCTCAATTCCCAGCCCCTTCAAGGGATACAGAGTTAAAGGCATTGCTCTGCGTCCTGCTGCAGCATTACTCCAAGTCCCAGAAAAAAAACCCAGCAGATTCCCAATTAATCCCAAAAGATCTGCAGAAATACTTGCTCCTTGCTGACACAGGACTTGCAGAGGGAGACCTGGCTCATCTTACAGCCCTGCTACCAACCATGGGAGAGCTGCAGCCCCAGGATCCAAGCATACTCCTGGCATGTGGCTTTGTTTTTCCTGTTCACAAAGGAGGGGATGCAATGCTGCAGTTAACTCGGTCTGTGGGCTGCATCAGGACAGAACCAGAATCATCAGCCACCTGTATGTCTGCCTGGGCAGCCACAGCGTTATCGTTCATCTGCAGTGAAATCTTACCGGCTTCGAGTCCGCCCTGGTCTGAGTAACAACCAGTCTGTCTCACATCATCACTTGAGCCTTTCTCCTTACCAAATCAAACTCTTGACTTCAAGATCGAACCAATAGTTCCAAAACACAGGTGATACAAATATGAACATTTCTGAGCATCTGTCTGGTTCTGCTTTACGCATGCAGGATCCTCCCTCTTGCTTGCAGCAAGCCAGTCTCTATCTTATTTCCCTCCTCAGGAGGTAGCACCAGGGCAGCATGCTTTAAGGAAAAGAGGAACCAATAAAATACTGTTGCTCCAATTCCCAGCTACTCCTATGACTCCAGAGCCAGGAGTAACCGAATACTCTTCCTGCTTCCCTACATGGTGCCTCCCTCGGCAACTCCAAATCAGAGGTTCACCTGTCCCATTCCTACCTACCACCTTCTGTCAGCCTGATGCTCCATGCCACCCTCCGTGATTGCCACCCTTCAGTGCTTACTCATAAGGAAGGCAACAAAAGCCAAAAAAGAGCCATCCTGCTCTGCTCCAGTTCTTGCCACAGCCATAACATGAAGAGGACTGACTGCAAAGTCCTCACCTTCCTGAGATCCAAACGCAGGATGCACAACACAGAAGGTCCCCTAACACTGCAAACCAGCACCATGCTCAAGGCCTCAGTGCTGAGAGGCAATTCAGACACATTTGTGTTGTTGCAACGAGGACACGCAAATTGCAGCTAGCATCTAACTTGCCTGTTCCCCCCAGACAACTCAGAATTAGAGATCTGCTTCCATGACACAGGGTTGGCCCCAAGAACAATTCTAAGGGTTTATATAGCAGCCTTCTTATTGGGCTTCCCCCTCCCCAGATCCTGGAAGCACCTGGGCCATTTTTACTCAAATTCCCCACAGAGACAAGGGACAAGCCAAAAGAGCTCCAATAGTTTTTCAGAAATGTCTGGGACTGCCTTAAGAACAAGCATCTCTGGCAGGACTAGAAGGATCTTCACCTCAGACTCACAAGGCACCTCTGCTCACCGCTAAGCGGCAAGTCCACATGCCCCAAGGCCACAGCCACCTTACCTGCAGTGAGAAGGTCAGTGCAAGCTCCGTCTCCACATGTCCACTCGGGGGCAATACAATCTCATGAGACCGCAGGATGCGCTTGGAACCCTGTACAGAAACAAAGTCCACCGGATGAATTCCCCAGAAGGCAGCCCTTGCATCCTACCCCAGCCCTATTTACTGAAAACCAGGAAACACTGTCAGGGACTACCACGGAGAAAGTGAATGGATGGGTCTGACCTTGCACTTCTGTGAAATATTAATAAGATGAAAGGGAGAGATTTGACTAATAAAGATTTGGGTATATTTACTGTTCCTAACTACAACAAAGCAGCTTTTGTTCTGCCAAACCCCAGCATTCAAAAGCTATGAGTCAACTCCCACCCCTCAGGATCAAATCTCATATTTTTATTCCAGGCAATAGGTACAAGGCTCATCTCCTAGGTTTGGAGGCTGCAGCATCATGCTTAAACCTCTCTTGACAGCTGTGACAGGCTGGTCTTTTCTTCTGGCGCACATACCTCTCCCTGGGGACAGTGGAGATTTAAACCTGTTTAAACAACCGCGAGCCACTGGGGTTATAAAAGAAAAAAAATCCACTGAGCATCACAGTGGAGTCTAGAGACTTGATGATACTACAGGGTAACTCCAAATCAACACTGTGCTTGGGCTGCTGTACACTAGCCAAGTTACTGGGCTGTTTGCTGTGTGAATATTTCATTGCAGGGAATGTTTCAGGGAAAACTAGCAGGAAAGAATGACAGAGTGCTGCCTAGCAAATCCTTCTGCACTGTTCAAACACGGTGGCAAGTTTCAGAGGTCCCTGGCTCAGTATTCTGCTGAGACTGCAGATCTGGCTTTGTCCCCATGGGCTGGTCTCCCAGATGCACAGAACTGAGGCCATCAAAAAAGCAGCATCTGGGAAATCAGCAACAGACTCGGGGGCTAAACACCTCCCAGCTAAACCCGAAGGGAAATATGGTCTGGCTATAGCAGCCTCGCATAGCATCCTGAGAGCAGAGAGCAGCAGAGACTCATTTACAACCCTTCCTCCCCAAACGTGTTGCTCAGGCAGCCAGAGCGAACGCTGTGATTTGCAGCAGTGCCTCAGCTCCTACCCAATGCAGTGCTGGCTCCTCTGTGGAAAAGCCGAGGTGCCTAAGCGGATCAGAAGACAGCAGAGTGAGAAACTGAAGGGCTCCCCCCGGGAAAAGCAGCGCGCATGTAAATAAAGCACAGTTAGCCTCGCCGCTGGCAACAGTGGCATCTGTTCCATGCTGCTCCTAATAGCAGCAATCTTGCTTTACTTGTTATGCAACTCTAAATCTAATGAAAGACCAAATATAGCCGCTTTTAAAAGACCGCAGCAGATAAATAGAGCAACGGCTCAGGAAATAACAGTTGACAACCCTTTGAACATCACTGTTCAGGAGGCTGCAAGGAGACACGGGAAATGCAGGTAAGATGCTCTCATTAGGTCTGAATTCAGTCACCCCCTCTGGAAGGACTCCAGTGTCTGACACCTCTCACAAAATTCCCCATACAAAGGCAGTGAGTCATCTGACAGAGATCATATATTTGATGATCCAGTATCACCAGCCTCAAACAATAGCCATGTCAGAAATCTGAGTGCTGGCAAATTAAGTGTCCCTGAAAGAGCTTGTCAGCATCATCGTCATAACCTGCAAGCTATAAAGGGACTTTTAATAACAGGGCTTCAGAGCTGCCCGTGTCCGAGACAGCTGCAGTGCTACTGACCCACCGTTAAATCGCACATCACAAAGAAATATGGGTGCTGATCCAGCACAAGGGACACCCAAGGCGAGACTCTTTGGGACAGTGGTTATTCCAGCCCGTCACCTCTAGGTCAACTGGACAGACATATCAAGGGCAGAGTAAGGATGGCCTGGGGATGCAAGCTGCTGCCTCAGGCTTGGCAGATGAGCACCCCAAACAGGTCAAGTCCTGCCTTCCAGTTCCTCAGGGATCTGCCCTGGTGTAGAGAGGGCTGCAGAACCACTACTCAGGTTCCAGCATCTAAACTACTGTAGCAAGGCAGATCACAACACGTACCCAAAACAGACAAGAAAGTCCCACGTGTTACAATTCCCTTTGCACTTGGAGGTCTGAGGCAAGCTTTCACCCATAAAAAGCATAAGCACTCAGCAGCAACCTGAACATGAAAAGAAGGTTTTGCTCCAGTAAAACCTACTGAATTCTCCAACCCAAGTCTGACACACTCTGAGTGAAGATCATTCACCGACAAGCCTCAGGCCCTCAGTGTGATGCAGCCAAAGCTTTCAGTCCTGATAAGCAATATCTGACAGCCTGAGAGCCCACAGCTGCGCTTCTTCTGAGGTTCCCATGAATCCAGGTGTGTGAAACAATTCCCTGACTTTCCGTTCCCTGCTGTGGGTGCATGAACTGCCTTCCAACAGGGACACATTTTTACCCCAGATGGACTGCTCATGGAGATGAGATGCTGGTTAAATTCCGAGCTGCATGTTCTGGCACCATAAAGCCTTCACGATTTCACATTCCAAGCTAGATTTTGTGCGCTTTGACACAACCAGCTCTCCGCAGGGGTTTGCTGGCTCTTTATTAGAAAAGCAGCTGCTTTTCAGCATAGTTAATGGTATTTTTCTACTTGTAGGTCTGCTAGGCCTTTACTCGTTAAGTACTTCAGCATTTGCAGTGGTGGAAGCATGTGAGCTGAACGGATGCTGTGACGCACTGTGGAACCAAGTCCCCTTCCTTCCCAGCCTGCCTCCAGGCAGTGTGACCTACATGTAGGCACCTAATTACATGGCAGGAACGTATGCTGTAAAGTGGGTTATTGACCTAAGATGACAGCTGTATTTTATGGAAACAAACTAAAATGTACAGGTACCCTACAAATCCACTGGCAAGCACCTGGCTATGAAATGACTTAGTCTTGACAGCAGAGCTGCTCGTCAGCAGAAGGCAGCCCGAACTCCAGATCCCCCAAACCAGGACCAAGGTACCAAGACGTTCAGCCCTAAAGTGAGCTGAAGCACGTTAAATAGAGAACCAGGTATCGGATTTAGTAACAGTTCAGGAAGCAGAGGTGAGCATATGATCTGTAAAGAGCATTTTCACATACAGATAAGCTCATGCTGAGCCCTCAGTGAACAATATTCTTCACTTACAACAGTGAAACACAGTAGGAACATGGGGGAAGGATCAGAAGAGCCCCTCCACACATCTAGAATGCCCTGATGTACTCAGGAAGAAGCCTGTGGCTGCAGTGGATCCTCACGTGGTGGTGAAGCTCAGTTCAGGCATCTGCCAGTATTTTTAGCCAAAGAACACATTTAATTCTTAGAACTGAGCAGCAATTACCTGCATTTTGACAGCAATGACCCCAGAAATAAGCTCCTTATCCAATTCCTTTAAGACTACCAGTTTCTTTAATGTCAAGCTGCACAACCTGCAAACAGGAACAGAAGAGAAACAGTTATAATCATGTCTGAAAAAGGAAAAGCTCTGAACAGCTTTTACACACAGCAGTATCCCAGTTTGTGGGTAAACAGGCTCCCGAGACAAGCCACACACTGATACAGACATAAAGACAGCACAAACACATGAGGTTTCCTTGGCTTTTCAGACTGAATTTCTTGAGCCTTTCACAAATACAAGGAGGCAGGCAGGAGGTATGTCTCTGATGCAGACCCATGGCCACATGAGAGCACCTCACAGCATGGACTTCCACTGACCACAGCCTGGGAACTCTTGCTCAGACCAAAAGCCTTCAGGTCAGAGGAATTAAATTCCAGCAATATAAAAGCACTGGGTCAGTCTAATTTTAAACTCATCTACAAAGCTTTCCTAGACTGTTAAGCTTTTTCAGTTTCAGACTGCTGGCTCGCAAAGATCTCACTCCCACCTCCTCCTGTCAACCCACACATTCTCCTCCTCACCCCCAAACAAAAGTGCTAGCCAGTGGCTCAGGCATCTGTAATGGAAAAGGGGGGGAAAAAAAGAAAGGAGGAGAGGACTGAAGCAGTGCCCTCTGGCCCTGGCATTCACATGCCACACATATGCAAGTAAATCACATTCTTCACCCAGGCAATGCTACATTGTTCTGGTTTGAAGCTGTTTGCACTTCTGCCTTCCCGCACAGGGAGCTTGGGAGGGGAAGAAGTTTGAACTAGGTGCAGCTGAGTTAAGGCTCTGAGGTAATGGGACTACAGCATTGTTGGCACTTTCACAATGTCACAGAAGTTACCACCAGCTGGTGTAATTAAGGCATGCCTAGAAACAAACTTCAGGCAAAGAAACTTGAAGCAAAGACAGCTCAGCTTGAGGAAAGCAGGGGCCAGAGAACGTTGCCCGGTGGGCTCTGGTGACTAGACATCATCTCTCATGCTGGCCAGGAGCCAGCACTGCCTGTGTCAGGTCCCTGCCTCACGGCGTGGGCATCTTTGGCCTCTGCTGTGGGATGTCAGCAAGCTTCAGCATGGCTCCTCTGAAACGCACTGCAGAACTGTCTCTCCTAGACAGAAGTGTAACATCAGGGCTACTCATGAAGGGGCCAAGTCCAGCAGTAGATGGGAAGGGAAGAGGAACTGATGCTGGATTTTGGTACATGTCCAGGCAGCAGTAGCACAAGTGCCGTTGACTGAAGCCTGCACTTGAACTACAGGACTCCACACCGGTACCAGGAACCCAACAAGTCACCTCTGCAAGGGTGACCTGCACCTCCACCACCTTCTACATCACAGTGGGAAGCTGAAACATTGCTTTGCTGCAGTGCCTGAAAGGTAGACATGGTCAGCATGGGTGCAAAACTGCAGGAGAAATATAACTAAAGGCCCTTCCCGACAGGAGCAGTGGTAGATGTTGAAGCAACTGCTGCCTGCTTCATCCAGAAATACCTGTGGCTCTTCCTGAACTCTGCCCTCTCACATGGGGCTGGGAACAGAAAAGAGCCAGTCTTAGCTCTTAAAGTCTTCACTGAAGCACCTCTCCAAACCTGCCCTTGCCAGCCTCTTCTCCACCCAGCCCACACTACCTGCTCCCTCTACTCATTTGCAAAGCACTGGTTCCTGCTATGAGCCCCTCAAAAACCAAGGGAAAGCGAGAATTAAAAGCTCTGCATCAGAAGACAGTACAGCCAGCCAGAGATGTTATAGAAATTACAAGGAAGGTGAAAAAACTGGGTCTGCCTGGGCATCCGTTCCCCTCTGTCACACCACCAGCAGCTGTGCAGAGTGTCATCAAGACAAACATGCTAGAGATCGTGAGCCTGGAGGCACTGGGTTCTGGAGGAGGGATGGCAGAAGTGGGCAGGACAGCTGCAGCTGCTGCTGGGCTGGTGGAGGAGAAACCAAGCATGCTGTCACCGTGGCCAGCCCCCCCCCCCCCCCCCCCCCCCCCCGCACGAAGCAGGCATCTGCAGAAGCAGGAGAGCACAGGCCAGCGTGTTCAATTGCAAACCTAAGAGTCCCTGTGCACTGCAAGTCAGGTGAAGCTGCATCCCTCAACCCAGAGCACAGCATAGGCTGCCAGCTTTCCCACCCCATCTTGAACAAAACAGCAAGCACAGACACAGGCAGCTGCTGCCACGAAACTGCCAGGCCAGGATCTGGAGGAAGGAGGCTGTGATGCCATTTGTTTTCTTTGTAACACTGTAGCTGGAGGACAATTGCGCTCAGCCTGCCAAAACCCACAATGCTAGGGCCAGTCAGGTGCCGAGAGCAGAGGTAGGACAACACACTGGCATTGTCTCAGCTAACAGGCAAGGAACAAAGGCCTTTTCTCTCCAGCCCTGAGCTCGAGGATGAAAAAGGTACGGGAAGAAACAATGGTGTTCTCAGCACACACAGCAGAGCACAAGGAACGCGTTCTGTTCTCCGCCGAGCATTCCTTCAATTCATCATTTATGAGCTTTGATCAAGCTCTGTGGAGCACTTGCTGCTTGGAAAAAAAAAAATTTTTAAAAGCCTCCTTTACAGTGATCAGAAAAACAGAAGCAGTTAAAAAAGACATGGGACACATCTGCTTTCTTTATCCCCCATTCCTGGGCTGATGGTACTAAAAGGCGCTTCACACAAAAAACAATGAAATGTGTCTATTCTCCATCGGGAGTGGGAGATAAAAATCAGACCATTTAAAATCCCACCAAATCACTCTCATCCTCAACATGCTTATCGTTCCAGGTCTTCAGTCTAAGTCTGCAGCTTACACATCAAAGCAGCTTTGGAATATGCGGCAGAAAGCAGCCATACCTTACTGAAATAATCACAAAAAGGCATATTCCAAGCATGTCACTGCATCCAGAGCCAGCGTCGTGCCCCTGCCACCAGCACAAGGAACCTGAACCACTCACACCTGCAGGTACAGCAATGATTTGTCTGCCACAACCAGCTCTGATAACGGCAGCACCTCCTTCCATACACTTTTTGCCTAGGTTTTGCTGTACTTTTATCAGGTCTCAAGGATCAGGAAGGGGACTGGTCTCACAAAATATTTCTATCAACAAGCCAGTTAAGATTAAATACTAGTAGGAAAAACAGGACAGACACAGGTGGACCTGAAACGATCTGAAAAAAGAACAAGGTTACATTTACAAGTTTCTAATGCACACATAGATCTCCTGATCTCTGTGAACACAGGGAAAATAACCTGTCACGCGCACACAGACACAAAGGGGACCTGAGGAAGCCTCAAGTCTGGAGCCGATTGAGCCTGAAGTATTTTGAACGGTCTATAAAAAGCCTGGGACTGCAATACAGAAGGTACAGACAAACCCTTTCTTTGCATGTTTGTTTCAGCAGTGACCTGTGTTGCACGTGGGGAGTTAAGGTAGCAAAACCCCTAAGTTAGCCGAAGCAGCGTTAAATAAGGGCAATGGAAATGTGAGAGCCAAGATTTCCACCCTTTTCTGAAGGTTCATAGTAGATCTCCCCGCTAGAAGCACAGTTGTGTCCCACACAGCAGCAGGCAGTGTCTGCCGAGGAGCTTGCACCCCCCTCCAGTCACACATGTCCCCCCCATGGCGAGGAGGCACAAGGTACTTGCCTGACCCCATTCTCAGGTTAACAAATCATGAGACAGCTTAATGTGTTCTACAAGAATAAAACTCTTCATCTTTTTACATCACTGCTGCAAGAACACAGTTTTAAAGAGAAAACCTGGACCTGACCCAATAGTTTTGACTCGTCCTGCTAATGGAAGTTGTTCATGATGAAGTTACTCAGCACAATTTGTTCAAAGAGGCAGCTATCTGCAAAGAACATAACATTTTGGTAACCAAGATCCAGCAAACATGTCCAGAACGACCAAATAAAGTGTTGCATTCTTTACTCACTGGATGTTTTGCATCCCTCTAAATAGGAAGATCAGGAAAATAAACCCTCTCCAAGAAAGAGTCTGCCTCACTGAATTAAATGTCTGTTTCTCCACAGGGAGCACAGTAATTGCACTGAGACCTCGCTCACACAGAGACAGTCAAATCAACAGGAAGGAAACATTAAAAATTAAAGACCTGTATTTTAATTAAGCCCCATAGAAGTCGAGAACAATAACAGATGCACCCACACCTACAGGGGATTCCACGTCCAAGATGGGAGCTGGGGCAGGAAGACTAGCTCATTACACAGATACCCTTTGTCCAAGAAAGCTGTGAAGACATTGTTCCTAGAGAAACGTTTCATGCCAGGAGCGCTCTCCTCTGAGGTCTGTAAATCCCAGTCAGCCAATGGCGCTAAGGAAGGTATCGATACCCATTTGATAACTGGACAGTTTCACCTCACCCAAGTTATTTTGGCATTTCAGGACAGCAAGCAGCTTCCTACCTCGATGCTTTCAACCTGAACTTCGAGAGTTTTGCTGACACTTTAAACCCAAGTCAGTCCCAAAATAAATCACATGCCACTTGAAGTGGAGGGGGACGCCCGCCTACACACCCGCTTGCCCAGACAAACAGAGCCATTCTGCACATAGCTGCAGCAGCATCTGCGCAGGAGAGGCCGGAGCGAGAAGGCCTGCACAGCATTTTTCAGAGACAGCTGCTTAAGTAAGGTATGAACGCATGCAGAGCATGGCCAACCAACTGCGCATGCAGTTCCTTACACCTGCTTCGCACAAGCCCAGGAAGAAAGGACCACATAGATGTACTCACTGCTGCACTTACGTGCTAAAGGCAGGGCTCCGTCCTGGCCTAGGAGAGTTAGCTCAGGAAGAAAGGGGAGAAGAGCTGTCCTACTAATGTCACTTAAGCATCGAGACCGGGGCCTCTGGGCAAGGGTAGCAATGGTAGAAGCCACAGGCAAGGTGCTTCTTCACCTTCCAGAGCCTCTGAGTTAATTCCCTCAGAATGATCTAATCTCACTCCCATTCTCAGGTAAGCTCCATGGCAAGAAGAAATTAAATGAGGTGGCAGAGGTCAAGCGCTCCCATTTTGTCATTCCAGAAACATAACCTGAGTAACTAGCAAAGAAACATAACAGTCCTGTATCAGCCTCTGCTTACTTCTCCTTCCTTCACACTTGCCACCAAGCTAAACAGCAACATTTAGCCAGATGTTCTGCCTACGGATCCATTCAAGTAAGCTTTAAGAAGCCAGGAAACAATTGCAGAGCAAGTATTTTCATTGTTCTTGTTCTCAAGGATCCTGAAATCCTCTTCCCAGCACTAACAGAGAGAATTAAGCTCTTAGGACTCTAGAGACCAAGATCCATAGAAATGCTGTAGCAAGCAGGTCTTGTTCAGACAGGCAAGAGGATGGCAGCTTATTTTATGCAACAGGCTCTACCCAAGGTGTCACAAGGACACACATGCACAGCCCGACTCTTTTCTTTTACAGCTGGAATACACTCCTGCTCACTTCAAATATACTACCTGCCCCAAACTGAGCACGCCAAAGGGGTGGGGGTGTCAAAATTCTGCAGACCTGCATGATTTTTAAAAGATCCTGGAATTCTGCATGGGCACATTTGCTATTTGAGGAGCAGCATGCAGTTAACATGACCAAAGATTAAAGCGCGTGTGAGCTTAGATACTCCCACCCAATGTATCAGTTCAAAAATGCTGAAACGGGTCTTCCTCCAGTGGGACAAGGCATTGCTGGCTGGCTCTAGGGGACTCACCCAGGCAGGAAGGGATAAGGATCCCTGAAAGCCAAATAACCGGCTCACAAAACATAAGGGTTTACATATTCCGTTGGCACTTCTCATGTTTTAGCACTTCAGCAGTC
Source organism: Falco punctatus (assembly GCF_963210335.1). NCBI lineage: Eukaryota > Metazoa > Chordata > Aves > Falconiformes > Falconidae > Falco > Falco punctatus. The sequence goes on from NC_137591.1 coordinate 26,411,395, forward strand.
TGGAAAGAGCCCTACTGAGGCGCAGCAATGCTGGTAAAACCCTCAGGGGTTAAAGCCATATCTCCGCAGCTCCACATACTCTTCGGGTAGCAAAGCTGGCAGTCGTGTCACACCATGTTCCGACTACCTGGCTGAGACCTGACGTATTCAAGTCACACCGGGTAACAGCAAATCAGCCTGTCACCAACAACACGCTTCCAGGTACATGCTCTGAACTGTGCTACCAAGAAACAGCAGCTTTCTCACCCTTTAAGAAATCGTTTCAGTGAGAGCAGAAGCAGCTCTGCACACATCTGTCAGCCTCAGTCAGGATCTCAGTTCTTGCACATGCTGCTATACGTTTGGCTTCTCGCTCTTCATTTTGATGGTTTCAAATCCCTTTGCAGGGTGATGGGGGGTTGTGGATAACAACCAAAAACCATGAAGCAGGGATTAGGTCTGTTTCTCAGGCAGGCAATGGAATGCAAAGGAGTTAGGCAAATTCACCTGCATGCTGCCTGCAAAGCCAAGCACAAGCCTAGTTAAATACGCTGCTGCTGGCTTGCCTCTTTCAAAGCCAGCATCCAAAACATCAGGACTGCATGGCACCCTGACACCAAAGCGAGCACCAATGAAAGAGCCTATGGTACTGGTGGATTAGGTTCGAGCAATGTTTTCAAAGTTCTGAGGCAATAAGAAGGTGTTTTATTAGCTTTAAAGACTAAAGTCAGCAAATAATGAAAAGCCAATTCATGGTTAAGGCTCCTTCGACAGACCATCAGTGTTACATTTTCTGTATTACAGATGACATAAACACATCTGATATTTGCTGTATTAATTTAGCAGTTAGCTGGAGTAACCAGAGGCACCACCACCAAGGAACAAGCAGCAAGATGGAGACAGACCAGGCACAGCCACATCCATCTGACCGAAGGCCAGTAGAAGCTGGGGGTCTAACATGCCTGCACAAGACACCCACGGCACTGCAGTACAGCCTCCCACCCAGAAAGCCTCACAGCAGTAAAATGCCAGTCTCCCATCTGAGCATCTAACGAGAGCACTCAAAGTAGCACATGTCAGGGAGGGGGAGCCTTTAGGAAGCGGGCTGGTCAAGCCATTTCTGTACCCAGGGCTTCACTTCTCAGCAAGCCAGCAAGAAAATAAAGGCACAACCCACTAAGCTTACGTGAGCCAGCCAGGGTGGAGGGCAGCTCCCACCACAAGCCTTACAGATTGGTGCAAGAGCATGGACACAACTGAGCAAACAAACCGTGCCCCAACGCAAAAGGGGAGTCTGGGAGGAGGAATGCAAAACCAGACTGGGGAGTAGGGGATGAAGAGGAGAGACCTTCACAGCTGGAACAAATCCAGCAGCCCTCCCCCTCCCATGCATGCCCGCCTTATGCAACCTGCCTTCTCCCTGCTGGCCCCCTACCCCAGACAGCAGCACTTGTCACACAGCAGGCTGATCACAGGGATCGGCTATTCCAGGCATGCTACAGGAACGCTCTCCCTGCCTGCCATTCCCATCTGCCCCTGAGCCCTCTGGGAATAGTGGGAGCTGCACAAAGTAGCCAGCAGATGAGAAGGACCATCAGAGCTAAAGGCTTCCTTAATCTGGCCGCAGCTTGCCGCAAAGCACCGAGCAGCACATCTCTGCCTCCGTCCGAGCCAGCATCCCCCTCCCGAGCTGGCTGCAGGAACAAAGCCAGCACACACCCCAGGAAATCCTTGCAGCCTTAGCTAGCTCTGTTACAGGCACCAGCAGGTAAGACAAAAGGGTTAAAGAAAATGCCTCGTGGCACATTGTTTTCTCCAGCATGGCCTTGTCTGGATGATAACCCTCACTCTCTCTCCCCTCTCCTATCCTCCACCACATCCATGCCTCAGCCCTGAGCACAGCATGCCCAAACGCAGTGGCAGCAGCATCAGGTTGGGAGCTGTAACATCACCACAGCAACTAGGGATGTCACAGCCCACACGTGACCAGCTCCCCTCAGCCACGCAACAAATAAGACCAGGTCCTCTGACAGCCTGCTTGCTCCTCCTCACTCCCCTCCAGAGCAGTCTGATGGCAAATCTCCCTTCACAGCAGCGTGAAGAACTCTGGTCTCCAAAGCACCGCTTCCCCTGCCCCATCCAAAGCCTGTATGTGCTTGGCCACGAGGAACCAGCATGCATCTGAGCGCAGGCACGTTCAGAGGGTGGTCCTGCACCAGCCAGTCTGGTTTAGTATTTAGGATTCTCTTTTTGATAGTAGGAAGCACAGGTCTCCAAGCTCTCTTGCGCTCAACTGCTTTCAAAATGCTAAGCGCTATTCTGCTTTTCGTTCCAGCTGCTGAAGAGCCCACAGTGAGAGCTTGCTGCCGTGCCACCTGGTGCTGTGCTCTCGGCACATTCTTGTTAGCCACTTGGTACCCCAGGGAGACACCGCAGTCCCAGCCACAGCAAGGCTTGCAAATCATTAGAGGCCAAGACCCTGATCTTCCCCTCTGTCTGTAAATCTGCCAAAGGCTCCTATCAAGAGGAAAAAACTATGCCGACAGGAGCCTTGACTTCAGGCCTATGTCAGAAGAGCTTGTAATGAAGAGCTCAGTTCTGCTTGGGTTAACTGTCACTACGATCTCTTCATCGTAAGAAATCAGGACTGGGAAGCCTCCAGCTAAGAAAGCAGTCAAGGACAAACAGATGGCTTCTTGGCGTACCCAAATCCAAGCCTGCTCTCAGGGCATGAACAATTTACTGTCTCTATGCCTTATTTCTCCCCACTTCAAATAGCTTCCACGACACCTTGTGATGCAGAGGTGAGCTGAACAGCCTGTCGCTCCTGAGACCAGACAGGCTCACATCATGGGTCACACCAAATTACTTCTCACTCAACCATTTTCAAACGCTCCCAGTTCACAAGCAAGTCAGACACATGGCCCTCTCAGTCAAAGCCAGGATCCTGATGGCATATAATAAGACTTGGTGCTTCTCTGAAACTTATACCACTCCGAATAAATAGACTTTCTGAAAACTGTTGTAGGGGCGGTTTCAAAGGAGTTTTGGAGATGGGGCTTTGTGCTTAAGCTTGCTTTCCCTTTGCTGACCCATCTGGACCCAAGGCAGCAAAGTCAGGGCAGGTGGCCCACTCCTAACAGACCATCATTCTGTAACCTTGATTTAAAACATTTGCATCAGGTGCCAGAATAACAGGGTTTTGTGTATGAAGTTCACAATATGGCCCAAAATAAACAAGATGGAAGAACCACACAGGCATCATTTAGAGCCCAAATGGCTGTTTGCTTTTTCACCGAGAACTCAAAATGTCCTGTAAGGGTAAAGACAGAGCAGACAGCAGCAGCAAAAAACATTCTGTGAACTTTGATGGTACGTTTGGTATTAGCCAGCACAGCAATCAAATATGCAAAGCATCTCGCTGGCGGGCCCGCTTTCAGACTAGAAGAACACTTCACAGATCCCAGCGCTGTTCTCATTGCAGTAAGTCTGTCCAAGCCTGCCATTCTGGCCTTCTTCTACATTGGCATGTGCAGCCAGCCACCCCAATACCTCACAGAGCCGACGGTCTACACTGGTCCTTTAATTGCCCCATGTTTAATGCCAGCTCCCCCCTTCACTGACTCCAGAGGTAAATGGAATGACAAGTCAAAGAAATATCAAAATTCATTAGCTAAGTTAAAAACATATTATTTCTGCACGACTCTCATCATGCCTCAAGCACAGGTGAACTATTCAGCACCCCAAAGTGTGATTTCTTTCCAGTATGCAGGTGTTCCAAAAGTACAGCACTAGCAACTTGAACTACAGGGAAGGAGCAGCAAAGGGAAAGTTGCAACTCCAAACCCTAACGTATTCAACAGCAGGTCGGAAGGAAGGTCAGGAGAACCACCAGCTCCACAAAGAGCTATTTCTGCAGCTGGATCCAACACCCCATGTAACACTCACAGCCCCTCAGCTGCCTGCTCTGACAGTGGCACACACGCACCAAGCTCCTCTGAGCCCCCCAGCACCACCAGCTCATCTTGTGCACAGGTGCTTCAAACGGGGACTACAATGCTGACAACTGATTTGGTCTCTGGCCACAGCTCAAAGGATGCTTAAAATCAAACACATTAGAATAGTTATAAAAGGAAGGCTCTTCTTTCCCAGAAGCATTTATTTAGATTTGAATGGTGCCAGTTTTTACGAGGCAACAACACAAAGCTGACAAAGCAGCCTCCATAAGCGCTAAATATAATTCACAAAGAACTCCAGATCCTGCCACTACAGCTATGGGACTCTATTCAGCATTAAACACACTGGAAACACCGGTTAACATCCCTCAAACTGGAACAAAATATCAAGGGTAAAGAAGCTGAAATGTACTATCTCTTGCAGATTTGTCTCCCCAGAAAGGAAGGGGCAAACTGGGAGGAGTTCTGCAATATTAACAGTGGTCACAAAAGGCCTGAAAATGTGAAAGCATTCAACACCCTGCAAGGAGAGAAATGCTTCTTGATGCCTTTTGTTGAAGCCTCACTGTGCTCTGGCACCTATGCCTTGTGTTTCTTCCATCAAATATTCTGAGCAGCGCTTGCTCATTCGCACACTGACTGCTGGAGTGCTCACAGATAAGCTGGGAAGGAAATCACCAAAGAACAGGAGTAAGGGATCTAGTAAGATTCTAAAAGCCCAATAGTTAACTGCATTACCCAGGCTGATGCAAGAATGAGATGGCTGAAGTAAAACTACCACCACTACTGCCAGGGATGGACCTTCAGCAGTAACCAGAAGCAATACTTTTAACTTCCAAAACCAGCCAAACTGGACTGAAAAGGCTGAGACAGAGTGCAGCGCCTAGCCTGTCAAGCACAACACAAGCTCTCCGCCAAGACCATGAAAACTACAGAACCCACCAAAACTGCACCGATGAACAGAAACTGGGATCTCTTGCAGTCTTTAAAGCTGACCCATGGCGGTTACTCTGCAGTGAAACAGCCACAGGTTTTGTATTGACAAACCCTGCATGAAACCTGTCCCCGCTGCTCTGCGGGGATACCTGGGCAGGAAGGAACACACACCGTGGGGCTGCCCGTACAGCCTGGGGGACGGCCAGGAGATGCTTTTCCAGACCCTGCAGTAGGGCTGCAAACAGCTGGGCTTTTCAGAGGCTTCTGATCCCCTCTCAATAAAATCAGCTTCCTTTAGGGAAATTCCCGTCTCCAGATGATCTCAAAACGTCTCTCAACAGCACTTTACAAATGTCCTCCCCCCACCCCAATCCTTCACATCTAAATATACTCTCTATGCTCTAGTTTAAAGAGCCGCTACTAAAAAAGAAAGCACTTGTTTGGAAATAGCACAAAGTTTTCTATTTGTTTTCTTCTCTGTAAAAACCCTGTGTGACTGAGATTTCACTGCATTTCTCATGGAGAAGGGAGAAAACCTGGCAACTCAGACTTTGCTCGCCCTCTCTCTGAAAGCTTACATCACCTTTAAATTTATCAGGGAAAAAAAGAACCACAATTTTTACTAAAGGAGTTCAAAAGAACTACCAGTGCCAAACACTCACAGTGACAGACAGAATGCTCCGATTTGCTCCGGAGAAGCATTTGTATTTCCTTAATACTCTAAACCTCTTCAGCAGCTGTCAGAAGTTGAGCTGGCAAGCAGAGATTCAATATTATTTAGATATTACATTTCTTCAGCATCATTGCTGGTGATATTTCATTCCTCAAAGCAATAAGGGAGCAATAAAGCAAACCAAGCGCCTGAATTTATTAGTTCAATTTGTCAAGAATATTTATTAAAATATCGGTGACCGTGTAAAATAGCAAAACAGTAAGCTGTGATAGACACAAGGTGCTCTAAGATGCCAGTCTTCACGGCTTAGAACTTGTTCCAGAGCACTGTAAGATTTTTTTATGTTGAATATAAGCAATAAAACAAAAAGTGATTTATAACAACTATAATCCATTCAGTCCCCACCACCTTTCATCAGGCTTACGAGTTCCTGTTGAACCCAGATATATCAAAACAAACTGTAGATGCTCTACCGAATAAGCAGAGAGGGGTAAATGAGGCATGAACAAGCAGAGGCTGGATGCACGGCAGCTCTTCCTCAGCAGGATATTAAGGTTCACTGCCGGGAGGGATTACCGAGGAGCCTATTCAGCATTAAGACAGAGTTACTCCATTTGCAAACAGGATCACACCATTAGATCACTCACGGAGACCAAACTCTACAGCCAGACCAGTCTCAGCTCCCTGAAAACACTCCCTTTTAAGACCTTTGCCTGATGCAATCAGCTAACACTAATATGACAGTGATGCTAAGAGCAAGGAATAGGTATTATCATCATTTTGTGGTCAGTGCTCCTGTTTATAGGTAAGCAAGGAGCATCCTGAAACCAGGGGCATGTACTCAGGCTGTTAAAGAGCATTTCTGTCACAGAAACAGTTGAGGATCATCAGTGGGTATGAGACAGGGATAAGTACCACAACATTTTTTCAACCGTAAGAATGAGATTTATCTTTAGTTTTATGCCCTCACTCAACCTCTCATTTTCACCACATGACTACAGCTAATACCAAGCACGTCAAACTTAGCATTGGGGCCTATGGTTAGTCATACATGAATTGTACTTACATAATTATATGGGTTTGACTGTTGAGATTTTTCACCAGTAGTCTCAAATACACTAATAGGCAAATGATCTACTAAACACTGCATTTTCAAAAGCTGTGGAATGTCCCACATCTGGCAGATTGAGCTGACATTTAGAAGGATGATGCAAAAAATTATCTGTAAAACATGAAATCCCCTCCTCTGTGCCCATCTGTTACAGGGCAATACAAATCCACCATCACTCATGCTCTTTTCTTTCCTTTGGAGCTGGGGTACTTAAACTGAAGACGGGGGCCATCCCTACCTTTTCACATCTTACAAATAGTAGAATAAACTTCCCATTTTAAGATCTTGCACGCAGTTTGCAAAAAGTCTCCCAGCCCACGGTTTGCAGTCAAATCCATGGCTCTGAAGAAATCCTATTTCCCTACAGAGAGCAAGAGAACAAGAGAAGTGTTTTTGGGGCTCCCATAATCCTGGCAAGCCTGAGCTCTCTAAAGAGCCAGCACAGATTTGCTACCGCTCCCCAGCTGTTTATTTTGAGCCTTCATTTCCACCACTGTGAAGCAAAGGTCAACTCAAGAGCTCACAGCAAGCACCTTGAAACTGGCTGAAAAGAAACCCTGGAGCCAAGGAGAGTGCATGCTGCAACTGTTCCACAAAGAGTTTTTCACGTTACACACATAAGAATCCTGACCAAACATGAATGTTCATATAATTACAAATTACTAAGTAATTTTTCTGTTTTCACACCTGAATCAGCAAGAACACTAGAGGCACATGCCCCCCATGACTGATCTCAAACACAGATTAGCTCCTGGTCAGAGCAGGTCCTCTTGGAGGGCTGGTGGAGAGTGTGAATTCACCCACAGCAGAAAAGCCCAAAGTTACTCATGCAATAGCTTGGAAAATCTGGTGGTAATTTTGAAGCCAACATGGCCCAGGAGACTGTCAGCAGGAGCAGCAGCAGTCTGCTGGCAGAGGACAGAAAACAGAGAAACAAAAGCTAGAGAAGGAGCCTGAATTCACTGTTCAAGGGCCAGGAACTGTGGGAGACAAGATGAACTCTTGAATTTCCAGAGATTAGAGAACTGTTCACACTAAGCTACACCATATTCTGCCTTTAAACTGGTACAAGCCTTCTGTGATGTCCTGGATGTCAAAAAAACTATTTCAACTTACCTATAAACAGATGTTAGCTCTTGCTATAACTGTGATTCAGTCAGCCCCACACTAAATCCTGGCACCACTGGGCCATAGTGACTGTGACAGAATACATGCTTGCAGTTTCCAGTTGCTGGGTTTTGTTATGCACCATAAAAAGCAAGAAATCACAAAAACCATCAAGTCTGATGGATCTGAAGAGGAAAGAGTTGCAAAATTTCTCCAGTCGCTGGGAACGTAGAGGAGAGCTGCAGCATGCAAGACTGAATACTTGATGCTTCAAACTTCAACAGAACTTTTGTTTAATATGTCAGCTGGAGTATAATAAAGGACACATGATTTCCACAATACAGTGTGGGGAGAGCAAAGGAAAACATCCCTTTTCCTCGGGAACACATTGAACATATTTCCCCACCATGGATCTACCCTGTTCCAGATAGTTCCTATCTGCACTCAAAAGTTACAAGTGGCCAAAACATTCCCAGAGCTTGATAAAAATCAAAGTCAAGTGTTTTCAACAAAATCCTCTTTGTTACCACATTCTGACTACTTGGCTACTGGAACTGCAAACCTGTTCAGAGAGATGCCTTAACAATGAAGTATCATTTAAAATGCATTTGCAGCTGTGCATATTTCACTTCAGTCACATTGTTGTGAATTATACCTCAGCATGTCCTTGCAGAAAAGGGGTGGGCTGTCAGGGGGATGGGAAGGGGGAGAGAAAAGAAAGGAATTTCTACTGAACAAAAGAGCTCCAAGAAACTGATACAACTTTGCTAGAAGCTATTCCCAACCCACTCAACATTTTTGATTGTATACAGACATACCAAAATCCCAACAAGGGGCATTTTTCCCAGCTAAAATATGAACCATCAGCAAATCTGACCACCACCAGAGAGAAACGGGACAACCTAGTGGAAGCAAAGAAACGCAGAGCAAAACCATCTGAACGGTTGTCCTAAACAGAGGACTACCTTTGAGAGCTCACCGTGGTGGCAGCCTCGCACAAACTCCTGCCCAGCATCCAGCACACTGCTAGTCAAAGCTAAGCAAAGCAGGACGCCTGCGGAGTTACTTGCTTTAGTGCCAGAGTCATTTACACAGCACTGAAAAGCACACAAGGTGCAAAGCACTTCTCCCCCCCGCCTCCCTAGAAGCCCTGTGAAGAACCGTATGGCTTTACTAATATTCACCAGATAGTTTTACCGTGACCCATTCTACAGGGAAGTGTGCGCTGACTCCAAGTCTGCTGAGAAGCCAAGCGCTACATATTGCTTTCGCAGCTCAAAACCACAACAGTGGCTTGTGGCAATGCTGAGAGAAGCCAGGGGAGAAATAAATACCGCAAGAACACGGGAGGCAGTACGCAGCTGGGACTTTGGTGAGGTCAGGCTAAACCTACTCACAACCCAGCTCTGGACCAGAGCCTGTACTCAAGCACCTGGGTGCAACAAGTTTTTTGATCCAGAGATCCCCTTGAATGTTAGTGCTGTACAAAGGCAGAAACACTAGGAGCCAGGTTACTTGGACCTGCAGGAGAACAATGCTGCAAAGCAAACTAAAGCATCCTAACACAGACAAGGTGCCGCAGCGCTCTCAAAACTAGCCGGCTGCAACAAGGCTTTTACCACCCTGTACCAGGTTAACTTCAATAAGTAGTTCCCGCGCCTTGCCCCGGCACAGCCACCAATCCCCCACAAGGTTTCAACAGTTCATCTACTGGCCATGCTGTTTCTTCATCCTCTTCAGGCCGGTCCACCCTGCTTCTTGCCTCTGCTGCATCCAGATTCTTTCTCGGGCTCCTCTTCCAGCCAGGCTCTCCTCATCCAGGCCCTGTGCTTCTCCCAATCTCTCCAACCTCCAGGGCACTCTCCTCTCTCTGCTCCCTCCAGGTCTCTCTTCATCCAGTGCTCCTCTTCCCTACCCCTTAGAGCTATTTAACTACTTAGCAGGAACCAGCCACAGCTGCACCTTATCCACATCAACCAACCCACCACCCCTGAAGCCAGCCCACAGCTGTATATTATCAACATTAATTAACCTGCCCTCATTCCTCTATAATTCCTCTACAACAAGGCAGATGCATCTTCAACACATGGTACCATCGGCATCTATGCAAGGGCATCAAGAAGAGTGGAGCACTTTGCACTCAACATGTGCACAGCAAGGGACCAGCACTAGAAAGCTGGCCTTGAATGCAGGTGCAGCAGGAACATAAACAGAACCACTTAGCACTGCCAGGCTGCATGTACATTTAGGTTACGATCCTGGAACAAGGAAACAATTGAACGAACAGCAAAAGCTTATTATAAATGGTTTTCTAAGGACACTCAGCAGGACCTGTCATTTACATATCAGAAAAACAGGAGCATGCTGACCAAAGGCTGAATTGAGAAAATCCACCTCTGAAATCCCTTCTCCCTGGAAAAAACACTACCTGCTTGCTTGAGCTAAGCACTGGCCAGGGCTTCTGATCCTCCAGCACATCCCCATGGGCCAAGGGTAAAGAATCACCAGAATTTTGTCTCAGTGAGCAGCTTTACACTTGAGGGGCTACATGCTACATGTTGGGAGGAAAAAAAATCCTCTGATCTGCTTTGGTATCTGCAAACAGCTGTCTCAGATCCTCACTGGGACTGAACATGAGCAGGCAAAGCTCATTCAAGTACCTGGAGACACTTAAAGTCTATTTGTGAGGCAAGGACAAAGCCTGCATTAATGGTCTTCAACTCTATTAAGCAAAATAAAGCAGAATCCTGACAGAAAGAAGATACAGATCCCGCCAGCCTGAAAGAGAAATTGGAGCACCTTAAATTCTGGCACGCTCTCAGGCACAGCACAGGGAAGAGGTAGAAGAGCAAATAAAAGGGAGTTCAGCCCCTAGCAAGCCACTAGCAACATGAAATATATATGATACAGTTCTTGCAGTTCTCAGCTTTCCTTGCAAATCCTTCATTTTAAGGCAGTGGGTGCAACTTGATCGGGAAAGCAGCATATCATCTTTCTACCAGGTAGAAAGCATGCAGGTATATTTTCATGAAAGGAAAGGGGACGTTTTGGAAGGATCCTTTTTGACACTGAAAACTGCCCTCCCAAGAGGAAGAGACCACAGAGGATGGCTGCAGGACAGGCCCAAGGACCTCTGAACAGACCCTACAAACTGTACATCAGCAGGCAGATGGAAGGGTGGAAAGGGCCATGGGAGGAGAGCAGGATTAGAATTATGGTAAGTGATACTCTAACAATAGCTTTCTTTTAAGAAGGAAGCTCTTCCTGCTGTAGTTAATCTATTTAGTCTGAATATAAATTTATACACTGGGGAAGGACCGGATGAAGGACTGGCAACGCCTCAGTCATCTAAAACCAACTATTTTAAAGCTCCTGCAATACCTACCAAGTAACGTGGACCATGGCAGTGGGAGGATTGTTGCACCCCCTAAGGTGCTGTCAGGGGTTGTTCAGTGGAGCTGCTCCAGCCTTTGCAAGGGCTAGGTGACCTAGGAAGGTCTTTTTCAGCCACGTTTTCTATTTTCATCATTTCTACCCACCCCAAGAGGTCATGCAGATGAAAACACCAATTTAACTAATGCCAGATGGGAGGTAAGTTAAGCCATATGAATCTTTGCTTATTATGTAATTACCTTCGTGCCTTGTAGAAACATGGAAATGCTTACAGTCACTGGCTGAATATTTTGTACATAAACAAACATTTCTAGGCTGTTATTATTTTAGAGAAATTAAGCCCACATGGTTTTGACCAACTACTCCACTACCACGTGGCACATTTATGAAAACAACAAGCTTAATTTTGAAGCTACACCAGGAGGTTGCAGACATCAGTCTCCCCCAGCAGCCCAAGATAATACTTATCAAATGTGCTCATCAGCTCACTGTTATAGACTTACTGAGTAGAAACTTAAGATTATTTGTACTCAGTGTTAAATACACCAAATTATTTTCTGCAGAACTCAAGGTCATTTAATTTACTTTCAACAAGTCCCAACACATTAAAGAAAACAGCACTGAGGCAGTTTAAGCTTATTTTGTTACTGAACCAGAGCAGTATGGCAATAGACAGTTTCAGCACCAAACACATCGAACCATGCGCCAGAACATCCAGAGGGCACTTACGTAAAAATCTATGGGGAAACTTCACGTGTACAGGTGAAAGCAGCACTGAGAAATTGTTACAGATACAGCTCTGCAACTCATGCTCTTACTATAAAGTCATTAGCAATTAAAGATCCTGTGCATGGATGCAGAGTTCTGAATGAAGCCAGTTGTATTTGTAGGTGTCCCATTAGAAACCAGGAGCACATGTTAGAATTTGCATAAGAATCGGTGTGAAAGATTCAATTACATCCCCAACAATCTCCAGTAGCTTTGGTTACACTGTCAATTATTCAAGTTAGAAAGCGCCTGTCTGACAATCTCCTTGCAAAAAGTCTAGCTCCCAAAACCTTCCCACCAGAGAGCTCCCCTTACAGCCCAAATGAAGGAAAGACCACCTCCACCCCAACCATCTCTTCCCCTTGACCTACTCCGTAGCTCTGAGCTGGAGAACACACACAAAACTTTGGACCACCCAGGGCTTCCAGCATGCAGCTAAAACACAAGCCTCTAAACAAGGGGCTGGACTTCTCCTCTCACAGTCACTAAGAGTCATTTCTCCAGCCTAAAGAGAAGGTCTGCTAAATTAGAAATGTGGTGCATGCACTGGAAGCACGCAGAACCACTTACTGCTTCCACTTCATGACTTTACAGCAGCAGCAGCACTAGATTAAATGGGCTACCCGATTTGTCCTCATCTCCACACTCTGCCTGCACAACCATTTGGACCATCACACAGCAAAGCACAGCAGAGAACTGGTCCAACTAAAACCCAACCCACCTCCTCACCTCCACCCTCCAAATCCTGCCCTGGTCTGCTTTACCATGTGAACTCTCAAGCGCTTGCACTGGCACAAGGCAGAAGGTGCTGGCAGACAGCAGCTTAAGCAGGTAGGTTGCAAAGAACCACCAGACCCATCAGCCTTAAAGGAGCTGGCAAAAGCTGGCTATAACCTTACCTGAAGAGCACACAGCTCCACGTACATCTGAGAAAGAGTTCTTCAGTGACCGAGCTATTGGAGCTTTGCTGTAACAGGCAGGGACTGGTAAATGCGTGTGTCTTACATCCACAACTACCCACTGCACAGATGGAACATTAAAAAGATACAAGAGCACTGATGCTGGCTCCCCATGGCCGGGAAATGGGCTGTGAATGGTAATGTCCGTGTCCCCGTTACAAACCATAGAGTTCACATGATTGAGGCAGCAGTGAAATCAGGACACGTGTGACAAGGTGAAATAAAGACTGCACACGTATCTGATGAACTGGTAAGTTTGCAGCATTATCTTGAGATTAGACCCCACGTTACAGACACTCATTTTCAGAGCAGCCCCTCCAGAGGCAGTCAAATCTAGCTCTGGCACAGCCTCCAGCTGAAGTGTGCTCTCCCCGAAGAAACTCAAGACTGAGTGACCTCAAATGATCCTGCTATATTTGTAAAAACATGTGCGAGGAGATGTCCTCCAACAGCCCTACGACTTTCATGGGCTTAGGAAAGGCAGAGCACTTCTTGTCAAGATTCCTGCCTGAACAGGGTTAAGAGTTACGCTGCCAGACCAGCTCCCTAAAAGACAAGAGAGAGGTATCAGCCTCTCCAGCATGAAAAACGGGGCTGCCCTTTTGAAAACACAGACCGAGACCCACAATCCCAGAGCCAAATGCATCCAAAGAGAAGCCATGCCTCCAGCAGGTCCAACAGAACCTCACAAACTATTCACAGACTGACATTTTAAGCTGGTATAAAGCCCCCCAGACTCTCAGTTCTCCAGTTTCAGGATGCACTGCAAAAACAGTAGGTAGACAGCAAACTCTCTGCGGTAAAGAGAAGGCTGTGCTCCTCTGCAGCTGGCCCTCAGCAGCTTCCAGGACCACTGTGAGACCTGGTGGTGCACCAGTTGGAAAAAGTAGCATAATATATGGAAAGGAAGGCTTGGCTGGGAATGGCCTCAGACATCCTAATCGTGAAACTGCACCCATACATAAACTGATAGGAGACCACACTGCTGTGTGAAAGGGCAGCCTGGTCCACCTTGACTGTGAGGTTCCACTTCTGATCTAAGCCACCTACTAGACTTCCTTCCCCCCGCCCCCCCTGCATTAGGACAAAGCAGGTGGGCTGAGCACTGCAAATTGTTTCTCATCCAGAAGCAGCAGCATGGCTGTGCAGGTTCCTCTCACGGTATGCCCTGATAAGCAGCTGCAAGAAAGGGAATTGCACTGGTTTAAAAATCCTACAATAGCTGCTTCATGATAAGTCATTGTCAAGTTACAATCTCACCGCTTTAAAGAGAACTCCCAACAGACCAATGTGCTCTGAAGGCGCAGCCACCATCAGTTCTGAACGAACAATGTGCCTCAGCCTTCGCAGTTGTCCCCTCTGGCCAACGGCTGCTGCATGCTCCTGCATATAAGCCTAGCTGACTGCAGGAGCATGTCACCAGCTTGCCACAGTGGCACAGTCACGGCACAGGGCAGCGCAGCTGGGTCCCTCGGCAGAGAATTCCCCCTGCAACCCACCGCAGCAGGAGCCAGGACATGTTGGGGACCACTCACACAGGACACGGCAGATGTGACACTTGTGGACCTCTGCCTGGTTCTCAGAAGCTGGGGTCTATCTGCATTAACCACATTCCCCAGGCGGAGATTGTGCTCTCAGCAGAAAGGGGATACAGACTTCTATAGACTATATATAGATAAGGCTTCCTAAGAATCTCTCGACAGGGGTTATTCTCTGCTCTATATCTAGATCTGGCCTAGTGCCTGTTGAGAAACATGTGTTGGACAGGCACATGTGCAAACTGCAGCTCATTTTGGTCATTAATGAGTGCCCTGCACGAGAAACCCTTGAAACACAGGCCAGAACCACGTCAGGAGCTCTGTGGTTTTCCCATGTCTCCATTTGCAGCCCTCCATGCGTCTCCCTGCAGAGGTGAAGACCCCTTTAGAAATCTCTCTCCTGCACATGATATTTACTTACCAGCAGCGAGAAACACCTCCCAGCCCTCACACTTTGTAGCTTTGTAGAAAAATAAAGAGCAGGAAAGGATTTTTATAGTCAAGCTTAAAGCAAAGGGGTCTGATGAAAGGAGACAGTGTCTTTCTTCAGATTTTTAGCAGCAAAACAAAGTGCTTTGCTCATCAGTGAAAACATGTTTCACCTCACCCTGCACACAGGCACGCACTTGATCCCTCCTCCACCTTTACACCCTCACATCTTCAAACCAGCACTTCTCTCCAGCCCCAGCAACACACACTGAAAAAAAAACCATCCTGGATTGCCATGTTTGTTCCTTTTTAGAACGAAAGAAAACTACCTCCCCAAGGCCCAGGAGGACCTGCAAGCTGTGCAGGTTTTGGTTAAACAACAGTGTTCCCTCTTCTCTACTCCCTTCCACTAACCTCCCACAAGCTCCAGAGCACCCGACTGCCAAAAAGGTGAATGAGACAGAGAGGGGAGTTGGTTTATCTTCCGACCAAACAAGACCTTGAGGGGGAAAGTCCCACACATCTTAAAGCACTGGGGAAAAGGTGGTAAACTACCATTTCCCAGCAACAGCAAAGCGATCACATTTATTTATTTAACTTTAGTACAATTCGGATGAATCACTGCGGGAAACAGGGCGAGTTTTGATCAAAACTGCCCAGTGTCCGGGTGCTCTTCCCTGCCCAAATGACACCCAAATGACACACACTGTCCTTGGGGGCATTTCCCAACACGTTCAAACATCTGAGACAAACAGTTAGCTCTCCAAACCAGTACAGAGACCGCACAGCACACATTGTGCACAACATCAAAGTTGATATTTTATGCTAATCTGCCTGCTTACAGGAGAACAAATGCTATTTTCCTTGACAACTCTTCTGAAATAAGATCTGAGCAACCATGCAGATTTCAAACTCTTTTGAAATATCAGTAAAACAAACACTCAGTTTCAGTTTTCAGTGCAAAATCTCCCCCAAGAACGGCCACTTGGCAGTTCAGGCAGACAGCAACTTCCACCCAGCCTGCAGGAGCTGCACCCAAAACACAGGTGCTGCAAAGGTGCAGCAGGCGCCATGCACCACCCCAAGCCAAGCAAACAGCAGCACCCTTTCTGGCTTGCAGACCTCAGCTCTAGTTTACATCCATGAGAGCCTCCACAAAGCAAACCTCACAGCACGCAAGCTTGCTCTGATCTTTATTTTTGCTACACACTTTAATGCTTTCCCACTGGAGCAGGGGAGGTCCAACATCGGCACTTGAGCTCCTGATCAAGAACAGTTATAGCCCTGCAAGAAACAGCACTGGAAGCCAGACTGCCCTGCAGACTTGCAGCTGCCAGATGAAAAGAAACAGTCGGGCTGTCTCAGAAGTAAGGCACAGCTCATACCAAGTGACAGCCATGCAAAGCGCTGCAGGAAAGGCTGAAGCGGTTCTAGAGGAGGAAACGGGTTCCGGACTCCAGCATGCAACCAGAGAACCCATGCATCTACTTTTCCAAACACATGGAGCTCATCTCCTCCTCCTTCCCCCAGACTCGGGCTCACCAGGCAGATCTGCAGACCCTCTACTACAGTTGCACTGATCCAAGGACAGGGCCTACATGTGCAGTAGTCACCAACCACCCTCATTTTTAAGGAATCCCTGCTCCAGAGCTACTGGCTGCAGCATACCCATCAGAGCCGTCTAGGCAATTCATTGTTTTAAACAAACGAGTGATTAGCCAGGATCTACTCTCTCCTTGTGCAGCTGGCTGCACGCCCTGCAAGCCTCCACGTTGCTGTACAGTACCATAATCCAATTAAACCTCACCATGAGAGGAGCTTCACGCTATCACATTCAATTAGGCAGTTAAGCCTCTTATAATCTGCACATTAGGATCCATCCAGGCTAACACTCCCCAGCACTGTTTGGGAGGTGGCACTCTTCGACCAAGCAAAGACACACATCTGGAGCCACAGGAGAACCATACAGCTTAGGAAATTCATCTGGCTGGATTACAGGGAGGCAGAAGCACAGGAAAAATAAAATACAGTATCCAGTTCCTGCCCGCTCACAGTTACATGCTCTCTGAGCCTCCCTGCTCCCCAACTTCCCGCAGAAATGGGGCAGTTCTGAAGGAGCACAAGGGGCCCAGAGGAATTTCACTCTCTTAATAAGTTAATGGAAAGGCGAAGGCTAATGGAGGACCTGGCAATAAGGAGTCGTTTGGCAGCCAGCCACCAATTCCATAGGAAACACCCTCCCGAAAAGGTCACCATAACGGTGGCAAAATTTGGCCCAAAAGAATGAGAAAAAGCTGCCAAGATGTGACGCAAATAAAGCCAGCGAGCAGGCCAGCTTCCTGCGCAAGGCCAAAACATGAAGTGCTCTTGGAAAAAGAAAGATTAAGGGTTGCAAGGAACATAATGGCCTCTTGTAACAGCTGAGTTGTTGCTTTTCTTTTCTTGGCAGTAAAGAGGGATGTTTTGTTGCTGGTTGATTAATCTATTATGCAAATCATTTCATAGCTAATTTGATACAGCCACAAGCTTGCCACAGAAATCACCTGCCTGCTCAGAGCTGATGAAAGGTGGAGTATCAATGGCTCCATTCGATAGAGCTTTTATTTCCTGGACAAGCAGCTGCAGGTTGCCTCCGGCCATGCAGGGCTGCCAGAGCACAGGCCAGACTGCCAGGGAACACGAGGGGAAGGTCCCTTGGGCACCTTCACTCGGTGGAAGGCAAGGAGACCCTTCGGAAGAGCAGCCCTTTCCTTCCTTCCTGGAAGGCAAGGAACCAGCGCCCTTCTGCAACGGGCAAGTGCAAAACATCCAGATGAACACCATGTACAATCCCATCCAATATCCTTTTACTAGCAACTTTGAGATTTTAAGACTTTTGCAGAACTGTTCTTGACACGCACAAGCTTCACCTTACATCAGCTGTAAGGTGAAGCTTACATGATGTAAAAGATATAATAGGTCTAACTGGATCTTTGATCCCAACAAACCACTCGGCTTCTAGACAGAACATTTTTTCCACTGAATACAAGAGTCCAAATTACATTCAATAGTATCATACAAAGTGACAAACTTAGTAACTGCTGCAATAGGATTTACACGGGGAGCACTAAGGGATCATCTGATCTTGCCGAAAATAATGTCATTTCAGTCTTGATCTCTTCCACAAAACTAAGGAGGAGAAACAGGATCTCCTGGCTCTAAGAATAAAGGGGTTGGTTTAAGCCACTGCACTTTACTCCAAGCATTTCACCTCCATCGCTCATTTGTGGATGCTTTCCTTCATGCATCTCAGATGTTCAACAACACCTTAATGGTGGGGGTTTTTTTAAAGCCTGTCCTGTGCACTCATTTGTATTCAATTTCCTTCAGTGGTAAAATGTTAGGCATTCCATGCTATTCAAAGTCAAAACAAAGCCTCCAAATAAGCACTTCTGAAACGTACCTAGTCATCTGAGTAATTAGACATTTTTCTAGTTCCAAATGTACTGAAAATCTACAGTCAGCTCCCAATGAATGTGCCAGCAGTTATCCTAACAAACAAGAGTTCTCTCCTAAATGATAGCATACCAGTAGATCAGGAGGTGAAGATACATTTAAGTTAACATCTCCCCCTATTTGAATTAATCAGCATTTTTAATTATGTAGCATCACCTGATCATAATAATTATTCTAGCAATCTGTCTACCTTTCTGCCGATATGGCACATAGTTGCCATTGCTGAAGCCAGGCCAGGACACGCTCTCACTGGCCCAGAGAAGTTCCCGTCCCCAGCGTAGGCACACATCCTTCATACCAAGGGGCAAAGGCTCTCCCTTCCAAGCACATCTGCAGCAAACTCTCACAGAGAACAGCCAGCCGTGGACTTGACGCAGGTCACAACCCCCTCAGCCGGAGTCTGGGAAAGGGAATTAACACCACACAGAGATGCAAACATGCAGATTGCTGCAGTGGCTCCATGCCCCAGCAGACCTCACTGCATCCCCCCGATCACACACCCATGCCATTACCTTTACATGGTCGCAGACCTCTTTGCAAACCACTGCAACTCATTAACCGACAGGCAGCAAGATACATCAGAGGAAGAAGATAGGCGCTGGCACAGGGAGAGGAGCCCTGGGGCATGGGCAAACTGTTAGGATCCACTTGGCTGCTGTGAATCCACAGCCTCACTCCAATGAGTTCCCACTGCCCCTGGGGATGTCCACACCAGGGCTGGTGTGAAAGTTCACATGCTTCGAGGCCATCCCGCAGCACGCTGAGCAGTAACATCCCTGCACCAGCAACCTCCTGTTCAAGTCCAGGGGATGTGTGTGGACTCCCTTCATGTTTCCTCAACCAGCAGGCAGGCTACAGAGGCAAGCCAACACATGCAATACTCAGGCAGTGCCCAGTAAACAACCTCAGATCCCCAGCACTGTCTTTTCCTTGGTCTATTCCACAGGCTTCCTTTGTATCTGCATGGGACACCAGGCCCACTCCCACCCCATATGCGGTTTGCTCTGAATACACTCCACTTTACAGTTCAAAGCTTTGCAGGAACTTTTTCAAGGATGTGACAAGGCAGTAGCGTAGAATGAAACCCATTCTGAATGGGAGCACTGACTCTCACGTTCTCTTGCTCCAGCAGACCCCCTTCCAACAAAACTTTGCCCCCAAAACCGCTCTTTCTCTAGACAGCCTCCCCATGGTGCTGCCTCCTCATGAGGCTCCTTCAGGATGCGATGGCACTACATCCTGCCATTCAGACCCACAGCTTCATCAAGAGATTGGAAAGAAGAAAAAAAATAATCCACAGAATAATTCTTACTTTTCAGTGTGAGGAAACTGAGGGAAAAAGTGTTGATTCTCTCACAGTCATGCAGCAGAAAGGTCACTCTCAGTTTTTACAGGTGGTAGGGAGAACTTTATGTAATGTAACGTTCCTCAAAGGAAAACATTTCAATGCACAGAAGAAACAGCAGAAAAAGGTAGGCATCTCTCCCTTCTGGTATGTAGCGGTTACGCCCAGATAGTGAGACAGTTTGAGTCACGTTTCTGGGATGACTAAAAGAAAGTACTTGCATTTCAGGACTATGGTCAAAACCCTCAGGAGCTACATGTGCTGAAGAAAGGAATCAGACAATCATTTCTGCAAATGGCGGAAGAGAAAGGGAAACCAGCACCAGTGCAGAACACCACCGAACCTTGTGTTTCACTCAAAACACACAATGGCAGAACAAGGCTATGACTCCTCACTATTATTCTTCCTAAGTTTAGACACAGCCTTTTCACACAAGGAAACTCCACGGACGCACCAAGGCAGCCTTCCAGATTTTACTGACACCCCACCCAAGCCAAACGGGCTCTCAGTAAATCACCCGCCAAAGAAGAGTTGTGTGGAAGAGCAGTGCTTTAGGGATCTCCCTCCCACAGCCCAGTTCTCAGCCATCATCTGGGAAGCACACACCACCTCCGCATGAGGCCCTCCACCTCAACACCCACCCACACGACACGGGGCAATGCAGGCACAGCCCGCTCCAGGCACTGCTTCCACCCAGCCCCTCCTGCTCCAGCTCACTGCAGCAGAAACAGCTTAGAAATGGGGTAAGATTTATTGTACCAAAGAGAAAAGGGAAGGAAACAACACTCCTTCCCCAAACACATGCCCCTTTTCCATGAATCCTCTGCCTTTCTGCCAAGTTCAAGCCTTCTCAACTAGGAAGGCCTGTCCTGTTCAACAGAAACCCCAAGGGGAACTTGTGGAAACCTCAGGAGAGCCCAAGACAGTTCCATAGTACTCGACCACACACCATGGCCCACTCTCCTCCACATCCTCCTTTCATGTCCCAACAGATCTCTGCTTGAACAACAAGCTCGTTTTGAATATTGTTTTCCCCACAGAACACTTTCCATCGCAGTCTCTCTCGCTTTAACACAAAGAATCTTAAATGCTGCTGTGCCACAGGAAAAATCGTTACAATAACTTAAAATACAGAAGCAGTAGTATGACTTAAAGGTTTTCAAACTCCTGCGTTCTCTGACAGAGGTTTGTGGCAGAGCCTGTAATGAAATGCAAAACATTGACCCAGTCACAAGACACGATGTTAAATGATTAGAAACAGAACTGAGCGTCCAGGCTCTGCCCCCCATCCCCCCCACTGCTGCTACAGAATTCAGTGTTTGCCCAGCACATGCAGCATAGCACACACCTCACCGTGCTAGCGGGCTAACACCGCTGCAGAAGCTGCAACCTCGGCTGCTCCTGACTTCACTTCAAATTAAGTAAAAACACTTGGCAGCCACAGCTACGGCTGCAGGTCTGCCATACGCTGCACCCCGTGCGCAGCCCCCGCACGCTTGCCCAGCCCACGCGGGGCAGCCTGCGTCCAGGGGGGCTCTGGCAAGACCTGCTAATTTGGTCAGCAGCAGCAGATGCGGCAGCTGCATGTCTGCTTATTCCCCACCCCGGCTCTACGAGAAAAGGGTAGCCAGGAACGGCAAGCAAAGGCGACAGCAACAACAGGGCTGAAACCAGAGGGACCCACTGCTACACACAAACTCCCTCGTACAAAAGCTTATGTTCCTAGAAGGTCCCAATTGCCCCAGTTCTCTCATCGATGCCTCAGGCCCCACAGCATGCAATCAGTGCTTTCACCATCCCTTGCTTCAGTAATTCCAAAACTTCCCTCTTCAAGCCCCAGTTCTGCCCCACCTGCCCAGATACCCATGTGTCCTTTGCATCACCAGATTCCTGCAGGCACCTCGACCAGCTGCCTGCAATCTGCTGCCCACCACAGTTCAAGCACCCAGGCCCCAGCCTAAATGCCAAGTCCTGTGCAGATGCACCCCATCCCTTACCACATCAAGGCAGGGCCAGTGTCCTTACACTGCATTTTCTGGTCATCTACAGATCTGCAAACGAGCAAGCTAGTTGTGAGCACATTTTCAGATCTGCAACTATCAGCACAAATGGTAATGCAGAACTAAAAGTCCTTGACAGCGATGGACGTTTGTTTTTTTCAGTTTAATAGCCACTGCTACCAGGTTGCATGAGATGGGAACCCAACTGCCCTCCTGTAGTCAAGGGTGCAATGGAGAGAACAGTTTTCAAAACAGCGTTACAAGAGGGGCCTCCGTGTCCTCTGTACACCACCAGGGTCAATGTGAATCGCACTGGAACCTGCTGCAAAAATTCCAAGTGCACCAACCGCCCTCCAGCTTCTCCCATGAAGGCAACTCCTTCCCCAGCAAAAGGTTTCCTTGAAGAGGGGCACATTCCCCTCGGTGCTAGTCCCCTTCCAAGACCTCCCGCTGCGGAGAAGGAAGGCTAAGCAACACACAAGTGGAGAAAGTCGCTGCCCGACAGAACTCCAAAGCACTCTCAGCACAGATAAGACCATCTGCAACTGCAGGACTCGGGTTCTCCTCTGCCCCACACTATCTTCCTGCCCACAACGTCAAAGCCCTACGACTGTGGGTAACGTGTAAGCTAAGATAGTTCCTAGCCCCACAGCAAGCCGCTAGCCCTATAAGACAGGGGCATGGCCATCAAGTCCAACCTGCTATCTGGATGGCGCAGAAGACTGAGGGATTTGGGGGGGTTGTAAAGCTTGCAAAGCCTTACATTCCTGTGAGGTCAGCCCGATGGCTCTGTTCCCTTTTTGCTCACTTGCTGCATTCCCATTAAAAAGAAAAGAGAAAGAGGAGCTCTTCAAAGATTCATCTTCAGCACGTTTAAATCCTCAGAGGCGTTCTGTTAAAGCCAGACTTGAAAAGCACAAGTTTTATAAAAATTAAAAGGGATCCCTCCCATGTGGGCTAAAAAAAGCACAGGCAGGGATCTCACCCGCGCGTTTATAGGCACCCAAATGCACACCAGAGGCGGGGAAAGATTCGAGCCTGGGAGCGGGTGAAACGCCAGCTGGAGAGAAACCGGTGCCCACCCGGGCAGCCGGGAGCGGGGCATTTACCAGGCCAAGGCACGTTAACGGGACAGCCCACAGGGAACGGGGGGGCTCGGGGGGCACAACCCGGGCCGGGAAGGGCCCCCAAACCCGACCGCCGACACCCCCTCCCACCAGGTTATTTTGGGGAGGGGCGGCACTCTCCCCCCGTGAGGTGACTCCCTCGCAGGGCTGACAGAGGACAGCAGCTTAAGCTCCCCGCCATCCTTTTTTAGGGCTGGGGGGTCCCTGCACCCTCCCCACCCCAGAGCCCCCCGGAGGGGTCGGGGGAATCCTGCCCACCGCTGTGTAACGGGGAAGGGTGGGACACCCGAAAGCGGAGGGAAGGGACCCTCATACTGAGGGAAGGACCGCAAAGCTGTAGGGGAAAGCGGGATCGAGAGGGCAGCCCGCGAGGCCTCGCGGCTGGGCGGGGGTCTCCCACCGCCGGAGGCCCGCATCCAGCGGCGATGCGCCGGGGGCTGCCCGCTGGAGGGGAGTGGTCCGCCCGCCGTTACCTGGGGACGCAGCTAGGGCTGGAGCCGTCGATCTCCCAAGTGGCGAAGAGGTTCATAGGCACGGGCCGCCCCAGGGCCCCGGCACCGCCCGGGAAGCTGAGGCGGCTCCGTTCTGCCGCCGCCGCCATGGCTGCCGGCCTGGCGCGCGCCCACCGGGCCGCCGCCGCTGCCGCCTGCGCCACCGCCCCGCCCCGGCGGGGGGAGTGTCACGTGCGGGGGGGCGGGGCTCCGAGGGGCGGGCCTCAAGTGCCTCCCGGGAGGGTCTCTCGATGGGGCGGGGCCATTGGTTAGGGAGGGGATGGGGGCGTGGCTTTAGAGTGCGGGCGTGGTTTTCCGAGGGGGCGGGGCTCCAGTGGGGAGGGGGCGTGGTGCTGCGGAGGGGGCGTGGCCAGGATGGCAGCGTGCTGGTGCCTGGTTCCCGGCAGCCCTCCGGCCCCCAGCCGCGGCCCCCTAGCGGCGGGGCCCTGTTGCCGCCCGGGCGGTTTCCCCGTAGCGCGGCCGGAAGCGCCTGTGCGGGCGGTGTCGGCGGTGGACCGGATGTTGCAGTGGCAGCTTCCGGCTGGCTCCGTGGCAGGGGCAGGCGGCGGGCGCGGGGCTGAGCGGTGGCGGGCCGGCCGCGGAGATGGTGCTGCTCACGATGATCGCCCGCGTGGCGGACGGGCTCCCCCTGGCCGCCTCCATGCAGGAGGACGAGCAGGTGGGGCGGCGCAGGGGCGGGGGGCGCGGGCGGGGGGTCCGGCCCGCTGTGTTCGGGAGGAGCGGGCGGGGGCGGCCTAGCCGGACCCTCGCAGCCCCTGCTCGCGTGCCGGGCCGCTCTTGCCCAAGCGTGTCCCGCCCGGTGGTCGCGGGTGGGAGGCGGCGAGCCGCCTCTGCGCTGTGGGGCTATCGCTCCCCCTCGGGCTGAGCTCGGGACCCCCCGGAGCCTCCCCGCCTGCGGGCGGGCGGTACGTCTCCGGTGGCAGCCGCCCCCAACAGTCTGTCCTCCCTTCTCAGTCGGGCCGCGATCTGCAGCAGTACCAGAGCCAAGCGAAGCAGCTGTTCCGCAAGCTGAACGAGCAGTCCCCCACGAGGTGTACTCTCGAGGCAGGAGCCATGGCTTTCCAGTGAGTACCTCTGGGCATGATGGGGGAACTGGCTTGTGATGGCACTTCTGGCTCAGGGTGAGGGTTTGTGAGAGCCTGCGCTGCCCGAGAGATGGCGAGTTATTCAACTGTCTGTCCCGCCAGCTGAAGTGTACAATAGCTGCTTGAAGGGGAGAGTGTGTGAGTTATTTCTTGGCCCTGCTGTCCAGCACTTGTTTCTCAGCCAGCTTCACAGTTCTGTCTTTGCTGAAGACAATGTGTATTCTGTTCCCTTTAAGGTTTTTCTGTTTGTTTGCACCCTCTAAGGTACCTACAGTGCATCTTCTGTACCTTACGTGTCTTGTTTTGTCTTTAGAAAGAGATGTCTTTGGTAAAAACAGTCTTAGCAGTGCCCCATGAGCTTCTCTTGCGCAAGACTTTCGTCTGTGTATCCCGTGGGAGTGTAGCTTTCAGTGTGTTAAAAGCACATGGAACATCTTTGATTTATTTCTTTCTTATTATTTCCTTAATATCTGATAAACTTTTTTCTTTCAACTTGTAGATTCAGTTTTATTGTTGCTAATTGCATTGGATGTGTTTAATTCATTTCCTAAACTGTTTGGAAACTGTCTACTTAAAAGCACTTCTGTCTTTCTACAGTAGTACATTAACAAGGGAATGTGAATATAAAATAATGAAAATTTACAGAGCGCGCAGGTCAGACATCTGTCATCCCTAATGAATAGCAAGGGAACTGGAAAGGCAAGTAAATGGAGGAAGGACTGACAGTCAATGAAAGGCAGGAGAGCATACTTATGTTTGAGAAAGTAAATGCTTCTTTACATGACATGTAATTACCTAACAGGATAATACTTGAGAACTTAATCAAGCCCAAGATCTTGTCAAGAATCAGAACTATGCTATTAGCAGAAATAATTGTTAGAAGTCTCTGTGATCAGCTGCCACGTGAGATTGCTGAGGCACAGTTGTGCAGGTTTGCCAGCAATGGACCAAGATTTCCCGCACTTGGCACCGCTTCTGCCATGCTGCCAGCAGCGAGTTTCCTCTCAGTTCCCAAGCCCTGGTGACCAGGTGCGTGTTTATGGGTGGGTGAGCGGGAGATGCAGTTTGGATGCAAGGCAAGATTGCCTTTAGGTCTCTGTTTCTATAACAAGGGCCCTTGAGCAATTATCCTGCCCTGTCCCTTTCTTCAGAGATTCAGCGACATGAAAAGACAGGAACGGGAGTTTTTTGTAAGGGCAGTCTTTGGCAAAAGCCATGAGGTTTTCAGAGCAGCTTTTCTTGTGCTTGGCTTACATATGATGACTGCAACAAGATCTTTTTCGATGTCTTCTCTCTTGGCTTCTGGTTGCCTTTGATAGGGAGTCATAGTGGTCTGAGGATGGCCCTGATTTAAATAGACTGGCCATCCCTATCTCCTGTCGGGTTTGGGTGTGGTTGTCAGAGTTAACTGCAAAGTGCTGCTCTGCATAGTCTTCTTTTTAGTAGTTAAAACTCTGTAATTTAAAAAATCCCTCACTTTAAATGTTGCCGTGGCACTGCATGGGTGTAGCTCTGACTCTCAGTGAAGCCTTGGGAAAAAGCCTGTATGGATCCTAGTAAGTCCTTTGCTGTGTTGCTTCCATGACATGAGCAGAGATGTCTGGGAAGGCTGTGCCGCTTGCAATGCCCAGGAAATCCAAGCCTCTTAACAGTGCCTGTAATGTCACCACTGACGAGGTGGAAGGGCTTGGGCAAGCTCATATTTTGACACAGCTGTTAAAGAAACAGCCAGGGCACCTGGCTGGCAGGTAGGCAGGGCAAGGAGGGTTCCTCCTTCTGTGTTGAGTTCCCTGAACAGGTTCCACAGGCAATTGACAGCTGCTGCTGCAAAGCACTCAACGGCTGCCTCCTGTAAGGTGGAAAATTAAGGCAAGGGCTTGCACGAAAAGAATACTTTCCAATCAAAAAATGTTATGAAATGTGTGATAATGGTACAGGAAAGGGAGGAAACGGGGGAGTTTGAGATTTAGTGTAAAGTAGTGGTGGCTGATGACCATGCTGTTCATTAATGCAGCACACCATTTTTTTTTCTGTCAAATCAGAGCTCTGACTGCTGAGGGCAGCACAAACCAGGGTAGAGCACTTTGTGGTGCAGGAATTAGAAGTGTTGCTAAGGGTATTGCTGAACTTGCTGAGGTGGTATTGAACGTTTTTAGCTTGATCAATTCAGAGAAGAGCCTAGTCTTGCTGAAATGTGAAGCTTAAACTATGACCACTGAGGTGATTTCTGTCAAATGTAATGTGTAGGCTTTGGCACCAAAAGCTGTGTCACCCTTGCAGCTGCAGCACTTGGCGTATGCGGCTGTGCAGGTACGGGAGCAGCGATGCAGTCTGCTGTGCTGTCAGTCAGCAGGTGACCTTTGGCTGCTGAATGGCTGAAGTAGCTCATACCTGTCATGTTGAAAACAACCCTTGGCCTTTGCTACTGTTACCAGGGTAAAGCTTTTTTCTCTGAAAACGTTCAAGGTAATCGTAAGAAACTTACTGGCTGTAGTTGGTGCGCAGAAATCTGGAGTACAGAAGGTAGCAGTGGCAGGTAGCATTGCCTGTCCCTTGTGTGTGTACAGTGCAGAGCAGACGGCAACTGGGTGCTGCGCTGATGCTTGGAGGCACACACATAGCGTGAAACTGAGAAGCCCAGCTGTGTCGGAACTCTGCTCTGAGGTTGAACTGCGGCTGACAAATTGTCTGGATCTGGGACAGGATGGGGTGTGCTTGCTCTCTGTGATGCTGACAGGTCAACTTTAAATCCAACATGTCTCATGTCACATCGTGGGAAGAGCAGGTGGGAGATACAGCTGAAGAGCTCCAGGCAGGACCTGCTGGCCTGAGCAGAGATAACAGGGCCGTACCGGCGGGACATGCTCCTCAGGCTGCTCTCATCTTGGAGGTGCTGCTCTGGCTCTGAGGCAGTACTATCAGATACAAGTTTCTATCTGATACAAGTTTCTCTTATCTCAAAAGATTTTTCTCAGGTCTTGCTGTTCATGACAGTGACTAAATCAAGCTCCAGGTGATGATTTGTGGCAACTCCAGGCTGTCAAGCAGGTCTCCAAGGGTAAAGGGAAGAACAAAGGCATGATATACTGTAGGATTAGTCTTACACGCTGATGCTGCCCAAGCTGAGGGACATAAAAAGGAATAAAAGTATGGGCTCATGGGGACGTGCTTGTGGAATGGATTACAATGATTGGAGTTTCTGGCTTCTGGTTGAGGTGGATGAGTTGTTGCTTGAAGGCTGGCAGTATTTGCACACAGAGCATATAGGGGCAGGAGAAATGGACCTGTTGAGTATCTGGAAAAACAGTGGGGAGGGGGAGGAAATAGTTTTGTAAGCCTGATGTGCCTATTAACAAAATTTTAAGCTACTTATTTAACTACAGTGCACTCGGAACTGGGTCAATTCTTTAATACGCTGTTAATCTTCATGCTAACTAGACTGCTACATAATGGCATTATGCAGAAAGTCAAAGGAAGGTAACATACACCCTGAATAATACCGATAAACATTCAGAAGTGTATGCAGGGCTATGTACCATCTCCACTCTCTTGGTTTCAGTGGAAATAGTGTTGCCTTTTTTTTTCTGTTGGCTTAAATAAGGAGGCAAACACAGCTGGGAATGCGCAGCAGCGGACTTTGTAGGCATTGTAGCAAAGCTTAAATAATCACAAGGTTGGTTCTATCTTATCCCTTATTTCAGTAGGCTTTTTAGCTGAATTGTAATGAAAAGCCCCTAGTCCCAGTGCTGATGGAGGCACTGGGGCTCACACTGAAACAAGGTCAGCACTAACCTCTGTGGACCAGTAAGAATTAGATGAGGATGGGGGTGGTGGGAGGAGAAGAGCAGCCCTTCACATTCAGCTGCAGGACAAACCAAAGAGCATTACACAGCAGCGTGCTTCAGCGCAGGTTTTGGAGCTCCTAACATTGCAGCCAAAGAACTGGTAGCACAGCCATGCTCACCTATGGCAGTCCTGCAGGGGAGGTCACCAGAACCTGTCTAGCACTAATACTATTCCCCAGCTGCCTTTGAGGTCGTGTGTGGGTAGTGAGACACCCCACCAACAGGCTGCTGTTGGAGGGGAAGGGGGTACCCAGCCCTCCAAAATGGAAAGCAGGAGGTGGCAGTCACCAACTGGCTTTTTAGCATGCTGAGACCAAATTCTTCTGCATCCCCTAATCTCAGGGCAGAGCTTTCTTTTTGTGGGCCTCAGGTTCTTGGCTGTGCTGCGTTGTCTTAGAGCTGTGCTGGCCACCTTCCCCTCTATTCTGCTGGCAGACTTGTTGTGCTCCCCTATTCCTGACTGCAGGAGGGAGGGAGGATGTCCTCTCATTTTTTTACTCCAAAATTATAATCATTTTGTTGCTGGTATTTTGGTAAGCTAATGATATTCACAGGCCAACTTTTGTCCTAGTGAAGTCAAAGTTCAGGGCTGTTGGCATGGGTATAGGGTCTGAGGCTACGAGAAAATTTCTTTTAGGTAAAGAAAAATAAGCCATCACTTTGTCAGAGGGTTTACCAGACACAGCAGACTTGAAGTCCCTGTACCCAGTTTTCATTGCCTCATAGGAATAAAGGTATGCAGGGTGGTGTTTGATGGGGTAGGTTCAGGACTAAGAGATTAATGCTCTTTTCTGCTGTTCTTTTAGCTACATCATTGAGAAAGGTGTTTGTTACCTGGTCCTGTGTGAAGCTGCATTCCCCAAGAAACTGGCCTTTGCCTATCTGGAAGACTTGCATTCAGAGTTTGATGAGCAGCATGGCAAGAAGGTGCCGACGGTCTCCAGGCCCTATTCCTTCATTGAATTTGGTGAGGTTCCTCTTGCTGTGGCTAGCTAGGAAACTTGTAACTGGGGGGGAGCGGCAGCCACAGGATCCTCTCCGGCCTGGTCTGTGGAATTGACAGTTCAACCTCTTCTTGGCCCTAGGGAAGTGGGTGTGTTGAGCAAGAGAATAGGGCAGTGGTGGGGAAAAAGTAAATGTCCTTTGATTCAGATTTCCTGCTTTAAGTCTCTTGTCCTTGCTCCAGTGAATATATTTGCGTGTAGTCTGCTGGCTGTCTCAGCAATACTCCCACTCCTCCAGCAGCCAGGCTGCTCTGTGTTAGGTGGGATTCCCTCTGATAGCCCCCTCTTGTTCCAGACACCTACATCCAGAAAACCAAGAAGCTCTACATTGATAGCCGCGCGAGGAGGAACCTGGGCTCCATCAACACAGAGCTGCAAGATGTGCAGAGGATTATGGTGGCCAACATCGAGGAAGTCTTACAGCGAGGAGAGGCACTTTCAGGTACAGGGAATGGCTGGTGTTTGGCATAGGGTTCCTTGTCCCCTCGGTCGGCTTTGTGGGTGGAGCATACTGGAGGGAAGGGCTTGCTCATCCCTGAGCTTCCTGAGAAAAGCGATGAACTCAGTAGGTATTTTGGTTGGGTGGGTTGCATCCTGAAGCACCTGGCAGGTGCTGGTGCTTCTTTTGGGCGAGACCAGCATCTCACTGGCATGGGTGGCTTTCATCCCAGCAGGACAAGCACTAGAGCACTGCAGATGGGCACAGGCCAAGCTGCCATGTGAAACTGCTGCGCTTCCAGCTGCTCCAGAGAAACTTGTACAGTTAATGTAACATTTGGGGAACACCTGGTTGGGTCGATCTTGATTAACTTTGCTCGCCTTTCCCTTTAACAGCTCTTGATTCCAAGGCCAACAACTTGTCCAGTTTGTCCAAGAAGTACCGCCAGGATGCGAAGTATCTGAACATGCGTTCCACTTACGCCAAGCTTGCGGCCGTAGCTGTGTTTTTTATCATGTTGATCGTTTATGTGAGATTCTGGTGGCTGTGAGCCGGTTGCAGTCACGGAAGAGGGAAAGCCGGTAGCCTGGCAGGTGTATGTGTGCAGGACACTGTTCATGGGGGATGTGCATTAGAATCCACACAGGACCATCACCTATACGGGACTGTCCTGAAATTGTTAGGTGACGCCTGACTACTACATCTCTTTGTGAAGCCTAACAATAGGTGTAAAGGCTTGTTGACTACAGGCTTTTCCTCTGAGGCAGTTTGCACTGGCTACTGCAGAGTTTGGCCTCCCACGCCCCCGCCCCCCTACCCGGGGGCGCACTCTGGGAGCTCTAAGTCAGTGCAGTTTAGCATAATCACATTGTACGTCCTCCTGTTGAGTAGCTCTAGTGGGAACTGGACTCTAATGAACATTCCTTGTGTTGGCAATGTTTGCTTTTTTAGAATCTGGGTCTGCAGTTTTTTGGTTTTTTTTTAAGAGAAAACTCCTCTGTTTGATGGCAAATACTGCACTGTACATATAATAGCTTTCACTTCTGTCAGAACAGCTATTGTTGAGTTGTTTTCTGTGTCTGACATCTTGGCTTGTTACACTTTAAATTGCTTTAGGAAGAAATGGATGTTAAATTATGCCTTAAGATACATTCTGTCTAGTACTAGGAGAGGCAATGAAAGGCTTCTATATTGCTGATTCCTACAAAATTAAACTACAGGTTTGTAAGTGTCCACTTTCCCTCTCCAGACAGCTGTGTATGACAGTATGTTTCCATTTGAACAGGGTGTGTAATTCAATGCTGTTGGAGTGGGCACAGCGCAGACTATGTTAGCACTCTGTGTTTTTCCCTTCTATCTGCAGATTCACTACATTATTTCCTTCCTTTTTATAACTGTGCTTTCCTTACAAAATGTATCAAAACTGCCAGCATTTCATCTCTGGGATGCTTGTTTTCTTTCTCCCTCTTTCCCTCACCCAAAACAACCAAAAAACCAAAACTCTGAATGTTGTTGTGAAGAAAAGGTAGTGTTTCCTTCAAGAACACTTTAACTTTACATGAAGGATTCAAAAGGATAAAATAGTGGAATCCATTGGAAACACCACCTTTTTTTTTTTTTTGCTGTGGTCACCCTCTCCCTACCTCACTTGGGAAGTTGAAACTGTAGGTGAAGAAAAATTCATTATGGGGCAATAGTATATAGCTTCTTTCTTATGGGCCAATCTATATATTTCCAGTGTAATGTGATTTTTTTTTTTTTTTTAAATTGTTTTGGTCCACCTGTGCTAAGAATAATGTTTTACCAGTCAGCTTTTGTTTTTATTTAAAGAAAAAAAGAAAAAAGAAACCCCACAGCTCAGGCACTCTTCTGCACTCACGTGCCTGCTGTTTGGTAGGAAGCAGGCAGTGTCACAGAAGGAAGTTTCAAGACTCCTCAGCACCTTTTGCAAGCACATAATCTTGTGTAGTTCTGGAAATATAAACTGTGACCTGGAAATGTTTCCTGCCACAGGGTAGGAAACAAAGAGCTGTTGTCCTGTCTGGGAGGACTCCCCAGCTTGGCACCACGTTGGGCTGGCAGGGGAGCAGTTAGTGTTCATCCACCAAAAGCGTAGCAAATCTGATCTGCCATGTAGTCTAAAACTCTCTGGTTTCTGCATGACGCCTCCAAGTGTTACTATGTAGAATGCTTTATTATTATCATTATTGTTATTTTTAATCTTTTTAAGTGGTGTCCCTAACAGGTGAATATCCCAGTGATGTAGGTCTGTGTCATGTAGGTGCCAAAAGGTGAGCAGGCACCAACTATATGTGGATTGTTGTGATTGAGGGGAGTGACGTTTCTGCAGCAAAGGGCAGCTCAGTGAGCAGTTGCCTCCTGCAGCCCCAGTGTCAGCAGTGAAATAAACGCTTCTGAGAAATCCCCTCTGCAGCGTGGAGTTTCCAGCGTCTTGCTTTTGTGCTCTCAAAGGATGCTTGCTTTGCTTCCAGGGACACAAGAGGGTAAAGGCCCGACAGCTGAAGCCACCTGGGATAAGGGCTTGTTTTTGGAGGCAGAGCTAGTTGAGAAATATGATCTTGGCCGTTTTCTGGCAGAGAGGCTGTACTGTGGTTATAGCAGCGATCTCTTCCATTGCCAGTGTGTGTCTGGCAGCCTCCTCAGCCTGGGCAGATTTTTTTATGGGGGCAGTTCTGTTGTGATACTTTTCACACGGGGGATGGAACAAACTGGGAGCGGGGTACGTGCCCCCCGTGGTGTGTCAGTTTTAACAGGGCACGGCACTGCAAATGCCACTTTCCTAAAGGGGAGGGCAAGGAAGACTCTCCCACAGGCCAGCACGGGGCTCCAGGGAGCACTTTATAAGTAGATCCCTTGGTGAGTTCAAAGTACAGGATCCCTTTTCCTCCCTTGCGTGGGGCAGAGGTGCTGCTGGTGCTCTGTGCGAGGGAGGTATGGGGCTGGGTTTTGTTTTGCTGGGGGCTGCCTGCACCTCCCGAGCAGCCAGGTGTGAGGCTTGTTGTTCCCATCCTGCTGCGTGGGGCAGAGGGGAGGAGAAGCCATTGCTGGTTTCGCCCTGCGTTACCTGACAGCTTGCTCGGGCTGGGCTGGTTGAGCACCTGTGGGCTGAGGGACGTGGCTCCCTGCCCTGGTGGGCGCAGGGCGCAGCCCCACAGAGCAGGGGTGACCACCGTAGCTGTTGGATTGCTGCTGGCTCAGGATGGTGCTGGCAGAGGTCCAGAGCTGGCCCGGGAGCCGCTGCCTGCAGATGGCAGTACCCGCACGGAGCTGATGCACAGTGCAGAGTGGTGCCCAGGGCTGGGGAGGCAAAGGGGGGCTCCTCCCGAGGGCACCCCGACCTCGTCCCAATGCCCTGGCTCCCCCAAAGACCCACAGCCTCGCTGGGCCTGGGCTGCTGCACCGTGAAGCCGGGAATCTGCCTGCAAGGGCTCCGGGACTGTGCTGCCTGGCCTCATCCTGTCGCACAGCTGGGGTGCTGTGACCAAGCTGGATGGTGATGCCTCCCAGCAGGGAGCTTGCCTGAGTCTCCTCCTACCCAACACCCACCTCATTTCTGTTTCTGAGCTGCCCCTCTGCCTGCAGCTGCTCTAGAGCAGCCTTTCCCTACTGGGTTCCCCTGCTAGGGGTCCCCCCGGTTCCCATGTCTGGTCCCCTCCGCCTGCCAGAGGCATGTGGAAGAATGGCTGCAGAAGCATGGCCTTAGAATCTCTGAAGATCTGCACAATCCAGGCCTGGTATTAGAATAGGCCTGCAATCAGAATTGTATTGAAGTTGCTGTGCTGAAGATAACAAGAAAGGTAGCCTTGAGCTATTCTTGAATCCTGAGACCAAGTAATTATGTTGTGCCAACAGGCCGTGGCTGTAACAAGCTACAGCTGCTGGGAAAGCAGGTGCAGGGCCAAGAAAGATAGGGACCGGTATGGGAATATAGGGAGTAACAAACTACAAGGCTGAAGCACAGCAACACAATTAGCTACATGGATAGAATGCTTATTTTAGTCATGATAATTAGGGGTGTGAGAACCGCGCGCGTTTAGAGACTACTAAACAATCATATTTCTGCTTTACGAATACGCATGTGTATCAGTTCTATATAAGTAGTGTTAGAAACTAATAAAATTGAGCAAGATGCATAACTCATATTGAGCATCTTGACTCCAGCGAACCCTTCTTCCAACAGAGGCAGAGGGGCTTCATCCCATGCCAGACACGTGTGGAGCAGGAGGGAACGCAGGATCTGGGAGTAGGGCAAAGTCCTGGCACAGCCGTAGCACCTGGGCCCCCTGTGCTGCAGGGTTTGGGGGGCAGAGCTGGGCTCTCCCGTGCCCCACAGCGTGCCCATTGCTGCTGGGACACCCTTGGCACGAACAGAGAGCAGCAGGGTGCAAAAGGAAAAAGGGGATGGTACGAGGTGCCCCAGGAGCTGCTCTGCTCATCGTGTGAGCACAGACGTGACAAGCCTTGTCACATGAGTGGTGGTCCAGAAAAGCTGTCAGGTTGGGCTCTGTTTGCTGCTGCCCCTGCTCAGCTCTGGTCTGGGCACCTCGGGTGTCCTTGTGTCCACAGGGGTGGCTGGAGGGACCACTGGTGGCCATGCCCACCCTGGACCACCACAGGACTGTGATGGGTGGCTTACACTGCCAGGCATGCCGGTGCTGGGTGGCAGGGATTTTTCTCCTGAGCATCTGAAAAGCAAAGTAGCAAGAGCAGACAGGCAGAGCTGGTTCCTGGGTGCTGCCGAACCTGCCATGGGTGAAGAAGCACAGCGCTGCTGAGAGGAAGAGGGCAGCAGGATGGCAAAGGCTGGCAGGGTGCTCCGGCCACCGCATCAAATACATGGTGGGTCTCACCTGGTCCAGGCTGTGGCTGTGCTCTGCACTGTCACCACTCCTGGGAGCAGCTGTTTGGGTGCTGCAGCGTTTCAGTTTCTGTCTTCACTGGGCACCAGCTGTTTGCCCCACTTTGACCCAGCTCCTCACCCTCGCAAACCCCTCTCTCAGGCAGGTTTTCAGAAAAACCCCACTTGCAGCTTCTTTCCCTCTGGGACCCCAGGGGAGTTTGACCCTGGGTGGTTTCCAGCAGCTGCTTTGCCAGGGATGAACATCCCAGAGGCGTGGAGGGGCTGCGCCAGCATCCCTGCGGCAGGGCAAGTGCCAGCCCGGGGCACCTGGTGCCGGATAACTGCCTGGGCAGCCTGGCCAGGGCAGCAGGGCTTGTGGTTCAGCCTTCGAGCGCCCCAGTCCTTGTCCTCCCTCCCTTGGGCACCACTGAGGGGCCACAGCAGCTCTGTCCCTTGGGGGGCTCGAGGGGCCGCAGCAGCTCTGTCCCTTGGGGGGCTTGAAGGGCCACAGCAGCTCTGTCCCTTGGGGGGCTCGGTCCCACCGGGGCCAGGGAGGGATGCCCCGCAGAGCTGGGCAGGGGGGCTCAGGAGGTCGCTTCCCCCTCTCCTCGTGCTTTGCTCCGCCGCGTTGCTGCCAGAGTGACCTTTCGGAAAGGAGGATGTCAGTTTGCTGCTGCCCGAAAATGGGGGCTTTTCAGATGGCGAGGGGCTGGGTGGGGGTCTGGCCGCAGGGAAGGTGGCTGCTGGGACCAGCCCTCCCCACGGGCCCAAGTCAGTGCCACGGCCCGTCCCGGCACCCCCAGGGTTCCGTGCCCCCCATCCGGCTGATGCAGCTGGGCTGGTTCCCAGCCCCAGGGCAGGACACCAGGCACCTGCCCAGCCCCCGGCAGCCTCCTCGCTCTGTCCCCGTTGGCCCCCCAGACCTGAGCCCTTTAGGGGTCCCTGGGGGTCTGGCTGCTCCCAAGCCCCTGCAGTGCTGGAAAGAGGTGGGGTACAACCTTCCCGCAGCCAATGCTCTGCCGGTGCTCCCTGGACAGCCTCCAGCACCCAGCTGCCCTCGCACGTCCCCAGCGCTGCTTCCCCTGGGGCAGCCGTGCCACTTCCGTCCCCCTTCTCCCCTGGCGTGGGCACTGTCTGGGTCCCCCGTGGGCACAGGGGTTCCCCGGGGTTTGCCGGGCTGTGCCCGCAGCCTCGCAGCATCTCGCACGGCTGCTCCTGGGCTGCTGCAGTCATGCCTGAGCTCACAAACCCGTCGGGGGGGGGGACAAAGCAGAAGTTGGGGAGTCCCTGCTCCCCATGCCCAGCCCAGTGGGGCTGCCAGGCCCCGCCACGGGGCTTTCTGCGGGCTGAGGGGCACATGGAGGAGCCCAGCGTGATTTTGAATCATGACTCAGAAACCTGCCTGCGGCTGAGCCCCAGCACTCTGCAGAGAGGTGATAAACCTGCTTCCCTTGTCGGTGCTTTTTTTTTTTCTTTTCCTTCTCTCAACATCCCACCAGCAGCACCCCAGCCTGCGGGTTCTCCCTGGCCACCCTAACACGCTTCGCTGCCCTGGCCTGCTGCCCACGCCTGCGGGAAACAGGACTCCCCAGCCCCGTTGTGGCACAGCACCCGGGGTGGAAAGTGCAGCCAGCCACAGCTGGGGCACTGAAAACGGCAGCAGACACAGGTTTTGCATAG
This sequence comes from Falco punctatus, assembly GCF_963210335.1. Taxonomy (NCBI): domain Eukaryota; kingdom Metazoa; phylum Chordata; class Aves; order Falconiformes; family Falconidae; genus Falco; species Falco punctatus. The sequence continues at coordinate 26,447,637 of NC_137591.1, forward strand.
AGGAGCAGAACTAAATGTCCTTGCTAGAATCACGGTGACCCCAAGTCCTCCATGCCGGGTGAGTCCTCGTGGTGCTCGAGCTTGTGGAGCTCCGGGCGCGTGTGGCTCCCCGGGACCTTTCCCGGAGCCCTGTGTGCCCCATGCATGGCCATGAGCCCCTTGCAGCTGCGATGGCATCTTGCCCTGGCATCCACCCCGGGAGAGGAGGGGGCTGTTGAGGCAAGAAGGGATCTGAGCGACCTCTGGCTCAGCACAGGCTTGGAGCAGGCTGCACAGAGCAGGATGAGGCCCCTGCCTAGTGCCAGAGGGATGTAACAGGGTTTGCTGGGGGCTGAGGCCAGGCTCTGGGTCCCGCGGGAGCAGGAAAAAGCCTCTGTTCTGCTTTCCCGTGTTCCTACCCACATGGGGACCACAGGTGATGGGGGTTGTGCCCAGGTGGGCAGCTCGCAGAGGCCACGTGTGCACTGGGAGAGGATGCTCGCGGGCTGCAAAGCCCCGCTGCAGCTTCTCAGTGGCTGCGGACCGAGCGGGAGAGCTGCAGGCTCCCATCCGTGTGGCTGGTCCTGGCTACAGACCTGGGCAAGGCACACGAAGGGCAGGTCTCAGCGGTGCTGAGCAGCTGCCCCTTCCCCGAGTGGCAGCTGTCCCTTGTGCCAGCCATCCTCACAGCCCCGGCTGCTGCCTGGAGGGTGGCCACAAGTCACTGACTCCCTGCTCCATCGTGTGCCCCGAGCCAGGAGCATTTCGGGAGCTTCGCAGCCACCCCGTACATCCCACCAACTTTGGTAAAAGCTGCGTGGCTCCGTCTGCAATATAAATACTCCATGGGCTGCTCCGAGCGAGGGCAGCGGTGGGGAAGGCTGAGGGTGCGAATTCCCCGGGCGATTAAGCGGGACAGCAGAGGCGGCTCAGGCCCGGCACATTCCTGCGGGGCTTGATGCAGGAATGCCTTTGCGCTCCTCTGTTTCTTTTTAAGACAAGACTAGCTGGCAGGTAAGATAATCACGGTGTAAGCCAAGTCATGTGAATGTTAAGAGTTAGCAGATGAGCCACAGGACGAGCTATTTGCCATGCAGGCAGAAGGCTGCCAGCCCCACAGATTTTGCTGGAAGCCTCTCTCCCTCCTGTTTTTCTTAAACCTCTTTGCTGCTGACATCTTGCAGCTATGAAATACCCTCAGCTTCCATTTTAACAGGGTTCCAGCTCTCCTGTTTGCAAACGAGAAGGCTGAGATATATGGTTCAGGCATGTTCTAAGGACCCCCAAAGCAGGGGCAGGTAAAAATGAGGCGACGTTTATCTGGGTGTGTAAGATGCTGGGCTGTGAGGCAGGCGTTTGGGTGCGGGCTGAGCTGAGGGCTGCACGCCTGAACCGCCAGCAGTGTCATGGAAAGGTTATGGCGAGAAAACACAAATTATTCTGAGAGTACCACTGTGAAACTGGTGAAGCCAGTGGTTCCTCTGGGGTGAGGGACAGAGAAGTGCAGCGCCGCTGCACATACAGACCACATACATAACCACATACAGACACCCAAAAAAGCACCTCCGTGAGTTTTAAATCCATTTTGCCTTCTCCACGGAGAGGTGGGGAGAGCACCGCCGAGCACCCGGGCACATCCCTCCTGGACAGCATCACACCGGCTGCAGAGCGAGGGGGCACACGGGGCCGGGGGATGCTGCCCCAGGGGCTACCTCCCCCAGTGAAGCGAGTGCAGGTGGGGGGCAGGATGCTTCACCCCCTGTTGCCACCAGCCATGCCATCTGCACGGACCAGCGGCTCGGCATCACCTGGGGTGTCCCTGCTGAGCCGGGGGACCCAGACCCCAACACCACCAGTGACAGCCCAGCACTGTACCCGCTGGTGATGGCCCGAGGGCTGGTGCACAGGGCTGGCTTTGGAGCAGCGGGGTGGGAAGCCTGAAAAGCTCCAGGGCTGGAGAGCTGTCTGCACATGCTGAGGCGAACACAAATGTGCCTCTGCTCTGTGGCACGGGCAACCAAAATCATCGGGGTGAGGCTCCTGCCATGGAGTCAAAGAGGGCTTGATCCCCCACCCTTTGTCTGCCAAAGTGCCAGGATTTCCCTAATTGCTGGGGCAGTTTAACAAGCGATGTGATGGATATGGAGTCTGTTCAGCTCTCCTAATCCCCCAGCTGGCATCGCACACAGCTCTGTGCCAGGCGCCCTGCCCGCACCCTGCCCACTGCCCCTCGCCACCCTGCGCACCGGGGGCTCTGCTCCCAGCAGGACACTCCAAAGCAGGGCTTGGCATGTGCAAAACCAGGAGGAAACTATGGAAAACCTTGCCGGAGCCCTCCAGTTTCAACATGGGCTGCTGGTCGTGTCTGGGTGGGAAACTGGGGGTGAGGGAGGCTGGAGGGTCACTTGTGTGGGTGGGTGGCCTGTGTCGTGCTCCCCGTGGCTTGTTTGCCCATGGTGGCATTAATGGGACTGTCACAGGGCACAAAAGACAAAGCAATGCTGAAACATGTTTTTAACTCCTCACAAAACAGCTTATTGCTGAACGACAGACCCATGGGGGTGATGGGGAGCTGCCTGAGGAGCTTTGGCATGGGGACACAGCGGGGTGTCTTCCTCTGTCCCCCTCCCACTCTGCCCTGTGTGGTCCCTCCTGGCATAGGCAAGGCAGGGTGGCCTTGGGCGGTTTGGCCCTCGCCTCCCCAGCTGCAAAAGCCACCTCCATCACACAGAGGACCTGCTGGTGGCTGCTTTCACCCCTTTCCTCCAGCAGAGCCACGGGGGGATGCTCTCCCCCATGGACAGCTGAGGAGAGTGGGGTCAGAGTGGCGAGGTGGGAGCCATCAGCAGGTTCCCCAGACCTGTGGGGCGAAGCAACACCTTCCCCCCGCCGGGCCGGGCTCCCCCACGGGGCCTCATTTGCCAGACAGAGCTGGCTGCACCTTCCCAGCGCCACACTGGGACCGTAGGTGCTGTCCCCACGTGGGGCTGGAGCAGAACACAGGCAGCAGGGGACTGGCCGCCTTAAGGTCAGGGATAAGTAATGCCCGGAGAGGAGCTGGGAATGGCAGCTTTTGGTGAAATGCCAGATATTCCTCCCATTATGGGAGTACGGGAATATGGGAGCATAGCTGCATTCAGGAGAGCATCCCCAAGCCCTCCTTGCTCCAGCCACATCCCCGCCTGTCCCTCCTCCACTTGGCGTTGTGGCTGTTGCAACCTAAGTGTTGGTGGCTGCCACCCCTAATTGTATACGTGGAAAGTTTTTGGCATGTTGGGGATCTGGGTTCTGCCTTGGCAGGCGAGGAGGTGCGGGGAGAGGGGGTGCCAGGCGCAGCCCCCTCGGTCGGCTACCATGGCTGTGGCACCGGTGTCTGCCCACGAGCCATCACAGCGGCCATGGGATGCTCCGGCAGCTCTGTGGGACGGTGGGGGATTCATCACCCAGGTCACATCAGCATACCTGGACAAATCATCATGGAGGTAGGATGCTGAGCATCCAGCTCGTGGTAGGAGCTCCAGGATCTGGCGAGTTACAGGGGGAAAACAGTGGCGTTTATTCATTGCCCCTCTCTCCCCCAGCCCGCACAAGCCTGCCCTGGTGGCCAGGCTGCCATGTCAGCACACAAAGGGCTCTCAGCGTGGGGCAGACAGGTTGTAACGCTTTAAACCATGGCTGAGGACTGGGAGGGCTCCTGAGGTTGAATTTAGTCCAAGACCGCGGGAAGCCATGTGTCCTCCTGGGCTTCTGCGGTACCAGTAGCCGTGGGGTGAGCCGTGGGGTTGGGCTGAGCCATGGGGTGAGCCGTGGGGCAGGGAGCTGGCACAGCTGCCCCAGGGCCCCCTTCCCACCGGGATGAGCTGCCAGCAGCCACCACTGGGTTTGGGTTTCCATCCCCATTGGCGCCCTGGGCGATGCTCCATCACCCCACACCTGGGCAGAGGGCAGGGCCGTGCCCCTGCAGGTGGGGTGCTCCACCATCCCCCCGGGGGCACCCACCACCACTGCCACCACCCCACAGGGGCACGACAACGTGCCCTGCTGCCCGTGTCCTCCATCCCCCCATTGCCACCGCCATCCGCCCCCCACCACCATCTGCCTCCCAGCCCCACCACTATCCACCCCTCATTGCCATCTGGCCCCATCACCACCTGCCCCCCACTGCCACCGCCACCCGCCCCCCACCGCCACCTGCTCCTATCACTATATGCCCCTCATCACCACCACCATCTGCCCCCCATTGCCATTCCTCCACATCCCCATCTGCCCCCCACTGCCCCCCACTGCCATCTGCCCCATCCCCATCTGCCCCCAGTGCCATTCCCCCCAGCCCCATCCCCACCTGCCTTCCACAGCCCCATCACCATCCGCCCCCCGCCGCTTCCCATCCCCACCTGCCCCCCTCCTCACCGCCCCCATCGCCATCTGCCCCCCAGCCCCACCGCCACTCACCGCCACTCACCGCCCCCGCCATCCGCCCCGCCCCTCCCCGCCTTGCCCCGTCGGGCGCCCCCTGGTGGCGGGCGGGCGGGGCGTGGCGGGCGGCGCGGCGGAGGAAGCGGGGGCGGTGCGCCTGTGCCGTGTCCCTCCGCGCAGGGTGGCCGCAGGCGCCATCGGCGGCTGGGTCGATCCCTCCGCGTCGCGCCGTGCCGTGCTGTGCCGTGCCGGCGGGAGCGGCCGTAGCCATGGCCCGCGGAGCGGAGCCGGCGCTCGCCGCCCTTCTCGGCCTGGTGCTGGCCGTGCTCAGCCGCGCCGAGCCCGCGGCCGGTGAGTGGCGGGGGCGGGAGGGCGGCGGCGAGGGGCTGCGGGGGCCTGTGGGGCTGCGGCGCTGCGCGGGCGGCCCCTCGCCTGGGGCCTGAGGGGGTGCCCGGGGCCGCCCCTCGCCTGGGGCCGCTCCGAGCGCGGCCGGCCCGGCGCCGGTGTCACCTCCTCCCGCGGGGCCGGCCGGGGATGGAGGGCTGGGGGGGGCGCCTGGGGTGTCATCGCGTGGGGGCGGCCCGGGCCACCGCCTCTTTGTGTGGAGCGGGGCCCCCCCGCCCCGAGGTCGGCTCACCTGCGGGGGGGCTGTCCCGGGGGGCTGCTGCTGCCGCCCCCGGGGGGAGTGAGGGGGCTGTTGCTGTCCCCGAGGTGGGGGAGGCGGCTGCTGCTGTCCCCAGGGGGAGTGAGGGGGCTGCTCTCCTGGGGGGAGGGGGCTGCTACTGTCCCCGGGGGGAGTGAGGGGGCTGCTGATCCTGGGGGGGGGGCTGCTGTCCGGTGGGAGCTGACACGTAACGGAAAGCGCGAGGGAAGCCGTGCTTTACTGGCAGCGATACGCGGGCTGTCGCAGCCGGGGTTTGAGCGCTCGAGCTCTTCTGATTTCAAAACACGGGAGAAAAGGGCTGACTGCTTCCCATCGCCTGGGATACCTGTGCGTCCTGTGCGCCCCAGCCTCTTTGCTGGGGACATACCTACACACACAGAAGGGATTCCTACATCTCCTCCTCCTCTAATTGTTAATCAGTTCAGGCGTGATGGAGCCATATGTGCACATCTGAAGGAACCGCTGCTTTCCATCGCTGTTGCGCATCGGCATTTGCAATGTGTTTTGCAGCCGGGCTGGAGAACACGGTCCGTAGCCTTGACTGCTGGGTTCTGATGGATTTCACGCCTCTCCCGGCAGCAGTCCTGCTCCTAGAGCAAAGCATGTGCAGCCTTGCAGCACGGTAAAGCTATCCGGGACCAGCAGTCATTGATTACTTGCGCGGCTTCTCATTCTTTCTTCCTTTTTTCCTCCGGGGAGGCGGGATTGCTCTTCAGGTGACGTGTGGAGAGCGCAGCGATGGGAGAAAGTGGTAGTGGAAGTTGTTAAGTGTGTGACTGCGACGCTGATTATTTCAGCAGTTTTACTCTTGGGTATGGTTAGGGGTGGAACTTGTCTGCAGAGTTTTGACCACTGCTGCTGGTTTGGTTGCAGAGTAGTTGGGCTAATCAGTCTATCTGTTTTTACTTTGAAATGGCCATTATTTGTCTCCTGGGAAAAATGTTGGTCTTCCCCCCACCCCCTTCCCCAACCCCTCTGAGATCTGACTTACTCGTACTAATGTGCTGCAAGAAGATGGTTGGAGTTAAAAAAAAAAAAAAGCTGTTTCCTGACTGTGTGTTGGCCAGATTTGCTTAAAAGTGACTGGAAAAATAAAGAGTCTTTCAAGGGTAGGTGTATAGTAGCACTGTTGTTTCTGGAAATGGCTTACACAGATCAGTAAGATGGCAAAATCCTCTTCCCACCCCCCCCCACCCCACCCCCCCCCGAAGACTAATGTCTTGCCCACTTAGTTTGACTGTACTTTCATACCAGCAACTTACCAGTTCATTGCTAGCCCTACCAGTTCTTTCTCTTGGTGGGGGCTGAGAGGGAGAAGTACCTGTGGTGTCACTCATCACTTGACGGGGTATGGATACCTACTGGGCTGGTTCAGGTCCTCCCATGCTGTAGAAATTTTTTGGCATTGTGAGTAAAATTTCCTCCTGGTGCTTAACAAAGGCTGGTTGTCAGAGATGACAGATCTAGACTGAAAATAAATGACTCCTGTTGTTCGTGAGATACTGACCTGCATCTGGTCCCTGGGAGTGGGACTTGTGGCTTGAATTAATGGGAAAGATGAAGTCACCGAAAGGGTATTTTCAGGTGCATATTCAACTGTCTTGACGCTCTTGTGCAAGAGAGGGCAGGTATCTGATGTCAGCCCTCTTGGTCAATAAATAGGAGGCTCCTGGATGCTCTGAGTGCTATGGTTTGGACTACTCAAGTCTGCCTCATCATGCAAGCCCAACGATGTAGCAACTTGCTTTTCCAGTTGAGCCGTTGTTTAGTTTTGCAAAAGGCTGCAGTTGAGGTTGCAGTAAGCTGGGGTGGGGCGGCAACACCTGTGCTTTTGGTGAGGATACTCTCCTGATAATTGCTGTGAACGATTTGCACCTCTCCTGATCAGACAGCAGCCGGTAAAACAGGAATCCTGGCTAGTGAAGCCCACCCTAGTTACTACCCACTGCTGTTATTAACGCTTGGATTTTGCTAAGCCCAGCTTCACCAGGTTGCCGTTTACTGTCAGCCTGTGTTTCTAACAGGTTTTTAATTTGGAGGGGTGCAAAGGTAGCACGTTGATGCAGATTGCAGTTTGAGATCTTTAGTTTTAGTTTAGAGACTTTTGAGGACTTCAGGTAATGCTGACAATGCCGGTCTGCTTGATACAAATTTGCTTATGGAAGAGCAAGTTTTACTTGATCTTTTGGAAGTGTAGCTGCCTATCAAATTTGTTCTTATCAAAGATGCCAATTTAAACTTTCAAAAGGGAGCATGATGAGAATCTGGCTAACTGGCATCGCTTCCTGCAGGGCACCTCTTAGTCATATTAGAAATACGTGAAGATCGTCTTGCTGATGTTCTCAGGACTTGGATCCTTGGGAAAATAGGACTCACGCCTCTGGTGGCATTTGGCAGTTGGGGCTCTTACAGTGGGTGGGTTGGGTTTTTGGCAGCTTCCACAGCTGGTTGCCTCCCTCCGTTTTATTAGGTGTCTCGCTGCTGTTGCAGTAAGCAGGTAATTCTCTTCAGTGCGCTCTCATTCTGTTCAACTTCTCCCTTTCTCAAAAACCTGTGTCTGTGCTGAGAGAAGGGGACTGGTGCCTGGAGTTTGAACCCAGGACAAGGAGTAGGTGAAAAAGCAGCAGCAGGATTCTGGCAGCCTGTTTCTTCTGGGCTTGAGAATCTTGTTTGACAGCAAAACTGATCAGTCACAATTTGTAACTACAGATACAGTGTCGTTTCCTTCAAGTTAGTACTGTTGGCTAATGATGGTTAAGTGGAGGAGCGATACTATTAATTCTCACTCCTCCTGTGGGACATGTTAGGGAAATGTCATCCATGTTGGGGGGGAAAAAGAGCTTCCCTAAGCATCTGTGTTAAAAAGTCCTTTTGTAGTTATATTCTTACTTTCTATTAATTCACTCTGAAATCATCTTGCCAATAGAAGTCAAGGGCTGTCAGTGCCCATCTAGGAGAAACAGTGCTTATATCATTCTAAACACGGTCATCTGAGAGCTGCAGAAATAATCGTTCGTTCTGTTTAGAAAATAGTCTGTTCCTAGGGCACATGTCCTTTTTTTAGACTGCTCCGAGGATGAAAAAAGAGCTTTGTATCTCAAAATGGCATGGGCGCCTGCTGTTTGTTCCATGCAGCAAGTCTTCATCTTGTTTCTCTGACATCACCCGGGACGGCTGCAGAAGCGTTGCTCAGCACAAGTAGCGGGCTAGCATTTCTGCACAGGCAAACATGCTTAACGTTCAAATTAATAAAGATTTAGTGCTGGAGAATGATGGAAGACTTTGGAGAAGACAGGAGCATGGCTTCTGTCTGCCAGATTGCCATGGAAACACCAATACCTCTTTGGCTCTAATTGCCTTCCCTACATTTTTTTGTTGAAAACTTTTTTCTCCCCTCCCCAACTAAATGCTTTATGTTGCAGTTCTGGATTTTGAGCGTTTTGGCTTTCTTTGGAAAACTGAAAATAGGGGAAGGCAGGGAACTGTATCTGTGGAAGGAAACGGAGGATATTGTGACTGACACAGACTTTAAAACTGTATTGCAAGTTCATCCTGAATTCAGTCTGTATTATAACTTGAGCTTTTATTGGTGGTTTCTCAACAGGAACAGTGTCACATGAATTGTGGCTGCACTTGATAGAAATAACAGCCCTCCTGCAGCTTCCTGGGCCTAAGACCCCGACAACAGGAAGACTTTAACTCTACCTGTGAATTTGCACGACGGGTTCCCCGCTCTGTTGTTAGGAGGGCCAATCAGTAGTTTTCGCCAGGTCCTAGATGTTCAGAGGGGAGATTTGAAACAGATGATGGTGGTGCACGCAGTTTTCCTATTAGTACTCTCAAATTAAAAAAAAAAAAACAAACAAACCAAAAACCTGATGAACTTCCAAAGCAAAATTTCTTCAACTTACAAGCTTGTTCTCCTGAAATCCACTTAAATATTTTTTTTGCAGGGTGGTTGTTTTTTTTGGTTTTTTTTTTTTATGCTTTCTAGGGAAGTTAGTGAAGGAAACCACCTTAGCTATTGGGGGTTTCTGTCCCAAAAGGTACAGGATGTTGGCTGAGTGCCTTCACACCCCTCTGAGCTCTGCTTAGCTTCTCAGTTGATGAGTCTTGCATTATCCAGTTGATTTCAGGCTTTTGTGTGCAAAAACGATGGAGATGTCTTAGTAATCTGATTAAAGCATTTTTGCTTTACAAACTATTTCCATGCCTTATAGATAAGCTTTGTCCTTTAACTGCTGTCCTCTGTCTGTGAAGTGCAAACTGGTCAGCATGTTTAAATTCTCCAAAAGTTAATCTTTTCTAAATCTGGGCTGACTATAAGGCTTTATCACTTTTCCACAGTAAGGATTTTTACTAGTTTGCTTCTTCCCCCTCTCCTTGTGGCTGCCATGGGGCGATCTGTTCTTCAGGAAAAAAAAAAAGCTATTTTCATATTTTCAGCTAGCACACACTTACGAGTGGGTTCTTCCATGATATATAGTCTCACTGGAACTGTAATCTGTTGAGGCTAGTGAATAGTGTAATTAGCTATTTCTCCTTTTTGGGTTTCCTCCAAAAGTTGGTTATCTTTGGGTATTGTCTCCATGTGTGCAGTGCTGCTTATTCCTTACCAGCTTTTTCAGCAGCTGTGTGGTGCGAGGTACTGCTGTGGGAGGGTTGTGTCCCTTTCTGCACCTTGAGGATCTACCAGTCTTTCTCCAGAATTGCACCTTGTGTTTCAGCATTTTCTTCTTTTTTCAGACTGTGTTTTTCCTGTAAGGGAACCAGAAGCTGCTTTTGCTCCCTTGGAATTTAAGACCCCTTGCTTTGTAGTTTGCTGGTGTTTCTGACCATGCTGATGGTCATAGTCTTTAGAGCTGGTCCACCTCTGGCAAGCAGCCTGAGCTTGTGTAAGGATTTGCCGTGCATCTTCTGTTGCTGCTATTTGAGGGCTTTGAATCTTTTTTTTCCACCTTTCTCTTCTTACATAATGGGTAACACCACTGGAATGACAGGCTAGTTCTCATGAATGTCAATTGAGACAGAAAATCCACTGGCTATATAAAGGTTATTGAAACCTATTTTGTCTTTTAGTTTTCTTTCTAGTCTTTAATGTATTTTCAGCCTGACTTTTCTTCTATGCTTGAGTAGGTTGTTTACTACCCTCTCCCACAAGAGAGCTGTTGAACCTATAGACAAGCGTCAACCAAATACAACAGAGATCTAGGTTCTTAAAATATACTTTCTGTGAACTTCATGGAAAATTTGTAGACAGAATGGAGGAGAGAGAGAACACGTACAGTGTCCTCCCAAGGAGAAAGCTGTACCAGCAGCTCAGCAGCATTCCCTGCCAGAATATTGTTCTCCCTTTATTTAAAGTAAAACCTTTGGTCAGAGCCTACAGGTTCTTAGATGCAGGATAATCAACCACAAAGCTACAGGAAACCAGCTTTGTAACGTCTCTTCCTCACAGCATTAATTGTTTTGGTATTTTGCATTTTTATTTCTGCTTAACTTTTTCTGAACTTGTGGGTGAGGACTTTATTGGCATTACTTTCCTTTTAGTATTTACAACAAAGCCCTTTCAGATTTTCTCTGGTTATGGCTCTGTTTCCCTATAGCAGTCTTCTCTTTTAAAAGCTGAACTCTGATACTTACAGCTTCTGATCTTAATCCATCACTATTTCTTTTTAATTTTCTCGCCTAGAAAGGATCTGAATTTGTAGTGGGCAGATGAAGTATAGAAACCACATCACAACTTCCCGATCGTCTTGGCATCCTAAAGAACAGCAAGGCAGGAACACAACTTTTCCTTTAGTTGCAAAGGTTAAACCTGGGTGAGATTGTATTCCAGTTAAGTGTGAGCTTTGCAGTTGGGCGTTGAGAATCACAGCACTTCCTATAGTGTTTCCATGAGTAACACTTTCTGCTTGTGCTCGTTCTGTAGCAGTGGCTACCTGTTCTTCTGTCTGGCCTTGGAAAATGGTCCTGGTAGGCTAGTTAAATGTCAGGTTAGAAATTATGTTTAAATGCAAGCGTGTGCAAGGGTTTGTATGGACTCTAGGCTGGGTAGTATAGTTAATAACATTCATCTCGTGTGCGCTTAGGAGTCCTCATCTGAGAAGTCTTTCAAACTTGGCTATGATACGTGCTAGAAACTGGGTGGTTCTTCCACAACGTGGTGGCCTGCCTGCTTCATAAGAAGCCAGCCTTTTGATAATTGTGAGGTGTCTTCCCAATATTCCTGTAATATGCCCAAATGGACTACTAAAAATCATGAGGCCGTTCAATACATTTAAAAAGCCATGGGATTTCCCCTTCGAGACCTGCTGGCATGCCACCACCGCACGAGAGCACAAGGACTTGAAGCATCAATGCTTATGCTTGGTCTGGATTAACCCAGCTTCTGATAGTCATGGTGGTTTTGGCAAGTTAGAGCAAGTCCAGAAAATGGACAAATAATTGATCATTGCTGTTTTTTTTTAAACACAGAAGAAATTTGTCAAAAGCAGCCTGTTAGACTCAAAGCCTTGACAGCATACTGGCGCGCTCTCTCTCTGGGTTCTAAAAGAATGGCTTTATATTTTCAAGGCAAGGCTGTCTTCGCTCACGCTGTACACACCGAAGTATTTCCAGTTGACATGATGGATGTAGTGAAAAGTACTTTTTGTGCTGGCTAAGGTAGAAGGTAAAGTTGTAGCACTCAACATGATAGAGCAGTGAAGTAGCTTTTGAAGTAAGTTGTGTTGAAATGCCTTGGTTTTGTATGCATTGTGAAATTGTTAAAGATATCGTGAAATACAGGAAGACAGTGCTTTGTGCACAGAAATGCTAATTTTACTGTGAGAACTATAGCCTTCAATTTCCCTCGTGATTTCTTTTTTAAAGAGTAGTGGTTGTTACTTTTAATGCTCATTTTAATATAGAATATGGTTACATTTACCTTTGCTTTAGTTGCATTTAAATGTATTTCTATTCAACCTATTTTAGTCTCAAGCTGCAAAAGTACAAAAGAGTCTTTTTGCTTTTGTTTTCTTAGTTTCTTTCACTTCTAAATTACTATATACAAAATACATATTCAGCTGTCTGTGTTGCTCTATTCACTGTGTGTCTCTGTTAAAAGAATTCTAAAGTCTAGTAGTAGTTTAATGACCTGCTAAACAGCCGTTCAAGGCAGGAGTAATTTGTCAAAAACCAGGAGAAAATTAATCATTACTTTGCTAAAGCCTCTCTGCCGTGGCTGTGTTTGGCCTAGCAAGCTAAACAGGAATCACTGTTTCAGATCCTTACTGTGACCCCGAAAGCCATCACCCTCTTGCTCCCCTCCGTGCAGTTGTGCTGGGAGGTGGTTTTGGCCAAGTGCTAGTTAAGCTTTTACTATGTGGGTTACAAAATCAACTGGCTGCTCAGTTCTCACTAGGGACACAGCTACTCGAAGAGATTACAAAATTGTGTTTGAAAGCACGGGCACAAAAGAAATAATCCTCTGAGTATTTGCTTCACTGGCTTGGTGGGTGTGAAAAGAATGAAAATTCAAGGTAGTGAGCTGAGAGTACTGATACGGTAAGGCTGAAATATGGTAAGGGTCACTTTTCCCTTCCTCCATTTCCCTGGAGTAGCGCAGGTAGTAAGAGAAATCCAGATCATTCCAGGTCCTTTTGCAGTGTCCCTTGAACGCCGTGTAAGTGCACTATGCTAACTGTAGCTAACCTTTGTTGTGAAAACAAGCTGCTGTAGTGTTAGACAGAAGCAGATGAAGTTTGGAGTTGAAGCCTTGTGGATGTTGCTGTTAAATGGGATAAAAATCATCAGACAGGTGCAAATCAGTGTGGTTTTGACCGCTGTGTGGGGGAATGTCATGCAAAATCCGTGTTAATATTTCTGTCGCTTAGTAACCCTGACCTCAGGGGTTATCTGAAAGGGCCTCAGAGTGGAATTTTGTTCATTTCCTGAGAGCTGTGCAGAAGCAGCACCATCCAAGCGCCCCTTTTTGAAGAATTGAGTTAACAGAAACAGCTGTACCCCTATTGTCAGAAATATTGATGGTTTTCCTGGGCAACTGAGTTTAGTTTAAATGTATTCTCTGTAGGGATTGCAGGTGTGAAATGCTCCTGTAGTACCTCTTAGTGCATGGGACCTGTTTATGTTGCTCCAGGGTTATTGGGAAATAACACTTGAAGCCCTGGATAGCAGTAACTGGAGTCTGTTCCAAGTTGTCTGATTGCTGGGGTGAATTTGGGCTGGTTGCAGAGAGCTTAGGGGAACTGGTGTGTTAACTCTTCGGTTTCTGAGCCCCCTTCTGTAGTCACCAGAATATAAGCTTTGGTGGTGGTTTGGACCACGTTTCCCTGGTGCCCCTTGATGAATTTGTATTGAAAATTTAATACCTCTTGACGTAAACTACCTTAAAAAAGGAAAAAAAAAAAAAAAAGGGCATCTGCCCTGTGGCAGCTAGTACACAAGAGGGCAGTTTAGATGTTATTCCTCCCTCTAGGTGCCTTTAACCTAAGATTGGTTAAATGCTTTCCCAAAGGCAGTAAAATTGTTGAAATAGGGTCTGGAGAGGCACGGAAGTGTGTGTGTTTGGGGGCCAGGAGACAGAACTGGAAGGTGGGAAGAGCTTGTGACCTCTGGGCACATGGGTAAGTTTAGGGTAGGACCCAGATCTTGCGGTTTCAAGGGCTTTATCCACTAGTTTGGTGCTATTCAAGTGGCAGGCTGTGAGCTAGGTGGACTGGCTGAACTTTTGTGGTTCTAGAGTGCCCTCTGCTCCTGCAGGGTTTCCGTAGTTCTCGCCCTTCTTTAGGCACAGCCCCAGCGTGCTGCTTCAGGTTCCCGTGAAGAGATGAGCACTTGCCAGAGCTGAGGCTGATGTGAAGCCTGTTCTGATGGAAACAACACTAGAGCTTCCAGCTGACTTGGATAAAAATTGACCAGACCTGAACTGTATCACACCTAATAGCTTTTAAAAACCATAATACTGAAAATACGGAGTTTGAGCTACGGTGTATCTCCTTAGAAACACCAAATTATTTGTGGAAAGTCTAACATCTCTGATATTTTCGCTTACCCCCAAACACAATCCTGACTGAAATCAGAGTGCAGCAACAGTAATGATGTTACAGCAAATTCTGCATTGCTAGAAATGCACAGCAGGTGAGATTGAGGGACAGATGCCCCTGTTTCAGTGCCAAGTGTCCCTAGAGGTGATAGAAAAGAAGGAAGGGATTTGAGGCAAAATATTCTGAAAGAAGGCTTGGAAGTAGTTGCCTCTTACTTCAAAGAATTTCAGTCTAGAATTTTGATCAGAAAGTAGTAATTGGTGACACTTAACCCAAAATATGCAAGTGCTGACATGAATGTCTTTGTAGCTTGCTGAAATTACTGCATGCTTTGTTTTGAAAATCTACCTAAAAGAAATTCTGTAAACATTGAGTTGCCTGATGCACAAATCTGTGATTCTTCTTTCAGTCTGGCTGTTTTGATGCTTCCAGAGATTAAACTAAACTATGTGATAGTGTCTATTGTTTTTGTTCCAATCATATAAAATTTTCTACTTAAAGATTTTCTTTCCCCATAATATGCTAATGAAGCTTTGACTTGACATGTATGGCTACTGATTTGACTGTTCTTTTTGCTTCTTTCAGCATTGCAGTGTATGGATGATTCCAAGCCATGTGTTAACGAGGGAAAGTGCATTCCATATCAGAATGGTACAGGATATTGCAAGTAAGTTGGTTTCATTTCTCATCAATTTAATTACCAATCTTCTGTCATTCAGGTTCCTAGCCAGAAAGGAAATGTGAGTTAAGATTTTCTTATCGGGTGCATTCAGCATGACAGTTTTAGCACAGTTGGTGTTTCTTGATAATGCGTTTGTTATATGCTAGCTTTTTGTAACGTAAGAAATATGGATTTCTTCTTAGAATTTTTGGGTTTGGATCTTGTCAGCTTGATTTCTTTGCATTAGGTTAGGAAAGATTGCCAAAGCGATCGTAGAGGTCAACCCAGTACCTTGCTTCCAGGCTCACAAGTTAGGCTGGAACTTGCTCTCCATCTAATAGCTCACTTTGTAGAGCTTCAGCCCTAATTTGAATATTTTCATGAGGTTTTTCAAAACTAATGTGCTCTCTGAAGTGTGCCAGTTCCCTTCTGCATGCTGAAGAGCAACTAGTATGTGGAAGTTGCAAAAACAAACTTAACAAAAACCACCCAAACAAACATCCACATTTGTCTTTATTGTGTAACTGATTTTGGTAAATGTTGACACCCATGTTCAATGGTGCCTTCACTTTGCTGCTGCATGGAAAGCTGATCAGCAGGAACTTTGGCAGAGTGCGTGGTGTCTGGAGAATGATATCACATCTATTTAAATGCAATTCACCTTTCAAACTGCAGTATTTAGAGTTTTTTTAGATTAAGTGATATTTTACAGGAAGAGAAATCCTCCTTGTTCAGCAGGCTTAATTTACTATATCTGCAGTAAACGGATTATTTTCTAAACCTTGATTACTTCATCAGTGCAAGTTGTCCCATTTTCTAGCATGCTAAATCCCTCTTTTCTTAATGCTTACGTTCTTCAATTATTAGTGAGTTTTGTCTTGTGATTTAGCTTGGCTAACACGCAGCTCCACTCTTCACCCTTTTCTGCACAGCTGTCTTCGCTTGCCACAACCTTTAGTTCTTTCTATCAATGTGGTACCTAAAACTGGTTATACTTAAATTGCACCTGTGGCATACAAAGGGGAAATCATAATCTAATTTGAGGTTCTTCTCAGTTTCAAATCAATACCTGATGTGCAGAGGGGCCATGAAGACAAATAATGTAACTTGTTATTCCCTGTTGTTTTTTAGAAACTCCTTCCTAGTTTTTTACTTTCCATAGCTTTATATTGCTGTCCACACAAATGAGCTGCCCTTCTGAAAAGAAAGCTGCAACTTTCCTGCTTTTCACCTATATTTTAGAACAAGAAATTTTGTGATGTTAGGAGGTAATAAGACCGATGTTGGTGCTGCTTGTGCCTTCCTAAGGACATTTTCTCCAGCTTGCATGTTCCTCTTAACCACGTCTTAGACTTCTAATATTTTTCTTCTGTTACAAAATTGTTCAGTTACTTCATCTGATTTAACTTCCGTTCAGTATTTGTAGTGCAGTCCAGATCTTAACACATTTCCCTTATCAGAGTGGCAGCTTTGACCACTTTTTTTTTAGTAGTGCAGAGAGTTATTTATAATTCTAATGTTGCCTTCTTCCTTTTTGTGCAGTCTTCTTGCAGGTCTTAAGCCAACCCCTCCTTCAGGTACCAGCTCAGTCCCTTTGCAGGTGCCAGAGTAATTGGAAAGGCTAACAGAAGCCTCCATACAGAGATTAGTACATGTCTGTTCCCTAATTCTGGCTCAAGAACTCCTATTTTTGCAGAAAGTAAGGAAAAAATAGCAAAAAAAACCCCTCAGTTGTGGAGACTCTACCTTTAGCAGGCTGATTCTTAGCATCCTGTTTTGGTTTTAAGTGTTGGTTTTTTTTTTTTTTCTTTTTCTTTCCTGCACTATGAGGAACTCTGAACAGGGGGAACTTTATATCTGGTGTAGTAACCTAGATGCCTGTCTGAATTTTTGATGGCTGTAAGAGTAGAAATATTCTCTTCAGGAAACTGAGCTTATTAGTAAAGCAAGTGGCTTGGCTTCTAGCTCTGCAGGATCACTCACTGATTAGCTGAATCTCCACCCCTTCCACTTTTTTCAAGTTATCTGCAGTACTTCCTCTGCTGGGCAATAAGTTATTATAACAGGCGCTCTTCCTCTTTCTGCAGCTCCTCTCAGCCAAGTTGTTTGTTCTAGTGTGTGGCCAGTCTGTCTAGTTAATCTTGCTGTCGGTAAGAAACAAGTGAACCACGGAGGGAGAACCTGCATCAGAGGTGATCAGATGCGATGAGTAAGACATGAGTAACGTAAGCACTGATAAGCAAAACATCTAGTCTAGGTACTTGGCAAAGCAGAAAGTGACAGCTTGGTGCTGAAACAGCTTTCTGTGTCAGAAAATTCTGTAGAATGTACTGCATTAAAAGCGAAAGCTAGTTTTCTGCTAAGAAATCTTTATTATGGTGCATCTGGCTTCTGTTATGGGAACAGCGATTGTGACCCTTGTAAGGAAATCTGAGTTGAATCTTTATCAGATTGTTCTTGCGAGCGCCCTTTAAGTAGCTCCGTTCCCCTGGTGACGCTGCTGGCCCGTGGCTGTCATTTTGTGGCACTGCTTGATAGAATTCCTGACCACCTTTGACCTTGATTTTATATTTAGAAAATTACACATTCCTGTGTTTGCATCTTTCAAGGTCAGAATTTTTGTTTGAGTGATCTTTCTATATCCATTTGGTGACTAGCGTGGTGAGGGGCACAGACCTTGTTCTGAGGAATATGGCTGTATCTGCAGCAGTGGTACCAAGGGGCCCGTCCTTCCAAGCTTTTTGACAAAAGGCAGTTTCAGTTTGGGGTTTGGCTCTGTGTTGTTGCACCGTGGTGGTATTTTGTTGCTGTGGGGTCCCCCCACCAAAGCACCTCCAGGCAGCCTATTTGCACATTGAGGTGTTAAGCATGAAGGAGCCTTCTTGCATGCTGTCGTACCTGGCAGAGAAGCAGTTTAAGCGACTGTTCGTTGCTTAATGCTAATTGCGAACATCCCAGGAAAACCCTTTCTCATCTGCCTGCTGCTGGGTGGCTGGGAAAGCAGCAGTAGGAAGAGTCTGAAGGCTAATACTGCTAAGTTACAGTATTTCTGCAGTTGCAGGCAGGATGAGAAGGTGTCGGTACAGGGAGCTGTTTCAAGGACAAGCAGAGCAGAGATTTTGGCAGCGCTGCCCGCTGTTTTCTGAGCATGAGAGTCTGCTCGGCTGCAGGTGGATGCAGGACTGGGCAGTCCCTCTGTGCTGGGAATGGGGCAGGGCCCTGAGCAGGGACTATCGTAGCTGGATTCCCCATGGTTGGCAGCTGTGGCCTCTCCCACCTTCCCTCCCCTGTGCCCCAGTGACGGGGAACAGAAGCAAGACTGTGCCAGGGAGAGAAGCAGAAGTGAGAAGGAAGAAAGTTGGGCTTGGGGTGCGCCAGTGTTTAGGGAGGAAACTGAGCCTTGCTACTTCTCATGCTTCATAGGCTTTTAAGGTTGGAGTTTTGGCCTTGGGACTGCTGCGTATTGTATGTCCAGAAGCGTTGTCAGCACCTCTGTATGAACCAAAGTACTGCTTTAATGCTAATGTCTTTTGTCCGGTCCTGGTGGTTAAAAAAACCAAACCAACCAACCCAAAAGTGCAGGAGCAACTGTGGCCCTTTTGCTGTGCTTAGTCAGATGGGGAGACGGCTGAAGTAGGCTGATGCCTAAAGGACAGTCTCCTTCAGCACATCCTTTCATGTCTGAAGCTGTCAGGGTTTGTGTAGCTTTGTGTGCTTCTGCGCCTCTTCAGCGAGCAGTGTTTTTTCTCACCGTGTGTAGAAGTTTGTCTGTGCTTTTTCATTGTGTGGTGCAGTTTTTACTTTTCTGCAGAGTGGCAACAGCAGGACCTCAAAGCATGCTTAAACTCCAAGCAGCAATGGCACAGCAGTAAGGGGCTTCTGTCCCAAATCTGACCCCCAGTAACTCCAACACTCTTGCCAGGTTTCTTACCTACCCGCCTTTCCAGCTGGACTTCTGGGGAAGGCAAGATCCTGGACTACAGAGCTGCTTCTGAGACTGCAGCAGATTATCTTCTTAGGTTGTCTTGAGAAACTAATCACTCCTAGACCAGTGAATGGGGAATACCCATAGGAGACTTCATAGCAGGATGAGGTCTGAGAGTTTTCCAGAAGAGGCTAAATGCAGAAGTAGGAAAGTTGTCCCTTTCTGAGAATGGGCTGCCCTTTCCTGTTTCCTTCTGTCTCCTTCCAGAAGTTAGAGACCCTTGAGACCAGAGTAGAGGAAAAAGGGGAGAGTACACACACTTTTAGCTTCAAATCTGGGAACAGAGTAGTGATTTGAGTCACTTGGTCAAATTTTTCTATTGTGATTTACCTGTGCAGATTAAAAGCTGTTCAGAGCTCTGATGGTCAGAAAAAGCTGAACTAAACCTTGCCCGTTCAGACTTCAGTTGCTGTTACTCCTTGGCGTACTGTGGAGCGGTACACTGCAGAAGCGCTTTCCGTGGACGAGAAACAATAGCTGTGTACTGCTTTAAATGCAGAACAGAGAGGCCGTCCCATCCCATCGTTTGCTTTCAAAGTATGACGCATAAAGGGAGCCTTGAGACATGGGAAGGAGCATTTGTAAAGCTAACCAGAGAATCCTGTTCTCCCTCCTGAGAGGAGGTGTAGGTGTGGGAGTCAGAACCCGGGAGCCAGGGGGAAGTCTGGTTAAAATCTGCAGCAAAATAGCCGAGGCCCTTCTCATGTTAGTCATCAGACTGCATCCCCCCTGTTGAAGCATCTTCCAATCAAAGTGAGGGGAGTGTTGGGTTGAGGGGGGCAGAAGCAAGACTACTATGAAATTCTTCCCTTCGTGTTTTAAATTAAAACCATCTGCTTCCTTCTGTGCATCTCCAGATGATATCACTGGGCCTGAATAGGAAACTCCCATGAAAATCAAACATCTGGAAGACTGGTTAAAACAGTCTATAAGGTGCATTTGAAGAAACTGTCCTATGAATGTGCCCAAGCAAATATAGTACGGCAGATGAGGAGTTTTTTCCACCAGACTAGACATATTCCAGAAGTCTTTTGAAAGCAAGAAAGAGCTAAGTAACTTCAATCTAGTTTTGTGGCAGAAGAACCAAAAATGCAGCTTTTGTGAGTCTTCCACTTTCACTTCGTAGCATTGGGTTGTTGTTAGAGTGAATGCAGCTCTGCGGATTTGTGGATACTTCAAATTTGGATAAATACCTTCGTTTTGTTTTTACATCTCTTGTTTAGCTCCATGAGAGCCTGAGCTAAAGCAAATGCAGGCTGGAGCTGAAAAGGAGGAGGGAAAAAAAAAATAATGGGCTGAGCTCTAAAGTATTTGTGCTGGAAAGCAGCCCAGAGAGAGTAAAGGAGAAGCTTTAATTAGAAGCAGCTGCATAGCTGATGCAGCCCACAGGACATTTTCCCATTTCAAACTCTCTAGTTTTCAGAAATCATGATTTGAATAAAGTTGTATGTGAAATTTGTTCTTAAAAGATTAAATTCCTGTTGAAGTAGGTTGAGAGACCTCATGTGCTTCCAGAAAGCACCAGAACAAACTTTGTCTTCCTGTTTCTGTTTCTGAGTGTTAGATGGAAAACTGAGGAGAAACAGTGGCTTTTATTTGGAAAAGATTTGGTTTGCTGTTCTGAGCATGTCATTTGGAGCTGACACAAGCTGCTAAATTTTAAGCTGTTCTGTAGACAAGTGACTTGCCTTTTTTTTTTTTTTTTTTTTTTTTCCCCCCCCTCCTAAAGAGAACTTGAAAGAGTAGGTTGGGATGAGAGTGGAGCAGGGGTGGTGGGAAGCTGGAGTTTCTGTGGAGGATAATCATACCCTTTAAAGAAATCTGGACTTGGACCCTGCTTTTTCACTGTTTGCCTCTATTTTTAGAGAAAAAATGTGGTGCCCAACATGAATCGGGGCAAATATTTGCAGTTTTGTCTACACCAACATTTAGAACTAAATTGCTAGTATTTGTGCCTAGAAATGTTGATGACAGGAGACATGGTTGAAAAATCTAGACTGTAGGTTTTTTGTTCTTTAACATTAAAAAAGGATTGCACTGAATTGCTGGAGGGAAAAAATTGCATAACTGTGTGACCAAGCTTTTCTCTGGAGGAGAACAAAATGGTGGGTATAAGGGCTATGTTTACCTCATCTACCATCTTCCCACAGGCAGGCCTGTTCCCTCTGGCATATTCTGTAAGGCTTTGTCCTTCCAAATATAAGGAGCTGAAGTTAAAAGAGCTTTTGCTGTTCCCTGCTGGAGTGCTCCCTTGTGTTTTTCTGATTAGCCTCAGAAGATAGCAGAACAAGCCTGGTCTTGGAGCGCTCTTCAACTTTGCACCAGAAAACTTGTGTACAAAATGCTGGACCAGTTGTGGGTGATGGTTGTGTTGTCTTAGAGCACACATCTTTGCTTTCCTTTTAAATCATAACCAGCAGTGCTCCTAATCGGTGCTTAGGCTCCCTGTCACCTAGGGGTAACAGTTAAATGCCCCTTCCAGTATCCCCGAGTGTTGGGTGAGTGGGAGAGAAGCCATATTTTAGTGGTTTCTTTTGCTTGTGGACAAACCATGAGATGTTCCTCGACTTTCTTGTTTGTTTTATAGCCTTTCAATGCAAAAACACCTTAGGACTTACCTTTTAAAGGTGTTTGGGTTTATTTTGTATTTGTTGGAGTGGTGGATGGTGTTGGAGGACCTCTTCTTTGCTGGATGAGGTGCCCTGGATGGGGTTCTGCGAAGTTCTGGTTTGTTGCTCGTTCTTTCCCAATAAAGAGAATTACAAGTGCATGGCCCGTGCCTGCTGCTGTTAGTCTGAGGAGCGTGGTGTACTGCTGACACAGCTGAGCTGCCCAAAACCCCCCCATCAACGGTGGTGGTGAAACTAGAAGAAACCCCTATAATGAAATATTGCAAGCTTTTGGGACTGAAGTTCAGTTTGACTGTACACATTCATCAGCCGCATATAGATGTCCAGAAACATGATTTAAGCGTAGTTATCCAGACGGTCTCGGAGCAGAGCTAGCCAGTGCACCGTGTGCAGGCTTGAATGCCGTGGGAGTCGAGCAGTGCTCTGGCTTCTGGCACAGCTGTCTTTGCTGGGTGCCAGATTTCTCTGTGATCGAGCTCCTGCAGAGCTGTGCTATAGCCCGCTGGCGTTTGGACTGATTTCTAGACTGATTTCTAACCTGTATCAAGGGGGGGTGTGTGGGGAATTTGGGACGTTAAAGGAAGCCTATAGAACTACAGTGGCTTTGGCCCGGGATGCCCCACATCTGCCTCTCGTGTGACATGGCAGCAGCTCACGCTGCCTGACAGCCTTTGGCTGTTACACCAAGGATGGCACAAGAGGCAGAGGATATTCTGCGAATGGTATTGTCTCAGGATTTGCTTTCTGTAACTTTATTAATCCTGCCTTGCCCTGCAAAAACTTCTTTCATGTCTGTTCCTGGGTACGAAGTTGAAAGTATTAAGGTATGGTGAAAGGAGCCTAATTTGGGTGTGGGGAATGGTAAATTACGATTATGCACATCTATTATATGACTTCTCTGCTTTAGACATATGGCTAAAGCTAGTTAATAAATTCTAACATGAGAAAAAACAGTTGTGGTCATCTAGTAATGACCCCTTGCGTAACTCGGATAATAACCTCTCTGAATAGCTCTGTTTGAACTAGCGTGCATACTCTTCCTGAAACAGCCAATCCTGGTGTTCTTTTAAACAAGCAGGAGTGATGGAGAAATTCCACTACAGCCTTAAATGTGTTGTTCCAGTTGTTTCTCTCCGCTGCTGAAAGACTGTATATAAGTTCATGTCTGAAGATAAAAGATGCTACGTTATTTCTAATTAAATTTATCTAGCTTGAACTTTTAACTGCTCAGTTCTGTTATCTCTGTACCTTCTAGATGGGAAATTATTGTTAAATCTGAGTTTCTTTGTGGGTATTTGGAGATTTTGATTAACTACCACCTTCTCTTTTTCCCTTCGATAAACAGACTGAGCCACCTGAGCTTTTCATTGTGTCAAGAGTGTTCTATTAATCATTATGGTTGGCTTCTTTGAACTCATTTCAGCTTTTCCTTCTTAAAGAGCAGACACCAAAACTGACGCAGTGGTCTGCTAGTGGTGGTGCCATGCAAGTACCAGGTGTAGTGTAATCTCGTTTACTACTACTTGATATTTGCTGTTTGTACAGCTAAAGTATTCCTGGCCAAGCTGCTGCACTAACAATTCACGTTCAGCTGACCGCTAGGAACCCCTGGAGCAAGTCTGGCTTTCCCAGCTCAACCTCCTGTTGTGGGGAGGGTGCTGTGTATGTTTTGTTGCTAGATGTAGGACTTCGCAGTGCTAAGTGCCCTTTGTGTGCTGATTGCCTTGTTAAGCATTTCAGCTTACTACCCTCTATCGAGAACTTTTCTCTCTTGCCTATGTGTTTGACCAGCATTGATGTTCTCAGTTTTATTCGTAGAATCATTTTAGGCTGGAAAAGACCTTTGAGATTGTCAGGTGTTGAGTAGCATAGGAACAGAGGCAGATCCCTGTAGTATTCTGTTTAAAACAGCTTCATGCCCATTCTTTTATTTTTAAACTGGATTTTTTTAATCTACTGTACACTTCTATGTGCATAAGTAAAAGGCAGTCTCTTTACTGTTACATTCTTTATGGAAGCTGACTAGAGACTGTGTGTTTCTTGCAGCTGGAATTTCCTCCCTTTTGGATTTGTGTAATTCATTGATTTAATAATTGTACCTATCCTGTTCTGGAACAAAGCGTATCTAATGTTCACCTCTGAATTTTTTACAGTGAAATACACGTTCTCCCAGGCTGTGTATGTCTTGGGTTACTTATCAGTTAAAGCATGCAGCTGTGTACTATAGAAAAAACTGCAAGTGGACAGTCCTGTTCTGTATGTTGGGTGTTATTTTTATCCAGCATGTACTCTTGCAACTTTCTGCTACCTGAAAGAAGCAAATGGAACTGTGGGTGACACAAAGAGGGGGCTTACAGGCTTGCTTGTCTGGGTCCTGTATCACTAGAAGTTAAGTGGAAAATTTGTAGTACAAAGGCCAGTTAAAAGATGGATTACAGCTGACAAGTGTAGTCAGACTGTATTGACATAAGTTTAGGTTAGAGAGAAATAACTGCAATTATTCTGCAATCACAGATCTTTGTATAAAATATTACCCTGGTTGTAGATAGTGTATGTGTACTCATTTTTCTGTGGGAGATGGAGGAACAGTGACCTTGTCGTTAGGGTGCTAGCCAGGGGCGTGGGAGACCTGACTTCAGTGCTTGTGTTGCTAGTTGAGTGCAGGCTTCAGCATGTCACAGTCCCAGATGCACTTATCAACATGAGGATAACAGTATATTCCTGTCTCACGGGAGTGTTGCGGAGAAAGATCTGCTATGGATTTTCAGGCCATCAGACGCTGCATGTGTCCAAAGTTTATAAATCTTTCGGGAGATGGATAGTACCTGGTGTTAATACCTATTTCTGAAAACTGCTTGGTTTTCTTCTACAAAAGGATGCTTATTAGAATGGGAGTAGGTGCAAGGAATTAATTGTTACTCAGCAGTTCTTTAACACTTAAGCTTTTACTGAAGTTTCAAAGGGAAGTGCAAGAGTAAGGTCCTGCATTTGATGTAATGCTCATTGTATGCAGTATTTATTTATTTTGTAATGAACGATTTCACAATTTGAACTTAAGTTTTCAGTGGTCTCATTTGGGACAGTCCCAGAGGAGGGCCTTGTTACATCCATGACGTTAGCATTTAGGTCTGTTAATGTTACCATGGATTTCAGCAAGTTCCAAGACTTTCAGTGGTCATGGGGTTTCATTCCTGGTATCTTCCCAGGACAGCAAGACTTCAGTGAATGTGCCACAATTAATTCCTTCTCTGTTGCAGGTGTCGAGAAGGCTTTCTTGGAGACTACTGTCAGTACAGAAACCCCTGTGAAAGCAATACCTGTAAGAACGGGGGAACTTGTGAAACTACGTCTCTGATAGGAAAGGCTACCTGCAGGTGTGCTCCAGGGTTCACGGGAGAGGATTGCCAGTACTCCGAATCGCACCTCTGCTACGTGTCCCAGCCCTGCCTGAACGGAGGGACTTGTCATCCCCACAGCCAGGAAACGTACGAGTGTGTCTGCCCTCCAGGTTACACAGGTAGGGTTCTGTGTTTGTACCTCCAGACTCCCTCTTTTGGGAATTACTTCATCCTGGAATGTTTCAGGACAGTCACAATGTGCTCTCAAATTTACTAGCTCCAGCACAGGAAATGAGAAGAAGTCTAAATGACTTCATGACCAAAAAAAGGAAAGGGGGGTAGGGAATCAGGCTCTCTACCCTTTACACATAAGCAGAAAGATATTTAGCTCTTGTGGGGGTGCCCACGTGGGAAAACTGAGTGCAGAAGCTGGTCTGGAGCGACTGGTAGACTTTGAATTCAGCGTCTGCCTTTTAGAAAAAATGAAGTAAATTTGGCCACCAGAATCTTTCAATGGGAAAACTATAATTGGGTGCCTGAGGGGGAGCATGAAAACTCACTCCTTTAATTCTTGAAAGGGATGTAGAAGAAGAGCGACTGTCAGCGTGTAGTATGATTTCAGGTCATAGGTTATTTTTATAAGCTACAACATTCTGTATCTTGCTACTACCCTGTAAATAAAATGACTTTGTAACCACAAATTGATTTTAGTTTTAAATATAATATTGTAAAATGCAGATACAAATTTTCCTGTAATAATTTTAAGATTTAGTACACGAATAATTTTGAGGAAGTGTGA
The DNA here is from genome assembly GCF_963210335.1 of Falco punctatus. NCBI lineage: Eukaryota > Metazoa > Chordata > Aves > Falconiformes > Falconidae > Falco > Falco punctatus. The sequence continues at coordinate 26,473,156 of NC_137591.1, forward strand.
AGGAAATACTCTTTTTTTCCCATAGAAATAACTTACTATTAATGGAGTGCTCTGTCTTAATCCTACAGGAAAGGATTGCCAGTGGATTGATGCCTGTACCTCTCAACCTTGTGCCAATGGAAGTACATGTACTGTATCTGGAAATAAGTTCTCCTGTGTCTGTCTCTCTGGCTACACTGGCCAGAGGTGTGAGATAGATGTGAATGAATGTGCCACACCAGGCCTTTGTCAGCATGGTGGGACCTGTGTCAATTTGCCTGGTTCATACCGATGTCAGTGCAAGCCGGGCTATACAGGGCATCGCTGTGAGAGCGTATATGTGCCGTGTTCCCCATCACCCTGTATGAATGGAGGAACTTGTCATCAAACAAGTGACTTCACCTTTGAGTGCAACTGTCTGCCAGGTAAATGATGTTGCTTTTTGAAGTGCTCGGTTTTCTAGTCTTGTCACTGCATTCCTGTCTGTTCTTCTAAAAACTTCTCTTGGAGTTTCTGTGTGATACTCGTGTAATGTAAGGTTGGAGGTAGAAATCTCAGCAAGGCAGGAAGCTCTGCTAGGACATTAGTTTCTGAGTGTCAGGATTTCTTAATAAGGAAGGAAGAAAAAGGAAGAAGGCTAGAAATGACAGATTTCTGCAGAGCCCAGTTAGAGGCAGAGAATCAAATACGATAAACTGTGACGTAGATTCAAGGAGATTAGGGTGGTGTCTCCCAATGCCGATTTGGAATGTGAACTTCCATGAACATAAACCGCTACAAATATGTAGGTTTGTGCTGGTAAAGGCCACAGTTAACTTCAGTGCTTGGATGAAGATGAATGTGTGTCTTTCTCCTTGCCACTCTTCTCAGTCCCTAAAACATACTACATTCTATTCCCTTCCTTTTTATCCTCTGGTTCCTCCAAATCTTAAGAGAGTTTGTTTCCAACACGCCACACCCTTTTTGTCTTGTAATACCTCCAGATAAATTATGCTTGCTTATGTTCTGATGCTCTTAGCTGCCCTGAGTTCATCCACAGCAGGGGTGATGTGCGTATTGAGGGATCACAGGCCGTGTTGGTTTTGTGTGTCAAGCTGGGCTCCCATCACCAAGGCACACATCTACAAATGACCATATGCCACCTGGTTGGGACCCTGGTAGTCTCATCCTGTCCCGCTCCTCCCCATCCACTTGTCAGACTGGCCACAGAGTAGTATAGTCATCTTGGCATATCAGGGTTTTTTGGAGGCTTGGTATTTTTTTACTGAGTAATTCAACTCCATGGGAAACTGATTGTTTGGAAATGCTTTTGACTAGACTTCCTACTTAAGTGTATTGCAGTTTGGCACATGAACGCTTGGTGTGTGGTAATCTAGAAAAGTAAACTCTCTTCCCTTAAGTGTTTCTCTTGTTATTTGTGTGAAAGATGTAGCTGCCATATACTGTTTAGGATGAATGTACAGTGACTGCATTCTCATGGGGATCATCTGGAGTCACAGGTATGTACAGAAAGAGCATGTAGAACTGAACTTGTGAAAAGTGCTGTCTTTTTGAAGACCTTTGTCTTGAAGCATGGCTCAAATGACCTTAAATGTACATTGCCAACGTTATCTAGTGCCTGCAGAACAACTTTTTGGGTGTCCGAGCAAGCATGTGACTTTGAAGAATTTGGGAAAGCTGATTTTAAAATAGGATGTATAATTTTTATTTTTGTGTGAAAGCAACCATTTCTAACATTGCTTGAAGAAACAGTGCTTTGAAAGGGTCTTTGGAAATGCTGTATCTTAACTAACAGTTGCTCTCAGGGAATTTATTGCTTTTCTACTTCGCATTTTTTGAAATGAAATTGTAAACTAAGTACCTATGAATTAACAGGTTTGATCAGGAACTCAAAATTTTCTTAGTCAGATCTGTCCAGTCCCTTCAAGCAGTTCAAGATCTCACACAGAAGCAGTGTGGTGGGGGGGAGAGGAAGATGAAACTTGAAGGACTTGATCCTGTAAAGCTGATAAGACAGTTTGCTTTCGTGATTCTCTTACAGGAGTACAAGACTGGGTAGTAGCACATTTTCCCTTAGACAGGCATGTGGGCTGGCTAAACTATGGTCAGGAAATGAAAATGAGGTTACTGTAGTAACAGTTATACACCTACACTGCTCACACAAGTTTTGGATTATTAGCTGCTTTTTTGGACTTGATACACAACACATATAGTGGGGGTGAGTTAATGCGGCTTTCAGAGCCTTCACTTCTGTATTTCCTGTATTTGTTTAAGTTGGCCGTGTTGTTTTGCTAGCTTGATTTTTAAAACTAGTCATTTGAAAAACAGTAAAAAGAAAAAAAAAAAAGGGAGAGGTTGGAGGGGTCATAATGCTTACATCAAGCTGTTTGATAAAGGCAAGGCGCCCAGCCTTTCCTTACCCCTTAGTGGAGCATGGAGAGTGAAACTTCCAAAGTGTTAGAAAAGGTTCTGTCTGGGAAGGAGAGGTCAATAGAAAGAGAAGAGAAACGGAGGCCTGTCATGCTCAGGGAAGATGTGAACAAGGCCTGCTCGTCTGGAAGAGAATGCCAAGATCATGGACTAGGAATTCCTCTTTAAGACTCCCTCTCTGAACCGGAGCAATGCCGATGATACTGTGACTATAAATGGAATTGCTCTAGCCCTTCCTTCTGGACTGCCTTAAGATGACACCGTCGCTCAGTGGTATGGCCATAGAGACAGGAGGCAGTTACATCTTGAACTGCTGGAATGGTTTTTTATATGATTTTGCATCTTGTGACATGTGAAAGTGCTTTGAAGTAACTGACTGTACCCAAGCAGCAATTTAGACATAATTGGGTTACTCCTGGATTGGCCCTGAAATGGGTTCTTGTTTCCTGTAGATGTTTTCTTCTTGGCTTTTGAGTGAATTTCTGGTTTTGTAAATACAGATACATGAGAATGAGAGCTTGAAAATGTGGAAGAAACCTACGACCTGGAGTTATGTGTCATGGCAGATTTTTCTACAGTAGCACAAGTACAGTTTATGTGCCATGTAGTCAAGCTGCAGTTTCAGATTCTCAGGTTCCCATTTCACTCATGGATTTACACAACGAAGTCTTGCATTAGGTAATTGGTTAAGTCACATGTGTTTGAAGTTGTCAGCATTTGGTGACAAGTGTAGGTGAAGAGTTATATATACTGTCAATATTGTATTTGTATGAAAGGGACAGAAAATAGGAAGTTAAATCTAGTGTAATCATTTTTCCTGTGGGCTTTTGTTGGTTTAGGTGTAAACAAGATTGTAGACAAGTGAGCATGTTAGGTCAATCATAACAGAGTCATAGTAAAAATACTTCTGTGGAAGCGACTTAACCTGGACCGTTCACAACTGCTTTAAATATAAGAATGAGCTCGTAGTCATAAATATTTGACAAAAAAGGAGTTCATTTGGCAACTAACCTTTCATGGAATGTTAAACAAGTCAATAGAGGAAGTTCTTAGCTGGGAAAGTGATTATTCATTGTTATCCATCAAAATAATTACCCATTAACTAAGATAAGGACCCTAGGGAATTCCAAGGGCTTGTTCAGGAAACAATCTGTCAGGCTGGAGCAAGCTGTTTATGAGAGCTGGAACACTTCCTGGGAAGAGGAAGTAACTTCATGCCAGTTTGTAGCAGTGTCACTGCACCGTACGGTGAGCATCATGAATTGGGTCTCACAGGCACGCTGAACGTCCCGTGGTGGTGAAGACCCTGGGATTTAGAGATGAGCCGCATCCTGTGGGGTGCAAGATTCTGCATGGTGGCAGTCTTGGTGTGCCAGATGACGTCTGTGCCTCTCTGTTCCAGGTGAGCTGGCTCTCTTATTTGGAGTAGCCCATCTCACGTTTGCTTTGAAAAGCTGAAGTATCGGAGTTGTGTGCAGGCAGCTGCTGTTGGGCACCTGATATGCAGAACGCTAACCTGTTTTAAAAAGATGCAGGTCAGTTTAGCGCTCTGTATGGAGATCTCTGATTTCTTGTTAGCAGGCCCTAAATCTCAGTAACTTGACATTTTTGTTCAGGTACAGATTCCTGTCCCTATAACTAATTGGTCCTGCAGAAAGTCTGAGGTGTAATTTATAGGTTGAAATAAGGCTAAGGATTAAGATTTGGAGGCAATTGGATACAGTGCTCTGGAATGGGGTGGAGATTTCAGATGACATAGGAGTAAAGCTATCTGCTTGTATCTGTGTACGAGAGGAGGAATAACATGCTGTTAGCAGTGGGAACACTTTTCCCCTTGAGGTTCTCATTCCTTAGCTTGACGTGCTTGGAGATACGGAGCAAAAGTCAGAATATGTGTTGCAAACTGTTCTCTTGGAGGAAGAAAAGAAAGGACAACATGTGAGTCCCAGCACAGGAGGGAACAGGAAGCAGTGTCAGGTGTCCAAATACATCAAAACAGTGAAAACTGTGTCTTTCTGGAAGAGTCAGGTTATGGAACTGCAAAATCAGATCCTGGGACCCAGCTTAAGAAAAGCTCAGGTCACTCGGAGTGACTTCGTGCTCATCGTGCTCAAACTTAGGTGCATTGGCCCAGCCAACCATGACTCTGAAGGGCGGATTTTAAGAAGGAAAGCTGAACTTCAGCAGGACAGTTTCACTTACAGATGAAGCAGATCGCAATGTTGCAGTGTAAGTTGGACTTGAAGAGGACACAGAAATCATGCTTTTTTAACAGCTTTTAGATGTTCTGAAACTAGGCCAAAGTTGTTTTTCAGAGTAAGACAAATTTAAAGGGAATTTGGGAGTTGGGAAGTTACCAAAAAGGGAATCTTATGTTTTCTTCAGCTGTGCACTCAAAATAGTGTTGCCTTCACCATTTCAACCATTCCTGATTCCCGTTCCCTTGGAGATGTATTTTGACTGAGCACACTTGGCTGTGTGTTGTTTCTCTTGAACCTTCTACTATATCACTTTTTTTTTTTGTAAGCTGTTTTTGTTTCTATTCTACTGTTGCTAGTGGTATCCTCCAACTTTTAGTGTGGGATTAATGGTTTTATGCATTTGCATGACATGCTTGAGGACCAGCTCTTAGATGGTGGTAGTATAGCTGGTTAAATGTGAAAATGTACAATGGCTTGGTGTAAGGTTTTAGTATTGGGGTGATTTTCATGCTTTATTATTACCCAAAATCATTGGGCTGCTTTAAATTTGTGTATGGTACAGTGAGATTGTTTTAGATAAATACCTGCTGTCAGGAATTTGTTTACAAGAAAGTCGGGTAGGTCTTCGTATTGTCTGAGCTGAATGGATAAGAACTTAAAACCTTTTGCATTTGTGGTTCTGGATATATTTCCACGCTGATCACGTTGCTGGCATGAGTGCAGTCTGTGGTCAGCAGGATGATTCTCCTCCAGCTACAAAGCAAGCTGATAGGACACCCGTGTGTTTTACAGCTGAGTCCTTGGTCATGCATGGTAGCTTTACGCAGATTTAAACATGGTGATCTGATACTAACTGTATTCCTTGGTAGTTGTTCCTCAGCAGCTTTTGCCAGGAAGGCACTGCTCTGATGAATAGGATTCAGACTAACAGTGTTATATTTCCTTTTCTTTTTAACCTTCCATGCTGCCATGAAATTTGCAGGGTATTGGGTGAAGGTGGGAAGGACTTTGAAGGGAGAGGGTAATATTGCAGGTTTGGGGTTTTTTTGGTTGCTTTATTTTTGTTTTCTAATGTTCGGTCTGTTCTTCCTTGCTGATGGGCACTAATGCACTTGATGCAGCTTGGCAGCAATAGTCGTTTTTGCTTCCAACTCTTACCTGTAGTATTGGAGCAGTTCAAGAGGTGGGAATGCATGCAAATCATCTCAAGTCTCTTGAGAGTAGTGGCAGTCTGGAGAAGCTGTGTCAGAGCTTTACAGTCTGTCTCATCTGCCACACAGCGTGATCAGTGTTGGACCAGATGTTGCTTAGAAGGGTCTGTGTGACTTCACACAGATGTTATGGAAGCGTCTGGAACAGGGCATCAAAAGTAGAGGGGTTAAAGCATAATTTTGGATGAGAGGACTGTGTCATGTTAATATTACATTCCAAAGCAGTGAAGAGGCAGAGCTGACGTTTCAAATTAATGTGTGTGTTCTGGAATCATTTACTTCATCCACATTAGCATGCATCCACTTGTGCTTTGATAAATAGCGCTCTCATCCAGCAGAAATGGCAGGTTTGTTTAATGAGGCATGAAGTAAATCAGCATGTGAAATCGAGGGGAAGATGGATTATTGACGACTCCCTTCCCTAATGTCCCCGCTCTTCCTTATTTGAAAGGAAAGGGAGATCTAGCAAGGGTGTTTTGCCAGTCTGGTCACGTTCATGAGGAGCTTTGATTTTCACTGCAGAAGGGTGTCTGTTTTTTTCTGCTTTTCAGTCAGGGCTTAGTGTGTGAGCATTGCTTGGATGGTGGCTGATTTGTTGATTGACTGACGTTTGAGGGCCAAGTCAGGAATTTGGAAGCTCATTTTCAAAGCACAGATGATCTTTCTCTGACATAGCCAAGGCATATGAACTATGCTGAGGTACTCATGAAGTGAATGCCAGGCACTTTTTTTGCCGTGGGAAAAACTTGTCCTGGCTGATGCTCCATCTGCTACTTGGTGGGCAGTGACGAGCTTACCTCATGGTATATACTAAATATCTTGGTCTTAACTTTGTTTGCTTTGAATGACAGTGCTTATTAGTCACTTAAAGAAAAAATACCCTTGTCTCTGTGGTTGTGGAAACCTATTTGTCCATAGACCCATGGCAGGAGTGTTTTAACTGTGTAATCTGACCTGCGTGCTATCAGCAAAGGTATTCAACAAAGTCTCTGGTCAGCATGCTACATTGAGGTTCATCAGGATTAGGTTAACAGGACAAATTTTTAAGAAAAAAAGGAGAAGGGAAGCTGTGTGAAGGGTGAGTTCTCTTCAAAAGAGGCTGGAAGTCCATTTCAGTCTGCTGTGTTTCTGCTTTGTCCAGGTTTCGAGGGAAGCGTCTGTGGGCACAATGTTGACGACTGCCCAAATCACAACTGTCAAAACGGGGGAATATGTGTGGATGGTGTGAACACATACAATTGCCGCTGCCCACCACAATGGACAGGTACGTAGTATGGAAAACAAATGCAAGGCTTCTGCCTCTGCCCACTGTATGACCGGCATTGTGTGTAGCTGAATGCAGCTAACATCTGTGCCTTGTTCTGCAGTCTGGGGGGCAGATGTCGGTGGAACACTTGAAAGAAGATTGTTTGCATCAAAACCACCGCAATGGAGGGCGGTTTTCCATTGCACCAGATTGTTACAGGCTTATGTGCACCTGGGTTTGGCGGACAGGTCCTATGATTCTTGAGCTGCAGTGCAGTGTGACTATCAGAGCTGCATTTCTGCTTGTATGGATTACTTTGTAAAAGGAGACGTGTTTTTTCAAAAGTACAAAACATTGCTTTGCTACTACAGGTGTGTGCATATAGTGGTGCTTTACTGGTACATTTGGGAGCATTTTTAACCTGGGATAATGATCCTCATGTAGATAATAGTAATGCCGATGACGAACAAATCTGAAAGGAAGCATAGGTGGGAGAAAGGGAGGGAAGAGGAGAAGTGTATGTATGGGAAGCTTACGTTTTTGCTACTATTATTTTCCTGCTGTGACTGATTTTTATCTGGAGTTCTCTGACCAGTAAAGCTACTTTTGCTTCATAAATGCGTCTGCTTTACTCTGAGTCTGTAGGGGGGAAAGGTGTGAATTTCAAGAAAGTGTTATACATGATGTAAGGGAGCAGCTTACAGGAAATTCAGTGTCATATTTAGTCACAAAATGTCTCTGTACCTCAAAAATAAACAAATACCTCCGGTTTTGGGGTAGGTTTTTTTGAGTCATACTAGACATTCTTAGCTGGCACACTTTTTCAGTTGAGCATAGTTTTGCCCTTCTTTCAAAATCATAGGTAAAAAAACAGCCCTAAAACTGGAAAACTTGAGGTATGGACTCAACTTGCATTTTTCCTTTCATGAAGTAAATTGGGATACTTGTTTTGGAACTACGCTTGAACTAGCTCCTCAGGTTCTGAAGAACCTGTCACACATTTTTCTCTGTATCTAGAAAATACTGTGTTTGAAACCAGAACATCTGTAGTGATTGGTAGCTCAGACAAGTGCACTGTGAGGAGCTTGATTACTTAGAGACCAGAGGTTTCATGCTCTAGGTTTTTTCCTCAGAGAGCATCATTCTCATGATAAACTGGTTGTCATTAACTGTAAATGAGGCTGCCAGTTTATCCTCATTAACTTTAAAAAATTCTGTATTCTTAAATGAAGTTAAAACCACATAAAAGTGAATGCACCACTGCTTGCAGAGGTTTTTTTACACCTAGTTTTTGAAACTAGGTGTAAATAGGAGAAAATGAGTCCTTCCCTTAATGAGCAAGTACCCTGGCTTCTATACTGCTTCTCTGTCTAGATGTCCTTAAAGCCTGCAGAAAGTGAAACCTGCAAAGGAAAATACAAAAGGGAGCTTCCATATGGAGCCAACAACCCTTCAGTGACCCTTAAAATCTTGCTCCATGCCACAGAAATTATAAACCTTGTTATGGCTTCTAGCATTTGTCAGTCGTAAATTAATCTCGGGCCTATTCTTGAAGCACAGAGGGTATGATGGATCATGAATGTGTACAGTGACGGTATATAATCTACAAGGGATAATTCTGCTTTGTAGGGGCATCGTAACCTTAGCTTGGCTTTCAGGATTTGGGTGGGTAGCTGCTGTCAACTAGGGATTGACTTCTGCAACTCAAGAACACCTGGAAGACACCTAGGTGGTAACAGGCTGTGATTCTGTTTGGTTTTGTGGTAGATTTTCTTTCTGATTAACTACTGAAGTTCTTTGCAATGCAGCTGTGGTGGTTCCCTCTCTAAACCTCTTACTGGCTCTGACTGGCTAGCATTTGGAAAAATTGTTAGACCCATTTTGTGGCTTGGTCTTGTGGCAGCTTTCTTCTGTGTGGACAGTTTGTCCAGGAAAACCTTGTGTGCATGAAGGATGCTTCCCTTCAGTGAAACCCTGGAAAGAGAGAGGAACTCCCCAAGCCTTATGTTCCCATGGCTTTCTAAAACAATTTAATGGAGTGGGCTTTCTGAGAATTTCCTTTGTTTATGGTGAAGTTAGGGTTATCAGCCCATCAGTGGTTTTAGCTGATGGCTTTTCAAGGCCGTTGACTTTCTGGTTTTCAAGAACAGGGTCAGTTTGGAACTAGCACTGGTCTCACCCTTTAGGAAACAGCAGCTTGGCTGTTTGGGCGGTGAGCGTTAGAGCCTTTGGGGAACTGAACTGTGTCTGAACAGTGTCAGTTCTGGTGTGCAAACTAAAACATCTGTAACTTTGGAAGTAGCTATGCATGTTTGTATTGGCATGCTTGACACGCGTAGGGCAGTAGCTCTGTGCATCCACAAGATGCCTTAGCAATAGCCATTCCTCCGCAGCGCAACTGCTGATCGCTGGAGGCTTATGATGGCAATGGAGGGCTGTGTCTGGTGTCTTCTCTGTGTTGCTTTGCTTGAAAGCCTGTGCAGTGACATGCTCTTGGCCAGCTGGCCTTTAAGAATTCATTTATTGCATTTGTAATACTCCTTTTGCCCGATAAATGTGTGTAGGTGATGTCCTGTGGTGCCCCAAAATCCTGTCCAGCTCCACAGTGAATGCAGCCATGTGGACAAACTTCTTGTGAGTTACCTGAATGCCTCTTGTTCTAATGTGGTGCTGCAGATCATCCCAGCAGCGACTCTTTCCTGCATCTTCAATTAGAGACCAAGAAGGTGCAGGATGACTGTGCGTGTCCAGCTTGGAGACATGAGGGGTGATACCGAGGCGGGGCACAAAATAGGGAAGGTAGATGGAGCACTGCTAGAATAGTTTGAAGAGAGAGGGGACTTCTATCAAGACTAAACGGCAGCTGATGCTGACAGGAGTAAAAAGCAATAAAATTTGAGTTACTCAGCAATAAGGAAATGTCATTGTACAAGTGCAGGTCCATCCTTTGCACAAACATGGTTTATAACATTGTAAATCATCTCTAAGGTAAGTGAAGAGGAGAGAGCTGAGCAAACAAATCTTTTAGTCTGTCCTGAAAAAGTCTTATAGCCCAACAGTGTCAAACTGTGAGAGTGAACACTTGAGGAAATGAAAAGCTTCCAGTGAGACCTTGCAGCTAGAGGACATTGTGTGCTGCCTCAAAAAAACCAAGCACAAATACGCATGTTTGTAAGTAAACGTCAGCCAAAAGTGAAAGAACGTTAAATTTTCTAAAAATACTTAACAGTGTAGATGCGCTGTCTTCATAACAGTTCTGCATTCTTTTCCTTCAAATACTTACTTGTCAACTCTTGGAGAAGTTTAAATTGGTCTGTTTGCAGTTTTTTAGTCTTTATTTAACCTTTGTGATGTGGATGATGATCTAGCCTGTTTGTTAATATAGTTTGTGCTTCATGGCAGAGAGAAACCAGTCCAATTCCTTGCTAGAAAAATCAAGAAGCTGTACTGCATCCGATGAGGAATAGCTTTGTGTAAAGTAATATTGAAGCATCCTTTACTGAAACAGAATCTGTCCCAATTCCTTTTGGTAACCATCTGCTTCTTGTAATTCCCTGACAGGTGGTAGGCTGGACTACATAACTATGCATTTTTTAAAAAATATTTTTTCTGCTTGCTGCTAAAATACAGCTTTTGAGACATTGTTTGTTTTTGGTCTAATTTCCTGTTCCTCAAACAGAGCTCACTGCTCCTCCTTTGTTGAAGTGTGTGCCTTCTCTTTCTTGTTTTGCTGTTTTGTCCAGAAAGATAAAATCTTGCCTTTCAGAGACAATGACAAGAAATTCCTGCTGTCAGTAATGTTTTTGTCACCTTCAAAGTTCTCGTATTTCATATGCTTACAGTGATTGTCAACCTCATAAGGCTGTAACTGGCAAGAGAATCTTGGAATAGGTATTGGTGAAACTGCCTCACATCTTTCCTGTTGCTGAATGTGAATTGATTTTTGTTGTTTGTTTAAGGATGACTTTATCTTGTCCCAGGCTAAATCCTTTCTCAGAACCAGTGTTTGCTGGTTCCTTTGAAGGCATAATGTTGCAGATATGTAACGAAGCTCATCTTTTCTTGGAAATAAATCGAGATGCTTTTGTGAAAGACTGAAGTCTGTTCCTCTGTGTGTCAGGCCAGAGAATTTGGTGTGTTTTATGCATGATTTGGGCCAAAATTAGCCAGCAATCCTGGCTAATGCCTGTGTCATATGAAGATGCTTTATGCTGTTCCGCAGCAGTTAGACCAGCCTGATGTGCTCACTCTGCAGTCTGAGGACGAAGGTGTCTTTGCCTTCTCTTCCTGCTCCCAGTCACTCTTCCCCTTCCCCTGAGCTGGCTCTGGTTTTTGTTGGAGTGTGCCACTTCAGTTTACTAATCTAGTAAAAAATCCTGTTCAACTGCCTTCCTCCCTGGGATCAGGAATTAAAATTCACAGAGCAGTCTCATGGGTGAGTGGGTGCAGAGGAAGCGATGGCAGTGCAGGACACTGATGTGAAAGGTTAGGGTGTCCTTCTGCAGGACACAGTGAAACCATCTGAAAGTGTAAAGGCTACTCAGTTGTTCCAGTCTACAATTCATATAAAGAAACAAAGCTTTGTTTAAGATGCACCTGTTTATGTCGTTGATCTAACCTATGCAGCTTTGAGTCAAGAAAGATGAGTTGAGAAATTGGGTACTAAAGTGATTAACAGTATAAAATGCTGTAAATGCTTTTGTTTTTCTTGGCTGAGGACGACTCGTACTTCACTGTGGAAAGTTTGCAGTGTTTCAGAGGATCATCATCAGTCTCTGTTTGGCCCAAATCACCTTTCAGGAACCGCAGAGATTAGGATTCGTATCCTCTGTCAAGTCCTTTGAACGGTTTGCTCCAGAAGTGCTGCATCAAGAGTTGTGTGATGAGTGTCTGGGTTTGGGGGGGACACACTGTCCACACTCAAGTGGGTTTTGGAAGAGCTACGTTATAGTGCTTCAGTTGCAGGCTTGGCCTGCTTGCCTCTTTTCATTATTTCTACCCCTGTGGCTGGGAAGGCGAGACTCCCATGGCAGTTGTATTTAGGCTTTGTTTTCCCTTGAAAAGGGGGCTCCAGTGAACTGTATATTTTAAAATCTAGGCGACCTTTGTCTCAAGGGAAGCACAGTGTGCTAACAGCTGACTCCACCAAATAACTCCAGCATTGGGATCTAGCTTAAGAAGCAAATGTTTGTCTTGAGCAGAAAAGCTCTTCAGGCAGCAGAGCTGTGCTTTTTAATTAAAATAGCTGTTAGCTTGGTCATATGCTCTTAAACACTAGCACAAGGGTTACTTTTTCTGCAGAGCTTTAGGCAGGAATTTTCAAAGGGGGGAGTTAAGGGTTCGATTCCTATTTAATTAGAGTAATATTTGCTCCCTACTTTAGTTTTCTTTAAAAATCCGAGCCTTAAACTCTGGGCAGGCGTGACTTTTCTTTGCTAAGAAGGGAGGATAAACATCAAAAGGCTAATGTTTAACATTTTTATGTAAGATCGTATGCTCTGGTATTTTGTTTTTTAAAACTTCCTTTGCCAAATACCACTTTTCCTCAGCTTCTGTATCACAAAGTATACAGTAACAAGTCATGTTAACTCAGTGTTCAAAAAAAGTACTGCCTTGCTGGAATAGATGCTTGAAATATAGAGGAGACAACTCTGACATTAGATGATATGGTTCATAAATGCTGAGCGTGCCAGTCTCCTAAATTATGGAAAATGCATACTTGCTATTTTCTATAGAGTATTGGTTATTGCCAGAGAATGCTGTAAGGGTTGCACTTTTTTCTGATTCTGGTTGGTATGTGCATATATGACGTCCAGGGAACAGTCTTTACCTTTATATTAGCACAGGGAGGCTAGGTCAGAGACTCCTGTGAGAAGAGCAGTCATCTTTCCCGGTGGTGTGGTAATGGTAGACTTTCTGTTGCCTTTCCAGACTATTAAAAAGCATAGTAGCTTCTTTGGTACTGGCGGAGAACTGTCTACGCCAGAGTTGGCAAGTTGGCTGGTGATTTGCTGTCACTACAGTAGTATCTCCAAGAGACAGCTCTCTGAAGGAGGCCAAGAGGGATTATGATTCTCTTTCTTCCTTCGTGTTTGAACTGGCAGCTACAAAGGGAGCAGGGAGCACGTGGCAGCCTCTAGAGCTGGCAGCTCCAGATTTGAGTGTACAAATGATTTGAAACATTGGAACATAAAGTTTATCCTGGATGTTGTTTGTTTCTCTTGTGCTTGATTCCAGTGTTGTGCAGACGGATTTCAGAGGCATTAGAAGTTGCCCCGTTAGTCAGTACCTTATCCAGTATGGATTCTGGAACACCTACCACAACTTCCCATTTGTTTTGCGCTGCTTTCCACGTCCTTACAGCAAGCCTTGGTTAGGAGGTAGCTGTAATAAAACACCTGAGGTGTTAACAGCTGAACTGCTCTGACAGAATGACAACATCCAATTTAGACCATGCTGCTGCCTCTTCCCTTGTGTCTTTGGTGGCTTTCCAGGTTGGGAAATACTCTTTGCAATCAGATGTGCCAAATAATCTCTTGTGGAGCTGTCTTTAAGTTTTCAGTACATCTTGCATGCGTTTGGCACTAGAACAAAATAGACTAGACCGCTGTGGTGTGGCTGGGTTAGTGGATGTGCTCTGTAAGACCAGGCTAACAGGTAACAGTTGTTTTAACTCCATCTGACTTGTTTCTGGCAGTTTCTGTCCCTTCCCTTGTACTCAGAATGAGGTGATTTGTCTTAGGATAATTACTAAAGATGCGTTGCTGAGATAGCTTGAGAAAATGAAGCTTTTATTGTAAGGGTTGGCTCCAACTGTTACATTTTTGTCTTGCACATCTTTTAACTTGTTAGGTATTTCCGTGATTCACTGGATTTTCCAGAGGTAAAGAGAAATGAAAAATGGAGAGTAGTTTGGTGATGTGTATTTCCTTTTGGTTGCTGCTTTATCCTGCTGTTGTCCCCAGTTGTTCTGCCTACCAGTGCCATATTAAAACAGTCTGTTGTTGGTGCATCACTAATAATTTTTAGGAACTTTGTTCAGTTAGTTTGTATTACTGCCTCTGAAGCCCTATCAGGACCAGGACTGCCCTCTCTACCCAGTAGTCTGTGGGGAGTGATTTAGGGCAGTATTTAATGGATCAGGGCGTGCATAAGTCTCTTAAAGCCCAGAGTTTTGTATTTGGGGGTTGTAAAATCCCTTGTAAAAGCCCATTAGTTCCACTACATGCTTCCCAGTGTGGTTATGAAATTAAACTCTTTTCTCTACCATATTAGCCTAAAATAAACACAGATGTTTACTCTGCTTGCTACAATTGTAGATTCATTTTCAATTGTTCAAATTCTATATTAAGCTCTTAAAATTTATGGTATCTTGGATGGCATTTGACATTGCCCAAGATACAGTAGATCTGTTAAACCCCAGAACTCAACACCTGAGGTTTGGAAATGGCTGCTGCTGCTTTGCTGCTCTGTAGTTCTGTATTTCAAATAGGAGAAAGATGGTGTGAGATCCCGGGGAAGAAGCAATTTTTTTGAGCTGTGATGCCTCTCACTTCTTTAGAAGACTCCTGCAAGGGAAAAAATACTTGGCTTCAGGGGAAACCACTGTAATACTTATGTAGGGAAGACCTTTACTGAAAACACATACAACTGGGGGCACTTTCTGCAGATGTAAACAGTGTAGCGCATTGAATTCTTTGTGCGCCTGAAGCCATCCCTGGAGCTGAAAGCAGCAGTTGTATTCATCTGATTGCCTGCAGGGAGCTGTGGAGATAGATGGCTTTGTCAGAGCGTCTGGAATTTGGATGTGATCTGGACATCACACTGAGATCCCATTCTCTCAGTATTTCTTGTTTATTGCTTTGGATGTTCTTGTTAAATAAAGGTGTTGCCTCTTTCAGACAAATTTGAAGTTCTTTGCTCTGAGATACCTTGTGTCGGTATAAATGATCAACTATTTTCTTTTGTATACCTCACCATGTGCTGCATCTTCCCTGCAATAACTGTTGTATTACACTTTTTATCATCTGCCTTTCTCCCTTTGTGGCTGGCAATTGCTTTCTAAGTCTCTTATGAAATTCTTCTCTCTGTTGGCCTGTCAGACACTGAACTCTATCCCTGTTCAGTGTTTTTATTCAGAGGTGGTGGCTTCAGTACTGCAAAATGTATTCCAGACTGAGGCTATGCCACTGGTATTACACAACAGCAACTGTTTGCATTAGCTATTCTTCCTTGTAGTCAAATGTCTTGTCAGTGATGTTTATTTTGTTGATTAAAGCTGTGATTGAGCAGAGGTCCCTGCTGAACTCTTCCAGGGAAGCTGAAGTGTTTCCTCAAGGAGTGCCTAACCTAAACTTTTTGCAACAAGTCAGTTCGCCTTTGTGTTTTACTTGGCGTTTGAGCATCAAGCCTTGTCTGCTGTTGTGCTGCCCAGCAACCTTGCTTGGTTAAATCTGAAATTCCCTGGCTTCCTCTTGGATAATGTAAATGTTATTTTGTTAAAGATATCGCTGCCTACTGTTCCTCTCCTTCCAGGCTGTTAATTAAATGCTCCAGTGCCTGTATGTATTCATTAATTGTAACTTAGTTTTTTCAAGGAGTATGGATAATTCTGTGCATTAAAGATCAATTGAATTTTTTAAGAAATACGTAATTGAGAAACAGGGGAGTGAATGTATTTTTCATAAGCACCATTTTACTAGAAGGCCTGATGGCTCCGTGCAATTTTTCCTTTATTTTTCATTTGCTGAGGAGACTCACACAGGCGGCTTAAGGAATCTGAGCTTTGACCTGACTGACCAACATGCATTGGGTTATGCTGTCAATGCAGATGTTTTCCTTGTGTCACAAGAAAGAGCTGGACAGAGAAATGTCCTTCCCCAGCCAGCTGTGGCCTGCCAGCCGGCATCCTGAATATACGCGTGGGTAGTTAGAGAGGGGAAGAAACTTCGTGGTCCCCTGTGGCGTGGCATTGCTAACCTTCCACCAGTTAGGTTTGGTCATTTATACCAACAGTGTTTCTTATCTCCTAGTCCATTCTTGAGTCTTGATAAGATGCTGTTCACCTTCTCACTTAGTAGTCCTTTGAAACTTGGAGAAAAAAAGTAAACAACTCTCATAAGCCATGCTTTCTTTAGCTGTACTGGTTGTATTCAAAACCCATACAACAATCTTTGCAATACTTTGTGAATTAAATTACCCTTTCAGAGAGAGAATTTCTGCCTGGGCGTGGTTTATACCTTTCCAGACAGCGCTTTCAAGAGAGCTAGTGAGCTCTTCCCTGTGTACTGCAGCGCTGGTCTGAGTAAGTGGCAAACTTCTGGTGAGGCACTGAGAGGATGGGGGCATAAGAGCTTCTTGAAATGTGATACTTGATACTCCTCTTCCAGTGAGTCTCTTAGGACCTTGAGGACCAGTTCCTGATTCTTGCTGGATTATCTTTCCAGTGTCACAAAGATTTTCTGACTTCCCATTCAGTCTGAGACCAGTGGTGTCACGGTTGTGATTTGAAGAGAAATGGACGTTGCTGTCTTCCCAGCTCAGTTTTCAAGGAACTATTTTTTTTTTTTCCCCCAAAGCACAGGAAGGTATTTGCATCCTTTGTCCTTCTAAATATTTTTAGTGCCTAAACTAAGTGTGAGATCTCCTCTCAGGAGCTTTAGCATCTAGTACTCCAGCTGTGCATTAGCAGTCTTTCCTGCTGGAGAGCTGTTAAGAGGCCATGAAAACTTTCTCTTTTATGGGAAGTCTGCTCTGCCAAAGCTGAAGACCTCAGATTGACCTGGCTGTGTTCATCTGCAGAATCGGGGCAGCTGGAATTCAGGTTTATGCAAAGCCTGTAGGTTCCGTAGGATCAGCTTTTGGAGGTGCCTGTTGCTGCTTGCCAGGGTGACTGGTTTCCTATCTGCTCAAGCTAATGCTCTACTTCTTCAGTGTGGTGTTGTACTCATCTTATGTGTTGTCTGCCTTACCTTTATAAATGAGGCTTTATTTTCTTTTTTAACATAAAGACCTCTAGGAGATGGGGCTGGCTGTTTCTCGTCAATGAAATCTGGTACAGTTACTTCAGGGACCTTGAAGCAGTGCATCCTGTGTCTGCCTAAAGAGAAGCTCCCAGAGTTCCTGTCCAGTTCCTGCTGGTCTGAAAATGGGAGCAATTAAAGCAGCAAACATGTCTGTCTTTATGGCTTTTCTGAGGGGAAATATGCAGGAAGTGACTTAGTTTCATAGTGGGCAAAAAGTGCTAAGAGTTGAAGGCTGTTCCCCTTTTCTACTTCTAGTTTTCAATTTTGAAATACCACATGGATGAGCTGTTTACTTTGTACAAGGTCACTTCAGAACCTGAGTCGGCATTTTGTTGATTTCCCAGGCTCTGCAAATATCAAGGTTAGGTTAGGCTTTTATTAGTTTCTTGGAGTAATTTGTGTTTCCTTTCTTGCTGTGTTATATATGTATGTTTCTATATTTCCTTTAAAATACTGTACAGTTAGTGTATTTGCACTTGCCTGCACTAGTTCACCCGATATTGAAGATGTTGCTTTTAGAAATGTAACTGAAACATTAAGAGCACAAGAAGAGAAATACCTACAGAAACTTGCAGCTAAATGGATTAACAGTTAGCTGAAGGGATTGTGGCATTCAGAAACACTAAGGTTATGAAGACCTATATGACACTGTGCAATTCATAATGGAGTTTGCACTTGGGAGTTGAACTTCATTTTTGTGAATGAGAGACTTGATTCTTCCTAAAATTAACGAACAGAAAACAAGCTTACCAATGCATGGCTACAAGTGAATATACCTGGTTTGGTTACAATTAAGTCAAAGCAGCATCCTTAAGTAAATTGTTTCAGAGATCTTTTGTCTCATTTGACTTAAGTCAACCTGTCAGAGAGAAGCCTTGTGTAGGATATTCATTGAGAAGTTTTAGAATTAAATCCTGGTTTATGTCCAATACTGAAAGAGATTCTCTGCTGTGAAAAAACCATTCAGGAAGCTCCTGGGACAGATGCTACGCTAAAGACCTAGGTTGCTAATAATAGAAACATCAAATCTTTTCTTTGCAGCGCTTCCCCAAAATATGAATCTACTTCTATCACTTGCAGAAGGAATTGAAGTCTCTATTGAGGGCAAATCAGTGCTTTCCAGAAAATGAGAGCTTGTGGCCATCCTGCAGTCCCACTAAGAATTAAGTGATGCTACTGCTTTGGGGGAGGACAGTCTTGAAAGCCATTTACAAATGTGTGATGCTACTTTATGGGGAAAAAAACCCAACAAAACAAACAACATAAAAGCCCAAATAAACAACAACCGAAAAAAAAAACCCCTTCCAGAAACCTGTGTTGAAGAACTCTAATGTCGATCATTAATCCCATGTTGTTAACACCTAAAGATTTAAAACCACCATATAAGCAACTGTAGGGTATCTAAAAAAGCCTAAACCCCTCCAAACCATCCCACCTAACCCCCCCCTTGTTTCTCTCCTTTTGAAGACTTTGGGCTACAGAATGCATTTCCAAGCCACTCGAGCTGCACTTCAGCAGGAAGGGCTCAAGAATTTTTGGGCAATTCACCACTGCCAGCTAAGAAATGCAGGGGCCTTGGACGTTAGTCTTGGGATTTGCAGTATTTCAAAGCAGTTCCAAGATCTTTCACAAATTATTACATTGCCTTAAGGATCATAAGACTGAGTGCTTATTAGTGTAATTAGACTGATATGCTCTGCTTGCCTTATGTTCCTTCTGATTCGCATATTTTTGCGCAGAAGTTGAGTCTGGTTTTCAATTATAACTTCAATAATGAACAAGTTTTTTTCATTAAAATACTGAGTAGTAAAATGCAATAGTTAATTGCTCATTTGTACCCCTCATACTGGGTTGAATTTCCTTTGTTTTTAAAAGAAACTGCATTAAGATAGATCTCTTTGATTTGTATTCATAAATAAACACAAATATGAGATCTGGTAGCAGCAAAAGGAGCATTAGAAATCTGAGAAGCTAAGATCAAATTTAAGGACCTCAAACATGGTATGTTCTTTAAATACAGTTGAATTGCTCAAAGTTTAAACTCTGCTTTTTTGTCTGTCTTGGGGAAACACTGATACACCTTTTAAAAGTTTGTTTAGGACTGTGGAAATATGGAATAACCCAGGGCATTGGGTTGCTGAAAGGACCTATGTGATGTCACTTGATACTGTCCTTTTTAGAAGTGGAGAATAAATGCTAGGAAAAAAAGTAAAAAATCCTAAGTGTTGATATTGCTAGTGACACATGAAAAGTCCCAAACAAACCCAGAGAGTTTATCTAAGGAGCAGTTTGTCCCTCTTTGCTTAAAAAAAAATCGCCAAACAAACTATGTGTACATGCAGACGCCCTCCCCCAATCCACCAAAAACCTCCACAAAACTTTACATTTCAGGAGTTCTATTCAGCCAGTCACAAGACAAGTGATTTGGAGAGAGGATTAACAATCCGGAGTGGTGTGGCAACTTCAGCGCTGAAAACTCCTGGCACTCTAGTGATACTGAGTTTGAATAGGCTGTGGTTAAAAGGAGGGTATAAATGCTGCAAGAGCTTCTGCAAAACGATCGTGCTGTGGATGAGTGTGTGTCAGGGTGCGTGTTCTTTGGTCTGGGTTGGGCCCCCTCCAAGAAAAGGAGCAAAATCACTTTATTATGAGTAAATAATGTCTTGATTATTTTTTTTTGAAAGGAAATCAATTGTGTTGACTTGTGAGATATGTGTGGCTACTAGGAACCAGTCTGAGATTACTGACTCTCCAGTTTGGTTACTGATAAGCTAATACTGAAAGCTAACGATCAAACAACTTCTGTTATGACAAATGCACAGGTTTGTTTTACCATAATGTAGAAAGCTGTGTTTTGCAGATAACAATATGAAGTGTTAGATTTTCCCCTAACTGTTTAACTAAGTAAACTGGGAAGTGAAGATTAATTCTGAAAGCTTTATTATTATTACTATTACTACTGTTAAAATTTCATGTTTTTCCGAGTGATACGATCCTTGTTTTGAAGCAGCTGTACTGGAGGAAGGAACACATGCACAGAACAAAGTCAGTTGTGCAACTTTTTAAATAATAATAATTATTCTATTTCTTTGCCACTAAGGAAAAAAAAAAGTAGAGTTCACAGGACCAAAGGCTAAGATTTATTTAAGTACTTTGAAAACAAAAGGAATCATGATTTGCGTATAGTAGATGAAGATGATTAAGACTGAACACTTTTACATTCCTGCCAACAAAAAATGTTTCAGTTCTGTGTATTGGAGGAGGTTTTATGTGTGTACTTGCATCATAATTTCTGGGTCATTAATAAACAAGGTGACTGTTAAGCAACATCTAGTAAGTGTTTTTAAACTGGCAAACCTGAATAAACTGGAGCCCAGGCAAATTGGCAGTGCTGTGGTCTGCTCTTGAATTTCTTATTCTTGGAAAACAGGGGGAATTCCAGGCAAATATAAGTCTGCAGTTGATACAATAGCTGGAGATGACAAACAGGAGGATCTTGGTAGTAGCAATGCTGTTACTTAAGAGTCTTGTCCCAAATAATGGAAAGCTGCTGCAAGCTAGTGAGGGAGGTGGTGCTGTGAGCTGGAGGGGGAAAGAAAAAAAAGTTCACATCAAACAAATCTGATCTTACTCTTTGATAAAGAGTGGTCTTTTGGTGCTACGTACATCATATCAACATTTTAGGAAGGGTGGTAAAAGCACGTTATAAGGAAGTAAAAAAAAAACCAAAAAAAAACAAGCTTTCAGTGTTGAGAGGGTTTGGTTCTTAACGTAACAGAAAAAGGGGAGAAATAGATGATCGAGAAAGATTGTGGGCTGTGACCAGTACACTGTGGTTGCATATGTGCACTCATATGCCAGCCTGGGAAGAAAATAGCTGGTGCTTAGCCCTTAGGTTTTATCTGTTCAAGAAACTCAAAATAAGAATGGATGACTTGAAATTTAAGCTAAACAATTTCAGCTTAAAAGTAAACCATGCAGCTTTAATTGGGAAGATGAGTAAGTGTTGAAACAAAATATTGATGCAAGTGGTAAGTTCTCCAGATCTTGATGTCAAAGCAAGATAGATTTGGATAAATAAATACGTCTGTAAGTGTGAATTGCAGAGCTTTTATAGATGTGACTGTGAAATTCAGTATTCCTTGAAAGTGATTTCATACTTGGTCATTCTTTTCCTTAAAACTCCCTGAAACTGTACATTTGTTTTCTTCCCTCCAATATCTCCAGTCATTAAAGCATTTTAGTAGAGTGTTTATTTTGTCTCTAACAAAACCAAACAAAAAACATCAACAAAAAAACCCCAGCAACCAAGAAAACCCCAGCTATTTGTGGTTATCTGCAAGTACCTGGGGAAAGAAAAATGGTTATTTTAGGTAAAAGAACCTCAAGAATTCTGTTCTTCCTCATCAGGTAACCTTTGTTGCATAATTATATAGGAAAGAATTAAGTTTTCCTGACGAGTTACTTTGCTGCTGGCCTGTTGACACTGCTTTGGCCAAGATTTTCTTGTGAGGCCTTCTCTCTTCTTAGTCCCTCTGGCTGCACTGCAGGCAGGCCTTCGTTCTTTCTGCTGCTCCCATCCTCACAGGTTTATCTTCATATACTGCAGGCTGCCTGCTGGCTCTCACATTGTGCATTTTTAAAGTTATCTGCAGTTCAGCGCCTGCTTTTGGGGTCATTTAGGGATGCTAGTTCTCTTTGCCTAATTTGTTGAGAGCGTTTTTGGAAGTTCTCGGGCTCAAATGTCGTAGAAGTAAGTGGCAATCGATTTGGACTGCACTACAGTGTTTCCCTTGCTTATGTCGTCTGTGGAAGAATCTTCTTGTGTCTGAACATCTGAACTTTTATTAAACTTGTTTGTTTCTGTGTATCAGGCCAGTTTTGCACTGAAGATGTTGATGAATGTCAGCTCCAGCCCAATGCTTGTCAGAATGGAGGTACCTGCACCAACCACAATGGAGGCTATGCCTGTGTCTGTGTCAATGGTTGGAGTGGGGATGACTGCAGTAAGAACATTGATGATTGCTTCACTGCCTCCTGTGCTAACGGATCTACTTGCATTGATCGAGTGGCTTCTTTTTCATGCATTTGTCCAGAAGGAAAGGCAGGTAAGGACAGAAAACTTGCATATATCTGGCACTTCATAGAAGATACTTCCTGTATGGTATGTGTTGCTTAAAGTGGTGTGTTTATTCTGCACACTTCGTGACCAAACCAGGAAGAACAAAAGGAAACATGCTGTCCGTATTACCTTTTTAACCTCTAGTTCAGGACAAAGAAGTATTTATATTGGGCTGGAAGACAAACTTACTACAGTTTAGATTGTAAGGAAAGCAGATCTTTTCCTAGCCCTTGGCAGAACCTGTATTTGCTTGAGAAGTTATTCATGAGGGTGACTTGCTCTGTGCCACTTACAATAATTGTACTTAAAAGTCTAGAAGGCAAATTTAGATATTTTGGCGTGAGTGAGGATGCCCTTACTGGTATATTTGTTTTTGTAGGGTAGGTAAAAATATAATTTCCTAACTACTACCCAGAAATAAAAATGAACGGTATATCTGAAGTAAGAAAGTGAGCTTTATGTGCACCTGTATTTTCAGCTGTCAGAAAACTCATCATGCTGGTTAGAGAGAAGAGTTAGTTAACTGCTCCAAGGAGGAGATTTTGGTAATGATAAGCCATTTTACGGCTCTAGAAGTGCTGTAGACACCTCTGAAGTCACAGAATACATGTTTAAGTATAATGTTTTATAAGTGTGCGGTGAAATCCCTGTGGTAGTCTATAAGTTGAAGCGTATAAGATATTGCTTAAGCTTCTGGCTGTGCGAGTCTCTGTTTGAAGTATCAAGACAGAGGATTTGATTGTGTAACATAGAGTCTGACTGCTATATCTCACTTTTTTGAATAAACTCTCAAATGTTTCTCTAGGTCTTCTGTGCCACTTGGATGATGCATGTGTTAGCAATCCATGCCAGAAGGGTGCTCTGTGTGATACCAATCCTGTGAATGGACACTATATTTGCACCTGTCCTCAAGGCCATAAGGGAGCAGACTGCACTGAGGATGTGGACGAGTGTGCAATGGGTGAGTTTGTTTGCTATTTGTGAGTTCTGGGTCATTTGCTTTATGCACTAACAGAGGGGCAAGAATACACATTTTGTCATAGCTTCTCAACGTCAGTGTGATTCCTTCCCTACTCTCCCCCTTCCATTGCAGTGTCTTTAGATGAGCTTTAAATCTTGTGTGAGACTTGGGGCAAAGGGCTGAGTCAGAAGAGTTGTCCATGTTAGAGCTGTTAGCCTCTGGAATATGAAAAGCAGTGAGAGGCTTAACCATTCTTCATTGTGCAAGAGGGCTTTAGCATTGTGTGAGGAGTGCAGGCAAACAGATGCCATAATTAAGCTGACCCTTGGAACTGCAGTGTACAATGAAAGTACTGCAGTGTGTGTGGGAGTTGTTGCAGCTCCTGCCTTGGTGGAAATATATCAAGGCTGTTTGACAGCCAGAATATGGCTGGATCTTTTGAGTGCCTTCCAAGACTGGTGACCATGTGGGGTTTTAAAACTGTAGTTCTCTGATATCATGCTGTTGTGTTGTTTTGGGGACTGGAGACTCACAGACTTGATTATAGTTTTGTGAGTGCTAGTTCATGCTTCTAGAGTGTGATGCGTGAGGATAATACCCAGCCAGCACTCATAGGAAGTAATGGAAAGAAGCATTTCTTAGAATTTTGTTCCTCGGTCTGCCTTGGACAAGAGTGCAGCTCTTTTCTGAAAAGGAAAAAAACATGAAGGACTAGTTTGGTTGTTTTGTGGCTGTGGTGGCATCTTGTCAGCCTCAGGAGTGAAGTAAATGTAAAAGATGATCTAGAGATAAGGCCTGGAAAGCATCATTAATCCTCTAGTCCCTGCTAGTTGGTACTCTCCTCTTAAGAACTGTCATTAGTATTACAGACCAGAGTTGCTCCTTTGGTCCATTGGTAATAATGGCAGTCTTTCTTTTTGCCTCTAACAGGCAAGTAACTGCCACATGCTTTCTTCAATCTCAGTAGCCTTTCCCTGGAAGGATGGACAGTCGTTCCCCAGTATTAGTTGCCAGAAAGGAATGGCCACTGGAAAAGACCGTGACTAATAAGGAATGCTGTGGCTTTCCTGCTCCAAGGAGGGGTTTTGACACACACACACGTTTTTATTTTTCTTGCAGCAAACAGCAATCCGTGTGAACATGCTGGGAAATGCGTAAACACAGAAGGCTCTTTCCACTGCGAGTGTTTAAAGGGCTACACAGGACCTCGCTGCGAAATGGACATCAATGAATGCCACTCAAATCCATGCCAAAACGATGCCACCTGCCTGGATAAAATTGGAGGATTCACATGTCTCTGTATGCCAGGTGAGGGGAGTTTCTGACTGAGACGGGGCTTCCAGCAAAGGAAAAACTCAGAAAGCAGAGCACAGGGAGAGTTGCCAGCTGTGCTGAGGTGGAACACAAAATTGCAAAGGGGTGAGGCTAAATGAAAGGGTGAGAGCGATCCTGCTCTGGCGGCACCAGCCAGGAGGACTTGGCATCTGTGTGTGGGAGGGAGAAGGCAATTAGAGGACTGAGAAAGAAACTGGTCTCTATGTCAGCAAAGGAAGTTGGCATTTGGAGCTGAACTGTATGTGAACATTTGTTACTATACCTCTTAAAGTGCATGTGTAGAAACTTAGGTTTCTGAAAGCAAAGCAAGTGCAAACTTTAAGAGTGACTGTGGTTTGAGATACGTATATGATGATTCTGCATAACAGAGTTTGGGTTTTTTCTCTGCTTGAAACACTCCACACGATGCAAGCTCCCTTTGACCTGGGGAAATAACTGTAAACAAAGTTACTTTATTGAAATCATCTCCCTTATGAGGAAAGTCTGAGGGAGCTGGGGATGTTTAGCCTGGAGAAGAGAAGGCTGAGAGGGGATCTTATCAATTTCTACAAATACGTTAAGAGTGAGTGCCAAGAGCAGGGGACCAGGCTCTGTTCACTGCTGCCCAGCAACAGGACAAGGGGCCAGGGGCAACGGGCACAAGCTGCAACACAGGTGGTTCCATCTGAATAAGAGGAAGAACTTCTTCACCTTGAGGGTGACGGAGCCCTGGCACTGGCTGCCCCAGACAGGCCATGGGGTCTCCTTCTCCGGAGACACTCAAACCTGCCTGGACGTGACTCCATGCAGCCTTGCTGGAGGAGACCCTGCTTTAGTGGGGGTTGGTCAGGGGTCCTCAAACTACGGCCCACGGACTGGATACGGCCCCCCAGGGTCCTCAATCCAGCCCCCGGTATTCACAGAAACCGCCCGCCCACCCCTCCCCCGCCGGGGGTTGGTGGGGGAAACCAAGCAGCTGCAGATGACTGCCTGCCACTGCATCCGCGCGCCGGCCCCCTGGTTAAAAAGTTTGAGGACCCCTGGACTAGATGGTCTCCAGAGGTGCCTTCCAACCCTGACCATCCTGTGGTTCTGTGAAATCGTGCTTGTAAAGCTTACATGTCCAGCATACCAATGACCTCTGTAGCCTATTTCACTTTCTAATAGAAAGTGGTAAAAAAAGAAAAGTGTGCAAGTAGCTGGTTGCACACCCTTACGAAGCACAATGAAAGAATTGTGACCCCTGCAGGTGATCAGCTGGTACCAGGAAAGCTGGAATGAGTTTTTAATTGATACCTAATCTATTTTGAAAGGTGGAACTCTACTCCCAAGTATTTCACCCTTCTTAGTGTTTTTCTTTTACTCTGACATTGGCTAAAAAGCCTTAAGCTAAAAATATCTGTGTGTTTGTTTCTTCACCTTTTACTGTATATTGGCGCACATACAAATACATTAGTATCTTTCAAAGTGTTAAAACATAACCCTTCTCATCAACTGGATGAAAACATTAGATGGAAATTGAGCACAGACTTCTCCTGTTACTGCTGATGAAGTGAGCATGTTCAGCAACAGTGAAAAATATACATTCAGCGTCCCTTTTTAACCTCTGGTATATATTCTTACCTTGTAGGTTCTGTCCAAGCTGCAAACTTGCAATGAAACCAGGCTTAGACTTTCAGCGCTGATGTAAGAGGCAGTTAGACTTTCAAGGGCACTTTCTTAAGGCCTTTGTTCACCCTTTTTTTTTTTTTTTTTTTTTTTTCGGTAAACAGGTTTTAAAGGTATACACTGTGAAGAAGATATTGATGAGTGTCTAAGTAATCCCTGTGTGAACAATGGAGAGTGTCTTGATAAAGTCAACCGCTTTCTCTGTGTCTGTCCTCCTGGTAAGTACATATTTCTGGAAGCTTTTCCTGCTTTACCTTAGGAAGAGTTGCATAACCAGTGAGAGATTGCAGGTGGTATGTTTCTTGTGAGTTTCTGTTGTCTTGGTGCAGCATCTGCTTGAATGAGTGAGTTGCAATCACTGATAAATAAGAATAGACATGTATTGGTTGCAATAATATTGTGCCTGTAACTGCCCAAGTGTTGAGAAACATACAGTTGGGTGTCTCAAAGAGTAGCCGGCAGCATGAATTTCTCTTACTGTGAATATCATAATGAGATAATAGATGTGTAATCCCAAATATGTTTTAAATATCAGAGCCTCTGCATGTTTTTTTTTCTGAAGTTTTTAGGCAGAAGCCATTTTTGCATCAGTTTAGTTGATGTTGCTTGCACCATGAGGGAGGTGGATTGGGTCTTCACTCTAGAAAAGGATGAATGCTGAGTGGAGGATTCAATGTTAGCTGTAGGGTAAATACCACTTGTTTTCCTGATGGCTTATAAAAAGTTTTGGGTTCTGAATATATCTGACGGAAGCCTGCTCTTCATCCCTTGTTAATGATGTTCTGGCTTCTCCTGCCAAGAAACATTCCTGAAATTTTTTGGTTTTTTGCTTGAGGTGCCTAAGGCTCCGCATCATCTTGATATAACCTGTTGATAGTTTGTTAACTATTTCAAGAAGTATATTGAAAGATACAGTGCTGTATTGTACCACATTCCACACTGGTGTAGTAATTCTAGTCTAAAGGTTCTAGTGATGTATGCATTTTTGTTCCATTTTAAGTTACTTGCTTTGATTACTTGAAAGTTTTTATTGGTGGCCTCTCAGTTTTATAGACAGGCCTGCTGTCCAGTGGTTGACACCACTTGTGCTCTGTCTGCTTTATTTCTGATTGACTTGGCCATCTCAGTTTTCAAGCAGAGGCTCCTTTGACCTGGAGGCTAGAAACTATGTTTTGGCTGGTGGTTTGGATGAGGAACCAATCCACCCAAGGTGTGGTGTGTGTGCACAATGATGCAATTGAGTTTAGATTTACTGGGCTTATACCTGGGTGGTTTTAAAGATTTGCTAATAATTCCTGGCAGTGCAGCTGTTTAGATTAACTTCCTCAAATTACTTCTGGATTTTCATCTTTTTTCTGCCTTTCAGGATTCAGTGGTGCTGTGTGCCAGATTGATATAGACGACTGCTCCAGCACACCATGTCTTAACGGAGCCAAATGTATTGACCATCCCAATGGTTATGAGTGCCAGTGTGCCACAGGTTAGTCTCGTGTTCAGAGCCCCTGGAGATTGTGTGTAACCTAAATACGTAAAGGGGTGGCCAAAGAAGTGTCAGCATTCTTTCTTTCTTTCTCTGAAATACTGCTTGTTTGTTGCGAAGCTTTTGTCTACTCCTTTGCAGCAGAGAATAGTATTTAAGTAAAGAAAGCCTTTCACTTCTGACAGCAGTAAGTTCACAGTTGATGGGAGTTCTGGCCTCCCTCTTTCAGCCCCATCTCTTGCTTCCCAGAAGGTGACAGCTTCTTCTGTATTGACTGTGGAATCCATGAGTGAAAAAACAGCAGTGTGAAGCCTTTTATCTGTGGCTTACCTTTCTTTCTTCCAAGTCGGATTATATAGTACACGGTTGAAGAACAGGAGATGGACAGAGCAGTGCTATTTCTTTTGCATCAGGCTATTTTATGTCAAAAGTAGAGATTGAAATGCAGTAAAAATTGCGTCCATTGGAAGAAATACCACACAGCAGCTGCCTGCCAGAATGTAGTTAAAATGACTTGTCAAGCATCATACAGAAATTTTGACAGAGCTGTGGATGGAACCGAGGTGGTTTTTTTTGAATGCATTAAATTCATTTACTGCTTGGTTAATTACACATCCAAAAGCATCAGGTTTATTTATGGGATTTTCTTATCTTCAGACCTCTAGGAGTGCTGTAGATATATTTTTATCTTAATTTTTCCATCTGGTTAAATAAGAGGGTTCAGAGCTGTTACAGTCTAATTATCAGCAAGGAACAACTTTTGGTTGCTTTCAGTTAATGGTGCCTGATGCTTGTGATGCAGATTCAGTTGTCGAATGCATTGGCTTTAGCTCTTCCATTAGAGAAAAAGCTGAAAAATTCCTGGAGCCACCTTTGTCCCGGATAAGTGCTCTTAGATTGGCTAGGCTGATGTGCAATTTTTCTCATTTTGGATCATTCTAGTAATCAAATTGTTAAGGCACATTTGACTTCACTAATATATTCTGCACTGTACAGAATAGAGCAGAGATTAGCCTAAAAATTCTTCTCCAGTCTTTTCACACACACCCTCTCCCCCTTCCCCAACGTGCCTGAAGAAACAATGAATTTGTTGAAAGTAGGGGAATGCAGTAGTTCTGATCAGGAAAGGAATAGTTATTGTTAGAATTCTCCTTTTGATTACTGCATGTGACAGAATAAGCTGGCACTTGCAAAAAGAAGAAAAAGCTCAAAGCCTCTCCAAACTTGGAGACTTATCTTTGAAAGTCTTTTTTCAGGCTGGTGTGTAGTCTGGTTGCTTTCATTCGTTGAGAGTGCCGAGTTTGTCAGGCCTGGGAGGGTTTGGGCTGTGTAGCGGAGGACAGTGTGGAGAGCTGCACCTTGACGAGCACGTTCTGCCTTTGCGCACTGAGCTGCTGGAACCGCCTCAGTACAGAAAGCCTGGGTGTCCCAGATGGGGAGGGAAGACTGCTGCTTCCATGAAGGCACAGTGACTTACGGAGCATTTTCAAGGAACAGGCTGAAAGCAACCAAAATGTTTGTTACTGAAGCAGCAACTCTTGGTAAAATCCTTAGTTAGTACTTTGGCTGAAAATGAAAGAGGGACCCTGTCCTAGGGTTTTTTTCCATCCTGTCTGAGATATTCTTATGTTCTATATTCAGGTGGGTTTTTTTCTAGTCTAACTCTTGTCTGCAAAGAGGGAAATTATATCTCAGTAAGGTGTGTTCAGTTAAGAGATTGAGAAATACATCTGATCTTTAAGTGGTTCAGTTGAGCTACAATAGGAGGCAAGGTAATAATTTTTTGAACGAATGTATGCTAAGTATTATATTTAATATTGACAGCCTTCTGTAAGACTGAAATGCGGAATTCATCATTGGGGCAGGTCAGTTTACTGGAAAATGATGTTTGAGTATGTTCTTCCTCTATTAATCTCATATTATGAGTGATATGTGTTCCCTGAATGGTAATCGCCAGCTGCCGAAGTGATTGAAAACTGCAAAATGTTTGGCCAATTGCTGTACAGATAGCTCTATTTACTGCTTGCTTTTTGTCTTTTCTTTCCCTTCTGGCATTATTCCACTTCTCCTTCCCAGTGGTAGATCATGGCTTTTCTTTTCTTGAGTTGTCTTAGGTCTTCCCTCTTTTATTTGCCTCTGTTCTCTTTTTTTTTTTGTTGTTTTGTTTTGTTTTGCCACTGTTCGTCCTCTTATCGGTTTGTTTTTCCTCCTTCCCTAACATCTTTTTATATCCATCTCTCTAACTAGCTTCCCTTCCCTCTCCCCACCTGCTTCCACACCCATTCATCCATGCATATGTTCGCAGAACTTGGAAATTTTAGCCGTCACCTGGTATGTTTGACCACAGAAATAACCACAAACCTGTATGAAAAATGGGGAGCCTGTTATCCACTTAAAATACTCAGGTGAGAATTGCTCTTCAGCTGTTGAAATTCCCTGCAGCTTGGTTTGTATCATTCTCCAATTGGTGTCTGAAATTTGAAGTTCTACCTTCCTAATCTTCAGCTGCTGGAAGGCAGCGTGAGCTGTTGCTCCAAAACCTTGTCTCTGAAAACCGTTTATTTTAAATTGTCCCTGTTTCATTTAGCTCTGCTCCATCACGGAAAACAGGGCTCTTGCGGGAGTTGTTTGCTGCTCTTAGCTTCCTGAACCATTGTTTTAGCCCTTCTGCTGAATAGGTTCTGTCCTTCTCTGTTGCTCAGGATGTTTCCCAGCTGAAGCAGAATGAAACAGGCCAGATTGCCGCTTGTTTCATTGCTCCTAACCAAAGAGGTTGCATGCAGTCTTTCATAAATTTGCAGTTGGTGCTTGATTTGAGTTACTGAAAGGTTTCCCAGTGAAAGGGGCAAGAAAGTTTTTAATAAGTGGAGCTGCAGGGGCTTTGCCGTGAGCCGAGGGAGTTCCCTTGGGAAGGTTTCTGCAGCATCTTTGCAGTAATTCCTCAGTCTAAAAAAGTCAACCCTCCTGGTATTGTGTAGAGGAAATAATGACAGGGGAGTGCCTTCAGATAGTTTATACTGATGCACGTAAATATTTCTCATGGAGATTTACATGTTTCCTCTCATTGCTACTGTTCTGAGTAAACTGAAGGTAACCACTTCCAATGCCAGGATTCTCCATGCAAGATGTTGTTCTGTAATGCTGTGAACAGTGGAAGAGTGTTGTTTTCCAGGGCTGGAAAATGGGCAGCAGTTGAGATGCCCTGTTACCCTCTGTGCTGTCTGCCACTTTGCCGATTCTTAATATGATTCTTCCTATATTTGCATTATATTCACTGCAGCATCATACCAGTTGCCTTCTTAATTACTCCGATTCATCATTTTTCCTTAGGTTTTACTGGCCTTCTGTGCGAGGAGAATATCAACAACTGTGATCCGGATCCTTGCCACCATGGGGAATGTCAAGATGGAATTGATTCATACACATGTATATGCAATCCTGGCTACATGGGTGCCATATGCAGCGAGCAGATAGATGAATGCCACAGCAATCCCTGCCTCCATCAGGGGCGCTGCATTGATTTGGTGAATGGCTACCAGTGCAACTGTTTGCTGGGCACTTCAGGTACATAAACCACAAGTGGAAGGATTGGATTCTAGCAGAATTCAAGCATTTAATTATTTCTTACATGTGCTCTGATTTGCATACAGAGATAAGCTTATGGTATGAGTGTATCATTTTTATATTACTTTTCCTTGCCGAATTTTGATGTGTTTGTGTGGATTACCTACCCTCACTGCTATTGCATCTGGCCTTGGAACAATTTACCTCCTCTTTACTTCTAAATTCAAGCAAAAAATAGGTATGGTATTCAAAATGGTTTACTCTTTTGTTTAAACATGTAGTACAAGTTCAGGGTCATAGTCGGCACCCGGTAACTCAGGTGACATTCCTTGGTGTCGCAGTGCTTCTGCACCATCCCCTGTTCGAGGCGTCCCAGTGCACGTGTAACTTTGAAGCAGGTGGGATTCTTAATTTGGCTATTTCTGGGAAACAGTTTTCTTGTCGTCTTTGTAAGATTTGGACCCTTATTCCTCTATCTTTTTTTTCCAGGAGTGAACTGTGAAAATAACTTTGATGACTGTGCAAGTAACCCATGCATTCACGGGGACTGTATTGATGGCATTAATCGCTACAATTGTGCTTGCAAACCTGGATTTACAGGTAAAGTCAGCTACCAAATAGCTTTGAGTTGCTTTGAATATAGTTATCCAGGTAACTAAGGAAGCTGTTCTTTGCATACTGACTGCAAGGGATTCGGTTAGTATCTCGGTAGATTCTTCTAATCTTTGAATCTCAGCATCTTACATTACAGCAAGTTTTACAGAGCAGAAAAATGGCCTAACCTGTGCTGTGAAATACCATTCTTGTTAGGTAATTATATCCAATTCATGGTTCTTGGGTTTATAACAAATAAACCCATGTGACTTTGGTTTATTATTTACAGCTTCTTTTCAGAGCCAGAGAGGTTGTGGACAATATGGCAAGGTGTTTGATTAGACAATACCTTGGGCTTTGACCATGAACAGTATTTCTTTCTGTGAAAGCAAAGCATTAACTCAGTGTTGTAATCAGCTGCTCTCCACTCTGAAGTCTCCAACTGAACCACCTGCTTTTTTCAGTACTTCTCTTTCACAGCGTGGTCTGTTCTGTTTCCTTTAAATTACAAGGACTTACCTAATACAGTAAAAGTAAGGCTGAAAAAAGAAGCTTTTAGACACTTTTGAATCCATGCTTAGAACATCAGGACTATTTCTGATGACTAAAGCACATCTCAACACTGTTTATAAGGGACTTAATATGTTCTGAGCCATGTAGGGTAATGTGCTCATAAAGTGATTGTTGTAAGGCGGTTGGTACTGTTTATAAGAGTTTTCTCATCACGTTTGTTACTGTTTATTATTGAATGATTCTAATTAGAATTGATCTGAAATGCATTAGAAATAGCACTAAAAGGTTTCATGTGCTTTTCTCTTGGCATCTTTCTAGACTTTTGATGCTCCTTTCATCCTTTGGCTCTGGCATGGTCATACTCTCTAGCCTTCAGGACAGGAAGAGGATGACCTTGGTCACTCTTGCCTTTCAGGCTGCTTTGTCGCTGGCCTACCATATTTGTTATCCCACTGGACAGATTCTCTACCGTTAACGCTATTAAAATAATTAAGTAATATGATGAATTGTCATATTCCAGGATCTAAAGAGCTGGCTTTCATGGAATCTCATTACTTTGTCCTTCCCTTGTGTTAAAAATGCTTTCAGTGTACTGCAATAGTCACTTTGTTTAGCTTTCCAACCTCACAAGATCTTACAGTCGCTACTTCAAGGATCTTGCAGTTGTAATTAGAGGCAGGCAAAACAGGAAATGGTGTTTTTTAAAGTCCCTTTTGCGCAATAAACCACAAGAACTGTATTTACTGCAGGCAGTATGGCAATGTTGGTTGTTCAAAGGATAGGTGCTTTCAAAGCAGAGAGCAGGACTATGACAAGTGGAGCTCAAGGGGTTTGTTCCAAGCATGACACAGCTGAGTGATTTTTGCCTCCCTAATCAGTATTAACCAGTGATTTTTAGTGGAATTCTGTTGAGATTCTTGAATGGTTTGTAAATACTTGTTGAGTGGTTTCTAGGCACAGAAAAGTGCTGCATCTTTCAAAAATGCTTCTCTTGACTTCTGTTAAAGCACAGAGGCATGCAAGCTCTGTCCCACTGCATTGGCTTTTCTGAGTTGTGTCTCAGGGCATGTTCTCACAGACACGCAAAGCAGATGCTCTTATAAGAAATGCTACTTAATAAGTATTGGATTTTTTTCTAGGCCCACGTTGTAACGTGGACATTGATGAATGCACATCTAACCCCTGTCATAATGGTGGAACATGTCTAAATGAAGTCAACGGCTTTCGGTGTGTGTGTCCTGAAGGTTACCATCATCCTCACTGTCAGTCACAGGCAGATGGTTGTCTTAGTAATCCCTGTGTACATGGCAACTGCACACATATCACTAGTGGGTAAGTACTTCTTGTCACGTTAAACTTACCTGCTACCTTCTATACTTTTTTTTCTTGCTTTGCCTGGAGTTCCAACTTGTCTTGAGGTTTCTGGTTTTTCTTTTAATTTCTCAGATTAGGATCCAGACATATCTGCTGCCCATGACATAATCACAGTAAGGGGTAGATATTTAGTCACTAGCTGCAGTCTGCTGTTTCAACATAGGGTTTTCTGTCCTGCATTGTATTCTTTGCTAGCTTTGCATGGGTCTGTAGTGCAGGGTGGACTGCCATCATCTAAAGGCAGGGTTTGGCAGCTCAAGTGAGTAGAGTGAATGCAATTGAAATAAAGAAGTGGTTCCAAATTGAACCTTTGGGGAGCAGCAGCTACTGTTCCATCAAACTCTAAAATGTTGAGCGTGGAGACTATCTTTGTTGGCTAGTGCTGTTCTTGCTACCCAAATACTATGTATT
Organism: Falco punctatus; assembly: GCF_963210335.1. Classification (NCBI taxonomy): domain Eukaryota; kingdom Metazoa; phylum Chordata; class Aves; order Falconiformes; family Falconidae; genus Falco; species Falco punctatus. Next base: position 26,507,249 of record NC_137591.1, read on the forward strand.
AAGGAACAGGCAGACAACTTTTGACACTAGGAGATAAAGCAATATTTGACTTAAACACTTTGTCCAGCTTTAGTTACATTGTTGGATGCCTGAGAGAAAACAGGAAAGCCCGTTCTGGCTCTTTTGATGGCAGTGGTTGCTTCTGAATCTTTCCATCCAAGAAGACCAAATGCTGATTTTGGGAGCCCTGAATCAGACCTCCTTTTGGTATTAAGTGCAGGGCCTGTGGAGTCAACAGGTTTGGGGAGGTAGGGCTTGTGTTTGTGGAACTTCTCAACTGTACATCGAATAACAGTGCCTCCCAGATGTGTGCTGTGCCCTGGAACGTGCTGTCGGCACTTGGGCAAGGAAGTGATTTACCACTGTGGATAGCTCTGTGGGGCAGGATTCAGCACTTTCCCTGGAGCTGGCAGGAAGACTGCCTTTCTTGCTAATTCAGCCTCTGCGTAAGCTTGGAAAACAAATGTTTTGGTTCATCTTGCCTGTCATGTCACCTGCAGTCATATTTGTGCCCATGTACGCGTTTTGCTCGGTGCCAGATAAAGTAAGTCTCGCTTGCATGAGAGAGAGGGAGACCAGTGTGTGTGGTGTGGCCTGAGTCTGGGGTGATTCACCAAGTCCTTGGTTCTACGTCATATGGGTGGAGTGCTGCTCCACTTCAGATTTTGGAACACGATGGAGAAGATTGCTCCTGCTCCCAGCCAGCTGTTTTCATTTGTAACCACTGCTTTGTATTAAATCAGTCTAGTTATCTTTGGAACCTATTGTTCCTCTCCACTTCTTTTAATCTCCCCCCCCCCCCCCCCCCGTCTTTGTTTAAATGTGTTGAGGTGGTCTTATCAAAGCAGAAACATATTGCTGGTTGACTGAGCACTTTGTGAAAACTGTAAGGGAGGGAAGTGTGGTTTTAAGAGAGGGTTTATTTTCAGTGTTTTCAAAACTATACAGCTGGGGTAGGCAATCTAAATGTAACTTAGGGCTCTCTTAAAGAAAGGTCTTCTGGCTTTCTCTTCAAAACTAATCTGCAGGAGAAATTGGTAGATGATTTATTTTGGAATGCTCTAAAGTTACTGCTGGTTTTGCCTTTAAAGGTACAAGTGTGTCTGCGACCCAGGCTGGATAGGAGATTACTGTTCAACGGAAGGGAATGAATGCAAATCGAACCCATGCCAGAACGGAGGAACTTGTGAGGATCTGTTGAATGGATATAGATGTTCCTGTAGGAAAGGATTCAAAGGTGAAAATTCAGGCAGAAGTTTCTATTCTCTTTTTTCCTTTCCACTTCATTGCACCCTTAGTGCCATTTTAATCATTTCATTAAACTTCATGGAAATAGGAATCAAAAGGGGAAGTGCCATGTTTGTATGAAGTTAAATTGCAGTCAGTTAATGTAGACATGATACAGCAGCAGAATATTTAATAAAACCATATCTAATCTTGTTTGGACTCATTAAGAAAACTCCTGATGACAGCTCAGCTTAATTTTCTTTGTAAGAAAGTTAGACTGAGATTATGTAAAGGCAGTGGGAATTGAAGGGGCATTAAATTTGGAATTACCATGGCTGCTGTCTGCTTGCGCCCACTAAGCCCATGAGTCTCCTTTTCCTTCCATTGAGATTTTTCAAATACAGAAATACTGTCCACTGCTGTGTAGGATGATCATGCAAGTTACGATCTACAATGTCTTTATTCGTTCTTCCAAGAAGCACCAAGCTCTTAGCGGCATACTCTCCTTTTTCCCTTTCTGCTTTCTAGGAGTGAACTGCCAGGTAGTGGTTGCTCCTTGTTCCCCTGATCCTTGTGAGAACTCAGGAATCTGCCAAGAATCTCCTGACTCCGAAGGCTACACCTGCCAGTGTGCCCCTGGCTGGGAAGGTAACGGGGATGGGGAACACTGTACTTTCAACACTGAGCAGAACTGGCATTGAGCCTTTTGACCATTGCCTTATGAGGAGTCTAACGCTTGGACTCTCCATGTTTCAGGGGAGAGGTGTACAGTGGATATTGATGAATGTCTCTCCAAGCCCTGCAAAAATCATGCTCTGTGCCATAATATTCAAGGCAGTTACCTGTGTGAATGTCGGCCAGGCTTCACTGGAGGAGACTGTGACAGTAACATTGATGACTGCCTTTCAAGTGAGTATCGGCAGATTGTTCTGTGTTCCAGTTTTTCCTAGAAATAATTTTGCTGTGCTATTGGTGACTGCTGTTTGACAGATGCTGAAGGCTTTTTTATAATCACTTATCAAAAAGAAAAAAAACCCACCAAACCTCAGCTTTGAAAGACTTGCATGTTTGAGGCAGTGAAAACCCATTACATTCAGCTGCTAGAAACAGACCAGTGTCCTGATAGCAGGAGTTGTTCCCAGATTCTTAACTTGAAAAGGTCCCTAGAGTTTAGATACTTCAGTAAGGAGCACTGTTAAATGAAGAATTATATTTGCCTGAAATTTTAATACACCAAGTTAAAGTAACACTGCAGGGCTTACCTGTATTTCAACTTGATTGAGGTGTGGTGGGAATCTGGAGTATAGCAGTCTTTCCTGAACTGTTTCTGTCTGACATCAATGTTCTGGAAAGAGTGGGTCCTGTTGCTGTTCGAGTTAATCCATATTTGAAAGCAAATTAAGCAGCAGTAAGGCCTCTGTTCCAGAATAGGTATCGGTTGCAGGATAGCCCGTACACTGATGAGTACTGAAACAGTTTAAATTACAAGAAAGCAATGTTAACCTCATGCGCCTGACACTGTTGTTTACAAGGCAAACCAAATATATAGTAGCTGCTTTTTCTTGCTGGGCACATTCTGTATCATCATCAGATAAAAATCTGAGTCTCATATGTTTTAAAAGTTCATGTGTTACTATTTGAACAGTGCTTTAGCAAACCTTGAGGGAGATCACGGTGTTGTAATTTTTTAATTGGCTGGCTCTTAAAGAAAAACAAAACAAAAAGCTCCCCAAAATCCCCCAAACCAAACCTCTGGATTTTTTTAGAAAAGCATAAAAACAAACCAAAGTCTTAAATGACTTTAGGTAAGAATTTAGAGAATTGTGCTTGCATTTAAAAATATTTAAATTTGTGACTGCTGTAGAGAAGGATCCAAACAAGTCTATTAGCAAAAGTTAAGCGTGGGAGACTCCGAAGCAGCACTGCCGAAAGAACTTCTAAGGCATTTGGCTCAGCCTGAGCTTTTGATTGCCTCTTTCTGAGCAAACAGGTACAGTACAAAAAATGTCACAGTGCATTGACCCAAAGCTTTGCTTACTGAAGCCAACAAAATTATTGCTTGTCTTGTTAGTTTTTACGTGGGTGTCTGAAGATAAAAATGTTTTTCAAGTGTTCATTTTTCTCTCTTGAACAGCTGGGAAATCTCTCTCTCTTCCTAAGTGTTCTGAGAGCTGTGAGATTCATCCTATGTTGTCTGTTAGGCAGCACACCCATGAGGTTGAAGAAGAATTTCAAATTACTGCTACAGCTGATTTCATTTAGCATAACAAAAACCTTCCATGGCTTGAGCCAAATGTCTTTAATCTATGAAGCAAACAAACCCTCCAACAACAAGAACTTATTGAAAAGTTGATAACTCGAGTCTCCTTTTTCTGTCAGTAAATGTGTGGCACAGAAAATTAATGTGCAGCTTTTGGCTTCAGTCATGAATGGCTGAATGCCATAGAGACAACATTTTTTAGCTGCCAGGGGTCTCACTTTGAATGTGCTTTTTCTCTGCAGTAGTCAAATGACCTCTAAATGGATGCAGGTGTGTCTCTTATAACCCAGATTTTTATCATGTGAGCATATTTCTCAGTCATTAAATGAGCTTTAATTACCTTTCACATCTGTTTTCTTCATTTACCAGTGAACAAAATGATCTTGTACTGAACTGTGAATTTTTGGTGGAGTCTATTTGCATTTTCAAGTTTGTATTTTAGTAGTACTTTAAGTTAGTCACAGATTAAAAAAAACCTGCTCTGTAACCTTTTTTTCACCCCCCTTCCTGTCTCCCCTTTCCCTCCCCCCTCCCAATTTCCCTCTCTGCCTTCATATATGTAGGCTTTTGGTCTAGGGAATGCAGAGTAGAAAAGATGTCTGGCTTCAGAGGCAGTATCTGACAGGGGAATGTGGGTCTTCAATCCGAAAGTGGAAGGAGTAAAGCAGGAAGAAACTACTGAATGGCAGAGACCTTTCAGGCAGATTGGTACTTGTGGAAATAGAAGGAATACACTAACAGGGGATGCCTTAGGCCAAAAAATGGTGATATGCAAGTAGCAAGACCATGGTAGGGATAAAGAAAATTTCAAGAAATGCAGAGGTGAGGAGAATCCAAGGTGGTGTATGAATTTATGAGCTTTTCTGCCAGCCTTTCCCCAGTCAGTCTTTGATACTGGGAAAAATGCCAAATGCTCAGTAATGATAAGTGCTCATATATACACTATTATACCCATACGTTTGATTTGACTGGACTACTTTCATGCTTAAAATTAAGCACCGAAGTTCTCTCGTGTGTTGAGCAGTGTCTGGAAAAGAGAGAATGGGCCAAGTTCTTTTATGAGTAAGATTTGGTAAGGAAGAAGAAACCTTGCTGTGCTGTTTGTATTGTGTTTATCAGTAGGCATTTGTCAAAAAAGCGGAGTCTGAATTTTAAACCAAGAGGCTTTGGGTCTGGTTTTGTTGGTTTTGGTTGAACACATCCCAGCAGAGAAACCTTTAAGCCCTGAAGCTTGGTCTTGATCCACACCTTCTTGTGAATTCATTATTGATAGTGCTTTGCAATTACCTCTTCCATAAAGTGCCTCAGAAAAACCCATCGGTAGTCTGTCACACTCTGGGCTGTGTGATACTTTTTTCCTAAATAAAAGCTACCACTCTAGGCCTGGCCTTTGTTACCCATTTTAACACTTGGTGTAATACTTCTGTCTCAGATCCCTGCCAAAATGGAGCTTCATGTGTGGATGGGATTAACTCCTTCTCATGCATCTGCCTGCCTGGATTTCACGGAGATAAATGTCAAACAGATACCAATGAATGTCTGAGCGAGCCGTGCAGGAACGGAGGCACGTGCACCCACTACGTCAACAGTTACACGTGCAAGTGTCAGCCTGGGTTTGAGGGAACCAACTGTGAGAACAACATCGATGAATGCACTGAGAGGTGAGAGAGCTTCACTGTGCTGCCGTGCTAAGGTGTCACACGATGTGTGCTCGTGGCTTGAAGTCAGTGCTACTCAGAAGCAGTTTCTAATGATGAGGATCTGTTTTCCTGCCTTTTGTCACCGAGACATGCAAAGAAAACTTGCTTACCTTGTGCAGGATACCAGCTGGAAGGCAGCTGCCTCTCAAAGTTGGTCTTCAGTTTGCATGACTAGTTAGAAGCTTAGTTCCATTATAGGAGGAATATGACAGTGTTTAACAAATGTTAAGACAGTAACAGGTGCTAGCTTATTAAAAGAGAAATAATTTATATTTTTTTAAGACCATTATCATATAAGGGAGGGGAAATAATTGATCAGTCATGAACAGTTACTGTGCTGAGAAATACAAAAGCCGCAAAAATGGAAGCAATGGCCAGCTCTTAGGCAGGAAAAACAAATTAGCCCTGAGCTGAGTTACTGACAGCAAATAACATGAAGAAGCTACCAGGAGGAACAATAAACCCACAGATTCTGTACTGGAAAGGTTTAATCGTCAGAGATCTTTTAACACTCACAAATTGGATGCGGTTTAGCAGAGTTGAGATAAAACCTAGAGTCATTCTAAGGGGAAAGTGTGGAACTGAGTTAAAATGCTCAACAGCTGGTCCTTATATTAATGGGTTCACTTGGTAGTTTTAAAAGCTCTTTGAGTGTTAACCCTGTGTATCCATCATCTGCCTGCGTATTTATTTTAAGCTTTGCTAGGATTGATGTAAGCAACCTCAGATTCTCAGGTTTCTAATAAAGCTTGAAGTGGTTAAAAAAAATATTTAAAAATAGTCTGCTCTAGTCTAGTTACTAGAAACAAATAAGGTGCCTAAATGCAAAGCTCTTGGTATTCTCATACGTTTTCTGCACACAAAGAAAAGATCATTCTTTTCTTTTATAAAACAGCATTTGTGGGGGAGGAAGTATTTTAACATCTTTCACTTAAGAACAGGATTGCGTCACTGATGAGGGTGTGTTTAATCTACACACCAGTTGTTTAATCAAGTGAAGTATGTTGGGTGTTTTAGCAGAACCTAGTTCTTCCTTGAGGTTCATCCTGGTTTTGTTTTCATTATCGGCCAGGACAGAAACCAGTCTTGCAGGTATGAATGAAGGATGTAGCAATTTTCAACACTCTGCCAAGCTGAACCAGTCACACCCTCTCAACCAAAATTTACTGAGCTATGCTTAAGAGTGCCATGATGGTTGGCTAATTTGAATTTGGTTCAAATAATTCTTCCGTGTCTTGTGTGAGAAGCCGCCTATGAGAGAGTGCCATCTTCTTTTGGAGATGGGTACCTGATTTCAGTGAAACGTGCCAAGTGATTGGTAGTTCCTCTCATTTTCCTTGTTTTGCCATGAATGTAAAAGAGCAGGTTTTGCTCTGTGTAGAACAGAATTCATCCCACAAGGCAGAGGAGCATCTCTGATAAATAGGTTGATGTTGACATCTCTACTGTAATCACAGTCAGGATCTTTGACAGCGTGCAGAACAGATAACAAGCATGAATACATTTTGCGTGCTTTATCAAGCTGATTGAGTCTGATCTAGGGTTATTTTCAGAGGAGCAGGAGTTTCCTGGCAGACATTTTTTCAGAAGGAAAAAGGAGTCAGTTTTGCAGGAGGCATCACTTCTGACTTTCCCAGTCACTTCTCCACTGCCACCTAATCTGGCAGAATTTCTTATGATCAGAAGATTGGGGGAGAGGGGTAATTCCTTTGATCTGAATTCTGTCAGGGCATGTATGAGTAGTTTTACAAATCAAGGAGTTAAGATTCTCATGAGAAGAGGAGGAAGGGATTTAGCAATACCAATACTTTCACGTAATTTCAATGAAGAACATGCTTGTGTTTTGCATGTTACACAGACTTTTTCCTTGAGAAAATATACCTGTGACTCCTTTGAAGCTTTAAAGAAAAGGCAAATTGTTTTGTTTCTCGTAATTAGTAATACAATTGTAATCTGTAATAAAATTTGTATAAAATTTATCAGTTTGAGCAAGCCACACGCCTACCTGGTATGGTACTGTTTGTGGTCACATTGAGGCTGGGAAAATTTCATTAACTGAGTTACCTTCATCACCAATAACTCATTGGAACCCTGCTTTACTTTCTTCTCCTGCCAAGGTAAAAGACAGTGAGCTGGAGTCCCCTGGAATTGCTGTTACCTGGTGTGTGCTTCATTAGCAGCAGCTTACCAGTGGTCAGAAGATCCTGTAACCTGGTTTTCTCTCTCGTGTCAGTGAAGTTTGCGCGCTGTTTGGCTATGAGTTAACTGCGTTTTGTTTCAGTTTACCTTTGTTCTCACTCTCTTGCAGCTCCTGTTTCAATGGAGGTACTTGTGTAGATGGGATCAATTCCTTCACTTGCCAGTGTCCGGTGGGGTTTACAGGACCCTTCTGCCTCGTGGAAATTAATGAGTGCGATTCACATCCTTGCTTGAACAAAGGCTCCTGCGTGGACAGCCTGGGCACATACCGATGTATATGTCCTTTGGGTTATACTGGGAAGAACTGTCAGGTGGGTGACGTTTCCTTGCCCATTTTGCACAGGGGACTGTTGTTTGAACCATCCGACAGCACAAGTGACTGGGTTGGATGTGAGGTACCAAATGTGGCAGAGCTCTTGTTCCTTCTGTTCTGTTACAAGGTGGTTGGCCTGTTAGCCCTGAGAAAAATAAGTCCGGGGCCTCTGTCTGACAGAGCAGGTGCCCCGGCTCAAAACTCTGGAAATCAAAAGTGTCACTTTGTGAGGAGGAGGAAAAACACTTGGTTATTTATGAGGACAGGTGTCACTGGAACTTTCTAGATTAGTTTTCTTCTTAAATGAAAAACAGCTGTTAGCTTTGGAAATGGCTGCATTTCATTTGAAGCATAAAATTGTCCTGACTGAAGGCTGAGTCCTGTATTAAAAAAGAAAAAACAGACAAACCCAAAGAAAGAGCAGAGTATCAGTCTGATTAGCAGGCCCTTGATTTAACTGGCTTATTTTTTTACGGGGAGGTGTTGTTATTCTGAGTTGATTGTAGATTTTTTTTTCCATAAGAAGCCAGAAAATGTTTTAGCGCAGTGACTGACGTAATTGTCCTGTTCACAACCTCAATAAAACCCTCTAGACTTACTTGCAGTTCAGGTCAATTAGTTTTTCACAGTTGAGCATAGGAGCTGCAAACCCATACTGTAAATGACCAACTAGTACCTATTAAAAACTTCAAACTTGGCATATCGCAGTGGAAACAGAATATTGATTTAATTTTTCCGATTGGAGGGTTTTTTTCTTTCTTCTACGCTTACCAAAACAGCAAGGAGGATTTGGGACTGTTTCTAGCTTGGAACAGTAAACATTGTATTGGCTTCCTCCATAAGCAGTCTGCATGCTGCCATAAAAAAAAAAACAAAAACACAAAACACAAAACCAAACCAAACCAAAAAACCCACAAACCTGTGAATTTCTTAAACTACTGGAAAACACTACAGTTTGGTAAGAATTTTGCAACTGTCTTTTCATGCCAATGTGTCTTTGTAAAGCAGTGGGTGTTAGAAGCAGCATTTTAGTGGCAGTGGGGGAGGTGCTTTTCAGAAGCATGTTGAGAGACATTCAATTGCCAGGTCTGCTTCTAGGTATTGCTAATGGAGGAAGTGAGTGTAAAGGAATGAAGTGATACAAAAAAGCAACCCCTCTGCTACCCTAATTATACATTCTGGGCACACCACTTAAACCTCATCGGGAGAATTAGCATTGAGAGTGATCGTAAAGTACTGTGAAGTTCGCTAGTTCCTCTTCTGTTATGTTTGCTTTGTTTTTACTTGAGAAAAGGATTAATGTTCCTGTCCCCAAATTAAATGTTGTGGATTCTCAGAAAGTCTGCTTTACGTTTGGAGAAGCCTGATCATAATGTATTACTCATTTTACGCAAGAAATCATAACTTTCTAAATTTATAAGTACTATTCAAAGCTGTATTGGAGAGATTTCTAGATTACAGCTACACTGTAGCTCTTGTCTTGGTGGTAAACTGGCTTGACCTAATTAGCAAAGCTAAATAAGCAGCACAAAATCAGACAATGATTCATAAGTTATAGAATTTGCATGTAAAACAGTCAGCTACTCATTACAAATGCAGAAGCAAGAGGCTTGGTGTTTTTCTTCACGCTCAACTACATGTGATAAAACTTAATTCCAAGTTTCTTTTTGGTTGCCTGTGAAAGCACAGATTTTTCTACTTTAATCTTTATGAGGAGACAGTTTGCATCTGAAAAGCAGAACTTTCTGCAATTGAAATCGCATTTTACAGCCAAAATTCAGTACTACTCACTTTAAAAACCTCATCCTTCCCTCAAGTCAGCTTGAAATCAATCAAATAGCTGTATTACTTTGAAGACTTAAGTGTTCAAAGAGGAAATGATGGTTAGTCGCTGGTTTATATTAGGTCAGACAGTTATTTTGGGTCCTCACTCCACTTTCATGTGATGATTTACTGAGTTTTAGTCTCTTTGTTTGGAAACTTTTTTTATATAAGGACTCAAGAAAAGCAGGATACTTTGGCCCCTCTTCGGTTCATAAAAAGAGTTGTGGGTTTTCAGTTGAAACTCAGAAGACAGGAAAACTCAGAGAGACCGTACTAGAGCAAATGGGGCCAAAAGCAGGTATGGTGAGCTAATGACAAAAAGGAAAAGCAAAGATCAAAATGGGGAATACATCTGTGTCCTGGTTTTGGCTGGGATAGAGTTAATTTTCTTCTTAGTAGCTGGTACAGTGCTGTGTTTTGGATTCAGTATGAAAATAACGTTGATAACAGACTGATGTTTTAGTTGTTCGTGAGTAGTGCTTACTTTAAATCAAGGACTTTTCAGTTTCCCATGCTCTGCCAGCAAGCAGGTGCACAAGAAGCTGGGAGGGAGCAGAGCCAGCCAGCTGACCCAAGCTAGCCAAAGGGCTACTCCATACCATAGAACGTCATGCTCGGTGTAGAAACTGGGGGGAGTTGGCTGGGGGCTGCCAGTCGCTGCTTGGGGCTGGGCATCAGGCAGTGGGTGGTGAGCAGTTGTACTGTGCATCATTTGGAGGGTTTTTTTCCCCTTTGATTTTATTCTTCTCCCTCCCTCCCTCCCTCCCTCTGTTTTCATTGCATTTGTTGTTATGTTTTACTTTATTTCAATTATTAAATTGTTCTGATCTCAACCCATGAATTTTAGCTTTTTTCTGATTCTCCTCCCCATCCCGCTACTGGGAGGGGAGGTAGGGGGAAGTGAGCAAGTAGCTGTGTGATGCTTAGTTGCCAGCTGGAGTTAAACCGCAGCTATTTGCCATCCTCAAAAAGCAGTGAAGATGGGGGGAGTTTGGGAGAAGAAAGGGCACTTGTTACTGTTGATAGCTGGAAGCCTCCTAATAATGTGGAACTAGAGCCTAGTCTGAGATAAAACTAAATTTTCTCAAACACAGCTAGCCAGAGATCCCTCTGCATAGCAAAGTGTGAGGATCAGCTTACTCTTGAAATGATGCTGCTGTCGGGGGGCTAATTCTCTGTATGTCTGCAGTTTCCTAGGCCTGTGAGCTCTGGAGACACAGTGAAGCACCTGGCTTAGACTTGGGAAGTCTTCCTTTCTTTCCATTGCTACATGGAACCGGTTTTGCAGAGCTTCCTTTCTCTGCTTCCTAAATTTGTACCACCAGTAGTGTTTCCTAGTGCGCTTGCCATATATGTTGTTGTGGGTTTTTTCTCTCCAGGCGCTCATGGATCTGTGCAGCAAGTCTCCCTGTAAGAATAAAGGCACGTGTGTCCAGAATGGAGCCCAGACCCAATGCGTCTGTCCACCTGGCTGGACTGGTACTTACTGTGACGTGCCCAATGTCTCCTGTCAGGTGGCAGCTTCACAAAGGGGTAAATAAGCATCCTCTGTGCTTTAACTGAAAACATTTCCCCTTGCATCATTAATCTGCGTCTCCCTTCCCCTTATGCCTTGCATGCATTGGAAATCCCAGAGAGCTTGCCTCTAGGTGGTCAGTCATGATCACTTCTGATCTAAAAATCTCTCTGCAAGGTTGTATTTGGGAGGCAAAGCTTTCTTGATTCTTCCTGACATAAGAAGCTAGCTTCTACCATAAAAATATTAGAAAAGAAGAATTAAACTTTTCACGATCCTTAGAGTTTCAGTAGTACCATTTTACATGGGCTGCCTATCTGGAAAATACATCAGCTGTTTATGCTTTTCTGCTAAATCCCAGGCAGGCCAGGTTTAAGACAGGTTGTCCTTGTACAAGGAAGGCATCTTGTAACTCATGATCTTTGTAAGTATTTTCACAGAGAATACTGGCTGCTAAGTGTGCTATTTAGCTACGTAGGTAATACCATTTCCCCCCAAAGCCGTAATTTCCTGCTTCAGATGGATGTACATGTAAAAGATTTGGGGTTTAAGTGAATTTATTCCTGAAAGGTGGCTTTGTAGCCCAGGCTGATGGAAGTCATGCCATTTTCAGTCCAGGAAATCCAAACAAGGAGATTCAGTGTCAAAGGAGAAGGATGTCAAGCTCCCATACCTTCTGCAGATGTTCTAGGTACAAACATTGAACATTTGTACTGCAACAGTAGTACTTCAGATGTGTATTCACTAGCCAGTGGTAAAATAATACAGCGGTACAAGTACTTGATGACAGTGTTGATGTTGATGATCCAAAGGGTACAGAGTGGTGACTTTATTTGGAAGCCAGCTGTGGTTCAGACCCACTGTAATTTAAAGAGTAACTCTTCAGGTTTTGAGTTGCAACTTTTCAATTTATAACGTGCTTTTGTACTTGTATTTTAATGTGTTTGCTCACTTTATTTGACTTTGTTTCAGGAGTCACAGTGGACCAGTTGTGCCAGCACTCTGGCCATTGCCTCAATGTTGGGAACACACACCACTGTCAGTGCCAGGTGGGTTACACTGGCAGTTACTGCGAGGTGCAGCTGGATGAGTGTGACTCCAGCCCCTGCCAGAACGGTGCCACCTGCCAGGATCACCTGGGTGGATACCAGTGCAAGGTAACGCACGGTGGTTCCATAGGAAGAGGTCTAAATATTTACAGCATTGTAATGCAAAGGAAATCAGAACAAATCAGAAACACATATGAGTGGTAGAATAGCTTCAAAGAGGGGATAAAAGCGATCTGCACCTGGAGGGAATTTTTAATTTAGCTGTGGCAGAAGCAGTGTTCCTGAGAGGCTTTTAAGACTGAATTAGAGGTGTAATTGTAAGGAGGTGTGGTTGATGGGCATTTGAACTCCTTCCCTCTTTGAATACTGAGTTCTTATCTTGAAAGATTTTTGCTTGAGGTGTGGTTTATATTAAAATATATGTAGAATGCATTAAAGGAATGTTGCATTCTCCCTATTGGATGGGCAGAGTATGCCTTGACTCTGGGGGTGGGAGATGCCTTCCACTGCTTTTTGTTTCCTACAGCTGATGCAGAGAGCAGTGTAGACCATGATATTATGGTATATCAACCTTCCTAAGCTTTTCAGAATGGTGGAACACCATGGAAGCTCGTGCCCACAAGGAAAGGATGAGTTTTATGTAACCTTAAGTTAAAACTACTAAGCCAGTCTCAGCCCTAAAGGGTGTCAGGATTTGATCGCTACATTTTGAGGAATAAAGTCACTCAAATTCAGACATGCAGCGTGCTGTTGAGTACTCACATGGTCAGGTGTGCTTAAGCTAGCTGGCTGTGCAGCGCTTGAAATCGCTTGCAGTTGTATAGCTACAGAGGCAGTCATATTCTGTACCGCTGAGGGCCCGCTTTGTCTGTGGTAGCCTTTCTCAGATGTCTACTAATATATCTGTTAGGGGAAGATTATTTACACTTATTTTTATACTGGCAGTGTGTTCCTGGATACCAGGGTGTCAACTGTGAATATGAAGTGGATGAGTGCCAGTTTCAGCCCTGCCAGAATGGAGGAACGTGTATAGACCTTGTCTATGATTTCAAGTGCTCCTGTCCACCAGGAACTCGGGGTATGAAGCTCAGCAATTAAGTGAATGCTACAAGAGTGGATTTTTCTTTCTGACTACTGGTTTGATGATGGAGAGTCTAAAGGGAATGCATTATTTTCTTTGAAGAATGTTCCCAAAGTGCACCAAATCCCTTGAGATACATATTTTCTCTTTAAAAATAAATGCTGCTTTTTTTTCTTTTAAAGGAATAGGTCATGACAGTGTCCTTTGGGAATGTATGATCTGTCTTTGGCAATGGGGATGGGCGACATTAAGATCTCTCCCAACCCTGTCTGTTTTGATACAGTAAATCCAAGGTTTCTTTTTGGCTAAGATGGTATGAAATAGACAGAAAACTTGCTTAGTTTTTGCATAATATCCAGTGTCCTTTACTCGACTAAATTTTGTCCCTGCATTGTCCTCTGTCCTGGAGTCTTCTGTGGAAAAGAAGTTCAGTGCCTTCAGGCTAGTTTAAACTATTTCAGCAAATATGAGCTCTTTTATTAAAACCTTTTTTATTAAAAAAAAAAAAAAAAGCCCACAGTTACATGATGGGTGGTTTTCAGTAAGTATGATTCCACACAATGTCACGTTTCTTGAAACCTAACCTTTCATTTCCCTGTTATATATGACCTGATCGCCCTGACTTTCTACCTTTGAAAATATTCAGGACTACCCATTTTAACCCATTGGTGAATGCTTTCTCACTTGATTTTTTTTTCTTTATTTATTAATAAAGATTTTATTAATCTTTTTTTAATCAGTTAAAGATTTTACATTCCTCTGAACTTACATTTTCTTTCTGAAATATGTCATCTCAATGTAGGCAAAATCTCCAGATGTGTGTCAGGTAGAACTAAATTCCTGGTTCATTACCTAAATTTAAGTAAAATTATAAAATAATCCAATATATTTGTCTTCTGCCCATGCATATTACCAGTTCATTCACTTTAAGTGTGGCTGTCAGCACATCTCCCTAGTATGTGTAAGTGTTTATTTCATGGTAAATCATTGCATTAGCAATGAACGGAATCACATGTATTGTTCTTAATTTGGTCCTCCAATATTTTTTTTTTAAAAAGTTGCTGCTTATGTTTCTACGTCAAAGTGTGGTTTTATGTACCAGTTTCTGCATTGCCAGAACTTCTGTGTTGTACTAAAGCATTCACCCTCCTGTGAGAGGTTCTGAATATGCTGCTTTTAATTCTTCCGTCTTTATTTGTTGAGGTGGATTACTCTTTGGATGTGACAGTTTGGGTTTTTTTTAAATGAAAGGACTTAGAGAAGATTGATACACTTACTTAGGATATTAAGACTTAGCTTTTGTCCCTGGCCCAGTCTGAAATGAATACTTCACTGATGCCCATGGAAGCATCCTCCATGTTTAGCTGAATGACTTTAGTTGCTTTGGATGAATCGGCTGTATTAACAGACAAAACTATTTGCTCACCCAACCCTCTCTGTCCCCTTTTACCTGTTATACCGTGCAGTGAAGGCAGAGCCAGGACCAGACATTATCCCTTGAAAGGGAGCGCAGCAGCGAGAGGGGGAAGCTGCCACCCTGAGCTGGTGCTGAGGGTTTACTGTAGGTCCCCTGAAGTCAAACTGCAGGAGTGGCATGCTGGCCAGGAATCTCTGTTTTATCACAGTTGCTTTTCTGTTGGTTTGTTGTTGCTTGTTTTCATGCTGTTGCTACAAATGCTCTTTGCCGAGTTTTAGGGTTACCGCCAAGTTAAATGAATGGTGGGAAGCTCGCAGCCTTGCAAGGACAGCGCGGGGCTCTCTGGCCATGTTCAGTCGCAGAGCTAAATTGAGTGCATCTTTTTTTGTTTTGTGTTTTTAATTATGCCCGTAAATTAAGTCAAGCATGAAAGCTGCTAAATACCAGTATGACCTACCATTGAGAGCAGCCCCAATCTAAAACACATGCTCCCTAGGTCTGATCTGAGGCTGGCTGGCTGCACGGGGTATGGATTGCATTAAGCTGGGATCATTATCTGTTTATATCTGGGACTGTGTATGACGTGGTCTTAAAACTTGATGAGCAGTATAGGAAATGAGGCCATGATACCGTATCCTCAAATTGTTACTCTTTACTGTCTTGACAGGCCATTTGTGCGAGGAGAACATCGATGACTGTGTTTCAGACTTGGGAGTACCCCGCTGCTTTAATGGAGGACAGTGTATTGACCAGATTGGGGGCTACAGCTGTATTTGTCTCCCGGGCTTTGCAGGCGAGCGATGTGAGGGAGATATCAATGAATGCCTCTCTAATCCTTGTAACCCTCGTGGAAGTCTGGACTGTGTTCAGCTGATAAACGATTATACATGCATCTGTCGTAGTGCTTTTACTGGTGAGTAGTTGTAAACATGCTTCCAATTTCAGAGTAATATCTTGAAAAATTGTCATTCTTTCCCTTTCTGGCAGTCATGTTATCTAGTCACTTCCCTTTACAATATGTGCTTGTTTCCCTACACCATGTCTCAGTTTTTAAATGAATCTATCTTTTAAACCTTCTAAGAAATTTGGCTTCCAGAGCTGTCTCAGACAAAGGAATCTCCTGAGACAGTTGGCTGCCAGCATATTTTTTTCCTGTGGTACTTTTCTCTCCTTCATAATTTCACATTTCGAATATTGGAAGTGTAGCTGTTCACGTGTCAGCTTCTCCATGGCTTTTCACTTTGCAAAGCAGCATGTGGATTTTCTCTACAAATCAGTGTCATAGTATCAATAATTAGCTTTTGGCCTCCTTTTCTACTCCTTGCTTCCTTTCTTCCTTACGTTGGTGATGTGGTCTGGATGGAATACTCTATGCATAGACAGGCTGCACATTCCTAGCTTAGTGATGTGATCCTTCCACAATCCAACTTTGAAACGCAACTGCAAGAATTTCACACTCTGCAAACTTATGTCTCGCTCTCTCTAGACCTCTTCTTTGTTAGTATTGCTGTTATTCTGCTTTCTACCTCCCACTGGGCATAAGTTTGGGCTAATAGTCTCCAGATGTGTCTTAACTTTCAGCTTTCCAGTTTCCATGTCAGTTTAACTTCTTATGTATTCAGTTTTCCTCCATTAAAAGCTTTCACTTTCCCTGCTTACCAGTGACCTTCTCTGCATGCTTTATGAGCAGTTTTTACTCCTTTTTTTTTCTTGAAACTTAAAGATGCTGCAATTTTCCACTAAATCTGTGATTGTCGGATGCAAAGGAGTCACAAGGACATACATTGGAGGGATTCATATAGCCTTTTTTGAATGAGTTACCTAGACTGACAAAAGTAGTTCCTAAAAAAGCAACATAGGAGGGCAGCTGAGCAAGGCTAGCTAGTGGGACACCAGTGCAGGGCATTAGATAAGTTTATATTTAAGCCCATCTGTTAAGGTTGTTTTTATGAATTACGCCTCCTGTTGCTCCTGGCTCTCATGGAAGGATTGCTGGAACTTGCGGAGTGGGGAGTGCAGACCTGCTGCACCCTAGGAGGAGCAGGGAGAGCTGCTGTGTCTCAGACATGAAATCTGTCTGGAAATGTTAGGCACAGAGGGGAGCATGCTTCTTCCTCTAGTTGTTCGTCTTCTGTGCATTCCATGTTGACCCTTCTGCTTGGGAGGGAACGGGGTGGCTTTGCTGTGGTTTGTGAGTGAGAGGATGCCAGGACTCCGTGGACTATCCTGCCCTGTCTGCTCCTGTCTGCAAGCAGTCAGTCTTGGCTGCACATGTGTGGAGGCTTCTATTAATGTTTTCCTAGGGAATCCAAGTCATGCTTAGGTCATCCTCATCTTTTTAAAGTCTGGTGTCAGAGTTTGACTCTGGGAGCTGCTGCAAATGCTAGTCAGTGCAGTAAGGCCTCTGTCTAGCTCATCAGTCTGGGGAGCGTCTGCTTGCTTGTCCTGTTCACTCACATTGCATCTGGTCCTGAGGGCTGTTTGTTCATGGTCAGAGTATGATTTGCCTTTGGACTCATTGAGCATCTCCCCAAAAGTAAAGAAGTCTTAGGAATCCCCAAATTGATGTGGTACAGCACCTTCAGCCTCTGTGCCTGGCTGACTTGGGGGTGACAGCACCAAATCATGTCTCTGTACTGGGTTGCATGCATTTTTGAGGAGGCAGACAAGGTGGGCTGTCTCCAAATACACATTGTGGATTCTGGGATTGTGCCTTCCTCTCCCACTACTTAAGCAGCTGTTTAAAGAGCGTGTGCTATCTGAAGAGGTGTTCCCTACCTGTTCTGAGGGGAAGGTCTCACTGGAGCATGTTGCTCATTGACTGTTCATTGGAGTGTTTTGCTTTGTGATGGCTTTTTGGTGTGCACACACAGACGCACATTTCTCTGCTCTCTTCTCCCCGTGTGTCTGCATCTCAGGTCGTCACTGTGAGAGCGTAATAGATGTGTGTCCCCGAAAGCCTTGTCAGAATGGAGGTACCTGTGCTGTTGCCAGCAATATGCCGGATGGGTTCATCTGCCAGTGTCCCCCGGTAAGCACCATGTCCTGCAACTGGATTGCCTGCCTCAGCTGTAGAGTTCTCTGGCTATGGTCTCATTAGTTTTACTGGTCCACTGTACATGAAAGTTCTCTTTTCTGTACTACTTGCAAAGCTGTGTCCTTGGACACTCTTTCCCTAGTCCCCTAGTTTACCTGCTTAGCTGGGAAACCCAGGGCTTCTGGGTGCCCTAGGAGAGTGATGCTGCCTGTTGTTTCCCCAGACATTTCTGCTGTTGAGGCATGATAGCTGACTTTTCTGTCTTAAACCTAGCATTAAATTTCGACAATTTCTTTTGCCTTCCTGTGTTTTCTGTGCTTACTGCAAGATTCCCCTTGTTCATGGCTCTTCTAAGTCTATTTCAAAAATGTAATAGAGCATTATAAGTTCCTAGTTTATCCCTGAGGCTAGATCCAGAAAATCATGGCACCTGCAATGAGGCCAGAGGAATTAGGGGAAGAAAGGGTTTGCATGTGACACCTGCCTCCAGCCCTCTTGAGTGCTGAAGAATAAACTTGTGAGTCTGGTTGTTTTGCCTTTTTTCCTCTCCATAGGGTTATTCTGGAGCAAAATGTGAGTTCAGCAGCCACAGTACTTGTGGACAAGTGAAATGCAAGAAGGGGGAGCAGTGCATCCAGACATCTTCTGGTCCACGGTGCTATTGCCCCAAGCTGTCTGTGGGAGAGGAATGCCAGACAAACACGGGTTGTGCCAGTGCTCCCTGCCAGAATGGTGGAAGCTGCCACCCTCATTCTCAGCCTCCTTACTATTATTGTCAGTGCCCTGTTCACACCCAAGGCAGCCAGTGTGAACAGCCCGTAACTTTCAGCCCAGAGCCCCGAGGATGTTTGGATTCCCAGTGTGTGGAGAAAGCGAAAGATGGCTATTGTGATGAAGACTGTAACACTCATGCCTGCCAGTGGGATGGAGGCGACTGCTCCCTGACAATGGAAGATCCTTGGGCCAACTGCTCCTCTTCATTGCGCTGCTGGATGCTTTTCAATGGACAGTGTGACGAGTTCTGCAACACACCCGAGTGCCTGTTTGACAACTTTGAATGTCAGCAAAACAGCAAGACATGCAAGTAAGGCCTGATCCTGAGAACGCTTTCTCTGTGTCACTGATGTATCTCCTGCTCTAGCGCTTTCAGTAGCTGGTACGCTTCATGCCTGCTGCTCCCACCTCTTCTGTTTGTTTCTGTTGCTGGTCCTTGCTCTGGCGGGAAGTTTGACATCAAGAGTTTCTGCTGCTTTGTGGACTTTTTGTTTAGTTTTGGAAGGAAGTTCTGGAATTTGTCTGCTGTGACCTAAGTTGATAGCCTGAGCAAGGGCAGTGTGTTAACCTGCTTGGTAGATTGCCCTGCTTTCTCTGGAAATGTAAATAGGAGGCATTGCACCTAAATCTAAAACTAGGTTTTAATAGGGAATGCCTCCTATTCTGAATTTCACTCCATACCAGTAATACTTGTATTTTTATCCCAGCTGTACTTGCTACCTCTGAATGTGTTGTCTAGCTTGTCTTTGTTGTGGGATTTCTTCCTCTTCAGTTATTTGTGATAAATGCCATAGCTTTGCTGTAATGATTTTCTCTTGATGAGGCAGGACATGTTACAGCTCTGTCTGTAAACAGAATAAGCAGTTCTCTTCCACTGGTACCAGAACCAAACCACGTGTTATTGGGGTGTTCTGTGCTTCCTACTTCTACCCTGCCAGATTGCAATCTCTATCCTGGAGTTACATTTATTCTCCTTGTATCCTGAATATGAGTGGTATTTTACCTGAAATGATTATAAAGAGTGTAAGGCCTTGGCCCCTAGACTGCAGATGTACTGTACAGAATGTGCATGTCCTATATGCTGCCTGTAACCCTTTCACTGTTCTAGGTATGACAAGTATTGTGCGGATCACTACGCAGATGGCCGCTGTGACCAGGGCTGCAATAGTGAGGAGTGTGGCTGGGACGGTCTAGACTGTGCTGGTGACAAAGCTGAGAAGCTGGCAGAAGGGACCCTGATCATTGTGGTCTTGATGCCCCCTGATGAGCTGCTGGGTGATGTTCGCAGCTTCTTGCGCACTTTGGGAACTCTCCTGCACACCAATCTGAGAATCAAGCTGGACTCCCAGGGAAACCCCATGGTATTCCCATACTACGGGGAGAAATCGGCCGCACGGAGTCGGCGATCACTTGTCATTCGCAAACACAGAGAACTAGAGCAAGAGGTCATTGGGTGAGTGGATGCCTTTGTGTTCCTCGGGCCTTGTTATACTGGTAGCTCTTGCTTGTAGGTGTCTGGGGAATTCTGGACCGTCTAGGGCTGTAGCTTGTTTTTTTGGGGAAATGTAAAGCTATTGCAACAGCCAAATTCAGTGCTGGAGTGGAAAGATTAACTTAAAAGATTGCGGTTTAACTTAGTAGTGCTTTGTCAAAAGTTTCTGTCACTGAGTTTTGTGCCCTTTTACTCTTATCTCTGCAGCACCAGGGTGTTCCTGGAGATTGACAACCGTCAGTGTGCAGAGGATTCGGAGCAATGCTTTCAGAACACAGAAGCTGCTGCAGCTCTCTTAGCTGCTCAGGCCATCAAGGGCATGTTGCCCTATCCTTTTGTGTCTGTCCAAAGTAAGTAATTGCAGAGGGAAAACTGCTTGTGAAGGAAGGCACTCGTCAAACTTGGGCTTGCAAAATTCATGCTCAGATTATTGATCATCATCTTAATATGTCTCACTGTTCAGTGTGGTTTCTGGGAGCTAACTTATTCATCCCCATTTGCAGAAGTGTGTATGTGCAATATGCTCATTATACTCTGAGGGGACATCTGGTCAGTTAAGGCAGGGCATTTCAGTTTGGAGCCTAGTCATTTTAATACCTGTATAAACCATAATCTCTCATGTGCTGCAGCAGTGTACCACAGGCTGCAGTGATCTTGTCTGCGCTAAAAACCATTCATGTGCTCTAAGCCATGAATTCAATGAAAAGATGCCATTAGAGAGAAAGGGCGGGGGGGGCATGCCTCAGTCTACCAGATCTTTTCTCCTCTGGCAATATGTAACGCCTTTGACTTCTGCTTCCCTCTCCCTCAGTCTGAGGCTGGACTGTGACTGTGTTCTAGATCGGTGATGTTGTCATTTCTAGTTGAGTCTTGATCTACAGATCAGCTCTCTCTGCACTGATTCAGGGTGGCTGTCTTCAGCCGGCAGGACTCTGGAGGAAGGAGCAAGATCTTCAGTTCAGCAGTCATATACTCCAAGAAATATTTTAAGAGACAAGATCAAGGGAAGCCAGAAAGACAGGATATATTCATACAGATGTTGCAGCAGAGCTTAAAACTTCCTCAAGCCTTTGCTCTAAGTACACCACAGTATAGAGACACTCTTCGGTAGGGAGGACTGTGAGTGAGAAAAGTGTAGACTGAAGATCGTTGTCTCCACATTGTTAATCTCATTGTACTTTAACTGGATTTTTTAGGTGAACCCTTGTTACCACCGAAGACGCAGTTGCTTTACCTACTGGCTGTGGCAGCTTTGATCATCCTCTTAATCCTTCTCTTGGGTGTGATGATGGCAAAGCGTAAGCGCAAACATGGTTCGCTGTGGCTCCCAGAGGGCTTTATTCTGCGCAGAGATCCTAGTAATCATAAACGCAGAGAGCCAGTTGGGGAAGATGCTGTTGGACTCAAGTAAGTTTGCACTTAGGCCACTGACAGTGTGTTAGAGGATTTTGAGAATGTGATGTATAAATCTTTCGTTAAAGGCACTTAACTCCATAGAGAAAGCTGCCTTTTAAGCTAGACCTTCTTAGTCTATTTCTCTAAATTTTAATACATTTGGACAGAAGAACTTTAACTGTAATCTATAAAATGATAGTAAGGAATCTGATCTCTGTTTATGTTTGGTTTCCTGACACTCTTGTTTAGTTCAGCGGTTGGGTACTGTTTGCCTAATTTACTCCTGGAATAGTTGAGATTTTTAGGTTGTTAGGTGTCAACGATCTTTTAATACATCTAGCTCAATGTGTTAAAGACATGACTCAGAAATAATGGAAAATTTCAAAAGAACCTTATTTATGTAGTTTTGGCTTTCCACTGAATTAACAGAGTTTGCAGTTCTAAATGTATTTAATGCCACTGTTGGCTGCCTGAGATTTTTAATTTCTTGGTTCCTCTATTTGCAAGCTACCAGACTTGCAAGCATCCTATCCTTGATCTCTGCAGGCTAGTGTAAGTAGGAGTAGTAGCACCTGCTCGGCTTGCAAAGTAATGTGTTCTCCTTGTTTGTTAGAAATCTGTCAGTCCAGATACCAGAGGGTAACCTGGCAGATTCTGGACCAACTGAACACTGGGCAGGTGATGGTGGACCTCAGCCAAAGAGAGCAAAGGTAAGGAGCTCCAAGACTTGAATATTGCCTGAAAATGAAACTGCTAGTGAGGAAAACAGCAGCATTAACTTCCAGAATATGCCCCTTGCTCAAAATCTCCCTTGACCTAGGATTTGGCATGCATAACTAGTGATATCTGAGGAGCAAATCCTCAGGTTAACACTGCCACCACAGGCCACTAGAGAAACTAGGTAACTTCTGTTCCAGTGTCCCCTCCCTACCCGAGCCCTGCTGCATCAAAAGGGAAGAAAAGGTTAATGGTAATGTAATGTCTTGCAGTTCAGGCCTGATAACATGTAGTGGGGGTGCGAAAGCTGATAATGCCAAGCAGAAGTAAATGGAGACTGTCATTAGCTTAAAACAAACAAAAAATCCCCAAACAAAACAAAAACAACAAAAAACCCCAACAAAGCTAAGAAAACCCCATGAACCTTCAGTGGTTTTGGCCACTAGATGAGCATTTTGAAGCAACTGTTTATTTCCTATGCCCAGGCTGAAGATCAAGCCTTGCTCCCAGAAGGCGATGAGCAGATAGATCAGCGCCAGTGGACACAGCAGCACTTGGAGGCAGCAGATGTCTGTGGGAGCACATCACTAGCCCTCACACCACCTCAAGCAGATCAAGAAGTGGATGTTCTGGATGTCAATGTCAGAGGGCCAGGTCAGTACTCTAGAGCATCCATCTGTTGTGCCGGCCAGCCACCAGCCTCCCCATCCCCAATGGCTAGGACCGCTAACATTTAAAAATTATGTGGAGTACACAGTGCACTCCAGACAAGAAAGCTGGAGATTGGATCATGATCTGTAGCACATGGAATATATCATGAAACCAGGGGAAAAAGAATTCACTTAGCGAGCACCTGTAGGAACTACAGCTGTAGGATCTCCTTTATGATTATGCATGTCTAAAAGATCCTGTCAGAATGCCACAGCGGCAGAAATTTGGAATGCGTAGTTGTGCTGGAAATAACACCAAGCTTCTCCAGCTGGATCACTGCAGAGATTTATGCGAAGGACCAACTTAGCAGGGTTTATACCTGAGGCATCTGCTCTCTGGGGTGAAGGCAAGGATGGCCCATTCCTGGATAAGATGACTTCTGGCAGACAGTATACCCAGATTAGCAGTGTGTGAGACATCTGTGCTGGGATAGAGCACATGATTTTTTTTTTTAATTCATATTTATATGATTTATAACCTCAGATTACGGTGATCAACTCACTGAATTCATAACACTACTGTGAACTTTGAAGGAGGCTTCTTTAAGACACACATGCGCACGCAGGCTTGCTCTCTTTCAGCCTTGAATGACTAGATACAATAAGAACGCTCTGCTGCTTTTTAGAAGTGTAGCGCTAAGGCTGTGTAACCTGGCAAGGGGCTGGGTGGGTCACCCAGTAATAGCTAGTTCCTGTGTTCTGAGAGGAGAGAGTTGACCAAGAACTTTATCCCAGTTGGAAGAGCTGCAAGAATGGCTCTTGTTCGTATGCGGAGAGGTGATTCTGATGATATTGCTGCAACTGGTTTTTATTGGATTTTGTGGGAATATTTCCATGCAGTTTAATGATGACTGGACCCATTCTCTCAGTTTCCTTCTATTGTCTTTTCTGCTCATTGACCCGTTAGCCCTCCTAAATGCAAAGCATAGGGAAGGAGGGGTTTCTGTGTAACGAGTGTGAGAACATAAACCATCAGTTTCTGCCAAATTTAAGCTTTTCTTTATTTCCCCTATTGAAGCTTCTAGTTGTGTGGCGGGGTAAAAGCTTTCCAAGTGCAGGCGATAATGTTCTTAAGACTTCAGACTGCTTATTTTCACGTTCACCCAAAGCTTTGTCTAGCAATAGAATAATACTGACCTGTGAGTTGCTTTCCTGCCATTCAGATGCAACTGTGAAGCTTCCAGTAAGCTGCTGTAAAGTATCCCCCCGTGGCATCAGAAGCAAGCAAGCTGAGTTACTGTCGGGGAGAAATCATGTAAAAAGTTTTGGAGTAATGGGTTCGTAAGGAGGGGTAGGATTGCTCACAGTTAACGTAGCTATTCATCTGCCCTGGCCACCTGCCGCCTCCTTCGCAGGCGCAGGGAAGAAATAGGCACTTCTGAGAGGCAGTTCATCTCTGTCTCAAGCAGAAGTCTCCTGAAGACTAAACGGCTCGCACTGTAGTAATGCTTCGCTGCCTCTAATTACAAAGAGCGTTGAGGCTGACTGACTCAGGTGCAGGTGTCTGGGCTGGAGCCATCTGAAGCTGTGTGAGTTAATCCTAGCCACAGGTCCAGGTGACAGGTAGAACAGTAGAGATCTTTTCTAGAGAGAGGAGAGGCAAGTCAAAATGCCTCGATGTACCAAGGGCTTGTTCCCTCTCTTAATTCAGCACCTTCTGCAGTTCCTTAAGTTTAGGGGGATCCAAGAGGTCCAGTCTCCTACAGAAGCATTGCCTAGCGACTTTGCCAGTGGGTGCTTTACATCCCAGTATATTGTGCCTGTGTGAGTCTTTCGGTTGTACCTGTCTGGTGAACTGGCTTTACCGTCTCGCTCCAAGTTTGGCATTTACTTGGGGGCTGTCTTCTTGAAAGACAGCAAACAGAAGACTCTTTATAAAATGTTGCTGTCATCTTTGTCTCCCCACGCTGTTCTTTCTCTGTGTCCCACAGAGTAGTGAGGACATTCTTTTTACTGGAGTTACTGTGAGTGTGTAACCAGGGTAATGCAATTATAGGCATAACTGGTAACACCACCTATAATTAAAACTGGTGAACTGTCCCTATTATGTGCCCCTCTTATTCAGTTACTAAAACTTCAGTGGTTCAGACTGGAATTTTCCATGCTGTGTGTCTGCCTCCAGCTGGATCCTTTTGGGTTCTTTTCCAGCTATTTCAGAGAACAAGCTGGAACGAGGAGAAAAGGCATTGTGTCCATGGCTTTTTTTCTGGTAGTCCATCAAGCACTTAATTGTGATGGTCTAGCTGGATGTGCTTTTTACTAGCCTCATAAAACTACCCGTGTGTGGCCAACTAAGAAAGCTCTGAAAAGGGCTGCACGTACCTGGGAGACTTCTTGGAGGGTGGCAGCTGATTTTTCCAAGGATTTAATGCGTACTATAGCTGTGTCCCTGTAGGGTGGCTAGGGGTGATCATCCAGAACAACTGCAGCGATTGAACAAGCAAGACCTTTCCTGCGAGTGGTTTTCCCAGGGCTGTGGTGCTGGAGAAAAGGAAAGCTCCTTTCTGCGCTCCGTCTCTCTGCTTTTTCTGTCAGGGCAGTACGGAGGAGACCACAGCCTGACTTGAATACTGAGAAGTATTCATTTGGGACAAGGAAGCAGAGCCAGCAGTGGGAGGGAGAGCACAAAAGGAGGTATAGCCTCGGACAACAGGCAAGAGGGTCTATAGACGGGACTGGATCTTGGAACTGAACCCAGGCCCATACGTCAACACTTCGCTGCCGTCCAACAAATCCTGAGAAAGTAGCTCGGTGAAAGCCTGTGTGCCCTGTGACTGGGAGCCACTAGGAGGAGCGTGCATTCTGCTGCCAGCCTGCCTGGGGAGCAGGTCTGGAGGCCACACCTCTGCTGGTGCTCAACCCTGTTCCCTGGGGAGAGCGATGGATTTCTAGAAAATTTTGAGACTGTCCTAAAACAGAGGGTCAGGAAAGCTAGGTGATCAGAAGTTGGGAGATGGGAGCAGGGCACCAGAGCTGTGTATATTACTTCCAGTAGGAGATCATCGCCTTGTTTATCTGCACAGAATCCTAATTCTGCCGTATGGCTTTCTGCAGGGCTCGTGCACTTCACTCACTGTAGACTGAGAGTTGTGCAGGCAGGGAAGCTATTGTCTGTAGGGTCCAGGAAGGTCCCCTGCTTGTCTGTGGAATAAATCAGGCAGTTGCTGAAAGATTGTCTTGAATTTCTGCTGGCAAGCCACACTGAAGAAGCAAAACTTGTGTCTGCCTTTGCAGAGCTCCAGTGGGGCACTTAGCACAGAGTGGTTCGTTCCTGCTGCCATCTTCGTTCCTTTTACTTTCTAGATGCCTATGATGTGTGTGGAGTCAAGCAGTAGGATCAGTAAGCAAGCATTAGCGTCTACAGTTAAAGTCTTCGGGTTTAGGTAGTGATTATCTTGTGATGTTCAGAGTCTGCTGAAACTGAAGACGGTTTCCTTTGCTCTGCTTTGCCGTCACTGTCAGGTTACTGTGATACCACCTCTTCTGTTGCAGATGGATGTACTCCACTTATGTTGGCATCTCTGCGTGTGGGCGGCTCCGATATCAGCGATGATGATGAAGATGCAGAAGATTCCTCAGCAAATATAATAACAGATTTGATCTATCAAGGCGCCAACCTGCAGGCCCAAACAGACCGCACTGGGGAGATGGCACTGCACCTAGCAGCCCGGTACTCAAGAGCAGATGCTGCGAAACGTTTGCTGGATGCTGGTGCAGATGCTAATGCACGGGACAACATGGGACGAACTCCCCTGCATGCAGCTGTGGCTGCTGATGCTCAGGGTGTCTTCCAGGTACAGCAACTGAAGAACCCTTTTGAGAGTAGCTGTGCTCTGTAGTTATACAAGCCTGCCGAAGCTGCGCTCTGTTCACTCACAGCCTTGTTCTCCTGCCTTCCACAGTGTAATGGCCAGGCAAAACTGTATTTTACACCCAGGTTCCTCAGGTATTCGTAGCTTGAAAAACTCAGCATGCGTGAATCATCTGGCATGTATTTATTTGGTCTGTTTGCCTCCGTTACCTGGGTGTCTGCATTTCAGTGCTCAGACAGCTTTTTCATTATAAAGTTTTAGTTTCTGCCAGATCCTCAGTTTTGGTCTGTAGCAATATTCAAAAAACCCACTGTCTTCCCCTGTTGTCCAGATCCTGATCCGTAACAGAGTGACAGACTTGGATGCTCGGATGAATGATGGAACGACCCCGTTAATTCTGGCCGCACGTCTGGCAGTGGAAGGAATGGTGGCCGAGCTAATTAATTGCCAGGCAGATGTGAATGCTGTTGATGACCACGGTAATGGGAACGCGACATACTGGCTGGGCAAATATTTGTCATGGTGTGAGCAAGGAGGGGTGGGCTTCTGCTCTCCTGGAGTGTGGGCTACTCATAAATTCTGTAGCTAAATCAGACGCTAGGCTCTCCTGTGGAAGTCCTCCCAGCAGTAATAGACTGCAGGCTGCTGCACAGTGGCTTGGTTAAACAGTCCTGGAAGAGAAACAGAAGAAATACAGGATTGGATATGCTGGGATTTTCTGGGCTGCAGACATGACTCTGTGGATAGATTATTTAAAAAATAAAAAATTCCAGAGCAAGTGCTGAAAGTCCCATTGCATACTCCCATAACAGGAGTGCGTCACAATGTGGCGATTTCCAAAGCATAAATGTGACTTCAGGACATGTTCATGTGCTGTGAGCTGCACTGCAGTTGCTTTCTTCCCTCAGTGTACTCAGTCCATCTGGTACTTTAGGAAATAGCTTCTCCGTTTGTTACTGAAGTTGCTGGGTTTCCCTGCAGGTAAATCTGCTCTTCACTGGGCTGCTGCTGTCAACAATGTGGAAGCAACACTAGTGCTGCTGAAAAATGGGGCCAACAGAGACATGCAGGATAACAAGGTACGGTCTGGGTGTGCTCAGCGTGGCTGTGCTTCCTAATTCAAAGCATCTTTTTGTTGTTGGTAGTGAACCAAGTTCAGATTTTCTAAACTGGGTCCTCGCTGCAGGTCTTCCGGACCTAGACTGCAACTGGAACTCTCCCCAAGTACTGGGTGTCTTGTAGGATTTCTGATATGGGAGAGCAGTTCTCTCCCTTGTTTGGCCAAGTCGTGGGTAGCAGTGCTGTCCTGCTTTTCTTGCAGGAAAGGAATGCAATACACAGGCAACCGTGTGTGAGAGCACCAGGGCGAAGTGCTGCTGGTGTCAAGCAGCTGGGTTCCAGTTAACAGGCACAGGTTGGGCAGCACAGCAGCAGTTGGATCCTGTCACATTTCCAAGGCGCTCAGTGCCAGGTGGATGTGGGGAAGAAGCCCCTCTGTTTGAGAGACAGTCTGCACTGCACAGACCTCCTGTAGCTTCGCTCCTAGTTTTTGCTGTATCTTAGTCCTTGATTTCTTTCCTCTGCCTAGGTTTTCTTTTTTGGATTATTACGTATTGCTCAGTGGATTTTAGAGCTACCAACAAGCTGCAGTTTGTTACTGGGCTGGTTTAGTCGCTTGTACCTTTCCCTCATAGGGGTCAGTGGGAGAAAGGCACACAGCTCCTCCAAGGACCCGTGGCAGAATAGTGCGCTTCGCGGTGGGATGGTTTAGGCTGCGTGCTCCGCTGCCATCTATGAAATCTTCTCCTGTAATCTGCCTTTTTCAGTGGGCACCTCTCAGGATGGGCTGTTCTTGGAGACAGTTAATGGGACACAGAGCTTCCAAGTGTTGCCACACCGTTAAGGGCTTGTTAGCTGTAAGTCAGTCCCCCCATGCTGAAGCCGCTAAAGTATTTATTCCCTGTGTTTTCAGGAAGAGACGCCACTCTTCCTTGCTGCTCGAGAAGGCAGTTTCGAAGCAGCAAAAATCTTGCTGGACCACTTTGCCAATCGAGACATCACGGACCACATGGACCGCCTGCCCCGCGATGTGGCCCAGGACCGGATGCACCATGACATAGTGCAGCTTCTCAACGAGTACAATGTGGCACACAGCCCCGCTGGGCACCCCGGTGCCATGCTGAACTCTGCCCTCTCCCCGGTCATCTGTGGCCCAAATAGGTCCTTCCTCAATCTGAAGCACGCTTCCTTAAGCAAGAAGTCACGAAAACCGAATGCCAAAGGCATTATGCCCACAAACCTCACCAAAGATGCAAAGAGGAGAAGGAAGAAGTCCCTCAGTGAGGGCAAAGGGCAGTTTTCAGAGAGCTCGGTGACCCTGTCACCAGTTGATTCCCTAGAATCGCCACATGCTTTTGCATCCGAACCAACATCGTCTCCCGTGATGCCATCGCCGGGGGTGTTACACTCGTCGCCCAGCTCGCTGCTGACTGCTCCGTCGGTGCAGGCCGCGCACACCATGTCCTTCTCCAACCTCCACGAGATGCAGCCCTTAGGACGCGGGTCTGGCACGGTGCTCCCGTCCGTCAGCCAGCTGCTTTCGCAGCACAGAACCACCCCTCCTAACAGCGGGCTTGGCAGGCTCCGGCCAGCCGACGTTTCCACCGAGTGGATGAACCGTATGGAGGTGAACGAGTCCCAGTACAACGAAATGTTTGGCATGGTGCCGCAGGTGATGCATTCGCACCCCAGCGTGTCTCAGCAGAGTGGATTGGTTCAAGCAGATACAAAGCACATGGGAGTTTCCAGGGAGTCTCTGCCCCCTATCATGACTTTCCAGCTGGTTCCCAAGGGTGGCATAAACCAGCAAGCACTGCCGCAGCAGGCCCAGTCAAACTGCGCTCAGAACATGGCTGGGCCTCTTAGCTCCATGTACCAGATACCGGATTTAGCTCAGCTGCCCAGCGCCTCGTTCTCCATGGCTGCCATCCCTCAGCAGGACGGGCAGGTGGCTCAGACGGTCCTCCCAGCTTACCACCAGTTCCAGAGCTCGATGGGGAAGTACCCCACGCCTCCCTCACAGCACAGCTGCTACTCCTCGGCCACAGAACGGACTCCTAGCCACAACCGGCACTTACAAGGGGAGCACCCATACCTGACTCCATCGCCCGAATCTCCAGACCAGTGGTCAAGCTCCTCCCCACACTCTGCCTCTGACTGGTCTGATGTGGCAACCAGTCCCAGTAACAACCAGCGTGGGCCAGCGGCCGCTCACATGACAGAGCAGCAGCGGAACAACATGCAGGTGTATGCCTGAAGGCTGGCCAAGGTGAAGCCCGATTAAAGCGGACTCCAGAACTCATGAAGGTCTTCCAGGATGGAAATGAAGAACCATTTTAGTATCCAAGAGTCTTAATGAGCCCAGGCTGTTTTTTCCTTGGAGGGACTGTGGTCGCTGTGGGCTTGTATGCTTTTATGCTAAACAGAGAACTGTAGAAGCTGGTGACGGAGAAGGCCGGCTGGGTCACTTCTAACCGACACCCATGCACCTTGGATGTGATTGCTGTCTGCACTGGATTCTCCAGCCTGCTCTTAAATCTGTTCCACCATTTCTTTGGGGAGACAGCTCTTCAGCTTAATACATCTCATGGTCGTTTCTCCAGAAATTAAACCAGCTTTGTATCCTTATTTTGTTACTCCTCCTGTTACCCACGTAACTTCTCTCTGAAGCACCTTCTACTAGTTCTCCTCGAGTTCAAGTTGCCTTGCCTTGTCTTGACACAGCTCAGAGCTGCACCCGCGTTCCTAGACCCCTCCTTCCCTCGGCTGCTCTTGCTCAGCAAGCTAGCCGGACTTCCCAAAACACCTGCAGGTCAAGTGACACCTTCTGTCATGCAGCTTCACCCTTCCCTCTTCAAGTCTTTTGTCTTATACAGACCCACTAACACCCCTTAGTGTTCTCACTGCCTGCCCCCCCCAGGTATTATGAGATTATATAGACATATAGTCTTCCCCTAGGTCTTTCCCCCCCAAAAAAAAAACGCTGGTCTGACCTGGTCTTCCCTCCGTGGTGACCTGTAGGCACATCTCTCTCGAGTTGTATGTCTTCCCCGAGACACACCTGACCGTTTTGACACACTACCCTCCCTGTCCCCCCATCCTGCCAGGTGTGTCCGTGACTGCCTTCACGGGCTCCCATGCCGGAAGAGATGCCCTGCAACCGACACAGGCCTTTTGGGAAGCTCTCGGGATGCGCATGAGTGTTTCAGAACCTGATGACAGACGCTCCCAGTGTTCTTGCACAGTACTCCCCTCCCCTCCATCCAAGGGTGGCTGTGTCCTGTCCTCCAGATAACATATGCTGCCTCTTTGTGGTATTATTAAGAAGTGTCAAGGATGTCATTAAGTGTTTGCAGCACGTCTCCTCCTGCGTCAGGAATGGCATCCAGCCCTTTGAAAATTGTCCCTTTCACTTCAGCCCTGGGACAAGGCTGCCTTGTCTTCCTCTCCCAACAGGGAGGCTGCAGCGCTGACTCCCAAGCAGGCTTCCAGCCGCAGCAGTGTGCCTGAAACCAGGAGCTGGGCTTAAGCAGCAGACCAAAAAGCTTGGACACCGTTGCCTAATGCTGTTTGGTTAACAGGTTTGGGGCTGTCCTCTGCACTCAGCTTCAGCCTGTACCGAGATTTCCCGACTGAGGTGCCTGACGTGCTCTGTGGGGTGGTGGTGCCATTTGTGCTGCGGTTCCCCCAGTATTTTCGGAGTTACGGAAGCCAGCTGTCACTGACCTTAGGCAAACAGCCGCTCTTTCTGCTTTCCGCAAGAGTAGCGCTTCCCTGAAGGGCTCTGAACCAGTCAGCAGCCGAAGCGAACACTTGTGGGGGTGGTTTGCTCCTACCTCTTCGGGGGAACCCTGCAGACACATGTTCCAAAGAGATCGGGGCTGTCGGCTGCCGCTAAAGGACAGAGAACGCCGCTCCCCTCCAAGCAGCGGCCATTCAGCATCCTACCATGTACAGTATTTTCTCTGATGTTTCTTTCCATTCTAATCAAAAGTAAAAGCTTTTTAATATTTTTTTTTTTTGATTCTACTCAATGGTACATGAAGGCAGGGCCTCAGAAGGAGCTGGTTCACGGGGCCATTGTTTTGGGCTGAAGTTTTTAATTCTGAAGTTACTGCTTTTTACGACGCACAGAGCATTCCCCGGCACGCTCGCTGCAGTGTGTCCTGTGAAGCTGAGCTGCAACCAACTCAGATCTCCAGGCAGGAGCCTGCAAGCTCCTGGAGGTCTGTCCAGGTACATGTTTCACTGCAAATAATGAAGTGTTGCTACATCGATGCTAAAGAAACAAAGGGCTTTTCCTTGTTAGCCCCAAATAACCAAGTGCCTTTTTATATATGTGGCTACCTTTTACAAGATGAGTGCTTTCTGTGGAATGAAGCCAGTTTCGTGCCTGGCGTGTTAATATGATGGCCCTCTGCCTTTTTTTTTTTTTTTTTTAACTACTTGTAAAGATAATATCTCCTTAAGGTGGTATTTTATCTCATAAGTTGTAGAGTAACCATTCACACAGCAGCATTTTCCTACATTAATAATGGAAAATATTTGCTTATTTTTACATTTTTTATAAAAGTCTTTTATGAAAATAGTTGCTGCAAAATGTATAAGCAATTTTTATCCCCAGAATAAAGAGTATGTGCCCAGTGTCTGTGTGCTGCTGTTTTTGTTTGTCTTCCCAGCTACCGTGGCACAGCCACTGGATTATAAAATGATTCGTTGGTGTTCAGTAGCTGTTGAGGCCTCTGACAAGGGAGGGCTTGGTGGGACCTCCACAGTCCGTGTCGGGAAGAGAGCTGCTGGGGATCACGGGCGCTCTGTCCTGTGGCTCGGCAGCGCACGGACCCCAGCGCTTCGCTCCGTCCCGGGGAGCTGTCCCTGGGCGCTGAAAGCAGCCTGGCTCGGGCGTAGCAGGAGGATTCGGGGTGTCTTGGTTAGCTGGGCCAGGGGGGCAGGAACCAGCAGCCAAGCAGCTGGGCATAATGGGAAGGATGGGGAGGGAGTGGGATGGATGGGGCCCTTCTGAGATGCTGTGAATAAGAGCTCTTGCTTGCCTGGGAGTCTGGGAGCTGGAGAAGGGCTGCGGCTTCTGGAAAGGTGGTGAGCAAGTGTGGGTGAGGCAGTGGTTAGTGGAGGCGTGTATTCGCTTGCCCTTCCAGGTCCTGCTTGCTTCGCTGGGCTGCTTGCTGTTCTTCCAGCTGGGAGGAGGACCCTCATCCTTGGAGCTGAGGCTGCCTCCCTGGCTTTGGCTTGGCACCTGATGCATGAAGATGCGTGATTCTCCAGCCTCTGAACTGGCATCGCAGCTCCTCCTTCGCTGTTTTCAGACTGGAAAAGTTCAACTTGAACAGGGAGAGAATGAACTGAGGATGGCTGCCGTGCTGGATTTTGAGCAGGGAGCTGCCATGAAGCCTTGGGCCTCACTAGTGCTCCCCGGGCTGGTTTCCAGCTCTCGCCACAGTCTCGGATGGAGCTGGTAGCTGAATTATGCTGCCTAGCAGGGATAAAGCTGCCGGGGGCATTTTAAGGGTTTAATATTCAAACAGTGCAGTTCCTTTATCTTCTAGTAGAGCCAGCTTGGCAAGTACAAACCTCCGGGAGGCTTTCATCCATGTTCTCTCACAGGTTGCACATCTGTGCCAAAGTTTAGCGAGCTCTGCTGTGGCCCTGGCGCAGCTGTGCCGATGCTCAGGCTGAGACTTGAAACTGCATCTCCTCGGGGACGGCACATGCCTCCTCCCCTGCCTGGGATGGCGAGGGGCTTGTGGAAACTCGTGTTGCATCCAAGTGAGCCGAACTGAACCAGCCAGGCGGGGAGCTGGGGCGTCCCGTGTCTAACTGAGGGGTGGTGCAGTAGCCTTGGGCTCCTGTGGGGAATATTTTCATGGTTTTTCATAAAACAAGGGTAGAGTCCTGTCTTCTGGGGGGTTGCTGTGTGTGAGGGGTGTCCCCATTTGTTGGAGCTGGCTGGTCTCAGTAAGGTGGTTTCTTTCCAGAGACAGGGTAGCAGGCAGCAGCTGTGTCTGGATACAAGGTGGCTTTACCTGTTTGATCCCTGAGAGTGCCTGGCAAGCCGGCACCTGAGGTCTTGGGAAGCAGCAGCAGCTCTATCCCAGCTGCGTGGGTGAAGAGATGGGTCTGATCCTCCTCCCTGCCCGGGGCGAGAGCCAGACCTGCCTCTGCATGCTGCCATGGAGCTGCGCCCTGTGGGGTGTAGCAGCTCTGGCTGGCTGCGTGTTTCGGCAAAGGAGCGGTGGGACATCCCTGGGGGACGCAGCTGGAGCCTGACAGCCAGAACACCTTCAGCCGGCTCCCAGCCCCCTGTGCTGGGGGTAACGGGGCTCAGCTCCGGGGCTGGAGCCCTGGGTGGCTCCCGGTGGCCTCCTCCAGGGGTCTCCGGGAGGGCTGGGGGAAGGAGCACCGGGCAGCAGGTGTGGCTGGCAGCAGCAGGGTGCTGGGCAGGAGCTGGCAGCTTTGCAGGAGGCCACGGGGCTGGGACCGGCAGCGGGAAGAGCTTTCAAAGCTGCTTTGGTGTGCTAGGAGCCAGGGAAGTCCTGCTGCAGAGCAGCGCTCAAAGCAGTGAGGTGGATGAGCTTCAGCTCCCCGGCACCGGTGCAAGCGGGCACCCCGGTGAGCACGAGGGCCAGGGAAGGCTGTGCCCGACCTCGCCAAAGGGCTCCGGCTGCTGGGGCCGGGGGCTGCCCCCTCTGCGGCTCCGTGCCAGCACCAGCCTCCCCCGGTACCCCCCATGGGGCAGGGGCAGTGGGTGGCTGCTGCTGCACCACCTGCTCCATCCCTCCTGGAGGGACACAGTGATGAAGCCCTGCGTCACTGCCAGGTGCAGGGGCCCGGGCACCCCCGCTGCTATCTGATGGCACCCGCCAGCCCCTGGCCGCAGGCTGTTCCCACATCCCTGTGTTCTGCATCCTGCTGACAAACATCCCCCGGCAGTTCAAACAAGGGTGGTGTGTGGGTGACGCACGGCGGAGCTGCCGGGGTGTGGGGCCCGGCTGGCTGCTGTCCCTCGGCCGGGGACACGGGCAAGACCAGCGAGTGGTACCCACGGCCCGGCCGCTCGCGGCAGGGATGCTCCAGCCGGGATCAGGGCAGTCTTCCCCTGGGGCTCACCCCTGCCAGCCCCCCGGAGCAGTCAGGGCTGGGTCAGTGGGCATTCCTGCCCGGTGCCAGGCTGCTCTCTGCTGCAAGATTATCTCTGTGTCTTCGTTGGTAATTAATGGTAATTGCAGGGGGTTTATTGACCAACTAGGAGAGGTTCTTCCTGTCTTTTCTGGAGGGACGTGGAATGCAAACAAAATAGAGATCTGGGCAGCTTTCCAGCCAGGTGGAGGGATTCCAGTAGGATTTTTATGGTGGGAATCACCTGAGCTTGGGCAAACAGTGATGCTGGTGAGCACTGGGCTATAAAGGGCAGCTCCTCTCCTGGTGATCCAGGAGAAGTCCTTATTCCTCACCATCTCCGGACAGCAGGTGAGGAAGGGGACACTCACTGGGTGGCCGGGGCCTCGGCGTGCTCCAGGGTGGCTCGTGGGTTGAGCAGGAGCCAGTCCCAGCCCTGGCAGATCCTGGGGGAGCTGAGCGCTGCCCTTGCTGGATGGGGCAGGCTGCAACAATGCAATTTCCAGCCCCGCATTGACTTTTGTTGCTGCTTCTTTGAGGGGAAGATGAGCTGAGTCTGCAAATCAGCCCCAGTGCCCAGGGATTAGCCCAGATAAAGGGGATCTGCACTGATGTGGACGATTTGCATCCCCAGCCTGGCAGCCCTGTGAGCTTGGGGGGTGAGAGCGATGCTGTGCACGTAGTCCTTGCAGCCCTACCGGCCCTGGCCCTGCCTGTGCTGCAGCTGCTGCCACCCGGTGCCAGGGCATGGCATGTGGCCATGGCAGCACTCCCCCCATGTCCCCGCAGAGCAGCTTGGCTCACCCAGATGCCTCCCACCAAGGCTGGGACCAGTGGGGCCAGGACCCCCTGCTGCCAATGTGAGCTGGGGACCCCGAGCCGTGCCTGGGAAAAGGGGTGCAGGCACAGGGCAGTGACCTGTGCCAGGGAGGGGAGAGGGATGCACAGTCTCCAGGACTGCCATCCCCTCCAGCCAGCTGAAAGGGGCCGGATTCAGTCCACAGCAGGGTGGGTTTGCACCCTCTGGGCACAGGCAGCATCCCCTGTCCCTGAGGGACCTGGCATCACCCCCTGAGCTTTTACAGGGGGCACTTCCAGGAGCAAGGAGGATGGTGGCAGTGGCCAGATTCACCCTCGTGCTGCTGGGCTGCGTGGGGCTCCTGTGGCCAGCCGGTGAGTCCCACCACTCGGGGGGCAGCTGCTCGCCCAGCTGGGCCGGGAGGGAGCCACGCTCCTCTCCAGCTGGCCATGCCAGCCGCCCCCCATCCCGCCGTGCCGCCCTCCCTCCG
Organism: Falco punctatus; assembly: GCF_963210335.1. NCBI lineage: Eukaryota > Metazoa > Chordata > Aves > Falconiformes > Falconidae > Falco > Falco punctatus. The sequence goes on from NC_137591.1 coordinate 26,543,254, forward strand.
CAGGTGCCCGGTACATAGACTACTGCCCCAAGGGCTGGTATTACTACAAGCTCAACTGCTTCAAGTATTTCAGTCAGCTCCGGAGCTGGGACGAGGCTGAGGTAAGACTGCTGGGGTACCCAGGCGGCCGGGGACCCCCCATGTCCCTGGGGTGCCTGGTCAGTGACGGCTGTCCCTGCAGCGGCAGTGCCAGGCCAGCCACGCCAGCGCCCACCTGGCCTGGGTGGAGGAGCCCAAGGAGGCAGCCACCCTGCAGAGGGTCATCTCCTACTACCAGCGCGTGCAGCCCGTCTGGCTCGGCCTCCGCTACGGGCAGGAGGTGAGGTGGGGGGCGGGGGGGGGAGGGCAGGGGGCGGGGGGCAGGGGCAGCCTCTGACCCCCCTCGCCCTGCACAGAGCCAGGCCTGGCAGTGGGTGAGTGGGGACAAGTACAGCGTCGCCAGTGGGCTGGCTCGGAGCGGTGCCCACAGTGGCACCTGCGGCATGCTGACCCATCTCAGCGGTGAGTGCCCGGACCCCACCGCCACTTCCAGCGCTAGCTCTTGGACAGCATCCCTCCTCCTCCTCCTCCTCCTCCTCCTGCTCCTCTGGGCCCTGTCCCCTCCAGGGGCTGCGGTGGGCAGAGCTGGTGCCCCTGCCCTCGCCGCTGCCCCCGCCAACCCCCAGCCCATCTCTCCATCAGGCTTCACCCTGTGGTCCAGCGCCGACTGCTCCCAGCGCCATCACTACGTCTGCAAGTTCAGCCCCGTGCACTGAGCACGGCCCTGGGGCCTGGGGGGGACCCCACACCAGCGACGCTCCCCTCCTGCCACCTCTGCTCTTCTCCCCCCACTTCCTAAAAATACATCTATAAAAAAAGAAGCATGCAAGTGCTGTGTGAGCTCTGTGCTGCTGCAAAGCCTTGGGCTGCTCCGGGCAAGGGAGAGGCAGGTGCTGCCGTGGCTCCCGGGTTCCCTGGCTCCCGGGGGCTTGGGCAGTGCCGGTGCCAGCGGAGCTGCTTGGGGGTGAGCTCCCGGGAGCCGTGGGGCCAGTGGCTCTCCCAGTCGGGTGCTGGTGTTTGCTCACCCCCAGCCCTCTGGTGCCAAATGGGACAGGTGTCCCTGGGGTGCAAAGTGCATGGACAGGGGTGTCCCCAGGGTGCCGGTGTCAAGATGTGGGGCACAGACATGGGTGGGGATGGGAGCTGGCATGGGGGTGCAGGCATGGGGATGGGTGCCCCCCGCCCCCTGCAGACAGCTCCACGGGGGTCCGGGGGCTGCGATGCTGCCCTGTGGCCATGTTGACAGCAGCAGCGAGACCAAAGGTCCGTTCTGGTGTCACCGCAGTGTTGCCACAGGCATCACGTGGCTGTTTACTCTGCTATTTTGAAGATGGCTCTGCCCCCACCCAGCTCATGGTATTTTTCGCCCCCGGAGCTGCGGCACGTGATGGAGGTGGACCGCTTCCCAGGTGGCACGGATGGTGGTGGCACCACAGCCGAAGCTGCCCTCTGCTCCCTCCCCAGGACAGCCGGGGAGGCCACGCAGCACCTTGCACCAGCCGCAGTGACCGCAGCTGTGCCAGCCAGGCACCGGGGCTGCCACCAGCCCTTGGCACGGGGAGCAGGGGCTGCAGGACAGCCCGTCCCGCTGCTTGGCCCCAGCTCCGGCTGAGCATGTCCCCGGGGTTTGGGGCATGAGACAGAGACATCTTGCAAGTTTCCCCCTCCAAAGCCAGCGCTTGCTCTGCCGGCCCTGTCGCGTTGGCTGGCGCTTGGTGACCTTTGAGCGCTGGGGTCTGGCGGGCTGATAAGGGCCAGGAGGGCTGTGCCGTGCCACCCACGCAGTTTATAAAAGCACCACACAAGGCCCATCCTGCTGTCTGTCCTGCTGTCTGTCCCTCCGTTCCTGCAGCGGCCGGGGTGAAGATGCTGCGCTTGGTCGGCCGCGCCGCACGCTGCTGGGGGGCAAGGCAGGCACCGCCAGGGCCAGAGCGGGCAGCCCATGGGACCCAGCACTCCATGCCCACGCAGAGAGCATGGTGAGCACCCACGCGGGTCGGGGGGTGTGGAAGCATAACTTGGGGGGGGGGGGAGGTGGAGAGCTGGCAGCGCTCTTAAACCTTGCTGGGGAAGGGCATGCTCTCCCTCCTCCCCACAGCGTTGCTGGGCACAGGGAACCTGCAGAGATTTGGGGTGCTGGTGGCCTGGGGTGCTCGCTGGTGGCATCTCCCCAGGGCCACCGCCTGTCCCCGAGGCTTGGGGCTGCCGCAAGACTGTCGCCGCTCCCTCTGCCCAGCAGCCTCTCCAGTGGTGCCGGGACGGGTGCCTGGCCCAAGGACGTGGGCATCCTGGCGCTGGAGGTGTACTTCCCTGCCCAGTACGTGGAGCAGGAGGAGCTGGAGCGGTACGATGGCGTTGAGGCCGGCAAGTACACACGGGGCTTGGGCCAGCAGCAGATGGGCTTCTGCGCCGCCCATGAAGACATCAACTCCCTGTGCCTGACGGTGGTGCAGCGGCTGGTGGAGCGCGGGCGCCTCTCCTGGGATGCCATCGGCCGCCTGGAGGTGGGCACCGAGACTGTCATCGACAAGTCCAAGGCTGTCAAGACCGTCCTTATGCAGCTTTTCCATGACTCGGGCAACACTGATGTGGAGGGCATCGACACCACCAACGCCTGTTACGGGGGCACGGCCTCGCTCTTCAATGCAGCTGCCTGGGTGGAGTCCAGCGCCTGGGATGGTGGGTGCGGGTGTTGGGTGGGTGCTGTGGGATGGGGGAAGGAGGCTGGAGGTGGCCCCAAACCCAAAGATCCTCCAGCAAGCCTCAAAGGGAGCTGCTGCCCCTCCAGGCTCTCCATCACTCCTGTTTCTTGCCTGCCTTCTCCATGACACCCGGCAGTGCAGGGATGGGTGGGAGCACACAAAGGCCACAGAATGGACTCTTCCACCCGCTGACAGCCCCACTGTCCTTCTTCAGGTCGCTATGCTGTGGTGGTGTGTGGGGACATCGCTGTCTATGCCACGGGGAACGCACGGCCCACGGGAGGTGCCGGTGCCATCGCCATGCTGGTAGGACCCAACGCCCCGCTGGTGCTGGAGAGAGGTTGGTGTCATGAGGCCCTGGGGATAGCGAGCTGATGGGTGCTGTCCCTGGGGGGTATATAACCATGTCCCAGCCTTGGACAGGGCTGCTCAGCCCCAGCAGCACCGGCTCTGCCAGCCCCAGTAGCTGGGTACCCCAGGATCCCAGCCAGTCACATCCCTGTGGGCACCGCGGAGCAATGCAAGGAGGCTGGTGGATGCTGGGACTGGCATGGCAGGCAGCACCTATGGGTGCTTGCCATCTGGCTGGGACTCCTGGATGCTCCCTGAGAGCTGCCTCTCCCTGTGCCCCCAGGCCTGCGAGGAACCCACATGGAGCACGCCTACGACTTCTACAAGCCAGACCTGTCCTCTGAGTACCCGGTGGTGGACGGGCAGCTCTCCATCCAGTGCTACCTGCGGGCGCTGGACCGCTGCTATGCCGTGTACCGCCGGAAGGCAGAGAGCCAGTGGCAGCAGGGTAAGCAGTGGCTCCCCCGGGGCGCCCATGCCATCCCACCAGATGCTGACAGCCCCACGTTGCCTTCCAGCGGGCATCCAGCGGCCCTTCACCCTCGACGACTTCAAGTTCATCATCTTCCACACACCCTTCTGCAAGCTGGTGCAGAAGTCTGTGGGGCGGCTGCTGCTGAATGACTTCTTGGCCACCCCCAACCCCGACACGGCCACCGGCCTCTACAAGGGGCTTCAGCCCTTTCGGTGGGTCCCTGCGCCGTGTCCCCTGTCCCCCAGCCTGGCTGGGGATGTGCCCATGTGGGGTTTGAGCTGGCCTCTCTCTGGGCAGCGGTGTGAAGCTGGAGGACACCTACACCAGCAAGGAGGTGGAGAAGGCGTTCCAGGCGGCCAGCCAGGACATCTTCAACAAGAAGACCAAGCCCTCCCTGCTCCTCTCCTCACGTAACGGCAACATGTACACACCATCCATGTACGGCTGCCTGGCCTCCCTCCTGGCACAGTGAGTCCCCACAAAAGCTGTCTCGGGGCGGTGGGGAGCTCATCTCAGGGAGGGCAGCCCCTGGCTTGGCTGGCTGGGGGCGGCAGGCATAGGCACACACCCTCCCCCTGCCACCTCCAGCAGAGATCTGACACTTTCATTGCATGTAGCCCCTGGCATGGATGTGTCCCATTCCACGCCGCCTCCCTGCCAACCTTTCCATCTCGGCTCGCTGGAGCTGGGTTGGCACATAAAGCCCTTCTGTTGGTGCTGAGGGATGAAAATCCCTTTGTTGTGCCCAACAGAATGGCTGATCCCACGGTGAAGGAGCCGTGAGAATGGCCTGGCACTGGTGGCATAAAGAAAGCCTCAGCAATGTGGCCCCGATGCCAGCACACCCTGGCCTGCAAAGGGGGCAGGGGGCAGCCCCAAATTCCCTCTGACACCCCTAACCCCTTGCTGCAGGTCCTCAGCACGGGACCTGGCTGGGTCCCGGATCGGTGCCTTCTCCTACGGCTCGGGGCTGGCTGCCAGCATGTTCTCCCTCCGCGTCTCACAGGATGCAGCCCCAGGTGAGCTCCATGGGAAAGGGGGGCTGGGAGGGGAGGGTGGCATGGAGCTGTGGGGCTGGGGCCACCAGCAGCACCATCTCACCCCGGGGGTGCCCACGGCCAGGCTCACCCCTGGACAAGCTGATCTCCAGCCTGGCTGACCTGCCGGCTCGCCTGGATGCCCGCAAGCGCGTGGCCCCGCAGGACTTCGCCGAGATCATGAAGCGGCGGGAGGAAACCCATCACTTAGGTGAGCAGGCCCGGGGGATGTGACACCCCTCCGCTGGGAGCCCACGGCCCTCCTGAGCATGACCACCCTCTCCCCGCAGCCGACCACGCTCCCCATGGCTCCCAGGCAGACCTCTTCCCTGGCACCTGGTACCTGACGCGGGTGGATGCCAAGTACCGCCGGGAATATGCCAGGAAGCCTGTCTAGGGGGGACCAGAGTGGTGAGCTCCGGGGAAGGGGATGCTCTTTCCCACCAGCATCCCTGCTTACCCCCAAATCTGGGGATGGCCTCTGTAGGGGAACCTCACTTTGGATGGCTGGGAAGCGGCCAGCAGCACCTCGGGCCCTGGAGCTGGTGGAGACAACGGCGTTTCCCGCAAACACCTCGGTGGCACAAGGGAATAAAGGCGCGGATGAGACGGAGCAGCAGCCTGGCTCTGGCTCCTGGGCATGAGTGGTCCCCTCTCACCCCGGGGCCCTTCCCTCAGCCACAGCAGGGCTGGATCGTGGCCGCTTACGGATCTATCCCATGGGCACCCAGCGTGGCCACCTGTCCTGTTGGACACGTGCCTCAGGACCCCCGATTTCCCCAGGACAGGAGCATGCCCGTACATTTTGTGGGAGCCAAGTAAACCCCAGCTCTGGGGTCTGGGGGTGGGAAGATGCCATTTTCCTTGTGACATCGGCAAATTGAAACATCCCCATGGGAAAACCCAGGGGACAGGAGGGTGCAGGCGATGCCGGGGCTCACAGGAAGGCTCAGCTCCCTTGGAGCACTGCCTGCTCTCTGGGCCACGTCCCCGCATGGGACCATGGCCAGAGGGGACCTTGGCGGGGCTGCAGCAGCTGTGGAGACCTTTGCACCCTTAAGCAAACAGCAGCAGGGCTGGGGGGTGGTGGGGGCCGGAGATTTGGGGAGGGAAGTTTGGAGTCAAGGACAAGGGACCGCACAGACAGGCATCACACACGCTCCCCTTCTGGACCCTTTATTGAGTGTGGGGCCACCCCAAGCCCAGCGTGGGGGCCGGGGGTGGCCGGGTGGAATGCTCTCCCAGCTTGGGTGGTGGGGTCCAGGTGCTGCAGCTGTGGGGAGAGCCCCTGCTGGTGGTCAGGGGCTACAGGTGGAGCTGGAAGACCTCCATGGTGCGTGGTTTCAACTCGCTGAGGTCGGACAAAGGGGCTGAGAGCCCGACGACACTCCACTGCTCCCCTGCCACCGTGCTGGAGCTGTGGTAGGACTGGAGCTGGACGCCCACCTTCCCCAGCAGCCCTGGAGAGGAGGAGAGGGGTTAGGGGCCACCGGCTGCCCCCCCCGCCCCAGCACCCAGCAGGGCTCTGCCCATCCCGACACCCTGCAAAAGGTCCACAATGCCATCTCTTCCCCCCACCCCAAGTCTTTTGCTCCACACCCCCCAACCCCCTGCCCAAGCTCCCCGCCCAGCCTTGATCCCTGTCTCTTCATGCAGCACCCGCTCCCTCCCTGCTGCAGCCGGGGCCCAGCTCCAGAGCAGAGGCAGGGTCCCCCCAGGGCTGCGCCCCCCCTGCTCGGGGCCGATGCCAGGAGCTCACCGGCAAGCGCGGGCAGAGCACCAGGCTCGGTGGCTTTGGCTCTGTAGATGAGGAGAGGGCCAGCCAGCGGGGCCGGCTGCTTGAAGGTGGCCCCGTTGAGCTCCCGCAGCACCGGGGTGCTGCCCTGCACTGTCCCCGCCGCGCGGTGTGGGGTGCCCTGCAGGGACACCTGCAGCAAGCCGGTGCTGCCGTCGGGCTCAGGGGCCACGTGGCCGTGGGTGGTTGTGACCTGCCGGAGAGACGTGGCCGCTCAGTGCCCAGGTCCTGTGCGCAGCGGGGCGGAGGGAGGGGGTGTCTTCAGAGGCACCTCGGGGACGCCTCCCCAGCCTGAGAGCTGCATTAGCAGCCCACGGGGTGACCCCAGGCTCAGACCACTTGGTGGGCAAGGACAGGGTCTGGGTGCACCAGGCTTGGTGTGCAGAGCCACGGGTGTCCACGCACCTTCAGCCCAGCCTCCTGGGCCAGCAGCAGGGCATTCACCAGGGTCACCTCCTTCTGTGTCCCTCCAGCCAGCATGCCTGCAGCCACGGCAGGCGTCAGGTAGCTCCCGGCCTCCTGCAGGGGTGTTCCTGGGGTGCAGGGAGGAGGCAGAAGGTGGGTGGCCCAGCAGCAGAGAGGTCAGCCTGCACTGGACTGGCAAGCTGGGCTGCTCCTTCCACCCACCCACGCATACGCCCATCCTTGCTGCCATCCTCCCACCCACACATCCCTACACCCATCCCTACTCCCACCCACCCACCCACCCATCCATACCCCCGCCCCCCCGCCATCCTCCCATCCCGCTGCCAACCACCCTCCTGGCCATCCCTCCTGGCCGCCCTCCCATCCCCGCTCCCACATGCCCATCCCAGCGGGTCCCCGCACACCCTGCTGCATTGCCCACCCATCGGGGTCCTTGCACCCAGGCACAGGGCGCAGCCCCCCAGCTCACCTAGGGTGCAGACCTGCACGCTGCCCTGTGCTTGCTTGCCCTCAGCGTGCAGCAGTGTGCCCAGGGCTCTGGCCAGGGCAATCCAGGGCTTCATCTGGGGTGCAAAAGCCTTGCTGAGAGCCTGCCCGTTAACCTGCAAGGAAGACCAGGGCAATGAGAACTTGCCAGTGAGCACACAGGGTTTCCCCCAATGTTTTATGGATGGGGAAACTGAGGCATGGAGGTCAGGTGCCCAGCGGGGGGACTCACTGTGCCAGCCAGCCCCTTCCCTGTGGCCATGTCCACGATCTGCATGGCGATCTCCTTGCCGCAGCGGCTCTGTGCCTCGCGTGTGCTGGCACCCAGGTGTGGGCAGCAGATGACGTTGGGGTGGTTCACTAGGTCACGGTCCTTCGGGGGCTCCTGCCGACCCATCCCATACAGCCATCAGGCCCTGGCACCCACCTGGGAGCCCCAGAGGGGGGCACGTACCCCCCATCCCTTGCCAGGAGGGAAACAAGGGAGGGCTTTGCTAGGCTGCCCTGGCCTGGCTCGGGCAGAATTACGGTGACGCTGAGACAAAGCCAGGCACAGGGACCCCCGCAGCCCTGCTCACCTGCGTGAAGACATCGAGGGCAGCCCCGCCGCACTGCCCCGACTGCAGCGCCCGCAGCAGCGCACCCTCGTCCACGATGCCGCCACGGGCACAGTTCACCACCTGCACGCCACGGCGGCACTTGGCGAAGGTACTGTCATTGAGGAGCCCTGCAGAGGGGTGCTGTCAGTACCAGGGCTGCCCCGGTTCTCCTGCAAAGCCCCCCCTGCCAGCGCCCAGCCCATACCCGTGGTGGAGGGCAGCAGTGGGGTGTGCACTGTGATGAAGTCGCAGCGGGGCCAGATCTGCTCCAGTGGCAGCTGCTCCACGCCGAAGGCAGCCGAGGCTTCGGGGGTGATGATGGGGTCGTACCCTATGGTCTGAGGCAGCGCGGACGCTCGCTCCTGCAGCCTGGCACCATGCCCATGGCCAGGGCAGGGGGCCTCCGCCTCCGCATCGCTCCTCCCTGCCCCAGCTCCTTACCTTCATGCCGAAAGCCTGCATGCGAGTGGCTACCTCCCTGCCGATGCGCCCCAGCCCCAGCACAGCCAGTGTCTTCCCGTTCAGCTCCATGCCCATGTACTAGGGCACAAAGCAGGGAGTGAGCGAGCCCACTCCATGCAGGCACCCGCCGCCCCATCCTGCCCCAGGCACCCACCTCCTACCTTCTTACGGTCCCACTTGCCCTCCTTCATGGAGGCAGCTGCCTGCGGGATCTGCCTAAAAGGGGAGGCCACAGTCAGCGCATGGGCAGGGGACTGCGGGGCGCGCGGCCACCCCCAGTCCTGCCCTGTGCTCACCTGGCCAAGCAGAGGATCATCCCACAGGTGAGCTCAGCGGCACTGAGGCTGTTCCCAGTGGGTGTGCTGGGGATGGAGAGTGGTGTCACCGGCATGACATCCCCGGGCCGATGGGGTCTGCACCCCGTGAGGCTGGAGACCCGCAGGGGGGTGCCAGAGGTGTGGAGGGCACCCTGCCAAAGCCTCTCCTGCCCCCCCGGGAGCGCAGGCAGGGATGCCCCCTTACTCCTGCCCTTACTTCATGACCAGGACCCCCTTCCTGGTGGCCGCCTCCACGTCCACGTTGTCCACGCCGGTGCCCGCTCTGCCCACCACCTGCAGCCGCTGCGCCGCCTCCAGCACGTCGGCCGTGACTTTGGTGGCCGAGCGGACAATGAGGCCATCGCAATCCTGGGGCGGGGGACACAGACACGGCGCGTGGGACCGGGGCCGGGGCTGGCCCTGCCGGGGTGGTCCCAGGGGGGTGGCGCGTTGGGGACAGGCCGTGGGGCAGTGTGAAACCAGCCGGGCTCTTGCATCAGACGGAAGGCGGGGACCGGCCCCACCGGCCGAGGGGGGTCCGCTGCCATCCGGGACAGCTGGTGCCCAGCGGCACCCACCCACCCAGGCATCCACCCGTGGGCGCTCACCCGGATCTCCCGCAGCAGCTCCTCCTTGCTCAGGCCGGGCTTCTCCTGCACTCGGAGCCCGCCGGCCTGCAATATCTCCCGGCAGCAGGGGTCCAGGCTATCGCTGATCAGCACCTTCTGCAGCTTCCCCAGGGCCATGGCGGGCCGGGATGGGACGGGACGGGACGGGACGGGACGGGACGGGACGGGACGGGACGGGGATGGAACGGGACGGACCGGGATGCGGAGTCGGCTCCCTCCGCACGCCGCCGGGAGGCTGCTGCTGCCCGGCCGCCGCGCTAAAAGGGCTGCGAGCGGGGCACGTTTTTCGGGCTCATTGGGTCCCGTCTCCATGATCCCACCTCCTTCCCTTCCCCTCCCCGCCCCAGCCCGCCCCCCACCCCCCTCCGGAGGGAGGGAGGAAGTGGGGGGGAGCGGGGCGGGGGCTGTGCCGCAGCCCCACGGAGAGGGGAGGGGATGCCCCGGTAGGATCCCGTTGCCCCCCGGGCCGGGGAGCCACGAAACCGGGGGGAGCGGGTGTAGGGGGGTGTGTGTGTCAGCGTGTTCCCACCCCCCGTACCGCCGCCGTGCCTCAGTTTCCCCGCCCCGCACATCGCAGCAAGTGTGGCAGGAGGAGGATGGTGGTGGAGGCCCCTCAGCCCCTGGTGACCCCAGCCATGCCCTCCCAGCTCACTCAGGAATGGGAGTGCCCCGAACCCCACAGCCCAGAGGTGAGGCAGTGCCATGGCCCCTGCCCGCCCTGACATCGCGCCCGCTGTTGAGCAATGCCCTCGATAAGGGGCTGGGGGCACGGGGCCAGCCCTGGCCACCGGCTCCCAATGACGTGGGGTGCATGAGAGCCACCCAGCAAACGCCCTCCGTGGGGCAAGAGCCACGTGGCTGTGTCCAGTGACCTCGCAGGGGAAAGTGCTGGCCCCCAAGGTGGGACAGCATGGGGAACCCATGGGGCCAGGCACAGCCCCGTATGGTGGATGGCGAGGGATGGAGGGCGTCCCCTCGCTCATGGGACCAAACCCTCGCAGCGCAGCTGGACCGGACAGACCTGCCCATGGGTGAGCCAGGATCTGGCCCTTCTTGCCCACTGCTTTCCCTGCACAGGGTCCTGAACGGGACCGAGCCCTTCCCTGTCCTGTGCGTGCCCCAAGCAGCACGGCCGGACCAGACTGCCCTGTGTGAGAGCTGGGGTGGCCCCAGAGGCTGTTAAACCCACCCAAGCGATGGAGGTGCCCTGGCAGGTGGGAGGTGGCCGAGGTGGCTGCCCTTGCCATAGGCAGCATGCCTAAGGTGGGAGAGCCCAGCGCTACGTACACCCTGGCACTGCATACACCCCAGTGTGATGTACACCCAGGCACACAGGCACTACCTACACCCCGGTGCTACGTACACCGCAGGCACCGCCAGGGAACAATGGTGACGCCAGAGCGGGGAAAGTCCAGGGCAGCTGACACAGGGCAAGAGATGCGGTCAAGGGCAGTGGCTGGTGAAATCCCCAGCGGGGTCCCGAAATGGCCCCTCGGTGCAGCTGTGTCACCTGGGGACTGGGACAGGGCTCCCTCTCCACAGCCTCTGTCGTGGTGTGGGCTGGGGGCACCCACACTGTGGGCACCCTGCTGTGGGCCAGGACATGGCTGGGACACATGCCGTGGCTGAGAGAGGGCTTGGCAGCCCTGCAGCCCTTGGCACAGCCCTGCTGGCGGCATCAGCCTCCTTTAACCGGTAAGACCTTGCTGAAGGGGTGCACTGAGCCAGCATCCCGGCACCCTGCTCCCTGTGCCAGCACCGCCTGGGTTTGCCCAGCACCTCCGTACACCTCCATGGCCACTCTCCCACGCCTGTGGCCCTCTTGTGCAGGGGCCACCAGTGGCCAAACCACCGTGGCAGCGTGTTTGCCATCTTTTCCCAGCTGGCTGGTGCCCTCTTCTGGGGAGCAGCACTGGAGGTACAGCACCCCGGCACCCCAGCACCGTGGCACCCCAGCATCCCGCCCTCGCCGGGGACTTGCGGTGTGCTCTCTGGGTGGCAGTGCCAGCAGGGATGTCCCCCTCACCCCTGGCTCCCTCTAAGGGAGCCAGCTGGAGTGACTTCAATCTGGTCCCTGCCTCTGTCCCAAGGAAGGACCCCTTGGGCTGGAGGGGACCCCAGAGCCAGCAGGGCCAGCAGGATGGGTGCCCAGGGGACACGGGCTGTGGTGTCTGTCATCCGGGATGGAGTGCAAGTGTTACAGGGACACAGCACCCAACTGCTGACCCCATTAGCACCAGGGTCCTGGATGGGCTCTGCTTGGGGGGGGTGGTGTGATGGTGGCGTGGGGGACATCTGGCCAAGGGACTGTGGGTGCAGGGTGGAGGAGAGTGGGGTCAGATACAGTGGGTGAGCACTGGGAGGCGGGGGGTCCCTGCAGAGTGCATGGTGCTGCGGGTGGGGATAGGGGCAGCTCTGGGGCTGGGGCATCAAACGGAAAGGAATTAGGGGGGTCGAAGGGGACTGGGGTTATCGGGTTGTCATGGGGAGTGGCAAAGGAGAGGCAAGGGTGGGGAGCCTGGGGGTGTTAGGTTGGGCTGGTTGATGTTCAAGGAGGGTTAGGGTGATGGTGGGGTCAAAGGGCATCAAGGGTTATAGGGATGTTAATGGAGGACTAGGAAGTCGTGGAAGATTAGAGAGCAAGTGAGGGTGTTGTGGGGCTGGAAGGGTGCCCGGGGGGCTCGTGGGGCTCTGAGATAACAAAAGGGATTGCAGGTATCAGATTGGGATGGAGGTATCCAAGGAAGTCCCAGGTGGTAGGGGATGATAGAGGACTGAGGGCAACTGGGGTGTCAAGGTGGATGGTTGGGGGTGTCACGAGGGATCTTGGCTAACTAGGGGGTCTTTTGAGGTGACTGGGAGGTTGCGGGAGGGGGGGGGAGCAGTGAGGGATCAGGGATTGCTCCTGGGAATTGAAGGGTGGGGAAGGATTGGGGCTCAGCCCAGAGGGACTTGGGGGAATGGAGGGGCGGGGCAGGGGGTGGCTGTGGCAGGTGGGACAGGCTGGGTGCTGAGCGAGGGGCCTGGGGAGGCAGGGGTGGGGATGGAGAGAGGGAGCGGGGAGGGGGCGGAGGAGGGAGCGGGAGGGGGATGGAGGGAGGAAGGGAGCGAGAAAGGACGGCCGGAGGGTCAGAGGGAGGGAAGGAAGGCTGGAGGGAGGCAGCGATGGATGAAGGATGGAGGCAGGGAGGAGGAGGAGGCGGGGATGCAGCGGCGGGCGGGGCCGGCCGGTGCCGCAGAGCCGCCTCCCCGGGCGCACGCTGGGGCGGCCCGGCAGCGCCTGCGGAGACCCGCCGGCTCGGCCCGGGGCTGCCAGTGCCCGGCCCGGGGCTGCCGGTGCCCGGCCCGGGGCTGTCCGGCCCGGTGCAGCCCGGCCCGGTGCGGCGGAGACCGGCGCGGCAGGATGCGAGCCCCGCGGCGGCGGTGAGGGGCGCGGCGGTGCGTGCGGGGGCAGCCGCGGGGGCGTGTGTCCGACGGGGGCGCGGGCCGGGGCGCCCTTGTGCCCGGACACGCGTGGGGGCTGCGTGTGCCCGTGCTGGGCTGCGGTGACGCCGCGGCAGGCTGAGGCCCCGGGTACCAGCCGGCCGGGATGCGGCCGGGATGCGGCCGGGATGCTGCGGGTGCGCGCCCTCGGGGCTGCGTGGGGCCTGACGCTGCCGGTCCCAAGTCCCATCCCGTGGGGCCGTGGGTGTCCCCTGCCGGCTGCTGGGGTCCTGTAGGTTGGTGCTGGTGGCAGGGCTGTGGGCCACCCTGCTTCCAGCCGGACTGGTGGCTCGCTGGGCCCGGCACTGGGCAAGCCCAGGAGGACTGCTGGGCATCCAGGCAGGGGTTTTGGGGTGCTGCCAGTGTGCGGGAAAGGAACAGGGACCCCTGGTCCAGCACCAGGGACACACGGGTGTACTGTCCCTGTGCTGTGAGGACACGGGGCTGGCAGGGCAATATGTGCGGTGCCAAGCGAGAGGGCAGGAGCTGGCGGGTCCTGCGGGGCTAGGCTGGCACTGGCACCAGCACTGGGCTCTCCTCAGGGGGCCGGGCAGGTGGCCTTTGCTGGAAGATGCTGGCCTTGTAGGAAGGGCTGTGGTTCGGGGTGCCGGCATGAGAAGCTTGGTTTGCCCCATCTCTCCGGCCCTGTTTGCATCCTCCCTGATCTTCCCCTGGCTCTGCCCATCCCTAATGCCACCCTGAGCTACTGGCCAGACAGTTTGTCCCAGCACCTGGCCAGGACTGCTGGGCCCCAGGAGCTGCCACGTGTGCAGTGCAGCGCCAGGAGCCATCCTCACCAGGAGTGTGGGTAACACCAGCCCCCAGCTCCCCCCCCTCCTGCCGTGCTCAATGGAGACCTTGTTACCGTGCCCTGTGTGCAGACGGTCAGTGGGTGGCTGTGCCGTGTGCCGGGCACACATGCCCAGGAGCACGGGCAGCTGCTGCGGTCATGGCCAGCTGTCCCCTCCCCACCTCCCCTGTGGTGACACTCAGCCCCTGCTGAAACATTTGGGCCAACGAGTCAGCAGGGAGCTGGGCATCCCTCTCGGCATCCCAGCACCAGCACTGAGCTGCCGTGCTTGCCCTGAAATTGCCCAGCCCTTGCTGCTGCCCCAGACACAGTCACTGTCACCTGGAGTGGCTGTGACTGAGCATGGGGCTGGGGGGCTGCCATCTGTCCCCCTGTCCGTCCCTCTGTCCATCTGCGGGATGTGATCCCGCAGCATGAGGAGGTGAGTTCCCGTCAGTGTGCTGAGCAGTGCCACCGCTTTGGGGATGCTCTCCAGTGGGGCAGTGCCCACCCTCACACAGCCCACATCACCCCTGCGTTCCAACACCTGCCCAGCAGCACCCTGGGGTGCCGGCAGCGACAGGCGGCTGCAGTGGCCCTGGTGCAATGCCATGGAGGTGCTGTGAGTCAGTGGGTGCTCTGAGTCAGGGCTGCGTGACACCGCTGCGTGACACCCCTCGTGCCAGGGCTTGGAGGTACATAGGGGTGGGAAGTGCTGTCTGTGGGGGAGGGGGCCCTGGGGCTGTGCCCCCCTCTGGCTCCACACTGTGCCAGTGGCTCTGCTCTGCACCCCAGGGTGGCATGGTGAGTGTGAAAGGGCTCTTGTTCTCCTGCAGCCCCAGCAGCCTCCCCTTCGCAGCAAACAAATTCCCAGTGTTGGGCACATGGACGGAGAGGGGGGAGCACCGGCCAGCCCAGCTGGCCATGGTGGAGCCTGGGGCTCCTGCAGCACAGCATCCCTGGGCATGGGGCTTCCAGGTCTGGTGTTTGGGGGTACTGGCTGGCTGACTGGGCTGTGGGAGAGTGGGTGCTCTGCTTGTTTGCTCCAGAGCCCATGGCCAGCAACAGCACAGGGCTGGCCCTGCCTCAGGGTGGCCCTGAGGAGCCCACATGGCACTTGGAGCCACAGGGGCTGGTCATCCTGCTGTCTGGGTATTACCGCTCTGGGCCCTGCATCTTCTGGGGTGTTGTGCCACCTTTGGTAATACACCTACTCAGGTGTCATGCCCCTGGGTGTTACACCTCTTTGGGTATTGTACTGTGCCTCCATGGGTATTATGCCTCTGGGTATCACGTCTCCACAGGTATCAGGCATTTGGCTGTCTGTGCCGCCTTGATTGTTGTATCTCTGGGTATTATGCTTCTGGGTGTCATGCCTCCTTGGATGTCACGTCACTGGGTACTGTGCTTCTTCGGGTATTTTGCCTTCTGGGATATCATGCCTTGGGGTATCCTGCCACTGGGTACTGTGCTTCCTTGAGTACTGTGCATCTTTTTGCGTGTTGAGTCCGAGTATCTTGGCTTCTTGGATGTTTTGCCTCTGGGTGTCGTACCCCCGGGTATCTGTCCTCCTGGGGTGTCTTGCCTCCTCCAGTGATCACGCCTCCTTGGATATTGTGCCTCTGGGCATCAGGTCTCCTCATCCACCATCCTTCTGGTTATTGTACCTTTGGGTGCCACTGGGTATCACGCCTGCCCCTGGGTACCGTGCCCCTGGGTACAGTGCCTCTCTCTGGGCACTGTGCCTCCAGGTCCCGTACTCTGGGTCCCGTGCCTCTCAGTGCTGTGCCTGATGCATATATGCGGTGCTCTGGGTATCACGCTGGCTCTGGTGCCTGGCAGGGCGCAAGGCCATACCTGGCCAGTGCTGGTCTGTTTAAAGCCACCATCCCTCTTTTTCCTTCGGCATGGGTTGTTGCTGCAGGGGCCGTGACACCCTGTGGCTCCCTCCCAGGCAGGTGGTGCGGTGTCCCCTGCCTGCAGGGTGCTGGTGTGGTGTGCCTGGCTCTGGGGACATGGCCCCAGGGCTTCTGCCATGGCCCGTGCCACAGGAATGTGCTGGCCCTGCCCAGCTTTTGGGGCTCAGCCTCATGCATGTGGGCAGGGCACTGTGGCGCAGGGGGCAAGTGCCCACCTCCCTGCTCAGGGGACCCTACCGAAAAGCTGTTGTGCTGAGATTAAAAAAAAAAAAAAAAATCGTTTTTTTTTTTTAAAGGACAAAATAATCTGCTGGGTTTTTTTTTATTATTTGTGGGTTAAGGGTTTTTTTCCTCTTTCTTTTAAATCACAAAATGACTCACTCTTCTCAGCTGAAAATAAACCTGATGGCGGCTGCGGTGGGGAGCTGTGACAGAGCTGCTGGGGCCAGCCCTGCCTTCGGCAGCCCCTGCTGGCTGCCAGCACCCAGACCCCCTCCCCAGGGCGGGGGGGGGGGGGGGGGGGGCTGCTGCGGGGGGCTCAGGTGGCCCTGCCAGGGCTGCTAATGGGGCTAAAGTGCTCCTAAGGGGGCACCGCCATCTGCACGGCCTCCAGGGCTGTGTGGTTTTGCACTTAGAGCATGTGCCTCCCCGCTGCTGGAACACCCCTGTGCCCCCTGAGTGCATGCCTGCATGCCCTGTGCACCCAGGGGGGAGCACGGGGGGCGCACACAGGGATGCACAAGGGTTTTGCCTTGCCTGGGGTTTGCCCCCAGCCCCGAGCTGGCTTTTGCATGATGGTTTGATGTCGGGAGCTCAACCCCGCTGCCCCCCTCAGTGCCTACCAGCCGTTTCCAACACCTCCAGGCTGGGGGAGACACAGCAGCCGCTAGTCAGAGTCTTCTGTAAGATCCCCCCTGCCCTCCATGGCCTCTCTGGCACAGCAGCTGGGTGGCGCATGGGGGTCCTGGGGGCTGGCCCCCGATGCCGTGCATGACATAGCTGTTTGCTCCTCTTGGCAGGGACCCCCACATCAGTGATGAGCCAGCTGTGCTCCCCAGAGCCAGCCCCATGGCAGGTAAGACACCCTGAGAGTCCCCCCGGTACCCCACACACCCTGTTCCCATGCCCGATATGTGGGTGCTCAGCACCCTGGCAGCATGCATCACCCCGGTGGATGGCCAGTGGCTCGCTGGAGCAGCCGCTTTGCTCGTCTGACTGCTGCTCCCCCTTGCTCCCCCGCAGCTTCCCAAGATGGGCAGTGGAGTGAGGGCGACAAAGACCCCACACTGACCAAGCTGGAGGGGTCTCATGGCCCCCCAGGTGCTCAAGCGCAGCCTGGCCCCTTGGTGCAAACGTGCCTCCTCCGGAACCTGGAGATGGATGCCCTTGCCCAGACACAGACCCTGCGCGACTTCGAGCAGGTGAGACCATGGGGTGCTGGGACCCTCCCGCTAGCACCGCCAGCCCCCGCCCTCAGCACCACCGGGTACTTGCAGGATACATGCCAGATCCCCTGAGTGCACCAGTGGGGTGAGGAGGGCAGGAGGGGGATGCGGGGCAGGCGGCAGTGGGCTGGGGAAAGGGGGCTCAGCCCCCCCGGGCGTCGCGCTCCCCCTCGCCGCCCTCCTGGCTGAGACACGCGGGGGCCGCGGGGGCTCAAGTTTCATCACCCGCCTGTCCCCGTCCTCCCTGCTCCAGCGACTCCTCAAATAGCTCCGGGAAAAAAGTAGGAAAGGGGCCACGGTGGGGCTGGCCGGCGGCGGGAGCTGTGGCAGGCAGGGACCCTGGGCTGTGTCCCTGCGGCGCCATGTGAGGGGTGCCGGGATGTCCCCCCCATGGAGCGCTGGCCATGGCTAACGGGTACCGCACGCTCTCCCAGCACCTCAATGACCTTAAGAAGGAGAATTTCAGCCTCAAGCTCCGCATCTACTTTCTGGAGGAGCGTGTCCAGCAGAAGGGAGAGGGCAGCCGTGATGATGTCTACCGGCGGGTGAGCACCTGTGGGTGACTGGGATGGGTGCCCGATGGGGGGGGGGGGGTGTCCCTCTCAATGCCCTCTCTTTGCCGGGAGGGGATGGGGCCAGGGGACTGCAGCCAGTGGGGGTGGCAGGGAGGGCATCGGGCACGGCACTGGGGCTGGGGGAGCTGCTGTGAGGGAATTTGCCTCTTGCTGCCCTTGACAGGAGCGGGGAGAGGGGCAGGGAGGGCACCCCCAGCTCAGTGGGGTGCCCAGGGCGGGTGGTGGTGGCGCTTTGTCTACGGACAGATGGAGTGGGCACACCCCATCATAGTGCCAGTGGGCTAAAATACCACCTGTGCCACCCAGTGCCAGGAGCACCCGATACCCTGCCATGGGGTGGGGGACCCCCATGCTGCCTCTGATGCGTTCCAGTGGGCAGCAGTGCTGGGGGGTCCAGGCAAGCATGGGGGGATCCTACCCATCGCCCTCCCGCCCCACAGAACATTGAGCTGAAGGTGGAGGTGGAGAGCCTGAAGCGAGAGCTGCAGGAGAAGCAACAAGCCCTAGATAACAAATGGTGAGTGGGGCCAGCCAAGCCCCTCACCCTGGGTGGACGCGGCACCTGTGCACTGTCTGCGGTGCTTGCACGGGTGTGGGTGGGGGGGACGGGGGTGTTCTGCCTGCACCCTGTGCAGCGGGCAGCGGAGGGCTTTGCAGTGGGGCTGAAGGGGTGTGCAATGGGGCTGGGCACTCGCAGGGCTCTTCTTACAGCCCCGGCGCCAGCCAAAAATAAAGGGCAGCACCTGTTTGGTGGGGGAGGGCAGCGCCAGGGCCGGGGGCTGGGGGTGTGCCACCGTGGGGCATGGCTGGGCTGGTGGGGGCACAGCAGCCGGGGAACTCCTGGTTTCAGGAGCATGGAGGGACTGCTTCAGTGGTTTGGAGCCTGAGCATGGTCTGGTGTTGCTGGAGGAGCCGTGTCCCCAGGGCAGCAGCGCTGGGAGGATGCAGCACACCCTGCCAGGGGTCCTGCAGAAACAGCACCCACGGCATGGGGGATGCTGGGCTGGGGTCACTGGGGGTGGCACAGTTCGCCAAGCCCAGCTGGTTTAGGGTGAGGGGTTTTGCAAAGGGAGGCCATGCTGTGCCATGCCATGCCATGCCATGCCATGCCATGCCATGCCATGAGACCCTGCACCCTGCTAAGCCATGCCGTATCATGCTATGCCATGCTGTGCCATCTCATGTGCTGTGCCATAGCACGCAGTGCCATGGCATGTGAGATGCTATGCCATGCCATACTGTGCTGTGCCATGCCATGCTGTGCCTGGCAGGGTGGCCGCGGAAAACCAGACAACCCGCAGCCAGGCAGCACTCCAGCAGCAGTATGAGGAGCAGCAGCGGGAGTCGGAGCACGTCTATGAGCTCCTGGAGAACAAGATCCAGCTCCTGCAGGAGGTGAGCCTGGGGGTGGTGGGAGCTGGGGTGGGGGCAGAGACTGGTGCCTGGGGGCTTACTCCACTGCCGTGCAGGAGGCCAGGCTGGCACGGAATGAGGCCGAGCAGGCCACAGCACTAGCCAGAACTGAGGCGGAGCGGTGCCGGGAGCTGGCAGAGAAGCTGAAGGAAGCTGCGAGGACAAAGGATGAGGACAGGAGTGATGACGGCTGCAGTGCCATGGCCCAGAGGTGTGTGCCCAGGATCCGTCTCCTCTATGCTGCCAGCCTGTGCCCTGTGCCGGTCCTCGGAGACTGCTGAGGGGCTGTGCTGTGCAGGGCTGGAGGGCTGTGGGCATCCAGGGGGGTGGAGGGGTCACCCCAAGGGGAGAGAGCTGGGCTGTGGGGAAGGGGGAGCAGCCCTGAGGCTGTTCTGCTTTGCCTCAGAGATTGCCCCCGCCAGCTGTCCCCAGGGTCGTCCCAGTCCCTGAGCATCCACTACCCTTCCCTCTATCTCAGGAGGATCTGCGAGCTGACCCAGGAGCTTGCCGCCAGCAACCAGCTTGTGGAAACACTGTCAGCCGAGAAGCGTGAACTGCAGCAGCGCCTGGAGGAGCCCCCGGCCGTGGGGGCACAGGTGGGTGGGCAGGCATGGGGGGACCCCAGCCCAACACCCCGGGGAGGAGCGCACCCACCCAGGGCTCAGCTGGCAGTTGTCATCAGTGTCCCCTGCTGGGACATGTCCAGCCTGGCAGTGCTGGGTGTTTGCACAGCTGGGTGCTGGGGGGCAGGGGGCCAGGGGGACCCGGTGGGCAGTGTCGGGGGGAGAGGCCACCAGCCTGCACCGTCCTTCAGTGGGTGCCACTGGTGCCTGCGTCCGTCTGCCATTTAAATCCCAGGGTCTTAAAATACCCCTGGCAGCCCGGCACGGTGCCAGGTGGGATTTCGGGGTTACAAGGGATCAGAGCAGCGTGTCCCTGGCAGACGCACAGCTCTGTGCCGCGCCTTGGTGGCACAGCACTGTGCCCAGCAGCTGTGGCCATCACTGTGTGAGCTGTGCACACAGTGGTCTCGCAGGGGGACCCCGGTGTGTGCCCATGGGTTGGCACGGGGCGCCACACAGGTACTGATGTATGGGTGCTGGTGGCCTTGAGCCATGGGGTGTGGGCCCCCCCAGCTGGAGCTGGGCACTGGGACTGGACACTGGCATTGGCACTGGGACATGGCACCGGCACTGAGGACCTGGCACTGGGATAGATGCTGACACTGGGGACAGGCACTTGAGACATGGTGCTGGCACTAGGGACAGGCACTGGGACAGGCATTGGCACTGGGGACAGGCAGTGGGACATGGTGCTGGCACTGGGGACCTGGCTCTGGGATAGACACTGGGTCATGGTGCTGACACTGGGGACAGGCACCGGGACAGGCACTGGCACTGGGGCTGGGCACAGGGACGTGGTGCTGGCACTGGGATAGGCACTAGCACTGGAGACAGACACTGGGACATAGTGCTGGCACTGGAGACAGACACTGGGACATGGTGCTGGCACTGGGGACAGGGACTGGGGTAGGCAGTGGCACTGGGGACCTGGCACTGGGGACAGGCGCTGGGAGAGGCACTGGTGCTGGTGCTGGGCACTGGGGCATGGTGCTGGCACGAGGTACCAGCACTAGGACAGGCAGTGGCACTGGGGACGGGAACTGAGACATGTTGCTGGCACTGGAGACAGGCAACTGGGACATGGTGCTGGCACTGGGATAGGCAGTGGCACTGGGGACAGGAACTGAGACATGTTGCTGACACTGGAGACGGGCACTAGAGTCATGGTGCTGGCACTGGGGACAGGCACTGGCGCTGGGGACAGGCACTGGGAGAAGTGCTGGCACTGGGGCTGGGCACTGGGACATGGTGCTGGCACGGCAGCCAGGCACTGGGAGAGGCGCTGGCGCTGGCGCTGGGCACTGCCACTGGGGCTGGTCCCCGGCCCCGCACGGTCATCGCGGCTGTCACGGTCACGGCCGATGGCGCGGCCGCAGCGCCAGCCCCGCGCACGCGCGACACTGGCCCGTGGCGACTACAAGCCCCGGCCGGCGGCGCGGCGGGCGCGTGCGTGGAGCTGCCCGCCGCCATCTTGAAATCTGAGCCACAAGCCGCCCGCCGCCGTGGCAGGAGCATCCCCGGCGGGGCAGGGGGGCAGCCCGGGTGAGGGGCAGCCCCGGCGTGGGGCAGCGGTGAGAAGGGTGGGCAGGGGCAGCTGTGAGGGGGGGGGGATGCAGCTGTGAGGAGGGGGGGGCAGCTGTGAGGAGAGGGGGGGGCAGCTGTGAGGAGAGGAGGGGGCAGGGGCAGCTGTGAGGAGGGGGGGGGGCAGCTGTGAGGAGAGGAGGGGGCAGGGGCAGCTGTGAGGAGAGGGGGGGGCAGCTGTGAGGAGAGGAGGGGGGCAGCTGTGAGGAGAGGAGGGGGGCAGCTGTGAGGAGAGGAGGGGGCAGGGGCAGCTGTGAGGAGGGGGGGTGCAGCTGTGAGGAGAGGGGGTGCAGCTGTGAGGAGAGGAGGGGGGCAGCTGTGAGGAGAGGAGGGGGGCAGCTGTGAGGAGAGGAGGGGGGCAGGGGCAGCTGTGAGGAGAGGGGGGGTGCAGCTGTGAGGAGAGGGGGGGTGCAGCTGTGAGGAGAGGGGGGACAGCTGTGAGGAGAGGGGGGGGGCAGCTGTGAGGAGAGGGGGGGGGCAGCTGTGAGGAGAGGGGGGGGCAGCTGTGAGGAGAGGGGGGGCAGCTGTGAGGAGGGGAGGTGGGAGGCAGTGTGGGGACAGCCAGGAGAAGGGGGGCAGGCCCAGGTGTGGCTGGGCTGAGATGTGAAGGAGATGTCTTAGGGTGGGATGTTTCTGTAGGACTAGGAGTCCTGGTGTGTCACCCCCCTCAAAAGCAGGGGGCTTGGTGGGCTGAGAAGTGCTGGTGGGCCCAGGGCTTGAGGGAGCTGTGCCCCAGGAGATGAGCCTAGTGAGTGGTGGAGGCCTCAGGAGGGTCTCTTGAGAGCCCCCAGAAATAGGTTTGGGTGCTGGGAGGGAGGGAAGATGAAGGAAACCTGCCGGATCTGTGCTCGGGAGCTGTGCGGCAACCAGCGGCGATGGATCTTCCACACAGCGGCCAAGCTGAACCTCCAGGTGCTGCTCTCCCATGTCCTGGGCAGGGAGCTGTGCCGGGATGGCAAATCTGAGTTCGCTTGCAGCAAGTGTGCCTTCATGCTGGACCGCATCTACAGGTTCGATACTGTCATTGCGCGCATCGAGGCCCTCTCCATCGAGCGCCTGCAGAAACTGCTACTGGAGAAAGATCGCCTCAAGTTCTGCATTGCAAGCATGTACCGCAGGAACAATGAAGACTCTAGCACAGATGACAGAGCTGGGGATGGGACTGTGGACCTTTCTAACCTGCCTGATGTACGGTATGCTGCCCTCCTTCAGGAGGATTTTGCTTATTCTGGATATGAATATTGGGCGGATCAAGATGAGCACAGCCTGGAGCCACACAGCTGCCATGCTTCAGAAGGAGCAAGTAACCGCCCACGGCGTTGCCGTGGCTGTGCTGCGCTGCGGGTGGCTGATGCTGACTATGAAGCAATTTGCAAAGTGCCACGAAAAGTGGCCAGAAGCATCTCCTGCGGGCTCTCCAGCCGGTGGTCAGCCAGCATGGGCAATGAGGAATCATCAGTGTGTGACGCGGCGGAGTCCACCAGCGCCAGAGTGCCTGTGGATGGGGAGAGCATGGAGGAAGGCACGCCTGCATCCTCTGTCGAGTCGCTGGACACAACTGTGGAGGCCAGCCCCCCACAGCAGAAGGATGAAGATGCAGATAAGGGAGTGAAGGGGAATGGGAAATGTGACGATTTCTCAGATGAGCGCATGACCCCAAACTCTTCGCTGAGCGGGAACAGGCTGGAGCTGGCCCTCAGTTTGATCAAGGCTTTGGACTACAAACCCCTTCAGAGCCCCCGAGGCAGCAGGCTACCTATTCCTGTGAAGTCCAGCTTGCCCCCTCCCAAGCTGAGCCGCGACTTGGCAGATGGCAGCACTTCTGCTGGCTTAGCGTGTGCTAGTTCTGTCTTCCTGAACGCAGACAGAAAATCCTTTTCCAGAGCCCCTTTGGGTGTTCCCCTGGAGATTTCTGAACTTCAGGAGCTGTGGGATGACCTCTGTGAGGATTATATGCCGCTGCGGGTGCAGGTAGAGGTCATTGTGCTGCCATTCAGTTGGGCAGTGTCCCTGTGGCTTGATGCTGAGCCCACTAGGGATTCTTCTGTGCTGAGATAATGCAGATAGCTGCTGAACCCAGGACTAAGAATAGGCAGCTCTGTCCTTTTTAGGTGTGCTGCCTCTCTCCTCTGTCATTCTCCTGTCATCTGTTTCCTCCTTGTGTTCTGGGAAATTAACCTCCTCCCCCCAGCTCCCACCCCCCACCCCTTCATCAGCTCTCCCTGTCAATGCAGCCTGCTGGATGGGTCTGAGCTCTCCGTGTCCTTTGTCATTTTTCTGCTGAGAAAACACTAGTTTCACTTCAGCTTTCTCTTTAAAGTCAGTATGCCTTTTACCCACAACCAAAGGGAGCGTTTTAAGCTTCTGGGCATGTGTTTTCCAGCAAACTTGTTTTCTTTGTGCCTGGGTAATGGTTCGGTGTCAGAATGCCTGCCTCCAGAGCCCTGCCTCTGCAGATCAGGTCTCCAGCCTGCCTAACATGCAGATCTGCACAGGGATCTGTGGCGCGTGCCCTGAGGAAAAGGTGTTTTCCTTGTTGGTGGATTTGTGCCAAAGGATGACTTCAGGGTTGGTATTCTAGATAATTGGTTTATTTTCTGATCCTTTGAAAAGATTCATCAATTAGTGGCAGGTGTTGCTGAGGTGATGAAAGCTCCAGCTTTCGTGGGACTTCCTGGTGCTGTTACCTGCCTTGATAGTAGTCCTCCTGGTGTTCTGGATTGCTTCTGTTTTGCTGGCCTTAATGAAATCTTCATTAGTATGCAGTCAAAAAGCTGAACGTGTAACTCCTTTACCATTTTCCTTAATGAATAGAAGGCCTCAGTCAGCTTCAATTCAGGAATATCCATGTCAGCCTAATTGCGTTCCCATTAGCAGTCTTAGTGCTGTCTAATGCTGTAGCTAGCCTGCGGGATTAGAAAAATGCTTGTTTATTACTATGGCAACTGTGGCTGTGCTGAATTACGCTTCCAGCGCTGCTTGCTGTCTGGTCCACATGGGCGTTTCCCAGAGCTTTCCCCATAAAAGCCTGCTCAGAAATGTTGCCAGGGAGGAACTTAGAAAAACTAATTTTCATCAGGTGCACAAAGGTGTCACGATGGCAGCCAGCAGCTGAAGATGTGAAGCAGGACATTGATGCTGTTCCTGTAGTCTGTGTTGCTTGCTACTAATTTTCACTGTTAGCTACATGTTTGCAGTATGAAAATAAGCTTTCAGAACACGGCACAATCAACGTGGCACGTTCATGGCTTGGCTTTGTGTCATGCATCGTCATCCTCGTCTGGGAACTGCATCTGAGGAGTTTCTCCAGCCTCTGCCATCTGACAGTCCCAGCCAGGAATTCATCCTGCGGGACTTTTTTACTGCCTTGGCAGCAGCAGTTGTGGTCTTCGGTGCAGATTCTGGCAGAGGGGGGAAAGGACTTAATCCTTTGGATGACTTTAACAGCAAAAATGAGACGTCAGATGCAGCTAGTAGACTAAATAGTTCTTGTATAAATTATTTTTCTTTCTCTTCGTACAAGCAATGCTCTTTCTAAAAGGCAGGTGCTGCTTTCCAGTGATTTTAGTAATGTGGAAGGAATATATAGGATATGTGGGACCACAGGTCCCTTACTGCTTTTGGGAAACTGCAGTTCCTTAAATTTACTGCTGTAAGCTACAATGACTGAGAGCAATCTGATGTTGGGGGGTGTGACCTTGTAGGTACTGTTGTCTTGGATGTTTTATTGAACCAACAATTATTCCCCTTCAGCACTGCAGCCCCAGGAACATGCCACCAAACCAGACTTTTGTCAGACACAGTCGCAGCTGCCTGTGGTGCCATGCTGGCAGTGAGGGAAGCATTGCCCCTACTGACAGCTGGGCTTTCACCCACTGTTCTGGGCAGATGACAGCTTGGCAGGCTTAGATGCTGCTGTGATTATTTTTCTTATTTTTTAAAGAAGTGTTCTGTCTAGGTTAGTGTGTGTTAGTGTGACACTGCGGGAGCTGTACTCAGGAGAGGTTCAGTAAAATGGTGACGTAGAAAAAACTGCTGGGGGAGCCGTGCCCTCGATATGGCTGCAGGGAAGCACAAGGGAGGGAGCTTGGGCTTTGGAACTTTGGACTCTGGAACTGGCTCTGCCTTTCCCCTCCCTGCTCTTAGCAGGCTTTCTACTTTCTTTTTTTTTTTTTCCTTTGGAATGTGCAAATTGTGAGGAAAGGTGATTTTTTTTTTCTTCCCTCGCTTTTTTTTTATTTTATTTCCCGCCCCCCCCCCCCATCAACCTTATTTCAAAATAGCTACTGTGTGACAGATTCCAGCAGCTCTCCCTGTCTGATCCAAAGCCTTCTGGCTGGGCAGATTTGAAATTACTTGCTATGACTGTTCAAGTTTTCACTAATATCTTAACAAAACATCAGGGTAAGGGGATGCATTGCTTCTTTATGTGAGAGGTGATGCACAGGCCTGGGGGAGCTCCCCTGTGCTGCCTGTCTCTCCCAGAAACAGCGTTTCTGTGACTGCTGAAGATGAGGATTCAGCCTGATAGGGCTAATCAGAGTTGGCTGTTGTTCTTCCTGTGCTGCGCTGCCTGGAGCTGGTGCTCTGGTGTGTGCTCTGAAAAGCTCTGCCATGTTCTTGCAGCTTCTGTGCTTGCCAGAGCTCTCGCTTAAGACAGAAACCAGTAGAATCAATCTCATATTGCTGATGATATTCAGAAATACTTAATGAGTCCTGTTAGGGCTGGGGTGGGTGGCTGGGCTTGGTCACTGCTCTGAGGAGTTAACAACTCACTAGGCAGGAGGTAGCAAAATAGTAAGAAGGGATGACAAGGGATTAGTGTGTGCTCAGCCTGGCAGACCATGTGTCAGAATGTAGGCCATTTGCATTCTCAATAAATGGGTATGTGTGATGGAAAAAAAAATCTAAGCAATGGCACTGAATTTGCTACAGTTTGTGCACATGGGAAGGAGGGGAGGTGTCAGGGATGTGGCTTGGGCGTGGGGAGCAGATCAGTCATCAGCCTGCAGACAGTGGTTAGAGCCAGACAAGCTGCTGGGTTCAGATTAGGGAAGTGAGGGGAGACAGGGAGTCCAGCCAGAGTCTCGGGGCCGCAGGGCACTTCAGGCAGGTCAGGCAGAGAGCTGTCGGGTGCCAGCCTGCCACCCAGGTGAAAGGAGACACAGGCAGCATGATGTTTTGGAGACAGAAAAGCACAGTGGGGCATGCTTAAGCCCAGGCTGCAAGGTCTTTGAAGGCTGACAGCTGAATAGAAGCAGCCAGTGCAAGACTCGAGCCATTTCTCTCTTTCTTTCACTCTTTCTCCCTCCTCACCAGGATGCGCAGGTTGAACATCAACAGCCGGCTCCAGGTGACCCTGCAGCAGAGAAGCATGCGTCTGATCTGTGTGCTGCAGAGCTGCAGGGCAAAATCCAGCAATTTGAAGCTGCCAACAAGGTATTTCTTCATGATCAGCAAATTCAGTGCCTAGTGAACCTGATTTAGTTAGTGCTGGAGGGTGCCTCCTAGCCTGGCCGGAGGCAGGCTTTGGCATCTCTATTCCAGCAGGGGTGTGCGCTGACACAAGATTCTCAGGGCTGGTATCTGCCAGCTTGAGTTAAAAACATTTTTTTTTCTGCAACTGGGCTGTGTAAATTTTCCATATTTTTGCAAACCATTATTTTGGAAGAACTTCCCACTTGCCTGGTGAGCCTTCAGGGAGCTGGTGATGGAGAGAGGCAGCACAGGACTGTTTTCCTGTCTCTTGGATTTGCATGGGCTGAGCCTGGTGCAGGAGGGAATGGCACCTGCCTTTGAGACAGCTGCTGCCTTTTTCCAAGCAGTAAGGGAGATAAGCGCAGAGCGGGTCCTGCTTTCATTTTGATTTAAAGGCTTTGTTTGGAAAGAAATGTGCATCTGAGTTGTCTTGGAGCCGATCAAATGTAACGTGTTGCGAGGGGTAGATGTTCTTAGTTATGTCCTTGAACTCTAAGGTAAATTATACCCACTGGGAAAACAAGAGAGGTTAAATGAGAAAAAACATCCTGTACCTGAGCTAAGAGGTTTCAAGTGATTGATAGTAATCAAGCTCTTTTGTGCTATAAAAGTACCTGGCAACTTTTGGAGTTCTGTAAGTAATAGCAACAACAGTGGGTGAGGTTCTGGGGTCTCTTTGTGCACATTGCTAGGCTCTTCAATCATCTTTTAGGTACTGAACTCTAACACATATGCAGGACATAACAAGTTGATTATATAATTTCCAATTGCCTTGACGGAAAGACATCGATGGGATGGGATCTTTATTTGAATCTCGGGACAGCTGTTGAAGCTGCCTGGGCTACAAAGGTTGACAGGGCCAAGAACCAGTAAATGCAGTTGGAAGTGTTTAAACAGGTTAGGGGGAGTGTCTCCTGGAGAAGAGATAACAGGACAGGCGTGTAATTTAATGAGCAACAAGAGGAAATCATGTGGCAGCACCAACTCCTTAAGAAACTGAGGCTTGAGTAAGTTCCGAGAAAGTTGTATGTCATCCAAGACAAAGAATGCCAACAGGCAGCATGTTTAGAAATGCTAACAAGTAGTTGCTTCAATGCACGACGTGCACTGCATCATGAACATTATGGTGAAAGCAGAGAACTGTCCTAGAACTGTTGGAGGTGGTAGTCTTTTTAAGGTGAAAATGTCAAAGGCAAAAGTTTCTTAGGTTGTATACCAGCCATAGAGACCAGTGAGATGTTCCCCTTTGCTCTGCAGCTGTGCTGTTGGCATGCTGGCACTGGCTAGACTCTGTTGTGCTGAAACCGAAGTTGAGGCTAAATAAGCCACTGATCTGATCAAATGTAGAATTATCTAGACCAGCAGCTGCTGCAAGAGTGCCTGGGTGGTTGGAGGCAGTAAGAGAAGGGGCTGGAAGAACACTGTAAATTTGCAGCTGCAGTGCTCTGGAGGACCTCAGAAACAAAGGGGACAGTTTTTAGAATGTGTAGCTTTTCCATATTGATTTTTTTTCCCAGATCTCTTAGGAGGTTTTTGGGTTGAAGCAGCCCCTTTCCTCTTCAGGGAACAAAAACAAATGATAGAAACTGGGAAGGCCACTGGGCAGTCCAAGCAAGACTCTCCTGGAGTATGTGGGCGACAGTAGGATATGTGAACCCAAGCCTGGAACCTCTGCCCTGCACATGGGCTGCATTGGAGGGACCAGAATCACTGGATCAGTGGTGTGGAGGGACTGAAGGCTTTGTTTTTACTCACCGGTCTCCACCTAGCTCAAACAATATTTACAGGCTCTAGAGGGAGTCATGGTGATCTTGATCTGGTGAACACCTTGGCAGTATGGACTTGAGCAAGGAATGAGGGAGTCCTAAGGTTGTTTATGTAGAGCATTAGGCAGGATTAAAAAGCCAACATATTTCTGTCTTCAGTTGTTACAGGAAAAGCTGAGTGAATTGAGTTTTGAATTAAAATCTGCCCAAGAAACATCGCAGATGCAAGATCTTACAATGCAGAATCTGAATGAGGCCCTGAAGAGCAAAGAGAGTAAGGTAATAGTTTTGGGTGGACAGGGTGGTGGTAACCAAAAGAGGAAAGTGTGCTAGCCCTGTAGGCAGTGACTGGAAGGGAATGCTTAAGCTGTTGCTGGGCATCCTGAATCTCATTAAATTAGTTTTTGTGAAACTCTTTCGTGCGATGCCGACATGTCATAATCCATGCTGGAGGCTTGGGATCGGAGTGTTTGCACTTGGTTTGGCAATGACTGACTGGGCTTCCTATCCTTTGACTTGTAGACAGAAGAGCTGTACCGTATCATTGAAGGGCAGAATGAGACGATGGCCAGGCTACGGGACAAGTTACACAGAAGCCATCTGGGACAGTTGCAGGTATGTCCCTGGAAAGCCTCAAATACATGAGGTTTTTTTCTGCAGGGGTCCTGATTTTTAAATCCCTCTTGTGAAGTGAATCTTTCAGTTTCTCTGCTTGCTGCTTTTGTTAGGTGTCAGAGAACCTACTCTCATCCCAGGAGCAGCAAATGTCACTGCTGGATCTTCAGAACACACTTTTCTGCACCAAGCTGGAGATGCAGAAACTGAAAAGAGCTCAGCACCAGAAGGAGCATCAACTGGCTGAAGCCAGGAGAGCAACCCAGCTCCTAGAGACCATGGTGCATGAGGAAGAGCAGCAGAAAGAGGCAACCTGGAAACACAACCAGGTATGACAAGCACTTAGCCTGGAAGTCACTGGTTTACATGACTTAAGAAGCACTGATGTAGTCAGTACTCTGCTGTCGTTCAACATTTCTGCCTACATCAGTCTAGGCACACTTGGCTAACCCCTTGTCACATGTGGCAGGGAGAATGCTCTAGCCTCCTTAGCTTCATGTCTGAGGATTTAGAATCAGCAGAGACACTTGATAGTGGGTATGTTGTCACTTGTCTGTCTTTGGCTGGTGCAAATGTCCCATCACTTTGCAGTGTTACAAAATTAATGCCCACCGCTGCACAGGTTAGCTGTGATTGACTGTAAAGCTCTGCCTGTGGCGAGAGCAAGGGGTTTAGATGGATGGATGCCCTGAGAAATGAATTCAAACTTGATCACTGTGGAAGTGTGTGTTTTGAGATGTGAAAGCTGTAATATTACAGAGCATTTTGAGTTGTTCCCGCAGTTCTTGTTGCTCTTGGCTTCTTCAGATTGACCTGCTCCTTACAGGTCTGTCGAGGACTGACTGCCAAGATATATGCTTTTTTTCCCTTGCAGGAGCTGCGTGCTGTGGTGCAGCAGCTAGAGACAGAGCTGCAGGACAAGGCTCAGCAGCTCCAGACAGTGGAGTGGGAGAAATGCCGTGAGCTGCAGGCCCAGGAGCAGTGTTTTCAGCATTTGAATCAGCAGCTGGCTCGCAAGGAACAGCTTCTGCAGGTGAGATGCAGAAAGATTCAAGTTGAGCATAACTAGCCAGGGCCCCTACTCCTCCTTTGGTATTTGGCAATGCAAAAGTCAGTCTGTGGCTTTCATGCATGCCCTTTAAAGAAGGGAAGGAAAGAGATGCTTCTGGGCTCCCAAGATGAGGAAGAACGCACAGGTATCAGAGTGCATCAGCCCACAGCAATGTCTGGTGGGGCCTGGCATGTGCTAGTCAACCAGCCCCAGCTGCTGAGACTCCACCACCCTTTAATGTGTGGGGTAGAGCAAGTGCAGGGTGGATGTAGTTAGCTCTGGTTCTCCTGTGCTGCTGTCTGGGGGGTTTCTGGACTGACAGTTGTACTAGTGGCATGTGTGTGACCTCTAGGAATCGAGGGAGCTTCTGCAGTGCCAGCAAAGCTTGGACAAGAGCCCTGCAGCCATGAATGCCATGTTGGAGAAACTGCAGCAGCGAGTTAGCGACAGGGACACTGCTCTGGAGGTGAGCACAGTCTGTGGTGATGCCTCAGTTTTCCCTGATGCTCAGCCACTGGGCTACAGTCAGTGGTGCAGCCCTAGGCTGATGCCAGGGGTGACCAGGTCTTCCCCATGCTCTTCATGGCTCAGCCTTCCAGAGGAGCTCTCTGAAAGGGAGAGATGAGGTGCTGGTGGGCTGCAGAGCCCTACTAACCCATTCTGAGCAGTGGCCCCTTCTCACCCTAGCGAGCAGTAGATGAGAAGTTCTGTGCCCTGGAGAAGAAGGAGCAAGAGCTGCAACAGCTCCGTCTCTCAATAAGGGAGCGTGGAAGTGACCTGGAGAGACTGCGCAATGTCCTGTCCAGCAATGAGGCCACCATTCACGTGAGTGCTTGTACCTGGGCATGCGGAGTCCAGCCTGGCTGTGGTGTGGTGTGAGACAAACCTTCCTGTGAATGCTCTGGTTGTCACTGGCAAGAGCAGCTGCAGGGCGCTGGCCTCCCTCTGGCCCTGTGTGTGGGGTGAGTTCCTGGGTCATTTGTGTTTCTGGGCTGGGTGTAGAGGTGAGTGTGGTATCTGGAGAGGGCAGGGGTGAATCTACGTGGCTCCACTAGCAGGAGAGACTGCTGCTTCTGGTTCTGCTTAATTCAGGATAAAGTCTCTGTCTCTGATTGAGCTGCTTCTGTTGTGGTCCCCAGAGCCTGGAGAGCCTCCTGAAAGCCAAAACCCTGGAACTAGAACAGGTCTCTGCAACCTGCCAAAACCTCCGCTGGCTCAAAGAGGAGATCGAGGCCAAATCCTGCAGCAGGCAGAAGGAACAGGAGGGGATCATCCAGCAGCTGCAGACCTGCCTGCATGACAGGAACAAGGAAGTGGAGGTAAGGCCTTAGCTTGACTTCGTGAGCCTTTAGCCAGCGTGTCTGCAGAGAGAGTGGTCCCAAACCAGAGCCTCCTGGCTGCCTGCCTCTGAGGACGGTCCTTGTGCCTGTGACTTGGAAGCTGTCTGCTTTTGGCACTTGTAAATACCTGTGCTTACTGAGATGCTGCTCTCTCAGCTACACCCAGGCCAAAGAACTGTTCATCCTTGAAGAGTTTGCAGTTTGGTGGTAGCGACGTGTCTCCATCTCTCCTTTCCTCCCCCTTGTCCAGGAACTTACAGCAACTCTGCTGTGCAAGCTGGGCCCAGGACAGAGTGAGGTAGCAGAGAAGCTGTGCTTGCGTCTCCAGCACAAGGAGAAAATGCTGCAAGATCTCCTCAGTGACAGGAACCGTCAGACTATGGAACATGATGCTGAAATCCGGGAGCTGCTGCAGGCTGTGAGCACCAAGGAACAGCAGAGCAGAGTGAGTTGCGTGCAGTGCCACAGTGGGGAGGCTGGGGTGGATGGCACTGCCTTGCATTAAGCAAATAGAAGCTGCTCTCTAGCCACTGTTGGTGTAGCGTGGCGAACTGCCGAGTGCTGAAGAAGCATGTGAGATGCCATGAGCCATTTCTAAGTTGTTCTCAACCCATCACGTGGGAGCATTTACAAAGCAGCAGCTCTTGTAGTGGTGTTCAGGTATCGGGTCCCTGTCGTTAAGTGGACTGGGTGGGGGTTTTGTGTGTGATGGGGAAGGAGGTGCAGATGCTCCTGGGCTTGGGGCAGCAGAGGGGTTGTGGGAGAGTTGCTACTTCATGTGGGTGTTGCCAGACCAGAAGGGCAGACTGAGCTGTTTCTTGTGCAGCGCAGAAGTCTGAGGAAGCTCTGCTTATTGCTTCTTAACTTACACATTAGTCACACTAGTGCATGATCCTGGGCATGTAAATGCCACTTAGAGCCACAGTTCCTACTCTTGCACACTGGGTGCAGTTCAGTGTTACTCAAGATACCTTGCATCGAGTTTTCTTTGTTAAAAAGGGGGCTAAAAGGCCAGGCAGTGCCTCCTCCTCATTGCCTGTCCTCTGCCTTTCTCCTCTCCTGAATGGAGTGAGAGAGTCCAAGGAGCTTGCTCCTGTGTAGGTAGAGAGGTTGCACCTTGCTGCAGCTCTCTCACAAGTAGAGGTGGGAGTGGAGCTGCTGAGTGGCCAGGAGCAGTAGCTCCCAGGCTGGTTTGCAGAGCACTTCTAGTCTCAAGTGGCAGATAAATATTGAGATGATTTCTCTTAGTCTCTCAGGAAGGTGAGGATGCCCCTGGTCACAGCCCTGCCTTCCCTTATTTTTACCACTCAATCAGGCGGCTGCACAGAAGATGGCACATGCTTTGGCTGAAAGGAGCTGCGAGTTACAACTATTGCGCCAGCATATGTTGGGGAAGGAGCCTGTCGGGATGCAGTCAGTTGGTGCCAGGCTGTCGAAGCAGGACAAACAGCCTGTACAAGTAAGAATCATGCCCTGTGTTTCTCTGCCTGTGGCCTCGGGGTTCCAGAGAGAACTGATTGCCACAGAAGGAAATGGGAGAGAGTGGAACACCACAGAGAATGATAGAAATGAAAGTTGGATTAGGGAAGAGATTTCCTATAGGAGGAAGAGAAGAAACTGAGGAGCAGAAATGCTGCCTGGGTGTTCTGATCTTGATTCCACCAGCCTTTGTCACTCAGTGTCTCCTTTCGTTTTGATCAGGCAGTATTTGAGTCCTTAGGGCACGTGAGAGTATGAAAGAAATCCCCCCTCTGACCTTCCAGTGTTGACCCGGTCCTTCCTTGGGCTGGGCTGCCTTGCTGTATTGTAATCCCTCCCTGACATTGTCACATTCTGGAGGGGACAAGAGAGCTAATTTTAGGTCCCACTAATTCTTGGCAGAGCCTGCTGGCTGTTTGCTGTCTCTTCTACAATTGGAGTTGGTATTTTTAAAGCAGCTTTGCTAAAAACCCCTTTGAGGCCGAACACAACTCCAAGGCTGCATATGCCACAATCTTACTTGAGCAGCTGTTAATGGTTTATTGGTGAGCTGACATATTGGACGTTTTTAAGCAGCTGTAAACAGGTTGCTTGTTTCTATTCCCAGGATCAAAGGGAGCTCTAGAGACTTCCAGGGATTTGTATATGGGCCAAGCTCTGTGTTTTCCTTCCTGCATGGTCCCTGTGGGCCACATCATTGGATAAAGATGTAGGTCTTTGTGAAGTGAAGGATGGGCTTGCTGCAGTTGAGTGAACCCTGTTTAATCCTTACTATGAAGACACTTGCTGCCAGCAACCTCCCAGTGCCCAGCCCAATAAAAGAAGACCAGTGTCCACACTTAGACCTTCTGGGTTGGATGCAATTCACTTGTCCCTGCTGACTGGATACACACCAGTTTTGATTGGTTTCTCACATGTTATAGGTGTCAAAAAAGCAGCCAGCAATTCCAGAACTCTGGGGAAGCTGCAGTTGCTAGGTTCCTCATAAAGGTGCAAACCTGGAAGCTTTTGTATTTTTAGGGAGTACTGCAAAGAGCTTGTGGAGCTACAGTCATTGCTGGACCCCCACAGGGAGAGAGCATCTGCAGGACAGAGGGAGGTGAGTGTGGTGACAGCTTATTTCAAGGTCCCCAAACACAACCGGAGCTCTTTGCTGTGGGGGAGACATGGTTACATGAAACTGTGGGAGACTAAAGAGCTTTGAGCAAGAGTGAGTATTTTGAAATGAAGCTGTACCTCCTCTTTGGGTGATGGTTCCAGAGATGTCTGGGGATGGGAGTATGGGAAAGAGAAAGGCTGGTGTCACATTTGAGGTGAGGTACTTCTACTCCAGAGCTGATGCTGTTCAGTGAAGGGGTTTTGATTTTATGCTTCAAGCTGGGCTGAGACAAGTACAACTGGCTTGGGTTTTGCCTTGGAGCCAGGACACCTGAACTTTGCCAGGGTGGGACAGCAGGCCTGGGATGTTGCTGTTGCTTTGGACTGCTATTTAAGGATCAACCAGGGAAGAAGAGTGTTTACTAAGAGGCAGTGTGATGGTGAGAGAGCACAAGCATCATGGACCTATCTTGCCAGAGGGATTCTGCCTGGATCTAGAGTCATAACTGACACACAGTATCCATGCAGTAACCAGACTGTCTTTGCAGTTATGACGTCAGCAGCAGAACTGGAGAAGGATCTTGTTAACGCCAGGGAGGAGCTGGAGCTGATGGCAAAGAAGGAAAGGGAAAGCAGGGTGAGCTTGTGATGAAGCCTGTGCTGATCTCAGCTGATCGTTGCTTACAGGAGACCATTGGGCTGCCCCTCACTGGAGGTTTTGGACACCCCTATTGTGAGGAGGGGTCTCTCCAGTGAGAGAAGTGGGGTAGCAGCTGGCAGTGGGGTGTTGTTTTTCTGAAGTCTCTCACAGACTTCTTTTCCTTCCCTAGCGGGAGCTCACTGCTCTCCAGTCTGTCATAGCCACACAGGAAGAAGAGCTGCAGGTGCAGGCCTCAGATATAGAGTCCTTGACCAGGACCGTCCAGATCAAAGAGGACCTCATCAAGGTGAGAGAATGTGCTATGCTTGGTCAGTTCCACCTGGGAGAGCTTCAGAGGTGCCTCTTTTTTCCGCGCCCCCCCCCCCCCCCCCCCTCCTCAGAATAACGTGGGTGGCTGTCCGTGAGTGGTATTGCTGCTGGTTTGCCTACAGCCCTCTGCATTACTTTGGCCAGAAGGCAAAGGCCCCAAAGCCCCAGAGTGTTGTTATTTGGCTTTTTGCTCCTTGTGTACCAAACACCAGTTCTCTTGAGAGTCCTTTAAACAGAGTGCATTGTGTCTTTTCTCAGTTCTTGCTCCAGGCTGTTGTCTGTGCCTAATACACTCTGGGTGCTTTGACATTTCTTTCTTAGGAGACCTGGGTCTTTGCAAACACTGGAAACTTTTGGCAGTTGCATTCCAAGGAGGTTTATGAAGGTCCAGCTGTCCTTGTTACTGATCTCTTCTTCACTGAGCTCTCCTGCTGTTGGTTTTCAGGATCTGCAGATGCAGCTTGTGGATCCTGAAGAAATTCCAGTCGTGGAAAGGCTGACACAAGAAGTACTGGTGCTTCGGGAGAAAGTGGCCATAGCAGAGTCACGAGGACAGGAGGCTACTGGAAACAGAAGGCAGCAGGTAGTGTGCCATGCGGCGGCAGCCTTTGGTGTGTTTATGTTTCTGCTGGTGCTCAGTGATGAGGCTTTGTTTTTGGCATTTGGATGTGCTTGTTCTTGGAAGCTGGCTGCTTATGATAGAGGGAATACAGAGCAGAGGATTACTTTCCTTTAGGACTTGTCTCAAGGGCAGAGTCTTTTGGGAGTCCAGGGATGACACTGATCAACCTCACCTGGGCACAAGCAAGAGAGGAAGGAAGTCCTGATTTCTGTGGGGCAGCCAGATGCCTCCTTTGATTTCTGTCTCTTAAGTGTTGCATCTTGTCTTTTCTCTCCAACCAGTTGTTACTGACGCTGGAAGGGCTGGTGGCTGAAAGGAATCGGTTAAATGAGGCTCTTCAGGCAGAGAGGCAGCTCTGCAGCAGCCTGGTAAAGTTTCACATGCACCCAGACAGGTAAGCAAGGCTGCCTTGGCTCTGTGCTGCCCTGCTTGGCTGCTGGGACAAGCATGGGTGGTCCGGTGGGGCAGTTCCTGAAGCAGTGATTATTTTGCAAGTCAGAGGGCCCTCAGTGGGAAAGAGGGAGTCTAGGCAAAGAGTCAGACAAATGTGGCTTTGGGAATCCAAGTTTTAGGCTGCCTTCTTCACTTGAAGAGTCTGCAGTGGCCAGCTTTAAATGCTACGTAAACTTCCCCCAGCTCTTGTTCAGGTCTTGGCATTGTCATCTCTATTCCCTGGCTTATCCCTTCCCGGCTCAGTTTCCCACCCACACTTGGGCACCTTTCAGAGGCTGCTGTCAAATTCCCAACCTACTGTTGAGTTGATAAGGATCTATGTAAGTACTTCTCCTGGCAGTTGTTCCCAGCACAGCATGGCCTGCATTCTCTGTCCTCTGCACTAATCCACTGCCCTTCATGGGGCTGCAGCCTCTGGGATATTTGAGCTACCTGATAGCAAGAGAGCACGTAAGTGGAGTGCTTGGGTAAGTACTGAAGAACAGCTGTACCTAGGAGTCCCCTACTCCTGGTGGGCTGGAGCCTTTTTTGGTGGATGGCTGTGCTCTGGGGAGGTTTAGGGGTGAGGCAAGAGGTGGCCAAGCTGCCTGGGGAGCATGCAGGGCCTGTGCCTGGAGTATGTAGCAGCCTCAGATGGAGGGGCCGGTTTGGTGTGTGCTTGCTGCAGCCTGTCTAACCCTCTTCACTTTCGTGCGGCGTTTCCGCTTAGCGCTGCGAGAGACCACACTCTGCAGGTGGAGCTGGAGGGGGTCCGCAAGCTCCGGGGACAGCTGGAAGAAGCTCTTGGAAGAAGCTTGGAGTTTTTGAACAGGCTGGAGACACAGGACGCCATAGGAGGTGGGGAACAGGAGCGTGTGAGAGTCCTACCCCAGCATGCCTTCTGAGCACTGGCGCTCACCCGCCTGCCGTGGAAACGTTCACTAACTGAGTGAGCCTGTCTCACTGACTCTGGGAGGGTTGTTTTGGTACTTAGTAATGGTACGATAGAAGTGGTGCAGGGCTATTTTATTTTTGAGCTGCTTTGGAAATGGTGATCAGTGCAATCCACCTGTGTTTCATGTATGTTCCTGTCTGACCCACCCTGGTGGCCACTGATGTATTTGCACATTCAAATCATTCCATTTTAGTTGATTTCCCTCTATCTCCCTTCTCCTTCCATCCCCATGGGGCAAATAAAGATTCCCTTTCTCCAAAGGAAACACCAGATGTTCTCTATCATCTCCCAAGTGCACGAGTATAAGTTTTTGTATTCCCTCACCATTTTTCTTACCCAATGACATCACCCTCTTGGGTTGATGGTGGCTGGCCCAAAAGGAGATGATGTATGTGGAAAAGTGGGTTCCAGAGCCAGAGAATTTGAGAAGGGCTGCAAGACCTGGTGGCACTTGCCTGGGGCTTCTTACACAAGTGGTGAGTGTAGAACCAATGATTTGTTTTATGCTTAAACTAAATCCTGCTCCATTATTAATGACTTTATGGACTCCACCCGCCAGGCTGTCTCGGCCTAGCTTGCAAGTGCCTTCAAGGGAAAGCTTCTTCCTCTTTAACAGGGTGTTCGGAGTGGCTGAGACCTGTCCCTGCTCCCAGGGTCTGGGCTGAGTCTGCTCCCTCACTTGTGTGCACACATCTCTCTCACAGGCCTCACGTGCCCCTTGGGCAATGGGCAGGGCCCTATTTCTGCTTTGCTGAGGACAGTCCCACTTGGCACCACTGCATACCTTTTCTAGGGTGCCTTTCACCCCCTCTGGGAGCATTGGGACTGGTGTGAGAGCTGGAAAACAATAGCAACAGCTTTCTGATGACCAGCACTTCCCATGCACAGCAGGCTATGGATCAGCTGCCTCATATTTGATCGCTTCCTAAGGTGGCAGGAGCAAATTTTATATCTCTGAGCATCTGTTCCTGCTTGCTGGGGAAGTTGAACTCGGAGCAGGTGGAGCAGAAGAGCTCCATCAGCGCTGGGCTGTGCCACCTGGACCTATGACTGCTCTGTTGTGCATCCTGTGACTGCTTCACATGGCACCACCTATCCCGTGCCTCACATCCGTGCTGAGGTCTTCTCTTTCCTGCCTCAGACAGGGGTAGGAGGCAGCGCAGCTTTCCCTTCACACACAGCAGGCCAGCACTGCTTCTCTGAGTCCGCACCCAGCTGTGTGGCGAGTTCAGCGGTTCTCATGTGGCCGGAAGGGACACAGCTGGTGGTTGCTGGGCAGCTCTGGTACTTGTTTAGCTTTTCCTTCCTTGTGTTACATCTCGTTCCCTTCCTCTCACTTCTGTGTGTAGCACCATCTTTCTCCTGCCTCTCACTTCGTAGGAGCCTTTGCGTCCTTGTCCTTATCTTTCCACCTTCCCTTCTCCGTCCCGGCTCTGATCCCCAGCTGGCTTCCTGGTCTCTTGGGTACCGTGGGGCCCAGGCATGGCACGAGGGAAGTCTTGGCTGGTGCTCCAGCAGCTCCCATCTCTTCTTGTGTGTGTGTTCTGCTGCAGATCTGTCCCTGGCCTCTGCTAGCATCACTGCTCTGAAGTGCCCCGTAGAGGAGCGTTATCCTAGGCTGAGGCAATCCCAGCTTTTCTGCTCTGTTCTCAAGGGCATCCCTTCATCCCTGCTAGCCCTGGCTGTGCACTCCTCTGCCCCACAGGAGGATCAGCCTGAGCATCCCATGCCTGAGAGCACCCTCTGTCAAACTGCAGTGCTTTGTGCTGTCTCGTAGCTCTTTGTGGAGGTCTCTCTTTCCGTCTTCTCTCCGTTTCCCTGGCGATCTTTTTTTTTCCTTCCCTTCTTCCCAGCAGTGTGAAGACTTCCAGTGCAGCCAGCACACCTGGGTGTCTGGTGTCTGTGGGCCATGTGCGATTTGCAAGCCATGCAACTGATTTTCTTTGCCTGCAGGCTAGGTGTGAAAGACAGAGGAGTCCGTGAAAAATACTGCTGGGGTTGCATCCCTTGGTCTGCTTTGTTGGTAATACACAGAGAGCTGAGCAGCCCTTTTCCCGTGGGATTTGCACCCTAGTGTGCTCCTGTTGCAATGGAAGGTTCAAGCACTTGGTGAACAGCAGCCAGGGCACAGTCTGCCCTATGTGTGCACTCCTCTGCTGCCCCAGCACCAGCTTCCTCTCCTTTCCCTGGTTTTTTGGCTGTTTTGGTTTTGTTTCTTCCCTCCCTCCCCCCTCCTCCTTGAGATTTGTGCTTCCTTTTTTCCACCTTAGTCCTGGCACGCTGGGAGCTATGCAGAGCTGTGGGTGATGGGTACAAGTGGGGTGCTGTGTCCTGGTACAAGAGGTGGTTCTCCCCTGCCCCAGGGCAGCTGTGCTGGCTGTGAGCCCCCAGCCCCTGGGCTCTCAGCCACAGGTCACAGCGACCTAGCCTGAGGAGCCACGTGCGTGTGGCCCTCGGCTTCCCAGCAAAGCCTGCAGCTGAGGGTCTGCATCCCCTCACTCTTCAGGGCCCTGCAGGCACTGAGCTGTAGCCCTAGATCGTTTGTCACCTGGCAGGTTGTGTCCCCAGGGGCTCACAGGGCTGTGCTTTGGCTACGCTGAATGCCACCCGTGGGAGCTGCTGCTTTGCTGGGTTGCTGCTGCTGTTTCCAGCTGCCTCAGCGTTTCGTTCCCAGCACAGCACTTCTCCGTGATGGCTGTCCTTGCTCCCTGGGGCACGGCTGCTTCAGAGAACAGGCTCCCCCGTGCAAGGTGATGCCTGCCTAGGCTTAGCGCTGAGGTGCC
Organism: Falco punctatus; assembly: GCF_963210335.1. Classification (NCBI taxonomy): domain Eukaryota; kingdom Metazoa; phylum Chordata; class Aves; order Falconiformes; family Falconidae; genus Falco; species Falco punctatus. The sequence goes on from NC_137591.1 coordinate 26,582,990, forward strand.
CATGATTTTTGCAGCCTCCTGGCGGTTGCTCGTCACAAGTGGGTCCCCTGAGCATGCACCGTCTGTGTGCTGTGCCAACACCCTGCCCTGCTGCAAGGCATGCTCCTGGCTGAGCCTTGACTCCTTTCCAGGAGCTGTGTGCTTCCCTGCTGGCTTCTTCAGCAGCAATGTTTGGCCTCTCTCCTACCAGGCTTTACCTGCTTTCCCCTGCTCCATGTTCAGCTTTGCCTGGCAGCTCCAGACCTAACAGTGATGTGGTTGGCCATGGGCAAAGCAGCCGCATCTCCTGTGGGCCACAAGCAGCAGTGAAACCTGGCCCCCTGCACAGTTCCAGGGGGTGGTCCTGGGCCCTGTCCAAGCTCCCCTCTCCCTGGAGAGAAGGCGGATTGGGGGTACACCCATGTCCCAGCCCTGGCAGTCTGAGCCTCCGCAGAGCAGGCACGGCCCTGTGGCTGCGTGGGAGCAAGGCCGCCCAAACAAGGGCTGCAAGTCCTCTCCCGGGGCCCTGCACCAGGGGCCCGGGAGCAGAGCTGTGGCCAAGCAGAAGAGTGTGCCCTCAGCTCAGTGGGGCAGGGTGGGCCCACATCCCCTGTGCGCTGTGGTATGGGACACTAGTGTCCCTTTAGCTCCACTGCAGCCCTGCCAAGGCCGGCATGGGGCTTGCGATGAGCCCAGTGCCACATGTGACAGTAGGGTTTGGGTGATGGGGGCAGGGTGGCTGTTAGTGCCCTCCCTGGGCTGCCCCCTGGGTGGGTGATCACGGGGCGTGCACCCCCACGCTGCTGCCGGGTTGGGGCAGTGCCAGTGAGGCTCCCTGATGTAGTGCACGCTGCTTCTGTTGCTTGTGGCTTGTGAAGCGGCAACAGGGTGGGTGCACATGTGTTGGGGCAGCAAGCACGAAGTGGCGTGAAGGCAGAGATGTGGATGGAGCAGATGTGTCCCTGGGGCTGTCCGCTCCATTGGTGCAGGGCCACCTCAGGGTGCTGGCTTAGAGCTCCAGCATGCGGGGGAGGGGCATTGGCAGGGAACAGGGACAGCGGGGAGAGCTCAGTCCTGCTGGGAGTCACCCAGCACCAAGCATGTATGAGAGCAGGCACCTGCCCCCTGGCTGCCCACAGTGACCACAGGCATCGCCATGTAGGAGGGGACAGAGGCAGTGCTGCCATTGCCACTGCTTTGAGCATCTTCTTGTGCTGTGCTGTCCCCTAGGTCAGGCCACAGGTACAGATGCTGATGATGCCAGCAGCACCTTTACCTACAGCATCAAGGAGGAGGCAGCCCATGGTGTGGCAACCCAGCACGTGAGTCAGGGCAGCATGGCACTGGGAATAGGAGTGGCACAGCTGGGCACTGTGCCACTGACAAACTGTGTCCTAGCCCCTTCGGAAATGTGCCTGGCACCCTCTGTCTTTGTCCCTCTAGAGCAGCCCCCAGGCCCCTAAGGAAAACAGGGGCACTGAAAGGACCCTGATGGGGAGCACAGCACCCACCGTGCCAGAGCAGATGCTGCAGGCAGAAAAGGAGCTGCAGGAGATGAAGGTGCAGCTGGAGAAAGCCGGCTTCTCCTCTGTCTCCCAGATCAGGCAAGAGCCCTGGGACACCAGAGCCAGCGGGTAGCCGTGGCTCGAGGCGGTATCCTGCGTCCTGGCTGCTGCCTGCCCTTCACAGTGCCTTGTACCCCCAGGGAGGTGATGCTGAGCCTGTGCCTGGAGAACACAGAGTTGAAGGAGCAGATTTACGAAGCCACGTCGCTGCTAGAGAGTGCGGAGCAGGAGGAGGCTGACATGGGCATCCCTCTGGCCCCCAAGTTCCACCAGCTACAGCAGAAGAGCTGCAATGCCCTTGCAGACCACCTGGCTGGGAGCAGTGGGGATGGCCAGTGGGTTCTGGCAGAGAGGGGAGCTGTGGCCGGCAAATGGCCAGTGCTGGAGGTACAGTGCCAGGGTGGCGTGCTCAAGACACCCTACCCTGGTACCCTGGGTGGAGGGGAGAGGAGCTGCGTATGTGCCTTGGACACAGGGGTCTGGGATGGGGCTGGAAATGGGGAGCTGACACCCCATCTCCCCTCTGGCAGGCGAAGGGTACAGTTCCCGGCGGAGCCTGGTCGGGGCTGGTCAAAGAGCTGTGCTCCCAGGTGGCGCAGGGCCAAAGGCAGTGCCAGGAGCTGCAGGACAAGCTTGCCGCCTCAAAGGCCATGTTGCAGGCACAAGCTGAGCAGCTGGAGAAGTACCACGTCCTGCTCTGTGAGTTAAAACCCTGGGTGGGATGGTGGGGTCGGGGTGGGGGGTGTCTGCGCCAGCCTGGCATGCCCTGTGTGCCATGCACACGAGGCAGGGGTGGTGAATCCTGTCCTGAGGGGGACCCTGAGCTGACGGGGCTGCCCAGCAGGTGAACCCCACACACGGCAGCTCAGCAAGCAAGTGCAGGTAGACTTCCAGGACCTGGGCTACGAGACATGCGGGCGAAGTGAGACCGAGGCCGACCGGGATGAGGCCACTAGCCCCGGTAAGGAGAGCTGAGGCTTTGGGGACCCCTGTGCCTTGCCCGCCTGGCATGAAGAAGTGACACTGTGCCCTGTCCCCTTTGCAGAGTGCGAGGAGCTGGAGGCCCCATTCCAGTCAGGGATGCCTAGGGCGGGCAAGGCTGCCCAGAAGACCATGGCCCCTGCAGATGTGGTGGCCCTGCACCAGCACATCCAGGACCGTAAGGCACAGTTGCCTAATGCCAACAAGGTGACCCAGAGCCTGCAGCGCCGTATGCGTTCTGTCTCTGTCACCAGTGGCTACACCTCAGGTGCCGAGCAGCCCCCGCTGGGTCCTACAGCGCTGGCCTCCCCGGCCCACAGCCTCACTGACGAGGACGAGGGCTGGCAGTCAGACAGCCACAGCACCCTCTGCCCATCTGACCTGCGGGCACACCACAGCTGGCAGCAGCTGGAGCACCGTGTCTTCCCCCTCAAGGCACAGCTGTCTGCAACCAAGCCTGAGCAGCTGCAATCTGCGACTCAGTCATGGTATGGCCCTGGGGATTGGGACTAGACAGGGGGCCATGGGGGTCTCCAGGATGTGCCCAAGGGGGGCAGCTGTTTGTTGCGTGCTTTCCTTGTAGCTAGGTTCCTGGGGCATTGGCACAGTGGGGCAGAGCCCCAGTAGTAGATACTGGACAGACTCCCCCCATGGCACCCCATCCCTGCCATGCTCTCCGGGTGGGTCTGGAAGCCCTGTGAACCTCCTGCTTGCCCATCCCTTCTAGGAATTACCACCGGCTGATCCAAGCACAGGCTCGGGATCTCTGCCACCTGCGGCAGACGCTGCGGGAGGGCCACAGGATGAGCCACAGCCTGGCCCAGCACCTGCACCATGCCCTGCTGTCCTTTGAGGACCTCCTTCATGGCACCGACATTGACTACTATCTGGGCCAAGGCTTTCGGGAGCAGCTAGACCAGGGCAGGCAGCTGTCAGAGAGGCTCAGCAAGAAGCTGGGCACCAGTAAGTACCTTTTGGGGAGGGCACTGGGGCTGGACATCATGGGGCACGGTGCGCCAGGAAGGGGTGCTTCAATGGGTGCTGTGAAGAGCTGCGGCTATTTGGACACCATGTGCTGTGTGGGCTACCTGCTTCAAGCTGGGATATCCTGTCCTGCTATGGCTGTTGGGGAGTGGGCAGCCTGGGGCATGGAGACGTTAACCGGTTCCTCCTGGCTTATTTTTTCAGGAGATCGAGCATATGGGAAGGATAAAACCAGCCATGAACTCCTGACGCTGAGGTACCTGTTCCTAGGAAGTGCTTGGGGGCTCTGTGTGGGGACGCTGGGGGTTATCACTGCTCTGGGAGTGGGGGTCTGGGTCTCCTTGGGCTCTCTGCTCTAGGTGGATGCCCTGGGGCTGCCACTGCTCTGGGGATGGGGAGCCCCAAGCTTGGGCTGGGCACCCTGTGGCTCCAGGCAGCCTTGCAGCACAGGTGGGATGTGGTGTGTCATGCCGGAGCGTGCACAGCACAGCAGGGAGGAACTGTGGAATGGGGGTCACCCTGCCCTGCCAGCCCTGAGGATGGGCCACCTCTGCAGGCTCAGCCAGGAACTCCAGGAGAAGGTGACTGAGAACCCGGAGGTGAAACTGCGGGAGCACTGTGAATCCCCTGGCAGCAACCGCCCACCCTCTGAGTTATCCTGCTCTGTCACCAGTTCCTCCTTCATATCTGAGGGGCTGGAGGCCCGCTCTGATGGGGATGAAGCCAGTGAGTGCAGCCAGTGCAGCCAGTGCCCTGAGGAGCCTGTCCGGCTTGCAGGTACCATGGGGTGCCTTCGGGGGCCTGCAAGCATGGGCTGGGGACATGCAGCCCCTCTGTGGTGTGTGGGTCGCTGCAGCAGTAGATGGCCATCAGACCTGGGCAGGGGCTGCCTGTGTGGCGCTGTGCCCCAGTGCCAACCTGGGGGGTGAGCACACAGCACCTGGGGCTGCAAGAGATCATCTTGGGGGGCCCTGCCACGGTACCACAGCCCTGCGAGGCTGGGACCTGACTGGCCTTTTGTGGGCTGTCCCATCCCACAGTGTCTCCAGATGTGGGGACTTGTGTGCCAGCATCCCTGGTGCCCATGGGGAGGAGGGGTCCCTGCCAGGCTGAGCCAGAGCTGTGCTAGCATCTCTCTCCATCTCTCTCCTGTCTCTAGGCCTCTGCTTTGACTCCTTGTCCAAACCTGTTAGTGCCCCCCTGCCTCCTCTGGCTTCCCAGCTGCCCCCCTTCCTGCTTGCTGGGTGCCCCACTCCCGCAGCCCCCCCACTCCTGGGCTGCTGTGGGACCCCTGTCTGCTCCCTGGCCGACGCGCAGCAGGAGCTGCAGGTGCTCCAGAGGCAGCTGGGAGAAAGTGAGCATGTGCCTCTGGCATGGGGCTGGTCCTGCCTGCCCCGCATGCTCTGCTGTGCCGCATGGCCCCCCACCCTCTCCCACTTGCCTGTCTTGCCCTGGCCTTTCTCCTGCTTGGGGCTACTGCTTTGAGGTTGGGTCCTATCACTCTGGCTGGGGGACGATGGGGACATGTGGCTGTCATGTAGAGAGGACCTGGTGGGTGGAATGGATGCAGCCTGAGGTAGCACTAGCCCGTGGCGTGGACACTTGCACATTCTAGGGCCTCTGGGAAAGGGCTGGTGTGGTTAGTTGTGTAGGAGGAGCGGGGCTGAGACCCCTCAACTCATGTCACGTAATCAGCAAGCCCTGGCAGAGCCCCTGCTCTTCAGGGGGAACAGGTTTGACTGGGGCAGGAGGTTAGCAATAGGGGGTGACTGTGAGGGGACACTGGGCTGCACTGTTGGGCAGAGCGAGAAGTGGGCAAAAAGCATGTGGCAGGAGCATGTTACCCCCCGTTCCTCCTCTCTGCTCTCCTCCTCCTCACCGCTTTGCCCTGTGTGTGCAGACCTGACGCTGCCCGTGGCACCAGCGAAGCCCACAGCTCCACCGGGCTCCTTAGGAGAGGGCAGCAAAGCCCCAGCGTTGCTCAACCGACACGGTGCGCTGCAGAGCCTGGCTGAGATCCCCAGGGCCACTGACACCCGCGCCCGCTGGGGTGTGCCTGCTCCCGGCCAGCCGCTTTGCGGGGCCCTGCCATCGGGTTACCCCGCCAGCCAAAAGCTAACAGGTAAGGGCTGTGTTGGAGAGCAGGGGGGCACCCTGCCTGGGTGTGAGGGGACAGGGAGGAGACTTGGTACCACAGTGGCTGTGGGACATGGCTCTAGCGTGGGGCAGGATAAAGGGTGGCACGAGGCAGGTGGCGCAGCCATCTCCCTGCCCTGAGCCACCTCCCCGGCTGTGGCAGGGGCCGACCTGCTGGAGGAACACTTGGTGGAGATCCGCAGCCTGCGCCAGCGCCTCGAGGAGTCCATCTGCACCCATGACCGGCTCCAGGAGCAACTTGAGCGCCGCCTGGCCTCCACCAGCAAGGCCACCGGTACAGTGCCGCACTGAGGCCAGGGCTGCTGGGGGGGCAGGCTTTGCACGGCCCCTTGCACAGGGAGGGTGCTCACCCTGTGCGTGGCGGCATGCTGGGGAGAGAGACTCGGCACCACTCCCCCTCTGCAGGGCTGCCCAGTGACCTCCATGCCCAGACACGGGAGCTGAGGCTGCAGCTGAGCAGGGAGAACCAGGCTCTGAGTGAGGACAACCGGACTCTGCGGCTTCAGCGCGACCACCTCTCCCAAGGTGGGGCTCCACCACCAGCACCCTGGGTCTGAGTCCCAGAGGGTGCTGGCTGAGCGGGGTGGCAGTGACACCTCCATGCTCTCTGTCCCCAGAGCTAGCGCAGGTGCAGGAGGCGTTCCTGACTGCCTGCGCCCGGGCGCGGGAAGCTGAAGCAGAGCTGGACCAGAGGCACAGGAATCAGCAGAAGCTGGTGGATGAGCTCACCGAGTACCAAAAGAGTGTCCGCCGGCTCCGGGATGAGCAGCGCTCTTTGCAGGAGAAAAACAACAGGTAAGCTTCGGGGCACTGGGGCTTTGGGGCCAGCAGGGCTGGGTGGCATGGCTGGCACCGTACCCATGTGTCACCTCTCTGCAGGCTGCAGCACAGACTGATGCTCCAGCAGCAGCAGTGTGAGGAGCACTGCCGGCTCCTGCAGACCACGCGCACGGAGCTGCACGTCTGCGAGAGCCTCCCTGGCCCCTCTGCTGAGGCCCGCGCAGGTACGGGACCCGCATCCAGTGCCCCCAGCCCCAGCCACCTGCCCCGGCCCTTCTGCCCAGCTCCTGGTCCTGGGAGGCCTGGCCCCTCTGCAACGCTTGGCCGGTCCCAAGCACCTCGCCTGTTGTGGCAGCAGGAGTGACATGGTGGCTCTGCTGGCAGGCGGAGAGGGAGGGCAGGAGCACAGCAGCCCCAGGCACAGAGCCACACCTGTCCGCCGGGGCTCACATGCTTCTTGTTCCAGGCTGCTTCCCGTCTCCTCCGGTGCGGGATGTTGGCACAAGTCTAGCAGCTCCCCACTTCTCCCCACTGCCCTCTGACATGTTGGCGGCCCAGCAGATAGCCGGTGGGTACTGGAGCCTGCCCACCTCTGTGCCTCAGGGGCTGCTGAGACCTGACAAAGTCGTGGCAGCACCCTTGCTGAGCAGGGGTGGTGAGCCCAGGGCAGAGCCAAGCCCCCGGGATGGGATGGGGACGGCCATGGGGGGAGCAGGCAGTGGTTCTCACCTAGCCCTGCTTGTTCCCTAGAGCCACGTGGGGCAGACCCACTGGCAAAGAAGGGCAAGGAACCGACACAGGCTCACGTTGTTGCCTGCCCTAACACCTACCGGGCCCTGGAGCAGCGCATCCTGAAGGGGAAAGGGCTGGCCCATGAGCTGATGTCTCTCATGCACCCAGCGACCAGGCTGCCCAGCTGCCCGCTCCCGGGAAAGGAGGTAAAGCATGGGCAGGATGGGGCTGGCGGCAGCTGGGGGCCAGACTCTCTGTGGACCATGCATCAAGCTGCTCCTCAGCCCAATACTCGCCCCGAGGCCTGCAGGGCTGGCAAGCGGCTGGTAGCTTCCAGCCCGGGGGCTGCTGCTGGCACTGCCCTGCTGTGTCGGGCTGGGCACGGCGAGTCCCCGGGTGCAGCAGGATACAGGTGCCATGGCAGCACCCCACTCCTGCACCCTTCTCCCGCAGGTCCTGGGGTGGTCAGGCATGGGGCACCTCTGCAGCAGTGCCAGCACCCTGCACAGCATCCTGGAGGAGTGCACATCTCTCCTCACTGCCTTCTGGAGCACCGTGCTGCCCGTCAGCCCTGCCCAGCACCAGGACAAGGTAAGGACAGGGCGGGGTGGGGTGCTGCAGGGGCCGGGGGGCCGGCTGCTCACTGCTCATCACGCTCGTCTTGTCCCAGGAACAGGCGCTACAGGGTGAGATTGCAACGCTGCAGGCCCGGCTTGCTGAGCGGGAGGATGCTCTGCAGAGCATGGCCCATCAGCTGCAGAGTACAGCCCAGCTCAAGGACAAGATGGAGCAGTTTATCGTGACCCACTGTACGTGGCCTGGGTGGCATCCTGCTGCGGGGTGGCACCGCCAAGCTGGGCTGGTCCCCATGCGCGTGGGGCGGCTCCACAGCACAGGGACCTCACCGACCCCCTCTCTCTCCCTCACAGTGACCAGGACCCACAACATGCTGCGCAAGGCCAGGACAAACCTGGAGGTGAGTTCGCCCTGGCACTCGGCGGCGCATGATAGGGGCAGGTGCCCCTCCCCTGGGGAACCCTGATGCCCTGGGGGTGGGCACAGATAGCAGATACCCCTCTGCCCTGTGGCAGAGTGGTGGGCAGCAGGGTGCTGAGGGGTCAGCTGGGTGCATGTGCTGGGGGGAACACAGCGACCCATTTTCTTCAACTGTCCCCAGGGCACGGCAGCCACCTGGTGCAGGCCCGACGTGGCAGCACTCCCTCTTGCTGCCACTCGTCAGGTGAAGGCCCAGCAGGCCCTGCCCGTCTCGTGAGCACCTGGCACGAAGCGATGCCCTCTGCGGCCCAGCAGCATTTCACACCCCCTCACCCTAGAACTTGGTCCCAGTTGTAACCCTGCTACCCACCCGTCCCTGCTCGTGTCTGTATATGTATATAGATAGGTATAGCGGAGCTGCGTTCTGGGGGCTCCCCGGGCACGTCAGGGCCCCGGTGCGGGAGGAAGATGTAAGAAATGCCATGTTCTGTTCAGGAGTTGTAAGTTCCTAATAAAGGTTTACTTTGGGTTGTGTTTCTGCCACGCTCATCTCTTGCAGCTCTCTGTGCCCCGCTCCCCAAGGTACCCCCAGTGCAGGGTGCCGTACGCACTGGCTGGCCCCGGTGGGGATGGGCGCTGAGCCCCACCCCAGCACCCCAAGGGCAGCTCTGCACCCCACTAGGTGCTCCCTCTCCTCCTCTCCGGGGTCCCCCTCCAACACCAAGCCAGCAGCATGGAGAACAATAAATACTGTAATAAATAGAGAAAACCCTGTCACATGGCACTGCTCCGGCAGCAGGTGGTGGGGCCGGGGACCTGGGGCAGCTGCTCTGCTCCGCTCTCCCCAGGCCCCCTCCAGCGTGGGCGTGCGCAGGTGCCCCTCCGGCTGTGGCAAATCCTGCCGATGCTGGGGACGGGGTACGCGGTCCTTGTCGGTGCTGTCCCAGTGGCAGGTAAGTGTGGTGGCGTCCGGCTGTACCCTCCCTCCTGCTGGCTCAGTGCTGAACCTGGCAGAGGGCCGGGGCTGCAGCCAGAGCCCAGCGCCCTCCTCCAAGCTGGGGAGCCCCACAGCCAGGGCTGCGGGACGTGGGGCAGGCTGGGGTGCCCCAGAGCCCCTGGGGATCAAGGTGGCCTTGGAGATTCATCAATAGCACAGCAACCTTCGGCAAGACACGGTCCTGGAGGCCTGGGCTGGGGGCAGTGCCAGGACCGCCTCGGGGCCCTTGTAGGCCAGAGAAGAAGGGCAGGGTGAAGCCGTTTCCGTGCTGGGCACGAGGAAAGGCTATTCTGGTGAGCATCCAAGTGGCCCCCAGACTCACAGAAGCCAAGGGGAGCTGTAGTTGGGCGGAAACCAAGGGTTAAATCAAACCACACCAGTAGGATGGGGCCCGTGTCCCTGCCAGGTTTGAGGCTGGAGCCAGCAGCCAGTTCTCACACAGTCCCGTGGCCCAGTGTGTGCAGACAAAGCGGCATTTCGTGTCCTGCGTGGGGGGTGGGCGAGGCCCCAGCTCAGATGGGCTTGTACAGCAGCGTGGTGACGTACTTCTTCTTGTAGCGGTGCGTGGCGCTGAGCACCATCACACCGTCCTGAGAAAGGCACCGCATCAGTGGAGGCAGGTGGGAGAGCAGCGCAGCCTGGCCGCGCTGAGCCCGCGTGGGGAGCAGCCCCAGCCCGGCCCTGCTGCCCCGAGGCTCCCGACCCGGGACAGGGAGGCAGGGCAGAGCAAAGGGAGGCTCTGGAACACAGCAGGAGAGCCCAGAGCTGCTCAGCTCCACCACGCTGCAGGCAGGCAGCTAAAGGGAACTGTAAGGAGACAACCACCTACACCCACGTGCGTGCCACGCTTCACCGGGCAGCCGAGCTGTCCTGCATGGGTCCTCCCACCCCTGCACCACCCTCTACACCTCACAGCCGCCCAGTTTCTGCTCCCCGGAGGTGCTGCAGGCTCCTGGGAGCCACAGCAGCTCCCCTTCCCTCACCCAGCGGCCTCAGGGGACCTGCCCTTACCTTGATGGAGAGCGCATAGAGGTGATTGAGCATGACGTGGTTGGGCTCGGGCAGCAGTGCTGGGTCACACTAGGAGAAGAGGAGTGTCACAGGGGAACAGCAGAGCCCTGACCCCCCAGCCATCACAGGGAGCTGCCATCTCAGGCAATCTGAGCTGCTGGTGTCTCTGGCTGTTCTGAACAGGAACAGAGCTCAGCTAAGCAGGCAGAGCAAGGGGCCAAACCAGCGTGGTTAATGGGAAAAGTGATGCTTTTCCCAGGAAATGCCAAGGGGAGACCAGGCTCCCTGCAGGGAGGACTCCCTTTCCACCCCCAGCGTGGCTCTCTGTGCTGGCAGTATGCTGGTACCCACCGAGATATTGGTGTCCTTGTTCAGGATGACCTGGAGGAGGTGAGGTGGGAGGATGGGTGGGGATTTGAAGCGCTCCTCGGGCCGGTATACGTACATCTCTTGGCCATAAGGTCCAGGCGGTGAACTTGATAAGTCTAAAGAGAAGAGAAAGGAGGAGACATGAAATGGCTAAAGCAGGACTGGTGAGCACAGAGCAGCTCTCAAGAAGCTGGGAAGAACCCAGCAGGGTCTTCCAGGCACAAACATCTCCCACGAGCCATGACCCCATATCCTACAGCAACAGCTCAGCCTTTTCACTGCACAACAAGCAGCCAGGTGAGCCCCGGGCACTTCCAAGCAGGGCTGCAAGCCAGTACATGCACTAACACAACACAAGCACCCTGCAGTATCCACCCCAAGACCCCTGCATGTGGCGCTCAGCACAGCTGAGTCCCTCTCCCTGTAGCGAGCAGCCAGCTCGCCCCAGAGCTGTACCCTTTGCAGCAGGGGCACAGCAAGCAGCACGCCTGCGTGCTCTCGGTGCTGCAGGACTGCCTGACAAGGAGGTCCCACGAAGGACAAAATGGGAAGTCTAGACTGAGCAGCTGCTCAACCCACGTGAGGGACCACAGGAGCTTGGGGTCGCTGGAAGCTGGGCTAACCATATCTCCCCACCACACCTGACCTGACCATTTCGGAACACTCAGCACCCAGAAGGGCTCCATCTCCCTGGAGCTACTGCTGCTTGCTGGCTTCTTTCCAGCAAAGTATCTCCTGCTCAGGCTTGGCAAGGACGTGAAGATGAGCTCTATCTGAGCTCCATCTGAGACAGGGTTTGTACCAGGGATGGCAGCTCACACTCGGAGCGCCCTGGACCGAAACACGAGCGAGCTACCTGCCAGCATTACACACCGAGCCAGCACTGCCAGTGTCTGCACGGTAACCTAACCTGCTGCTGTAACACAAGTGGCGAGGGAGGTCTGCAATGTGCTAGCATTAGTACAAATTACTTTGGCGTGAAAACCAAGAGTAGCTGCTGAAAATAACCTGGATTCTGCTCTTGCCTAGCTTGTACCCCAGATTAGATGACTTACAGTTGAGCAGACAGAAAGGCCTGATGTTCTTGGCGTTCACCAGTCTGAAATGGCCACCTCTGCCGTGCACAGGCACTGACCCTGCTCCAGGACACGGCTAGCACAGGACAAGTTACACCAGCACAGCCCCTCCATAGAAATGAGGCCTCAGCTGTGGGCTGCTGAGGACATGCTGCCAAGCACTACTCTTCCCAGGTGCAGGCCCACACCTCTGCTCAAGGGGTCTGTCTGACCCCAGAGCAGTGAGTCTCAGAGTAGAGGAGGTGGAAACTAGCACATGCAAAGCTGTAATGCCACATAAAAACTCACCCCGACCTGAGGTTTCTGAGCTCTCCAGGGAATCCACCTTCAAAGCATCGAAGACTTCAAAGTCAGACTTCTTGACGTGAATCAGGTTGTTAATTGTCCCCATCTGGCTGGTGACCACTGGCTGGAAAGAACTGACCTAAGAGTCTTTCTATGTTTACCTCCAATCAAAGCACACCCAATGCATCCTAGATCCTCCTGGCCTGAGCTGCCATCGCTGTGCCATTACCTCAGAGCACCAGTGGCCAGTGTCTAGCTCTGCTCTGCACTTGCTGATCTCTGTTGTTTACCCTGAGGGGATTTTCCTTTACTCCCAGGCTCCTACATCACCTCCTATTTTCACCCTCCATCCTGCTACATGCCAATTGGCAAGTGTCTTCTCCTTCCCATGCTGCTACCACATGATTCAGTTGGGAGAACCGACAAGCGAGTGCTGACCCCTTGGCCCATCATCCCATGTAGCCAATTCTTAAATGGACTTAAAGGCCTTCTGGTGTTTCCCTGCCCCTCAGTACCTCCCCAGCATTTCCCCATACAGTGTGTCTAAGCCCAGAGGAACCAGCCTCTGAAAGGACTCATGGGATGGAGATGCCCCTTTTGTTTTGGCACATACCCTCTGCTCTTCCTGTTCCCCCTCTGCTGCAGTTACGTCACGTCTAGTTCCCTGCATAAGACAAGATCTGCAGGATTAACACTCTGAGCATTACCTCGGATGGGTCATGGACCCACTGGCCATCCACAAAAAATTTGTACTGGTGTTCTCCTTCTGGGAGGTCCAGGATAGCGACAAAGTCGTTGTGGCTGTGCAGAGAGAACAGACATGCAACAGCATTACCCTGTTGATGCTCTGTGTGCTGCTTTTCCATGGGGTTCCAGAAAACAGCACTTTTTCATGCACTGCCCAGCCCCTCTACACCAACACCTTCATGCAGGGTTAGGCTTGCTCATCGTCAGTGATCTAAGGCACAGACTCAATGGGAGTGAGCGTTCAGAGCACTAGCACAGCTCAAACCCTTAGGAGTCCAGCTGCACGGAGAGCTGCAGGCAGTCCAGCCCTGCATGCACAGAGAATGTGACAGGCACCCTGCGCAAGACACTGGGGAGGACGCGTGGACAAAGCATCTAACCCTGCGCTGGCACTGCAGGATGCTGGCAGCAAGTGTAGCAGCTCTGTTTGTGAAGCCTGCAATTGAGATAAACCCATTCCAGAAGATTTGCTGGGATTACACCCAGAGTCCTACAGGGTGTTTCCACCGAAATCACAGATGTATTGCAGGATAGCAAGAACATCATTGGGGCAGGAAGACACGTGAGGGACAAACAAACAACCCCTGCTGGCAACAACACAACTAGGCACAGGGTAAGGCCACAGCCAAGGGAAGAGCTGACAGCTTCCAGAGGACTGCTGCATACCTGGGCAGGGCTCTGCTGCCAAGACTAGCTGCTGCGTGGCATCCAGCTGGGCAAGCAATGTGGCCCATCCTGCCCTGTCCCTCTGTTTCACAACCTACCACCACCACCACAGCACCACCCAGGGAAGAAGATCATTATGTATTTGGGCTCAGACCCTACAGCTTGGGTGAACTGAGAAAAGCCAGGTGAGCAAAAGGAACAGCAACCAGCACAGAGAAGGGAAAACACTCCCTTCAATGGAGCAGAGGAGAACGTAGAGTAACCTGAAGGACTGGCTACCTCTTGATGAGCGGGATCTTGGTGCTCCAGTTGTTGAAAGATCCGGAGATGAAGACTTCTTTGCCTCCATCGGCCCAGCGGATGACAGTGGGACGAGCCTGTTGGGATGGTTTCACTGACTCCTCCAGATCTGGCTGCCATGACACAAACTCCTTGTCCCCAGGAATCTGAGGAAAGAAAATCAGAGCCTGACGGAGACACAGAGACAATCGGGACCACGTTCACTCCCCCCAGCCCATCTAGACAACCGAGACAAGAGCATCGCAGAACGCCTCCAGCCTCCCAGCTCTCCACAGCCCCCTCACATAGTCAGGAGCACAGCCTCGCACAGCCAGTGAGCTGAAGCCCCAGCCAGGGCCCCAGAAGGCAGGACAGGGAATGCAAGTGACCAGCCCCTACCTTGGAGTCATGGGTACTGAAAACACTGGGGTCATCAGTGCTGCCCACCATGATCTTGTGTGGGTGCTCCTTGGCAGGGTGGGGGGCACCGGATCCATCCGAGCGATGGGACTTGGAGCCATGGCGCTCCCCAGACACTCGCTCACTGGTGGTGTTCCCCATGACAGTTCAGCAGCCCCTGTGAGAGAGAGGACATCAGTGTGGCTGTGTCTATAGGCTCTGGCAGTGAGGAGGGGAGCAAAGGCGCTGTTTCCCAGTGTTCTTTGCCAGGGGAGACTGACAGCAGTTCTAAAATAGGCCCAAAGTTCATTCCCACTGCCAAGTTTGGGAGCTGAATGGGAATTTAATAAACAAGACAGCTTGACCTAATTATAGTCATATCCTTATGAACCATCACTCTAGTTAAGCCAGTAATTGTTATACTCCAAAACTGATACTAGTTATGCTGCGTTCCACACAAGCCCTCAGCAGCCAGCTTAATAGAGGGGCTGACAGGAAAAATAAAGCCAACCTTTATGGCAAATCAACTGCTTAGCATTAACAGAGGCTCTTTCATAGTCCTGCAGTCAGGCTCTACAGACAAATCTCCTACATCCAGCAAGAAAACAGCCGGAGAGTGAAAGTAGCAGCTGTTTAACAGCTCCCAACAAATCTCCAAGAGCTTGCGGGCAGAAGAGCAGAGCCTAGCGCCTGGCAAAGGTGACAGAGAGCATTTAAATTGCCCGAGTGGAATCGTCCAAGCTGGAGCTTGGCCAAGGTGTAGGACTAATGCTGTAGTGTCTGCAAAAAGCTCAGCTCTCGATGGCATTCACTTATGATTCACCAAGCAAGTCACCATGCCAGCTGCGGCACAGTGCAGCGAGAAGGTCTGCTTGTGACCCTCACCAGTGGCACCACCCCAGGCACTCTGGCATCTGCCTGGCCATCTGGAGGCACAAGATGAAGGAAGCTGCCTGAATGCCAGGAGGTGGGCCATCATCCCCAGTCTCACCCAGCTCAGAGAACGCAGAACAGAAGTGGCCATACGGCACCAGGCCAGGAATAATTACGTGCCTCTTGGGACAAACAACAAAGCCTCTGCAAGCTACACGGGGCTCGTCAGGCCTTACCCAGTTCCCAGCAGCCAAGATGGACCGGGGTTCTTTCCCCCTTCCCACAGTTATTTTGCAGCTTTCAGCTTACCGTGCCGATCATCGGCTCTGCAGGGCAAGGCAAGCCTGCCTTGGTTCATGTGCTTAGTTGTGACATTTGAGGATTTGTTTAGAAGATCAAATTATAAGAAGGGTGCCAGGCAAGGCTGCCAGCCAAAGCCAGGCTTTAGAACATTATGGAGCAATTACTAAAGCATTTCTTAAATCCTGAGGGCTAAAAGGCAGCTCAGGAGGGCAGCTAACCCATACCAGCATCCCCTCTCAGTGAGGATCAAGTGTACCTGAAGATCCAGGTCAGATGAGGGCCATCATTCGCTCTGACACCTTCCCCCTTTGCCCCGAAGGAGGCTCAGTCAGCTCCTCACACAACCTGCCCCTGTGCCACTAGACCTGCTGTGGAGGAGCTTCTTCCCTAGTATCTCCGCTAAGGCTCCCTTACTACTACCTATGGGGAGGAAGGCAGGAAAGGCTGAACATTCTCTTGTACCAAGACTGACCTGAGAGATGCGTGCAGGTGTTAACAGGTGTGAAAGCTTCTCTTTCTCTTCTCTAAAAGGAATCCAGTCCCTCTGGCTGTCCCTTACAGGTCACACTCTCCAAATGCCTCCTGAGGTTTCTCCCAAGCGGCGGCTCCTCTCCAGCGCATGGTATCCAAAACCCCGTGCAGACAAGACCACCTCACCTCCTGCATCGCAGGCACCCTGCTGCGCTGGGACAGCCAACTCTTTGGACGTAGCCTGCGGTACTTGGCTTTTTACTGAATGAACTTCTACAGCTCAAACCCTCCTGCATTCAGACAAGCCCCCATAGCACAGCACGCTCCAAGGGACGTACACAAGTACCTCCAAGGCACCGATGGAAACGCTGCCCATACCAACGCCCAGGTGAAGCCTCCACGGTGCCTCAGCGCATCTGCTGCCAGTTTGGCAGCAAGCCGCTGCCAGCTGCAGTCCGCAGCACGGTGGGTGCCTGCTGCCGGATTGCAAGACCCTTCCACCTCCCCACTCGGACCACCACACTGGAAACACCACACCTTGCCATGTCTCGCTTGCCACCTCTCCCACCCGGCCAGCAAACCCCCGGGACACCAGCTTCCCGCAGCGGGGAACACCGGCCAGCCTGGCAGGGTTTGTTCTGGGCGGACCGGGTCTCTGCTCAGCACCCTCCCCGCCCGCAGCCTGCCCGGCCGGCACCTCCGGGGTTACCCAGGGAAGCCGGGCTCCTCTCCCGCCTCCCGAGGGGAAGCCGAGCTCGGGGTGCCGTGAGGTGAAGGGGATGAGCCGGGGAGAGCCGCGCTCCCTGCCCGGCCCCGCCGAGCGGCACGGCCGGGAGCAGGGCTCTGCCAGGCGGCGGCAGCGCGGTCACGGCACGGCCGGCCCCCGGGCCCCGCTCCCCTGCCCTGCCAGCGCCCGCCGCGGCCCTGAGGAGCGGGCAGGCGGCAGCGGCCCGGCCGGGCCCTCCTGAAGGGGCTGCGGGCCACGGCTCAGGCCGGCCACAGAACGAGGGGCGCAGGCCACCGCAGCGTGGCCCGGGGGGGCGCCCAGCCATGCCTCACCCACCTTCTCCCGCCCACCCGCCGGCGGCCTGGCCAGCCGTGACACCCCGCCGTCACCCCCGGCCCCGCACCGCGGCCCCACCTGCCCGCCGCCGCCGCCCCGCTCTCCGCCTCCGTCCAAAATGGCGACACCCCCCGCCGCCACCGCCAGCCTCTGCGGGGCGCTCTGGCCCGCCCCCGCGCGCCGCTCTATGGCCGCGCCCCCCCCTCCGCGGACCCGCTTCCCCGCTGCCCGGCAGCCGCCATGTTTGTTGAGGGCGGCTTATTGTCGTCCATTGTTGTTAAGGGCGGCCGGGCCGGCGTGCGGGCTGAGGGTCGCGCCGCTTCATCCGCACCTCAGCCCCTGGGCGGCCATGTCGGTTGAGGGCAGCGCCAGGGCTGGGGCCGGGGGGGCAGGCCGGCGGTGGGGCGGGTGGGAGCTGAGCTGAGGTGGGCGTGTGGGCAGCGGGCTGCCTGCAGGCGCCTCAGGACGGGCACGGGAGACAGAGGCAGCCCACACAGCGTGGTTCCCGGTCCCCTCAGCACTGGGACAAGCTTTATTGCCCTTTTCTCGAGGGCCCTGGCCGGCCAAGCTCCCGCTTTCCCCGCTGCCTCTGCGCTGACCAAACCCCTGGACAGAGATTGCCGGGATTTCGGGAAGGGGAACGATCCCTGTCATGGCAGCCCCGGGCAAGACCTGGTGTGGCCAGGCCGCAGCAGGAAGATGAGACAGCCCAGGCCGTGTCTTCAAGGAACCGATTCCGTGCCTCCTGGCATGGTGCAGACCTAGCAAGAGACTACAGGAACACCCAGGCCCGAAGGAAAGGAAGCAGGTTGCCGGGAGGACCAGCTGTCTCCTTCATTTTAGGTTAAGGAGATAGCAAGACATAGATGAGGGTGGCCACGATCAAGCCAATGCTGAAGACCATGAAGACATGCGGCACGGTGCTGGAGCAGGCAGGGCAGGCCCTGGCCCTGGCTCGCAGGGGCCTGAGCATGCGCTGTCGCTGGGTGAGGATGGCCGCCCTGGCACCTTCCCACTCGCCCGGGCCCCGCAGGCGGTACTGGTATGGCGTGCAGGGCCCGAAGGCCACCTCCAGCGCCAGCTTGGGGTCGGTGAGGAAGAGGGCGAGCAGGTTGGGCTTGACCCCCACCTGGCAGGCGAGCTCGTCCATGTAAGGGATGTAATCCACCTGGATGGTGTGCCGCTGGCTCTTCACGTACCTGCGGGCAGGGAGGGCAGGGGGTTTGGTGTGTGGGCATAAGGGTAATGGTGGCAGGGATGATGCCTGCGCAGGGTCCTTACCGCTTGGCCATTTTCTCCTTGGTTTGTGTGATGTCAGCCAGCATATCGGCGGATGGCGGTAGGTCCTGCAGCCCTAGGGAAGAGGAGGCTGTAGCTGGAGGGAGGGCTGTGCTGCTTCTGTGATGTGGCTGCTTCTGCAGTCCAGCCTGGCCTCTGCTTGCACATGGAAGCTTTTGGGGCTTTGAGGACATGCCACCACATCAGGAGCAAACTGGGAGGCACAGGCAAAGATAGCGATGGCAGGAAAGGAAAGGGAGAAGGTGATTTGCTAGGAATGGCACCTGTTAGTGGCCCCTGCAAGAGCAGATGAGTGTGAGGCTCACTGCAAAATGCAGTGCTGGGTTTTGTCCTCAGGAAGAAACAAAAGGAGGGTAAAAAGGTGAGCAGAAGGAGTTGGCATGTAAGGAGATGCCACCAGCTGAACAACTCTGTCATGCTGTAGCTGGAGGAGCCCAGCTGCATCCCCCCCAAAACTGTCTTGCTTACCCTTGAAGACACGGGTGGCCCAGCGACACTGGAGCTCTGAGATGGGCATGATGGCACCCAGGGGCTGGATGAGGCCAATGAAAGCCAGCGTCGGCTTCTCCAGGTCCGGCGGGAACATGAATTTGTAGAGGGGGATCTGGTTCTCCACCACCTTCACGCAACCCTCGAGGAAGGGGAAGGAGAAGCTGTACCCCGTGGCAAAGACCACAGCATCAATGTCTTCCCTGGTGTCATCCTCAAAGATGGCAGATGTCTCTGTGAACTCCTTGATGTTTGGCTTCACCTGCACCCTGCCCGAAATGATGCGGTTGGGCAGGTCGTCATTGATGGTCGGGTGCTGGTCAAAGATCCTGGAAGGCACAGAGACCTCGTGTGGGCTCAGGCAGCGGGATGGCCAGGTACCTGGGGTGCTGCTCAGGTGCTCACCGGTGCTGGGGCTGCAGGCCATAGAGTGCGTGGTCAAAGCGGGCATTCATCTTCCTCTCCAGATAAAAACTGCTGACGTTTTGAGGCACCAGGCTGCGTAGGAGCTGCACAAAGCGGCTGAGGTAGGAGAAGTCGAAGGGGTACCCACCATCTGCCACCCGGTGCAGCACCCAGGTCCCGCGCTTGGTGCTGAGGAAGACCTGGGAGGAAGGAGAGGAGAGGCAGTGGTGTGGCAGCATCCTTGGGACCAGACTGGGCCCCCGCCGTCCCCCTTGGACAGCAGGGATGCCAGCACAGCTGCTGGGACCACAACAGCCACCCCCACTGAGAGGGGATAGGGTGCTTGTGGCCGGGTGCTGGAGGGAGAGGAGCCCACAGGGGGTGGCACGGTGGTTTTTAGTGCCCTCCGGGATTTAAATAATAAGTACCCCAGCCCTGGCAGCTCTCCTAGCACACCTGTTTGGCTGTGTGGCTGAGCTCCACTGCGATGTCAATGCCTGAATTCCCCGTGCCAACCACGACTACCCTCTTGCCTGAAAAGGACTGTGGGCTCTTGTAGTCCCGGCTGTGCAGGTACCAGCCCTCAAACTTATTCAGGCCTGGAAGAGAGAGGGAAGCCATGCTGTACTGGGATGTGAGGCTGGGGGGGCTGTCCCCCTGCTCAGACTGGTGGTGTGTTTTGGGAACAGGTTGGGACCGACAGGAGTGACACAGCCCTGGGATGGTGCCCAGAGAGGCAGTGGCATCTCTAGCCTGGGAGATGCCCAGTGTGGCCTCGAGCATCCTGCTCTGGCTTTGGGGCTGGCCTGGCTTGGAGCAGGGCTTGGACTGGAGACCTCCATGCTCCCGTCCCCAAATCTTCCTGCAGTTCCCCCAGTGTCAGGCATTGGAGGCAGAGGAGCAGCTGGGGTCTGTGCCATCCTGCCAGACCCTGGTGACAGTGTGCTCCAGCCTGTTCCCCAGTCAGAGGGTCTCCACAGCTGAAAGCCCTCCAGGCATTTTTGCCTGGCACCCAGAGGAGAAGGCCACCACCAGCACTGAGCTCTCAAGCCTGGCCGGGGAGCTGGAAAGCCCAGCTGGTGCGTGGCCAGCCACACAGGGAGCCTGTCTGCGGTGGGGGAGGTGAGCTGGCAGCAGAACAGGGCGCTTTGGTCAGGTGCATGGCAAGAGGCACTGAGGACAGGCCACCGAGATGGATGGGATGGCAGCAGGCTCATGCAATCCCACCTGGTGCATTAACCTGTGGAGGCATTTTTGTCAGCAGCCAGAGTGGGGTGGGGGCTGAGCGGGAAAGGAGGGTGGTCCCAGGAGTGTGAGGGATCGGGCGAGCGGCCCGCAGGGCGGTACCTGGGAAGGTGTTCAGCGGGAGATGTGCCTCCGTGTGGTGCCCGGTGCACACCAGCACAGCGTCGAAGACGGCCGCCTCCTGCTTCCCATCACGCTCCGTCACCACGTCCCACTGGCCCGTGGTGGCAAAGTCGGGGCGCTTGGACACCCGGCACACGCTGGTCTGGGGGCAGGGGAGGCAGAGTCAGGCACCCCGTGCCCCCTGGCCCTGCCGCCACTGCCCCCCGGAGCCCCCACCTCTCACCCTGAAGCGAATGTGGCGGAGCAGGTCGAAGTGCCGGGCGTACATGCGGAAGTATTCCATGATCTTGGAGTTGTGCATGTAGTTGGGGAAGTCATCGGGGATGGGGAAGTCACTGAAGCACATCATCTCCTTGGAGGTGTTGATGATGACGGAGCGGTAGATGCTGGCACGGCCCTCCTCGGGGTGCTCCTGCGGGAGCGGGACATGGCTTGGCGCCGGCCGGGGACCCCAGGGCTGCCAGCCTGCCCTGCCAGGCACCTCACCATGCTTGTGGGTGCAGGATTAAGCCACAGGTGGTCATAGCACCTGTCTGCACCCAGCGTCCTCCCCCGGGTGCAACCGCCCACCCCACAGAACAGGGAAGAGAAAGCTCTGAGTTGGCGGGGGCCATGCAGTGGTGACAGCAAGTTGTGGGAGGTCTTGTGCCTCGGTTCCCCCACTCTCCCTGCGGCCCCCATGAGGCGGAGCATTCCCAAAGCTGTCCGCGCTGTCATTGCCCCGGTGACCACATTGGGTCTCTCCGGTTCCTGAGCCGCAGGTGCTGGCAGCTGAGTGGGCGCTCCTGCCCCTGGGGTCTCTGCCCCGGCGGCTGGGCGCCGCTGCCCTGGCTCTGCTCCACCGTGGGTGGAACCAGCGAACTGTAACCCAACCACCCCGATTCCCAGGCTGGTGTGGCACCCTGTGCGTCCCCCCCAGGCTCTCCCAGCCAGGTATCAGGCTGCTTTTTTTGTGGGTGGGTCCCCAGGGGAAAAATCAGCAGCTTTGTTATAGGTGGGGCAGAAAAGAGCGCCGGGGCTTCCCCCGAGGCAGGGAGAGCCAAGGCACGGGGGAGGCAGTGCTTGGTGCCTGTGGGCAAACGGCTCAGAGGCAGGGAGAGGAGCTACTGGGACTTCCAGGGAAGGGCTGGGTAAGACGGGGACTGGGACAGACAGCAGCGTCGGATGGGAAAGCGAGCTCTGGGGTAAGGTCCTTAGGGAGGGTCTGTCCTGCTGCTGGGGGGAAGGAGACAGGGCCGGTGTGGCTGGTACACCAGCTGGCACCAGGGGGACCTCCCCCTACCAGAGCATTTTTTCTTTTCCGTGGCCTTTCTTGGAAGCCTGCCTGCGCACCCACGCAGAGCAAGGGAGCGGTGCTTCACTAGCTGCCAGCGATCCATCCCAGTCCCACCCGTGCTGCTGCCACGGGGCAGGCTGGCAGGGCACGGGGCTTACCTCGAAGCGCCAGAGCCCCCCGATGTCCCAGCTCCTCTCGAAGCAGGTGGGTACCAGCCCCTCATCCAGGCAGCATTTCAGGGCGCACAGGCCAGAGGCACCGGCACCGATGATGGCTACTCTCCGGGCAGCCATGTCCCACGGTGTGGTTGTGGCAGGGATGCTGGGGAAGCCTCAGCCAGGGACAAAACGCGCTCAGGAGGGTGTGGAGCCTGGCAGGTCACACCAGTGCTGCTCAGTTGGGGATGGCTGTTCCTGTGCTCCCCATGGAGGACTGAGGTCAGCTGGTGTGTCACAGGAGGTGTGTTTCTTCCAGACGTGATCTACAGGTTCCCCTTGCTGCCGTGCCACACCTCCTGCCCGCGCCCACCCGCTGCAAGAGTTTTATTAGATGCTGTAAGTGCTTAATGGTGCCGACGCTGCCCTGGGACTTCGTGGGTGTGGGGGGTGAGATGCGGCCGAGTTCCATATTTCTGCAGGTCATGGCATGGAAAACAAAACCAGGAGATGCTCGGAGCACTGGTAGCCAGCAGCTATGCCAGCCTCAGCATGTGGTGGTCAGGACCCCCTTGTCACCTCTCTGGGTCCCCAACCCACCCGGCCATCTTCTGGAGGGGCTGTGTGCTGGTGACGAGGGTGGCACTGAGCCATGCTGCTGTGACCCCTGTGACCTGCTCCGGCACTGCACACCCTGAGTGCAGCAGTTTTGCTGTGGATACATGTGTGTGCATGCATGCAACCCACGCTGCCACGGTCGTGACCTCAAACCTGCGCGCATCCCCCCTGGCGTGCAGGGGGTCACAGTGGTGTCAGGAACGGGACAGACGCCTGTCTCTGTTTAACACATTTATCCAGTTAGGAAGTCTGCTGTGCTATTTAGCTATTGTGTGAATGGGCCAGGGGTGGCACGGCTGGGTTAGAGGTGACAGAAAAGCCCAGTGTGTTACTGCTGGGTCAAAAGCTCTGGCTGAGAGGGACTGGATTTTACTCGTGTGAGAGCGTTTCCTCCTCTGGCCCTGGCAGCAGCTCCCCAGGGAGGTGCAGAGCGGGCACTGAGGCATTATTCCAGCAGCTGGGGAGACTCTGTGCATCCCAAGCTCATGGTGTGGCCATGGCGGGGACGTGCCAGGCAGAAGGAGGGCTCTTGCCATGGTGCCCAGGCTGTCATGGGACAGGGGGTGGCCAGCCAGGCCCCTCAGCACATTGCAAAGCCTCCCTTCCCGCGCTTGTAGGGCACCTACAAGTAAGCAAAAACAAAGGCAAGGACGGCCACAGCCCCGACCAGCTTGAAAATGAGGGGCACGGCAGGGGCGGAGGGGTGGTCTTCCACGTGCCGTGTCTGCAGGGGCTTGATGATGCGCTGTCGCTGGGTGAGGATGGCCGCCCTGGCACCTTCCCACTCGCCCGGGCCCCGCAGGCGGTACTGGTATGGCGTGCAGGGCCCGAAGGCCACCTCCAGCGCCAGCTTGGGGTTGGTGAGGAAGAGGGTGAGCAGGTTGGGCTTGACCCCCACCTGGCAGGCGAGCTCGTCCATGTAAGGGATGTAATCCACCTGGATGGTGTGCCGCTGGCTCTTCACGTACCTGCGGGCAGGGAGGGCAGGTGGGTGCTGGCAGCAGAGGCAGCAGTGCCCCACATGCCAGCAAGGTGGTATTGGAGGGACCGCCATCGGGAGGGAATCAGCGGGGTGGGGGTAGTGCGGCTAGGCACATCCCTGCCGTTTGTCGGCATGGCCAAATGTGCTGGGACGTAGCCAGGGGACAGGATGGGTGCCTACATGCAGCTGTGCCCAAACCAGCTCCCTCCCTGTTCCCTGAGGAGGGTCTTACTCCTTCGCCATCGCTTCTCTCTTCTTCTTGATGTCAGCCTCCATGTCGTGCCGTGGGGGAAGCTTGTTCAGCCCTAGGGAGGATAAGCCACAGCATGGGGGTGCTGCACCCCGCTGGCAACAATGGCCACTGTGGTGCTGCTCTTGCTGGCACCACCGTGGCTGGCAGTCTGGCACCTGCGGCATGTCCAAGCTCCTTGGGATGGGAAGGAGTAGCCCATGGGGCTCAGGGTACAGATGTCCCTGTGCTGCTCAGGCAAAAGCCCAGCTCACCACCACAGCTGCAGGATGGCCGTGCCGTTCCCCATGGCCAGATGGCACAGCTGGCTGCTGCCTCCCAGGCATGTCTGTGCACCATTTGCGCCGGCACCAGGGGTGCAAGCCCAGGCTGCAGCCACAGGGGAGGTTTGCCTTGCTTACCCTTGAAGACACGGGTGGCCCAGCGACACTGGAGCTCCGAGATGGGCATGATGGCACCCAGGGGCTGGATGAGGCCAATGAAAGCCAGCGTCGGCTTCTCCAGGTCCGGCGGGAACATGAATTTGTAGAGGGGGATCTGGTTCTCCACCACCTTCACGCAACCCTCGAGGAAGGGGAAGGAGAAGCTGTACCCCGTGGCAAAGACCACGGCATCAATGTCTTCCCTGGTGCCGTCCTCAAAGATGGCAGATGTCTCTGTGAACTCCTGAACGTTGGGCTTCACCTGCACCCTGCCTGAAATGATGCGGTTGGGCAGGTCATCATTGATGGTCGGGTGCTGGTTAAAGATCCTGGAAGGTACAAGGAGCCATGAGGGCACTGGGGTAGTGTGTCTCTGCTCCACGTCCTGCTCCAGCCCCTGCTCCCTGCTCTGGGTATGCTCAGCCCCAGGGATGCTCATTCCCAGTGGGGCTGGTCCCCCAGGGACGCTGGGCAGCTGCCACTGCACTGGTGACACTGTGGGTCCCTGGAAGGAGCAGTGGTGGCTCCCTTGAGCATTGTCTGGGCACAACACAGCTATTGACTCCATTTCCAGGGCTGGTGCCTTGGCCCCAGCCTGAGCACAGCGAGCATGGCCAAGTGGGACTGGACATGGTGGGAGGCGGAGAGCCCCTCCTGGGCAGGGGGAGCATTTGCTGGCACCTGTGCTTTGGCTTCAGGCCGTAGTGCGAGTGGTCAAATCTGGCGTTCAGCTGGTTCTCGGCAAGGTGGCACACTATGGACGGGCTCAGCAGCTTCTTCAGGAATGCCTTCATGCGGGTGGTGAAGATGACGTCGATGGGGTAGCCCTGATCTCCAACGCGGTTGAGGATCCATGCCCCCCGGCGGGTGCTGAGGAAGACCTGGGCAAGGAAGTATGCATTGCTCCTGAAGGCTGTGATGGTCCTGGGGGGCTGCCCTTAGGGGGGTACGTGTCCTTGCCCCAGGATCACTCCTCTTTGTGCTGCCCAAGTGCTGAGTGAAGACCCGGACGGCAATGAGCTGGCAGTCAGCACCCAGCAGGGAGAGGTAGGGAAGAGCCGCAGGGGCAGTGCCAGCCCGGGGCTTGGGGATGGAAATCAGGGTATCCATACGGGATCAAGTCTTGACTTCCACTGTTGCCTGGTGGCTGGGATTGGTGGGTGCCAGCACTGCCAAAACCAGCAAATGCTAGGTCGGAGCAGTGGCTGTGCCAGAGCCTGTGTCCTGGTGTCCTTGTGGAGCCAGCAGTGTCCCATGGGGGGCTGTCCTGCCCCCCAGGACCCCACTCTTGCTGCTCACCTGCTTGGCTGTGTGGCTGATCTCCACGGCCAGGTCCGACCCTGAATTCCCAATCCCGATGACAATGACCCTCTTGTCAGTGAAAGCCCAAGCATCCTTGTAGTCTCGGCTGTGGAGGTAGAAGCCCTTGAACTTCTCGATTCCTGTGGGCAGGGAGGAGGGATGCTTGGCTTCTTGCCGCTGAGCTGGAGGGTCACCTCCGCAAAATCTGAAATGGGGATGCTCCCTGGCCCCACCAGACCCCTTCTGGGGAGCATGGGACTGCTCCTGGAGCCAAAGCAAGGTAGGGAAATGCTGGGGCTAGGAGGAGGAGCAGCAGGAAGAACAGAGACCACCACAACTGGGCTTGCTGGGGTCTCTCCTTGGCCAGCCGGCGGGGCGGTACCTGGGAAGGTGTTCAGCGGGAGATGTGCCTCTGTGTGGTGCCCGGTGCACACCAGCACAGCGTCGAAGACGGCCGTCTCCTGCTTCCCATCACGCTCCGTCACCACGTCCCACTGGCCCGTGGTGGTGAAGTCGGGGCGCTTGGACACCTGGCACACGCTGGTCTGGGGGCAGGGGAGGCAGAGTCAGGCACCCCGTGCCCCCTGGCCCCGCCGCCACTGCCCCCCGGAGCCCCCACCTCTCACCCTGAAGCGAATGTGGCGGAGCAGGTCGAAGTGCCGGGCGTACATGCGGAAGTATTCCATGATCTTGGAGTTGTGCATGTAGTTGGGGAAGTCATCGGGGATGGGGAAGTCACTGAAGCACATCATCTCCTTGGAGGTGTTGATGATGACGGAGCGGTAGATGCTGGCACGGCCCTCCTCGGGGTGCTCCTGCGGGAGCGGGACACGGCTCAGGGCTGGCCAGGGCTGACGTGGCGGCCCTTTGTGTGAAGCCCCTACCCTCAACCTCGCCCCCAGGACCCTGCCGTGGCTGGCTGTGTGCAACACTACCAGCTGCCACTGGTCTCCAGCTGCCGTGGTGCTGCCCCCCAGCAGGACACGTGGCCAGCAGGGCTTACCTCAAACCTCCAGAGCCCCCCGATGTCCCCAGTCCTCTCGAAGCAGACGGGTTCCAGCCCCTCTTGCAGGCAGGCTTTGATGGCGCACAGCCCGCTGCTGCCCCCTCCAATGATGGCCACTCTCTTAGCCATGCTGCCCTCCGCCACGGGGTCTTTGCCTGGGGACGGTGCCGGAGAGTGGGGGTGAGGGGTGCAGCCATGCAAAATTTTGGCCCTGTGCACCAAAGAGGTCCCAAGCTGAGAGGTAGCCCCCCCCCAATTTGTCCGGGGCAGCTGTGAAGCAACTGCTGTCCCCCTCCCCGGCAGGGACCTGGCCAGTGCTGGGGTTTTGCACCACCACGGTATTGCCCCTGAATGCCATGAGGGGAAATGCTACCGAGTGCCAGGGAGCCTCCAAATCTCCCACCCACGCTACGTCCCCGTGGTGGAGGAGTGCCAGAGTGCCCTGTTCTGCCGCGGGGACCGACGGCTCCCTCCAGGGTGGGCAACAGCCCCTCCACCCGCCCTTTGCCCTCTCCCTTCCCCGGGGAGATGCCTGTTGTGCGATCCCAGCACCCACAGCATGCCAGTGACCCACAGGGACCGGGGACTGCAACCGACCTGCAGCCCAGGGAAGGCCAGCAGCAAGCACGGAGCCACGGGAGAGCCCCTGCCGGGTTGTCCCAACCCGTGACGCCGGACGGTGGCTTGGCTTTATGGTGCGCAGTGGCCGTGAGCAGGGCCTCCCCCTCCGTCACGCCTCCCACGGGGCCGGGGAGAGGAAGGCCGTACCTGGCTGGCTCCCAGCTGCCGCTTGGCTCTTCCAGCAGCGGCTCTTGCTACAGCCTGGGATGGTGGTGTAAGGAGCCACCGCAGGCGCCTTGCTGGGAGCCCCCGTGCTGGGACACGGCAGGGACACGGGGCTGCAGGAGAGGCAGAGACGCAGCTGGCCCTTGTGGCATGGACACTGCGAAAGCAAACACCGCCCTGAATGTTAACCTTTGGAATTATCAGGATTAGCCCAACCCTGTTTATGCCGATACCCGGGGCACACGCAGCACCGGCTGCTCTGGTGGCACCCAGCACCACGTCACCCCCCCCCCCACCACCCCCCCCCCCCGTGGCCCTGGGCTGGGCATGTGAGCATAGCATCCCCATGGCCGGCTCCTGGGCTGCCAGAGTCCCAGGGCCAGCAGGACCCGGGTGTGAGAAGCACCATGCTGCTGGGGTGTCAGTGGTGCTGGGGTGGTGGGACTGGTTAGGAAAAGGCTCTCCCGGGCAGCGGGAGGCACGGAGCAGGCGGCTGGGGAGCACACCGCTGGCTTCTGGCACATCGGTGGCTGCACAGCCCCTGGGGGCTGCAGGAGAAATTTGCTCTCCTATGTCCGGGGAGCTTCACCCCAGAGCTGAGCAAGGCGCAGGGCTGCGGAGGGGCCAAGCTCTGCAGCTGAAAGCGTTTTAACATTCCAAGACTCGTAATATGTTTGCAGTAAGTATAATAAAGCTCCTCCTGTCCCTCACTGTTGGCTAGGGCTGATCTCTGCCGGGGACAGAGATGTCGAGCTGTCAGCCCCCACGCTGTGCCTGCCTGCTGAAAAGCATTGAAAGCATCTCTTACCAGGCACGGGGATTGGCACGGGGATGGCGAGGGGGCAGCACTGGCAGTGCCACCCTCCCTGCTCCGCTCTCAGCTGGCTTCTGGCTCTTTTCTAAGTTCGGCAGGGACTGTCCAGGGGCAACAGGTACAGGAGACTTTACCCCAGCCCTCAACCCAACCACTGTGGTATGAAACCTCTGCGCAGGTTGTCTTCAAATTTGCCCTTCTCCCTTGGCAGCTACGAGAGGCTGCGCAGCCCTGGACTTTGTCCCCACTGTGCTTGGGCTCATGGCCCGACCAAACCGTTGCCATCAGCCACAGGGAACCATGGGAGTGCACCAGGGTCAAGCCATGGCGTTTCAGTCAAGGATGGCTTGTTGCTGTCCATGGGGAAGCCACAGCCCCCCGCATCTGGCAAGCACCTGGGATGTGCGGTGTGGTGGGCAGGGCATGTGGACACATCTGCTCAGGGCTTCCACAGCGGGCAGAGGTGCCTGTGCTGTGGGACAAGCTGAGCAGAAAGCACCAGTCTCCTCCTTCCTATCACCAGGCTGGCACCTCGGCCAGTGACAAGTGACAAGGAGCGATGGACACAAGCACAAACGGAGATCAGAGGTCTTGCTGGCAGAGGTGGGCAGAGGCAGAGCTGAGGTGAGAGGGTGGCTGGGCAGCTTGTGAGCCAGCAGGGCCATGCACTGGTGATGGTGGGTGGCACCAAGCAGCTTGTGGAAGGTCCTGCAGGTGAGTCAGGAGCAACTTCTAGCACACGCGTATGCATGTGGGAAGAAGCCGCAGATGCACACAGTTGCTGCCCTACTCTTCCATGGCCTGCAGAGGAGGATCCCAACAGCTGCAAGAATCACTTGGATAAAAAGCACTGTGGTTTTGGGAAAAAGTAAAGCTAAGATGTTTTGTCACAGCTCAACAAGCCCAGATAATCCCAAACCCTGACCGTGCCAGCTGCCCATAATCGCACAGCCACCAGAGCTTGTCTCTGCCTTGGGGTGGGAGGGCTGGCCAGGTGCTGCTGTTGTACCTGCTGGACTGGCCCAGCGGCTGCCAGGCACGTGGTGCAACCCAGGGGATTTTTTTTCAGGCACTGGAGTACCAGCAGCCCCCAGGCTGCTCCTGCACCTTCACCCTTAAACACTGCCTGGTTTTAATACGACTTATCCCATGATTTCAAGGGCCTGAGTGCACTAATAGACCTTAATGGCCATGACAAGCCTCACCTGGGGCCAGTCACTCCCAGTCAGATGTCGAGAGTCACTAAGCTCAGTCCAGAGTCCTCACTCCATCTGGCTGTGGCCTCTGTTGATGTGGATTCTGTGCTTTTCTGGCTCAGTCTCAGCCCTGACTCATTACAGAGGCTCCACACGGTCCCCTCCCGCCAAGGACAAGCAGTCCTCCATGAGAAACTAGGCTGCCAGGACCAAGGGTGCCAGGGTAGGAAAGCCAGCCTGCCCGGAGCACAGGAGCTGCGGTGGTGGCTGGCAGAGCCAGAGCCTCTGGCTGCAGGGGGTGCAGGTAAGGCTCAGCGCCCAGGGCTGCCCCGCAGCCTGCGTGAGGGCGTACTGCTGGCTGCTAGGCTGTAGGGAAGGGGCTCGCTCTGCAGGATGCTGTCAGCAGCACTGGTAACGTGCTGACAAACAGGAGTTGCTGTGAATGTGCTGTACCCGCCCCCCCGCCCCCCCTGAGACTTGACAAGCTGAAGCTCTCACGAGGGCTTCAGGAGCAGGCTGCTGCTGGGAGCTGCCTCCCCTGTTACCCGGTGCCTTGGAGATGGCATGGATGGACCAAACCCTTGGTCACACCATCCCTTCCCCATGGCACTGGGAGCCAGGTGCCCGCGTCCTCACTGCTTAGAGCTGGCCTCAGTGCAGTACTTAAATTGAGAGCAATAGGGAAGAGACGGATTGCTTAGGAAGGCAGAGCTCTTTATGAACCTGAGGACAGACCCCAGAGAGACCCTCCCGGCAGACATAATGGAGCAGATTGTGCAGGGCATGTTTGCGACGGTAACACAATCAGTTACAGTGATTTACAGCATACAGATACATGGGCTATGGCAGAGAAATCTCCGCAAAGCCACAGCTACCACATACATCATATGCCAACGCAGCAGGTGTCCAGCAAGAACATGCAGATTCACAGCATCAGCAGCGAGCTGCTGGATGAACGTGCTGAGCCTCCCCTGGGCTCTGCAGGGACTGGTATTTTTTCATGGGGGAACAGTCAGTGCTGCTGCTTGGCCAGTGCACGCCCTGCCCGACAGCCCATCAGGAGGGCAAGACAGCACCAAACACCCAAGTGCAGGCACAGGAGCCTGCAGCACCGCTAGTGTCAAAGTCTTGGCTGGACAGATGGGGTCTAGGATGTGAGTTCAAGTCCCGGTATCCCCTCCCTGTGCGTGCTCAGAAACCCAGGCGCATGCCTCCAGCTTTGGGAGGGAGTCAGCTATCAACGGCTCCAGAGCGCAAAGAGGGCAGGCGCGTTGAGTGGGGACAGCCAGCAGTACTCCACCACGCTGTACAGTGCATAGCCCAGGAGCAAACCAAAGAGCACGTCCGTCATATTGTGCCTGCCCAGCATGACCCTCGAAATGCTGACGATGAGAGCCCAGAGCACCACGAGGACCCGCAGCGGGACGGCCAGCACCAGGTGACGTAGAATGAAGCGGGAGACCAGGGCAGCTCTAGTGGCGTGGCCGGACGGGAAGGAGTACTTGTCCACCGAGATGGTGACAAACATGTCCATCTTGTTGTGGGTGGGCCGCTGCCGCTTGACAAGCCCTTTCACCACTGCCACCAGCACGAGATCCAGCAGCAATGCTAGGAGACAGTAACCGTAAGTAAGCAAGGTTTGGGTTTTTTGGTTGGTTCTCCCCGTCCCCCTTGGCTCCATGGAAAACAAGGCAATAAACAAAGCAGCCATTAGCTAAGAAGAAAGCACTTGGTTACCAAAACCTGCTAAGAGGAGGCAGTATTTCCCATGGCTACAATACCCAGGCAGGGAGAGCATGGCAGTCAGCCAGCACTTGGCCTTCTCCAGCACATCTTCAGTCTCTGCTCTTGCTGCACGCAGCCCTCATGCAAGGCCAGACCCTCTCCTGCCACAGCCAGCAACAAGGCTCTGCCCAGCTTGCACCCAAGGGCTGTTCTTTCTGCGTAAAATCTGATCTTGCCATGACTCGGGGCCCAAACCCACCCTTAATCTGAAGGCAACAGCGGCGTTAATATTCCCCACAACTCCCTTCCCGACAGCCGTGCTAACTCAGCATTGCTTTGCCTTTCCTTCCTGGCTGGGGGACAAACTGACCCGGGTGAATGATCGATCCACTTCAACTACTCAGCCAGAGCTCAGCGTGAGGGGCCTCAGCTTGTGGGCGGCCAGAGCTCCGGTGGTCTGGCTTCTCCCTGCGGCTGGCAGGATTAACGCCAGAAAGTTAACCGCACTTCGGTTTTCAGGAGCGGAGTAAAGGGTGACTTAAATAATGGTAGCTGGCCCCCAGAGAGCTAAAGGCTGTTGCAGTAGAAGTCACCTGTGAGCAGCATTCAGCCAGTGTTTGGCAAGAGCAGCTTCCCACACAGGGCAGAGGGTGCTTTCTTCATCCCCATTAGCTCGACTAGCCCAGCGCCCACAGCCAGGGCTACTTCTTCCAAGGAAGTCTCGTGAGAGGCTGACTTCTGCTTGTCCTAAGGCTTATTTCTGGACACCAAATCTTTTGGTCACTTCAGTCCATTCCCTTTGGTTAAATACCTGTACCTCCCAACCCCCCTTAAATATAGTTCAATTGCTTTTTCCCGTTTTACATATGGTTTGGGACGTTCAGCTTGGACATTAGGGAACGCTCCTTTCCCACATGGGTGCTGCAACCCTGGGACAGGGTCCCTGAGAGGTGGTGGCTGGCCAAGGCCCCGGTGCTGGGACAGACCTCCTTGAAGCAGAGGTCAGGTTGAAAGCCTCCAGGTCCTTTCCCATAGCCCTGCCGTGCGGGACTGTAATTTAATCACGTGTTGCTAGATGAAAAAGATGAGTAAACTCATATGTTTCCCACCAAAAGGATACAAATTCAAATAATAAGTGTGAGACACCAATTATTTGCAACTTCATAGAAGAGTAAGAACTTGGACCCTAAAAAGGTGTGTTGTTCTGGAGCGACTACGGTTTCTAAGTGAGCAAAAATGAGGAATCTAAGTACACCTAATAGGACGGGATGCCGGGGTGGGGGGGAATGTTACACCACACAAGATTAAAACGCATGCTTTGAGGTGAGTCTCCTCGCTTGCTGATACAGATCAATCCATGCAGGTACTACCTGCAGGGAGCCCAGGGGTGCAGACGTCTGCGTGCCAGAGCAGCTTTTCAGGGAACAGGCTGGTGGCTCAACACTAGGCAGCTGCACCTGGAATGCGCTGTTCTGATAAGCCGAAGAGCTAAAAGAGAGTTCAGCTCCCCGAAAGTCTTGTGCAACCGCAGGAGCCGTTTGGCTGTCAGGAGTTTCGCAGGCCGTGGGTCGGAGCTGTGACGTGCGCCGTACCCAGGCCACCATGCCCTGCGGCTGCAGGGTTACCTGCGCTGGTGCCAGGCACCCCGGGTGAGCCCGCGCCCGGCACTCAGCACCAGCTAGCACCCTCGGGGCTGTGCGAGGCTGAGGTTCACCCAGCTCTGCCCCGTCCCCCAGGTCCCCTTCCCCCCCCCCGCCTCGCAGAGCCCCGCGGTGAGCCCCCAGCCTCACCGAACAGCAGGTTGAGCAGCACCTCCCTGGCGGCAGAGCTGTGGCTCTGGCAGAGCCCGTAGCAGGTGCCGAGCAGCCAGGGGACGCCGTGCCCCGACACCTCGATGACCTTCATCAGGGGCCGCGCACTGCCCCAGGCCGAGCCCTCGGCCGCGCAGACCCCCAGGCGCTTGGAGGCCCAGAGGTCGATGGCGAGCAGGGAGCTGAGGGCGATGCCCACGAAGGACGGGTTCAGCTTCATGCAGTCCTCCTCGGGCAGCGCGGCCGCCGCGGGGCCGCCCGCCTCCCGCCGCCGCGCCGGGCTGTCGGGGGCGCCGGGGCCGCGCTGGCTCACCAGGGACAGGAACTCGGGGCGGCCGCCGCCGCCGCGCCGGTCGCGGCTGCTCCGGGGGCTCGGCATGGCGGGAGGCCTGCGAGAGGCGTGGGGCCCGTCACCGCCCGCCGCGCCTGCTCCGGCCGCCCGGCAACCGGCATGGCACCCCCCGCGCGGGGCCGCTTCCCCTCCCGGACGGCGCCCCGCTCCCCCCGCCGCACCCCCAAGGGCACACCGCCGCCTGCTCGGTACCGGGCAGTCCCACCGCGGCGCCGCTTCCCCTTCCGCCTCCCCCCGCCGGCCGTGGTGCAGCCGGCTGCCGCGGCGCCCCCTGGCGGCGGGGAGGCCCCTCCGTCCGGCCGCGGCCCGCGGGGCGGGGCTCGCCCCGCCTCCCCCCGCCCCCTCGCCGGGCGCACGTGCCCGCCCCGGCCGGCGTACGGCAGCCGGCGAGGGCCCGAAGAGGCGCGGCGGCGGCGCCTTCGCCCTGCCGGCGCCGGTGCGGGCGCCGGTGCGCGGGCGGCGATGCGCTGCGGGCGGGCGGCGGCAGCGGCGGCGGGGGGGGGCCCGGCCTCCCCCCCGGCCCCGCGGTTCGGCGGCGGAGGGTAACGCGGAGCAGCGCTCGGCCATGGGGTGCCTGCAGAGCGTGGCCTGCAAGGCGCGGGTGCGTCGGGAGCAGATCGTGGTGTCGGACGTGTCGGCGACCATCGAGCCGGCGGCTACCGCCATCGAGGAGAGCTCGCCGGTGGTGCTGCGCTACCGCACGCCCTACTTCCGCGCCTCGGCCCGCGTCCTCATGCCGCCCATCGCCCGGCGCCACACCTGGGTGGTGGGCTGGATCCAGGCCTGCAACCACATGGAGTTCTACAACACCTACAGCGACCTCGGCGTGTGAGCACCGGCACGGCCACGGGCGGGGGGCACGCCTGCGGCGGGGGGCCCCGGCACCCACCGCTCCAGCTGCCGACCTCGGGCTCCTCGGCACCCACCGCCCCTGGGCCCCGGCACCCACCACCCCAGCTGCCAACCTCGGGCCCCCTGGCACCCACCGCCTTCGGGCCCTCCAGCACCCACCACCCCCGCTGCTGGCCCCGGGCCCTCGGCACAGCCCCCAGCCTGCTGCAGACCCTGGCACCCGCTGCCCCTGCTGCTGGCCCACGCCTCGTCCTTTCGAGGGCCCAATGGCCAGGGACCCGCTCGGTGGCTGGCATGGGGCTGGGGGCTCTGCCTGAGCCTGGTCGTGCGGGTGGCACCAGGGGTCACGCTGAGGGGTGAAGCTGCTGCTGCTGCGCCTTCTGCCAGGGGCGCAGGCGCCAGGGAGCATCAGATCCCTGTGCTGCCCACCCGCGTCCCCACACTGAGGCACCTTGGCTTGCCGTGGCACTGGAGCGCTTGGGGACACTGGGGCGAGTGGAGGTCATTGCTTGTCAGGGGGCAGGGGGTGGCCATGCATCCTCTGCCGCTCGCAGCCAGCTCCAGAGCCCCAGCGCTTCCCAAGCCGGAGCTGGGACCGGGTGGGAGGTTTCACCAAAGCTGCCTGCTTGCCGTCGCTGTGTGGTGACTGGCACCCCTGCCACAGCCGCGCCATGTTGCTAACGGGGTCTGCAGTCCCCCCCCTCAGCTGTACTGCAGGGATTTCATCACACCAGCAACAGGCGTTAACGGTGGTATTTAATTATTGTATGTGGCTCTGGGCCGGTGTGTGTGTTCAGAGGTGTAAAAACCGCAGGCTGGTGTTGCAGGAGGGAGGTGCTGCAGCCAGTGTGGGGCAGAAGGCTGTTCTGCTCCAGCACAGGGGCTGGTTAAGGAGGGGCTGACCCCAGAGGGGGTCCACGAGGAGTTTGGGCCCACTTGGTTTGATTGTGGGTTAATTACAACACCGTAACGCTGGCAGAGCAAAGGCTTTGGCTGGCCATGAGGAGCCAAATCCGTCTTGGTGTCCCCAAAGGAACCAAAGCCGTGTTTGTTGTTGAAGGTGGTCCTAGAGAGCTTGCGGCGGGCAAGGCGGGGGTCCCCACACCAGGCACTGTTGCTGCTGTTTCCCTGCTAACCTGCCCTTTCTCCTCACATTCCCTAGGTCAAGCTGGGAGCTGCCCGACCTGCGAGAAGGAAGAGTAAAAGCCATCAGCGATTCGGATGGCGTGAGCTACCCCTGGTACGGAAACACCACAGAAACGGTGACCCTGGTCGGGCCCACTAACAAGATCTCCAGGTTCTCAGTGAGCATGAATGACAACTTCTACCCCAGCGTGACGTGGGCTGTCCCTGTGAGCAACAGTAACGTGCCGCTGCTGACCAGGATTAAAAGGGACCAGAGCTTTACTACGTGGCTGGTGGCCATGAACACCACCACCAAGGAGAAGATCATCTTGCAGACTATAAAGTGGAGGATGCGAGTGGACATCGAGGTTGATCCCATGCAGCTGCTGGGGCAGCGGGCACGGCTGGTGGGGAGGACTCAGCAGGAGCAGCCCCGGATCCTCAGCAGGATGGAGCCCATCCCACCAAACGCACTAGTGAAGCCTAACGCCAACGATGCCCAAGTCCTCATGTGGAGACCCAAGCGAGGGCAGCCTATAGTCGTGATACCTCCCAAGTAGAGCGGCGCCGGGGTGTGTGCACGAGGGCCTGGGTGCTGTCAGCCTGCTGCAGACGGATGGGGTTTCTGAGCCAAAGCAGATCTCTCGGGTCCTCCAGCCTTTGTAGCTGCGCTTGGAAACGCAGCTTCTCCTCAGTCGGAAAGAGAGCCTGGCTGGCCCCGGGGGTGCGGAGGAGGGATCGCTGAGCTGGAGGATTTCCCAGGGAGCGGAATCGAGTACTTCGAGGGGCTTGTGGCTGGGAAAGAGGCTGTCTGACCTGAACAGACTCGTCTTCCCTTGCAGGGCGATGCAAGGATCGTGAGTGCGATTGAACCGTGCCTGTGGCAAACGCTGCTTTCCACTCAGCTGGAGGTAGAAGCGGAGGCCGCGCCCGCTGGGTGCGGAGGGCTCCTGTGGTGACCCTTACCACCGGGGCGCGGGTGTCCCTGCAGTGTCTATACCTATGCATTTCGGATTGATAATCCACGCCTCGTCCTGCACGCTGGGACTGGGCGGGAGGGCCCAGGAGTGGCGCGGGCGCTGGTAGCGCCGGGGTGCTGAGCTGGAGCCTGGCGCTGGCTGGGGCTGCGGCCCAGGAGGGGTTTTCTGCAGCTGAGGGGGAGTGGGACACATTTTGCATGCGTCGGGGTGTGTTTGGAGTAGTTGTGAGTGTAGGAGATGCCATAGCTCTTTTCTGTCTTGGAGTGAGATCTAAGGGCAGGTTAGATGTCCTTTCGTTTTAAGGTGCACTAGTTCTTTGCAGTTCCTCAGCCTCCCCGCCCCCAAATCCCGCTGCCTTCTCTCACGGAAGCAAACCCCATTCTCAGCCGAGTGAGAAATCGGGAGCAGTCCCCGTTCACCCGGCCCAGGTGCTTGCTAACTGTGTGCAGGGGGTAGCCAAACCACCGTGGAGGCACCCCGGGACTCGCACGCTTCCACTGCAGACACAAGTCCCTTGCAAGAAGTTGGGTGCTTGCTCATTTCCCATGCAAATGCCAGCTCACGTGGAGACAGACCCTCCTCCTCCTCAGCCACCCGCAGAGTGGAGTGCTTACTGGCAGGGATGCCGGCGGAGGGGACAGCATTGCCCCAGGCTCTGCAGGGATGGGGGTCTCCTCTCTGTGGGTCGGAGGCAGGGGTGTGAGCAGAGGCTGTGTGGGGCAAGCCTGGGTTTGCCCGGGAAGGAGGAGCAGGCACTGCCTCCTGCTGCTGCAGGTGCTTGGGAGGCGGCAGGGGGCTTAGTTTGCCTTTCTCCTTGCCGCTTGCTGCCTGGATGGCTGGCATCGACTGGTCTGCGGTGCGGCACTGTGGGCTCCAACCTGCAATTCCCAGTGTCTCGCCCTTGAGATGCAGCAGAGGTGTAAGCCATGGCTGTGCTGCCAGTGCCCCAGGCACCTGTTGCTCCCGGGTTACGGCTTTTGCTGCTTTCTCTGCTCCATCCACCGCCCCAGCGTGAGCCCTGTGACTCCTCTGGCTCACACCCCTGCCTTCATGCCATGGGAGGTTTGCGCTGCCCTGGGGATGCAGGTGACTCCCACTGGGAGAGTCCCATCTTCTGTCCTGCTGCCAGGAGAGCCCGGGGAGGATGGCCGTGTTCGGCACTTGGGTGCAAAGCCTTTCCTGCGGTATTAGCAGCACTGTCCTCGGCCTGGCTGTCGGGACGCCCAGCCCAGGTCTGCTTTGTTCCCCCCGGTGTGCTGGCACATCCCTGCAGCATTGCTCTGCCAAGCGTGGCCGAGCTTCTGCAAAGCTTCAGCCATGGCTTGTGCTTTTCCAGGGCAGGATGCGCACCGCGGTCCCCGCCGGCAAAGGGGCTCCCCAGGCATCTTAGACCAAAAATCCCTGTGAGATCCCCATGCTACTTAACTATTCTCAGTAGCGTTTGCCGCTGCTTCGATTCTTTATTTTTTCCTTTGGGAGTGTTGCATTTTGATGCCTCGACGCACACTTCCCCGTGCTGGGGCTGGCGGTCCTGCTTCTCCTGCTCGGCCTCACAGCGGGCTGGGAACCTGCTGCTTTTGGTGCCTACATCTGGGTTTTGCTGGGGGCTACAGCTTTGCGGTGGGAGAGGTTTGGAGGGAGGGTGGGCTCTGAGCTTTGGTTTGCTGTGTCTTCTGGGGCAAAACTTCTACTGGGAGCTTGCTAGTGTGGGAAGATGTCCAGTCTTGTGAGACTCTGCCCATGGTTTTGTCCTGATGTGGGATTGACGTCAGCTTTTGCCGTCACCAATGTTTTGTTTCTCAAAAAGTGTGTGTGGAGAGGGCTTAGAAACTCTAAAGACAATTTTTCTTAATGTTTGGGGGAGGAGGAAGAGGGGTAAGTACCTTTTGGTTTCAAATAAGGCAGATGCGTACTTTTGACTCAGTGGGACAGAAATGTCTCTGGCAGCATCACAGCTAAGAAGCCAGAGGAAGAGGTTCCCCAACAACCTGGTAGCCCAGAGATGGGCTGCAGGCGGAGGATGCTGTGTCCAGAGAGGCTATGCGAGCCAGCTCCCCAAAACCTGCAGGGAAGGGCTGGGGCTGCGCTCGGGGGCTGCGTGCTGGCTGTCAGCCCAGGGAGCTGCTGTGGCACTGCCGTGGTGCCAGCTGGCTGGGAGAGCGGGGATGCTGGGGCAGGGATGCTCTTGAATTCATTGCCATCTTTTGGGATGTGCTGGCTGGTCGGAGCCTTGGCACATTGTCTGCCATGACATCGAGACAGCAGCGGCTGCCAGTGTCTGGCCGTAGCTGTAGCCATGTGCCTGAGCTCCCAGGGCTGCCCCAGCCTGCAGGCAGGCTCTGGCTCAGCCCTG
This sequence comes from Falco punctatus, assembly GCF_963210335.1. Classification (NCBI taxonomy): domain Eukaryota; kingdom Metazoa; phylum Chordata; class Aves; order Falconiformes; family Falconidae; genus Falco; species Falco punctatus. The sequence goes on from NC_137591.1 coordinate 26,621,269, forward strand.
GGGCCATGCCTGCCTCCACCCCTCCACACTTAGGCCGGGCTTCCATGCCCGCTCCTTCTCCAAAGGCTGCATTTGATGCACTTAACTCAGTTTTATGTGTGGGTTGTCTTCGTGGGCATTTCCCCGTTAAAAAAAGAAAAAGAAAAAAAAAATTGCAGAAAATTGTTTGCAAAAAAAATTTGGAAACAATTTTTGCAAAAATCTGCAGGCATTTTGCATGTTTGCAAAAGGTGCGTGTTCACACTTGGGTGGAGGTGCTGGCCGAGCATCTGCCCGAGCTCAGTAGCACTGACCGGTGGGTGCAGGGCTTGCGGTGGGTGCAGGGCTCGCGGTGCTCAAGTGAAGGGAGGGAAGGGGGGGAGGCAGTGGCTGAGAGCTCCCGCCTGCGAGTCCAGGTTTGGCTTGCGTCCCCGTGGCCTGCAGCTGTACTGATAGGGACCCCGAGTGGGACCCCCCAGCTGCAGAGCCCACGCCAGGGATGAGTACCCGGACCCCCAGCCTCAGTTATCCATCCAGCCGTGGGATGCCTTCCCTGCACTGCCCTTTCGCACCAGCACCCCGTTATCTCAGGGAGGGGCAGGTCACGGAAATGCCCACCCTCACACTCCCCTTGCCCTGAGCTTCGGGGTGCCCCTTCCCCTCCGTCCCGTCCTCGGGTCATTTATTTATCTATTTATCTATTTATTTATTTATTTATTTATTTATTTATTTATTTAAGTTATTTATTGGTATTTATTGATGGCTGGAAGTTGGGGGGGTCATTTCTGCTGCACGGTGGGGGCAGCTGGGTCCCCCCCCCGCCCAGCCCCCTGCGTTTTGGGGTGCTGCCATGTGTTTGGGAGCACTGCTGGGGAGGGATGCTTGTGGCCCCCCCGCTCCTGCTCCCGTCCCCTTTCGAAGCTTGGAGGGGGAGAAAGGATGGGGAATCACGTCGTGCCTGCTGGGAGGACACCTGGTGCCTGTCCCCTTCCTGCAGAAGCTCGAGGTCCCTGTGCCCCCTCCCCAGGCGCTGTGCTCCCTCCTGTGCCCTTCTGTATTCACTGACCCGGCCTCCTGGCATTTCTCTGGCTGCTCCCGCTGGGTTTGCTGTCGTCAGTTCCCGGAGACAGTGGGAAGAGCCAGGATGTGTGGGTGCCACTATGGAGAAAAGACCAAACCAGGTATTCTGCTGCCGCGTGGGGAAAATCGGAAGAAGAGGAAAGCTGGTTTTGCAGAGTGCCTTAAATACAAATGACTTTACCGAGTAGGGGGCTTGGACTTCTGTCTCTGGATGTTATTACCAACTCGAACAAATGTTGCATTTCACTTCTCTGGGATTAAAAGAAAAACCACTCGAGCTGTACTGGAACCAAACCCTGTGTTTGCTTGAGTCCGTCTGGCTGGCTTGCACCTCTAGGGGAGCAGGAATTCATGGGCTTTTGGCTGTCAGCCCCTGCCTGGCTTGGCAGTGGGACCAGCAGCTGCCCCTGCCCGCCTCAGGCCCCTGGGTCTGGTGATGGGACCTGTTCCCCCTTGTCCCAACTAGCAGGTGCTTCTCTGGTGTCCCAGAGAGGTTGTGCTTGCCCTGCAGTGCCCCTTCCCTAGGGATGCTCAGAGCAGCCTGTCTGTACAAAGCTTGCTGTAGGGCCATGTCCTCAAGCTTCCAGAAAATGGGACAGTCAGTTGGAAAGCTCGGGGGGGGGGGGGCGGCGGGCAGACAGCCCTTTTTCCCAGTGGAAACCAGATCAAGGTGGGGGCTGCATGCTGAGGGAACAGCAAGAAAGCCAGGAGCTCATGCAGCCCAGCTGTGGGGGACCAGGGGCTGCCAAGCTTGATAAGGCTGAAAAATTACACCGAAAGGAGCCATTTCCCCTTTGAAATTGCAGATCCCCCCTCCCACTTCTTGCAGAGTGAAAGAGGCGGAATAAAACTCAAGCCAGAGATCAGGTGTTTTTATCTTCTAGTAAAAGTAATACATGGGGATAATGCAGAACTGGATAATGAAAGTTCATGTAAGTCATTTTGGGGAAAATACTGATATTCACCATATAGGTCCTGAAGGCAATTAAACATTAATATAAACTTTTTTTTTTTTTTGGCAATTAAAGAGGGAGCTGTCTGAAACACAGACGTGTTTGGGGAAGGATGTCCTCAGTGGGGTGGCCTGGCCTGCATGCTGAGGTGCAGGACAGTGACAGGAGCCGGCAGTTCTGGATGTTGTCCGACGGGCTCCATCCCAGGTGGGTGTGGGTGCTGCCCCGGGAGTAGGGCCTGCAGGATGCTGGAGGGTGTCTCATTGCATCCAGCACACTGCTTACAGCGACCATCAACCCTACTAACCCTGCCTGCTGCGGGGTATGCTCGTGCCCCAGGCCAGCCAATTTCTTTCACAAGCTGCTCGTTTTCAGTGTTGCTGGTTGTGCCGGGCACCGAGATGCTGGCTGGCTATTCGGCAAGCGGGTTTCTTTCCTAGCATTATTCTGAAACATCGCTCACCTCTTGGCAAATCCCCGAGGTGTAGGTGTGGGAGAGTGGGGTGGAGTTCGCCTGGCTTGTATGATGCCCTGGGAAGCAGGGCAGGACCCCCGCCCAGCACTCGTGGCAGGCCATGCTGCAGCACGTTCCCCAAGCAGACATCTTCCTGACACCGAGATCCTGCTGCCTTGCCTGAGACTATGTCCCCTGGGACAACCTGTGTTTCCAAAGCAAGTTACAGAGCAGGAACAAGGGCGATCCGTGTCAGTGCCACCCACCCAGAAGCATGGCCACACATCGCAGCTGCATGGCCACAGGGAACAAAGTAAACGGCGCAGGATGCCATGGACGGCAGCAGAGACAGGCCAGGGATATTGCAGGTAGTACTGAAGATCAGTTTATTTGCTCTATTCCCTCTTCCATAAAACCTAAAACCAACCGACTTCCAGCAACAGATGAGAAAGCAGTGAGAGATTTGGCTCTGCAGCTCCTCCTCTACGCACAGGATCCCACAAAGGTGTAAATGCATTAGTGACGGCTGCTCTGAAAGGCACGCAGCAGCTTGGAGCCCCCGAAGCTCCCTGATGGGAAGGTGTGTGAGCCCAGCAGGACACCCCTCCAGGGCCCGGCTGCTGACACCACACTTCCCACCGTGCCTTCGGGAAAAACTCAGCCAGCGCTGAACATGAGAGACTCCACAGCATGAGCCCTGGAGCCCCCACTGGTCTGCTAATCTCTTCCTTGTGGGGCTGATTCAAGGCAAGAAAACACCCAGGGTTTTAGTTTTGAGGGGATGTGAGGGATGAAAGGGATGGGGAAGATTGGTTTAGTATTGTGATGCACCATCAGTGTTGATGGTACGAGGCTGCTGATCACACGGTGTGGGGGAGGCAGGAGCTGGGCACGGGGAAGGCTCCCAACACCGAACGATGTGCAGCCTGGCGGGACGGATGGCGGACCCACTCACTCCGGCTGCGGGGTGTAACGCAGGTACTTCTTGCCCGACGGCAGGTCCTTCGTGAAGACTCCTTTGGGAAAGAGCTTCTTGGCTTCCTCATCAGGTAAGGTGGGCACGACCATGACACTGTCACCAGGCTGGGGAGCAAACGGGAACTGTGAGAGCAGCAGAGGAGCTGGATGCAGGTGGCACGTCCCTGCTGGTAGGTGACAGTCTCCTCGTGAACACTCAGCCCCAGTGCCCCAGGCATGTCCCCTGCAGTGAGGACTGAGTGGGAGCTACACCAGGAGGTGTGGGTGACGTTGAAAGGGACAGCTGTGCCATTTGCCAGCCCTGCCAAGGGATCTCGCAGCCCAGCTCTTCCCCACAGCACTCCCACAGGAACAGGGAGTAACGAGAGAGGAATTCGGGCACCTCTGTGACGCAGGAGGGAGCACAGTTTGCCCAAGCTGCTCACACATTCCTATTGCTCTGGCACTCCTGCAAAGGCAGTGGCTCCCCCTGGCATGCTGAGCCCCGAGGAAAGGTGTGCTGCCCTGGCAGGTGGGCAAGCTGGCCCCGCACCCCTGGGAGTGCTGCAGGAGACAGGTATCTTCAGAGGCAAGGCTGCCTCCATGCCCTGCTCTGCCCCAAGAAGTGAAGGTGCAGTTCATTGTACATTCAGCACATGAATTCTGGTGTTGAGGGGTGGAGAGGCACAGTGAAGTGCATCAATACCCCGAGCTACTCAGTCTCCAGGGCTTGTGCCTATGGGGCCCTTCCAGCCCAGATGGAGCAGCTGTTTGGGACAACGCTCTGGGAGCCTGGTCCTGCCTCGTAACACAGGAGGACTTCTGCAGGACACCCTGTAACAGCAGGAGCATGTCCTCTGGCTCCACAGCGGCAGGCTTCCCCAGTAACAGATATCAAAGTCAGCGGCAGCACAGGTCCAGGAGCTGAGCAGCTCTGCTGGGCTGAGGAAACACTGGATAGCTAAAGCAGCCAGACTGTGCTGCTTGTTCTTGCTTTTCCCTGGTTGCCCAAACTGTTCTCAGGAGTTTTAAATAATGCTACTAAACAGGGATGGCCACAACTGAGCAACTTCAAGTAGTAATCAGCTGTATACACGCTGAGCAAAGCAGGGCCATGCGCATACTGGCCCTTCCTGGCTCAAAGGCAGGAAAGCAGTGCGCCAGCCAAGGAAGCAGTCCCCCATGCTTGCTGCTTCACTGGCTTTGAGGGGACTCTGGCACACTGACACCTGGTAATGCACTTTCTTATCACAGACAGCAAGGGCAGGACCTGCCGTGGCCCAGAGTTCAAGTACTGATAGCCAGAAGGGCCCAGCACTGGTGTCTGGTGGCACCAGGGACCAAGGGCAGGGAAGGGAGGTTCCTGTGGCTGACCCCAGACTGCAACAGCCCTGGGAACTGGGCTGGGATCTAACTCACATCCCAGGACCCCAGCGGCTTTCAGCACCCCATGGATCCCCCTCCAAGGGAGGCTGGTTGACATTTCAATGCACATTTTCAGTGCCCAGCTGTGAGATCTGCTCCCCTCCTCACCTTCCAGTCCACAGGTGTAGCAACCTTCTTGTACGCTGTCAGCTGCAGGGAGTCCACCACTCTCAGGATCTCATCAAAGTTTCTCCCAGTGGTGGCTGGGTACAGGATGGAGAGTTTCAGCTTCTTATCCGGGCCAAAAACAAACACCTGAGCACAGGGAGACAGGGTCAGGGACTGGGCAGATGATGTTTGTCCAACTGCCCCACTGGACCTGCTCAGCGCTGCTGCCCCTCCCTTTCCTGGGAGGTGGCCTGCTTGATCGCCAGGGGAGATGCCACGGTGGCAATCTCCTAGAGCAACAAGTGATGCCCAGGCACAGGGAACACGGTGTTTGCTCTGGGAGCTCCTGTTTCCAATGACAGCTTGTTCTGCTACCAAAAATGCTTCCTCCCCTCGACCTGTGCCCTTTTAATGCAAGCATGGGATGGGAGAGGGAAAGTCCAGCAGATCGAGCACTTTTGTCTCCTATGTTAGGACAGGCACAACCGAGATAAGGTGGCAGCAACAGCAAGACGGAGCTGTTGCCAGCAGGCCAGCACTGCATCAGCCTCTTCCTGCAGCACGACCGATGGCTCTAGCCCAAGGAAGTCAACTTAGCTCCAGAGGATGGTCATGTCCCTTCAGGTAAGCTGCCCCTGTCTTCAAGCCCAGCCCCAAGGACACAAGGCAGGACGGCAGGCGATACCTACTGCTGAGAAGGGTGCCACGCAGGGCCTGGTACTTACCACACGAGCGGTCAGGGGCATGCCGTCCTTGTCCCGCTCATCTGGGTCCAGCATGCCCAGCTTGACAGCGAGCTCCCGGTTTGCATCAGCAATGATGGGGAAGGGGAGTTTCTCCTCAGGTTGCTCCCCATTGTACGCATTGATGTCCTGCAGAGACAAAACCACTGGCATTGCTCATCCTCCCTGCTGTGGGTACCATCAGAGGGGACAGAGGCCAGGCAGGGAGCAGTGCAGGCAAGCTTTATGTGTGTGGGGCAAGCTCCTGCAGAGGGGCCGTGCAAACACATTCAGCAGCTGCTCTACAAGAGCTTGTGACTTGCTTGGCCCCAAGGTCTCAGTCTGGGACAGCACAGCCAGGGGCTCATGGCCTTCCATGAAGTTTCTCTGCATGACAAACCAGAAACCTGTGTGCCAGGCTGGAGTCTGTCTTGTTCTTAGAGGTCAGTTGTTTGGCTGTCTATGCTTACACTGTGTCACTAGGCTCTGGAACTGCCTGTGGACCAGCTGCGAGTATGGCAAAACAAGGAAGTCCTGGCCATGCCAGTGACCTCGGGGAAAGGTGGTTAAATCTCCCTGGAACAGAGGTGTCCCTCTTCCAACCCTCTCCCAGTAAGTGATCTAGCACTACTGACAGATGTGTTGGTGTCACACCTGAACTGGGCTGTGCTCTTAAGCCTCTAGTGGCAGAGCAAACCAGCAACTTTACTGCTAACAAAGGCCAAGTGCAACAATTCACAGGTCTTGTGTGAGGGACCAGCTCCATTCAGCAAGTCACTCCTAGCCTGCTTAGTTAAAGGCTCCTAAAACCAGAATGAAAGTCTGAGTGCAGGTGCTGGGACACTGCACCTTTCTGAACCATGGCTGGGGCAGAAAAGAAAACCATTCCTGTCCACAGCTGTGCAAGCTCTCCCTTGTGACCACAGTTTATGAGGTTGCTCCCTGTGCTAGCCCAAACTTGACCTGCTCCACAGGGAAAACTATTTTGAGCGTCTCTGAATCTGGTCTGGACTCAGCCAAAGCATTCAAGCTATTCTTGTACTCTGCAGTACCACCCATACAGGTTACACCGAGCCACAGCAGGGCTGGGAGGAACCTGCTCAAGGCAGCACAAGCCGAGCAGCTGCCAGCATTAAAACAAATTTAATTCAAGGTTTCTGCCCCAAAACAGCTGCCTGTTCCTTTCAGCCTTGTTAGCCTCTGGCTCCAGTGCTGACACAACCCTCCCACACACCACTCTGGTGCATTATCAGCTGAGCTGATAATCTGAACGTACAAGCCTCTCTGCCTTACCCGGGCTTTCAATGTGGGGCAACACATTGGGTCCTGCTCAGAGGGAACTTGGGGAAAGTAGAGATGAAAATGCTGCCCCTTGGTGCTGCCCACTGCGGCTCAGAGCAGGCCAGAGGCAGCAAGAGCAGGCAGGCCCTGCACCACTACTCAGCCCTCCTAGGCCAATGGTGGTGACAGGAAGAGCTGTAACCCTGCCCTGGTTGCTCAGGAACCTGCTACAAGCAGGTCAAGTGGTGTACAGGTGGGAAGACGTCTCCTGTACAGCTTTTCTCTTCACTTGCTTTCTCCCTGGGCCTTTCTGAGTCAGCTCTGCACCGCAAAAAGGGGCTGTTTATCTCTGCTGGGTTGTGGTCAGACCTGCCTTGGAAGGAAGGAATCGCTTCTGTTCTCCTGCAGACCTGCCTTGTCAAAGCAGATCAGGGAAGAAAAGCAAAGCCAGAGAGGCCAGCCCAGGCAAAACGCTTCTGAATGCCCCACAGAGTTGCAGGAGGCTGTAAATGAAGGTCAGACAGTGACACTCTCCCCACTTCTCTTCCAAGTGGAGGCTGGGGGATGAAGAGAGCTTCTAGAAGCAATATCTGAATCCTATGGACTGTAACTTGTTCCAAAATGCAGGCAATTTCATGACCTGGGGATCTTTGTACAACAAACAGCCTGACAAACCCTGCCCTATTTTGCTTGAAGACACCAAATACTCACTTGACTTCCCTACAAACTATTTGTCTTTCCAGAGTCCAAGCTGAAACCAGACATCACTGGAGCAATTTATTCACCCCTAACTTGCCGAAGCAACGGCACCAGTGGCTAAAGAGAGCACTGAAACCTCCTCTGACATGCACAGCACGCGCCAGTCAACCCTGCTTAAGGAGCTTAGGCATTCAGCCAACCCCTAGAGAAGCAGTGCACAGACTGGGGAGGTAGGAGAGCGGGATCAGTCCCCAGCAGAGCTACAAGCTTATTGTGAGCCCCGGAGCAAGCCTCTGGGTCTTGGCTAGGGATGGACAAGAACAGCAGCGACATCTTCACTGGGAAAGCGAGGCTGAGCAAAGTGATGGGAGAATTATCAGCTATACTCTGGTTCCACCTACCCACTGAAATTTAACAGCAAAGCAAGAAGTTTCTTTGTTGTTTCATGCAGATTTCAGCCATCCCTCCTGCCTACTTGCTTCCTCACAGACTGTGCTCCATGTAAAAACAGCTTCATCCTCTCGCTACTGCTAGGAGCTTCATCCAAAGAGAAAGCACAGGTATGTGAAAGAACATTGCATGGAGAGGTCTGCCCAAAGTTTGGCTCACTCCTAGGGCTTCTCTCTAAGTTAAGATCTAGTGAAAGAAATTGCAGTTTCTAGATCTCACTCTAGCATTTAACGAAGACTGCTTCTGCCCAGACAGGCAGCTTCTGCCAAGGGTTGGTATCTCTGTTAAGCTCTTTTCTTTCTCACGGCTGGGCAGGAGAGCATCTGGGGCACCGCCCTGATCTCCGAATTGTGGCAGGCCCTAACACTTGCCTTCCTAGTTCAGCTCTTTAGCTCTCCACATTATCTGAAGTTCTTCTCTGCTTTATCAAGGACAAAGGAAAAGGACCACAAGTATGGGCAAGGTTCAAGAGCAAAGCAATCGCATCCCTGTCCTCTTGTGTCCTCCACGATGCACGCATGCTGCGTTCATTGCTCTTCTGTGCTCCTTGCACTGCTCACTGTGTCGCAGCCTGACATGTCCTCTCATTCCCAGGATAAAGAGCCCCAGTTGCTCTGCACTGAAGCAAACCTGCCCAAATCTGCAGGCTGCTTTGTTCCCTTGTTCCCTCTCTGCACCTTTTCTTGTTCCCCTGTAGTCTGCAAGATGGGTGATTTCAAACATAGGCTGCACGGAAGACTCCAGTCTGCTACGGATTTATCCTCGCCAATTGGATCTTTTGCTCTGGAGGGCTCTCTCACGGTTTTCTTTTTGACAGGTGCTGAGCTGACGTTTCCAAAGCACCGTCTCCAAGGCCTCTCCCAGCCTGACAGAAAGCTCCCCACAGCTTGGTCCGCTGCCCTCTGCCTTTCTCCACACCTGTTCTGGAAGGTTTTCCAAACGTGCTATTCTGCCTCGCATCAGCCAGCGTAGAGAGGCTGTTCTGCAACTTCTCCTGGTTTTACCTGAGGTTGCAGTGAACAATTCCACAGCATCAGCAGAGTCAGCTCGTTTTTCATCTCTCTTCCAGATCACCTGAGTATGCTGAACCCCACGTGCCTCTGCAGATCCTTGAGGGTGCTCACCGCTTCCCTCACTTGACACAAGTTATCGCTTCCTCCTGTCTCCCTGCAGAAAAGAGCCTGTCCTTCACAAAGCTGACTTCATTGAGAAGCTTCTTAGAAATGTGAGGACTTGGAATAACTGTAGGGTATTGCTAACTTTTACAAAGGGTTTTACCCAACCAGGAGATGAAACTCGCTTACAAAAGCAAAACCCAAACTTTCTGTTATATTTGATGGGATGTTATCTGCTAATTTGACTGGTGGTTTCAGCCAATTTGACCAGCACAGAAATCTCATTTACTGGTGTGGGATTTGTACGCTGTTTTTCCCAGGCCCTTCTGAGGCTTGGTGGGACATCAGCCATGCACCACTCAGGTATGAAGGGCAATTTAAGCAATAAGGCAATTATGTAATTTCTAAAGACAGATTTGAGTGGAAATTTCTCACCTTTATTACCTGCTATTGCATGCATGTGTGAGAACATTCCCAATTTTAAGAGCAAAGAAAGAGGCAGGTAATTCACCCAGGGATTTTTATGCTCTGGCCACATCTGTCTGAAATGCTCATTTTAAACCCCTACTACCTATGAGCCCTGGAGTCACACTCCCTGGCAGGACACCATTGCTGAGGCTGCATTTGAAGTTCTTAATTAGCTCCTTTCATGTTCCTTCAGCAAGCTATTTAGCTCCCATCTTTTTTTTTTAAATTCCCTCATGATGGTTTTGTATTTAAGAGTCTCCTACTTGTGGTTTTATGTTTAACAAGCCCCCATTTCTTCTCTGTTTTCTTTTCCCAGCCTAGGCATGAATCACACCCTTTGAAGACTGCCTGTTTGCTTCTGATGCCTCCTTTCCTGTTTTATTACAGAACTTTTTGAGGCTCTGTGGATAGACTGCCTTCCTCTGAGATTTTGGCACCACTTCCATACACGTTTTACCCATTCAGGTACTGGTGGGAGAGCAGTAGTACCATTTTCTTCTGATTTCAAACTATTAGTGCATAGAGTGCCCTGGACTTTGTGAAGTGCTCCATGAAAAGATGGAGCAGACCTTCCTGTTCCTGCTCTGAATTTCAGCCCCTCCTAGCTAACATACTCTGGGAGTTGAGATATGTAGTTCCGAGCCTGTGCTCTGCTCTGTGCGGGCTTTTCCTCTGGCCTTCAGAGCAAGACAGCAGTGCAAGCTCTTCTTGCACCTCCCCACGCCCCATACCTTGCTCCAAGACAGGTGGTCTTGGACACTGTCAATGGAAAGGGCGATCATCTTCACATTGCGCTTGCTGAACTCGGATGCCAGCTTCGCTGCCCGGCCAAGCTCTGTGGTGCAGACAGGTGTGAAGTCCCGTGGGTGGGAGAAGAGGATGCCCCATCTGAAAGGGAGCAGACGGCATTAGGGTGAGATGTCATTCTGGTCTGTAATGCAGACAAAAAGCTGTAAAGATTGCACTGCACGGAGACTCGTGTGGGAACAGCTCATCTCTCTGCTAAGTGGAAATCCTGTCCTGGGAACTCTGGGCTAGAAGGCTTCATGAGATGAGCCCTGCTCCTCATGCTCTGAGGAACCCCCTGCACCTCATTCCCCCTCTCCCTTCCAGGATCCCACAGGGGATGCTGGTTCTTGATGTGGAAGTGGACACCGTGCCAGGTGAGGAAGTTTGGGGGAGCTGTGTGTAGACTGTGTACCCCAGAGACCACATGTGCAAGGAGACATAGATGCTAACCTGCCAGCCACGTTATTGCAGAGACCATTGCTGATTTACACGGTTATTTGCTATCCAGTCTACCCCATCAACCACCGTGAGGAGAAATACCCATGTATGTTGCGCAGCTTCAAAGAATGGGATAGGAACAAGCCATAACCCAACAGCTGCTAAACATACTTAATGAAAAAAATAAGTATTTCAACACATTATGGCTACCGTTACAACAATGCTGCCACCTCGCTTTTGCCCACTGTTTCCCATCAGTGGATTTTGTAGTCTTTAGAGTAGGCAAATACAAGTGACCCCACTTTACAGGTAAGGCAACCAGTGCAGAGGAAGGTAGCAATGCAGCCTAGCTTATGTCAAACCAGCTCTCAGATATTTCCAGAGGTTCAGGCAAAGCCACCTCAGCACGTAAAGTTCCCTGCTAGGGACTTGTCGCACTATTTCTCAGCTCAACGCTCAACAGGGCTTACTGCACCACTCTTCACCTGGCCCCCAGTGCTCAGCAAATACAGCCGTATGCCGCAGCAGCTGGGGGAAGCTCTGCCTTAGAGATTTGGGAACGGAGCTGGAGGGATCGAGCAAGGCATGCTGCAGCTCTGCCAGGGCTGTGCGATTGCCATGGCTCACCATTAAGTTACTGGGCAGCTACCTGGCCACTGGTGCTACAAGCCTCTTTGTACACTAAGTATACTACCTGAATAAAGAGGCAGCATTCGAGTAGAAGCTGGCTGAGAAAGTGCCCCGTGGGTGATCAGGCTGGAACAGCCAGTTTTAAGGCACCCTGCAGCTTGCCTTCTCGCTAAGAGAGCTCCTTTTCTCCTTTTGCCAAAGCTTGCAACGCTGACAGAAGTGGACACAACCTGCCAAGCGCTGCTGGGAGCAAGTCCCAGATGTCCTGTGCCAGCACCCTGCTGCTCGCTCGTGCCAGAAACGGAGCAACAAGCCTTGCATGAAACAGCGCCTGAGGGCACGTGGCTTTCCCTGCCGGGCTCCAACAGGACCAGAGTCCTTCGGCGCTGCCCCGTTACGCACCTTCGCGCACGCAGGCCCGCTCAGGCCCACTCACAAGGGACGTAGGTGCCACATGAGCTGGTCTCTGGGACCGGCCTGCACCAAGTGCTGCTGCTTTGCCCTTCCTGGGGCTCTGCTGCTTTCAGAGGCCCACCCCCCTCTGCCTGGGGGCTCGGCTCGCCCCGCTGCCCCGCAGCCCGCAGGAGGGGATGGGGGAAGGTGGGCAGAGGTGCCGCGCAGCTCGGGCCCCTGCGAAATCGCCCTGCCCGGCGCCCCCCCGCGCCCCCCGGGCACAGCCCTGAGCGCTGCGGCTCGACGGAAGATGCACTTTTTGGAAGAAGCTCGCGGCTCGGAGTGGCCGGCTCTGCCTCCCCACGGCGCTCCCAGGCCTGCGGGGGGGGACCAGCCGGGCCCCCGGGGCCGTGCCCCGCGCTGCTGCCCGGTGAGCGGCCCCTCGCCCCCGCCCGCCCCCCCGTCCCGCTGCCCCCCGCGGTGCTCACGAGTCTCCTAAGAAGTCGTGGAAGCGGATGCGGCCCTGCGTGGTCTCCGCCTCGAAGTTGGGCGCCTCATCGCCCAGCAGCAGGCCCGGCATGGCTACGGCTGCTGCGGCGGTAGCAGACTCCGCTCGCTACCGGCGCTCTGCTGCGCATGCGCGGGGCTCCCGCCGCGCTTTACGGCCGCCGTCGCCGCCGCCGCGCTTTACGGCGTGGGGGAAGGCGGTGGGCAGGTGGCCCCGCTCCCTCTGGCTTCGGTGGCGGCGGTGATGGCGACCTACGTGAGCGAGCTGGAGGCGGCCAAGAAGAGCCTGAGCGAGGCTCTGGGCGAGAACGTGAAGCAGTGAGTGCGGTGGGAGGGCGGCCGGGCTGCGGGACGAGGCCGAGCCGCGGTGGGGGCGTCCTGCCGGGCCGGACCTGGGCGCTGCGCGGCTTGTTCGTCTTTTCCCGGCTTTGTACCGCCCCTGTGCGGGAGCCTCAGGGCCCGGCTGGCCCCGGGCCCTTTGCGCTGTTGGGGGAAAGCAGTGGGTTTAGGGACGAGGCTTTTCTTTTGGTGTCTGCACCTTCCCCGCTCTTCCCTAGGTACTGGGCCAACCTGAAGCTCTGGTTCAAGCAGAAGATCAGTAAGGAGGAGTTTGACCTGGAAGCGCGGAGGCTTCTCACGCAAGACAATGGTAAAGAAGCAATCTAGTGTTTGTTTTCCTGCTGGCTCTAATGTCGCCTTGCCCCTGCTAGGCCTGGGGGGAAGCCCCTCCCTGCTGCACGTTGTTTCCTGAACGGGGAAGTTGCTGTGAGGGAAAGAATGGCCAGGGCCCTGGTAGCAATAGACTTAAAGAGGTGGGAGGTGTCCTGGCCTGCAGGGGAGAGTCTCTTGGTGGTCCCAGCACTGAGAGGAATTTGGCCTTGTGTAAATATGGTAAAAAGGTAAAACATGCTACCCTAACAACAAAAAAGCCATTTTTTTTAATGTCACTGTAGCCACCCAGTCCTTTCTGTACTGCACCCAGTCCCTTTGGCAGGGACTGAACTGATGGTGTAGCTGAAGCGTGGGAGGGAACCCCCAAATTCACCTAGGCAATTCTGCAGTAGGCATGTCTCCTTCCCGGCCTCTTGGGGTGGCAGATTGGAGTGCTGAAGGGTAAGATTCCTTGTCTTTGCCTCTGTGCGGGTCTGCAGGCATTGCTGAGTTCATTGTGGAGGCTTCTGACTTCGACACCCGTGATGCCTGCCAGGAAGGGCAGGGAGTTTGTTGGTGCTTGTGTTCAAAGGCCAAAGAGGATCCCCTAACTCTGACCTTGCTTATGAAGTTTGTATGCTCTTTCTAATGCGTAATTATTCAGTCTGTGCTCTGGTAACCCTTCTGCAAGGAAGCTATGTTTTGCCTAGAACATATTTGTCTTAACTGCACCTTCCTGGGTCTAGCTCTTACTGGTCCTTCCCTAGAAAAACCAAAAGCCCTGCTACCAGAATCCTGCGTGGTAGGAGGAACAGCTGATCCTCCTCTGACTAGCTGAATACACCAGATATTTTGTATTGTGTGCTGTAGGACTGGATTTGTGTGTGTGGCACACTGAAAAGTAACCTACTTGTGTCCATGTTACGTGTAGTATCCTTGTTAGTGTGGCAGTAGCAGATTCTGGGTCCAGTAGAAGAAAACTCTCAAAAAAAGTTGTGCTTATGTAGCAAAGCACGGGGGTGAAACCACAACTGTGGAAAGGCGTAGCAAGCTGCTTTAAGATGGCTTTGTGGGGGTGCCTGTGGGCACTGACATGTTGCTAATGACCTGTCTGTCTTTATGCAGTCCACTCTCACAATGATTTCCTCTTGGCTATTCTTACCCGATGCCAGATCTTGGTGTCCGCACCAGGTAAGTCCCAAGAAGCTTCATTAAAAACAATGGAGTAGTAATGCTTTGCTGTGTTTGGGTTTTGTACAAAGTACTTTGATTTTCTGAGCCTTAGTACTCACATTCTTTTTGCTGCACAGGCAAAAGGGTAGCAAAGCAGTGATCCAGCTGATTTCAGCAGAGATGCCTTTGGAAACAAGCTGTGTGTGATAAACTGGTTTGATTTCTGGATGGGGTGTGTGCTGTGAGCTGAGGTGTGAAGGGGGATGGTGTGTTTGTTTGATGTGTTTTGCTTGCCAGTTCCTCTCTCTTCTGAAATTGGTGATGCTCTTTTTTCATTTCTTTGCTGGGGATACCATTCTGGGGAACTGGATCTTCCTGACTGATCTTGAAATCAAGTACATATCTGATAGAAGAATGCTTACACTGAGTCTTGATAGAGCTATGGCCAATTAACCCAACCATCTGCGGATAGTTAACCTTTTAACTTTGTAAGCATTTAGAATGGCTGCCATTGGGGTTGCAATATACATTTTGTTTTGTCTTCAAAAGAACTATCAATCTAGAGATCTGATAGGAAGGGCAATTGAGCTGCAGTTCAAGATACAAAACTGTTGTGTAGTAAGGGAGAGAAAATTGTTACAGCTCTGATGGCCCGAGACCTGAGAGAAAAGTTTTTTGGCAAGAGAGAATACCTGTTATTAGGGTACCTGACATAGCTAGAGGAAGGAGAGAAAACTGAAAACTGTGGACACCTGCATC
Source organism: Falco punctatus (assembly GCF_963210335.1). NCBI lineage: Eukaryota > Metazoa > Chordata > Aves > Falconiformes > Falconidae > Falco > Falco punctatus. Next base: position 26,636,300 of record NC_137591.1, read on the forward strand.
TTTTCAAGTCCTAGCTTAACTATACCAGCTGTGCCAATTGAATGCTAACCTCCCCCACCTCCAAATGTGATTTGTTTGCTCTTGAACTTCACAAACATCTTTTGAGTCACAGACTTGTCCTCCTTAGTGGTCTGTACTCATGTAATTCAGGTTTATGTCTGAATCTTGGTCCTCCTTGCTTTTGACTTGGAGTATTTACAGGTAAATTATAAAAAGAAAGCACAATCCTGTCAGTACTACCTGAAGTAACTGAGTCTAAGTTAGGAGGGGGAGAGTGTCTGCCTTCTCCAAGCTCAGCACTGAGCTGCTCTGAGTGTTGGAGTAGAGATCATGGCTCAGAGCTCTTGCTTCTGGGCGGCAGCAGTCAGGTTAGAGCCCGTCGCTGTGTGGCTGAAGTTGGGCTTGTTTATTCCTGTGTGCCCCACTCTGCGCTTAACTGTGTTGTATTTCATTTGACTCTTTATCCAGTCTCTTAGTCTTGTGCAGCTCTCATGCAGCCGTCCAGTCAGGCTTCAACTTCCTTGGCTTGATTAGCTCAGATATGTCAGCAAACTCTGCCAGCTCCCCAGCTGGCCTTTTCTCAAGGCTCTCTAGGAATATGTTAAAAGTACGAGCCCCTGCACGGAGCAGCGCGGTGCTCCACAGGTGCCTTCCATGTGCTCATTCTTTCCTGCCTGAACCTTTTCAATTTCGGGTCCTTGGAAGGACCTTTCCTCCTGTCCCATTGAAGCGTACTCTCTTGAAGAGCCCTTCTTTGTAGTGCTTCAGCAGGTCGGTGGCAGCATGTAATGGAGTGACTGGCTACATTACCAAGTGTGTCCAGGGATCTGCATGAGCCAGCTTGAAAAAAAAAAATAATCAGTTTCATCATGTGTGTGTTCTTAAAGGCATGGTTTAGTGCTCTGCAGTTAACAGTACGTACTCTAATCCCTTCTAGAGTCTCTGTTTTGCTCTCCTCAGATCAATGCAGAGTCTTCCAATGATTCTGGAGCTAATCTTTACTGAGAGACCTCTTTCTGGGCCACTGACTGGCGCATCTATTGCACACACATTTTACTTGCCAGTCTGCTGTATGTGACATGGTGGATGGCACATGCAAGCCCAGGAAAGTGCAGTATGAGTGGAATGCTAGATGTTATGTCTGTTTCTTTTTCTCCCCCTACATGCCAGTCTGACATCTGCTATTTTGTTACTGTTTGTTTTTTTTTTTCTTTCTTCCTCCCCCTGCCCCCCATGTAAGAATGGAAAGCTAACAGGCTTTTGTCTCCACCACTGTCTTCTGGGTAGAGGGTGTTTACTTCATGATTCGTGGAAACAAGTAACCTTAAAGAAGTGTGCTTGATGCACTTGGCACGCCATCACATGGGTTACTGAAGTATGTATTTTCCATCTTCATGTGAGAGAGACGAGGGGGAAAGAACAGTCTTTAAAATGCTATTTTGTAGTTAAAAAATAAAATTAAATTGTGTGGTCAGTGTTAAAAGCATACCTGATATTGTGGCACTTGGAATAAGAAACCTTGGGGAAGGTTTTCTTTAATAATAAGGACTGATTGTAATGTATGTTGAACCAGGCATGCAAACCCATCTGATCCAAATTTTGTTGCCTCTGGTAGTAGTGGTTCCACCTGGGCTTATAGGGGAATGCTGGGTGAATGTGACCCTTTGTGAGAACGCTTCCCATTTCCCCCTCTCATCTGCTTAGGCTGTTGGTCATGCAAAGTTTAAATCCCAGTTCAACAGCCTGTGTGGCACGGGGTCTTTAGTACTTGGTGGTGGAGAGGGAGGGAAGTTCACGTCTATTCCAATGTGAAGGTGACCTGTTGCTTTGATTCCTGCTGAGCTCCCACTGAGGGTACAGCAGGATCCTGAGCAATCCTAAATACAAATGCACTGCCCTTTGTAAAAATGGGTGATGTTGTTCCCTCTGGTAGCCACATGTGTAAAGATACCCATAAGTACTCTAGTGGCACCCAGGCATAACATAGCTGGGAAGCTGTGGAAGTGCCTGAAAAGAGGAGCTTCCTGGAAACATGTTGTCCAGAATACTAGAGAGTGCCTTAATGGTGATTTCAGGCTGGCTACAGCAGCCTGAGCAGTGTGGCATGCTTCCCGTTACGAGAAAGTAATTTTCTTTGGTATTTTTTAGCAGTATTTTCAGAAGTGCTTTTCTGAATTTTTCTGTCTGGGGTTTTTCTTCCCCCCAAAATGCCATCAATAGGAACTCCAGTTTAAAGCCTTAGCTAACCTTGCATGGACTTGGTCATGAAGCTTATCTTGCTTGTTGGACAAATGCAAGCAGTCAAGTTAGCAAGATCTCTGGAGATACTACGTATCTCACTTGAACTGTTACCTCCATCCTTAGCTAAATGTTAACAGTGAAACTGAGACAATTGCAAGCACTTAAGTTAGCGATGTAAAGATTTAATTTATTTCCTAGTAATCTGGAGCCAGCTAAGAGGTGGTTCGGTGAATCAGAACTCATGCTAGGGTAGCAGGAGCGCTTTATTTTATCAGGGTTGCCCACAGACTTTGCTTGAAGGGCTGCCAAAACCGTGAGATGGTCTCAGGTTGCTCATGTTCTCTCCAGAGAGCTGGGAAGGGAGGAAAAAGGAAGAAAATGAGAATGTGAGTTCTTGACAGAGGAGGGTCATCAGAATTTGTTTGACTAAACCCTTGTCCCTGCAAGAAGATAGCAGAAAGAACAACTGAAGATGAAATAAACAAGGGTGGGAAAACGCACGTTTCCTGCACCTGGCTGCTTTTCTCTGTTGTGACTTTCTCTGTGTCTTTGTCCTTCCCTTCTGTGCGGGGCTGGTGCAGCACGTCAGGAAAGGCTGACACGCTCTGTCTGGACTGGCTGCTGTCACCACTGCAGAGAAGTGGCAGCTCTTAGAAAAACATTCTTATCTGTTGCTCATCTTTGAAGGCATGTTAGCAGCCATTGCTGTGGTTTGTTAATCTAATTTTCTTGTTAGCAAGATTAAATAAAAGCTGCTGACATCTCTCTGAAGTTTCATGCCTGAGCCAACACAGTCTTGTCATTTGTGGCCAGGAAGGCAAGTACTGGTTTTCTTAGAATACTAGAGGGAAATTTTGCTTTCTTCATCTAGTGCAAGTCAGACTTGGTAATATGAAAACCTGGAAAAGGAGCTAAAAAAGATTCAGCTCTGGGCTCATTCTAGTGGGGAGTAGAAGATAGTATCTCACTTCTTGCTCCTAAGCCAAGTCTGGCTAAGTTTTTGTTAAGTGTGCAGGTTGAGATTCAATTAAGTTGCATCTTTCAGATCTACTGTCAAAGCCTAAAAATTCAGTTTCCATTTAGTTTAAAAGTTACTATATAAGGCATTTTAAAAATTCAGACTCTGCTCTAACCTATTCATCTCTAACCTGTCAGATTAAAGGGCATTTTTTATTTCTGCCTCCATCCATTCCACTCCCTCTGTCTCTGGTACCTGGCCACACAGTGAGCTAAGGATACTCTTGAAAGTGGGGCTGTGAAGGAGCTGTATGAGGCTTCTGACAGTGAGGAAGGGCCTGGGCCAGGGTGGCGTTGCAAGCTAGAGAGGTGTGCTTTTATTGAAAGTTTGAAATGAGCTGGGTAATTTCTGTGTGTATCCTTAACACACCTAGTCCCGCCTGCCTAGAAGGGATCTGACCTGCTATGGAGGAGAGGCGGAGGAAAGGACTTGTCTGTAAAGAGCAAAACATCTTATGAGAGAGGTAGCATTATTTTGCTAGATGCTAAAATGTAAGCCCTGAGATCTTGATGAAGGGCAAGTGTGATCCTTGAGATGATTGTCCACGGTGCTTTCCCACACCCCTTCACTGGGGCCTCTCCTGTGATGTTGTAGTGATGAGTAGTGACACCAGCTTTACGATTTTTTGGGAGGGTTTATCTACTAACTTTTAATTTCTGATAATTGACTGGTGGATTTTGACAACAGGGTTTGTTGTAGACAAACCTCACTTTTTGCCTCACTAATATAGTTTACTAATTATGTAGTAACATGTAACTAAGTATGTAGTAACAACTAATGTAGTTGTTTTCACCTCGGTGATAGGATACAGCTAAACTTTTTAGTAAACTTCTTTTCCTAGGGAGAATATGCCACCTGTGTGTGTGTGTATAGGTTGTTTCTGGTCCCTTCTTAGCAGCTGACCACTCGGAAATCCTCTGGTTTAGCCTGATTCCTAAAGTCATGTTTTAGAAGTGTTTTTTTTTTCATGGCAGAGGACACTGTGCTTGTGTTCCAGCCATGAGTGTGGGAAGCTCCACATAGCCAAGGGCTTCCAGCCAGCCTCGTGCCCTATAAACCAGGCTGTAGTATAACTGTACTTACGAATTCCTGATCACAGCAAATTAATGTAGTTATGAGAGCCAGAGGTAAGCAGGCAGGTTGACGTGAAGCTGGTGTTGAGCTGTGGCCACCTGCAGTAACAGGAGAGAACCAGAACTGGTGGTTTGTGAGTACTCAGTGAATGTGCCTGAGGCTGGCCAGGCGGTGGGTGGTGTGGTGGGGGATGGCTGCTGTCACCTCTTGTCATTGTCTAGAGGAAGTGGTGAATGCTGGCTCAGGCATGGCCAGGGAACCTCTGAGACGTTGCCATGCTGTCAGCGCTGCCTGGCAGGGAAGCTCCAGCCTCTGCTTTGGGGGTGACTGAAGTTCTGTCAGAGCTGAGTTGTCCAAGCTCCCTGGAGGTGGACAGGGACCCTGGCACAGGGCACGCTGTGCTCAGAAGGAAAAAACCCTTTTTCCTTTTGCACAGCTTGCTTGCTGTGCGAAACCAAGGGAGGAGGATACTAATGACGGAAATCAGAGGCTGCTTCTGTAGCCACGAGAGGGCTGTCCAGTCTTTGGGTTGCACTTCCTCGTCGCTGTCAGCAAGCGCATGTGCATCCAGTGCAACGTATCTGAAGGAGTTGTTCACAGATCGGCAGGAAACCTGCTAGGCTGTCCCTGCCAAGCTGTGTGATTATCAGGATGTGGTTTGGCCTGCTGTAGGTGTAGCTGGCAAACGGCGCACAGCGGACTTCTGAGCAGTGTCCTCAAGGTGATGCAGCCAAATGTACGTATGTGTTGGTACTACACAGTAATGTTAGTCACAAGCTCACTGCTCACGTTGGTGCCACCCTGCTCCTGGGTTCAGCAGCCTTTGCAGCTCTTCCCACCTCTCCTTTCCCCTCGGCGTAACAAGGCCGATCAGCCATGATGTTTAACAAGGGTCCGAGGCAAAGCTTGCTGAAGCTGATGGGGAACTGTAAAGGCAGATGTAATGAGTTGGGCTGTTCAGTCCTGCTGGTTAGCATCTGACCTGATCCAGGAGCTGGTGTGAGGAGAATCCCCCTCTGGGCAAGCTCCTGTCATCCTCCTGATGGAACAAGTCAATTGTTCCTTCCTTGGGGTTTTCCTTGGGAGCTGTGTGCATCTCCTTCTGCCATGGGTTTGTGTGTGGACAGAAATTTCTACTTACGTAATGGGTCATGAGTGAGTCAAGCTGAGAGGGGGCTGACAAAGGAAGGGAAGGGCTGCTAAAAGCATTCTCCCCTGAGAGGGTGAGTTAGCATTTGGCCTTAACCCAAGATCAAGGGTTTTCTAGTGTGGACAGTTTCATTCTGGCCTAAATCAGCAACACCTATAGAGTGGGTTTGTGTGTGTGTGTTTGTTTGTTTTTTTTCTTTTCAATTTGTAGAAGGTGCTGGATCTCTGCCATGGCCAGGTGGCTCTGCAACTAAGCCTGGAAAACCCAAAGGAAAGAAAAAGATTTCTTCAGTTCGACAAAAGTTTGATGTAAGTGTCCACGATAAAATGCTCGTGGCTGACCTTCTATTGGGGGTGAAGGGCTCTGCGCAGCATGTAGGTTTTGTTACTACCAGGGGTGATGAGAGTCCCAACATGTGCAATGCTGTATGTCTCCTTTGTTTTGAGTTCTGGGTCGTGGCAAGAGCTGGGGGTTATTGGCTGCTGCCTCTCTTGTGGAGGCTTCTTGGGAGAAAGGCTGCGGTCTGGCCTGGCTTTGTTAGACACCATGGAATCTGTGGAATAACGCCTAAATGTTGAAGTTGCAAAAACTTGTATTCCAGGAGCTGACAAGGAGTAACTTTAGCTCTATGGACACTGCAGTAACACTTGAGTGGGTCTTTCGTAGTCACATTCACCTGTCACAGTCTCTGTAATATCTTGTTTGTTTCACACACCTGCCAAATTCTTGAAGCAAAAGTGACTTCCTTTAATACAGGTGGTCAGGCAGAACTCTGTGATTTTTCTGATCCCTACCACGGGACTCTGTAGTCCAAAGTGTTAGAAATAAGATGTTTCTTGGATAGCAAGGTTTTTAGAGGGTCAAGGTTTTTCAGAATTGAAAATTCTTTGCAAAGATGCTGTCTTCTGGTGGGTGGCAGAGAAACGCGCAAGATCCAGTTTGCTTTGCAGCGCAGGCTCTGTGCACCCATCTGGTACTGTCACACATCTGTTCTGTGGTTGTTTCTGTGCGGCCAGACTGGTGTGGAGAGGGCCTGGTGTGAAAGAGGACCCGGATGGGGCGATGTCTTCAACTGGTGGGGTTTGATAACGTGATTCAAACTGAATTAACAGTTTGTTGAAAGGGAGAGTGGTCTGTCTCTTACTGAGCCAGACCTAGTAGGTGTCTGAGCACATCGTGATCCAGTTCGGTTCTCTGATGAGGCAGAAGGCTAACCAACCGAAAAAGACTCCAAACCTCAAGTTTTTCTTCTTGGTTTATTTAGCTGTATCAGCATTCCTTGCGGTTGGATGAATGCCAAAGTCAGCATGAAGGAAGGAGAGGCTGGGGATAGGGGAGAAGGGTGTGCTCAGCCACAGAGCGTACTGCACTTCCAGGGACTGTAACTAGGCGCTGTGTGTGCTTCAGAGACCAGTGTTTCAAAGGGGTGTGAGTCCAGTGGAAACTTTGTTGTAATGAGAAACTGCTGAAACGTTTTGTGGTGTTCACAGCTGTTTCTGATGGCCATCTGTGTTACCTTTTTGTTTTAAAAATTCCTTGTAACTTTCCAGTAACCAGTAGAGGAAAGTTTGAGAAGCAAGTCATCATGTAGTAGAAGTCTTGAAATTTGGTATACTTGGATAACTGTACATTGCACCGCATTTCTTGTGTGTTTATACATGTGTTCCTGGAATGCTTGGTAGCAAGTACTGTAGAAGTGTATGTTATGATTAGCGGGCTTGTCTGTTACTAGTGGAATTCCAGACTAGTGTGAACCTGAAGTGCCTTGTTATTTCCTGATATTTCCCTTGCTGGTCAGAATAACAACTGCGAATGACCACCGGTTCATTCCAATTGGCTTCTGCTCTCCCAAACCAAATTCTTCTTAAGAGTTGCTTACATTTTGAAGATATTTTTTCCCAGGCCTACAGGCATGTAGCTTTACTGTAATGGAATCATAAGTCTTCAGAATTACAGGGAGGGAAACCTGCTTTCGAATTATTAGTGGGTGGATTGTTTTTTTGCTCAGAGTTAAATGCCACACTGTCCTTTGGATGAAGCAGCCCCCCCTCCTTTCCTGAAACTAAGATATGAGGAATTCACTTTGCTGTATATTCATTGTTTATATTTAAAGTATGTGTTTTTCTTGATGCCCCATGAGAGCCTTGCAGCAATCTTCATTCCAGAGCCACTGAATTTGTGGCTTGGAGGGTGGAGGGACAGGAGCTGTGGGAGTACTTGATCAGCCAGGGTCACGTTGTGGGTTAGGGCTGAGTATGGCACATCGTTCCCGTCAGCTTTTTTCTTCCCTTTACCTGGGGACTGAGACTCGCCCGGAGTCACCACAAGCCCTCAGAGCTTGAGATACCAGCACAGAAAGGGAACTGTGCTGGAATGCATGTAGCCTGGGAAATGGGGGTTGCCATTTTCTGGTATGAATTCCTGTTCTGGATTGTTTTGGTTTTTTTCTTTTTCTGAATAACTGAGTCAGTTCTGAAAAATAGCCATAATCCATTTCTGAATCTGGCTGCTCAGTAAGACAGCTCTGCTTAGAGTGTTGATAGTGCACGGGGAGACTAGATATGAAATTTGGAACTGGAATTTGGCTAAGTTGTTGTTTTTAAAGCTTTAAAGAAATGTAAGAATCACTTCATCACACAAGCTTAGAATCATGGGTTTTAATCTTGATGGAAACTGTACACTTAAGTGAAAATACACCCTTCTGTACGAGCACTGGCTAAAGACTCACCACTCCTCAGCACAGAAGGAGGTGACAGAGAGATGTGAAAGTGCATAGAATCATCACTGGTCTGGGTAGCGTGAACAGGGACGGTGACTGACCACGTTTCAGACTTAGAGGATAATCAAGCAAATCTAGCAAGTTGGAAGTACAGAGTGAACCAGGGGAGGTGACTCTTTGTGTGGTGTGTGGTTATGCTGTAGAATTTCTTGCTGCAGGATGTTGTGGATACCCAAAGTTCAGGTGGCTCAGGGTGCTGCTGGACAAGTTTATGGGCTGTTTAATAAAGGGACACCAACACTGGCTCAGAAATTTCTTTGGTCACAAATCGTTGGGGGCTGGGAGAGTATCCTGGGGAGGAGTATCGCTCTGCTTGTCCTACTGCGAGGTTTTTATAGGTGTTTGCTTTCCGACTGGAGAAGGGACGTTTGGCTTGATGAACCAAAGGGTCTGACAGAGTATTTACCATCTTACGCTTTGATGTTGTGTTCGTAACAGCACCGCTTCCAGCCTCAGAATCCACTCTCTGGAGCCCAGCAATTTGTGGCAAAGGATCCTCAGGAGGATGATGATTTGAAGCTGTGTTCTCATACCATGATGCTTCCTACACGTGGCCAGTTAGAAGGAAGGATGATCGTAACTGCATATGAGCATGGGCTAGACAACGTCACAGAGGAGGCAGTGACTGCAGTTGTGTATGCTGTGGAGGTGAGACTGGGCTGGGCAGCAGTGGTGTTCTCATGCTACCAGCAACAGAAGACGCTGCGTGCGGTGTGGGGTAGCATCCCTTGGTGGGGAGAGGAAACCTGCTTCTCTAATTGCCCGTTTGCCTCGGGAGGAGTAAGGTGAGAATCAAAGGGCTTCCAGGCTTGTGGCATTATAGATGCAGAGTTTTGGATTTCTGCCTGTGAGTGCTAATTTTGAAGTACTTGCATATGAAGAGCTCCAGGCATGCTTAAGTAGCTGCTTTGGAAAACGCAGCTCCTGTCACTTAAAAGCAGGGACAGGATGGGAGCTCCAGTTTAAACAGTTCTATCGAAAATGTTCTGTTTATAGATGCAAGTATCTGGCATGGAAGTGGTGACAGCATTGTGTAATACCCGCAAGTGAAGTGCCTGCTGTTGCAGGGTTTGCCCGTCAGTGCGTTACTGACATATCCCAGGAATGACACAGCCATTACTTGCAGCGCTGATGTGTGGGTGATTTTTCTGGAGTCAGGATGTGGAGGGCAACCTGAATTCCCCGTCTGGGAGTGAGGCCAAATTAAGAAGCAGTTGACTGCTTGTTTTGGTTTTTTTTGGTTTGTTTTTTTTTTCCAGACAGTTGCATCTCCAGCACTTTCTAGGCAACTGAACAGTCTTTTCACGGTAGTTTTAGGGCTAATGTTTCAGTACAAGTGTAACATCTAGTGCCAGTTATGAAATCTCTTAACTCTTTATCAAAGGGATCAGAGGCTGGGAGTTTCCTAGCATTTAAGAAACCTCTTTGACATTTGAAGCAGAGCATCATATATCAAAGTACAGTTCACAGGCTAACGTATACAGTACTCATATAGTGCCGTGTTCTCTGTGTCAGGTCGTGAAAACATACTGTACCTTGTCCAGATCTTGGTTCCCTTACGTCTTTAGGTCCTTGTGGTTGTAGCAGCACTACTTCTGTCTTGCCAGTTGGGGAGGCACTTCTAACAGCTGTGACTTGGCAGAGTGAATAAATCAGCATGTGTAATGAGATTGTTTTTTCACTGCAGAACCACCTTAAGGATATTCTGACATCAGTGATATCCAGGCGGAAAGCCTATCGTCTGAGAGATGGCCATTTCAAGTATGCCTTCGGAAGCAATGTTAACCCTCAGCCGTATCTGAAGAACAGTGTTGTTGCTTATAACAATTTAATCGAGTGGTAAGGAGCTCTCAGCACACTGCTAATTTCACATGTAGTTTGCTAGTCCCAGAGTTACTCCATGGTTCGGTTTCTATTTTTACTTAGTCGAATCTGTTAATAATGGTGTTTAGCTTTCACATGCTGAGAAGGCATCAGCAGAGAGGGCTGAACAGGGAGGGAGAATGTGGAGATTTCTCAGCAGTGGAGTTTAGGACAGTGTTAAGTCTCTCTTCCTTGCCTGTGCTTGTCCATCAATTTATGAAGGTGACCCCTGGCCCTCTGAATGTCCATATTTACTGCTCTTGGAAGCTGTATTGAGTGACGCAGGAATTGTGCTGCTCTCAGGGAAACTGCCCCTGGGCAGAAGAGCCCTGCCTTTGTGGGAGCACTGCTGTTGTGCAGTAGGAGTGAAATGTTGGTGAGGACCTGTAGGACATTGCCACCCTGTTGTTTCCTGCATCCAAATGTATTTATGGTTCCTTGGCACGCCTTTCCAGCTAGCAGAGCTTCAAGGTCGTCCTTGTTTTCCAAAGTCTTAACGTCACACAGCTCGTGCTGTGCATCTGGCAGTGTGTGTGTGAGAAGGCAGTTGTGTTTGTCTATGGCAGCTTGTCTCAGTTGACAGGAGGTTGTGGGTGTTTTTAAGATTTGATTATAGCACTACAAATGCAATCCGCTCCAAACAACTCTGCCTAACGGCTAATGTCTTTCAGTTCAGTGTTGTGGGTGCCTTAATTTTTATGCTGGGTAGAAACTATTGGCTATAAATAACAAAAGTTGCCAGTTGAGATCAGTTAAGTAGGTGTGAAGCATGCTGAGGATCAGTTTGCACTATTTTTTTTGAAACTGGAATTTTAAAGAGGTTTTAATTGCAGCTGAAGTAATTTCATGTACATAAGGGCTAAGTCAGCTGGTACAGAAAAGCAAACCCTGGGGCTAAGCCCCTGCTGTGTGACTTCCAAAGTTGAGCCTGTTTTCTTGACTGGAAGGTTTTACTGCCTGCTCTGCCTACAGCCCTCCAACCTGTGCGACACCTTCTGCCGGTCAGAATCTGGCTCCCCAGCCCCCGCCCGACGATGCTGAGCAGCAGGCAGCTTTACTTCTCGCATGTTCTGGGGACACTTTACCAGCATCCCTCCCGCCAGTGAACATGTATGACCTTTTGGAGGCATTACAGGTAAGCTGTTCGTGTTACTCTGTCGTGTCACAGGCAGTGCTGTCCTGAGCACCACCTGCCAGTCTCAGATTTGGTTTATATGTATGGCGGGGGATTTGGTTTCTCCTCCTACTGTCTTTTTCCTTCTTCCCTCTTAAATTTACAGTTCTTTAGCTTTGATTTGTTCCTACTATCGGGCAACAGTTAACATACAGTCAGCTCGTGGTTAATGCCTGTTCTGCTCCCCTTGGTCAGAGCTGATGAGGAGATCCCTGTCTCTTCTTACAGCTGTGTAAGAAGGGTGAGCTCTTCCTCTGTAGCCAGACTGCAGTGATTGTATCAGAACAGAGTTAGACTGCAATTTTGACAGCGATGCAGCAAAGGGACTTGCCTGGCATGTCCCTTCTCACTCCTCGTTGTTCCACATGGGTACTTAGAGGAATACTTGGTCCTGGCATGCAGGCTGTTGCCATGGGGTAGCGATGATCAGCCCAACCCTGGGGAGGTGTCTAAGGCAGGCCGGATGAATCTTCCTGTGGAGATGTATGCCTGTGGTTCCTTCCCTCTGTGGCAGCTCTGATGACGTTCAGACTACTTTGAATGTGTAAAATCAGCTGTGAGAAATTCTGCGTTGATCTCCACTAATGTGAACAGGCCTTGGGATTTTTGTCTCAAGGTTGTGGAGGCAGCTGTGCAAGAGCTGTAATCAAGCATTTGTCTCGTGTTTAGTCAGAGTTGTTGTTTGCAAGATTTTGATGACAAACTGTTGTTTGTCATTGCCAGAGCCAAATGATGATTTCCTTACCATTCTGCTCCCTTACAAAATGGCCTAACAGGTGGTTGTTCTGTGCTGGCTGGGGTGGCAGTGCTGGCAGGTTGTAGCTCTCTTCTCTGCAGGGCTGACGCTCTGGTCATCCTGTAGCAGAGGGAGATTATTCCATGGGCAGTATAGGGAAATGTGTACAAAAGCATGAAACTTGTTTTCTAACGTGGATCTCCAGGTGCACAAAGAAGTTATTCCTGCGCACACTGTCTACGCTCTAAACATTGAGAGGATTGTCATGAAACTTTGGCATCCAAACCACGAGGAGCTACAGCAGGATAAAATTCATCGCCAGCGCTTGGCGGCAAAGGAGGGCCTTCTACTCTGCTAGAGCTAGGCAGCCACGTCAGGCCTCAGGTGGCTACGGTGCTATTCCTTGGACTTGACACGCAGATGCTTCTTACAAACCTGTGTCAGCATTTCAAGGATGATGTAAGTGATGAGTCAACTTTTCCTATGGAAATATGACTGAGTTGTGGTACACTTTCTCTGCTTCCCCAGAGTCATGTGCCACGGAGTGCTTGCAGCAATGCCATTGAATTGGAAAGGAGAAACAAGAGACTTGTTTGCAAAGACTGTTTTTTAGGAAAAATAAATGTTAGGGTGGAAAGAGTTGGTTTTAAATAAGATGTATTTGTGTTTTCTTTTGTGAGCATGGGGAATCCCCCTCCTCGCCCTCCCCTCTCAGGTAGTTTCCCTTCTGCTCGGTCTCCAGGGGCCTTGTCCAGCTTCCGTTGCAGTTGGTGGGATCCTTTTCCATTCGTTTAACTGGAAACAGAATGCGTTTCAGTGAAGATGAGCAATTCTGTAAGCTGACATTGTTCTTCTACCAGGGCAAGTCTGATTAGAAACTCTGAGAAAACAAGGCAAAAAGGGAAAAGCCCTTTGTAGCCTGTCTTTTGAATTGTTTTGCATCACAAAACACGAAGGTGCGCACTGTTACAGGAATCTCTCACCGGTTACCAAAATACGCAATAAAATCGGGGTTGTGAGGAGTGTTTTCTTACCACCCTAGTCCTTGACTCCACCTTGTCTTGTAGTAGTTGCGAACAGATGTTCTAGGAGCTACTGGATGTATGACAAGAGGCAACCTCTGTGCCTGTCGGTGCAGCTAATGATTTTTGGCCATCCCAGCAGGCAGCTTGACCATCCCTGAGGCAGGGCAGCAACTCCCACATGCATACACCGATCCACTGGCTTAGCCTTGCGGACTCCTTGGATGTGCAGCATGAACAAGACATCTCGTATATGTCGTTGTAAAAAATATGCAGCCACGCCAATCACTGTGCGAAAGGGGAGATTCCGCCTGCTGTGTTCCAGGTGGAATTTCTGGCTTCCTGAGTCAGCTATGTGCCCTTCAGATACTGAAGGGAACAGGCTTATTATACCGTAAGAATTCTATTAAAATGTCTTAATTACTATATTACCTGTTTTTAACCACACCTATGGAGGTACCGGCTGAAGGATGACTTGGCTTATTGTGCCTCCAGACAGCGGAATTGAAACAGCTTCCTCTGGGGGAGTATAGAAGGGGAAGCTTGTGGTTCCCCTCCATTCTAGTTTTCCTCTGTTTGGGAAATACTTGTGTAGGACAGCTGTCTTTTTTCCCCTCTTCTTTGCATTTTCCTTCTCTACTGTGTCCTCAGGACTGAAAAAGCTGCAGGTCCCTGATGTTTCCTCCCAGCTACCTTTTTAAAAAACTTCCTTTCTTGACCCCCATGACTGTTGATATTGGACTGGAGTTGTAGCGAGGGGCTGTGCAGCTGTTACTGTGTTCCTGGCTTTCCTGCATCCCCTTGTGGGATGTGCTGTGGAGTCAGGCATAGCAAGTGGCAGAGCCTGTGCAGGTATCGGTGGCTCTCACCATGAGAAGGTGCTTCTAGGTTTGTGAAGAACCTGGGAAAGGCAACAGCAGAGAACTACGGCAGGGCCTGGCGGGATGAGAGCAACTGTACTTGGTAGGACACGTCTCTTTAAGGTATGGCATGTGTAGTTAAGGGGAGTGGGAGAGAGGAGATGGAAGATTTCTTTTGGTCCCTTTCTCTCAACTGCCATTTTTTCTGTATTTAAGCATACATTGCGCTTCAGAGTGAGCCTTAGCTTAAAAGTTGACCCCAGTGGCTTTTACGTGACAGTTTTGGGTTTTTTTTTTTAAAGCAGCATTGAATCTGAGTAACTGTATATGGTGAGATCATAAAGTCACCCAAAGCATGGACTCTGGGGTGTGGGAGGGGGATTTCCCAGATAGTTGTTATGCTTCTGGTGTAAAATGAAAGCATTAAGTTTGTTTGCTAGAAACTTTGGGGCAGCTCTGAGGATTTCTGATGTGAAGGCAGCACGCAGCCTCCGCAGCCCCACAGGCGACTTCTGAAGCAAAATACTTTAAGTACGGCACAAGAAGTGCCTCTCTCTTCTGTTTGCATGTGCTAGGGGAAGGCTCTACAGACAGCCTCACGTTCTGAAGAGCTGAGTCGTCAATTCCACACTGAAAAAAGTGGGTTATCCGGTACACCTGTTAGACAACAAAGGCTGGAATAAGGAAATCCTGTCAGCCCCATTTCTCAGATCGGAAAACTGTTCTCAATGCACTTTCCCACAAAGTGTGAGGTCTCATGAGAAATGGTGCTTCATGGACTTTTGGGGTAGTCTAGCTGGAAGGGATGTCTGGAGGCTGCTTTGTCCACCCCCTTTTGAGAGAAGGGCCAAGTTCAAAGTTACAGCAGGTTGTCCATCTCTGGAGGCGAGGGCAGAGAAGTGGTGACGTTTCCCATTCCAGCACGTGACCATGCTGATGGTGAAGGTTTTCCTTGCATCTCATCAGAATTTCTCATGTTGTGCCTGTTGCTTTTCAGCTTTACCTGTGTGTCTCTTGGTGGCTGCCCATCAGAGAATGGCAGATAACAGCAAGCTCTCCCTTCTGCCTTCTCTCCAGGCTGAGCAAACCTAGCACCGCCAGCTTCTCCTCGTACGCTGTGTGCTCCAGCCCAAACTATTTTGATAGCCTCCACTGAACTTGCTCTGGTATGTCGCTGTCCTTGCGCTGGGGAACCCAGACTGGACCCAGCTCTTCAGAGAGCCCCAGGATCCCTCCCCTCGCCCTGCTGGCCACGCTCCTGCTAGCAAGTGGCCTTTGCTGCACGGGTGCACTGCTGACTCCTGGGTTACTTGTCCACCCGTGCGTCCAGGTCCCTTCCTGCAAAGCTGTTTTCTTGCCTGTTGTCTCCAGCCTATTCTGCTGCAGGGGGTTACTCCATCCCAGCGGCAGGGCTGTGCGTTTGCCGTTGAACTTCTTGAGGTTCCTCTCGGCCTGTTTCTCCAGCCTGCTTAGGTCCCTCTGAATGGCAGCTCTACCCTTCAGTGTGTGAAAACCACTCCTTCCATCTGGTGTCCTCTGCAGAGCTGCCCATGTGCTCCATCCTAACCCAGGTCAGTAGCAAAGATACTGCAGCATAAGAAGCCCCAGTATTGACCCCCAAGTGTTGGTCACAGTATTGAGAGCCACTAGTAGCCAGCAGCCAGCTGGACTCTGAAGCACTGACCGCTGCTTTTGGAGACCAGCAGGGTGACGGTGCCGATGTGCATCACTGTTGGTCTGCTGGCTTTCACTGTGATGTGACATTTGCCTGTGTTTATGGTAATCAGCCCTCTAGAATGAGTAAGATTGCTGAACTTCAAAGCAGTGGCTTAAAGTAGCACTGAAATTAGTTTGGAAGGGTTTTATCTTCTGCCCCAAGATCCACTAAGAACCTGCCAGGTCTATGGCAAGCTGAGCTTGACCAAAACTTCCTGGCAGATGTTGGCTGAAAAGCCTACAATGGAAGACTTCAGAGTTATCTTAGGCAACCTGTTGTGCTGTTTAGTGGTCTTCACCACTGAAGGCTTTTTCCACAGTCCTGTGCCTCTTGCTGCAGCTTAGGCCTAGAACCTACGCTCACCCCAGAGTATTGCATGGAAGGACAGAAGGGAAGGAGTGAGACATCATCTGTCACATCCCCAGTAGCGAGAATTGCATCCTGTGTTCTTAATCCGGTAGGAGCTGTGCCATGTACTGAAAGCTGCCACTTGTGAGCTTCTGGTGCTTCTAGCTTCTGCTGCTGGAGTTGCAGTGGGAAACAGTCAGCCACCACGTGAAGGGGGGGTTGGTGGGAAGCACATGAGAGCTTCACTGGTCTTGCTTTGTCCCATGAGTTTATCTCAGGATGTGGCTGGTGCCCTGGGAGTGTAGGGTGCAGAAAGAAAATCTCTTTATTTTTAGTTTTCAGGTGGTTCCAGCTGCGATACATGGCTTAAGTCTGACCAAGCCTTTCCAGCTGGGTGCCAGGGAGGATCCTAGAGATGTGAGTGTGGCCCTCCTCAGCACCCCCGAATAGCCAAACTCTTGCTCCTAAGACTGGTGACCGGGGAAGATGTTTCTCATTGCTGGTTCACAGCAGAAACCTGGAGCATGGCACTTGCTATCAAACGTGCACTGCGCTGCCTTTCTCTTAGTTTAACTGCTCATGTATCCCCTCCCAGCCTTCCTACTTTTATCTTCTGCAGCTGAGGTTGGCTTTTTTGGTTGTTGCCCTGTTCTTTCTTCCTAGCAGAAAATCCCCCTGTTGTAGAAAGCTGGGATTGGGCTTGATGCAAAGAGTGGCTCCTCTGATGGCCAAAAGCTGTGTGCCAGTAGTGCCTGAAAATGCAGATTCTGGTTTCTCAAAAAAGACAAATTGGAACCAGTGACTTTGTACCACCTTCTTCCTTGCTTGACCTCTAGGAAACTTCTGGCAAAGAGAGGAAAATGAGGAAATGAGACTGCTTGCATTTAAGAAGAAACCACGTGCACTGCATTTGTATCCTTAACTGAGAATGCCCAAGAGCCCCAGCCAGGGGTTGTGGAAACACTCTGCTGTCCAGCCAGGCAAAAACTATATCGAGAAAGGAGACTTTTGTGCTCCTGGGGTGGAAGGAGACGTGTGACCTATTGCTGCAGTCTGATGTCATCAAATAAAAAAAGTCTTGACAGAAGAGGGGTTGCCTCCCTGGTTCTGAGAAGGCGGCTGCAGAGAGGTGGCTGTTCCCTGTCAGAGGCTCGTAGGTGATGGTGGATGTGTCTTGCTGGCCTGAAATGATGTGCGGAAGGGTAGCGCCATGCCAGCAAGCTTTCTTCCCAGCGAAGGGCACAGTTCATGCTGCTAGAGAAGGCAGCATAATTTCAGCAGGCTCCCAGAAGAAAATAACTTCTCGGAGCCCAAAAGTTTGCTTGTGATGTTGCCTTTCTTCACCAGTGTGGTTTGGTTGGCAAGAGGAATAATTCACCAGCCTGCCTCAGTTCCTGCAGCATCCCCTTGCTGCGTAGCTGTGGCTGTAGCCTGGCGCAGGGTGGGAAGCCAGGCGGTGTCAGGCGGGTGCAGCTTCGTGTCCCTCAGGTCAGTGCTGCAAAGCCTTGTGGCAAGCAGAGCTCCGTGTGCTGCAGGCACCCCCAGCTGAAGGGGCCGTGGTGGGCTTGGCACCTTCTTTGCCCAGCAGCAGAGTGACGGAGGCGTGCACAGGCAGCGTCTGCCTTCCTCTGGTGTTCAGAGACCTTGGTTTGTGCTGAGATCAGGGCACCTCAGCTGCCTCCAGGACTTTGCATCTTCTGAGGAGTCCTGTTAAGTGCCCTGGGCAACCCCACGCGGACAGGGCTGCTGGTGAGGTGGTGTAGCAGTGACAGCAACACCACCACCACGTGCATTTCTTCTGGGTCAGGCACAGGTTGCTGGCCACTACTGAGCTGCTGCTGTAACCTGCCTCCAGCCCTGAGTTGGATTATGGTCCAACGTCCTGATTAGATGATTAATTTCTTTTTTTTTTTTCTAGATCACAAAAGGCAGAGGCAGCATTGAGTTATAACTGGACAGAAAACTTGTGTAAGAAAATAATTTTTCACCAAGAAGTGCATTCAAGTGAAGCTTTTTGTGGAATTTTTGATTCATTTCTTGTCAGGAAATGAGTTTGTCTCCAGATAGCATCTGGCCGATAGGGGTTTTATGACTGCGGAGCGGCCTCAGGCTGAGGGTGCTTCGGAGGAGTATTGGAGACCTGGGCTTGGGCTCTCGTTAAGCGGGGACAAAAAAATTCCCGGGGCTCTGTTCAGAGCTTTGACCTCCCTGCAGTGAGTACGGTGTGTGGAAAAGAACTTGAAACCGCTGTTGCAGTGGGTGTTGGCGGTCCCCATGCCAGCTCAGGTGCACCTAGCAGAGCCATTCCCATTGCACAGCCTGCCAGCAAACCCTTTGCCACGTGTCCAGCCCTTGTCCTCGCCCTGTGGAGCCAGCTGCTGGGGGGGCTGTGCCTGGGAGCAGGATTGGGTGCCCAGCTGGGAGGGTGCTAAGCAGCTTGCTTTGCTGCATCTGGACCCGTGCCTGGGTAAGCCCTGCAAGAACAGTCTCTGAAGAGAGCTCCCTCAGAAGGATGGCAGGCATCAGCTCAGTGCCTGCCCTGCTGGGGGAGTGTTGGTTATCATTAAAAAGTGCTGTTTCCATTTGAATTTGTGAAACCAGTTTCTTATCGGTGGGTTTTGTTTTGCCTTTGTTAAATTTCAAAGCTCCCACAATCAGATACCTGCTTCTGTGCAATGACAACCACTTCTGAAACTCCACTTCGGTAAGAAGAAAGAGAAGGCGTGAGCTGGGGTTGCTTTTGTCTCGCAGGAGGGGCTGCTGCTGGCCTTGCCATGGAGCAGCCCGTAACCTTTTGAAACCCTTTGAAGGTTTTAGACCTTGTTTTGCAGCGTGAAGGCGGTGCTCCTGCCCAAGTCCTGGCATGCGGGCAAAGCCCCGCTCCTTTTCCTTCTGTCCTCCCCTCTCCGCACGCGGCTGGCTGCCTTGCTCTTGGAGTTGTCATCCTGCCACCGGTAATCATGGAAAAGCCTCCTCTGAGGGCTCCGCGTTCCCGTGTTGGCAGGGCTGCAGCCGTAAAGGCGCTGCAGGGGACAGTCTCCCCGCGCTGGTTTTATCTGCTCGGAAGCAGATGCTCCAGATGGGCTTTGGCAGAGCCATCGGCAGCGCTGCTCTGCGCGCTGCGGGAGGTGGGCGCAGTGCGCTAACGTGAACTGTAGGCTTGATTTTCAGGGATTGCTATTTTGTCGTTAGAAATGCTCATAGGAACGTCATATGAAACACTGATGGTTGCGGGTAGTCTATGTTGCTGTAGGGAAAAGCAAAGACTTCAGATGTTTTTCCACTGCAACTTTTTTTTTTTTTACTGAAGTAGTTCCGCGCCCCCCCCCCCCCCGGGAAAGCGATCACAAGGCTTTATTCTTGCCTCTGCCCCTGGCCTCTCCAAAATACTCACCAGAAGGTCTTTCCAAGTTGTCAGATCTGGTTTTTATAATGAGAGTTACTGAATAACTCTGTAATAAATGGCTTCAGAATAATGTTTATCCACCAGCTTCCCCTCTGTCCTCGTCCACTCTGCTGTGCAGGAGATAGGAAAAGGGGGGAGCAAGGCAGGACTGCGTGGTGCCGTGCCCTGGCAGTGCTGCGTGGAGGTGCAGCCCTGCTGTTTTGCAGGTGGCTGATGGCTCGCACCAGAGGGTCTGTGTTGCGGGGGCGTTGGCAGGTTTTCTCCTTTCCCGTGTGTTGGGGATTGACCTGGATGAATCCCTCCTCCCCCACAAAGCATCTCAGCTGGATTCCCTGGAGCCTGTGAGCGAGGGATGTGTGAGCGCAGGGGCTGGACCCCCGTCCAGGCAGCAGGTACCACACAGCATGGTGCCCCTGGTGCTGCCGGGACCGTGTGTTGGGAGAGGAGGGAGGCGAGGGGTGTGTGTGTCCCTGAGCCAGGGACACAGAGCTGAGCTTGGCTTGGTGTCCCCTCCAGAGCTGCCGCAGGCACGGCACGCAGCCCTAGGAGCCACCCTGGGCGGCAGCAGCTGCCCTTCAGAAACCTCTGATATTGGCGTTGCTGAAAAACAGGGCAAAAATATCTTTTAGGGTGAAAAACAGGTATCGATGTATTGATTCTGCTGCCCAAAACCAGCTTGTACGCACCGCCAGAGCGAGAAGCAGCCCCTAGGGCAGCAGGGCCTTGTGTGGCATGCTGCGGCGTGGGCTGGCTGCGGGGGGCCGTGCTGCCACTTGCCAGCTGCCCCTGCCTCGCCTCTGCCTGTGGCCGGGGGCTCTCGCCAGTGTGGCCGGGTGCTTGGTCCCGCGTGGGACAGCTTGTGCTCCCCCCACCATGGGCCGTGCCAAGGTGCGGCTCCCTTCGCTGACCCACTTTTGAAGGGTGAGGGGTGCTGCCGCTTGTCCCCACGCCCCCGTGCGTGGCTGAGCCGTGCGTCCCGGGGCTGTTCGTATGCTGGCTGCGTTATCCCTCCACTTCAGCTTTCTCAGTTTCACTCCTGCTGGCTGCAGAAGCCGGCGATGCTGACGCAGTCGGGCAGAGCCTGAGCCCTACCAGAGCATCCTGTTTCCAAAACAGCTGGTACAATGCTGGAGTCCTCAGCGTCCTTGTATCCGAGGGAAAAACATGGGGAGCTTGGGAGCCAGGGCTGAAGGGGAGGGAACAAGAGGGTGAGAATATTTCCCCCCTCCTCCTTTTTTCTTTTTTTTGATTAAGATGTTGGAAAAGCCCAATCTGGGAAGCAGATGGGAACGAATGGTAGAACCTGGTCTCCAAACCCCCAGGAGGCTTTGGGGACAGCAGGGTGGGTGCAGGGAGCAGCCTGTGGCTGTGCAGCAGCTCCTGAGGTTTCCTGGCATTTTACCCCCACCCCCTGCCCCCGCCAAAGCCTGCGGGGATGGCTGAGAAGCCCCATTGCCTCTGCCAGGGCTTCACCATCACCACCCTGCCCACCCCAAACTGCTGTCCTGCCTTTCTCCTGGAGCTGCCCAGTGGAACACAACATGCAGGGCTTGATTTGAGGGATTTTTTTTTTTTTTTGAAATGAGATCCCTCGTGCCAGCCTTGCGCAGCAGGTGTGGGCTCTGCCCGAGGGACGTGTCGGTGCCTGGCGGGGCAGGGTCACCCTCCAGCCTCACGTGCTCCCTGAGGTTTTGCGGACTCCAGCTCCCTTCACCCCACTCAGACAGGAACAGGGTGATTTGCATTATTTGAGTCCTTAGGACGCCCACGGGTGGAAAACTTGCAGAAGAGGTGAAGACAAACACCGTAGCGCGTGTGTGCACAGACAGACACCTGAGCACAGCCTGGCTGCTGGCGGTGAGCAGCCACTGTGCTCCTGCCGGGGGCTGGCTGTCGCGCTGAAGGTGCTGGGCTTTGCGGCTGTCGCGTGTTTGTGGGTGCTGCGGCTCACCCCAGTGCGCGCGAGTGGTGGATGCAGTGGCAGCTTTGGCATCGTAGGGAACAAGCCTGTGTCCTGGGTCATCTAAACTGGCCTCCTCCACCTCAGTGCTCGTGGGGGTGCCGGCCCCTGCACGCAGCTGAGCCCATTGAAACAAACCCTTTGCGTCTGCAGCCCAAAAAAACAGTCAGGGCTGAAGGGCACTGTTAATGCAGAGCAGCCATAGCCAGCTGGAGCTCATACCTTTAAATACCAGTAAGCAGATGGTGGGGCTGGCTGGCATATAGTCCCACTACAGTGTTTGTAGTGCCCCCCAGGGCACAACCCCCCAGTCTGGGGGCTCTCTGGGGGCCATCGAGGTCAGCTGCGTCTCTTGCCCCAGAGAGACAGCACCATTGCTGGCATCACCCCCCCCGGGCCTGCCTTGCCCTGGTGCTGCAGTCCCCCAAGGAGCCCCTCGGCTGGTGGCTGCTGCTTCCCGTGGGCAGCCTGAGCCCACCTCGCCATCGCTCTGGGTGAGCTCTGAAGGCAACTTCTGCAAGCTTCCCAGCTTTGATGGTGTCCTGGATTCGGCTGGGATCATTTTCTTCTCGGTGGCTGGTGCAGTGCTGTGGTGGGGTGTGGGAATGGTCTGGTTCGGGACTTTCTGGTTTCCCGGGACTTGCTGGTGGGAGGCCTGGAGGGGCATGGGAAACTGGGAAGGGGACACAGCCAGAACAGCTGACCTGAACTGGCCACAGAGGTATTCCATACGTGGGATGCTGTGCTCAGTATAGAAGCTGGGGGGGTCGGCTGGGGCAGCCGGTTGTTGCTCAGGCATCGGTCAGTGGTGGTGAGCAGCTGTATCGCACCTCACCAGTTCTCTTGTCTCCCTTCCCTTCGGGTTTCATTCTCTCTCTCTCCCTCCTTTTCATTAGAACTACTATTATTATTCTTGTTGTTATTTTGGTTTTATTAAAATTATTAAGTTGTTTTTATTGAACCTTCGAGTTTTACATTCCAGTTCTCCTCCCCATCCCTCCGGGTGAGGGGGGAGTGAGCGAGTGGCTGCGTGGCACTTAGTTGCCGGCTGGGGTTAAGCTGTGACAGATGGGACAGGGACAGCCGAGGGGTGGCACTGACCGTGTAGCCCACAGGAACGCCCGCCAGCTTGCAGAGATGAGCCCAGGCAGGAGCAGCCTCCCCAGTGCCTGAAGAGGCGCAGGCAGCCTCCTGGCCCATGCGCCCCTCCAAGCCTTCACCAACTCCTGGGGAGGTGACCATGGGCAAGTGGGGCCAGGTCCCCTGGGTGCCATGCTGCTGCTCAGGTGGCCGCGGTGGGGATGAAGGGAGCAGGGACAAGCTTGCAGCCAACCAGGCTGCCTAGATGGCGGCGGTCATGTTCGCCAGCAAGTAGCACGGGCATACCTGTCCTCCTGGGGTGAACAGGAGCTCCAGGCACCCCAGGCACCATAACCTCATGTGCGACATCAAAGCGGCTGAGGAAAGCACACGATGCAAATGAGCAATACCTCAGAGCTGGTGCTTAACCACAGCCGTGTTTCTGCATGCGCTGTGGGAATACGCTGCCGGTTCCCCTGTCTGAAGCTTCTGGTGTGAGCTCAGAGGTTCTTGTCGTCTACCCCAAGGCTTTGGTCCCACTGTCCGGGCAAGGGGTGTCAGGTCAGGCATGGACCCCGCACTGTGGAAGCATGTCCCCCATGGTCCGGAGACCATCGCTGGAGAGCAGGAGAGGAACAAGCAGAGCATGGTCCCATGGGTGCTTTTGCTGGCATCACAGTGAGGGACCCTAACGCTTCTGCTGCCCCAGATACTTGATGGCTAATGCTTTTGCTACTAGTAAAGGGAATACGTAAAAAACAAAAGCATGGGCCTGGCCACTCAAGCACTACTAGGATGTTCAGGTGATGGAGGAGCAGTCTGGTTCTCCCAGCAACTGCTCGCTTGCTGCGGGGGTCTCATTTCTATTCCTGTAATAGTTTATTGCTCTGGTTTTGAACTTGGGAGGAAGCTCAAAGACTGTTACTCATGTCTTCTGCTTGCTGGGCTTTTGATGGTTTATTTGTTAATATTTTCTGAAGACAGCAACCACAGGGAAAAAAGTGGTCCTTAGCCAGAGGCTGAGCTAAAGCGGCTGGGATGACTCTGGCCATCGCAGTTCTTTGTAAGAACTAAATTCCCTGTCTCTGTGGGAGTGCGTCTCAGTCTCATGCTCCCCTCTCTGCTGGGCTGACATGGGTGCAGCAGGGCCAGGCTGCCCGTGGCTGGGCAGCGAGGGCACCGCACGCCCCACCAGCGTGCCTGGCCACATGGCCATGCTTCCTGCGGGTGTCACAGGCGAGGGGAGCTGCAGCTGCTTTTCAAACCGAAACTGGGGAGGAAGAGAAGCACTAAGGATTTCTTTTAAAGAGCAGAGCATGGCAGCAGGTCTGAGGCATGTCTGCTCCCTCGAGCCACGGTAACGGCGCTGCCTGCTACAGCAGCCCTGCTGCTCCCAGGCTTGTTGGAAATCTGGAGAAATCCAGCGTTACAACGTGGCTGGGAAGGGGCCCGGTGAGCAGGGAGACCTGCAGCTGTGCAGGAAAAGGCTGCGGGCAGGCTCCCTGACTCCTGGGGGGCTCACAGGGAGCTGGGGGGCAGCAGCTGTCCCGTGGCACACAGCTGGGGATGGGGCTCAGCCTGTCCCTCTGGAGCAGGTGTGTTAACCGAAGCCGCAGGGCTCAGCAGTGCCAGTGCTGCCCTTGCTCACAGCTGTGGTCCCCGGGGCTCCTGGCAGCTGGGCAGTGCTTTGCAGCTGCATCGACCCAAAAAAGCGTGGGGAGGGGTGTAGCAGCCCCATTTGGCATCACTGCCGAATCCAGAGCCCCGGGGACCAGGGAAGCTGCAGGGAGCCCAGCCCAAACCAAGCACGCACCACAGCTGGCCACAAAGGGAGAGGGAAGGACACCACACAAGCAGCCACTCCCGTGTCACCTTCACCTAACAGCTGGAGAAACACTGCATTATTCAGGCTGAGCGTAACTGCCAAGAAGCAGCTGCCCGGATGCTGATGCTACATTATGTCTCCTCCCAGCTCCTGTGGATGCTGGCATGTGGCTGGGTGCCTATGTCCCCTCTCCATCGTGCACAGCTTGCCAGGTGGGTGCTGTGGGACCATCACCAATTCTGTGCAAGCAGGTGGCCGTGGTGCTGTGTGCCAGATGCAGGCCCAGCCCGTGGTGCGCCGCTGCAGGAGGCTCCGGGTCTCCATGCACTGCTCTGGGCCTTTCAGAAATCCCTTGGCACCTTGGCTAATAAGCTAATGGCAGAGGCTGAGGCTGGGGGACACTGGGGAGATTGGTGAGGGCTGGGGGTGCTGCCACAGCTTGCTCCGTCAGGGGAATTCCTTGGCAGTTTAGCCACATCTTTGCACCATCCTTATCTGTGGTTTTCTGCTCACTTCAGAAGTGAGTTTTCTGTTAAAGCACCTCATCTACAGCCTAATTCCTTCCTGGGGTCACCAGGCAGAAGCCCATTGCACTTCAAGCACAAAGGCTGATGCGTGTCCTTGGTGTGTTGTGGTCCCCACTGGCCTCCTGCTAAGAACGCACCTTGGGAGGGGGTCTGGGCTTTCACTGGGCACGAGGATGCTGGTTTTCCGCTTGTCATGGGCTGGGGCCAGTGAATTATGTCTCCATGAAAAAACAGGGGACTCAGTGGCGTCTGGGTAAATGAGCTCTCGATCTTGGTGTGTTTCCTTCTGTAGTGAATGCTTTGGTTCAGACTCAGCCCCACGAGTCAGAGAACTGCGGAGCAGAGGAGATCCATCGCTGTAGCCCCCGGCCAGCCCAGCTGAGGCCATGGCCAGCCCCCGATGGGCACTTGCGCAGCCCCTGGACAGCCACGCACAGTGGGCAACACTCCACCAAAGCCTGACGAAGCCGTGGTGCACATTGCAGTGAGATAACCAGGGGATTCCTCCTGGCCCACTCCCACAGCCCATCTCTGGAGCACAGGATTAAATGCAGCCCACCAGGACCTCACTGCATCTGTGTGCAGGCAGAGCTGGAAGTGATGGTGGGGATGCCTGGGGCGAGATGGTCTGAAAAGGGGATGCTCTGGGCAGCTGAAAGCTTCTTCAGGTGTCCTGCACCCAGCCAGGGGGGCTGGAGCCCTGGGCTGGCACTGCTGCGGGCAGCACGCTGCTGAGGTGGGATGAAGGTGAGACCAGCTCCAGTCCACGTCCCCATCTCACAGCCTGAGACCACGGCCTGCCCCAAGGTACAAGCTATGCACCGCAGCTGATGTGGTTGCAAATTAATTCCTTTATTTTCCAACCCCCACACATATAAAAGCTCTTAATGGCTCGTTGTCTTGACTCCCATAGACAGGTCCAAAGGCAAGGTGTACTTTATGGTGGGGAGGATCTTGTCAAATAGAGAAAGAAAAGAAACCCATGTAAAAGCCTGACGAGAGGCACGATTTCAGCATGACAGTACGGTGTGGTCCCCAGCCCCTCACTGCTGGTTGGGGCTTTGCACCATGTGCAAATAGTTACCGCTGACACAGGAACAAGACGCTGTTTCCCGGAACACGGGGTGTGCGTGGGAAGGGGTACTTACCCTGGGCTGCACTCGGGGCACCTTCGCTGACCTGACCTCCATGAGCATGGTCCGTAGCAGACCTCACCAGGCAGATGCACGATAGAGCAGTTGCCATCCCGCCACCGCCTCTCTGTGCACTCATTTCCTGTGGTTTATCCTCTTTTGGACAAATTGCATGCTGTAAATGAGGGTGTGAGTCTCAGACAAACTTCAGATCCAGTAACTCAAAGGAATTAATGTTGCAGGAACCCACAGGAAATCTGAGAAATGCAAACTCATTTCTCTTGGAGTCGGCACCAATCAGGCCATGTGGCCTAACGCCAAGTGATAGCAATGTGTTAAGCACCAGAGAGCGATGAAACATCCGTCACTTAGGGACTTAAACCATTACTCACTGCGGAGATCCGCTATAAGTGAGCTGACTTCACAAATGGTAGCTCCCATCCATTAGCTTCCCTGCTCCCAGTAGACTGAAAGCTGATTTATTAACTTTAATCCCTCCACTCCTCTCACATGGCCTCTCGGAGCAAATCACACCCCGTGGATGAGGCAGTCACCAGAAGGCGAGCTGAGAACAGGATCCTATATTTAGCAGCTTGTGCTGGGGCTGATTTTGAGCCAGGGGAAGGACACGGGCAGGCAGCCCAGCAAGGACCCAGCCCTCCTGTGGCCAAGGTTTCTCAACCATGGGTGATGCTTTGCAGCATTTAGCAGTGATTAAGTTTGCTTAACCTAATCATCCGCTGGATTAACTGACAGTCAGAGGATTGCCAAGAGATTTTTTTTTTTCAGCCCAGAAGACGTCAGCTTGAGAAGAGGTCTAAAAGAAGCATGAAAATCTGTCTAGGTGGAGAGGAGAAGGGGAGGCAGGCAGCGGTCAGAGCAGGCTCGGCGGTGCCGTGCTGCCGGCTCGTGGCGAGAGGGGCGGGAGGCAGTTTGCGAGGCTCGCTCCAGTGCCTTCCCCTGCCACGGCTGCCTCTGCTTTGCTTTTGGGGGCATCACTGCGTTATGGCTCCAGGGAAATTCCTCCCTGCTTCCAATCGGTCTGGCAAAACTACCCATCTAGGAAACCAGCTTGCTTTCCTCTCTACAGCTCTCGACAAATGCAGCATGGAGACAGAGGGACCGTCATTCCCCGCAAAAGCAAGAACTGCTCAAAAATAGCGTCTGCCCAAGCAATTTGTGATTTGGGGCACACCAGCTGCCTGTGGTGCCAGAGAGCTGCAGCTTGGGTGCTCTCAGCTCTCTGATTCTCCCAGGCCAGTGGACATCTGATGCTCCAGCTAGGCATGGACACGCGACTCAGCTGCTTGGCTCCTTTCTGGGGTCTTGGAGCAGTGCTAGAGTTTCTAACTAAGCTTTGAAGCTGCCCTCAAGCGACTCCTGCAGTGAGGGAAGGATGGAAGCCGGGGGACAAGGCTGTGTCCCTGCTCTGCAGGCAGCGCTCCTCCCAGGGACTGGGTGCCCAGCACTGCGAGAAACCCTCCGCCCCAGGAGCCTGCCAGTCTCCGACACCTGGGGTTTTGGTTTCTCAGCTTTAAAGATGTCTAGTAGAGTTACAAAAATGTCTTGGGGATGCAAGCGTTGGATTGCTTTGACCTTGGGAGAATCACAGCCATAAGTAGTGCATTTTTACCCCACGTTTGACTGATTACCTACTGTATTATTAAAAGCCTACACAGGGCTCTGCATGGAGTAGAGAAGTGCCACCTGCCCACAATGCCCAGCATCAAACACCCCCTCCCCAGCCTGAGGGACTCCATGCTGAGACAACAGGGACCAGCCAGCACCCACTAGCTCTGGGGTGTATTCCTTAGGGACCAACGCTGCCCCAAGCTTGGGACATCAGGCATAGGGGCTCCCAGGCTCCTACTGTGTGTCTAAGTCAGTAATATCAGCGAGAAGGTAAGGGGACCGCTGCACAGGAGTGTTTATTTAAATACCTGCAACTGGAGTTAGCCAGAGGCTGGTACGGCTCCTGCCCTGCATCTGCCTCTCAGGCAGCCCCACAGCAGGACACAAGGCTGAGGGAGAACCAGCCACCTCCATTTCGGAGGCTGGAGCAGCCTCTGCACTTCTGCTTTCCCCATCCCAGGGTCACTGTGTCGGAGTTGGGGCTCTCTTTGGATGCTGGGGGAGTTTTTGCACCCAAGTGTGGCTCCCGGACAGGGGCCATTGTATGGCTGGGGCTGCCAGTCGTGGTGGGCTCCCGGCAGGCAGCAGCGCTGCCCGCAGACACACACTCCACCTGAAAATTTCCAGCTGATTTGAGCACTTTCGTTTTTTCCATCCTATATTCTGCACAAGTCATAGCAGTATTGATGATATCTCTGGGTAGAGAGACATGACTGCGCCCGCTCCTAGCACTACGCAGATGACTCCACCACGTTATCAGCTGAACTTCTCCGGGATTTTTTTTTTCTTTTTTTTTTTTTTTCTTCAGCCACCAAATACCAGAAGTCTTTTTCCAGCAAAAATGCTGATTTCTTTGCAGTTAAACTGCAACAAACCCATAACAAGCAATTGCTGGAAAGTGGATCAAAAGACCGCTCTTCAAATGCTCCTGCTGGCCTAATGAAGTGCCTCAGGAACAGTGGTTTTGAAACAGTCCCCCCTGCACTCAGTGTCACCGTGGGAGAAGGGGGCCCATGGGGCAGGACTGGTGTGTCACAACCTTGAGACGAGTGTGGGTGCTACATAAAGCTACGGGGGCTTTATTTTCCAGCACTAACAAGCATCTTTACCCAGATCTACACTGATTTTGTAGACAGTAATGGTGCAACTGATGAGTCATAACCACAAATACTATTTATCAATTAGCACAACTATAGTGCTAAGGCAAGAGTAACAACCACAGAGAAATTAGCGGAGGAAGTAGAAAAACGACTGGGAGAAACTTCGCCTGAAAGATGGGAAAGTGGGCATGAAATCTGGCAAAGCACAGCACAAACTGTTTGAGATTTGAAGGTACCTTGCGTCTAGGTCTCTGACAGGTACCTCCATCCTCCACCACCCAAGCAGGATGGGCCACCAGCCTGGAGGCAGTGGCCTGCTTTCCCCGCTGTCCCAGCCTACCTGGCCAAGTGCCCCAGCCTGGCAAGCCGATGGGGTTGGGTCCCATCGCAGCTCGCGCAGGTTTCGGTGCCCATGGGGAGCTGGCAAGGGTATGTGCAAGAGCGGACCTAAGTGGGAACAGATTTCCCGTTGATCCCGCCTGCGCTGGAATGATGTCTGAGGTTGATGAGGGCCTGTGGCGTTAAGAGAAGAAAAAACCCTGCTGCCACCACGACTGCCTCCTTGCTCGCTCACTGCCTGCCTTCGGTTGACCTAGTTGAGTCACGGGGAAGACAGTGAGTGAGAGACATCCTGCGCTGTGGTTGGCACTGACGCTGCCCGGGGAGAAAAAGGTGCTTCTCCCGAGGGTCACTCCCTGCCCCACGTAGGCAAGGGGAGCAGGGGCAAGAGGTGAGTCCCCCTAGACAGGGCCAGTGGAATGGGATGGCTCTTGCTCACATCCATGGCACGCCAGCCCAGCCCTGTTCCCCGTGCTGCAGTCCAAAGGGAAAACTTGATTTCTCTTGCTCTGGCCACAGCGAGGGAGGTCGCTGGTGGCTCTCGCCCAGTTGATGTGTGGGAGAGCTGGTGCGAGCCGAAGGCACAGGCTGGGTGGTGGGGAAAGGAGCCGGGCTAGGGGTAAGTTACTGCAGGGACCTGGCTGGGTGCTGAACCCCAGTTCAGACACTTTAAGCAAGTTCAGACGTGTTCGCTGCTTGCAAGTCATTGCTTGGTGTGTCTTATCTGGTGGCTGCCCCTCCATGGGACCCACCCCAGGCAGCCCCGGGAGCCCCGCGGCAGCAGGACATGCTGACACCCCCCCCCCAGGGCTGCTGACCCGGGGCAGTGAGGCAGGCAGTGCTGCCACCACCTGTGGCCCTCTCTGCATCCCCTGGGGAGTTGTGGCACAGAAAGCCTTTCCCGGAGGAAAAACCAGATTTATTATTATTGGCACTAAAAGTGACTCAGAACTGGGACGGAAAATTAGAGGCAAACTTTTTTTTCCCTTCTTTTTTTTTTTTCTTCTGAAGTCTTTTTTCTGTGTGTGTGTGCAAACTTTTTTTTTTTTTTTTTTTGGTAGGGAAGAGGATCAAAGAGATAAAAACCTCCCCAACACAGAACAGCTGGATTCGGGTTTGGATTGTTGTGGGCTGGGACAGAGCGTTAGGAGGTGGACCAGCAGGGAAGGGCTGCAGAGGCTGGAGCCAGGCTCAGCTCGTTACACCCCAGGGCAGCGTCCCTGGGGCCAGCTGAGGCTCTTCCCAGCTATAAAGGCAGCGGGGCTGGGGCTGCCTCTGCCTGGGGGGTTGCCCAGAGCAGAGCTGGGGCAGCCCTTGGGGTGCTGTGGGTGGGATGCATCCCCCAGCAGCCAAGCCCCGACACTGTGGGGTGTTTCCACATGAGCTGGTGGATCTGGCCGCTGCAGCTTCCTCCCAGCCCAGGGCAGGCAACGTGAAAGGAGAAGAAGTGATGTAAAAAAACCCAAGGTAACCTGGGCCCTTTCCCCCATCCCCAGTCTTGAAGGGAGCTGAGCATGTTGGCAGGGAAAGGCAGTGTCGGGGAATAAACTTTCTTCCTTGCTCAGACCTGAGTTATCTGTTGCATGTGTACTGAAGATGCAACTGAAAAAAAAAAAATCACTCCTTAAAAGTCTCTAAAATACCTGCATATGCTAAAAAAAAAAGCAAACAATCCCTAAACACTGGATAAGGAAGGATGATTTTAACATGAAAAAGATGTCACCAAATCCCTGAGCTATAACTTACGGGTTTTGCAGTCTTGCAATTAAAATATTTTACGGTTGTTAATGCCAGTGTGGGAGCCTGTCCAGAGGGCTGTAGCTATCCAAAAGAAACCAAAAAGCAACTGATGCTCAAAGTATCTGTTTAACAAGCGAGCTCTGGTGACATCGCAGGGGAGAGGATGCTGCTGGAGGGGGCACAGGTGGTCATACACCCCCTGGGTTACTGCATCTGCCTTGGCGAGGAACCGGCAAACTCTGCCTGTCTGCCCAGCACAGGGTGGTTGCCCAAAGGCACATGGGGCTCATTATGGGATGTTGGGAAAAGCCTTCTGACGTTGTACAGGACTTACTGTGGGTTGTGTGGGGAAGGAGCAAACGGGGGAAAGGGAGGGATCAAGGCGGTTTGGGGAGGAACCAGTGCGGGAAAAGGGGACGAATGGGACTGCTTGGATGCCTGTCTCGCCATGCCCTGTGCCTGATTGCTGCGGTGTGTCCTGTCTGCTTATTAAACTCTTTTTAGCTGTTTTCCTGGTGAGGGGCTCTGCCCGGTGTGCATGGAGGTGGGAGTGCCAGTGACGGGAAGGACAGCGTGGGGCCCAGCAGCCAGTGTGCTGGGATGGCAGCAGCCAGAGAGACTGGTGCGCAGGTGGGTGTCTTGGTGTTTGAGATGGCTAGCAAGCCAGACCAGCTGGAAACTAGGATAAAAGGCTCGGGAAGATAAACTGGAGAGACTGTATGTCTGAGATCAGCAGCTGAATGAATTACATTGTATGTATATATTCTCTGCTAATGAGTTTTCATCCTGATTAGCCAGAGAGGGGAACAGGATGAGGCCACTGGTGCTGTCTGTGTGAGGGCTGTGCATTTTCTGCCTGTGCTGGTTTACTTGGCTGACTACATGTGTATGTGCCTATATAACTATATACACATATGTACGGGGGGTGTGTGTGTATACATTCTGTGTGGATGCACACTCTGCTTCGTTGCTGGCCGGACGCAGGGACTCGGAGCCGCAGCAGCCTGACCTCTGTTGGGCTGCCAGATCTGGCAAACCTGAACACAAACCAACCTCAGCACAGGCTTCCCCAGTGAGAGGCTGGTGTGAACACACACCTGCTTGCCTGCCTGCAGAGAGGTGGCCCCTCTCAAGCCCTCCTGGGGGGGGTGGGGGGCTGGCTGCAGGCAAGGGAGCCCCAAACACTCCCCTGAAGCCCAGCTGCGTTCATGTCTTTATGGGAGAAATTAGACAGGGCTGTTTGTATTTTGCTTAAGGACTGGTGAAAGTGGCAGGTAAAGAAGGAAACAAACATGGGTCAACTGCAGATATCGTCATGAGGGGCTGCCTGCTTGGCCCCCCCCGGGTTTTGTGCTGCCACACGCCTTGTGCGTCTGCCTGCGTCCCCTGGGGCTGGCAGCGTGACGGCTGCGTGGGAAGGGCAGGGAGCCAGAGTCTCTGGGGGCTCTGACTGTGATCGCAGCCTTTGTGCTGTCCCCCGCTTTAAAGCCTTGCAGAAGCACGAGTGCTGCTGTGTGTAATACAGAGAAAACCTCCAGCTGGGATTAGTCATTTGAGGCTCTCAGTGCTGCCTCGCAGCCCTCTGAACTGGTGCTGCGGAGGGGCTGGACGCACTCATCTGTAGAGCCCCTGCACGCACTGAAATACGTGGCCACGCGATGGCTGTGGGTGCCCCTGTCCACAGCACCCGTGGGCTGCTCCGGCGAGTGCACATGGCCTCCTGCCCGCGCTGACACAGCCCTGGGCAAGTGGGGCCCGGCTGCTTGTTTTATATTGGTAGGAGAATTATACAGCAGCTGGGAAATATTTCCTGCCCCAGCCGTGTTCCTGGCTTATGTCACAAAGATGGTAAAATTGGCATGAGATGAGCCTGGAAGCCTCAAGAACTATCTGCTGTGGGCAACTGCTTGGTTTTTGGGGGATACAGACCTTTTCTCACCTCACCCAAAAGTAAAAGATTAAGCCTGTGGAAGCCCTGTTGTAATACAAACTTTTCAACCATTCATTCAAGCTGCGTCTCATCTGGACAGTTCAGACTTTTGTAAATAAAAGGAATAAAGAAAAAAATCTGAGAAATCTGAAAGCGGGTTGTCTGCCATGTTAAAGCAGAGGTGGGCACCAGCTCCCAGCACCCTCCCTCCTGTGGGATCTTGAGAAGGAAACAGTGATGCTGTGGGGAAGATCTCTTATCAGGACTCCTGCATCACCAGGGTGAGCATCAGGAGAATTTCCAAAGGTTTCAGATGCACATTTCCTAATATAGAAACTGTTAAGCTGGATGCTAGTGGTATATTTGGTGCTCTTTACAGTGAATCAACATGATTTGATTGCTGAAGAAGTGGTCAGAGCTTAAAGAGTAGTGACCACAGTCTGACCATAGTCAGTATGAGCAAAGGACAGCCCCAGCCAGTAATACAGCTATTAGATGTTTCAGAAGGACTAATATAAATTAGGGGAAATCACAAGCAAAACTGACCAGGTGGAAAGAAAAATAATTAAATGACTGTGAATGGAAAGTTAAAGAGCTCTTTCAGAAGTGTTTGAGAAACAGTGAAGGAAGCAATTTAGCCAGAAGTTTAACCTGACAGCTGTGTTAAAAATAAGAAAACAACGTTCAGAAAGCAAGAAAAGGAAAGAGTTCATGTTGTCCATGAGGGAGATGCTATGAAGCATCATGCTGGTCAACATGCTTTTATTGACGCCAGCTCTTGATTCAGTCTCTGGAGTTCCATTACTCATGGATAAGTCTTTTCTGACACAGCTGATGATGAGAGGCAGGTGAAGCGGTATTACATGCATCCTGGTTAGAAAAGGATGAGCGTGGCATTCCAAGAAAACACCTACAAAGGGATGAAGTGATTAATCAAGCAGGAAACGGTACTGCATGTGGGTCTTTCTTGCTGGCCTTGGCTGGGGCAGGAATGATGTCTAACCCTTCTCCACCTCTTTAATGCAATAGTTTGAAGTAAATGCAAGGCTATCACCACTGATTAAAAAGCACAAGTCACCCCAAGATGGAGAGACACATGGCAGAGGCTGGGGTTTGCAGAGCTGTTGGAATCTGCAGCCTGTCCCTGTTCTAGAAATGTCACCAGCTCTTAACCCCCTGCTCTCCTTCCTGCAGTCTCTGCTTGCCCACCACCCATCCACTCATGCTTCACTCCAGCTATTTAAGGGAGCTAATACAAGGTAGTACCTCTGCCTGAAAGTCTTCCCCAAAACCCTGCTCACAATCCCTATCAGCATGTTTAGAAGAAGTGAACAAGCGAGAGACCCATAGGAAGAATCCAGAGCTGCAACAAATCCTTGTTTTCGGGAAGCATGACTTTGGAAGCATTTTTTTTGGCCATAAATACTCCCACAGGGTGATGAAGAGAAGCAGACAGGTCAATGATTACAGTGCTGGATAGGCAAGAGAAACCACTTTCTTCACCCTGAGCAGGGCTGTGTCTGGATCATCACCACCTTCGCATCCGTCCTGCGGGTTTCTAACATCACAGGAATGACTTGGGAATGGAACTGGCTGAGCCGGGGAGCTCTGCAATACCAGCTGCATTTCTGAATGTCAGCTGGAGTTTATTTTTTTCCCCATAGTTTACCATTTCTCTTTACCAAAAAAATGGCAAAAGATGTAATTGATTTTCACTCCTGATATCTTATGACATGATGGTATGGTACGGTGGGATTTCTGACTGAAACAGCTACTGAGGAAAAGGAAGGGAGATTGATATGACTGAGTTCACCTTGACCTTTTAAGGGTGTCACAGTGAACACTTAGCCCCTGCCCACTCAGCTGATACTGCGGTAAATGAGGTCCACTGTGAGGAACAGAAGAGCGCAGTCCTCAAGGGCTCGCTGGAAAGCGATAATACTGAGGGCAAAGATTACCGCCGTCAATGGAAACTCTTCTGTCACGTCAAAAAGGGAGCAGCAGCTGATGTTGAGAAACCTATCAAGTATGGTGTGAAATGCGGTGGCTGCTAGCGAAGGGAATGTCACCTTCGGCTTGCTCGGAGGGCTGCGCTGAATGCCACAACGCTGCTGTTAAAAGCTGCTTTTAAATATGTAGCTCTTCCCCAGTCACTGTACCTGCTTACAGATGCCACCCAGCCTGTCCTGGGATGCTGAGCACACTGCAGTCCCTAAGCACCAAGAAAAGCCACCAGAGAGGGAAGTCCTAAAGCCCGACTTTGCTGTGCCTGGTGTAGCCAGAGATCAGCACCCCATCCTCTTGGAAAAAAGTCTTATCTTGGCCTGAGGACTGTGACAGCCAGGGAACACAACCCTGCACACAGCAGTGAGGAACCAGCAAGCTTCTGGAGGCGTGCCCTGGAGAATCCATGTGCCACTCAGCCCAGTGCTCCCATAAAGCAGCTTACTTGGAAAAATCCCAGTGCAGCACTCTGGGGTGAGGTACGGTGGGATTTACCCCAATGGTGATGCTCCTTTTTTGGGATCTCCTCACAAAATCCTGGCTCCACATAGATGTCAATATTTTTTCCTAGTGATTTCACAGCATTTTCACAATTTCCTTCTCTACTTTACACTGCCAAAAATAGCCTGACTAATATAAACTCCTCTCCACTGGCTCAGTGCCTCTGCTGGCAGAAATCCTTGACACACGTCAGCCAAGGAGTGCCTATAAGCAAGGAGCAAGAAAAGGCCACATGGAAGTGAAATCAAGGGTGAGGGATAGTTCACATAGTTCAGGGACACTGGAGCAGGAATCCATAAACTTTTTAGGCAAAGTTCCTTGACTTTGATAAATATACCTGGCTTATTTACAAAATACTTTATTTCTGGACAGAAACATTAAATGGCAATAGCTGAGGCACATGCTGAGCAGCAGGACCTGGATGAAAATTCTTGCCTTTGTAACACTGCTTTTCCCTGCCTCCTATAAAACTGCAATGCTTCCTTTGCTATTTCCCACTGGTTTACTAAATCAAACCACATGACTGGTTATTCTTGAGGCAAAGGCAGCCTCGGTGGAACATATGCAGTCGCACGCAACAGTAAGTTGTATTACTTGGCTGCAGCAATGCATGATTGCAGCAGCAGCGCTGTTCCCCTAGTCAGTAATTTATTCCAAGTGGAGGCCAAACCTTTGAATTACAGGCAAAGACCACCAGCAAGACCAGCAAGAACCGAGAGGTCAGATCTCACCTGTGAGCATGTCCCCGTTCCTGCTCGGCTTGCCAGAGGGCCCAGAGGATCCCCAAAGAATCCCCAAGCACATTGCAGAACAGCAGGTCCAGGAGAATAAAGCATGTCCTTCCATTCTGCTGTCCTTCCAGTCAGATGTCCTTCCATTTTGATGTCCTTCCACTTTGACAACAAACCATCAATAATCACTCAACCAGCTCCACTTCTGCTGAGCAGCAGTTTCATACAGAACACGCTTCATGAAAAAGCTTCATGAAAGAGAGAGTCAGCACTATCACTGACGGCACCGTGAATGCCCACAGCTATTCCTCTGCCCAAGAGGCTTCCTTGCCCCACAAGACAACGTTAAGTTTTGTTCTTGGAAACCCACACTGGTGGCTGCTCATTTCCTTTTTCCTTCTAGATGTTTACAAACTGTTCAGTTGGTTGTTTCACTGTTTTTCTGAGAAGTTAAACGTTCCTATACAGGTCTCCAATTCCTCCTTTTGAGGAGGCAAAAGCACTTTCCCAGAAAATGGAAACTCTGTCGAGGAGGGTGCCAGCAAGGGCTGCCAGACCTTGAGCAGGGCCCCCCACCTCGGGGCTCCCACACACAGGGTTCTCCCCACGGGCTGTGGTCAGCGGTGAGGATGCTCTTTGTCCCATCCCAGTGGCTGGAGCACAGCAGCACGGGGACAGTGGCAGGCTGGGCTCCGAGCTGCATCTGAGACCTGGTGCAGCAATGAGGCTGCAGGATTCAGCCTTGACTGTGGCCAACACACTTTAGCCAAGGTTTTAAAACACACAGCTCCCCAGGCTGGGAAAGCCCAGAAATGATAGCCTAACGTAAGGGAGACTGGATTGTTGTCAAAAAAACCCCAAACAACCCAGCAAGCCATGCTACCAGTTAACTCTGGTTTCCTTCAGTCCTGGCTGGAATAACATTGCTTTATCTGCCACCGAGAGGCATTTCTTTGGAAAACTACTAAGTAACCAGGCTCTGCTGCAGAGCGCCAACAGGCTCACGAAGCCCCCAAAGCCACCTCAGCCTGCCGGCTTGCCCCATCACTGGAATGGCATGATGACTGCGAAGGGTTGAGGAAAAACCCCAAGAGACTGCAGCTTTAGGCTCCCTGTGGAAGAGCTACCAAAATAATTTAGATCAACACAGCAAATTTTGGCAGCTGCTGGGTGTGTGCAGCAAGCCTGCAATGCATCAGGGTGCCAAAGGCCAGGAAGATTTCCTCTAGGATGGAGAGCAGGGGCTCTGACAGCACATGTCTAAAGCCACCAAATTTGCATGCACGTTTTCATATGCAAGGCAGGAGGCAATTAAACCCACAATAGATAGTCTGTGCATAGGTGTTTATGATGCCTCTGAATGAGCTGTCCTCTTTCCTGTTTCAGACACAATGCCAGATAAATTACTTGAAATGTAGCTTTTGATCCTCAGCACTGTTGGTCTTGTTAACCCAGGCTGAGCAACACTTGCACTGGGGAGTACAGAAATGATGAGGCAATTTCAGAAATACATATGCACACCCTCCGCCCACATTTTTTTTTTATGTGGGGCGAGGGTGTGCATATGTGTTTCTGAAATTTATGGGTTTAGGAACAAAAGCAGTAGAAGATCCAGAGTTGAGGATGGAGCTGGGCGAGAGCTTGTGTCTGTTCAAAGGCATGTACCCAAAATGTGAGAATTAACAGAATCACATGAGTTTGGAACACCTATGCTCAGCATCCTGGCATTTTTGCAGAAACTAAGCAGCAAATGGCAAACCCAAGTTTCCTTTCTTGGAGGGAGTCTGCAGGACAGAACAGCCCATGTTTCTGTGATACACAGCAATGCCTGCTCTTCCAGGAAGACAGCCACGGCATCATGCGTGTGTGCTCTCGGTCTGTGATTCCCCGCTGAAACATGGACGAGCCCGTCAGTAGGCTGTGCAAGGCCTGCAGCTGGCTGCCTCTGCAGTCATTCGCTGGCAACTATCGCTACAGGTAGGAGCGCAGGTATGGGGCAGCCCTGGCCCCACAGCCCTCCTCCATGCCTGCCTCCTTCAGCCGTGGGGGCTGCAAACGGGGGTCTGGGCACACTGCCCCGAAGACAACCCCATGGCAGAGACCTCTGGGCACGAGGAGGCACGTGCTCAGGTGTTGTGTGGCCTGGACAGCCCTCTGAGCCTGTTTCACCTTTCCTGTGGGTCCAGGTCCCAGCTTCCTGACCACCACTGCCATCCATCTGCACTGCGGTTGCCGAGACCTCTGCCCATGGGGTAAGGACCCAGACGTGGATTTGTTCCCCCCCAGGAAGCTGCTCTGAAGCCACATGTGAGATGTCCTCATCTCCAGAGTGTCTGTGGACTCCCCAGCACCACCAAACCCCTTATGGATGAACACCAGGGCTGTGAGCAGGGTGAGTGTTTTTCTGGGGACCTTTTAAGCAAGCATCTAGACATGGCAGGCTGCTGCAGGTCCATGGGAGCAAACAGTTTCCTTCTTCACACCCCCCCAGCCTCAGCAGGTCCCTGCAGCACCACACCGTACAGTATTGCTTCACTCCTCTGCAGTGCTTGGCCAAGCCCAAGCCCAGTCACAGTCGATGCTGAGCTTGGTTGGGGCTGCACAGGCTCCCAGGCGCTGTGTGACTGCAACATGTTGGAGTCCTGCCTCCAAACTCACCCTCTGAATCAGAGAGAACTGCTCGGTGGCAGTGCAAACTCTCCTGTCATATTTCTGAATGAGCAAGGAGGATTAAGGTTGTTCCTGAGGTCTCTCATCAGGCTGAGGCTCAGCCGGGGGTTCCAGCACGCCCTGGTGAGTGGTCGCCAGTGAAAGTGGGACAAGGATTTCCGTGCACTCAAGAACTGATGGAAAAGGTGAAAGCTGAGCCTTCTTCAGTAAGTTTCCATGACTTTTGGTTTGCTCTTGAGACAAACACCAGATAGTATTCCTGCCTCAATCCACCAGCTACTGGCAACTCTAGGTTATTTTTCAAGAACAAGGGTGGCGAGCGTGGGGTCTCCTCACGGCAGGTTGCTTACCCAGCTGCTGTACTCCCCCTTCCTTTGGTGTATGTTCATAGGAAATATCCTTGCCTAGATGGAAAAAAACACATGAAAAAGCATTACTTCTGTTTCCTCTGCATGCAGGGTACATGCTTGTCAGGACATGTGCCTTGTGACAGGTTGAGAGAGTACGTTTTGGGGAAGGGAAACTTTCTGACAACTCATCCCTGAATGACAGACAGACAATAGCACTCCCAATGGGCTTGATCCTCACCGGGAGGAGGCAGCACCTGACTTCAGTCACGATATGCTAATTTAGAACAGAAAAAAAATCTAGCTAAAAGAGCAGTGGAAAGAGCAGTGCTGGACTGCCCCCAAAAAGGATGCAAAGCCTGTCACTCCAAATAAGCACAGGAGGTGGTCCCTGCTGCAGACAACTGACATTTAGCAGCTCCGTGCGTCACAAGCCAATGTCACAAGAAGACCAAGCAAAGCGGGTGTGCAATCCTCTTCCAGGAGGGAAG
This sequence comes from Falco punctatus, assembly GCF_963210335.1. NCBI lineage: Eukaryota > Metazoa > Chordata > Aves > Falconiformes > Falconidae > Falco > Falco punctatus. Next base: position 26,675,698 of record NC_137591.1, read on the forward strand.
CCTGGATGGCCCAGAGGTCCTCTCTAAGTGTGTTCCCTGGTCTGCAGGTTTCAGTGTGTGCAAAAAAGGATCTTCCCTGAGCAGTTCTCCATTTTCTCCCTCTTAGGCTTCATGCAGCATCCCATGGCTTTAAAGCCGGAAGACAAAGGTGGAGAGAAATGGAAAGTGCGTATTTTCTCTCCCATTCTTTGTGCTGTCCACCTGTCCCACGTCCCTTCCTACTTATTGCTTCTGTACAGAAAGAAGATTTCAGCTAACGCAGGAGGGAGCCAGCCCTGTAAACACCCCACCTGAGGCTGAACAGAAAGATGAGAGCTCTTACTGACAAAAGGCTGAGTGGAGACAAGCACTGTCCACCCATCATTTAGCTATTGTTGGAAACATCACATACCAAGACATCAACAGCTGAAGCTATGAAAGATATAAACACATCCACTTTCAAAGGCCCTTACTCAAAACTGAACTGGGATGCAGTAAATCATCCCCCACATTCACACACACACACAAAAAAAAAAAAAAAAAAAGAAAAAGAAAAATTAAAAAGAAAAGAAAGAAAGGAAGGAAGGGGAAATTCAGATTAGTCACAAAGAAGTTCCCCCGCCTGCTTCTCTGTGTGCATAAAGCAGTCTCCTGAAGGCACTGTCTTCACTTCATCTCTGCTCCTGGAACAGGAGCATCCAGTTCATCTGCCCCCTGCTCCTCCAGGCTCCTGTTGTGCTCCTGGCCCCTTCTCCAGCAGCTGTTGGCAGGTGGCTGAGATGGAAGAACAGTCAGATGTAGAGCCAAGAAATCAAGACCACATGGGTCACAAAAAGGAACCTGCAGAGGATGAGTGGAAGAGCTGGCAAAGAGGACAGGTTAGGAACACGCTGCACCTCGTGTCTGCAGCTGCTCAGTGGATATTACTGCTTGCCTGCTTGATTTACCTTGGTATAGATTCTCTGCAAACTTCAACGGTAAGAGCTAATGTTCAACCCATTGTCTGTTGGCCTGTAAAGCTTTGTGTAGGGTTTATTTGATATTTCTTTTTAAGAAAGAAAAAAGCATTTAGATTTATCCCCATTCAAACCACAAATTTTTAATCTTTCCTTAATGACTTTAATTCATTTTTTTACATTGCGTGTCCTCAAAACAACATCTACTATTGCCCAGTGCATGGTATGGGGGCAGGTTGTCCAGAGGGGAATGGTTCCAAGAATGGTCTTTGCACTGGCCCATGGGGGAGGGAGGCCTACCTCCCTCCTGCTCCCTCCCCTGCTTGCATTGACTCGTGTGTATTTCCATTTAATTAAATAGGATCATCTGGGTCGATGTTTGCTTTCAACAAGTGCATGTGGAGGAATCAGAACCCGGGTTGCTCATATACATCTCCTGTACTTTTTAGAAGTACTACTATATGTGCAGGTAGATATGTGAGAAAGCAAGCTAGCTTGTGACAGCTCTGAAACTCAGGGCTCTCAGCCTGCACACATACTGGGCTTTAGGAGTAGTCATCTGTATCTGCAGAGGACATTGCCTGTGGGTGTGTATATGAGAGAGAGAAAGGCTGATGTGGCCAGAGAGAGTTTCGTGTACATTTAACACCACTGCAAAAAATATAAATAACAAAGACTCTTGAAACTCAAAATACCGTAGCAAAATTCACAGCAAATATGTTTGGCTCTTTCACATGTTTTCAGGCTGGTGGATTGTCAACAACCTTTCACTGCGATTTCAGTGTCTCTTCTGCACTAGCTACTTCTCCTCCTACATCTTCTCCAGGAACTATGTACCACTTTAAAGTGTGTTGTTCTTCATATCAGAGTTCATTCTTTCCTCCCACTTACTTAGACTTGGCAGAGAAGCAAGCAGGCATGTAACCGTGCAAGGGAGGGATGGCCTCATGCTCTGTGTCCCCTGCTGTTTAACAAAAACCCTTGTGCCCTGTGCAAGTTTCACTGACCTGAGTCTCACAGTGGTTATTAAACTGCAGAATGACGAGCCTGGTAACAGTGAAAGATAACACTTTTCTTTCAGTTCAGTCCTCTTCTCCTTCCACTACTTTGGGAGAAAGGAGTTGTACTGGAAGCCAATGGAGAAGGGCAAGATATCACACTGCTCAGGATGCAGAAGCCTCTCCTGGGTCACAGTCTGGTTGTGACTCCTCAGCTCTCAGTATGTCTCCCTTCTGTAAAAACGTTAACTCAAATCCTCCTCCAGAGGAAGGTGGCAGGGGCTGGCGCTGCTGCCTGTGAGCCTTACAAACCCAAGAGAGCAGCAGCTGAGGAGGGGATACGGTACATGCCTGGAGTTTCCCTTCCTCAACAGAAACAACTGAAACAGGGTGCTCAAGGAGCAGCAACTGCTGCAGATAAGTCCAGGACCCAGGAGTCACCAAGAGAACCTTTTTGGTTTAAACACTTGCTAACTGCAGGCTCAGAATGTGTTTCTGTTATTTTAAGCAGGTAAGCATGGTGTGCTGTTCTGACTGTACCACGCTGTGCAGGAGTGGTCTCATGGGCTGCACATGGGCATCTCATCGCACTGGAATGCCAGGGCTCAGTGCGAGCCCAGGAACCCACCACAGAAATGTCTGCAGAAAAGGCAGCAGTACTAACCTGACTTGACTCTTGGGGCAGTTTAGGGAGATGTAGGGAAGCAGGGGCACAGCAGCATCTGAGTGGCAGGCTGGGAACGCTGGTCTTGGGGAGCAGCTGAGAGGCTGCCCTTCTTCTTGGGAAGAGTGTCTCCTGCTCTCCAGGGCTGGAAAGTGCTACACTAACTTTGATAGCAAGACAGCAGCTGTGTTTTTTCATAGCAAGACCGTATTTGATTACTTTCCATTGTTCTCACAGCTCCTAAAAAAAGCCCTTGGACTCTTCTGTGAAAACATAGCTCAAACAATGTTACGGCACATGCTCAGGAAGGTCAGTGTCTGCAGCTTAGACCATGCTTAATAAAAAGGGAGAGTGATCTGGTTTCTGCCATGGTGCCACCTGGAGAGCAAACCTCAGCTGTGATTTCCAAATGAGCAAGTTAAAAAAATACAAGGCAGTGATAGCCTGCTTTCACATCTGCAAGGCTTGTGAATTCCCGCCTCTGCTGGAATTACCTCTTCTGGCCACACCAGCTGGAATCAGGCCATGGGCAAGCCACTCACAGGTGTGATCGGGGGTGTGAAACCCCCCGATGGTGAATGCATGGGATGTAAAAGTCTTGAGCAGCTGTTGGGAATTTAAAGGTTTCTAGTGATCTGTTATAGGTTGGTTTTGCTTGAACAGGGCAGAAAAAGGTGTAGGAAGAGTAATCATGCAGAGGTTTAATGTCAATAAGGAAGATATGGCCATAATCCTAAGACCACCTGGTGTGGAGAAGGTACAACGCTCTTCCAGTGCACAGTTGTCTGCAATCCGTATGACACAGGGAGTCGGGTACATGATTGCAGCAGTCCTCACAACCAGTGTGTATTGCTACAGTCCCCTGAGATTTGTGCTTTGTGCAGTACAAACCTATTCCTGAAACTTCTGGCACGTGGCACAGACACAATGTCCCAGACAAGAGGCAGTCTCATGTCTGGGGAACCAGAACAGGTGAAAATGATGTGGAAACTCTGTAAATGATACAGGGAAATCTGAAGCAGTTGGTAAGAAGCACCTCTGTGCCCTCAGCTCTCCTGGCATCCTTTCCCACAAACCATTAGAAGGCAGAATACAGAAAGAAGAGTGACTAACTTTGTTATTAGCTTGTGGACGTCCTTCCAGTCCTACAGAGATGTTCTCAGCAGAACATACTACTAGATAATTGCAAAGTGCTTTGAGATTGTGCAGTAACTGTCAGAGACACGTAATACAGGTAACGTGCATTAGTGACAACAGGGCTGACATTCCTACTATTGCTACAAGTTTGTCACCCAACCTGTCTGTGTTTGATATGCCCTGTCCACCAGTGGCCAGATCAGACAGGTTGCAGTGGATGGTGTTTGTCCTCAGAAGCCCAGTGGTTCTGTGCTTTGCTATTATCTTGTTGGGAAACCACCTGGAAATCCCAGCTGCCTGAACCAGAGTGAAACGCTCGTGCACTTGGGTGCCTAGAAAAAGAGTAAGTGTAAGACTCAAGCTGCTGAGGTGGTGGATAGGACCAGTAATGCTGGGGGAGATAGTTCCACCGGAGCCAGTGCGCAATAAAAGCTTGTATTTGGTAGCTGAACCCAGCCTTGCCAGTGCAGGAAGGGGCAGAGCATCAGCTGTGGCAGCACTAGAGGGTGTCAGAGCGGACCTTCCCCACCACCAGGACCCACCTCACCCTCCAGCACACAGCAGCCTGGCTCCAGCTTCCTTCCCCTGCCGCTTGCCTTTACCAGCGCCCAGCACAGAACCTGCAGATGGGCATGTCTCCGCTCACTCTGCGCTGCTACCAGAACCTTCCCTGTGCTCAGTGAAGGGGCTGCTCTGTTCCTGTAACAAACACATGAGGTCAAATACATGAAAGTCAGGCCAACGCACATCCCACCATCCCACCTTTTCCCTTAGGAAAGAGAAGAGCATGGAGCAGCAAGCCTAACCTTTCATTCTTTAAGCTAGCAAAACACTGAGGACTTGCGGTTGTGTGGAGACTGTAGATTTGGGCCTTCTGTGGTTAAGATGAGAGATGGGTTTGATGCAAAGTTCAGATCTATACAGAAGCTTGGTGTTTTGTGTCTCTGATCAGTAAGATACATGCTTCTGTATTTGCGTTCAGTTTTTCTGTTACACTCATAAAATGCAAATCGATTTTAAACATGTCTTAATGCACTTCTACGGGAGCCACAGAGACACACATCTAGTAACAGCCTGTAAAAGATCCAAAGTAGAGGGAACTGTAAGGCCAGAGCCACCTCTTAGTACCATGCAGGAGGAGGGTGAGACAGCGGGGACATGTCTGGGTCCCAGCTCTGCAAACTGGCACCCCTGGCTGTAAGTCAGACTCTGGGGGGTCAGGCAGAAGAGCCTCTATACCCCAAGGTCCTTCCTCAATGTTTGGTCTGACTCAATTACATTTACCAGGGTGTTTTTCTAAACAGGACCAACACTGCCTGGTGTGTTCTGCAGGGCTCAGCACTGGGCTGGAAGTCAGACTGGCTAGGAACCACTCTATTTTATAATAGAACCACTGTATTTTATAATAACGATAAAGAATCACAGAATGGTTTGGGTTGGAAAGGACCTTAAAGATCATCCAATTCCAAATCCCCTGCCATGGGCAGGGACCCCTCCCACCAGACCAGGTTGCTCCAAGCCCCATCCAGCCTGGCCTTGAGCACTGCCAGGGATGGGGCACCCACAGCTGCTCTGGGCAACCTCTGCCAGTGCCTCACAGCTCTCATAGTAAAGAATTTCTTCCTTAGATCTAATCTAGATCGACTCTCTCTCAGTTTAAAGTCACTTCCCCTTGTCCTATCACTACATGCCCTTGTAAAATGTCTCTCTCCATCTTTCCTGTCGGCCTCTTTAGGTACTGGCAGGCTGCTCAAAGGTCTCCCCGGAGCCTTCTCTTCTCCAGGCTGAACAACCCCAACCCTCTTAGCCTGTCTCCATAGAAGAGGTGCTCCAGCCCCTCTGGGCATCTTCATGGCCCTCCTGTGGACTTGCTCCAACAGGTCCATGTCCTACTTATGTCGGGGGCCCCCGAGCTGGGCACAGCGCTCCAAGTGGGGACTCAGGACAGCGGAGTGGAGAGGGAGAGTCACCTGCCTCGACCTGCTGGTCACGCTGCTTGTGATGTAGCCCCGGATACGGTTGGCTTTCTGGGTTGTGAGTGCACATATAAAAGCAAGTAAAGCGTAGCTGGCTAGTAGCAGTCGTGCCAGCTGAGGCTGTCTGTGATGCTTTTGGAGATACAGTCCTGGCTTGGAAACGAAAGCAATAGTGCAGCGGGAAGGGACCCTCCTGGTGTGTTAACAAGGATTTCTCTTCTTTTCTTTCAGCCTCAGAGTGACATAGTGCAGTGGACCCACATCCGATACACAGGTGGGTGGACATTAGGGCAGGGGGCACCCAGGCAGGGCTCACCAGGCCCTTCAATGCTGCCCCCGGCCCCCAACGAGCACTGGTACACCTGCCATGCTGCCCCTGTACAGCAGCCGCTACTGGAACCGCCGCTGCCCCCTCCCCTACAACAACCCTCAGGAGAGCTCCTGGCTTTGCTGGAGCACTGCCTCGGTTACTGGACGGCTCCCAGCTCCCCAGAGCATGTCCTGTGGGGGCTCTAGGGATGCCCATACCCCTGGAACACTTCCCTGGTACCCGGGTGGCAGCTCCAGCTTCCTTAGGTTGCAACCCCCCAGTACTGCAGTTCCCCCAGAGGGCTCCCCCCGCCCCTGGGAGGGCTCCCAGCTCCCTGCTCTGCTCTGCACCCACGCATGTTCCCCGCAGTGTGCCATGGTGGCCAGTGGTCCCTAAAACGCCAGAGGTTTTTAAGTGTTTTTTGTCACAGCAATGGCTATTTCTTCTGATGGAGGAAGGTGCCAGGAGAGCTGTTTTGGGAGAGAGGGGCCAAACCTGACCCAGTGCTGTAAGGGGCCAAAACCAAACAAAAGGGATTCCCAAAGCAGAAGAAACCTGAAAATCCACACAGATTTCTGCAATCCTTACCTATCTACTAAAATAAGCTTTCACTCTGTGAAAGAACAAGAAAAGTATTTTTGAGAGTTTACTGAGTACTTGCGATGTGCTCTTGGGGTATTTCTGAAACAAGTCAATGATTTCCTGATTTATGAAAAATGTAAATGATTTCCTGGGGAAGAGCGAACAAGTGTATGCACGGCAGCAGAAATAGCAGTGCTCTGCATGCTGACCAATGACATACCTCAACTATAGAAGCAAATACTAAAATTTTTAATTCGGTTTTAATTTCAGTTAATATTGTAAAGTAACAATGAACCTAACCTAATAGAAGCCTATGTTCTTAGAGAAGAAGCTTTGAGAAATTTGGCCTCAGCCCAGAGAGGCTGCGCTTCCTACCTTCTGGGTCCAAGAGGTTTCAGCTGGTGTGCCAAAACCCCAGGAACACAGCAGGGAAACATTCCCAGCACAGCCCTGGGAACTGTTACTGCTCATTCCAAGAGAAAACCTTTCATGATAAGTTCTGGTTTAACTTCTCCTGACTCTGATCTGTATTAATTTGTTTCTTCCATTTCTGTCTCTACACTGTTTTTTTACCCTGTCTTCTATTAAAAAAACCCCACAACCAAACCCAAGGGCAAGGACTTACATTAGCAGCATGTTCACTGAAAGCACTTTTTCACTTCCTTCCAGCTCTGCACATTTTTCCTCTTACTGTCTTTATTTTCTGTTTTTTCTAGGAACCAATGCTTCCTAAACCCACAGAGATGCTTTACTTACATGTCTGTATTTTAAGACAGACGTACATACAGTAAATATATAGTGCATAAATAGAAACTTGGAGGAATAATTCATACAAACTGGAGTTGTAGTCCAAAAGGCACAGCTTGCTCAGGAGCAGGGACTTGGAAACTTCTATTGTAGATGATGACTGTCTAGAGTAGATGATATTCTAGCTCTGGTCTGCCCTATTCTCTAGTTCACTCTCTTCCTTTCCTGTATTTTCCCCCCATTCCTGCAGTCAGTTCATATAAAACAGCCCATTTCCAAGATGACACTTGTCATCATGGAATCATCTTCGCTTTTTCCATTCCAGGCAAAAGCGTGAAAGGAGTAGCCATGAACCTCACTGCTGAACTAGGCTCTATTCAGATCAGAAATGGTTCCATCATGATCACCTGTGATGGCCTCTACCTCGTGTCCTTGAAGGGCTATATCTTTTTCTCTGACCTGGAAGAGGAGGACTTGCTGAAGCTGACACTGCAGAAGACAGGTAAGGCGACCAGCTTGGCCCTTTGGGAGCAACCTTTCCAGGACAGAGACACTCCAGTAAACCTCACCACAGTGCTCTACTTGTTTGATGAAGATAACATCACCCTGTTGACCAACTCTGACGCCACCATCAAGGATTTGTCGTTTAGCTTTTTGTTATTAACTCCCTTCACTTGCCCGCTGTAGAAGATGATGTATTAGATGTAACGTGTAAAGTACAGCCTTTCCTACCCATCCATTTGCCTGCGGGCATTTGCCTCAGCTGGAGTGCAGAGAAACTACAGTGCAAACGGGCTTTACGTAGTGCATGCCATGTTCATCTCTTTGGAGCGTCGTGCAGCTGTTCTGCTACCTAGGATTGATCTTTCTACCACTGGAGAAAGGGATGTGTGGAGAACAGAAATGAAAGCCAAAGACAGTCACCTAAGCTTAGCTCATGTGCAGAGGCCCTCTGGGTTTCTCTGTTTACTTGACAGTATCTGTATATAGTACAAATACACTGTATATTTGCTAAAATAGAAGTCTGGTAAATCAGGAAGGTGCCTCAAGTGTCTTGAAGCAATTTGGAGAAGGAGGAGAACAGATCTGCTCAACAGCCCTTTGCCTGGCGAGGCAGGAGACAGGGAAGAGGTGGCAGGGGGTGCCTTTGCAGTGGTCCAGGTAAATGCTTTCTGACAGGTAAAGGCCACGAGAGGAAGGTGGTCTTTTGAAAGAAGCTGACGGGACTGCACTAGACAGCCGACACACAGGCCCTGCAGTGACTGTGAGGTTTTTAGGAGCAGCTTTTAAGGGCGGAGGTGCACTGGCTCTTCCAGCTATCTGCAGACTACTGAAGCCTGAGCCAAGCGAGTATCTTCTGGGACATTTACATACTGATACCGGCTCTTGGAGGTGTTAAGTTGAAGGAGAATCTCCTTCAAGCACGCACACACAGACTGGCTTGACCCAAAAGTGATCCAGGCACATAAAAGTCTGGAAAACCATGAACACTCCGGATTTGGTGGGTTCCCTCTAATGGACCAAGTGAAACCTGCAGGTCTGTGCATCCTTCCCTCTGGGAGGACTCAGATGGTTCCCCTGAGCCTCGCAGTAGACCTTGTCATACAGGTATGCACCACCAGAGATTCACAGGCACCACCTCCACGACGCGCCTGTGTACCCGTGCGCACCCTGCCTGGCTCCTGCTGAAGTCAGGCTGCTCTCAGCGATCCTGGTCCCTCTTCTCATTACAGCACGTGGCTGCTGTGGACAAGCCCAGCCCTGCCCACACTTGCAGGCAGCACGTGAACTGTATTTTTGGTTCAAGTGGGGCAGATTTCAAGAACAAATTGCCTACCTGGCTGTACACTGCAAAGTCTTTTGTTAAAATTATTTATGTATTTATACTATAGGCATAAGAATGTTACTTCATATTTCTTAGAGACACTGGGAAGGGTTCAGACTTCGTGCTGTTGGCACTAAGCTCCTCTTTGCAGATGCTCCCAGTGCTCCAGGGTGTTCCTGCTACACAGGCACCACGCTGCTGCCCACCTCAGCTGCTGGCCTGACCTGCTCCTGGCTGAGCACTCCGGTGGGCTCAGGTGCCAAAGGCAGTTAAGGAAATCTTCCAGGCCTTGGTGAGCTTTTCCATACGCTTTACAATATTGTTGGTGGATTTTATGAACTTCCCAACCTGGGGCAGGGCCACAGGCTCAGGGGAAAACTCAGTAGCTGAAGCAGTTATTCTTGCAGTGCCCAGAAGCACCTTTTTCTCATCTCAGGACCGAGAAGCTGTGGGCTGACTTGCATCCACAGGATGCTCCTCCCCAGCTGCAAGGGGCATTTTGTGCTTTCACCTCTGGCTGCTCTGCGTGCCATCGGGACAGAAGGCAGCTGCACCCTGCCCCCAAGCTGGGGATTGTCATCCTCCCCTGCTGAAGTGACAATTAGCTTCCTAAAACCTAATAAAACTTCCCTTTGTAACCGCTGGGCATGTAGTGTCCCTTGGGGATGGGGGGGTGATTTATACATTCACTGTGTTTCAGCAGACATTTTCACTGGTATGAAAACTATATGAAATTTTTACATACTTTCTTTTTTTTACAGCTCAGCTTGAGTTTCAGTTCTCCCCAAGGGTGTGCAGGGCTGGGGCTTCCTGATGTGCAGGGCTGGCCGTGTCAGTGGTGTGGACAGGTGCGCAGGACAGCAAGAAAGATTAAGCTTAAGCAATGGGAATGGATTTGTACCTTGGAAGGGTGCACCCTTTCTTCTTGTTTAGAGCAGGAGAGGGCATTTCACACACTGATTCCTCTGCACTTTTCAGGCTGAACTAGACTGACCTACATATATACATGTAGATGCACTTGTCTTGAAATAAAGATTGAAACAATTCAATTCCTGAGATTATTTACTTGAGGGACTGAGTCTCCTCACCAGTAAGTTTCCATACCATCAGCTTCCATTTGTATCTGGTGACCCCTTCCTCTACAAGTCTCTTTGATATGAAAAACATTAGTTTTTCTTATTGGGGTTGTTAATGCCTTGTAGGAGCTCATAGATGGTGCTAAAGCCACATCTTACAGCTTTGTTCAACGAAGTCGGTGCACTGAGGTTTTAGGTCACCCCTCGAAGCTCATTACAGCTGGAGGTGTTGCAGTGCAAGGCTGGACAGTTTCTGCAGACAGTCCCTAACACTGGAGGGACAGTGCGTTCCCCTTCCCGTGCTTATTGCTACTGAAATGGGACCTGAGACCCATTTCACAGAATCATCAGTCATCCACTTTTCAGTCGTCAACTGGGGATTACTGACTCCTCTACGATTTTAAAGCAATCTCCACCACTGCTGTGTCTTGCGTTTAACACAAACTGCTGCATAAACTACAGAGGTGGCCACTGTGTCTCCCTTCCCTTCTCTCTCCTCTTTCCTACCTCCCCACTCATGTAAAGCAAGGGACAGGGTGACCAAGCTGACGTAAGAGCCACAGTCACCCCTGGGGAAGGAGTCCCCCCCTACCGCACCCATCAGAGCCATGGGGCTCTTGCTTTCCAGCCAAGAAGAAGCTATGGAAGGTGGTGCAAAACAGGATGGGATGGGACCTCCTCCTCTTTATGTGGATTATGCGAAACAAGAACAAAGGATGGGAAACATTTAATTTAAGCTCCTTTCATGCCCCTTCAAAAGTTACCTCCTTCTCTACCACACATGGTCACGCATAACAGTGAATAATGAGCCTGCGGTTTTTAGACACCACTTGAATTTCATCAGCTAGCATGAGTCACAGCGGTTGCCTGGCTGCTTCACTAAGGAGACAACAAGAAAGCTGGAGTGTGCCTGGCAAAGTGCAATCGATCCCACTGATGTAAAGCTAGCGCTGTCCAGCTCAGACAGCAGAAAGCACAGGAATTTAGTTTCCATATTCAAGTATCAAAATGGGAAAGTATGGCATGAAATCCAACAGTCTCCTGCAGTAACTGGTTGGGAAGGTTTGACTTATTGGAGTTTTCTCAGCAACATCCATAACTTCACCCAGCAGAGCTGTTCTCTGAGCTGACAGTTGGTTTTCCAAGGGGTCCAGACCAGCCCCAGGGATGCTTGCTTCCAGCCATGTGGTAGTACACCAAGTAAAGCAAATTAAGTAACGCTGAGGACTGGGAGGAGGGGGGTTGGTACCAGGCCAGAAAGGCACAGTGGCAAGAGAGCTGCAAAAGGATTTATCATTTGCCATTTGCAGCCCTGTATGGCCTAAGGCCAGGGAGGATCAAAAGGCTTATTCACTCAGTTCTGTAAGCTGATGTGGAAGGCTGTAAAGGGCTAGCGATCCAGGCAGGCAGAGCACAGGCTGAAGGCATGTCTCCCCATGAAGGTGCCAAGCAGTGAGCTCACTTGCTGGCAGCTGCTCGCCATCCCAGGGCAAAACATAACCTGGTGGCACCCCATGTGCTGTGCCGACAGGGGCTTGCTGTGCTCCCCACACCAGGAAGTGGGAACCCGAGGACTAGAAAACCCCCAGGGCAAGGCAGAGGGGGCAGTGGGGCTGGCTGGCCTGCCCAGGGGAGCTGAGCATGGGGAAGGACACTGGGCAGAAAGCCAGGCAAGCACAGGGAAGGAGAGCTCAGGAGAGACGCGATGCTGCTAGGAGGTTGTGCTTAGGACTTTGGGACCACAGGGTAGGGCAGATGGAAGACAGGACAAGAGGTATTTCTCCTGTGAGCCCATGCTCAGTGAACCAGACCTCTGCAAACACCTAAACACAACCGCTACCTCCTCAAACACCCATTTCCCGCTCTTGATGTAAAGCCTTGCACAATCATTTTAAAAAAATGACAACTGGCACCAACTGTTCTGTAATATGGCTCACATCTTAATGAGACAAAGTTGTCCCAAGGCGATTACAAGCTAGAGCTGCTCACCAGCACAACTGTGCTCCTGTTCCTGGGCTTGCACTTTCTCCTGCCTTTGCAGTTTGCTGGGGCTGGTAGTCAGCGTGTGGAGCCTGGTCTCTGGCCAAGGTGTTCGGGTGGTCCAGTGTTTGGAGACTAAATAGGACAAGGTTTGGGGCAAGATAAATCTTGATGTGGGCACAAATGTACTTTCCTAATAATTACTTTCATTGTTTGCTCTAAGGCAAAATTCATACCGATTTACTGGCAATCCAGAGAACTGTTTCATTTATTTATAAAGAAAGAATTGGTATTGAACACACCTCCAAGAACAAACAAACATTTAACCCAGCGTAGGATCTGATTCATAAAGTATACAGCAGCGCTCCAATTTCCCTGAGACAAGATATCACTAGCGTTACCTTATGGAGTTCAAAGGACTCACTTCCCTTTGTCTCATTTTATTAATTTAAGGTTTCTACTACTGCCAGTGTCTGCTTGTTGGGCTTACTGTCACCAGCACAGAAAGTTAGCAGGGTGCATACATTCAGTGGGAACAAACAGATGAGATTTGGTTTCAGACTTTTTCGGGGGTTATGCCCAAAAGATTTTGAACCATCGGTTGATCTGTTTCTCCCTTCATCACTTCCCATAAGACCCAGAGTACATTAACACAGCTGCCAACAAGAAACTTATTTACTGTTTCATATGTTCCACTCTTGACAATATGAAGGACTAATTCTGGTGGCTACTCACCAGCTCTGAAAAGCCTCCTGCCCAGATCATACATTATCTCCAGCAGTATCCACCCCTTACAAGAAAAGATTTGCTCCAGCTTGCATAAGAAAAATATCACTGCATCCCAGTTGGTTGCAGTAACTTGAGTCATCTCTCCCAGGTATGCCTCGGGTTAGGCTTGATTCTTTTTACAAGATGTGTCCTTTCTAGAATCAGAGGCAGGCGCTGCCTTCCCATAGCAGTACTTCACGGCCCACATGCTGAATCCTGATGGCTGTGCTGACTGTGCTCTTGCAGATGCAGCCAGAGACCTCAGCTGCCCTGTACCAGAAAGCAGCCAGGGCTCTCTTCCTGGCTGTTCTGGGTACAGTCACAGACACTCATGCCTTTTGCCTGGGTTTTTGTAAGAATAACAGCAAATAAAGTAATAGCAGACAGAGAGGTAACCCTCCACCAGCCCTTCAGACTTTCCAAGGTGTCTCCATGTAGTTTGTATCAGACAAGTTGTGGCCATCAGCAAGGACTGTGCCACAGGAGGGGATGGCCTGAGCTGAACAGCAGAGTCACTGATCTCAAGAAGAACACCATAAATACTCCAAGATTTTACGTCAGTGCAACACTGCTGTGTACAGAAAGCTGTCAGAACCAGAGAAGGGGCTGAATCAGTAGCCAAAACCTGTCTTTAGCGGAAACAACCTCTTTGTATAATTAACATCTACCATGCTTCACGTTGTAAACACAGCTGACCAAAGGAGCAGAGACAAAATCACCAAAAACCAGCTCTGTGGCCACAGCCAGGGGCAGAGGTAGACAAAGCCACAGAAGGCAGGATAGCTGCCTGCGGCTAAACCCATTCACAGATAGCTCAAAGGAGGTACCTTGGCAGCAGTAAAGGCAAAGGACACCTACCCAGGAAAGGTCTGAAGGTTTTTCCATGCAGACTGTGAAGACTGCTTTGCCAAGAGACATGTGGCTCCTCCACATGTGTCAGGGTGCAAGCTCTTGATGTGCAGAAGAGTGTTCCCCTCTGCGGCTGGGAGCAGCCTGCTCACCGCTGGCCGGCACTGCTCCTGCACACAAACTCCCTAGGACAGCAAGTTTTAAAACCCAGGGAAGCTGCAAACACAGACCATATACAATAAGACCAGTAAGCACTGTAATCAGCAGGCTGGTGCTCCAACAGACCATACAGACAAATCTGCAGCCTTCACTAGAAATGGATTCAGAAGCTCATACCTTCCCAGCCTTGAAAAAAATGCTGTTATAGAAACTGGTTGCTCATAAGGTGAACATGCAGCAGGAAGCAGCAGATGGCTCTCCAGCTTGAGAGGTCTGTGAATGAAGCTGGAAGGAGAGTAGAGAGAAGAGCCTGGCAGTGCCAGGGGCCACAGGCATCTCAGGGACTCTGCCCTGGAAGGCTGTGGGGATGGACGTCCTGTCAGTGTTCAGGGTCCTGCGGCCAGGACAGTATCTTGGCTTACCAGCATCCTGAGGCCAAGTGCTAATCCATACAGTGTCAGAGCAACAGCATTACAAATTACTACACGTCATACCAAGAGGCTGTAAAATCACATGGGTTTAAATTAGAATCCATAAGACATCAGGAAAGAGCACAGTTCTCTCTTAAGTGAGGAAAGATGCCCAGATAATGATCTGTTGAGGGTCATCTGCATAACTGGTTACTGTGCTTTGCTCAGCAGTGATGCATATCATATGGCTCACTTCTTGTGCACCTTTTCCTTGGGCCTAAGGCTGTAATACAATACTGTGCTGGGGGAAACATTTTTTTGGCTTTATAATTCTGTAATGTAACTCTGAATGAATGGTTTTTCCTACACCAGCTCTGTCCTTGAGGGACCAGGACTTTGTGGTCACTGGGGCTTCAACAGCATGTGAGAGCAATGTAGTTTTCTTCCTTGTGCTGTTTTATACTCCTTGTCTCAGTCACTAAGACTCAGACTTAGTGAGTTGGACCTTGGGGTCTGAAACTTTTGTTTTTCCCCTTCTCCTCCTGACCATGATCATCAACAGGATGAGTGTGTTATAATACTTCAAATAGATGTTGATGAGCACGTTAAAATACTTCAAAAGCATGTACATTCAGTATCACTCTTGCAGTACTTTTACACTTGCATTTTCTCCAAACCCTGGAAACTACAACAACCAATTAACACAGATTAAGCAGGGACCGCAGTTACGGATATTGTGTCATGAATATTTGAGCGCTTTTGGTACTTAGGATCATCCATCTTAGCTTAGATATTTCTAAGTCTGTTTTGCAATGCTTGAGCACCCTGCTCCATCCTCAAACACGCACACAAATATGCCAGACGTATCACCTGTTCCTCACAGCTCCTGTAATACTGACTTCAGCAAATGGCAAGGAATACAAATTCAGGAATGTGGTGGGAAAATGAACCTCAGGCCCAGTCTCCCAGCTTTGTTTGAAACCGACCTGAACCACTCCAGTGGTTTTCCATAGCTTGGAATACCAGACCTGCCATTGGGGGGTTTGCAGGAAATGCTTTGTTCAGATGATGGAGAGTTTTGCTTGCTTCTGCTCTGGTTGCAGCTAGCCAGCTGACGAATGCAGCATGGGGTAACACAAACAGCCAATGTGCAGAATTCACCCTTGGACAGGAGGTTAAGGCAAGTCTCCATCAAGTGTACAGATCAGTCAGCAGCTGGTGCAGCCATGGCCACTTCATAAATACACTGCCTCCAGCCCTTGGCTGGGCTCGCGGCTGGATTCAGGTCTCCAGCACCAATTAATCTGTTAATGGCAGAGCAGCGCTTGAGACAGGCAGTTAGAGCTTTAAAAGCCCATATTTGCACCCCTGCTCCTGAGCAGCATGCTGGGAGAGCCATGGTGGTGTATGGGGCACTTGTTGTGCTTCGGGACAGCTTTTGTCCCCTCCCTGCCAGGCCCACTGCTGGCCTGCCCCACATGGCCTCAGCTGGCAATGTCCCCTCCTGCTGAGCTTTGTGACAGCACAGATTTTACCCCCCAAGCACGATTCTGCCTGACAGAGTGACTTCCTACACGACCCATTGCCTGGCTGCACAGGCAGAATCAGATACACCTCCACTGAGTGATCACTCGCACGTTGTTAATATAACCACTCACCACGGCAGGATGTGTTGGCCTTCTGCTTAACTTAGGCTCTCCCAACAGAGCTGGTTGACTGTGTAGCCCAAGGCTCTTCTGAGTTCCCACCTTGGGCACTCACTGCCACAAACACCAGGCCCCTGACCCCAAGAGGGCAACCTTGCTCCCCCTCTGGGTGATGGGGAGGTAGGTGACTACAAAGCCCTGCAGAGGCCAATCCAGGCTGCCTTGATCCCATGCCCTCCTCTAGGACTTCTTCTCCTCCCCAGACAGCCCCCAAGATCTCCACTGGCCACATGGGCTTCAGGGTGTCCATCCTTTGTGTGCCAACATCATCGGAGACGAGTGTTCACACCCGATTAATTTGGAGGCCAGTCATCTCCACCCAGCCGGCCATAGGATACTGCAGGCAAAGCCATGCTGAAGCCTTTCCGTTGCTGCCTGGTATGCCGTTGTGGCCCTAAGCCAAGAGGTATGAGTGAAGAGAGGTTAGGATTGGAGTTCTGGTGCCTGTTCCTGGACCTGGTTTTGGTGCTTATCCAAAAAAGGACCCTAAAGCAAAAGTCATGAAGGATGTGCCAGCCATAACAACCTTTCAGCTGGAGCTGGAGTTAGGGTCCCTTTGGTTTATTCTTCTCCCTGACCCATCACCTTTGTGTGGTGCCACAAACTCAACAGAAAGGTTGCAGCTAGCTGTTATACAGCGATGGCTGAGACCTCATTCTGGGTGCAAGTTTTCTCTCAGACCAAACGATGTCTGCAGGCCAATGTCACTAGCTGAAATCTGGTCTTTGCCTGATTTTTCAAGCTTCCCTGGGGATGGAGGTCTAGGTGATTTCCTGCCTCCACCTGCATTGCAACAGACCTTAAGCAAGGTGAGAAGTAGGCATTTTCTGAGAAAAGGCACACTGAGTCATGTCAGGATGAGAAAGTTAGCTTCCCAGGGACCTTCAGGCTGAAGAGAGAGGCTCCTAACTACAATACAACCCAATCAGCTCAGGCAGTCATGGCAGATAAAGATGCGTGGGATATCTCTGCATTTATGAGGGCTGGATATTGCCTGATATGCTGGCAGGTGGTTAAACATAGCGAGTGACAGCTCATACCTGTGGGGGAAACATCTGGAACTTTGTAAACAAAATAAGCCCTACATGGATTACTTCACAGCAGGAGTGAGGGGGCGTGTTGCAGCCCTGCAAGGCTTCCCTGTCATCACAAGACCTTTCTTGCGTCATTCACCCAGGATGCCCTGAAGTCAGAACATTTGCAAACAAAAATACAACCCCTTTCCAGCTGCACCGTCTCTGCCCGCTCCTCCTCTCCTTGCCCTTGCCTTGAAAGAGCACTGCGCCACATGAACTCAACCTGCCAGGTGTTGGGTGGCCAGCAACCTGCCCACTTCTGGGAGCTCATAAATGACACTTCCCTTAGCCAAGAAGAGCAGAAAGAGAGGTTTCTATCCTTTTGCCAGGGGACATTGATGGGAGAGGCTTCCTAAGGAGGTTAAAAATTAAACAGGGTTGCAACAGGTGGCAACTGGTAATGCTGGGCAGAACACCTCATTATGGCTACAAAACTGCCTGAAGTCTTAATTTTTCCGCTAGCTGAGTCTCAATTGGCTTTTCTGTTCTGAAAGTAAATAGAAAGGGCACATCAGTAAACAGAGAGGGTCAGCTTTCACTTTCAACCCTCCATGCACCAGTGGGGTGTGAAACATCAGGTAAACTGCACATCAACTGCTGGCTGTATTCCCTCATGTGCTGTGCTTGTGGGAATTGCTGGGAATTTCCCAGCTCCATACCAAAACAAACTCACTCATGCCCGTATTGGGGTAGGGGCATGCAGAAGCCAAGCACGGGCTGCTGTGGCTATTGCCACAGGGGAAAAAGGATGATCAACTTGAAAGTCCAACTAATCATCCGTTTGATACTCCCAGCGCATAATCTCTATACCCTCTCTTCCACCACAAAACACTGCAATGTAAAACCTAGCAAGTAAGCACCTGCAGGAAAGTAGGGTGTGCTTTCCTGGGGGAGAACTTCAGAAGAAAGCTGTTACTGCTGCTGCCCACCCACCCACACTGGAGCTCGGCAGTGCTAACATCGCCAAAATGCCAGGCTTCAGTCAGATGGCTGTGTCCTGCACAGCAGCTCCCGGCACATCTGGGAAACACACAGTTCAAATGTTTAAATCCCTGCTGGTGTCCTGACATGCTGAGCTGCAGAGCTGAGGAGCAGCTCAGATGGGATGATAAGGGTGAATACAGCAACAGACACGAGAGACAATGGAGGAGGTGGTGGGGAGAGGGCTGGTGTCCTGGGCTGTGAGCAGCGGTTTGAGCATACAGAAGGCGGTGGCACTTGATGCAGCCTCTCTAGCATTGTGTCTTTGAAAGGTCCGCTCATGGCTTAGATCTTAGAAAAAGTTTTGTGACTGTTCTTAATGTGAGTAAACATACTTCTTTTGGGTGAAAATCTCTTAATTTCTTCTGAAACCACCAACCTCTTTCCTCCAAATGCAATTCAGCAATTCAATACAATCAGTTGAGGCATTGGACTGAGTCATGTTGACATAATTTGTATTCAAATTAGAGCAGGCACATTCCCACAGGCAGTAACTTTCTGTCAATTCCTTTCCAGTTTAAATGCTTCCATGTTTTGCATCAAAATAAGGCTTCATTTCAAAACTAACAGCAGTTGTTGCAAAGTTAAACAAATGAAGACTGTATAAGCAAAACAAAACATTTTAGATGGGGATGACTGAACTTCTGATGTGTCTGCAAAGAGGAGCAGGGGAAGTTGTTTTTCCTTTTTGATCTTGACAAATTTTCAGTGAACCAGTAAACCAGCTGTTCACACAGTTCCAAGGAACCTTCTACTGGTTTTTCAAACAAGCTGCAGGGCCTGTTCAGGACATCTTTCAGGTGTTGGGAAGTTTCACAAGGAAACACAAACCTGGGGACCTTCACAGTGATATTGAATGAAGGAGTTGGAGGGCTGAATTTTTTCTGTGCTTCTGGTCCAGGCTGAGGGTGACTCATATTTTCCTAAACCTTGCTGGAGACAGCAGTAAGAGAAGCTCAGCTCTCTGGAAGGCAAAAAGCAAACAAGAGATGACAGGCAGCAGCCCAGCTCAGGGGGGAAGCTGTGGGGCATTGGAAGGCAGCACTGGCCCCTGGCTGAGCCCCAGGCCAACACTTGGCCATTGCTCCCGCAGCTTCTTGGCAAACCCAGCATGAAGGGAAAAGGGACTGCCTTGGGTGCACATTTCCACCCTGCTCGCCTTCCTCTGGACAGAGCTCAGAAACCATCTACTAAATACACATGGGAAGGAAACTCATACAGAGGAGCTTTTGACACAGAGCCACAGGGTTTCTAGCCGCATGCTGGGTTCGCCAACAGCCAAGTAGACACAGCTCGTAGCAGAAGAGGCTGCTGCAGGTTTCGGGGCAGATCGCTGTGGCTCAGGCACCAGCCAGGTGTGTGTGTATCCTGTCCCCAGGGAGCAGAGGCAGGTCCAGGGACAGGTGCCTGACACATGCCTGCTCAAGCCTGCGGTTCTCTCAGCTTGTGCGTGCATGGGCCACAGCACAGCGTGGCTTCTGTTGCAGCAGGCATTTATGATTTGGCTTGCTCACAACAAACTGCACAGGAGACGCTTTTTGCTTTTCTGAGTGGCGCAATCCTATGAAGTCCGAAAAACACCCTGTGCTGGGATATCCTCAGGAGTGGCATAGAGGTTTGGTAACTCCTTTCTCCAAAGATTTTTTTCCACTCCAACCCTGCCTCCATCCCAGGATCACAGATGGTCAGAGGAGAAAGGGGACACCCTGAGTTACACCACTCTGGGAAGACCAAAGGGAGCCCTGCAGCTGCATGACTCCACAAGGACCCTCAGAGCTGTGAATGTCAGGAGGGTGAGCTGGGACAGATGCTCACTGTTCCTTACAAAGCAATGTCAGGTAGAGGTCAGCATCTCATTAAATGGACAGAGAGCAGGTTTAAGTGGAAAACAAGGACTTCTAGGTTTCTTTCATGCAATAGGTAAATAACCTGCGGAAGTCATTGCCATGAGAGAAAGCTAAAAGTTTGGACAGGCTCAGAAAGCAGCAGATGCACACACAAGAGATCCATCGCTAACTATTAAACACAAAGAAACAGAATACACCGCAGGCCTGACGTGTAAGGCAGGACACTACACTGGATGGGTCTCTGAGCCCAGTCTGTTTGTCCACCATTAGGCAAGGCTGAATGGAAGGGTAAATACTTTGAAAAGTGGGTCCCCAGAGCTGAGTACCCAAACCACAGCAGTGCCAATCCAGGATTCCTCCACTTGTGTGCCAGTGTACCCTGTGTGAGCCAGCTCATGGTGGTGGGCCAGGGCTGGCTGTCCCTGTGGCAGCACCAGCCACACACTGCCCCGCCAGAGGAAGAAATCTTCTCTTGCACGTGATCAAGGGCAGGGAGCTGTGTAAGGCAGGTCACGAGAGGCTGCTTGCCAGCCCTGGCTCCATCATTTCCTAATGCTGGTTTTGCTGGTAAGGTGGCGGGTCTTCAAATGCATGGAGGAAACAAAATCAGTGCTTGATGATGCAATGTGAAGAAACTCAGGAGAGGGAAACTAAAAAAACACCTATACATGAGGCTATGAGAATACAATTAGCACAGACACCCTTCAGCAATGCTATGGGGGGCGGGGGGCAGGGAGAGGCCAGGTCAGGGGCTAGGGTCTTTATCCAACAGCTAGGCTTTGCCCGGTGGGGAGCACCAAAAAAGGCAGGAGCCACCTCTCACAGAGATCCATTTGCCCCAGGTGGCTCACATGGCATAGCACACTGCTGGTGCTGAGTTAACTAACAAGCAGCTCAGCACTGCCAAGGTTTTCAGAGCTGGGTGCCTTTTCAGGTTGGCTCAGAACTGACACATGCCTCCAAGTTGGGTGACATGCAACAGCAGGGCCATAGTTTCATTTCACCAGTGAGGGCAGAAGCAAATAGAGGCAGGCTGCCAGATGCTGATGCAATGCAAGATGCTGATTTGTAAGGCTTTCTGAAGGATTGGAAGAAGGAGCATTTCAGTGTCCGGGGGCGGGTGATGCAAGCCTCCCAGTCCTGGGCTGGGGAAGAACCACGCCAATGTTTCACAGCTTTCAGGAGGATTTCTTCTTTCATGTCTCAGCAATCTGGGATCTCTGCCAGATGAGGAGTAGGATGGATGAGTAAACAAACAGCACTTCACTTTCTTAAAGCAATTTGGAAGGAAACTGAAAGAGTTGAATGAAATAACAACTGCTCTTTTTCTTCCCTCTCTCAGCTCCTTGCTACAACATGCTTTGGGTACACCAGTGTGCCCAGGGATGACTACACATGTTCTGTGACATGCCCAAGGGCTCAGTGATTTCACACGAAAACCAGATCCCATCCTTGTTTAACCCCCCCGCCCCGGCATCGCTAGAAGGGACATTGCTTCATACTTGCTCCATGACAGGAATGTCTGGATTTTGCACAGAGGAGCCAAGTTCTGCTGTCACACAGACAGCATGTGAAAGAGAAGAAAATATAAAATAATACAAAAAGACATTACAAGTCTGTAACTAAAGTAAATCCATCTAAACCAATAACATGACCACCCTGCTAACAGAAATCCCCACAGCTCAAGTAATGAATATGGGCCAGGATGATATCATAGAACCATAGAACAGTTTGGGTGTGAAGGAATATTTAAAGGTGATGTAGTTCAACCTCCCCACAATGAGCAGAGACATCTTCAATTAGATCAGGTTGCTCAAAGCCCTGTCCAGCTTGACCTTGAATGTTCCCAGGGATGGGGCACCCACAACCAATCTCTCTGGGCAACCTAGTCCAGTGTTTCACCACCTTCGTTGTAAAAAATATATTCCTTATATCTAGTCTGAATCTACCTTCTTTCAGTTTAAAACCATTACCCCTTGTCCTATTGCTACAGGCCCTACTAAAACACCTGTCCCCATCTTTCTTATAAGCCCCCTTTAAGTATTGAAAAGCTGCAACAAGGTCTCCCTGGAGCCTTCTCTTCTCCAGGCTGAACAACCCCAACTCTCTCAGCCTTTCCTGACAGGAGATGTGCTCCAGCCTTCTGATCATCTTTATGGCCCTCCTCTCAACCCACTCCAACAGGTCCACGTCTTTCTTGAACTAAGGAGGCCAGAGCTGGGCACAGTGCTCCAGGTGGGGTTTCAGGAGTACAGAGTAGAGGGGGAGAATCATCTCCCTTGACTTGCTGGCTATGCTGCTTGTGATGCAGCCCTGGATACGGTTGGCCTTCTGGTCTGTGAACACACATTGCTGGCTTATGTCCAGTTTTTCATCAACCAGCACCTCCAGGTCCTTCTCTGCAGGGCTGCCCTCAATCCTTTGATCCCCCAGCCAGTATTGATACTGAGGGTTACCCTGACCGAGGTGCAAGACCTTGCACTTGGCCCTGTTGAACCTCATGAGGTTCTCATAGGCCTAGCTTGAGTCCCACTGGAGCCAAGGTGAATGCTTTCCTGCGCTGAAACCCCACAGCTCATCCAGATTGCTGTGTTATGGGAAGGGCTGGGTACAGGACAAGTGTAGGCTCTCAAGCCAGGACACAAATCCAGGAGTGTTAAGGAAGGGAAGGGTGAAGTTCAAGTGATCTGGACTTCTGAAGGGAGAATTTGAAAAAATGAAACACAATTCAGAAAGAAGAACATGTAAGTTTATACTCTGCCTAAGCAGGAATGATCTGCAATAGAAATGCAAGAAGGAGTAAACAGTTTGGGAGAAACACATCTAGGGACTACAGCATGCTGGGACCAGGCTGAAGGTGACACTGGAAAAGGATGACACCACGCTGTACACAAAACTTGAAGACACGTGTAGGAGGGTGTCACAGCACTCTCCAAACTATGAAGCTCCAACAAGGTCTTTCACCATCTCATACCAACACACTCCTCATGCCAGTCCCTCTGCTGCCTTCTCCTAGTCTCTCCTCATCCCAGGCAGCATTCTTTCTCTGCTTCCTCCTCTTTCTTCCTTGGCTGCCAAGCCCCTTAACAGAACCAGCCACAGCTGCACCTTATCTATATCGGCCAACCCCGCTCCCCCCAAGCGAGCCCACAGCCGTATGTTATCAATATTAATTAACCCAGCTTCATTCCTCTACAGGTGAGCTGTGTCTAGTCCCAGATATCCCCCTTCCAGAAAGGGCATGAATCAGTCACACGTAATCTGAAGGAAAACTGAGGTATTTGGAGGTGTAGAAAAAAAACATCTTCCAAGAGTCCTGTTGTCCTCTGGGCTTCAGGTCTGTAAAGAGCTGATGCAAAGAGAAAGGAATAACCCGTTCTCTGTGCCCATGCTGGATATGTAAGGCCACTGGATTAATCTTGAAGCTCATGGGAGACTAAGGAGAAACTCCACATTTTTAAGGAGAGCGGAGCCCTAGAACAGAGGGCCTCTTTGGGGTCTTTAAGAGCAGTTTAGATAAATTTCTTTTAGGTACCATGCAAGTACCAGTACGCCTGCCATGGGGTGAGGTGAGGGGACAGAGGACATCCCTGGGGCATGTGATGCTTACAGCTGAAGGAGACAACAAGCACCAGCTTTCCAGGACAGTTTTACTGAGACTTTGAAAATCTTCTCACTCATATGCACAAGAATTGAGTCAAACAGACTTTCCAAGGCAAGTGCAGAACCACTGTGATTTTCTAGATAAACCAGGACCACTGGTACTCACTGGGTAAGGAGACTGCAACCATGGGACCAAGTTCTCTACCTGACCTCTTTACAAGACCTTGTGCCATAATTAGAACATTTTAACCCTGTCCCGTTCACACTATTTCTGCTGATGCTCACACCCTCATGCTACAGGTCTCCCAGCTTTCGCAGCAAGAGGAAGCAGAGCAGACAACGAGGTTACACTGCCTTTTTCCAACCCAAGTGACAACAGCTGAGGAATCGGGAATGACTAGCCTTTTGGACTAGACAAAAACCATTTTGCTACAGGGTTTCAGCCAGAGAAGCTATCTCCCTGTCTGGAGTCCCCTGCTCATGTTTTGGTTTGAATGCAGGGCCTGGGCAAGAGGAATGGGTCTCTGTGATGGAGACTCTCAATCCCTTCACAAGTAGTCTTTGCAACATGAGACTCAAACTGTTACCCCTGCAGCCCTCTTCAAAGAGCGCTGACAACTTGGATGGCCCTGATACCCTTAGCTCTGAGCAAGCACTTCCAATGGCTTGAAGCGGGTCTCCCTACAAGGCATATCACCAAGCTTGGACCTGCATCCCTGGCCCAAAGGGCAACCCTTACCCGTCTCTAACCACTGCCACAGGCTGAGAACACGTTAAAAGATAAATTATGTTGCTCTATGGTTTCTCTGTGTTTTACTCTTTTTCATTAGGGTGATGAAGACACTCAAGCCTTGCTGCAAAACAGTAGTATCCAAACCACATGGTGCTGCCACTGACTTTGTGCTGCTTCCTTCAGTGACATTTCTTCCTGTTACAGTTTCTGGTAGTTTGCAAACTGGCTGTTTTAACAGTTAGTGTTTACAGACATTACCACTGAAGGAAACAGAAGAGTTAATTAGAGAACAGGGAGAAGAAAGTGACTAAATATTACTCCACCGTCAGATTGTGCCTGACATGTACATCTTCATAGGAAAGAACTAGGAGAACAAAGTGGGCATAAAACAAGGCAATTGCTTTTCTTTCTTCATACTGAATGGAAACTGGTCAGAGTTATAGGTTCCTCCTCTTCCTCAAAAACATCTTTGATTTTGCTGCTAGGGGGTATTTGTGGATATTGCCCACTCCAAGTTAGCACACCTCTCTCACCACAGGCTGCTGAAGGGAAAATAAGTATGGGGGGAGAGAGACAGCTCCCGGGCAAAGCTGGCATCATTTCATGGGCTCAGCCTAGGACAGACTTACCTGAGCCCCCTCATAGTCAGATTTATAGCAAAGTCCCTTCAAAAACTCCCATTTTGGCTCCTGCACTGCTGCTGCCACTGCTGTGCTCGGTGGGAGGTGGAGCAGGGAGAATCAGACTAAAGCTGGCTGGGGAAGGAAAGATGACAGCACAATGCTGTCACTCTGTAGAGAGGCTTTACAGACTAAAGGCTGATGGTAAAAGCATCACAGCTAGAGGGTATCCAATGTGTCACAACATGCAATGAATAATTTCATCACACAACAGGAAAACAAGTGGTTCTAATCTCACATGGGGAAAAAAAATCCAGAGAAGACACTATAGTCAAGATCTTCTAGAGTTCCTCAGATTACTCTTCTTTTACTTTTTTTAGTTTTTTTTCAGGGATATCAGAAGCAAGCCTAATTTTCAGATAAGTTTCCAAGTTGTCAATCACTAATTTTTAACTACACTATTCAAAAACATGCACAGAGCAGCCAAGAAACGAACAAGGAAGCCCAAGAAGCCTCTTGCACAGAAATCCAGTTGACTGTGTACCTGTGTAGGATGTGATTCTGGAGTAATTCATATTGTACCACAGGAATCCAGAAATTTTTGAAGGATTTTCCTGAATAAACTGGTGAAAAGCCCCAGGGTTCTAAAATACTTATTCAGCTCTGAAATATTTCAGGTCCAGGGCAGCCAAGCATAGCTTGCTGCTTTTCAGCTCCAGACCAGCAAACATGTTTAACTACACTTCAGCTCTCAAGCAGGATCTGCAAGGATCACAAGTAGCACTCCTGGAAATCTCTTCTCAAATGGTGCAAGAGGAGAGTCAGCTTTCAGCATTTAAGTGACATTTATGGTTGCTGTGAGGGGAGCAAACTGAAGGAGCAAGTAGGAAACCCAGAGATGTCCTAGGACACTTTCTTGGTTTAAACCTAGAGGGAAACTGGTAAGGATGTTTGAGACAAGACAGGATCCTCTCAAGCATCTCTCTCTTTTACCTTTGGACTTGGAGGGAATTAAAAGAAACCCTAGTGTTGGTGGTCATGGAGGAGTCTCAGTGATGAATGAAGATGATTCTGCAGAGAGCCTGGCCCAGTGGCTCAGACACAGATGACCTGGGAGGGACAGACCTAGTCTTCACAGTAGTCATTGCACTAGTGGGAGCAATCTGGTCTCCTGTGGAGAGGAGGTGCAGGGCTGCTACTGCAGTTTGCTGTGGGTGACACCGCTGTATCTCAGGGACCCTACACAGTGCAGAATGAAGCAGGTACAAAGCAAGGCTTGCTTTTCCCCTCTATTCAGAGGGGTAAAGCCTACAGCAGCACGGAGGAGGCAGAGCTTGCACTCCTGCTGCTTGTCCTGAATGTATTACTCCAGAAAAACTTTCTTCTTGGTTTTGCTGAATGTTCACTTCTACCTAGAAGAGTAAACACAGCAGCCTGGACACACTGCCCAAAGTGAGTGTGTGACCTGGCAAGACGCAACACACTGAGTAACATTTTGGCATAAGTGGGAGGAACTGTCCCAGTACAAACACTCCCCAAGGAAACAAAATGCTGATGTGCATCAGAGAGAACACTTCGCTGCACCAGCACAAGTGCTGGCAACCAGCACACCCTGGCAAGCTGATCTGTCTGCCTATGTAATAGAGAACATGGAATTTCCCACCACTTAGTGAAATCCCTGCTGGGAAACACAGTGGTATGGAAGCATCTATGCCTCACATGAATTCATCACTGTAACTGTGTCAGCTGCATCAGGGGAGAGTGGTTACCTTCAGTGGAACACCATTGGCAGAGCTGGCATTTACGATACTAAAATACTCACAGCAGAAAACCCAAAATGCAAAAACATTTGGAAGGGAAAGCAAAGGAAAGTTGGCACCAGGAAAGGAAGAGGAGGGTAAAGGGTACGTCATCTTTGGTGTTTGCATATGTCAACACCATCCTATGCATTGCTGGTTAAGGGAGACCAAGAGGAAGTACACATTAACTCTGAGATGCAGATGGAAAACAAAGAATGCTACTGGGAGAAAGGATGAGCAGAGGGTTGAGCTGAGTACTGTCCTCTTTTATTGGCTGGCCCACCTGACACTCGCACCTGCCACCAGTTAAAAGAAGTGATGTACAGAGAGAAAACACAGGGGACGGGTGAACTGTTTGAAGCTGGGAGAGCTGCAACAGCTTGTTCCCACCTACAAATAAATGCACTTTGTCAAAGGGCAGCATAATATTCTTCCCTCTCCCTTGTCCACCATCCACATATGATGCACCTTGCAGATTTTGTGATATGATCAACTGCCAGCAGGTGGAAGGCAGGTCAGGCAGGGCATGCCCACCTTGCTTATGCTGCAGCAGGGGGACCCTTGGCTTGATGCAAACACATCACTGTCCCCCTCCCCTGCATTTGCAGGAGCTTGCCATGAACACAGGATGACTTTGTCATCTTGCAGTCAACACACAGCCTGAACTGACAGCCAGCCTCTGCCTTAGCCCTTCTCACACCCAGCAACACAGTGAGGAGGTGAGCTCAGTGTGGCTGGGGAGCCAGAGCAAACCCTGGGCCACCCCTGCTGCTGGTGGGGAGGGGCCTCCAGCCCTCAATCTGCCTTGGCTCCATGGGAAGATGCAGGAGTAGTGCTGCTATTGTGCATCAGAAGAAATGCTCTGATCTCAGATCAAAAGCTCTGAACAGGAATAAGGAATCACAGGTTTTAGAAAACCAGAAGCAAAAACATCCATTGTGCAATGGAACATTTGAAACGCAAAACATCTGTCCGTGGCAGTAGGTCCTCTGGAGTTGTGAAAGCCTGCTGTGGACGTCAGGTGGGTAATGAACTCAGAGGAGGGCATGCTCCTGGCCTGCAGCTGCCTCCAGCCGCCTTCTGGGAGCTGCTGGCTTTGCTGGATTAAGGCTCCAGTCAAGGGTCACAACATCAACTACACAGGGACCAGTTTCTGTCTAAGGTCCCCTTTGTTACACAACCATTTTTTCACCCACCCTTGAAATCAGTCACTATTTGGATCATACCGCTCACTAACCTCGTGGCCAGCATCCAAATGAAACATAGCGAATAGAAACGGAGGACAAACAGTGCACGAGACTCAAGCCTTTAACACCGAGAGTGCTTTGCTGAAGGAAAAACATAGATAGGTATGTCACGAACTTGGCACAGCCTGCAGCGCTCAGCTGAAGCACAGGCTTCTCTCCAAGAGCTGTGCTCCGGGGGAAGCCCACGTGCCTGGGCTCCCTCCCAGGCCCCAGAGGGATCCCCCTGTGCTGTGGGCAGCTGCACTGAATGGGCATGACAGTCCTTCCTGCAGGGCTCAGCCCAGCTGTCAATCTCAGAAGTGTTGCTGCTTTGCTGACAGCATAAGGCAAACCCAGATGAATCTCTCCCCCCCGCAAAAAAAAAACACCCAAAAACAAACAACCAAACAAACCCAAACAGCCACTGAGTTTGAGAGAAATGAGGACAGCAGCAACAGCCAGACAAACGGCACAACAGATAGATCTGAAATGCAAATGAATCGGTCCTTTTTCTCTGCTACTGCAAACTGGGGTTGAAACTCTACTAGGGCTTTTCTGTGCTTCTTAAGCCTCCCTCATATCCTTGGAAAGCTGTGGCAACTGGAAACTTGCCAACTGGAACCCACAAACACACAAAGTAAAGCTCCAAAGTAAAGATGAAGCAACCTTTGCTGTCACTGAAAACAAGCTGGTCAGGACTTGGAAAACTTACTCTAGGGTTAAAGCAGACTTGGTACTTGTATTGGATGGTGTTCATTTGATGATAAAAAATGCACAGGCTTCTGTGACTGCTGAGGCTTTGAAAAGCAGCTCCCCAGGGGTCTGGTGTCTGAGCAAGAGTGGCTGAGACAAACACACTAATGAGGGTTGTGACATAGCATCCAGCGGGCTAACGGAATTATGTGTCCAGCAGACTATGGAAATACCTGAATATGTGGATGGTAAATCTGTGAGATCCAGTCTGTGCCTGATCTGTGAAAATAGTACAAGTCCCAGGGGCCAAGCTTAGGCAGAGGAAATGAGGTTAGGACTGCACAACAGCTGAGCACATGGAAATCCCATTCTGCTTTAATCATCTTAACTGATATTTCATATTTAAAAATTGGCAGATGCCTGCATCCGTGCACTCCAACACAATGGAAATTCAAAGGCTAGAGATAAACTGTGTATTTTGAGTTGTGGCATTGCTACTGCGAAGTCTGTCAAATATTTGTCTTTTAAAGAAACGAGGGAATGGAAGTGAGGGAGAAAAGGCATGCAAGAATTGTACCTTACTTCATTTCCCTAATTTGTTTACACCCTAATTTGTTTCCATCCCTTTCTAACAGGTTGTTAGGAGAGAGAAAAGAAACAAAATGAAGAACAAGACCAGCGTACAGTGGGTGCCCTGTCAATAAGAACATTCATTGCAAAATCGTGTTCCAAGAGCTGAGGCTGCTTTTGAGAAATGCCAAGAAATGAGGAAGAAAATGAGCCCAAGTGTGGCAGCGATCACATCCTCTGCTCTGCTGGGCTTAGCCTGAGTCTGGTTTTTCAAAGGTGGCAAGGTTAAACACTGACTAAACAAAAACTGCTGGGGTCTGTAGGGACAATACAGCTGAGATGCAGCTGTAAATATTCTTGCAAATAAAAAGAACGCCTTAGTTCAAACAACACTTTTGCGGCTCCCAAGCCTGGCTGGGACTTGTGGGAACTGTAGAATGAAACGCTGCCACTTGCCGACTCCTGCCAGGGCCCCTCCAGCCCTGCACAGGGCTCGGGGCATTGCTGGGATCCCAGTAGAGCGCTGCAGTGCCCTGGCTCTCTCCCCGTCATGCATCAGGTAGTATATCTACAGGTAGCATGATGGAAAGCCAGATGTACTGTCCTTGGCCACGGTCTTTCAGTGCTGTCATATAACAGTGGGTCACACAAGCTACTGTATCCATGTCTAACATAATATAATAGGATATTATTAATGTAAAATAAATATAATATGAGCTGGACTCTACCTCCGTTAAGTGAAATGCCTGCTCAATGTCTGGAAGTATTCAACTCCAGCCAACTAATTGATCCTATATTATCCCTCCCCTGTATGATCCTTTCCATTTTAACCCCGTATTCATTGAAGTGGCAGATTTTGGGTACCAGCACTGGCATTTTCTGCCCCTGAGCTGTACTTGTGGTAGCAATGATAATTTTTCGTTTGAACAAGAAAAAGTGGTTGCTTTGCAGGTTAAAAAAAAAAAAGTCACTGATACTGCTGTTGGTAGATCTTTTCTTCTTGTGATATTTTCTTGGTTTGATGTTGTTTGTTTGTTTTTTAATATACTTCTTTTTAGACCCTTTCCTGGCTCTGCACTGTATGGGATGTCACAGGAAGTCTCATTTGCATGCTTTAAAATGAAGATTGCTTTGGTCCTTTTTTGTGGTCAAAGCCAGGAGTTTAACAGGTGGTAAGCTTAGCATCTGGGGCTCTGGGGTTGAAGCTGCAGACCCATGCTGTTTTTGGGTCAAAAGGGAGCTTCTAAATCAGCCTGGGAGAATATCCATGGAGAAGCAAGTGCTCTGTCCATAAACAGTCCCTGTTTGCAGCTGACAGTGTGTATTTGCATAGTGGCCTTGCTGCATTTCAGGATGACTGCAGGGTTTGGTCCAGCTCTGGGGAACAGCTGGATCATTGGGGGCACTTGCACATATGGCTTAAATGAACCAATTATTTAAGGGAGAGAGGAAAGGGACTGGTGTAGGGATATTTATTTACTCTTTTCTTGTGTTGCTCCGGGGCAAGGTACATGTCATAGAAGTTAATAAGTCGCTCCACAGGCTGAATCCTTAACTGCTTTTTTCAGGAAGGAGTTTGTGGAAAGTACCCTGTCTCCTTGATATTAGTCATGTAGAGTCACTACTAAGGCAGGCAGAAAACCTGTATGGGCTGGAGGGACCACAGGAGAGTCACGCTGAGGCTGCGTGGGGCAATTTTTCCCCATGGTTTACTCTGAACCTGCTCCAAAGTGTGTCCTGAAGGGCAAAAAGCCCTGCTAAGGGCCAGCCCAGAGCAGGTATCTCACTGCTGCCTCCATCACTGCCCTCTCATGTTTGGCTTCACTCAGAGTAACTCCTTCCTGTCTTTCCTCTGAGAAGTTCCAGGTTTGACTGCAAAAATCCAAGAGAGTGGTGGGTGGCTTTGGGATGGTGATGGCGTGTCCTCCCATGCTGGCAGCAGCATGGCTAGGAGCTTCCCCAGCAGCTCAGCGGTTTCCTGCAGGCAGCACAAGCAGGTCTCCCTCTGTCTCACCCTGAATTAAATGCATGGTAAGGACCCACTATACTGCTAAGTGAGAATTCAAAAGATGGAACAGAGTACTAACACAACAGTTCAGGCTTTTTAGTTTTGTTCTTGTGCCCCTTCCAAAATTTCTGTTTCCATTGTACCCCTCTGCAACACACGGAGATTTAATTTTGGTTCTGTGCAGCTTCTTCTGCAGGTTGGGAAGAGGATTAGGAAGAGAAGAAGCAAGACTAAGATGTATAAAGGACATTTTCCATGCATCCCATCCCCAGCAAGAGAGTGCAGAAGAGCTGGCAGAGATGTTTAAGTGACATCTTTGTATGTCAGAATTTCTTTTTTAAATAAACACCAGCAAATAACAGTTTTTCATATTGAAAGAAAAATCAAAAGAATGTGCACAATGTAAGAATAGAAACTACTTTCAAGGTTGACAGTTAGTTGTATTACTTTTAGGTGTTGTTCAGTTTTCCCTTGTTTATCACTTCTCAAGCCTACTTGCTTTTGCTTTTTTTTTTTGCCTCCTCCACACAACTTCTAACTCACAACTTTGTTCCCTGTCGTGGTTAACCCTGGCTGGTGATCAAATGCCATGCAGCTGCTCGCTCACTCCCCTGTACCCCAGAGGGGTAGAGAGGAGAATCAGAAAGGAATGTAAAACTGAAGGGTTGAGAGAAGAACAATTTAATAATTGAAATAAAATAAAAACAAAATAAAAACAACAATAATAATAACAATAACATTTATAATGAAAAAGAGGGAAAGGGGGAGAGGAATGAAATCCAAAGGGAAGGGAGAAAACTAGTGACACACAATACAACTGCTCACCCGCCCCTGACTGATGCCCAGCGAGTCCCCCAGCAACAATCAGCAGCCCTGGCCAACCCTACCCCAAGTCTCTATATCAAGCACAGTGTCCCATGGTATAGAATATCCCTTTGACCAGTTCAGGTCAGCTGTCCTGGCCGTATCCCCTCCTGTTTTCTTGTGACGCTCCATCCCTCTCGCTGGCGAAGCCTGAAAAACTAGTAAGTCCTTGACTTAGTATAATACTTACCTAGCAACAACTGAAAATGTCAGGGTGTTATCAACATTGTTGTCACATCAGAGTCAAAACACAGCACTGCATTAGCTGCTAAGAAGAAAATTCACTCTATTCCAGCCAAACCCAGGATATTCCCACAATAAGGAATACAAAAAGTAGGTAAGAAAAAATAAAAAGGACAAAAAATTATTTTAGGAAGATTTTAAAAGTCAGCCAGTTCATTTCAAACTGCAAATTGAAAGTAATTTGCAAAATCCCAACTCCTTCCTAATATCCCTTCTTCTCCTTGAATGGCATCAGTGTGGAAGTCAAGGTTGGCGGTTGCGTGCAACTGTTCCCATTTGCCGCTAAGGCTATTCTTGTGGCTCCGCAGTGGTGCTCACTTGCAGTTATATTTTCGCGTGTGTGTAGTTTCACTTTTACTGCATGAAACATGCCCTCAGGGAACTCAAAAAATGCTCTTCCATCATCGGTCCTCATACTCATGCTGTCAAAATGAGAAACAGATTTAATCTGGTGCCAACTTCTCAGCCATAAAAAAATGGTACCTCCAGAGATGGAAGCAGATTGTGCACAGCCATCAGGGGATGCCTTGTGCTTGGCACCTCATCCCTTCACTTCAAATTTACTGGAGATTTTGTAAACCTGACTCCTTGCATGAAAGTCCGAGGTGCTTTTCGGAGCCCTTGCAGCGTGTTGCCAGAGTTTCATTTCGGTCATTCTGGGCCAGGAGCCAAATGAAAGTTCTCTGCCTCAGTTTCATGAGGAAATGCTAACTCATCGCCTCTTAGCTTGGGCTAGTGATGAAATGCACCGTGGCTCCTCCTCTTGGCTTTATTAGCACAGGGAGATCTCCAGCATATAATCGTGTCCATGCTCCACTGTGGCAATAAGGACCTCGGGAATTCCGGCAGTGCCTTTCTCAACTGTGGTGCTGTTTGCATCTTCATCTCTAGCTGTCTCAAGGATAAGCATCATGGATGCACCAAACTTGCTGGAGAAAGGGAATATTCCACAGAACAGGAAATTCCCATGTTCTCAAGTAGCTTTTTATGCTTCAATATTTGTTTTGATTATGATTTCAGCCCTGGTTTCTGTAGTCCTCTGTTTGTTCCATCATAAGCAGGTAAGGACAAAGCGAAATTCCTAACTCTGGAGTATACAACATGTATTATTCCTAATAATTAACACTGCTGTGTTGATGCTATTAACTAACTGCAACCTAGCCATTCTTTCTCTTTTGGAGGCAGCTAACGCTTTTACTTTCCAAGATTTCAGCTGATGACATTTCCGTTAATTCCTTGGGTAAATGTCTTCAGCATTTTTCTTTCATTTCCATAATTTAAGAAAAAATAATAACCAAAGTTCATTTCTCTTTGTTGCCTCTCCTGCATCCATGATGTGTGCTGTTCTAATGTGATATCAACTGATGATGGTCTGTAAAGACAGAGGAGGCTGAGGAGTCCTGATATTTCACCAGGCATGAAGCCTTTTCATTTTTGATTTTAACAAGTGCTAATTAATATAATCTAGACCAAACAGCGGTTACGGAGTCAAGTTGTCTTCTGTGTTTCATTAGCTGATTCCAGTGGGCCTTTTCTGTCTGTATGCATGGTAATAAATAGAAATACAGGGGCAAGCCAAGTGATTACTTTGCTGAAAGCCAGGTTTTTATTTTCTGGTTTCCAAACTGTGAATCACTCTCTCGGAGAATCCAAGTGCTTGTTTGGGATGTTGGTTTACATATTGCTGTGATGTAGCTCCTTCCAGTTCCAGTTCTGAGGAAGAAGAGGACAAGGAAAAAGTCCCCTTCCATTAGGAAAAGAATGGCTTGTTCTCACCGTCTGCCAGCTTCTTGTGGCATACTGACACTAGGAATCCCTCTGAGGACTGATCCTACAAGGCACTGATTGTTTTTGTGAAATATGAAAACTGCTAAATTCCCACAAGAGGAGCCTGCTGTACACCTTACAGCACTATCATTTAGCAGACAATATTAAAAAAAAAATCTTTTAAAATTGCTTTGGTACTTTTAGCCCCACTCCCACAGCCTTTCTTATCTATTTGGGAGCTGCGATGCAGCAGCTCTGTGACCTGTGGTCAAAACTCCATCCCTTTATTGGGAATGAGCATACAGATGCATGCACCTTTTCACACATATTCCACTCCCCGCCCTCTTTTTTCCATATTGCAGAAAGTTGCTTTAGTAAGTGAAAGAACTGCCTTTAGTCATGCTGATTCATATTAATTGGGGAAAGCAAGACTGGGTCATGAAAGCTTCTCCCTGCAAGGGAGCTGACAACATCCCCAGCACTCAGGACAGCAACTTCCTAGGGAACGGATGAGGTTGTGCTTCAATAGCGATTTTAAGCACTTCAGAGCTTGCATCCATCAAGATTTCAGACAGAACTGGGTCCCTGTGTCTGTAAGTTGATCCCAAGTCTGCTTTTTATGGGCTCTGGCCAGAGAGAGAACATAGCTGCTGTGTAGAAAGAGCACGACCTCCATAAGCAAACACTGAGCCATGAGTCAGAGGAATAGAACGAAACCTCTTACCACTGACAGTTCACCACCTGGGCACCCACAGAGCCGCCTCCTTCCCTTGGCTGGAAGGGCACTGGAAAGCTGTTCTGACTGCTGGATCAGAGAGCACCATGCCTGTTGCCCTGACCTAAGCATGGTGTAGTGGTTAAAGAGAAATAGGCTTAAGAGTCGCAAGCTGTCCCCCCCGTTGTGCTTATCAGGTGTGACCTTGAGGTCATCCCTTCAGCCCTCCATGTTACCTTCTTCCTCCTTGTACAGGGGCTACAAAGCCCAAGAGCGACTCCAAAGAAGAGGCAGCTGCTGTCAGCATGCCTTCGCTGCTCTCAGAACAGAAAGTGCCACAGAAAAGCAGCATCTGTGAGCACTGCAGTGCAGAGTTACTAAGCAGCTCTGCCACGCGTCAAATCAGCACTAAATGGTGTCAAACTGTGATGCACAGAAGTAAAGGTTCATGGTTTTAATGAGGGTGAATTAGCACAATGTTGTGCAGCTCCCCAAGTGTATGCACTGGTCGAGCCCTTGTCCACAGAGACATCATTTGCCACAGTCTGTGAGAGCCGATTCCAGGGATGAAATGGAAACCCTGTCACCCAGGAGGAACGTAGGGCACTGCTGCTGGTTGTCTTTTTTATTTCGGGAAAATACCACCAAAATGGATATGAAAAATGCTGATGTATTTTAAACATTTCAAACTTTGTTGGAAAACAACTGCTTTTTCGTAACAGATTATTACTTGTATTTGTTTGTAATGATGGATAAAAAGGTTATTTCCCTTCCTGGGAGAATGCTTTTGTGCTCTCATAATGATAATGTTCCTCTGTTGAGGTCATTGATAGATGGAAAAGCTGCAACAGAAAACATTGACCAAGCACTGCTTCTTTTCACAGGCACAAGAGTTGTGCTGGGCACACGGAACTTGTAAGTATGATGTTAGACCCACTTTCTGGTTTTGTCAGACTTGTGCTGTGACAAGATGACTGTCTCACAGCCCTCATGCCTGGTTATAGCTGCCCCAAGGGCAGGTATGAGCTCTGACTGCAGAAATACAGAGCCCATAGGGCGCTGTGGCCATGGCAAACAGAGCTCCCCAGCTCAGCACCCAGAGCTGCCAGCCAGCAACTGTCTCTTTCTGACAGGACCAGCCATGTGCACCTCTGAAAATGGCCACTAAAATCAGCGTCACAAGGGTCAGATTTATTCCTGCCAAGTGCTGGTCATAAGTTCCCTAAGCTCAACCTAGGGCAGTCCTAAAGTAACACCCCATACACCAGCTCAGACCTTCAGAGAGATTTAATTAAAATAAATGAAAAACTTCTGTGGGCGTAAATCTTCAGCTAATGACTGCTGACTGTGCAAGACCCTAACCAGCCAGGCGCCCCTGGCAGATGCAGTGGCTGAAGGCACTGACCATGGCGTGAGCTGTGTGTCCCTGTTATATGATGTTGGACCCATTCTGCATCCAGCCCCCACCACACCACATGCTGCAGATACACATGCCCTCACGGCATGCAAAGTCTGGGTATTATTGTTCAATAATAACAACAACAATGCGTTGCTGGCTCTTTACCCAGTTTGTTGGTGTGTGCAGTGAGGGGTATGACAGCTGCCACCCATCATTAGCTTTAACGCTGAGAGCATGTGTTCATCCAGTACAGTGGGGGGAAACCTGGGAAGATCCTGCAGGCTCAGCTGTCATGGACTATAGCCACAGCAGCCAGTGAGCAGAAGATTACCATAACCACCCATATTATCCTCAGATCTGGCTGAAGTTCTGCCTATGAATTAGTTCTTATCAGAGAGAAGCTTGGACCCAAAGCTCAGGCTTGAAGGTTTCCCATCTCCAGGGTGCTTTTGGTAGCTAACCTGTCCTGGTGGGGAGCCCCTCCAAGCCACCTGTGGCCATGGGGGTCCCTCACACAGCCTCTCCTGACAGATCGACCCCCTTTCCTAGCAGTTCTGAGGAGTCAGTAAACTCAGAAAGTTCAATAATAACAACAACAATAAATAACAATAATAATTAAAAAGTCAGGAAGGGAGTGGGGAGTGAGATGTACCAATGGGAAACAGTAACAAAACATGGTCATGTATGAACAAGGTTGTCCTCAAATGTAATTAATCACCAAACCCATTTTGTCTGTTTTCCTCAGTAAAAGAACCTCCTACAACAAATTTCACAGGTCCAATGGGCTGGGAGTGGCACTTGGAGCACTGTGACGGATTTGTGCAGAAGGACCATGACGAGTACCTCATAATCAAGCAGAGTGGCAACTACTTCATCTACGCTCAGGTCTACCGCAAACAAGGTCTGGAAGGCTCTTTTACACTGATGCTGTACAAAGAACCAAACATCCTCCTCAACAAGGCTGTGGGACCAAATATGGGAGATGAAAAGGGCACGGTAAATTTTGGGAGACCCTTTTCCCTGCAGAAGGGAGATAAGCTGTACTGTATGGGAAATTTTTATCTTGACTATGTTCTGGCAGGGAATCAGACTTATTGGGGCCTGTATAAAATATAGCAGGATTCTGCTCCGAGTCAGCTCCTCCCTTATTTTCTCCAGAAAACCTTAGGGCATGGATAAGGAGCCTGCAATTTCTCTTTGTATGAAATTCAACTTGCTGGAGTACTGGTATCCTGCAGTGACAGGGTAAGGTGTAAAACAAAATGAATAGCAAACTTTGGTAATAATGGATGGCACCTAATCATCATGAAGTATGAGAGAAAGGTGCTTCTGGGAGGAGAAGTTCTTGATACATTACAGGGCTGACTCTGAGATCCTGGAAAAACAAGTCACTATATTCAGTCTGTTCTGAGCTGCGAAGGAGTTTTGCAGTGTGTTACATTTCAGACCTGAGTACCTGTCAGTACCCTGGGTCCCTTCTAACGAGAGGTGCTATGTAAAGCTAAGGTATTCTATATCTTTCCTGCACAACCTGCCCATGAGCAATGTGTCCTGAGCAGAGGGATGAAATAGTTCAGAAACATCAGTCTGATGGAAGGAAAACTTCTCAGCCCCATCAACATCCACAGCCTTGCTGCTAGCAAGGGCAACACCACATAGAAGCCTCCTCAGGAAAGCTCCATCTTCATGGGTAGTTCAGAGCACATGGACCTTTCTAGTGAAGCACAAGCAGTGCTGCGCCTCTGTGAATTCATGTCAGCTCCCTGCCACAGCCCAGACACACACACCTCTGTGAGCTTGCA
Source organism: Falco punctatus (assembly GCF_963210335.1). Taxonomy (NCBI): domain Eukaryota; kingdom Metazoa; phylum Chordata; class Aves; order Falconiformes; family Falconidae; genus Falco; species Falco punctatus. The sequence goes on from NC_137591.1 coordinate 26,713,766, forward strand.
GATCCAGCCAATGCAGCTGCTTCGTATCCAGCTGCCATAAAGGATGCATCGCCGCTGGCTGAGTAGCACAGAAATGCAATGAACATTGCCGTATGTAAGTAGGGACTGCAGAGAAGAGATAGCGATAGGAAGATGCATACAAGGAGAGTGGGTGCGGAGCGGAGGACAGAGAGTGGAGAGCTAGAGAACTGTCCCCAGCATTTTTTACTTTGCTGTGTAGCGGGTGTTGCAAGCAGCGCAGGGCAGAGCAGACACAGTCCTGACATGAAATGGGGAAGGGCTGAGCACCCCTCCTTAATCACCTCCACCCCACAGGCACAGCTTTGCTGTCCAGCACAAAGCACAAGCCGTGCCAGTGCTGCAGTAGAGCTAGCAGGGGAGCAGCACACCCTTCATCTTCTTGGGGAACCAGCAGATACTGATACGCTGCTCCCTTCAAGGCCTTGGCTATCTGCTGTGCTTCCTGGGATGAACATCGAATCACCTGCAGACCACAGGAAGGTCTCAAGACTTCAGCAAAAGCAAAGTGCTCTTGGAAAAGCAGGCTGCTGTGGCTGCAAGGCAGCCCAGCTGCCCCATGGCATGGCTCCTCTCCCTCGTCTGGGCAGGCTCTCACAGGGAGAGAGCTTTCCTGTGCTTTGCTTTCCTGCCACCCAGACCTTCATGGGTGAAAACTCCTCTACCATTCCTCAGAGCATATCACAGCCTTGTGGATGGATTTTCATGGGAAAGCAAAGTCACTGAGAAGCTGGCTGGAAATAAATAATGATCTGAGGTGGGTTGGGGCAGTTAGGGGTGTTATTTGCTTTTGTAATTTTATATTCTATCCATTATAGCCCTAAAGAACCTACAGTCAACTTTCACACAGATGTCTGCAGTCTTGTGTTTTGTTTCATACAAGCTGTTACCAATTAAAATGTTACTCTTGTTCTTTGCTATGTTGATTTCCCTTAGTTTAAAATAAAATAAACCAAAAAATCTTACAAACCACAAGCGTATCTCACCTCTTTGATATGGACTGAGAAGCTGCCTGACACATTTCTCTACCCTTCATCTACTTTCACTAAACTGCCTCTTGTGCTCTGAGAGGTTGGCAATATCAGCATGGAGTAAGATTAGTTTGAGCCGCACAATCCCGAGTTTGGTCCTGTTCTCAGCACACAGGGGAGCTGCATGCAGCCTAGTCCCACGGGGATGGGGAGAAGGGCAGATGTCTGTACTCAGGGCACCCTGCACACCAAAGCACATTAAGTCTCGACACAGGCAGGAAAAGCAACAGGCAGGAGAGGCAAGTGATAAGGTTTCAGCATTTGAGAGAAGCTGTTACATCAAGACATGCACACCACCACCCTTCCCAGTTACTTTCTGACACACAAAACAAACCCCAAAGGGTCCCCTAGGGATGAAGGAGTCCTTGTTCTACATATCAGACCAGAAAAATCCCAGATCCCGCAAAACCCTGGCCTGAAGATCTGGCTTCAAAACCCCAGCACCCAAAGCAAGGGTAAAGCAGAACACAGATGTGGAAGTGTCATTGCAGCGAAAATGCCTGGTGGAGTCCTTGCTCCTGCACTCCTGTTTTCAACATGCACTCCAGAAGGTCACAAAGAACAGAGATGATGGATGGCCAGAAGGCTGCTTCCCATGACTCCTTATGCAAGCTGTTGGGCCCCCCATCCCTGCCCCACACTTCAAGTATAAACTGGAAAATCTCTTTCTCTCTTTGAGTCAGGCTTTGCCTGTGACATGTCTATAAAGCTCTTCACACAACGGTACTCACAGTGAATAGTGCCAACATCATGAAGGTCAAAAAATAGTAAGAGTGCTCCAGCCCTTCCTCCCCAACCTGTCAGTGACCACACCGTCCAGATTCCTTGAACATTTAAATGTGTCTCCTTGCCTTGCCCTGGCATCTGGGAATGCTTAGCAGACCCAAAAGACAAGGTTCCCCAAGTGCCTCAGGTCGGAAATCCTGTGTCTCTGAAAACTGTTACACAGAATTATCAAATCAATGCAGTACCAAAAAGATATTTACACAAAAATTCTCTTTTTTTTGACATTTTGAAATCACCACTTGCCACTTGAAGAGCATTTTTACTGAGGTGTGGGATTATGAAAAACTCGTATATTTCTCTGGTGCCATGATGCCTTTTAATTATACGTGTTGTCTAATCTACAGAAAGTATGATTTAAAGGAGAGTGACTGCATCGTGAGATTGACTGTATAAATAGCTAGTCATGTGCCTTCCACCAGGAAAAAAAACCCCTATTTTTTTTCATGGGACTTAGGGAGTTTCTGCTTTCCCAGAAGCTTAGTGCACCGCACAGCCCCCCCCCCCCCGAATCAGAGATGCAAATGGCCCTTAAAGTATACATTTCTGTGTCTTCAGAACTTAGCCAAAATGTGGTCCTATAAAAGGAATAATCAGTTGTTGTTGTTTTTTTTTTTAATAATACTTAAATACAACTAATGTTAATATATTCAGCAGATTTTCTGTTTACCAAACAGCCACAAGCCACCTATCATCATCACATCTCAGTACACTATGCTCTCCATAATCAATAGAGATTGTCTATTTTTTGTTCTAGTATGAATTGAAGATTTAATTCAGACTTTCAGGCAAAAAGTGCCACAAAACATATTAAAACCAGCATGGCTTTTCCTCTAAGTAGGCCATGTTGCACAGACACAGGTTTGTCTGGAAAAATACCATTACAGAGGCTTCTCAGGCTGCTCTGAAAGTCACTACTGAGCCTGACCAGCCTGATGAAGTAACCAGCAGACCTCCAAGTTAGGGAAGATTTTGCATCATGCCCAGCCTCTTCATGTCCCAGGCACACCAAGGGCTGCCCCACCATGGAGGTGGAACTAGCAAATGCTTTGGGAAGAATCACCCCTCATCCACATCCAGGTTTCTGTGCACTCTGGTACCTCCTGATTTCATGGATCCACTGTGTTGGGCACTTCACTTCCATATACACCAAAAGATAGCCCATGTCATCACAGATTTTAGCCTAATAATCAAGATATATCTTAGGTGGGAAGAAAATACTATCAGCACTTTAGAGACAGGGAAGAAAGGCACAGCAAGATGATGTGATTTCCTTAGGGTCACCAGAAGTCCAGAAAAGCAGAGATGAGAATTGATCATGGGACTCAAACATCCTCCCTGCAGATGGTAAAAGCAGTGGAAAAAGCACTGAGGAAATAAACCCAGAAAGTGCCACATGTGGGATTAAATTCTTAATTATTTTCTTCCTCTTTTGAAGAAAATAATAAAACACATTGACAATATCCCAGAAGTGGACCAAAAAAAGCTTCCAAATGCCAGAAAAATGACTGTGGGGCTGGAGTATGGTGGCGTCAGCGGGCTGGCCAGCATGGTGCTCACCCACCGTTTCCTTCAGCCTCGCCGGACGCCTGCCCATGCTATGGGTCCCTGGGCCTTGGAAAGCTGGGAAGAAGAAACCCATTTCTGCTTCAGTTTTTTTGAAATAGGATTTTGTATTGAATGGCCCTGCCGGTGTAAATCTGGCAGTTCCCACCTTTCATCTAATTTGAGATGAAAGAACACAACAGCATTTTTTTTCCCTTTGACATACAACATTCATCTGTGGAACAGGAATTCTGATTTCATGCCACTCCTACACAGCACGATCCCATAGCACCTCAGTTCCCAGTGCCCATAGAGCAGTCACTGGGTACTGCTAGCATAGGCTTTACATGCAGTGCAGAAGACACATTTGCTTTTGTTTTTTTGGTAAACAGCACAAGGGCTCAGCCACTGAGTGGTGTTGGAGAAGCCACCTCATGGTATTGCCGTGCTGCTGCAGAAGACACATGGCCTGTGCCAGCAATCTGCCTACACCTCTGGCAAACCTCTGACGAACTAGAAAGGATTTGGAAGCAACACGTCCTGTCTTTGCAAAATAAACAATTCACAGAAAAGCCACTGAAGGGAAGTCACAGGGGTATGACTCACTCCTGGTACAAAAATCACAAAGTATTTTCTTATATGACAGTGTAAGAGGCAAGAGCTGGGTGCTATTTCATTCTGCAATCCCAAACTCACTTCTTGCTATCATAAGCAACACCTTCCCCCAGCTCCTCCCTCATAGGTTCCCCGGCACTCATACTGGAAGGCTTTGGGTCATCTCAAGCCCATCTAACCTTTCCAACCTGAAACAGGGTCTGGCTGGTTGATGCTCTCTCCTCCACGTGCAAGGCTTTTGCTCCCAGTGCTCCTTTCCCTCGCTTATCTTAACTTTCCTGCAAAGCTGACAGCTCGCTGCCACCTCTCCTCAAACAGTGCCACAAAACTTACATCACGAGCCTTGTCAGTGGCTCTCCCACAGCACCAGACACCAGAAATGCAGGTTTCAGTTAAAGGGTTTACTCCTTTCCTGAGGGGTTTTGGAGGAAAAATTAAAAAAAAATTAAAAAGCTCAAAGGTATTAAAAAGTTTCAAGATAACAGAAACTAAGCATTTTGTTTCTGTTCATCTTCAGATTTCATAGCTGGTTTCACAATGTTTGAGGTCTTAGCCAAAATTTTTGAATATTTGGGACTAACAATAATAGAGATCAAGTAAACTGCATTTAAAAAGCACTAACAATCAGAGCTGTATGCAAACCATTAAGGCATTGTCAACCAGCCACAGTTTATGCTTCAGTGCTACATGTGGGCAGACCCTCTTATGAGATTTAACTTCGTAAAACCAATACAAACTTTTGACATGTGTGGAAGAAGCATTGCATGACATGGTAGAGAAGAATACAACAGCAAGTTCCAATTTTGAGCATTTTTGTGCTCATCTTAGCAGGCCATGAACTTAGAGGTCTTGCTACTTTTTCCTGACCGGCATTTGTCTTAAATTCCTTCAAATATGAGTCAAAATTGCACAGTTGGAGCTCAACACTGGGAAGTTTTCAATTCCAAATCTAAAGCTGATCCCTGAACTTGCAGCTCAAAGCAGGGTAATACCACTGGCTTTTGATGACCATCAGGTTCAAATTTAAAAAATGTTTTTAGATCAAGTTAATTGTATACGAAGCCGTTCTCCTGAAGGGAAATTGTATACTTTAAAGGCAAAATTTCTCTCCAGTATCAAAAGTTTCCAATATATCTTCCCATAAAAGGGAGAGACACTCTTAGACATTCCCTTCACATACAGCAAGTCTACACCCCCGAGAAGTGAAGCAGGGACAGGTACTCTCTGGTATGAGGGAGCAGCCTCTGATCTGCAAGTCAAGAAAAGGCCTTTGAATGGACGAGGAAGCAGACCACACACCAGTGAACCCTGACAGGTCTCGGCAGCCCCTGTTTTTAGTTAGGTAGCTTCAAATACTGAAGTCTCTCCTCCGAGAAAGAGTCAGAGTGGATGCAGGGCAGCTCCTCAAACTCTGCCCTTTCGCATGTCTTTAATGCAACTCATCTTTGAAACTTTTCTTTCCTCCTTCATTAGCCAGACCAGGGCCATAAGCAGAAATGTAGCTCAGCATCCGAAGAACTAGCCATTCATTTAAGCATCTGTGTAAACACAGGTATGTGTTTAAGTACTTTTCTGAAAAGGTACTACAGAAAAACTAGTGGGATGGAAAGCAGGGGTGAATCTGTAATGGTAAGTCTTGTTTGGCACAACCCTTTTAAAGAAAAATCTGGAAAAATCTCACAGTGCATAATGAGGAACAAGAGGCAGCTGAATCCTTTCGCCTTTGGGCATGGGGGAAGCTTTGGAATATGACAACTGCAGCTTGAATCTCCTCTTTCTTTCAATATTTGTGCTTCAGGAGAAGGGATAGTTACACAGAACTTACTTCCTATGCATTGTCAGTATTTACAGCCCTCACCGGATGGGTATAGTCACACAGTTTAACAAACAGTGAGATGAGCAAAGCTTACTCCTTCATAAACCTGAGTTTGTGCTTGGATCTATCTAGTGTTGAAAACAGCTACAGCTCTGACAGGAACCCTTCCAGGACTTGGAGCTTACATTGTTTTCTATGGTCGGTTCAACCATTCCCTGATGTCTGTCTCATACTAGTCAGCCCACCCATGTCAAAACTCTGGCACTTGGAGATGATTCCCCTTTCCCATTTAGCTGATACCAGCTGTGCAAAGTAGGTGGAGGGGTTAGCGTGGGTACAGAGGATACACTGATGCATGCAGAGAAACAGCCTGATCTCGGACTCTTCCTAAGCCAAAAAAATTAATCTCAAGCAGCTTTTTCACATAACTGGTGTTGAAATCTTTCCCAGAAATTTGGCACTTTGAAAATCTTTTTATTCTCAGCATACATATGCCTTTTGATCTGATTTTCTCCTTTACATGGGAAAGATGACAGTTTGTAGTAGCTTAGTCATCACGTACCAGGCCATTGTAAGAGTTGGTCTAAAGAGAACAATATTGTCTCAACATTGCCAACTGAGACCTGGAGATGGAATGTGGTCCTCATGGACACCAAGATACCAAGACCCTGGGAAAGAGAACTGCACAGTACGAGGAGTACTATGCTGCTCCCTGCAACCTGGGACTGAAAGGAACAACTACACCCTGGGAAGGAGAACTGCACAGTATGAGGAGTACTATGCCATTCCCTTCCACCTGGGATTGAATAAGGCTGCATAACAGCTGTCCAGAAGATGGATCACAACTGTGGACATAAAAACGAACCAGAAAACAATACAAGAACACACCTCCTGGTCTGAAGCTACCTGCCTCTGGGGCAAGATAACCTGGCTCGAGAGGGCGGAGACTGGTGGCAGTCCATGGAGGAGCAAGGTGTGTTGCTTGGCATAAAAAGATGCCTTCTTAGCAACTGAACTTTGGAGGTCTTCCCCACCAAGGATCACTACGATCGGAAGGACCAGTGGGACGCTGCCTGGACCTGGGACCATAGGGACACCTTGGACCCGTGGTGGTAGCTATAATCCTCTTTCCTTTTCTTTTTACTTTACCTTTTAGTCACTTTCTGTCTTTTTACCTATCGCATGCCGCTTTACAGGCAAACAATAAAATTGTGCCGTTTAATTGAAGCATAACCCCTTGGCGTGGTTGCCTTGATTTTTGCGCTTCGAGATCATAGTTAACAAACCATCATGAGTCCACTGAGTGGACCGTGACAGCCATGAAGAAACACATCACAAGATCAAACATTTGGTGGTCTAGAAAAACATTTATCAAAGTCTGTTATTCAGCCACATGCTGATCACCTATCAGTGCGAGCAGGAAATTATCTGTCTACTGGTAAACATAATGCTCCATGAAGCTTGCATTACAGTGTAAAGATTGCTGAACATTAATAGCAATGTTCACATCAATTTCAGAATTAATTCATTTGTTGCTCTGTGTCTGCAACAAAAATTTTGCAAAGAATTGTTGTCTTGCCCCTCTGGAGAAGCTCTGTGTGGCTGGGAAGACTTCAAACGACCTGCAGTCACTCTGCTCCAGCCCTGCCACTCACAATCATATTTATATTCTCCCATACTTACATTCCCTTTGTAATCATACGTTAATACATGTCCTATCTACCTTAACAATGTTTCAATCATGTGCCACAGAACTGTTTTGTGCTATCCCTGTTTGACCCAGAGCCACTGGAAGAACTGCTCAGTTTAGTGATGAACACACCAGAGACATCCAGAGAAGCCAACTAACAGCCAGTTTGACTTTCCTTTCATTGAATATAATTGTCTAGATGAGAAATTAATTTGGAATTCAGACTGAGCAAAGAACTGAAACTCCTTTGCAATGAGCTTTTCCTGCCACTGGATAAAGAACAAATCTTGTTTCTCTTCCACTTGATGGACCTCAGCGCTGTATATGGGATGCTGTGATATTGCCTGGCAGTGGCAGTAGGTACACAGGAGACCACAGTAAAAATGCTTGCATTCTATCTGGAAGGACCCAACCCATGTTCCAGGATAAGAAAACTTACATTGATTCTCATCCCTCACACTTCAGGTGTTCAACAAAGAATACACTTAGATGAAGCTGCTGCACCAGACAACAGAGGTACAAGCCTGTATATGAGCCTCAAAGAAACGGCCCTGCTTATCCCCTCTCTTGGATGGAGCTTCTCCATCCTAGATAGGTCAATACCTGCATAAGATCAGCAGAGATAACTAAACCATTTTGACAAAGCATTGAGAAGAGATCACCCTAGGGAGCATACCTACAGGAGAATCTGATCCAGATCACTATGGATTTTGTTTATTATGGACATGAAAATGATACCAGCTGCAGGCTTTCAAAAATTTCAGGCTCCAACCATAGGGAGGGCATCCAAACCCTGCTAGGCTGGAGCTAGCTGGGTACAGACCTCAACCCTTACATGCAACTGGGCTACTGAGAAGGAAAAGGAGGAAATCAAGGAATCAGAACATATATACGCATATACTGCAGCAAGGCTGGCTTATTAAATCACTTGTCGTTAGTATAAGTGAAATAATTTTTTTTCCACTGTTGGTGAAAAGATATAAGGAAATATTTTCCCTGTTGTTAACACGCTTATATGTATGCTTTTCAAATATTGTTTTTGTTTATATGCTGAAATTTAGATCGTTGCACAACAGCCTTGCTTTTAAATGCACAAGCCCAGTCATATACTAACGGTATTTGGTGAAGAAATCCCTATAAACAGTTTATCTTTAACTGTTTATAGTAACTCTTCCGTAAGTGGGGGAGACTGAGGACATCAATTCAGAACAGTAACATCTGCTTAATCATCAGGCCTTTTAATATGCGGGGGCTGAGGACACCATCCTGCCCTTGGCAATGATCATCCTAAGCCTTTTGTTGACAGTTGGTACAGATAAGTTTAATATGACCAGGGATTTATGCATGCCTCTGAGGACAAAGGCTTGACTAATTATTTGCTATTAACTAATATTTTAATTGCTACTGTTAATTAGATGAACAAAGAAATGCAATAAAAATATGCTGCAGATTACTTTGATGTTATTTCCTGGAATCCTATTGGAGTACTGCAGCCCTGCATGCATCCCAAAATATAGGATGACGGATCTGTCCTGGCTCTGCCCTGATGAACTCTGACAGATGTTATTAACATAAGATCAGAACCGAGACCCAGGAGACATTTCTTCAAGGAGTGCTCAGAAAACTGCTCTTCCATTACTGGAATTCACTGGCATAATTCATCTTAGCTCTGCCTGGTGAGTAAGCAGGTAGTTAGTGTCTCACTTCATTAGGTCTGCCTGCTCACTTAGCTACTTACAGCACTGGTGGGACAGTTCCTGATGTGTCTGGAGGAGCTTGCTTTATGGTCAATCTTCCCCTTGCATAGCGCACATGAAGCCACCTGGTTACTCTACCACTCGTTATTAATGCAATTTGAGTGAAAGGACCCGCTGTACCTGGAACTGCATAAATGTGAACTCCCTGCCCCAAACTGCTGGTGAACTGAACTGCTGTAAATACAGAAAAGGAGAATTCACATTCCAGTTCATAGGGAAAACCCATGTAAATTAACATGAAGTCAGACGAGACTGGGACAGATCTGGGATTATAGTGCTTCTGCCTTGATTCCTAAACCAGTTAACGATATGATGATGTTTTTTTACCCTCCATCCACCTTCCTCTCAAAGATCTGGATAACGTGATTCTTTATCATGCTTGTTTAGAGACAGGGAAAAATATGGGGGCATGCAAAGAACATGGATGTCCAATTTTCAGGTGTAGCCAGGAATATGCAGAAGCACCCTGCATCTGGCCTAGACACGAATCTCTTTCAGATAACAGTAAGCAACAAAGGCCAAATCTTCCACAGAGCACGACATTTCTGCCACCTGCTGTGGCATTCAAAACTGGCAGAGTGGGAACTTCGAGCTACCTTGAGAAGACCAAAATCCCTTGCATTAAACATCTTCATACGATCTGTCCCTTCAGAGCAGTGCTTGGGTCTCCTTGCCATCTCTGTGTTACCCTTAGGTCCTTTTGCACGTGTTCTGTTGGGGCTGTGTGTTTGGAATAAGAAGTCAGAGTTTCCCAGTTTTTCCTCCTACTTAAGCATATATCTGAGTCTGTTTCCATTTGGGTGAACTATATGGGCAAAGCACGCAGACAGGGGATTCTGTACGTCTACCTCATACTTCTTCCTAGGAAAATAATTTAGAGCAGACAATCATTTCTTCTGAATGCCTGTGGCTGTTCTGCATTGGCAATAAAAATGCCCACTGATGAGGAAAAGGCACTGAACTGGAGATGTGCCTTCTTGGGGCTTTCCTGCTCACCTTTTTGCCATAGGTTTTGGTGGTGACTGTGCACTCTTTCCAGAGTGGAAGTATGGGAAAATTGCTTGGAGGGGGGGAAATTACAGACCTAATAGAAGTTATAGTATTATAACAACCTTTTTAGGGAAATATACAGTTGCCACTTTGAGATGGTTGGCATGCATGGAACCTGCTCCACCAGGGTTCCCTAGGCAACACAACCTGCTATCCTAGAGGAGCAGTGGAGGCTGCAGCAGAGTGAAGGCACCGTGGCCAGGCTCTGCTCTGCTCCCTGCAGGACAGGGAACTTGATGGTACCGTACAGCCGATAAGCTGCATAGCGGCTATCAAATAGAAAATATATAAGTCCATTGCTGGGCCAACAACTGTGGCAAAACTATTCCCCTTAGATGAACCTTGCTCATTATAATCTTGCTATAATACTAACACACACCTCCATCCCAAAGTTACCCACCTCCAAGGCATGACCACCCCTCACCGAGCATGCACTTTCTATTTCTTATCAACTATGTCTTTAAATGAAAGTGAGAGAAGTTTACACCAATCAATAACGAGTGACTAGAGTCACTCAAGTTCCACCTGAGAGTAAAGAAAAGTATAAAAAGTGAATGAATGAGGGGAGAAGTTAAGGAAGATGCCATCGTAACTTCCGGGATCAGTCAATGGGCTGAACCTGTCTTCTCCCCGACAGGGACGCCTATTGGGTAAGAACTTTGACTTATCCATGCTAAATAACTAACTCATCCTAGCTATCATTAGTAATTAAGGTTTTGCCTGTATATAGTTTGGTAGTGTATCATTTCAAGCTTGTTTTTGCACACAGTCCCTATCATTGGCAATCACTGCATTTGTCACAATTTCATAATAAGGAGTGTGAGTCCATAAACTGTTAGTGTTAGTCCTTCATGAGCGCTAGCAGCCACTGGCAGCAGGTAACACACTCGAATAAAGTGGGCCGTCCTGCCGAGGGGTCCCACTGATGCTGTTGGTGTGTTTCTCTGAACACGTCAGTTGAATTGCCCTCCAATCCAGCAGGACCGTTCAGTGAAGGGTCCCTGTAACAGGATGCTGACAGACTGGTCGGGCACAAGGGCCTCGGCTTTCTTGGGGCACTGAGAGACAGATCAAACACCTGGGGTTGAGAGGATTTCCCCCCCCCCCCCCCCCCCTTTTCACATGACAAGAAGTGATAGCAAATAAGGGCCACTGCTGCCTTTTACCACAAGCAGAGTTAGCTGCTGTCTCTTCACTTGGCCAAAATCTTCTTCTATTAAGATCCTGGAAATACTTACTGGATAAAGCCCACTGGGGAAACAGGCACACAGAAGGCAGGTCCTCCTCTGCCCCGGGACTGCCAGGGAGCAACACAGTATTGTGCTGAGCCACCCCAGGCACAAACCCAAACAAAGCTTGGGGCACCTCCAGTTTGGAGACTGGTTTAGGCAGGCTCTCCCTCCCTGCACTGAAGGAGATGGCACAAAAATAGTTTCACGGGTCCACTTTGGGATTTTGACACTTTATTTCTATTTAATCAATGGTTCAGGACCTGAGTGCTGGTTTGCCCCTCATCCTTCACCGTTAACAGATGAGCACAAAGAAAACACCTTAAAAGGCACTATTTTCATGCCATCAGCTCAAAAATTCAAACTTTAGGAAATACCAGAATGTAAACTGTTCTGCAAACGCTAATTATAATTCTAGCTATTTGTATACGTGTGCACCAAGATATACCATGGCACATTCTCACAGCACCAGATCTCATTTCCTGCATAGCAATTACATCCATTGGGGGTGGGTCTAATCCTGTAAGAAAGGAAGATCTAGTCTGTCTGAACTCTATTGTATTCGCTGTGGAAACTAAGACATACGTGGCGCACAGAACAGAGGACTGCAAGCTGACAGTAGCCTCGCAGATAGATGACTTAAGGATAATATGATCATTTTACTTTTGTCCCTCCCTCTGTTAACAGCATATTTGTGTGATGTTAAGCAAATAGCAAAACCCAAACCTTTTAAAAGTGGCTGCTAATTGTACATTCCTCATTCTCTGACTTGAGATGCTGGACTCTGATTTTTAGAGGTACAAGGATCTATAGCTGCAGGTTAGATGAAAAGGTCATTTTGCACACTAACAAAAAAAAAAAAAAAAAAGCAAACCAAAACACAAAAAAAGAAGCTTTCCCTGATTTCTGTACACAGAGAACCAAGTCAAAGGTGCAGAGGCAACTCTAAGGCTGTTTCCTGCTTTGTGAATGCTCAACCAATCAATCTTTACAGTAATTTAACAACACAGGTGCAATCTGAGGTACTTAATAGAGATTTCTGCTTTCCTTTTGATGTATGGAGAGTGGCCATTGCTAATCTTTATTTTCAGTTCTTTTGCAGCTTAGCTAGCATTAATGTTAATGTGTTGTATTTTACAAAGATTCTTATTGTGCACAAAGACCTGCTTACTCAGCATTTATAGACAAGAGAAGAATCAAGTCTCAGATTTATCTCCTGTAATGAGCAGAAAGTATATTTTCTTTTCCTGAGAAAACAGAGATGTTACAATTTAATTACAATGTCCAAGAATTTCTCTCTATGCATATTTCTATTTGACCATGCATCCGTTACCTGCTGTGAGCTACTGTAAGTCCACTAAGGAATGTTGTTCCACCAGCATCCTAGTTCTGTGCTTCCAGCTGTTGGGCTTGGACTGTTTGCAGGTCTGCACTATCAGCTGTGTTCAAGGAGGTCTTTTTCTAAACCAACCATACTTGTGCTCTTTCTGTTTAGCTCTAAGCACAGACATCAATTCATATACAAAGCCAAGAACCTCCTTTCTATTAAACTCCTGACATTCAGGCATCGGAAATTAGACTAAATTTTAAGTCAAAATGCTTAACATCCCTCCCCCCCAAACCAACACCCAACAAACCCCTATCCTTGCTCTGGCTTCTCTTCAATTTTCAGAATAGCCGATCTCCCGCCATCAGGTGGATGCCTGTGAGCACAACCCCTGAGAAATCAGGCTCAAAGCATCTCAGATATTCAGAAAAATAAGTTACTCAAAGAAAGAGACCCACAAGCCCTCAACATCCCATTTAGATACTGGCTCACAGAGGTCCCTCATTCTGCATTGCTCTCTTTGCAAGCAGGTCATGGTGTGGAGGTAGAGGCAGGGACCTACCCACGCAAGTACCCAGTCCTGCCTATACAGTGCATGTTGCACAAGCATGACTACCGCGGCTTTGCAGTCCCACGTAACTGATGGAGGACTTCTAGGAGAATGCTATGCCAATTTTATAGGAAGCAAGGGGGGCCCCAGTAAGACATAAACGACTTATCTAAGGTGACAAAATGGTTTTGCTACATGTTTTTCTGACTCCCCGACTGGTACTGGGACAGAGAAGATCTCCATGTAGCCATCAGCGACCAACAGCAGCTAACTAAGCTTTGTTCCAGCATCTTTCCACTAAGCAGATGGTGTGACACACTAGCTAAGAAGACACACCTGTCCTTCCCACATCAAATGCAAAGCCACATGATTTGTTTAGCTTTTCTTCTGTGACCTTACCTCCTGTAGGTGCTTCTCTGGCACTGAGCAGACCCTACCCACCTGGCAGGCTCTAGAAGTGCTTAAAAAAGGACAAGATTGTTCATCAGAGTTTTTGACCAGCCTTGTTGTACTTTACAAATAACCTTCCGGAGTTCAAGAACTTGTTCATTTTCCTCATTTGACCTAGGTTTTTGAAGAATGCCAAGCAGCTGCCAATACCACCCTTGCATGACCATTCACCCCACTGCTTCCTTCAGCTCCTCCTTGGCTCTGGATGGGTGATACCTACTGGATCAGTTTCCAATATGGGGTGTAAACCCATTCTTCCCGGAAAGGTTAACTCTCTTACTGCATCTTTTGTCACTGTTTTTCTGAGAACCTTCCTCATTCTTACAGGGTTTCCCTTTTTGAAGCTGACTACATTTGTGAGTGTGGAGGTGTATTTTCTTTTGTCTTTGGTGGCTCCTGCAGGGATGCTGAGAGTGCACTGCAATCACTGGTACAGAGCAATTGCAGCCATGTGGACCATGTCTGTTATGCAGGGAGAAAGGAAGGGACTTCACTGTCTCCTGCAGGTTTCCTTGCTAGCTCATTCAGGAAGCCACCACTAATTACGTTTCAAGATTTCTTACATAACTCATGTCTTGATGTGACATTTGGCCTATCTGTGGCTGAGAGGAAAAGGGAAGGGTTGTGGAAGTCTATTATTATGCAGGAAGTCTCCTGCATTTCCTGCCCTTGCAGCCTCTGTGACCTCCCTTGGTGTATCACAGGCAGTATTGCTATCCTGGTGGGCACTCATTAACGCAGAACCTAAACTATACTTTTCCTGTCTGGGCCTGAAATTTTAATCCATTGTATTCTGTGGTACTGTTGAAATTTCTGTCTCGTTCACCTGGTCCAACTCTAAGTTGACCTCTATATGTATTTTAAAGAAATGTGAAATACATATGTATATTATATAGTAAAGAATATATCTACCTCACTTCTTCCTCATCAGAAGATCTCACTCTGTGTCTCCTATACTTGCTGTCATGGTGTTAACAGAAATACCACTGACTATCTTTTGTCCCTCAAGTTTCTATAAGATGTAGTGTGACCACATTTAGCCTAGAAATGGTCATGCCACTGTTTTGATTTTCTTTTTGGTACTTCATTTAAACAGAACTTGGTTGATCCCTTCTGGTTTTCTTTTCCTGTTTGACTGTTACCGTCCTGCGCCCTTTCCTCATGGACACAGGACTTCTGTGTCTTCATCATCTTGAAACTTGTGAGCTGTGCTCCCTGGAAATTTTGCCCTGATCTTTGGTTTGAATGATGACACTTTTCTTGATTTGGAGAGGCGCCTCCCTCTTTCACTTGTAGTTTAAATGGAATCTGTCCTATTGACACAGGCTTCCTCTAGTCCAAAATTTGCCCCAAGTCCCTGATCAAACAGAATCCTTCCACCTCGAACCATTTGTGGTGCCCCCCTTCTTCCCTGGACCAGTCCTCCAGGGATCATTTCAAAGAATGCAGCCACAGACAAAGAAACTTGAAATAAACCACAATCCACTGATAATTCTTTGTGCTAGGACAAGTTGTGGTTTAATGTTCTTTTTTTCCTCCATAAAAGACCATAGCAATTTGAAACAACTGACTGTGGGCATACTACTCAAACACAAGATGGCTATGAATCACAAACATGGTACTGCAGTGCCATGAAAGGTGACTATTGGAGCATGACTGCCAGTGACAACAGGGACCAGATTTTTCATCCCTGCAGGTTCTCATTTAGAGTGGAAAGGCTGTGCAAGCCAGGAAGACTTACTCCTGCAGGGAGGTGTTTTGCTTAGAGCCCACCATTTGCATGAAAGCACGAGCATCCTTCATGTTGGCTGCATTTCATTTATTTCTGAGCTCTCATTCTGAGAAGAGGTTTACCGCTTAGGGCACACAGAAAAGCCAGCAACCTCAGCAAGATACCCTGTGGAGAACCTCTTTCAGATCCTGTTGAGATAGGATTCGTTAATGTTCCTTCATTCACTATCACATGGCTTCTCTGAAACTACACTTAAGAACCAGTGACCACCAAAACTCCACAAATGATCAGCTCCTTTGGCTTAGGAAAGTCTATGACCAAAACGGATAACAGCATCAAAACATCATAAGTGACAGTAAGACACACAAACAGGACTGAAAAACACACCACACTTCAAACATAGAAAGTTTTCTGTGTTTAAAACTCAGGTCTTAGGCTTATTCAGTGTGAAAACGTCTCTCCTTCTTCACACTGTAATGCAACCACTAAGACTATGATTGCAGAACAGCACATAAAAGGGATGGAATAAAAAAACCCCAACACCTGTGAACAAAACTGAAGCTTATTGGAAATCACCTTGTACTTTTAAGCCTTTTCAGAGCATTTATTTGGTTTTAGTTTAAAAAGGCTGGTGGCTCTGAAACAACATCAAGCAGATGTGACCAAAATCACTGTTCCATCTTGCCCTTTAGGGCTCAAAGCCACCAATTACAAGTTACCAATGTTAAGGTTTAAATGTGCTTAGAGAAGATTTTAATTACTTTTAGGCATGAGGTATTTGAAATAGTAGTGATACATTATTCTAAAATGTAATTTTGGCTAGTTACAAAGTCAGCCTCAAGGAGATGTGGCAGATCCAGTAATGGCTTTATTCACCCCTACAACCACAATTCCCACAGGCCAAGAGCTGGTTTCTACATCAACAAGAAATTTACCCAGTAGAAGTTAATTGCATGTGTGTTCTGTGCGTGTGTCTGAGCTTTCTTCCCGGTACTGCTGGCCACAAACAGAATACTTGACTAGGGACCATCCACCAGACAGTGTGGAAAATCCTCTTTCTAGCTGGTGAAACAATTCTTTTCAAGAGAGAAGACTTAGATTTAAAAGTCCCAGTGCTTTATACCAGGTCCTCACCTAACAGCCTCAGCAAAGCTGTAATAGCTTATAGAAGCTGACATCTACTTCGTTTGGACAGCTTTCATAGGAACATAGGGAAATGTCCTCCTGTGCAGCTGAAGGTTGCTGAGGGATATGCTGGTTGTGCCTCTGTACCTGGTTGCAGACTTACATTTCTGCCCCATTTCCAGTCCAGCACCATCCCCATCCTTCCTTGCAAGGTAGGGTACAGTGTGTTGGTCAGCCAGAGACCTGCATAGAGCAAATGTGTGACACTCACACAGGCATGCCCCCAGTGACCTACCCAATAGAGCTAGTGTGCCTGGGAGCCAGACTGACTTCTCTTTCCTAGTCATCATACCTTCATCAAGCTCTTTCACACCTGCCTGTTGCTGGTTGCCAACTTGCTTTGCTCATTGGGACCACCTGATGCTGGAGCAGAAGTGAGTAAGCATTTCTGTGTGTGATTCAGGGTACCCTAGGACATGAGAGAGACGTGCAGGAAAAGAGCACAGCAGGAAGAGCTTCTAAGAGAGGACAGGTAGTAGACTTGGACACACCCTCCAGATGGGAATAGGGAAGAGACCTTTCCCCCCCCATTCGAGAAGGGAAAGCTTAGGCAGCTGTGACAGTGTTTGTAAGGATGCTTAGCTCTTTAGCATGCCAGACTTTAGAAATAAGTGTTAAAAAAGTGCATACCTTTCAGAGTGGTTAGTAGCCTTTTACATCCACAGCATATTATGTAACAGATCCCTGAAACATTTGTGTCGTTCAAAACTGTAACAGCAGCCCATATTTTCATTTTTTCATTGCCTAAGGGAGTCTAACAATGTATTCTTGGTGGAGGCACTATGGTAGACCTTTAAAGGGTCCTCGTGAAGCCCAAGGTGGGCTTCAGGAGTGGCTTCTGTGAGAAAGGATAAGTAGCTGTCCCCATGTTGGCCAGAACCAGTTCCAGCCATCTCCAAAACAGACCCACAAACTGGCCAAAGCTGAACCCACCAAAGCTGGTGGGGCCTCTGTGATGACGTATTTTTAAAAGTGTAAAAAAAAATATTAATATATATATGTTGTGCAGCAGCTGTGAGAGAGAGGAGTGAGAAAAACGTGCGAGAAAGAGCCCTGAAGACACCAAGGTCAGTGAAGTAGGAGGGAAGGACGTTTTCCAAATTGCTGGAGGGGAGATTCCCATGCAGCCCATGAAGACAGTTGTCCACCTGCAGCCCATGGAGGACTCCCACACCAGACAACGTGGGTGTGCCATGAAGGAAGCTGCAGCTCATGGAGAGGAGCCTATGCACGGCAGGATCTGCAGCCCATGGAGAGGAGCCCATGCAGACACAGGTTTTCTAGAAGGAGCTGTAGCCTGGGGGTGGGTGGGATGCAGGCTGGAACAGTATGTTCCTGAAGGACTATACCCTGTTGAAAGGACCCATGCTGGAGCAGTTCCTGAAGAGCTGTAGCCCATGGGAAGGACCCATGTTGGGGAAGCTCATGAAGCACTGCAGCCCTTGGGAGGGACACCACGTTGGAGAAGGGGAACAGTGTGAGGAGGAAGGATTGGCAGAGATGAAGTGTTGCGAACTGACCACAACCTGCATTCCCCATCCCCTTACACATCCTGAGGGGAGGACATTGAAGAGTCAGAAGTGAAGTTGAGCCTGGGGAAAAGCGGGGGTGGGAGGAAAATTTTTTAAATTTTATTTTTATTTCTATCTTACTTTTATTAGCTGGCAAAAAATTAATCTTCTCCAGGTCAAGTTCGATTTGCAATTGACTAACTGGTCGGTGATCTCCCTGTCCTTATCTTGGCCCATGAACTCTTTCACCTTATTTTCTCCTCAAGTCCTGCTGAGAAGGGGGAATGAGAGCATGTCTGGGTGGGCACCCGGGGCAGACAGCCAGGGCTAACCATGACGGTCAGCAAAATGCACACAAATACTTAATCAGTAGAGCAGTATTTTTCCTCATATGAACAATGAGATAATTCAAGTCACAGGGAAATCACGCTCTCTGCATTTTTGGTTTCCTTTTTGCATCTCGGAAAGACTTCTCTTAAACTTCAGGATATGGAAAGGTCACATCCAATGGTGATAAGACAATGAAGAAATATATATTTAAAAGTTCTAGCAACATCTCAATGGAAGCTTAAAGAAAGGTTGGAATTTTCTGTGTCTGTTCATGCCTGTCTGTGTTATTGCACAACAGTCCTGCGCAATTTGTTATGATTAATTTTAATCTGTGCCAACTATTTCACATACTGCAAAATAAAGCCATGACTCATAGAAAGGCACGTGGAAATAGACTTCATAAACATGTACAATAAAACATGAAGACAATAATTCAATCCTACTCTTGATCATCTGCTTAAATAAGTGAGGCTGAAGACCCCTTCTAGAAATGCTGTTTGTTCTCTTGAAGTCTGTACTCGATGGGTTAGCAAGCTGCTGCATTTGGGGAAGCACTCTGAGTTCAAATTAAAAATCTCCAGGATAGCGACAAAGTTCCTCAGAGTACAATTTAATTTCTTCTTCTTTTTAACCATGTAAAGTCAGTCATTTGTACAGGGGTTTATAAAACAATGGAGAAGTAGGAATTCACAGTACACTTCAATATTGCTTCTGATATTCTCTCCTTCACAGAAAACAGACAGGAAGAAAGCGAAAGGAAGAAATCTTTCCAATGGAAAGACTGCATATAATGCAGCCAGGAGATTAATGTGCTTCCTATGCAGCTGCATTACATCTTTCAGACACTGAAGTCCTCTTTTCCACCATTTCCAGATGATGAGTTTCCAAGAAACAGCAGCCATTCCTGCTGCTAGACAAAAGAGTGGCCTCATACTTTGTGTTACTGAAATTTATTTTAAGCCACCGCATGAAAGGTGTTTAGAAACAAAAATGTTTCCTATTTGCTTGGAATTTTATCAGGTGAAACTCCCTGCTGGTCGTTGGAAGGTATCTGTGCTCTACACCACAGCTGCTCCTAGTCTCAGAGAAAAGATTCTATTCTCTTCTGAAACGTGGCCATCTACTAAGCCAGAAGTTCATGGTAAGGCAGACCACTGAGCACCAGAGCATCTGATACCAGCAGAAGAGCCAGCACATATCATGCAGCCTCTTGACTCCAGTTGTTAACCCTATCTGATACTTACAGAAAGGCAAAATCCCCAGATGTGGAATCCAGCTTGCACCAGGGAGAAAACAGAAATTTCCTGACCTCAGTAATGACAAGCATAATCCCAGAGCAGTGACAGAAGACTAGTATTACCAAAGATTAACAGCTGTTAAATACGCTCCATCCCTTTCTTACCACGACTAACACTACTGGTAATCCAAGGATTTGTACCATTAAAATTTCAGTTCCGTATTCTAAGATGATGCTCAAATAATCTCTAACTCCATATAGAAGCAATCACATAAATCACCCAGAAAGCTGTTCAGAATGGTTACAAAGCTTTTGGCAATTTTCAACTTAATCTATTCATAATTAATTAGAATTAACCTTAAACTGAAGTTAGTCTCCCTCTTTATATGTTTATAAAGAAACTTGGCATATTCTGTAAATTACTATCTGCTAGGCTAAACAAAAAACTTTTTAAATAGGAATGAGTCTCTGAAGGCTGACTTGGCCATCCTAGGAATCCTTTTGCTCCTCTCCAGTTTCTTCCTTTTCTTTTAAACATCAGAGATCAAAAGCATACCCAATGTTCCAAATGGGATCTTAAAAACAGCTTCTACAATTACACTAACGCATCTGTGTCTCCAGCAGGAATTTAAAGCCCACTGCATCCCACAGCCTTACAAGGCTTTCTTACAGCTGAGTCACCAAGACAATCCATCCTTCTCCTACTCCATCCTCTCTCAGGAACAAGTTCTCAGGGTATTGCAAAAGTTCTTACCCTCTCTTAAAAAGCAACTGTGCACTTCAATGCTACTGCTTTCAATCCCGAGATCAAAAGAATTTGGAATAATTATTTTCTTGTAAGAAAAAAGTCCTCCACAGTAATGATATTGATCCCAGCTGTGTCATCTGCAAACTTCATGGCCAGATATCTATATAACCAGGGCATATATTAAATAGGGTCATTCCTAGTTTCTATATTCCTGGCACCTCTCTTTCGCTTAGTTCATCTTTATCTTGCAATTTCCATTATCATTTCGACCAGGAAAGAGAAGGTCCTTATGGGGTTATGGATCAGTGTTTTACTTGACTCTTGACTATGTCTATGGCATTACTGTTTTTAAGAAGCTAGTTATCTTCTAGAAAAATATATTAAATGATTTCTGAAATTAATGATCCTGGCGTGTGTGTGCGAAAATTTTGTCTTTATCCCCTTCCACTGTCTTATCACCCTCAGCCATTTTCCATGTCAAGACTCAGTACTTTTGGAACAAATTAGGTAACAAATTTCAGGGGGTAGGGGGGTTGGTGTCATCCCCCATTTTTTAAGATATGCACTGTATCTGCTAATCTTCTGTTTCCAAATTTACAGATTAATAAAAAAAATCTTCAAATTCATCTGCAATTTCATGCACCAATTCTTTCAATAGTCAAGGAAAAAGCTTATTCAGGGACCATGGATTTTCATACTGATTAGCCTAGATTTTGCTTCCACTTCAGATGCTGAATTTCTCTTACCATGTTCACATTTTTACTACAGACTGTGACATTATTCTTATATATCGTCTTTACCGAAAACTGAATTAAGGCATTAATTCAGTATTTGGGCCATACCTCAACTTACACAGCGTCCTTCAAGTATAGCATCTCCACTTCCTTCACAGCTGCTTGTGAGGCTGAAAATTTTTCCCTCCACTACTTGTTTTCTTTCCATATTTAATTTTAACTTTTTATCCGTGACTAGGGTCTGGGACATGGGCTCCTTAGATATTCACGTTATCTTTGCATTCTGTGTAGTTTCAAGATTTACCCTTGTTTGGAATGTTTGCTCAGCTGAGGAGATTCATTACTGTTCTTTATGGTAATTTCTTACTTCATGGAAACAAAAATCAAGCTTCGTGTTTCTGGCTGAAATCCTATGCCCCATCTCCACAGTCAAATACTACAACTACAGTTTCAAGGTCAGATGTTTCTGTATGCCATCCTCACCAGCCGCCTTTTGTACTGACAATACCTCCTATTCATGCCAGAATTTTCCTCTCCACCTGCTGTCTACATGTAACGGCCAGCATCCAGAGTCTTTCCAGATTTTGCATGGGCAGTAAGGTCTAAGACTAAATTTGTTACGATAGACCAAAGCAATATTAACCTCACCATGGCTATTCCCAGCCAGTCACCTCTC
This sequence comes from Falco punctatus, assembly GCF_963210335.1. NCBI lineage: Eukaryota > Metazoa > Chordata > Aves > Falconiformes > Falconidae > Falco > Falco punctatus. Next base: position 26,735,780 of record NC_137591.1, read on the forward strand.
TTACTAAGACAAACAGCTCTTCCTCACAAGTGTACAACAGCATCAGTCAGTTCTGCATAAGCGGGTCTGATTTCGAACTCAATGCATCCAAGAGAAACAATGAGGTTCACATTCTACTGTCCAATGGTATATCTGGATGCAAAACAAGTTTGGTGTTAGGGCTTCATAGATCCTTGCTGAAACTAATCTCTTTCATAAATCAGGACTCATCTACACCCTCTTGTTTGTGTTTTTCTTGAATTTATGATTCCTCCCTAACATTATCCTAAGATACTTGATTAAAAGGTAGCATATAATGCAACAAAGAAACTAGGTAATTTTGCAGCCCCAGTATTTTTAGCAAATATGATCATAAACCACAAAGCAGTCACTTCTGCTGACAAAGCACTTCTCTCTCCTTTAGATTGCTCAAGTTGGTACAATACTGGTGCCAAATTAGCATCACAGCCCCCTGCTTCCAGAACAGTCTAAACAAAATTAGCCTGTATTAAGTGATAAACTACCTCTCATGCACAGGCTGTGTAACACAGCTGCTCTGCACTGTGCCAAACAACAAATCCCTTCTCAAAGACAAACAGCTGCTTATCTTCAATGCCTTACACATTATCTTTTACCTCCAACCACAACGCTGCCACTACGATCTGGAAATGTACCTGGCAGGTTGTGAGAAAGGATAGAACAAGACGGAAGCATCCACCTGGGCAAACAGAAGCAGTGGTGCCAGGGGAAGAACTCTGAGCCTGGCAGCTCGATGGTCAGCAAGGTAGCATGGTGCAAGGCAGCAGTGGGAAGCAGTGCCCCAGCTCCTGGCTGCGAGTGCCTGCACAGCCCCACACAGCTCACATCGAACTCTCTCTGCTCAGTGGTCCTGCAAAAGTGACTCAACCTGCTTCTAACTGCAGTCAGGGCACAGGTTACCTAGCTCTCACTGCCTCAAGACCAAAGTGATGAACCACTCACTTTTTACTTACAAAGTCAGGAAGTTTAGCTGCATTTTTTTCCACCGGTATCATAGATCTCAGTGGAGAGCATCAAAGATCTTAGGCTTATCAGCCCAGGCTCTGTGTGGCTGCAGTATACAGTCTTGCACACATCCCTCCGTGCAGTCCAGGAGGGCTCATAGCAGCATCATTAATGAGACAAAGGAAAGGAGCACTTCAATGGCAAGCAAATGCAAATGGTATCTGCTGGCACATGCTGATATAGTTTCAGAAGTCATGGGACTCTAAAGTTCAAGTACTAGAAATGCACAAAAATGCTGCACAATAACAGTTTGGAGGTCATGAAAACCATATAAGATGAGTATTAGAAATACCTCTGTTCTGGGAAAGAACACACTGGATATTCTCTCCTGTCTTGAAGGCTAATGCAGAAAGGGGATGTGAAAAACAGGGATCCTGTTTTCAGATGGAAGATCTTGGATGGGAAGATTTAAGTCATGTCCACAGTGTTCCAATTATACCCACACAAAGTGAAGAACTTTGGCAGCAGTTTCAGAGGAAAAAAATGCAGGAAACCAATAGTTTTAAGACTATCTCATTCTGTCTTTGGGAGTTAGAAAGGTTAAAGAAGGAAACTTCATTAACTACCCCTCTCAAGTTAGGTCTTTCACAAAGAAAGTCAGAGAGAGGCCCCAAGGCCCCAAGATCTTTCCACCCCATGAAGGGCAAGACCATATTGCAGTTGCTTATCTTTGACAGTCCCCTGCTGTATGCAAGTTGTGTACCCATCAGGACTCAGATCTGTGCAGGACTTGTGTTTACTTCACACCTATACCGCATCTCACACAGGGTCCCAGCTTCAGCCAGGGAATCCTGGCATCGTTATATCTTGAATGCTACTGGTAAAATCCTCCATAATACCTTTTTTTCAGTCTTGGCTGAACAGTGAAGCCCAGCAATTGAGTCAAAGTGGCTATGACTTTCACTGCACCTCTTCCTTGGACTGCAACTGCTGCCCTACTTGCCTGGCTTCTCTTGCCCCCTTCAAATATTCACACTTGCCATTTCACTTGTCTCCTCCTTTCCATCCCTTCTGATGCCCACCTAATGTTTTGCAAATTACTACGGAAACACCAACTCATTCTTGTACTCTTGCCTCCCTCTTTTCAAAGGGCAACTGTAACATCTCCAGAATCACTGATCTAACCACAGATAAATGCTGCCATTCAAGTCAGACTGGTGAAAGAAAAACTGAGCTCATGGATGCAGGTAGTACAGAGAAGCTAGAAATGGCTACATACCTTCGGAAATTAAGAGTCCATCTCTAGCAAGCTATGTCCCTAATGTCAGTGCAGCCGTGCTTTCTCACCCCAGGCTGCACTTGCAGCACTGATAAGGAGGCAAAAGATCTTTGGTTCCCTGGGAATTCTGTGCATCAACCCAATACTATAGGTTTCTGCTATTATTCAGTCTTAGGAAACCTCTCTGAGCAAAGGAGACTGAGTCAGTAAGTTTGTCTAGAGAATCGATTCAATGTGATGTCACCAACTACAGACCCCCAAAGGCTCAATGCTTTCATGAAGCACTAGGGAAATCCCACGGCAGAGGGCCTGGAAAACATGAAAACAACTTAGTCAATCTTCTGATTCCCTTCTATTCACTTGGCTGACTACTCCCACCATCTGCATTTCTAATGCTCAGTGCCAGAGACAGCTCCACTCCCAAGGGCAGGAGCATACTTCTCAGATGGGGAGTATACATATGACCCTTCTCTGCTTAAGCAATGTACGGACTTGAAGTCTTTCTGAATCAATGAAAGATAGATAATGAAAAAGAAATAAAGAATCCTAGCAGAAGGAATGTAGACCATAAATATTCCACCAGGTGCAGTAAGATGATCACGGCAGGTAGCAGACACCTGATGCTTGGAACAGTCAACTTGGCTTAGTCTCTGTGGCTGAAGTTCTAAATACTGATCCCTATCCTCTTCACTCATGGATTTTAATCAAGATGGTGTGACTGCTAACCACCATCTTTGGCAGCAGAATTTTTGAACCCAAAGGAGATGTATGGGCAGACATAAAGAAGGGTTAGGCAGAGCAGCCCTATCTCCTCATTTCCCACAGCTGGTATTTGTGACTTAAGTCCCAGGACAAATCTTAGCTTTCCTGTTTAGACAGCACAGCAGGTGCTTGGCTGCTTGCGAGTTCAGGGCAGGACTGGTGTCTCCAGGGATGCTGTCCCCATTCCCCTGCATTTCTGCCCAGGGCTGTATGCAGAGAACATGATCTGGCCTCTGAGTGTGGCAGCATAGAGCTGCTACTGGGTTCCACTTAACAGCCAAGGCACAAATACGAAGAAGTGGGAGAAAGCAGAAGTACATCTCCCACTTCCCACTGCCAGACCTCCTTCCTTATCGCATAAGAATAGGAATGCCTGCTCTGGAAGGTGGCCATGTGGAGAACTGCAGGCATGGGGTGAATGATCCCACACACTGACATAGTTTTACAATCAACAGAAAATCCACCTCCACACTGATTTCAACAGTTTTCTACCATCACTTCTCTCGTGACGGGGCAAAAGCCAGCTGGACACATTTATTCTGTAAGGACTGCTATTTAACAGAGGACAGTTTGTTGCAATTCAGACCTGCACTGTAACATGGTTCCAGCAGCAATTCCAGAGCAAGGCCCTAACCACCAAAGAAAACAGCATTATCAGTGTGTTAAACCACACAATCCCTTCACAGGCATCTCTCAGTAGTGGCCTTCACAAGGGAAAGGAGATGGCATTCCAGTGATAAATTCCATGATTCACAGGTAATAACACAAAACCACTTAAGGTAGGATTAGTCTCCCCTACCATTTGATACTGCTCAGTCTAACTGATCATTTAAGTTCTCACTAAACAATGGGGAGAGATAAGCATCCAGAGGAAATGGTTTATCTCAAACCCATGCATCTAGTTTGGGGCCAGAGAAAGAATCCTCTGGATCTGGCTGTCCCCAGTCAAGCAATGCTGCAGCTAAGGAACAACTTCCATTTTGACAAAGGCAGCAGCAGAGCTGTAGGAAGCTCTGTCAACGGAGCTCTGCAGATGGTCTTTGGTGCGATATTGAAACTTGATATTTGCAAAAATGTCAGTTCCATTATAAGCATTGCAGGGAAGTTTACGAGGTGGTGTCAAAAAGCCTGAAAAGCACTGGCCTAGTCAAGGGATCACTCATAGAACTTGGAAGATCTGCAATCAATTTCTTACCAGTTACTGGGCCCTTTGGTGGCCATCATGACATTGACGTGTTCTGAAGTAAATTAAGGCCTGGAACAACTTACTGGGGAAGGCGATGAATGGTCCACCTGGCGCTTTCTTCTTCAGTGACTTACATACTCAACAAACATTAGATTAATGTAAGCATAAGTTATGGATTTATAACATTCCCTTTGAATACCAAAAGGCTCTGCTTCTCATAATTAGCCACCTCCTTGGCTGGGCAACATTTTGTTACACAGGGTGTTTCAAAATCCCCACTCAAGCAGTTGTGAAGTAAACAGCTGATTATACCAAAAGTCCCGAGTGCCATTCAGATCTATTTTTAAAATACAATGTTGAAAGCCCAAGACCAACATATTTTGGTCTTAACATTAACTAAAAAGAACAAAGCAAGAATTTTTTTAAGCCTTATGGATGGATTCCAGCACAGACACTTCATATTTGCCACCATCCTTTCTGTAGTCATTGCAAAAAGTTACAAGATACATCAAACCCAGAAACAAATTGAAAATAGAAACTGAGACACCGAGTATGTAGAAACCTGAAGAGGACCTGTTAGGTAGTTATTGTTAGTGGCACAGGAGAAACTGAAACAGATTATTTCTATGTCAGTGCCAAATAGAAGAAACTGCAGAGAGAGTGCTCCTTCACACACAGACAACTAAGTGGTACTGGAAGGAAATTTTAGCAGGATCAGTGAACAGCAGAAGTACTGCACAATGGTATTGAAAGGACATGAAAGAAGATGCCCAGTTTTAACACAAACATGTTGCAGTGCGCTCTGGAGTGAATGAAATTACAGAGGAAAATGCATGGGGTTTGCCCATTGCTGGAAATCAGATTTGTGCTCTGCAGCCCACCCCTGCACAGTAATGTGTAACAATACTCAAGATAGCTCATGCTGCTAAAAATGTTGAAGTGCTAATCATGTTGAAGTGATGGCAGGGTAAAAAGAGTTAGGAGATTCTTAAAGAAATAGCAAGCCACATCAAATACTACAGAGTGGCACCCCTTTCTTTTCTGCCTAGGGAGAGGGTTACCTGGAGGGTGACCTGCACCTCTGCAGGAGGGCATCGCACTATGCAGCTCTGCCTTTACTTCTTTCAGTATTATACATTGGGAAACCCACTGCTTTGCTTCAAATCCCATTCATCCTTCTCTGTGGCAGAGGTTCTGCCTGAATGCTGCTGTAATGAGGACAGAGTAGACAGCCTTCCTCTCCCAGTGAGCTCAGGTCTGCCTACAAGCTATAGACCATCTCCAAGCCCCCCCTGAAAGTCAGAAGGAAGAAGGTTCCATAATGAATTGCATGGTGTAGACTAGAAAGTGATGACTTTTTTATAGATGTCAAAGACATGAACATATTGTCAGCAGTAGGATTGTTATTGAAACAGACAGAAATCAAAAAAGGCAATCAGAACAACAGGTTAATAGGAGGACTTAGAGCCTGAACAAAGTGGGACTGTTTACACAAGAAACTAGATGGCCAAGAGAGGCAGAACAATAAATAGACGAAAGAAAGCAGACTGGGAACCTGTGTTATCCTCTCTTGCAAGGAGAAGGGGCAATATATAGAAAAAAATGATGTCATATGCAAAAATTGATAAAAGGAAACACTCTATTGCACAGTGCAGAACAGAGCACGGAGCCCCTAACCTCACAATTGCCACATAAAGGGCCAGGTGTGCAGAGCAAGTGGTGCATTTGGTCTCAGGAGTGTGCTGGGAGGGCTCTATGCCATGCCCAGCCTCTCTGTCCCCAGAACTGATATCCCTTTTCTCCTGGGAGAGCTGGTATTATCTGGATAACAGTTCTCTCCCCTTCAGGACAGTTTCCATCACCAGCACTTACTTCTACACCCAAGGCCTCTATCCTGCCCTCATACAAAAGAGCATTTGGCACTGGCAGCCCTCAAAAAAGTTCAAAGTGCTTGGCTCCAAGTGTTAATAGCTTCCTGCCTCCTCTCATACTACAGAGTTTCTTCCCATGCTATATGCACGTCATCTAAAAGGAAGAAGACTGAAATGCCAAAAAAAGCCAAAGCACTCACAGATGTTCAGTGCTAACTCCCCAGGCACTGCTCAGCTGCCTGTCTGGAAAGGATCACAGCCAGTGAGAGCAGCAGCACACAGGAAACCTCTCCTATTCATTTCACTGCCAAACTGCAAGTCTGAAGCTAAAAAAGGTTTCTTTTTTTCACAGATATCAGAAGACCCTTCGAGAGTGGCAGAAAAGTACATTATCTGGCTGATAAAAAGCCTCCTATAAACAAAAAGAGGGGTGGGGTGGGAATCGCGCACCTTCTTAGCTTTGATAGCTGAGCACACTGATAGCTAGTTTTCACCAACACTTTTAGCGTCTGAATCACTTTGGCCATATCTCTGTAAAGAACAGGCCTTTCTCAGAGGTATTCCCAAACAGCTTAGTGCTTACTGTTGGTGGCTGTGGCTGTACATCGTGTTTGTGATCACCAGACTATGTCTCAACCACACACCATTCACACACAAGGGTCTACCTTGCTTAGAACGCCAGGGCAGAATTTGAACATTGATCCCCTGGGAAAACCAGATCCACATTCAAAGTTATAGTCCTTATTATTGTGTGGCAAATACAACCTCACCTATACTATTAAAATCCTGGTAATCACCACGTGCTTTATCCTTGGAGTTGAGATGCATTGGCTGCATTGTGGTTATGTGTGATAATCAGTTCCAAGATTATCAGTCACCAAGCTCAGCTTGCAATCAGGTGATTTAGTGATGGGCAAGCCTTCAAAGTTATTCCATGTTTAACAGCTAGAGCATTACCCAACTAACATGACATGGAAACATCAAGCATTTAATGAGTGGAAGTCTGGGATAATTTGTCACACAGTAGAAGTGTTAAGAGCAGCAATACCAAGAGCAAGAAATCTTCCCATGAGTCGTCATGATTCATGGCCATACTTGTGGTCTGCGTTGCAGTTGTGGTTGCAGGAGGTGCCGCATGATTAGACGTGAAGATGGAAGTAGGCCTATCTCACTGTCTTTCAGATGTTTCCTTTGGCACTGATGCAAAAGCCCAGAAGGAATTCTGAACTTGAACACACAGGGGCTTTTCTGCTCATTTCATCACACAGCCTATGTATACAAGCAGCACCAAATACAGCCCCACATGTATTGCGAAGAAATTTTTTTCTTCTGGAGAGGCTGAGCACCTGTCTCTGGTATGTCAGAACACCTTGTCTCCAGGTCACTCCTAGTTTGCATTGTAGCAGTTCCACTTTCGACACACAAGATCGTTACCTCTTTCCCTTCTGCACTCTCATTTTTCTCACATGATGAAATATTTGACTGCAGTACAAAAAGACAAGAGAAGTAAGATAGACTACCAAGGGTGATGCTAGCTATTCTGACCCTCCCTCATTCATACCAGCATCTTTCGCTGTTGCCTCTTGCGCTGCTTCATGGCCTGATTTGTTTGGAAATTGTCCAACACAAGCACAGTCTGTGAGTGCATATGTGCACATGTGTATTGGCTTAGCCCAGTGGTTGGAGGGGGATGTATTCTGTTGGCACAGTGCCTGTTCCCTGTGCTGAAATAGCAAGAAAAGTTGAAATAGCAAGAAAACTGCACCATGCCGTTTCACATAGGCACGCACTTAGATAACAAGGACATGAAGAAGAATACAGTGGGATTTGTGACAAAGGAGAAATTTCTCCATAAGAGAAGCCAAGCAACTCTAAACTTCCTCATGAAGTGAAATGAGTGCAGGAACAGCACTCTGCCTTTGACAGAATGAAAAAAGTGAGACCGCAGCTGCATTTTTTGAAACAATATTTGTTAATGAGAACATTTGCCCTGTGTATGAGCCACAGGTGTTTCAATAGCCTGGATTTCCTGTGGGTTCACCTGGGAGAGCCCTAGAACCTGTCACTGTGCCTAATTCACTTCTGACGCCTGCTGCACTTCCCTTATCTGGGAAAGCTCTGACCGTGGAGATTCAGCAGGTGCCATGAATGACTGATGACAGTGCTGCAACATCCTTACCATTAACAGATATCTCTTGGGTCCAATTTGAATATTGCTCCAATACAGCAGCTCATGGCTCTTTGCCCTATCCACCACGGATCTGGAGAACAGTTTATCTTCCTTCCTGCATGTGCTTGTTTGAACACTGTTATGAGCCTACTCATCCTTCTCTTCTTACGTGGATTAGACCCAGTTAATTTGAACTATGAAAGCATAGAATTAATATCCCTCTTGGAAGAGCGAGCAAGCTCCTATTACACTTCAGAAACAAAAACTGTTAAGCTGAGCTCCTTGGGCACAGTCTTTTTTCTAGTGACAACATGAGCGCGACAGGAGCTCAGTCTCCTGATCTTAGAATGAAGCTAGTAGCCAAGAAGCTCTTACCTTAAAATTAAGTATCTTTGATCTGAAGTTAAAGACAGACCAAACATGGAAATCCACAGACTCATTCCTCTCTTCAGGATCTACATTAAGCAGTTGTAAAGGAAGTGTGTTGATGACAAGTGCAAATGAGCCACTAGAAGGAATTAATTTATGCTTCCTGCAACTACTTCTGGGTCCTGAATTGGTAACACTACTCAGAAAAAATGGAGGTGGGCTGTCTCAGTTCAAATAAATCAGCTGCTCAGGAGGCAGCCATAGGCAGAGGAAGGTCACAGATCAGAAAATGCTACCATTACATTGCCTGCATATCCTGAGGTTGCACAGCGCTGCACCTCCCCACCAGCTTTCTCTTGACCCCTGGCTTGCTCCTGCCTGACTCCCACACAGCCCCGACCTTCCCCATCTCCCCGTAGTGTGACCCATTGCTCCCCAACAACCTGACTGTCAATATCCTCTCCCAGACCTACAGACACACCAGCTCTTCAACATCAATACACTGTCCCTCTGCTGTACATTTTATCCTACTTGCATGTGTCTATACCGTTTTCCTTTGTTTTAACTTAGAAACTAGCTAGCAGCATTGAGAGTTCAAGGCAACCTCTTGCTCCTTGGTTCTGTAAACAGTAAAACTGCTTGGATGCAAAGGAGAAATGACATGGCAACCCCACAGTCCAGACATGGTGACACTCACTTCAGACACATTCACAGCACTTGGCTGCCAAACAGGAACACTTTCCTGCTAAGGAGATGCTGACAGATCCTCATAATCTAATTGGCTTTGGAGTCATTTTTGCTTGTATTGCAAAAGTATGCACATGGTTTCTCTGCCAAATTCAAATGGGCACTCCAGGGGCAGAAAGGAAGCTCTGATCAGTGCAGCCGCTGCAGAGGGAATGGCCTGATCAGCACGAAATGCCCTCTGCAGCTCCATAAAGGAGGAGAATGGAGCAGTTATGGCTAGTGTGAATAAGTCTGGCAGGCCAACAAGGAAAGTATTCTCATTTCACATCATTTCCCAGAAAAAGCTGAAAGACCAGGAAAAAGCCTAGTAATCGCTAATCACCTACTAATACGTGGAATTTGTGTTTGTTTCAGAAATAAGAAAAACTTTCCAGAGGCTTCACAACCAATAAATAAGCAAAGGTATTTGTGAATTCTTGAGATGCATCTACCCATACCAAAAACTTAGTTGGATAATTCATTATGGATAGTTCCATAAAGACACTGCTGACAAAATAAGACATCGGGGCTGAAGTTTAAAAATGTCTGTCCCCACATATTTTCAAATAGTTTCAAGACACATTGTTGTTCTAACTTAAGCAGGTGAAATGCGTGCTGTTCACATTACAGATAAATGAAATTCAGGGTGAGGGGTGTGGTGACAGAGTTTGCTCAAATACCCACAGCAGTGAAATTTGAAGGCAACTGTGAAGTCACAGAGGGCTCTTGTGGTCCAGGGTAAGTGAACCTTCAAACAAAATTCAAAATCAGTAAATGCTATGTCACCCAACTGGGGAAGAAAACCTGCCAATATACACACATGCTAGTAGTTACTAAATCAATTGGGAAGGAGAACCCAATATCCTTGTGCAGAACACATTGAAGACAAATTCCGCGCCCACGAGGTATGACAGAGCATTAGGAATTGTCTTAGAGAAGATACACTAGAATTAGGCAAAGAGAGGGGCAAGGTGAAAAGCAAAGGATTAGAAGCTGAGTAAAGATTAGGCAAGGAAGGATTTTTCAGTTTGGAAAACTTTACTATTGGAGCAGCAGGTCTTTGGCAGACATATAAATGATGACAAGACAAGCAGAAAAGATTTATTTCTCATTGCACAAAATCTAGGTGTAGCCAATGACATTTCCAGGCAGGAGATTTGTAAGAAACAAAAAGAAATGTCTTTCATTACTGCATACTACTACAAAGAGTGTTGAAACTCTCAAAGAAAACTGCAAAGACAAAAATAAAAGCAGGTTTGAAAAAGCATTAGACGACATAATGCAGTCTCCTAAAAGCTGTAAACATTACACCCATAAACAAGATGCAGCTACTGTAAACCAGAGATCGCTGAAAGTAAAACAGTGCGTATGCTGCTCTCTTCTGAAAGCATTCCCCATCACCTGCTCTCAGGGGTAGAATCAGGGACCAGCAGGATTTGCTTTGATGTGGTGTGGCTGGGGGCTTGCAGAAGAGCCCTCTTCCTCAGCATTGTACATTTCATATTTTTCCACATTTTGTAAATACATATGCTCTTTTCCTTATTAAGCACAGTTCATCCAGCTTGAATTTTCACTTCCCCAGACTCCATTATGGCAGGAAAAAGCATCTACCTCCCAGAGAAGGGAAGCATCCTTGTTATACACAGGCAGATACAAATCTATTTTCCTGAAAACAGCTACTTCCTCTAGAAAATGCTTTGGGGGTTTTTGAAAGCTCTGGCTGATATCTGACCACCAATTTTCATTGTACCTACTGGAGAATTAACACCATCTAGTATCTTACCTGGGAGGAGAGCATGGACTGTCAAGTGTTCAGTAGTTTGTATTTCAGGAAGGCCATCAGGTCTGAAAGAGAGAAAACAAGAAGGGCTGGAAGACTAAGCGCAAGAGACCGCAGTAAAATACAGCAGGAGCTCTTGGGAAGCTTACTATACTACATGTGGTGTGAACGCAGCTGTCTGCAGAGAGGTTAACATGGACACCAGGGGCTGAACAGTCACAAGACGATGGAGTACTAGAAGGCTCATTTTCTGTGAATGAAGCCAAAATATTTTCCGGGGTATGAGTTTTGCAAAATAATTCAATCTCAAGCAGCAGTTCAGCCTGGGAATATCTGCCCAAGCAATAGCAACTTGGAGGAAACTTCAACAATTGAGAATCAGGGCTAACAACTGGCGTGCCTTGCTGCCCACCCTGCAGGGACTGTTCCTCAGGCTACCCCAACTTCAGTAGCAACCCTGGGAGCCTCTGAAGGCAAGACTTTGTGTCTTGATTACTCCTGAGGTCTGAAGAGCCCAACATATAGGACAAGCCTTTGTTATTTGTGTTCTCTTCACAATATGGAAATGTTCTTTCTGGTTTGGAAACAAAGGAATTGGTATCAGTCACTCAATGGCAGAAGGAAGCCTTCAAAGTAAGGTGGGCCACCTCGCTCCATTTTGCACAGCCCAGGTCCCAGGGCTGCCGTCGGACTGATGCACAAGTGAACTGGGTTTTGCAGCTGCAGGGGTTTGGGCAAAATCTCAAACCACAAAGCAAAGTTTCTTATGTGTGGGAGGAAGATGCCAGAAAACTGTAGGTGTGTAAAGCACGTAAGCAAAATACTAGAAGTCTCACCTAGGTCTTCCCTTCATAGGGGATGCCATGCGCCCACTGCCAGTTCTACAAGCAGGTTAAGCTTTGCACAGGTGGGGGTCTGTCTGATTTTAAGACAGTTTGCAAGGAGCAGTGGGAGGGGGGAGAATTCAAATGGCTGATTCTGTGTATGCTGCCTCCTGTTGCTGCAGAACAGGGCCAGTTCCCCCATTTCCAATTCACTCTGCCCACCACAGTAATTTATTTGATAACATTCACCCACTGGTGATAAACAGACAAGGAGGGAAAGCAGAGGTGTCTTTCACAGGCAATCCTCAAATCAAATTGGCATAACCACATGGTAATTCCTAAATGCCAAATCTCCAGAACACCTACCAGCAACGCCGAAACACAACAGATTTTTTTCTATTACTAGGGCAGGCCCCCATGAGATATGCAGTTCCTTAACACAGCTTCAATAGGAGTATTCAGAATTTACAGTATAAAATACAGAATGACTCTCAGATTTATTTTTAGGACTCCCTAGGCAGCTAGACTTTCTTTCTCAGAACCAGTGAAACATAGGAGGATCGAAACTAGAGTTACACAGGAACTTAAAAGCACTGCATAGTAGTTTTATGACAGCTAAGAGGTATTTCATTATACCTGCCACTACCAAAGCAGAAGGGGTAAAACCCCTTCTCTGAAGGGAAATTGGTGGAAGTTTTGGCATTGACTTGAGCAGGGTCAGGATTTCAGTCCACAAAATTAGATGGACAGAGAAAGGAGGCAATAGCAGATGATGTTCAGTTGTAATGATTCAGCACAGTACTGAGCATTTAAAATTTGTTTTGCTCTCTTGAAAGGAGATGTGTTCCTTGTTATGTTTTGTATTGCCATTGTGTTCTATCCTTTTTCAAACAGGAATTGAAATTTCCACAAAAATCAAATAATCAAATACCCCCTCTCTCTCTTTTTTTCTTTTAACTTCAACTTTCTGTAAAGAAAATTATGAAGCAAGGTTTTGGTCAGGTCACTCATTTCTAACAAAGTATTTCACTTCACTGACCTGTGCTGCAGCTGATTTATTTCCAGACAATATCAGACAACGCGGAGCTATGCTTCCATTACAGTCTTGGAAAAGTTACTCTTACTAGGCTTTTGGAGGACTGTATCTCTTGTAATGTTAAATAAATTTCTGATTGAACCAAGCTGTGTGTAATGCTGCAGGACCCAAAAAGACTCTGTAGTCATTTTGGCTCCTGCAGCATTACATGCAGCTTGGAGATACAATCCCCCAAAAGAGACTGTATAAATGGTTAAAATGACAGTAGCATGCTCAGCAGCTGTAAGACTCGTGAACTAATACACTCTTGGAAAAATTGTTTTTAATAATGAACTAGGAGAAAGCACATAAGTCTGTAACTCAGGTTTTTTTAAACCACACTATTTTGATCTGGGGAAATGTCAAAAATTTGTCAATATTTTTAAATGTACTCTTTTGCCTGACACTTTTCAGTCTAATGAGCATTTTGGAGTTTTGTCTTGATGTGGAAATTCAGAATTTTATTTAGCTTGTTCTATGATTGTGCAAGTCCTTGTGATGGGCAGCCAGGCGTAAATAAGGCATGGCCTCTCTGGACCCACTTGAACCTCTCTGACCTTTCTCTTGGGAAAAAGAATGATAAATCTCTCCTGGGGTTAACATATTTACTAATTCAAGGCAATCAACAGATTTTGGTTTTTTAACAGAGGCAGTTCTGGGATGTATTTATTCCAGCCACAGCAATAAGTAAAATGATTGCCTGTCTAGACAGAAATATTGTGCTTAGGAATAACTGCTTGTGATGGCTCAGAAGCAGAAAAAAACTTTCTACATTGCTAATTCACCTGGCTGTGCAACTTCCTCCTCCTCCTCGTCCAATGAATCACAGGCAACTTTTGCCAGTTAGGACACAGTTCTGCGGAGTATTATTTGGGACTAAAATTTACAGGATTACTGGGCTACATCGTTAAAGACCACCAATATTTTTTACTGTTATTCTTTCATTTTTTCTTCATGAAATGAATGGGGTCTTGAAAGCCAGCATTCACCTACTGGTGGCTTTGCTGTGGGTGGAGGCAGAATCTAAGACTAAAGGAAAAGCAAAACAGCAGTGGTGCCCCTCTTCTGTGTGACAACTTGGTGGCTAGACCACTTGCTGGCAAAACAACAGATCCGATTTCTAAATGTGCTTGAGCCTGAAAATCAGTGGAGGTACTTTTACATGATTATAGGTGTTCAGATTCTAACCTTACAACTGTGAATTCAAACCGCACTAGTTAGCACAAGCTGAGAACACGGCTTATCTGTCATAGCACATACAACTGGCTAAAGCAATGCCTACATTTGTAGGCAAATCAAATGTAAAAAACCAAGAGGCCTGCCAGATTGCCCCATTCAAGCAAATGAGGATGCTGCAAACATGGAGCTAAAACAGGAGGAAACAAGCACCTGTGAGTTGCTTTGCTTGGTTTGGTGGGTTGGAGGCATACTGGGGAGCATACAGGCAAGCCACCTCCTCCTGGGGAAATTGCAAAGCTCTCAAGCTCTCTGAGACCAGAGAAGCCCCCCCAGTCCCAAGAGATGAGAGGAGTGTTTGATAGAAGAGCCAACAAACAAAATTAGTCATGTGGTTTTCCTTAGTCCCCCAGTTCTTCCAGCAAAGTGGAAGTATCACTGGAAACAGTCTCCTTTCAAAATAAAAGCTTTGAATCAGAAGGATTGAATAATTTCAATCTAGTTAAAAACATTTAGATGCAATGGGTAATGACTGAATGAAAAAATATCCTGTACATACAGTCATTGGGAAAGTTCACCACAATCACAGAGACTGAGACCTTCCAAGGCTATTCCCAGAACCTGCTGTTGTGCAAACTGGAAGATGAAGTATCTTTTCCCTGTGCCAGCTGTATCATTTTCCATGGTGGTGGTGTGCAAGGAGATGGGGTTGGACACAGGAGCTAAGTAACAAGCTGTAATGCAAGAGGATGTGTCCCAACACTGCCACTCTCCCAGAACCACAAGGCTGTGGGTGGCAAAGTCCTAGGTCACCTTGGCAAGGACTACAATTCAACAAGGGTACAAATAGGGTAGAGAAAAATCGAACACTTTCTGATATCCAAAAAATGACTTCCAACCAAAGTCAGAATTATTTAGCTAGGACATGGACCCTGCAGCCACACCACTTAACCACCGGGAGCTCCTGCAGTGCAAGGTGACACGGCTTACTGCACCTACCGGCTCCCGAAAACCAAACATAGGAGACAATAGCCTGAGAAGAGAATCTGAGGCTACCCTTAATGTTTTGGGATGCTGGGGTTCACACACAGAGTTCTCAAAATATGTCAATACAGTCTTTTGATCTTCCACACAAACCAATGGGAAGGTGAGACAGGTTTCAGCCCTCATTCTGCCCTACCTCTTCTGAAAAACCTCAGTTGAGTCAGAATGAATCACTGCACTTCTGCCTGCTCATATGTTAAAAAAAAAAAGAACAGATATTCTGTTCTGTGTAGAGATTACGTATAGTTCAATATTTTCAGGTTCTGAGGAAACAGAATAAAAAACAAACTAGCAATAGAGTCTAAATGTTGGAATAAGAACAGGGCTGGAATAAGACCATAGAGGTGAAGAGCAGGTTGTACAACCCAGCAGTGCTCCTTCTGCTAATGCTGACCTGACTGGTGAGCTCCAGATCTAATTTGGAGACAGTCTGTAACTCATCATGCAGGACAGGCTAAGTATAATCCTTAAGAAGCCATCCTTCCAAAGATAATAATCTCAAATCCTTACCACACAGTAGCGGCCCTGAAGAATCCAAGGGATGTGGTCCTAACTGCCCCCTATTCCCAATAAGATAAGCAGCAGTAATTTAAAGTAGCAAGAGCATCATCTGGATTTAACTGATCAAACTGTGGCAGAAATGGACAGCATCAGCACGTGCTCTATAGACATGCAGATTTAACCGAACAGTCTGGTTTTACTACTATATTTAAGACTGGTGGTTAGCAGAAACAGAGTTAGGACCCAGAAAGCAAGTAATCAAGAAAGATTATCATTACAAACCACTGTTGTCCAGAGTAACCAGAAAATGTTACCTAAGCATCTGTGACATTTGAGGAGAAAACCACAGAGGGAGAAAACAAGGTCCTAGACACCCAAAGGTTAAGGAGAGGGTGGACAAAAACTGGGAAGACGTCTAAAGATGCTAGGCAGCGAATTTGAAGAGAACATAAACAAAATGCTACATTAACCAGGGCAGGAACTGGTACAAGACTGTAAAGCTTACTTCTAACATCTGATTTTGCTGAATAGGTAGGGAAGAACCTGTGTTACCAATTCTGGTGAGCTGATCACAACTTTTACTATGTCAGAAATACATATATATGTTAAGTCCCAGCTGCTAGACTCAGAGATACTCTCGTGATATAGCAAAACTCTAGAAAACAGGGTGAAGCAAGAACAATCTAAAAGACCAGACATAAAAGTAAAAATTTCCAAACGCATCATTAAAAAAGAAGAAAATATGTATGTAATTTTTTTAAGGAAATTTTATTGCTTTGGGGTCTACAAAATGGTACTTAAATATGATTTTGCCCATAGATTTCTGTTCACACCCCACAGAAAACTTTAACCACAGACTTTGTTCCTAATTGTTGAAGGAGGCAGAAAGCTTCTAATATACTTCTCTTAGGCTTGGGTCAGAGCAGCTTTAACACTCCAGAGGAAGACTGTGGACAGAGACTTGCACAGAGAAAACTTCTTGGACAAAAAGAGAGCATATAAGAATGAGGATCCTAACAGCAATATAGTTTCTCATGGGAAACTTGAAAGGGGAGAGGCAGATGAGTGGAGGTGGACAGAGGGTGGACAAGTTAACAGGAACCAGCTTACAGTTTGTCTGGAAGCAGAGAATGAAACAATCAGAAAAACAAACAAGCAGCACAAGATCCCAAAACAATGCATTAAACCCATCAGAGAAGTCTAGCCAACAATGTAAAATCAAACCCACAAGGGTGGAAAGGATGAAGACGGAGCTATGTTCCTTCATGGAGATGGGGGTGTTTCTGCACGAGGGGACAGCATCTTTGGACATCTACTTTGAACAGGAGGAGACCTATCAAGGAGGTGGCTTGGACACACTCTTGAGAGCCTGTAGCACTGATCTGATCTTCTCTATTCTCGTATGACTTGCAGAGTTAGCAGAGGAGGAATTGCACCCACACTACCAGGAGGGGGATAGCACTGAGGGAGCGACAAATGGAAATAGAGTTTGGCCTTGTTTGAGGACAGCACTCAGCACTGCGTGGGTTAAGCCCCGCACAGCCTATACAAGGAAACAGTTCTGCTTATGCCCCAGACAACTGAAGACTTGCTCGTACTGTCCTGGAGGGGTGGATCATGCAGAGAGAAACTCTGGCAGGCAAAGCGAGGAAGGAGTGTTACGTCCAGAATTCACAACACAAACAGGCAGGGTTCAGGGAGATAAGAGATGGCATGGCCTTGCAGGCTGTCTAGCAAGAGTCCATCTAGCATAACTTCTCCTGTGCACCCTGAATACCCTAAGTGAGTTTGCATAGTTTTTTACGTTTAAGGCTTTTGTTTCCCTAACAGCTGCCTGCTGCATTTGTGTTTTACCTGCTCAGGTTGTAAGTGCTTGGTACGGTGCTCCTTGCTATGCAGCTCCTGCATCTAAAGCATAGGCCTGTTGCTGTGACCCAGCACTCTTGGCTTCAGGGGGGAACAGGCAGCTTCCACAAGAGCCGAGAAGGAATCTGTGACACAAAAACACTACGGTCTCCTCAAAACATGAAGTGAGGGAGTGGAGCTAGGCCAAGGGCTGAAGAGAACGTAGCCCACACTGAGCTTGTCCACTAGGGAACCTATTTCCCACAAGGCAGAGGGAAGGGCGACACAGACTTACAAACCCGTGACTATGACAGTGGCTGAACTGGAGCTCGGCTTTGCTGGAAAGGCTTCCGAGAAGCAGCCCTGGAAACTGTTAACCCCAGAGAAAACAAGACATGAGGCGTGCCTTCAGCCATTCTTCCCAGATGCTGTGCCTGGCTCAGGGACAAATGGCCTGGGCAAGTAGAACTAGACAGAAAAAAAACAAGCAAAAACTGTCTGCTGAGCTTCCCAGCAAGGTCACCATCTGTAATTCCTCACAACATTAGCTCAGATCTTGGGAAGGCAAAACCCTGGATGCTTCCAGACACCTAGAAAGAGCAGAGGAACACGTTCCCTCCATGCTGTGCATGGATAGCTGTAGGGTAGCAGAAGCAAACAAGCCCAACTTCAGTGTTTGGCAGAAATGTCACATTAGAACATGACCAATTTTGACTTATTGAGTTAAAGGACAAGGTCATGACTGATCTCGTGTTTCTCAGCAGCTGAGAAAGTCAACTCACATCCTCTCACATATCAGCAGAACAGAGTGATATTCCCAACACAAACATGCCTCAGTACCGAAATATCCCCAGGCTGCCGTTGGTGTAGATTAAGTGAGCCTGAAATGGTTCTTACTTGGCTTTCTGAAATATTAATGCCTGTTAGTATATCATTATTCATCTAAGAAACAAACCCTCAAGGTCTGCTAATATCCTATTAAGGAGCACTTGTCTTTTCCATTAAGACTTAGGGTCTTTGGTGTTTCTTTTGGCTTTCTTTGTAAAGCTTCAGAATATATGTATACAAAAATCTGACTAGTACATTCAGCTTCTGTGAAACAATCTCTGCTACATCTCTATATCTCTGTTTTAACTTGCAGAAGCATCCAAGAGCTGTGTGCCTGCTCTCAGTGAAGAAAATACACCCCAGTCACACTCATTTCCGTGCAACCGTGACATATCTGCTGCATGCTTGTTCCCAAAGACATGGCACACTTGAAAAATTGTTCCTCAATACCTGCTTTATATTGAGTAGCTTTATATTTATATTTCCAAATAAACGGTTTAATTCATACAGGACCTTGGTAGCTGTTGAAATAATTAGATATTGACCATGGCTTTCATCTGAATTCCTCTTGGTCTTAAAGTAAGACCCTGTTGAATGAGATTAGCAACCTATAAAAATGCATGCACGGTAAAACTGCCCTCTAGTGGGAAAGCACCAATCACATCTACAGCCGCGTAGAGAGGAGGGTTTGAGGACCCATAGTACATCACTGAGCCTCAAGGGCTGAATCAGACAGCAATCGCATCCTTTTAGACCGTCCCTGCATGTGTCTTGGCTGAGGTTGCAGCCGGGCAGCCTCTGGGGGGCTGCCTGCCACATTCCCAGCACAGCCACACGAATGTGACCAGAGGTAATGCTGTTTTGGCTTTTTCAGCCAGACCCTTCCCATACTGCCATTCACTAGGACCTGCAGAAGACATCCTCTGTCAGCTGGCACCACCTATGAGTTGGGGGGAAAAAAGACTTACTGGGAGAAAACTGAACAAAGACAGATCAATATCAACTGGCAGACAACTTGGCATTATTCAAAAGCCTTGCATTCACACGATGCTGGTGTTTGGCCAGCACCAGGGCTGAATGCACATCAACAGTGAAAGCTAAAGCCCTAGAGACTGAGAACTCTTTCCAGGGCCCCATCTAGAGAGATGTCATCACGCTGTACCAAAGAATGCACAAGCTCCACTCTTCTACCACATGTACTAGACAGTCCAGAACCTTACAGATGTTCGCAGTATTATCCCTTTTTGCAGCACAGTGGGCTAGGACTTGATCTAAGGATGGAGACATGTGTCCAGCAACAGCCCAACGCAGGCTTTACAGAGCAGCATCTCGTCTACTAGAGGAATGATGTGACAGCTAGGCTTCAGGAGTTCTATATAAAGGTGAAAACAAGGCTCCTTATCTAAAGAAAATGAAGTCCAGATAACCGTACATTTTGACAGTGAAAACTTATCTCAGAGAGACTGAAAACATAAAGAAATTATAGCACAGGAACTGTTTGTGCAATCATTACTGTGTCAGTCCCCTGCTTCCAAATGTACCTCAACCGTCTTTACTTTTCAAAGCAGAAATTGAGTTTTGGGGTGATCACACTGTGTTTCCAAGGATATAATCTCTTTCTGCTCAGAAATGCTGCCTGGCAGGCCAGATTCATGACATTTGCCCAAATCAGCTTCCCCCCACTTCCTGAAGGAACACACCCAGGCATTCCTACACTCCCCTACTGTATCCAGCTCATGCCTCCTACTTCTGCCTCAGACATGTGAGCCTGACATAGAGAAACATAGTAGTGCTGCGTAGTCCATGGAGGAGATACATTCAGTTTGTACTTGGCTTTTCATTAACAAAACTTCACACTCATGGCATTTGCCATGGTTTTCTCCTCTGGGAAACTCAGTCATTTTGTCTACTCTGCTCTCACTGCTGTGACATTCTCAGGCTCCCCAGCTATGGTCTGGGCCAAATGATTCCAGAGATTAACCAGCTGGTCCCTCTCCAACAGTCTCATCAGACTTTTCCATAGCCACAGACAAAGCTGCCATAGAACTGCAAGCCCTTGTTTTCACTAGTCATACCATCTCCTCCTTGCAGGACTCACTGTCTGTCTCCTTCAAAACAGTTATTTTTAGCACCAATTACTCAGTGTAGTCAGACCTGAAAATATTACTGAAATAAGGAAAGCAGTAATAGCTCACTCTGCCCTTTCTATCCTCTTTTGCTCTCTCTACCACAGGAGACAGTTCTCCTCTTGCACCCTCTATGCCACACATTTAAAGATTCAACAGATGGCTTCCTCAAAGTGCTGCCTATTCCCAGGGAGAAAGGATCAGTCACTGCACCCTTACAGATGGTAAGCAGCAAGCTGTACTGTGCTCTCTTGGCCATGTTTCACAGCTGCACCTTGCAAACACTAGTACCTCCATATCCACTCTCTGTGCTTGCAGCACAACCACACTGACATACGAGCCTGTGGCAGGGGCCTCATGTAGAAAGATGGGGTACTTTCAGCCCTTGCAGCCAGGTATGTCAAACATGCTTTACACAAGGTCGTTCACAACCCTTCAGCAACCTCTGCTGTCCAACACCATTCAATAAACCCTATTCCAACAAGACCACATCCAGTCAACAGAGATGAAAAACATTAAACAGGTGCAGAGTCTAAAATTGGGTTTCCCTGGGAAAATGTGAGATTATAGCATCATTTCACCTGCACACCACACCTCTCCCCCTCCACAGGGATGCATGCAGAAATGAGAATGTATTCTTGGGATCCTGAGTCAGCCTCAAAACTATTCCTGCTGTCATTAACCTCTGTATTTAAACTCTGATCTCACATTTAAATTAACCACTACAATACCACACCAGTCCCTCCGGTGCCATCTGCCCATAAAGCAAAGCGAGCAGCAAAGCTCAGACCACCACAGCCCTGTACGCCCTCATCCTTCAGGCATCCCCAGGGAAGCTCTGTCCCTGACCCAGGACACCAACATGACAGTATTTGCCAATCCCTCACTACAGACGATGATCCCATCTTTGGCTCTACTTATTATTTCTACACTACAGGATCGGAGAGCTCTGGCCAAGACACCACACAGACTCATGGGCCATCTGACAGAATTTGAGTCCTGAGCGGGACCATCTCCTAATCATGGTTTGTTCACACAGCATTAGCCCAGGCAGATAAAGAGCCACCATGACTCTTTCCCATAAAAAAGCCATGGTTCTATCATCCTGAATAGCATTCTGCCCTTCCTGCAAGAAGCTGGGACGAGCACATATGATTGTGCTAAAATGCTTGCAGATAAGGCTCCCATCTTCAGCTAAAATAGCCACTGAATAGAAGTGCCTACAGAAAGACTGGTTTCATACTGACTGAACCTAGCAATTCTGCAGGCTAATTCAAGGAACCTCCCCATCCACCCCACCCTGCTTTTTATTTTCTTCTCCAAATTAATATATATTTGCTGTCTTCTACTTTTAGAAACATATCTGCAGGTTGTGCTAATAGTTCCTTATTCATGAAGATGGTAGGACACAGGATGTCAACACGAACTGTAGAACATAAAAAGGTTAACACTCTGTCTCGGACAATTTTTCAGGTTTTGACTCCAAAGCTTCAGCTCAATCATATCAGTAGACCACTATATTAACAAACATGTACAAAGTGGCTCTTAGGTTTACTTTTCCAAGATGTATCATTCTGCAAGGCGCATTCTGTGGTTTCCTTTGATCCTCATGACATAAGAGCCCTTTGGCGGCAATCTAGCACTGGCCACCAAGTAAATTCAAACCTGGATATGGCCAAACCACACATGACAATTCAAGCATTCAGATCAAAAAGCTTTTTGCCTCAGGCCATTGACTACAGCTGTTAGGTGTTAGAAATGGCCAGTCTCATAGGGTGATAATCTAAGGTTAACAGCCCTTTCCTATTTGAGCATTCATTTTTCCAACGGGTGTAAAGCAACTGTTCTTCAGGGACACCAGAGGAGAGCCCTAAGGTCTATGCAAGTACTTCCCTGTTTACCTTGTGCTCTTAAGAGTAGCTTTTGTCCTCCCATATTCAGGGCTATTAGCTTGCACCCAAAGATAGTATGCACAAGTTCCACAGAGAAAAAGGGCTTACATAAAGGAGGATGCGTAAACTAAAGCCTCCACTTTTTCCTCAGCTCAGACTTTAGACTTCTACCACCAACTTCAAAATTATATTGACAGCTAGGAAGGAAAAGCTGAAGCTAAAACCTTGCCCAGACTTTGTCTCCGCATTTGTGTTTTTAGAATAAGGTTTGGATTAAGATATTTCTGTTTCTACTCCTACATACATTCAGAATTTTGTTGCAGAAACATTTGCCTAATCCACAGAGGAGCACTATACCTTGAAACATGAGGATTTCAGAAGAAAGAGGGTGTCCTTTCTCCAACAGTGAGGACAGACTGACCTGACATACTATTTCTTATTAGAAAGTTTTTCTTTGCCAAGGTGATAGCTGTTTGTCTCAAACCATGAGCTAGAAGCATTCAATCCAATTAACACAACTCAACCGAAATGCATCCTTAGTTACTAAATAAACTGGACTAAACCTATTTACTGCATTGGCTTGAAGTGTTAGAAACAGTTCTTCACTCAGCAGATACCCTGGATGAGCTCCCATGCACCCCTCTAGCCCCAGTGTCCCCCTCCAACAGGTCTGCACAGGAGACAGAGGGGAGAGCAAGCACCAAGTGCCCACGAGGATTCACCAAAACCCTTCTGGACCCAACAGCAGCAGCCATGTCTCCCCTTTCCCCAAAGGCAGCATTTTCCAAGGGGTCTAGGGCAACGTAAACACCCAGGAGATGTAACCTAATGAGTGGTGGACTAAAAGAAAAGAGAAAGCACAGACTTCATTGCGACTCCGGTGCCAGCTCAGCTCTAAGCCATTTTGAAACTGCCCTATACCACAGTGGGAAACTCCTCAGGGCTGGCAGGGCAGCCGTGTCTAACTATTTGAGCAAGGCACTGTATTCTTTAGATATTAGTGTTCACTGGTTTGGAGATCACCACTGCACATCAAACTTTCCTTTATCGCTTAGCTTTCTCCCTGTGACATTTACATCTGGCAGAGCATAAATACCATGATAGGAAAGATTGTGTGTGAGGGACAGCCAGTAACAGAGACACTCGGATACACAAAAACAAACATTGCCATCTCTCTGGAAGCCCTACCTGAAAGGAGGGCAGGGAATACTGGAGGAGGGGCTGCCATGGGAACTGAAAATCCCATCAGGTGTTTGGTCGAGGTGGGAGACAGCACATACTGAAAACACACTGATAGGAAGAAGCCTGCTTTAAAAGGGAGAGTCCTTTGTCTTCCCTGGTATTTTAATGCCACTGTGGCTGCTGAGCAGAAAGGAGGACTTTACAAACCAACAAAATGTTGTTATAAACTCACTTTTATTCAGAACCTAATGAGTTGCAAGTCAGCCTCCCATTGCTGCTTTACCTGTTGCCACCTTTCAACATCCAGACCTAAGCAATGAGCTCCCTTCCCCAGCTCTCTGCCTACCTTGCCCTTGTAGCAGAGAAAGATGACAAATGAGGGCATCTCTTTCATCTTCCCTTTTAGCAAAAGGGCAGAAGCAATAAGTGCTGCCACCCGCAGTAAGGCACAGATTAGTCACTGATTCCATGTCACCAATGTCAATCAAGTTGATAGGAAGAGATAGCAGCAGGTCAAGCAGCAAGGTATCAGCACAAAACCAGCAAGCAACAAAGATACCAGTGCTTGGCCCAAAGATATTGCCACACAAATGACAGGAAATGCATCCACTGACCAAGCAAAGAGTGGGATAAGTAGGAGGATGCAACAACTCCGAGTCAGAAAAAGCAGAAATCAGGCTAACTATGTAGCTCAAAGAACTGCTGTGCAGGAGTAATTTGTGTCAAGCAAAAGGGAGGTTTTAGAGAGGGTATGTAAATTCTAAAACTGCAGGAATAAGGGAAGGGAAGAGACAGTATCATTTTGCTTTGCACATTAAGGGAGCGTTGCCTCTTGAAGAAGTCTGAAGGGCAACAAAACGAACATAATTTTTTTCATGGTCTTGAGGTTGATTTCAAGAATAAGTATTTGCTCATTTAGAGTAGTTCTGCAGACCTCAGGCAGTATTGCAGTCTGACTAAGGGATGTGCAACTCTCAGGTGGATAGTTTCGTTAGTTCGCAGAATTAGGACAGCTCCTTGGTGGGAGAAAAGAGGTTCGGTAACGGGAGTTTCCAAAGTTAGGGGGATTTTTTTTTTTTCTTTCTTCTTACTGAGAATCCATATAAGGAGGAAGAGCTGTGGTAAGGATGGGAGTACTGCCTCTCCTAAAACATACTGACCATGTGTGACAGCATGCAATTAATGCACGAACTTGTCCTTGGGCCACAATCCCTTCAGAGGCATACCTGCTGTGACCTCAGACATAACCATGGCCACAGACACTTCAAGATATACCTGCTCTGGCATGGACTTATTCATGGCCACAGATGCTTCAGAGTGTCCTGCTCCCACATGGACACATCCACAAGTCACAATTGCTTTGACTTGAGTTCACACTGGAGTTCCAGCCTGTCCAGTACAGCAGCATGGAAACAGTAGTGATGCCCTGGCCGTCTGCCAGCCCAGGCACGTCACCACTGCTGGTGGTTATCAAAACGTTCCTGGGCACAGCACAGGAAGATGATAAGCAGTACAGCAAGCAGCAAAAGTGAAAAGCAGCCACTAACAAGCACTAGGCTCTAATATACAGTAAAGCAAGCACACAAACCTGCCTTTTAATAACCCAACCGCAACAACAGCTATAAATTCAATCTAGTATATTCAAATCAAATCTATCATTATCTCAAACCCTTTGAGTCCCATGTTGAGTGCCAAAAAAGGCCTGTCATGGTTTAACACCAGCCAGCGACTAAGCACCACACAGCCACTCACTCACTCACTCCACAGTGGGATGGGGTGGGGGAGAGAATTGGAAGAGTGACAGTGAAAACAAAGCCATGCATGCAAGCAAAGCAAAACAAGGAATTCATTCATCACTTTCCATCTGCAGGCAGGTTGTTCAGTCATCTCCAGGAAAGAAGGGATCCATCACACATAATGGTTACTTGGGAAGACAAAGACCATAATGCCAAGTGTCCCCCTTCCTTCTTCCTCCAGATTATATACTCAGCATGATGTCCCATGGTATGGAATAGCCCTTTGGCTAGTTTGGGTCAGCTGTCCTGGCCGTGTCCCCTTCCACCCTCCCAGTTTCTTGTGCCCCACCATCCCTCTGGCTGGCAGGGCCTGAGAAACTGAAAAGTCCCTGACCTAGTAGAAACGTTACGAAGGAACTACTGAAAACATCAGTATGCTACCAACATTGCTCTCAAACCAAACCCAAAACACAGCACTGCACCAGCTACTGAGAAGAAAATTAACTCTATCCCAGCTGAAACCAGGACAAGACATCACAGTGTAACTGATTTCCTAAAGGTCCACCATTCAGCACCCTTTGGAAACAAGCTCCGTTTCAAGTGTGTCACTTGAGCACCCATCATTGCATATGTCTAAAAAGTCCTCCTTCTATCTATGTCAGAAAGATTAGGTAATAGCACAGACCCAGGGAAAACCAACCATGAGCAGCACAGCCCTAAACACTCACTGAATTCAAAGGGAACTTTTGCACATTTGCAGTTAAGCACAGACTTACATGTTTTGCTGAACTGGTACATTATGGCCAGTTCATATACATTATGGCCATATTACAATAAGGAATATGCCAAAAAATGATCATTATGTGTTAGTCTTTTATTCTGCTTAACACAACTGGAGAATTTTACCCAGTGTTTCCTGTATTACATCTTCCCCATGGGAATTCCTCCTCCTATTTGCTACTGATTGCCATCTGAATGTTAGTGCTACTGAGTGATACCAGCATTAAGAAGAGAAAATCTCTATCTCTATGTTCTTTTCATCCCCCTGCAGGACAAAAAGTACAGAGAAGAAATGAAATTCTATTGCTTAACAGTGAAAATACTTAAATGAAGATTCGCCATGCACTCCAAAGTTCCTGGTAACATCAGCAGGACTGCGTTAAGGCAGTAACAAGAACATCAGGCAGGTGCAGCCATGCACTCCAAAGTTCCTGGTAACATCAGCAGGACTGCGTTAAGGCAGTAACAAGAACATCAGGCAGGTGCAGTGTCACAAGAAGGAATTAGGAACATGCTCTTCCCTTTCCACAATTCATGGATTAGACACATGCACATCACACACACCTGCAGTATCCTCAACATGTTCAGGCTGGAGCTCTCCCCTTTCCCAACCTGATGGCAGGAAAAGGAATGGCTCAGCATCGCCTGCATGAGCAATCACGGAGGAGTCAAAAAATAGCCATTGTACCTCTTTCAGAGATGTGCACACATGCCCCATGCCTCAATGAACTCTGAGCATCCCCTGAAGAGGAAAATGCTACACATTCCAAAGCAAAGGTGCAGCATAACCTGTTTGCCAGGCAAACTTGAAAGTATCAGAAGAAACCATAGCCCCTCAGTGTTGTCCCTCTGATCCAATTCCAGAGTAACTTCCTCTTGCCCTAGGTTCATCACCACCAAAGATTCCTCTGCTTCTGGGAAGGGGCACAGTGCCATCAGTGACTACACTGTAAAGGTTAAGCATATGGCAAAATACTCATATTCATCTTACTGAGCTGCTTCCATGTTACCAACTGATTACTACCTATTGGTAGTTACCAGCAATGGAGAACTTAACAGAAAGATGTACTGCTCAGAGACCAAACTATCTTTCTAAAAATGCAGTGGATTTGAATTGCTCTCTCCCTGTCTTTTCTCCTACTACATTTTCTTTCTAGTCATTACCACCCCCTTTCCTGTTCCCTCTCTTTACAAACCATAGCCAAATTCTGACATTTGGACAGCACAGGTTTTGTAGCTCCCTTAATAAGATGGGACATGTAGCCTAAAACAAGTAAAGCAGTATTAAGCAGCAGTTTTCAGATCTGCACTGGGATCTGTGTTTTCCCCTCTGTGTTGGTCCTCCTTACTGCTCCCTTGTTTCACCTCACAAGTAACAGGCATGTCTATTTCTATAGTCCCTTCTCTGGCTCACCTCAACCACTCATACCCTAATCTCCTGGCTCTTGGAGGTGTGTCTTCCCTGCCTCTTCCCTACATCTTAACTGGAGAAAAAGAAAAGAAAAAAAAAGGAAGGGGGGTGCAAGCTGCAAATGAAAAAAATATTTTATATCACATGCCAGCTAAGCCACTCCTGCCTCTCTAGCCCCAGCATTTATGAGGTTCTCCCTGTTTTTTCCCTTGCAAACGCCCTGCTTCTACAACTCTGGTGCTTTTCTTACCCATCACCTCCTTCCAAGGCAAGCCTGGCCTTCCTCAGTTTAGGAAGTGCCAGGCTACACACCAAGATTAGGGATAACCTGCAACATTTCTACACAAAACCAACCCAAGCACATGGGAATGACAGGCTGGATCCCCAGCTAGTTTACATCAAACAGATACCACTAAATGGTATGAAACTTTGTTAATCTGTGCCAATGAAGTCTGCCTCACAATAAATCCAGCTGACAAGAAAAGCATAATGTTAAACATGAATGTACCACAGTCTTATCTGGGTCACAGGAAGCAGAGAACACACAGCAGTGTATACCATGAGAAATGCGTGCAGGGAAGGAAGGTCAAATTTCCTGATTCATGCTTTGCAAAAATGTCAACAGACGGTTGTCCCCAAGTGTCAACACTGCCACAGCTATCACTTTCTTTTTGGGTGTTTTCCTTACTTGCTTCAAGATGCTTGAAAGAACTGCTTAAAAGCTGCTGTTACTGCATCACCAGTGCAATCTGGGGAAGTTTCCTGTTACACGCTGGAGACAGGCATCCATGGCAGCCAAGATTGTACCAGCTTACATATGGCAAGTCCCAGGGAAGTTCCCTGTGACTGCACAGGCCATTCAGTAGGAAGCCCATAGTGAGCTGTTGAACATGTTAGTTACAAGGTTACCTTGCAAACACAAAATCTTACAAATCCTGCTTTTCAGACATCAGCTCCCCAGGGCACCCTTCTCAACCTGCCTTACAGACATCAAACAGCTCCCTGATCCAAAGTTTTTTTTTCTGCCTGACCAGGGTAGAAAGTGAGGCCTGGGAACACAGAGCAGCTCACAGCAGAACTGGTAACAGAGAGGAGGCAGCCTTATTAGCCTCGACCTGCATTGACTTCGTAGCACTCTTAAGTGATTCCTATGTTCCTGAAAATTTTATTTTAACTGGCAAGAGTCTGGCAAGGTAGGCTGATAACTATTTTGGACTTTAACCCATGACAAGACTACAGGAAAAATCATGCAAGAGTGCCACCACCAAACAGCCAGGTAAATTCTGATCCGTGCCCTGTTACAGGGACCTAACCTGGACAGCATCCCAGCAGGTCCAGAACAATCCATATTGCATGGGTGTAAGTGGCAATAACAGATACAAGGGGCCAGAGAAGCAGGGTCCTGAGCAGGAGAGAGAGAGGTGAGTGGAAATCCAGGCAGTCGAGTTATCCATCTGGTAGCAAGGGTCTGCACATCTGTGGTTAATTCAGCAAACTGCTGAATCTTCCTAGTTCTTGGAGCTCTTTCATTCCATGTCAGCCTCTTCACAAAATCAAGATTACACACAACAAAGCTGTCATTTCAGCTTGATTGTCTAGTAAGGATAAAAAGCCCTCTCCTTTTGAGACTTGAGCTCAACTTTCAGTTC
Organism: Falco punctatus; assembly: GCF_963210335.1. NCBI lineage: Eukaryota > Metazoa > Chordata > Aves > Falconiformes > Falconidae > Falco > Falco punctatus. Next base: position 26,764,955 of record NC_137591.1, read on the forward strand.
ATTTATTTCCACTTAGGTCACTTAAGGGCTGTGCAGATGCCTCAGGAAATCCTCATTGTGGAACAGTGAGCCAGCCACAGCCTTCAAAAGACAACACAGCACTTCCCAGAGTCCCTGATGTTGACCACAGATTTCAGATACTCAGGGGGTTTTGTTCAGTTTGAGAGTTATTTTTGCCTTATTAACTGCACTCTAAGAAGTCCAGGTAAGACAGAGCAATACCTATAAAAGCACAAAGAGCCCTCTGCAAGGGAAGATTTCTAGCTAAACAGCAGCACTTAAACATAGATTCACAAGGCAAGACAAAGTCCCACAATACTCTTTCTAAGTCCACAGCTCCTGTCCTACTGCTGGGTTCCCCGTGGACACACTGCCACTGGCACCACAGAGGATGCAGTTTTGGCAGGGTGAAAAGAATGACGTAAAATTTACTGCAGAATGAAGATCTATATCAAGGTGGCTATACCAAGGATTTAAAACTGGAACTCTGCAAGAGATCTAGATTCCTCTTTTCCAAGATGAACATTAACTTCAGGCTGAAAACAAAAAGCAATCTCCCTGCAGAAAAACTCAACAGTTTCCCTAAGGTTTCTTTCACTTTTCTCTTAGGCAATTTGTAGTAGCCAATGAAGTTAATAACCTGGGTAGATGGAGCATGTGCTTCATTCAATCCAGATTCACTTATACTTGGATACATGTACAGATCTCTTCACCTGCTGCTTCTGCTCTCACAGTGAAACAATTGCCAAAATATTTTTCCATTGCCTTTGCATCTTCCAGCCAATAATCTAAAAATACATGACAAGATTTTAACACACACGCACACACACACACAATTATCCAGTAGAACAACAGATTTTAGCACCTCAGAAAATGAGAGAGGGGAAAAAATACTTGGACCAAACCCACTAGCAAAACTACAGCATAACGGGTTATAAGCACAGTTTTGCTCATTTTAAGTCCTGCAGCCCAAGATCATCAGAACAGGCAGCACACACGGCCTAATTCACAGCTGGTGGGTTTGACTTGATATTCTCCTGTAATGCACAGGCAGGTCCCTGCAGATCCCCTAGTGCTGGATGTCTGCACTGCACACACCCGGCTTGATCCCTGCAAGGTGTGAAGCCCAGTTCCCAAAGAGTTAGAGACATTTCCCTCAGGGACCAGACATTATTTGCTACAGGCTTGGGGAGGAGTGGCTGGGGAACTTTCTGACAGAAAAGAACCTGGGGGTGCTGGTTGACAGCCAGCTAAACATGGCCCAGCAGTGGGCCTGGGTGACCAAGAAGGCCAGAAGCATCCTGGCTTGTATCCAAAACAGTGTGGTCAGCGGGACCAGGGCAGTGACAGTCCCCCTGTACTTGGCACTGGTAAAAGCTGCATCTTGAATCCTTGGTTCAGTTTTGGCCCCTTGCTACAAGAGGGGCATTGCACTACTGAAGCGTGTTCAGAGATGGGCAATGGGGCTGGGGCAGGGGCACAAGTCTGGTGGGGGGCAGCTGGGGGGGTTCAGCCTGCTGAGGACGGAGGTCAGGGGGGACCTGATCACTCCCTACAGCTGCCTGACAGGAGGCTGCAGGCAGGGAGGGTCAGTCTCTGCTCCCAGTTAACAAGCGTCAGGACAAAAGGAAACAGCCTCAAGTTACACCAGGGGAGGTTTAGATTGGATATTGGGAATTTTTTTTTCGCTGAAAGGGCAGTCAAGCACTGGGACAGGCTGCCCAGGGAGGTGGTGGAATCACCATCCCTGGAGGTGTTTAAAAAACAAATAGATGTGGTGCTTAGGGACATGATTTAGTGATGGACTTGGCAGTCCTGGATTAACAGTTGGACTTGATGATCTTAAAGGTGTTTTCCACCCTAAAGGATTCAATGATTCTATGGAATCAAAGTGGACAGGAGTTCAAGGACCAGGTACTGCAGGCTGCCATGCACAAGGCATCATGTAGTACGGGCATGCTTGCCTGTAAATAAGTGGGTGGGCCTTATACCTCCTTATACTACAACAAAATGTGAATGGGAAAAAAGTAAAACATCTCCCTGACTCCAGCACTTTGAAAACCTTGTTGCTGTTTTTTTCACTGCTGACACGGCCAGGTGTCACCAAAAGGCTGGTAAAACCAAGGTATTCTTTACATTGACAGACTTGCCATACTGGAGGGTTGATGCAGCTGCACTGATTTCCCTGATGAGTCATTGCATCCCACACCACAGCAGGAAGAATCCCTGCTATAGGAGCAGCATACGTGCCTCTCTATCACAGAGGCAGCTGAAGGGTGAGTGTTATCACTGGCTGCATAGAATGGGGATTTTACACAGCCACAAAGCAGAGAAGTTCGGTAAATGAACTATTAAATTAAAAGGAAAATCACCATGACAAAGGTCAAACATTACTACTTCACACATTTTTTTCCCCCCTCTTTTCCCACTCCCCCGTCCCATCTCCCTCCCACCCCACTTCCTTCCTCTCCTCCCCCATGTAACACCCCAGCTAACACGAATTTAGGTAATGGGCAGATTAAAAACCCTATTTGTCGCTATCTGCATTAGTAAACAGCAGTAACAGATACTGCATCAAATTTGCAACTGCTAAAACTGAATGAAGCCCTAATCCAAGGTATAAGTACGGATACACATAGATATGACTAAGGTGTTCAAGTAATACGCAAAAATATAAGGAGGTGGTGGTTCAAGTTGAGGAGTTTGCAGTTTACACAAGAGATCAGTACAGAAAAGATCTCTGACTGTGTCTGTTTCAATGCATTAGGATTGGCCAACTCGGACATGAGAAGTTCTCTCCTCACTCAGATCAAAGCAACCAAGTCAGTGGTTGCTTTGGCAACAGGTCAACAGAGGCTCCCCACCACTTGTAGCTGCCACAGCTGCTGGTGGCTCAGCCACAGCAACCTGCTCTTACAATGTACCACGTATTCACTCCTGACTATGTGTGCAGCTCCCCACTGTGATGAGCCAATAAGCTAAGAGAAAGCTAAAGACAAAACCTGACTATGGAGACAAGGGAAGTGCCTGGTGGAGTGCTATAATGTGTGTGTGTATATATCACTTTAAAATTATCTCTTTCTTATGGCCACTTTAAAGACAAGTGCTGCAGCCACTACTGAAAACTGTAGAACTTCTTCTGTTCATAGTTATGTTACTATTTCACTGGTTTTGGTAGGGTTTGCTGCGAAATCCCTGGGCTGATCTAAGGAACAAATAATACCATGGCAGAGGCAGGGAATTCTGAAATGTAAACACTGAGTACTCAGCCAGATCAGCCCCCACCAGATGTGTCTGTCCCATGTTGGGCTTGACAGACTACCCACACACCGCAGTAGGTGATCCATGAAACACCTGCATAGCCTTCAAATAGCTACAACTGTCCTATCTCCTAAACACCAATTGCTGAATCAGAAAGGAGCCTCTCAATTTCTGAGTGCCTTGCTTTCTGTGGCTTTATCTTAAAAGTCACCCATAAGTCATTTCACCAAAACACAAGACAATATATAGTCTATGGCAAATGACAGAAGAGCTACTCCATACTGAGCTTTAAACAAGAACGTGAAAATTTTCATCTTGCTTAATTTTCAGAATGACTGAAGATCCTGTTCACAACATGGCTTGCCAGCATGGCCCTTGCCAAATGCCAACCACAGCACTTGAAGGCATTGTGGTGAGGAATTCAAACAAGTAATAACAGCTCCAGTACCACACTAAATGAATAGCATCTGAAACGTACACAAAAGGACAAGAAGCCAAAACATAGTCAGAGGGAATTCACAGATTACTATATATGATGCTACTAAACCATTAAGTCTGGGAAATATGGTTGTGTGCATTATTAGATTTTTAAAAAAATTTACAGTCAGATGACTGAATTCAAAGACCTTAAATGACATTATCTCAATTTATGTTACATAACCACAGGCTGGCTAGTTCCTTTATTAAGCTTTAGTTTTACGGTTTAATCAGTGCTCTTCCTCTAGAAAATTATACACTGAAACATAGTCAGTGGGAACTCACAGGTTACCATACATAATGATACAAACCATTAAAGTTGGGAAATATGGTTGTATGTGTTATTAGATACATTTTTTAAAAAAATTACAGTCAGATAGCTGAATTCAAAGACCTTAAATGACATTCTTTCAATGTATGTTACATAACCACAGATTAATTCCTTCATTAAGCTCTAGTTTTATGGTTTAATCAATGTTCTTCCTCTAGAAAATTATATGCTTTGGTTTAAAGTTTTAAAATGACAAAGTCAGCTCATTTCCATATTATTTACCTCCATGACTAGCTGTTCTCTGATAAAACATAATGTCTCTTAGCTCCATACAAACCTTGACTAGTTTCTTCTTCAGACCAAGTATCTTTTTGTTAGATCTTTTGATCTTTAAGCTAGTAATTTTTTTTTTAAATAATTTTTAAAAAAGAATGATAAATGTTAAAAACCTGCATCTGGGAAAGGCTGGAAAAACTACAAAAAGCTCATCCCACTGAGATCACATCCTCTGGAGCTTTGCTAAATAAACACATTCTGGATATTTTCAATTTTTCTTTCTTTCCCTCCATCTGCTGTAATTCTCTAAACTAGACATCAAAACCACATAAAGACATAAAGGAGAATAATATCTGAGGTCTCCTAAAATTTTTTGCACATCACCACTTCTCATCTGTCTTTCCTTCCACTGGGGTGAATGTGGAAGCTCACTGAGCTCATAACAAAGTGAATTCTCCTTAGAGCTAGTACTCCAAGTATGTGCTGAGAGTCAGTGCCCTAAATGTGAGAGAAACCTATTTCTACGAATTAATCATAGAAGAACTTACACCAAAAGTAGGTGAGTAAAAGGAAGTTTACCAGAATATGAAAAGATAAAAAAGCGTCAAAATACTGCACTGCAGTATTTAGCAATGAGCTATAAGATGAAAAATGATTAATAGCAATATGGGAAGCCACATCCCCAAAAGAGGCATGACACATTCTAACCCCCAGCACACGACCGGGCTAGCTCTTTCTCAACTATTTGCAAAGTTTCTGATAGGCAGGCCAGAAAAAAACAAAGAATAATTTTCTGTTTGCTGACCAAGGACCAACACGAAACCAAAAAATTAAGACTTCTTTAGATGTAGAAAGAGGCTCAGTTCCGTGGGCAACATTTCTTACTTCATCCAGAGTACTTAACATATGTCTGCTTTCTTAAAACTTCCTCACCTCTGTAACCTTACCATAAGAAAACCATACTGTATATATTTAGAATACAGCATATTTAGAAGATGATACTGCCAAAACTACGCAACATCAAAAACAATTGCAACATAGATCTGCAATAATTTCCACATACAGAGTACTTTGGCTGGGTGATGGCAAGCAGCATTGCTCACAATTGACTCTAGGGAGCAACGATAGTTATCATAATTTCCAAATTTAAAAAATGCTCTTCGGTCCTGGATCAGAGGAAATTACACGGCCTTTGTGGGTGTCAGGGCTTCTGAACTTCACCCGTAAAGACTGTGGGTGGGCCTGATCTCAGTCTTAAAGCACAGCAGAGAATAGTTCCTCTGCTCCTTGCAATTATCTAGGCTAACTTGTAATTTCGAAATTCTTCACTTCAAGCACACAGAATGAGAGAAACTTTATTTTTGGAGTGACAGGACATTGCTATGCACTTCCCATGAATATACAGCCTTTGGACAGGGATTGCTGCTGTCTGAGTAAAAGACTGTAACTTCGGGGGAAGAACTGTAAAATGTATAGAAATACCAGAGCAGATTCTTCCCCTCACTGAGTTTATGTTGTATGTTGCCCTTGTGCATGGAGGATTTGCCTCCGGTGTGACAAGGCAGTGAAACTAAAGGCTATTCACAGCAGCACTAGATTTTTTGATGTGAATTCAGATGTAACTACATTTTCAGTTGAATGCCTTAGCAAATGGAGATGAGGACAGAAGCAGAGTGCCAGGAGACAGCAATGAAGGCAGTAAGAAGAGATTTGGCTGTAGCAGCTGTGAACTGTGCTCCAGGGAAGAACCAGCAATGGGCAAAATTACTTTAGGGAGGCTGATCTCACCTTAAAACTGCCCACAGCAACTGTGACTGCCTTTGGGGGAAGCACCAGGTCCTCCACAGAAGCGATCTGCAGTATTTAGACATCTAGGGACTAGTGCTCTGGACAGAGCTTACTCATGGGAGTATGAAATTGGTGGCTTGTCAGGGCTCAGGTGCCAGGTAACACAACTGCAAATTGATAGCTCACCCAAAACAGCCAGGTCACTGTTAACAAATCAAGGCATCTTCTATCTATCCCTGTCACAAGGGGACCAAGATGTGTGGAACACCACATGTGGAGGCATGTGAACACCTCCCCTCTCCTGCAAGGGTTTGCTGAAGGTTTTGGTACAAACTTTTCTTCGACAATTGTGATTTTTTTTTTGCATGTTGTACCAAAGAACTGAGCTAATCTACCGTAGGCATCATGGGAAAGCTGGACAAAGTGGCAGCCCCAGAATTATCCAGCCTCAGTAGGGAAATGAGATTGCTTGACATTGCTAAATTGGAAAGTGACAGCTTCCACAAAGAATACTCCTGTCATCATCACTTTAGTAAGTGGCAGCATTTTTCAGAGATTCAGGCAGCACAGGCTGAGCACTGGTCCAAGATATGTTCATCTTGGATGCTCCCCATCTCTCACTTGGGGGAATCCTGTACTGCTGGGTAGAGAGAAGCACAGAGGTGATGTGAAAATCTGAAAGTAGGAGTGGGAAGGTTGTTGGACACTGTGTCCAATGAAGCCAGCTCCTAAAACCATTTTTTTCTTTTGGGTTCAGACCAGGAAAAGCCTCATTCCAGAAACATGGTGTTTATTTAGAATATCCACTGCTTTTCTAATAAACTGGATAAAAAAGCACAAAGCAGAGGAAACTGTTCTTGCAAGAAGAACATGTATCTCACCTTACAAGCTTATCTTTTTATTAAGATAAGAGACTATGGGAAAAGTTGTTAGTTCCCTTTAAAAGAGTACAAAGAAGAAAAGTCATTATTAATGATACAAGGTTCTGGAAACATCTGAAATAAGTTTGTGTCTACAACTTCAGTCTGGTTTCCTTTTGCACACTCATGATATCCTTCAATTACCGCTAAAAATAGGGTTTTCCCTTAAGCTTCATCATGTCATCATACACAAGTCATCCAAATGATTATTTGCCAAGTGTTAGTTCACATTTGTTTCCTCCCTATTGTTTAACATACAGCCCTGGTCTTATCAATGCACTTTATTTAAATCTTCCACCAAAAAGGGGTAATTACTCTGCAGAGAATTTTCTATAATTGTCACTATACAACAGCAGAGAACTTTATAAATCATTACAATCCTGTGACATGCAGACAAGCATAATACCAGGGAAATAACAAGACAGGGTGGAAGTAGACAGACCAGATGACACACCATTGATGCAGGTGGTTTGTCCAAAAAAAGCCAGAATACACTTTCCTGGGAACAGGTCTGATGAGCAGCACCAACAGGCACAAGAATTAGGCTGCAGGCAGCTCCCTCCCAAGAGTCCTCAGTGGAATGCGTGGACCACACCAAACAGACTGAGCTGGTCTCAAGGTAGCACAATCCCAAACAATCCTGTTACAGTGCAAGAGTTCAGGACCCCTCTGGTTGTGATCCCCTCCCACAGCTCTCCTTCTAGCCTTTGGACAGCTCTGCTTTGCACTTGATATCCACAAAATTCTGCTAGACCTGGACACCACTAGGTTGTTGGGTCCCAGTTTCCTCTGAAAGTTCTGCTGCAGGACAACTTACAGTATTAAATTTCAGCTCAGATAGTTTAGGTGGACGAAGTTTTAAAAACCAGAAAATAGGGTTTTCCAGCTGAGGCCTCAGCTGTTTTTATTAATAAGAAAAGAAACCAACTGTACCTCTACCACTTTTCAAGAAGTCAAACCATTGGGGGGGAAAAATATTCCTATTGGGTGAACTAGATGATCTTTAAGGTCCCGTCCCATCCAAACCATTCTATGATTCTATATTTACAAAGAATAAGAGGCCCAACAAGTTACAGTGGACACCCCTTAAACTTGGAGCAGTTCTTCTGCATAGTAGATAACCTTCTCCCTCATGCTGCCTTCAAAGAACCCAGCAAAGATGTATAGTTTAACCCTAGCTTGATATTTGATTCAGAATTTGCTGAGAATTTCTAAGATCCAATAATCTGCTGTCATAGAGAAAAGGTAATTTCTTCTTGTCCTCTAATTTGTAGCAACATTGTTTTCTCAGAAGCCATAGGATACTCAACTAACCAGGATGAACCCAGTATGGAAAGCAGATGTTAGAGATAATCATACTATTTATTCCCCATTGCTACTAACTTTAAAATACATTCCAAAGTCCTGATTACATCTTATAGTCTCCTTTGCCTTCAGACTGATGCACAGGCATCAGAGCATACACAAAAAAGAAATCAAGTTGTTCTGCTCACTCCAGTTAAGAAAATAGGAATGATAGCACTTTGCCCCAGTAGTCTGTATCTGAGCAAGCAGAGGACTTTGTTGCCCAGACAAGAGGATAGGTACAAAACTGCTACTACTGACTTAACACCTTTTCGGATCTGAGAGCACCAGCTGCCCGGTGACTAAGGGATTGACCATTGATAGGGTCTTGAGGGTCTACTTAGCTACTCCTTCACTGAACGTAAGCATCACCCAGGGTAGATTTCTTAGAATAAAGGCTGTTCTGTGATTTTAATTATCATCCCAAAGGCAGAAAATGTATGTCACTGATGACAAAAAAGTTAAACCACATTTATGCTGATTGAAAGCCACTGAAGCAAATGGAACTTTATAAAAAATAAATCTGACTCCAAACCGTAGTTTATGTGCAAAAAAACCCCATCTTCTCATAGCAAACCAAGCTTCAGATCTGCAGAGAAGTCCTTTAATGATTTTGGCATGCTGAGTTCAGCCAGAATGTTTAGAGACAGAAATGGGTTTTGATCAAAAAGCTTGCTGAGAAGCCAATGAGCAGCAGTAAAAGTTACAAAACTCTAGTTGCAATCCTGTTGGACTCTGTTTTCCTGACTTGATTCCATTTGAGTGGAAAACTGTCTTATTAGCACTGTTACAGCTATGAACCTGCAAGGACAACTCTGCTGTCCCTGTGCCCTGAACTCCTGCCCACTCTGACTATTGCCCAGAGAGTAAGCACTGGGAGGCAGGATGACTTGGGAAGCACCAAGCTGAGAGAACACTATGCAACTTTTCAACTTCCTTTCAGGATATGTTGTGTCCCTTTATCCTGTTGCTAAAGTATTCATCACCTTAGCTTAGTTTTCAAATGCCTGTATCCTAACAGCCCATGGTGTCACGATCCAACAACATTATTGCACATTTTCAATGTCCACATGTAGTTCTTTTACAATGAAGGTATTGACAGAACGGCACCCTGTGCAGCTGAGTAAATTTGCACTTACGCTGCAGAGGACACAAGCAAATACATCCAGCAAAATTTTTGATCTATGTCACTCGCTTCATAGCCCAGTTGCATTCTGCACACCTGCAGCACCGGGGCTGTATTTGTGGGAAATGCCTGTGCTAGAATGAAGTGGGGTGGCTGTCTTGCTTTAACCCTGCCAGGGCTCCCTCACCCTCCAGGCGAAGTGCACAAGGGGAAATTCCAGTCTGCAGGTCCCATGGTGAGCTCAGACAAATACATGTAGTGAAGTCCCAGCCATGGTCCTTGACCCTAGAAACCCAAGTGGCCCTCTGCATATTACTCAGCAGCATATTACTCTGACGTTGTTTTCAGGTGCAGTTGATACAACCATGGAAATAATGCTGAGGTACACCACAGGGAGAGGGCATTTCCCTCTATCCCCATCTTCCCTCTCCCATACAACAACCTGACAAATGTTGGGTGTGTGAGCAGTGGGACAAGGTCTCTGACATGGCCTGAGGATGTCAGCGCTCCTCTGAAGAGGACAGAGTTACTTCCCAAAATGTCATTCCTTTCTTGCTACTGCCATGATATTGCTCAGTCCATGGTTTCCTAGAAGGCACATACTTGCTGCTGTTCAGGATGAGATTAAGCAAGGTGTAAATTCTAAATGTTTCAACAATCTCACTCACATTGATTATCATCTAATGTAATACAAAACTGAACTTGTCTTGAACTGCTCAGCCAATGAATACCAGAGTGTTTTGAAGAGAAGAAAGACAGCACTCTAAAAAAAAATGCTGCTTTTTCAGCTGCTCAGATGAGTTATCCTGTATAGTTATCAGAGGACCTGCAAAACCTAAGACAATTTCCTGCAAGCTCAGAATTAGTTATAGAGGTCCTGAGCCCATTTATATTGGCGCAAGGGCAGGGACAGCAACATCAGGGCAGGATCCAGAGCCACTATAGAGAGTACTTTGCTGCATGCTCAGCTGCATTCTTTTGCGAGAATTTGTGGAGATAGCATGGTAAGATTCATACTTTCTTAAATTATTCACTGGCAACAAAGGTCTACTGTATCAGTACAAGAAGTTGGACTGGCACAGAAAGAAGTAGAAAATGCATATAGTTCTCAGGTGTTACTGCAGCAGGGAAAGGGGTCTGCCATAAGCTGGACCTCTAGCTCCATGAATTCCTGGCTTGCAACAGGATCTAAATTATGAGTCACTAGAAAAATAAATAATTACCTTATCTTATCAATATGTTCCTAAGGACTGGTAGACACACCGCCTTCCTGCTCAGATAGGGTGACTCTGTAAAACTCTAGCTCTAACCACCCCAAGGCAACCTTCTAAAATTAGCCTGAGTGATGAGCTGTTCTGTCAATGCACCTGCAGACAGGGTGCCCTGGTCCTCCTGTTCATGCTATGAGTCTTCCCAAGCAGCAGATTCCTCCTTCCACCTGAAGGAGGCAAAGGTTTTGTGTTTCCCTACCATCTGTTAACCAGAGTGAGTGTGGACCATCCAGATGATGTAGAGATGGTTCATACAGAGGCTTTCAGCTACTCCAGTGGTTCTGCCAGGATCCAAGGGAAAGGGCAATAGTATTCTATGCAAACATCTCCCTCACAGGCTTTGTCTCCCATCTAATCTTGGTAATGCAGGCTTAAGCCTGGAAAATGTTCCCTTGGGGAACATTTTTCCCCCAAGAAAAATGTAAAATGCTCAATTTTCCCTAGGAAAATTCAGAAATTCTTGCCTCTTTTTTTTTCTTTCTAGAAAGCTGAAGTGCTGTGTCTCTGGTTAGGTTTTCCAAGGAAGAAAAACGGTAGTTTCTTGAAGCACTTTTATTCTGGGTCAATTTACTATTCAGATACACTAACTTGAAAGACCTTGATGAAACACCAGAGCTGTCATCCAAGTGCTTTACTTGTTCATTTTTATGAGCAGACCAATGCTCCTACAGTGCATCACAGCCCTCTCTCCAGTAGCACCAGCATGAGACTGTACATGAATTGCTCCCAAATGCAAACTCCTGTACACTGCATCCCTTGGAGCATGCTGAAGCAAATTAAGAGAGAGGTTTCCAGCTGGGGGGTCACAACATGTTCACATTTTCCTTGAGGACAAGGCAAGTAGCAAGGCAGTTTTCAAGTAACTGTGGATAACTCTCATCCATAAATAGCTCTGAGACTGTTTATTCCCAGTGCAGGACAAAAATAGTATCTTTAAACATTCACATTTTCCATGGGAGGATATTAGAGTTTTGGTTTTTTTGGTTGGGTGGTTTTTTGGCAGTTTGGTTTTTTTTTTCCCTGGTGGTGGAGTTTTGAATGCAGCCTCTCAAATATCTTCTGTTGCCACAGCATGAATTGTACCCCTGTTCAGTGAAAGGCTGCATTCTCTGACAAGCAAAAGACACCAGCAGGGCCATCCTCTGGGAATGCAGAGTTTAGCACTCCAAGGCCTGTCCTCACAGCTACGTTTATCAAAATAAAGCATTGATTTACCTTGTATGAGGAAAACCACAGAAGTGATCTGTGCCTAAGAGACTGCAGTGTTTCCCCTGTGCGAGCTGTGCCTCGGATGGCACAATGGAAGGATGGCACATCAGAAAAGTGGAAACCAACCCTTTCTTTTCAACCTTATATTTAAATAAGAGGGTAGAAACATACAAGATAGATTTCACATTCTACCACAGGACATTTTAGATGTTGTCACAACTGCTGCACAGTTAATAATAATTTCCCTGGAATATGAGTAACAGCATATTTCTAAGGAAGGACCAGAACAATCACAATGACAAGGCAGCGTCATACAGCAGTCAGATCACATGTCTGGAAGCAAAGGATACTTAGCTACGTGCACCACAGCAGACCAAAGCTTCAGACCTAAGGCCAAGCGAGGTCTGAATGGAAAGCCAAGAAATTAAATCAGTAACAGAATCAACATGTAATTGCCTGTTAGCATCAGGAGAAAAGAGGAGAAATGAAAGATTGGAATGACCTCCAAGGAACAACATCCTTCATGCCCACAAATAGATCTTTGTAAATATTTATGCTGGCAGCACTGATGAAAAGAACAAACAAGTGAAAAAAATTGACTGTAAGCTCCTTCCTCCAGTAAATAAGAAGCAATGCTTCTGAAATAGAAAACTGCAAAGATATAAAGCTAATGGTGAAGAATCAGGCCACAAGGTGACAACAGGCCACAAGGTTTGTCTGGCAGCTGTAGAATGACAATCTTGTAGGATAACTTGCTCTCAGACACATTACTCCTCTTTCCAAGATAAAAAAAACATTAGAGGAGCCTACTTCAGAGGTAGCTTTAATACTCTAGTAAGTACACTCTGAGGTAGGTGGAGCATATTGATCACACATCAACGAGGGCATAGCAAGTGTGTTTACTGCACAAAAGCTTCAAGGTTGATCTGATCTAACTTTTCATATTTGAGATACTTCTCTCATAATAATGTTGTTTCATTGACTCCAGTGGGCATGTCTCTCACATCAAAGCAAAAAGGCTGAAGAGTCACGCTCACTAATGCCATCTGTTTGCTCCTGGTGTAGACTCTGCCAACTTGTACTTCCTGCTTCAGGCCAGAGATGTTTACACGTACTACTAAAAGACATTTTGAATGTGAATTTACACAATAGTCAGAAGAAAGAAGTGATAATGCTTGTATTTCTTGTCATAGTTTAACCCCAGCTGGCAATGAAGTGCCATGCAGCCTCTTGCTCACTCCCCCCATCCCAGAGGGGTAGGGAGGAGAATCAGAAAGGAATGTAAAACTCAAGGGTCAAGATAAGAACAATTAATGGATTGAAATAAAATCAAAACAAAAGAACAACTAAAATTAATAATAACAGTTATAATGAAGAGGAGGTAGAAGAGGAGAAGAATGAAATCCAAAGGGAAGGAAGAAAAGAAAACTGGCAATGCACAATACAACTGCTCACCTGCCCCTAACCAATGCCCAGCTAGTCCCCCAGCAACAATCAGCAACCCTGGCCACCACCCGCCCACCCCCCCAATTTATATACCAAGCATGGCATCCCATGGTATGGAATATCTGAATACCTCTTTGGTTAGTTCAGGTCAGCTGTCCTGGCTGTGTCCCCTCCCAATTTCTTGTTCCCCTCCAGACTTCTTACTGGCAAAGCCTGAAAAACTAGTAAGTTCTTGACTTAGCATAAACAGCAGGAGGGGGTGCAGGGGGTGGAAAGCCAAGCCCAACATCATCTTGTGTGTTTGACATCAGTGTGTTATCAACATTGCTCTCGCACCAAACCCAAAACAGCACTGCATTAGGTAGTAAGAAGAAAATTAACTATCCCAGCTGAAATGAGGACATTTCTCTATAAGCCAGACTTAGCAGGATGAGAGACACTCCAGTCATTAAACAGTTGCACAAATAATGATCTGCTCATATGCAAGAGAAATGTCAAAAGACAATCACTGATCATCGAAAAAGCTGAGCTGGCAGTTGTATCCAAGTCACATAAATAAGCACTCACATGCATATGAGGTGGATGAACGTGATGCTCTCAGAAAGATGTAGCTAAGCGGTACAACCCAAGTCCTTCAGTTCAATAGTGGACAGAACAAAAGTTTCCCAACTCTTGATTCTTGAATTCACCCCTACAAACGCGAGATTTTTTTTTTTTAAATTGTTATTTAAAAAAAATTTATTCAATTTTTTATTGAAAAAACACTTGAGTGTTTTTACAGTGGAGGTAGGAAGCAGAAGTCACAGAAGAGTGAGTCAGCTACATTCTACACCACAAGAGTAGGGGCAGACACTAACACTCAAGTACAGGGTCAAGTCATCAGAAACCCACTAATAAAAGGTCAGATTCTCTATAGAGAGTGAATCAGCACAGCTCTGTGACCTTCCAGAGCACCTTTATTATCACCAACTTTTTTACTTGTAGCTTGACAACTACAGGCATACTTGGTTAGGTGGAAATGCTAGGCAACAAACTGAAGAGCAAAGATGTTAAAATAGAAGCCTACTTTGTGTTTCACATTGCAAATGCAAGTTCATATTGCAAATGCAAACATCCCATGCAATTTTAATGTGTAGGGAAACTGTAAAAGACAGGAAACGTGTCAGCTACCTGATTCCAGTAGATGGGCAAGATGAACAAGCCAGGACCTGATCCTGCACTTTTCAATATCACTGCAAAATTATGTCATGGTTTAACCCTGACTGGCAACTAAGCACCACACAGCTTCTTGCTCACTCCCTGCACAGTGGAATGGAGGAGAGAATCAGAAGAGTAACAGTGAGAAACCTCATGGGCTGAGATAAAAGACAGTTTAATAAGCAAAGCAAAAGCCACACACACGAGCAAAGCAAAACAAAACAAGGAATTCATTCACCACTTTCCATCTGCAGGCATAACCGCTACTTGGGAAGACAAACACCATAATGCCAAATGTCCCGTCCCCCCGAGCCCTTCCTCCTTCTTCCTCCAGCTTATATACTCAGCATGATGTCCCATGGTATGGAATAGCCCTTTGGCTAGTTTGGGTCAGCTGTCCTGGCCGTGTCCCCTTCCACCCTCCCAGTTTCTTGTGCCCCACCATCCCTCTGGCTGGCAGGGCCTGAGAAACTGAAAAGTCCCTGACCTAGTAGAAACGTTACGAAGGAACTACTGAAAACATCAGTATGCTACCAACATTGCTCTCAAACCAAACCCAAAACACAGCACTGCACCAGCTACTGAGAAGAAAATTAACTCTATCCCAGCTGAAACCAGACAAATCATTTGTATGACAACAAGTAGATATATGCAAACCACATCATTACTCACATTAAAAGTTCTTGTATACATCTAGGAGGCAACAGGTCCTGTGCTAGAAAAGTTGCACAATACTTTAGAGGGCATATAATGCTATACACCACCCTCTGCCCACTTTGGAAGTAGCGAACATTGATCATATGGCTAAAATCTAAACAGCTTTCCCTCGCAACTGTACTTTCTAGCCCCTGCAGTTCATAGATTTCAGCCTGGCATATTTTTTTCATCTCCCATGTAACTTCCTTGACTCCCTTTGCTGCTCCATCTGGCTCTGTAAGAGCCGCAGACCCAGTAATTTGTGCGCAGCTTGCTGGCTGGAAGAACACACCAGCATCCTGCTTTCGCTTTGTGACATGAGTACACTTTGAGGGTGAAGAACTCCCAGAAGCCACCTTCAAAAAGGGTAGTGGAGGCAAACATCAAATGCATTGCCTTGACGTGCAGGACTGACTGAAGGACCCTGCATTGGCATGTAAAACCACAGCTGGGAATGGAGGTGTAAGTATGTCTCCCTGTGCACCTGCTTTACTATAGTGAAGGCCTGCACTGTTGTCCTGGCCATCACACTAGGTATAACACCACTCATCTTTCTGCATGACAACCTCCTAGTAGGAAGGAGAGATAAAGTGTATCTGCTGTTGACCACACTGTGTGTGCATATATATATATATGTATAAGAGCTGCACAAGACTAGACTGTAATGGGTAGTTGAGGTGAGAAGCCTGCCTCTAGCAGTAGGTAGCACTGAGTGCTTTAGAAGGAATGTCAGAAACAGGATACATTAGTGTCATCCTTCTGCCTATCTTCTGAGCTCAAAGAGCAAACCTGCTTAGGGTTTTCCTAACAGGAAGTTACATCAGGATCCATTAGGTTAAGAACTCCTCAACCTTCACGTGTCAGATCTATTTCTTAATATATTAATGCTCTACAGCATACTGAAGCAATGAAATCCTCAGTTTAATCACATATTCCTGATAAGAAAGGGTTGAAGATTTAGGAACGTCTCACAACAAAAAGACCACATTGTCCATAAGCCATAAACATATGAAAAGTCAACAGCACACTACCCCTATCTTCTTCCAAAAGCAGATGCAAAATCACAACACAGGCTAGAGAGGAAAGCTCCCAGGACCAGGGAATACCCACCCATCTCCTTCTGGGAAATCATTATCCCAGAGAGGAGGACAACATGCAAATAGGGGAAATCCGGTTTCTCTTGTGGGTGAAACCACAAAAACTTTGTGAGGCTTCCTTTTCCTTCCTTACTCTTCTCATTTTGCTCACTTACACCCTGTGCAATCCAAGCATGATGACCAAGAATGGAAAACAACTGAGAATTACAAGGGATTCTCTCAGAGAGAAATCTCTGCAAAACCTGAGACATTAAGAAAGTTGTAGGCTGATTAGCAGGTAATACCTGCAGGTAATCCCTATTAACAGGCCAGCAGCTGTTACAAAAGGTCTTGTGGTTTATTCTGAACAAGTGTTCAGCTCTACTTAGTTACTCTCCTCTGAGACCCTGGTGTTTCTGGATCTCAGTGTTCATGCTCCATGCTCAATGCAATGAAAGAGAAAGGGAAGTAAGTTGGGAGGCTTTCTCTTTTTCCCTGGAGGCCTCAGTCTGTTCATGCACATGCAAGACTGTTGTCTTGATTTTTCATCAACTTTTATAGATAAAGCTTGTGTAACCTTTGCTAGTATTTCCTGGGTCACTATACAAAGTAACTGCAGGGGGAAAGGCAATAGCAGTACATGGCAGCCAAACATCTACTCCCAAGAAACCAAGACTTCTCTTCAAAGCTGCCCACACAGTGCACTCTATTTCTACATAAACACTCACAGTGGTCTTCACCCAGGACAGCTATTCTATCTAGCCCCAACATCCACTTTCTGAGAGTGGTAAAAAGTATATAAAAATATGTGTGCGTAGTACAGGACCCCACTTTATACCTCCCAGCAAGCAAAATGGCCAACTTCCTGAGCCAAGGTCTTTAACAATCAGTCATGGACCTACTTTCTACAATCATATCTAACTCCTATGACCAGGTGTATTTCTGTCCTCTAAAATATCCTATAGAAATTAATTGCACTTGGACTGTGTGTTGTGAAAACACTACTTCCTTGGCTTACCTACTACTGAGTGATTTCACCACATGCCCCTGCACTTGTACGATGAGCAATTGGGAGTAAAACGTATTTCACTTCTCTGGTTGATAAATGCACATCTCCTCAGAATTGCCTCTTTCTAAACAAAAAAGCTTTCAATAGTCACCTTGTATATGAAAGCCCATCATCCTAGTTGCCCGCCTCTGCATTTCCTATAGCTCTACTCTAAGGTTTCTCAGATAAACTGTCTGGAACTGCCACCAGTATTGCAGATGTGGGTGCAATATGGATTTATGCTTCACTTTGCTCTGAAGTCTGTTTGCCTTTTCTACTCCCTCTAAAAGCTGCAGTGAGGTTTTCAGCCAGCCATCTACAATGATTCCAACAGCCTTCTAGAGAGACGAGTTATTTGCAATGTCACCACACATCCCTAGAGCAAGCTCTTCCCACACACATTGCTTTGCAGTGATGGGTAACGAATTTCATTTGCCATATTCTTGTCCAGTCACACAGATTCGTGCGATCCTCTGGCACCCTATCTGTTAATGGGCAGGCTGAGGCAATCATCTTTGTTTTGCAAATATTTGGGGATTTTTGTTACTCATTTCTAAGGGAAGTGATTTGCTAGGAAAAAAACGCACATGTATGCTATGCTAACAGATAGCAACAGTAGCAGTAGAACGCTGAATAGTCCAAATCCTCATTAAATTATTTCATAACTACACTATGACCAAATTCCTTTTCCTTCATACTTTCAGAAAGCCTAAAGAGAAGTAGCAGCTATCAACAGCTAATGAATAAAACATATTGCACTCTGAACCAAAGCTAACTGAAAAACATTTCCATCTCTCCCTAAACTGCAAGGATGTACCTGGGAGATATGTTTACTGGAAAATGGTACCTGTGCTCCTTCTAGCCAAACTCCCAGGATTTTAAGCACCACCCTCTGAAGGTTACTCCATGTGAAAATATTAGCCGCATGAGGACTGCAAAGTTTAATAACCAAGCTCAGGAATCCAAGGTCCTCATCAGCACCCAAAACCTGTGACAGGAAACAGCTGGCCCAAGATGTATGCCACCATCTCCCAACTACTCAATTACATATTTCAGTCTTCCGTCACTAGTTACCTGGCAAGCAGGTATGGGGTTTCTTGAGCCACGTCGGGAAGGAGAGATTTCCACCCTAAGAATGGAAATAGTAGATACACTACTCTTTGCAATGTCTCTAGGAGAAACAAGGTCTAACCTTTTCTCAAGGAGATCCTTGTAGCACTCCAGCATCCTGCACTTTTCTAGTCACTCCCCTGTTGGTATTTGGGAACCTTTGCTACTAAAGAAGACAGGGAGCAGCATGCTAGGCAGTGAGTACATCCTCCTCTTTGTACTGTGGCACCAGCTGTGAGCATCCATTATCGGCTCCTGTGCAGCTGGTGATCCCTATTCATGGAAAACCAGCTATTATATCTGGCTCACTTGAGATGCTTCCTGCTCCCAGCTAAGTCACACAAATAAGTACTGACTGTGTAGCCATCGTCACAAGACTGACAGACTCACTTGCATGCTCCAAGTGAATTTGCAGCTGACTTGTAGTGATCAAAGACTGCCAGCTTGGTGGTGTGGTGTGGGGAACAATACCAGTAGCATCCATCCCTCATTACACACACTAGCAGCTAGGGATCTGACAAAGCTCACGATCCTGTTGTGGTCTGCTTCTTTGCATGGAAATTCTGGACCTCCTGCTCATCCTCCCAAGCTCTCTGCATTGTATGGGCTATAAATGAAGAGCAGCAGCCAGTAAGACCCAGGGGGTTCCCCACCCATGTAGGACAGCAGGTGAAAAATATTTCTGCACAGAGATGCCATGGAAGGAAAAGGAGTTCTCTTACGAGTTTCTAGGAAGAAATCCCAGCAGGTAAAACCAGCAAGGTGCAGAACTCTGTGATGTGCTGGAGTTCAGGCATATATTTCTCTATCACCAGCATTAGGAACACAGGTTAGCAGGTTTGACAAGTAGCAGAGTTCATGTACATTTAGGTTGGAGAACAGATGGCAAGTCCAAAGAGCTAGCAAGCAGCATAGCACTGCTGCAGTAGAACAGATCTGAAGGGTACTGGCAAATTAAACTGAACAACAAAACAACTTGGCTTGCCTAGGGAATTGCATACTGGAAGTGAGTGCAAGATGTGACCCCAAAAAAGAAAAAAAAAAAAAAAAGAAAAAAAAAGAAAAAAAAAAAAAGGCAGCATTCCCCTTCCTGCTGCTGTAGAGAGAAGCTGGGAAAAAATGCTTTCTGTTTCATTCATTCATGTTTTCTCTTCCACATATACAATCTCAGATGACATTACATTCCAATCTGTATTGTTTCAGGAATTAGTCAGAATCCTAAAGGAACAGAAATATAATTATTGTAGTTATTTTTGGTGTAAACAAGAATCAAGAAGATTGCAACTGTACAGAGGAAGCTGGATGTGTTGCAAAAGGAAGCCAAGTCATAAATAATTTTACAAAGGCAGAAACCAGAAGCCAGCCAGGAACTGTCCACTTCTAAAGTCACTTGGCTTATCTTGTCATAGATCAAAATCAGCAGCTGATTTGGGTTTAAAGGTGACCTGTGTGCTTATTTCAGCAAAGCCACGCTTGTGATTTCTTTGACTTTTCAAGGCATTGCTTTTGGCTCCGTTCCACTTGACTTGTATGCAGCCCCAAATCACCTTGGGGAATGGCAGTATAACTCAGCACAATCACAAAAGGAGCCCCAGCATCTCTGCTGGCTGCAACAGTACAGATCACTGCAGGAAATATTTGCTCTGGCTGCATAGGATATTGAGCTCTGACCACTTTAAGAGTCAAAGGCTGATATATCCTGAACCACAACACCACGGACATCGTGTGACTACCCTAACCACATACTGAGAGGGGAAGGGCCTGCCTACACAGAGAACACACTTGGGATGTGAGGATTGTCTCCAAGTGCTCTGCAATAACCAAGAGTTATGCACACAGAAAAATCAAACCCCTGGAAAAACTCCGAGCTGTGCTGGAAACTCTGCTAACAGTGCCAGAACTGTCACTGCAGCTTTAGCACCATTCTGTGCTCAGCAGTTTGCAGGAGGAACCAGAAGCAGGGCAGCAGTGGGAGGCAGCTGCAGCTCTGCTCTGTGGGATGGAAGATCTGCCCCAGAGCTCCCCAGCAACAGGTGGTTGGGACGTGCCCAGGCTGTGCCTAAGCCCAGCTTGAGAGGATGAGGAGGGATGAACCAGAGCCGCAGCTCTCACTGGAGCTGCTCCAGCACCAGGCTGCCCTTCTGCCAGAGGCACAGAGAGGGCTGTGGGTCTGTGTCTAAAAAAGACAAGAGCAGCCTCTTAACCTTTACCAATAAATTAATACACATAAGTAAAGATATGTCTGTGTAGACAGAAGATAAATTTAAATGACAAAGCTATAGTTAAAAATACAGATAAATTGAAATAGCAGCTAGACTTATTGGCCAGCTGGAGGCAGAGCTGCCAGGTCTCACATCCCTCAGAGGGTCCATAGGCAGGTAGCACATCTGTCAGGACCAACCTTCAGAAAGCAAGTCTTCCTCACAAAATATCCCACAGCTTGGGAAACAAGAGTCAAGCTTTCCCTACAATGTGACCTGCACTTCATGGCCTTGCTAACCAATAATTGATAAATTACAGGAATTAACTAGCAGGGATTGAAAAATATTTATTTCTTGGGCAAGAAGTCAAACAAAGGCCTCCTACATACATGCAGAGAGACACTAGAACCTCTTTTCCTTGCACAACTGCCGCAGACTGTTTTCTGTTTGCCACTTTGCCACCATCAGTTTGAATGTCAATCCGCATATCTAACCTATTGCAAGCCCAGGTAGACTACAGCCCAGGCAAATCTCCAGAGTGATTTCTTCCTGGCACCAGCAGACACCTTCTTCCAGTGCTCTGCTCTCAGTGCCCCAAGGGAGCACGGACCCCATTGCCAGTGCTCCAGTGTCACCACTCAGAGAACTTTGAACCACACTGGAAGGAGAGGTGCCAGCAATGCTGTGAATGGGACCACAAAGAGCTGGGCAAGCTGGGTCTGTCAGCAGTTATTCCTGCAGCCAAAGGCACAGGGACAGATTAAATCTCTTAAAACCACCCACGGTTCTTGTGGGAGGAAAACAAATACCACTACACACTCTGGAATGACTAATCCAAAATAAGCATATGCAATCTCCACATCAGGCTGGGATGTGAGTTCAGGCTGTGTGCTACAGCTTGTCATTGATTTTGGATTTCCCAAGTACAGGTTTTGGTCTAACGGGAGACATGATGGAAGGAGAGGGGCATCTTGACTGCCAGACTAGTGAGTGTAGAGGAAGCCAACTATGCCCCCAATTGGCCAGTGAGAATTTCCCTGTGTCAGCACTACCCAGGGCAGGCCTGGGCAGTATTGATGTCTTTCCTCAGGTAGAACCCCCCTTTTTAAGGGCAGCACCTCTCAGATGCTGGCAGCTCCGTGACTGTTACTGGTATCTTTGCATGGAGACCAAGTCTGACTCCCATGTGCAATAAGCTACGTTGCTCCAGCTAAGCACCTTTGTTCCAGGCACAGACATGTGGGAAGATGCCACCCGTCCATCCCTCACATGACCCATCCACTGTGGTGCCTTTTGCTGCTGGGAAACCAACGGCTGGTAAACCAAGAGGCTACACACTATACCGGGACCAAACTGTCCTTGCTCTGCCTCTGCAGACTGAGCAGTGATGGGAAAACCTGCCAGAGGTGAAGACCAAACGAGCTCCCTGTGCCCAGGGGCCACCACAGACATCCTGTCTGTGTCACCCTACCCTGTCACATCCAAGCCCTGCCTGACAGCATGGCACAGCCAGCCTTGGACTGGTGCAGAGGAAGAGGCAAGGAATGTGGCAAGCAACCAGACTCTCCTGCCTTGTCTGCCCTTCTCGCACAGCCTTTTTCCTGGTGCAGTAACAGCCATGCCCCTGCAGTCCTTGCACCAAGATGCTTGGGGACAGTGCCAATTGAGAGAACAGCTTTTCTACTCCACTGGTCTGCCACCCGAGCATGTCCTTACTCAGCCTGTGCTAAGTGCCAGCCTTGCTAAAATGCCACAGCAAACTCCCCTCATTCCGGCTTGCATGCTGGCAAGGAAGGGGGTGATGGAGCCCCATCCTGTAGTTTCCTTCAGGAAAAATAGACAGCTGTATCTACCAGGGCTGTCAATTTGGGCAAAAAGTTTCCAAGCAGAAGGTGACACAAAACCCGTTCCAAAGCAGCAATGCATTGATTTGCCTGAAGTGTCATATGTAGAACCTACAGACATTTCTCATTGATTATTTTTCTCCCAGTTCACCCTGACATAACTGTTAATAGGAAGGTGAGTTTTCCTGTCCCAGTCTCTTAGGAAATTGAGGCACGAATTGGGTATTAGATTTGTGTTGGATTTGCTAAGCTCCCAAGCCAGCTTTCTCCTGTGAGCATTACAGCCTCTTCGTACAATGCTGAAGATGAGCAGCCCCACAGAGTTCACCTGAGCACACGTAGCAAGCGTCAGCTTTTGCGCACACAATGAGACATTGGGACAGGTGAAGGAGTTGCTCTTCTCCCAGGAACAGACACAAAAAGGCACCCAAGGCTTAGGGCTATACTTCTCAGCAGAGGATATAGGTTAAAATTATTTCCGGTACCAGCTCAAGCTATGAGAGCTGTGAGAGGTTGTAGTGGCAACCCCAGAAAGTGCTGCAGTCAGTCAGACTCATCTGTCAAAACCCTCGAGTACTGCTGGCCTCCTTAATCAGAATTACCCAGCTGGAGTAGGAAGTTATCATTTCCAGATAAATACCCATCTACCCTCTACATACATAAATGAGTGCTGGTAGTCCAAGTAGTCTTTCTTTTTAGCAGAAAAGAAAACATAGAAGGTTTATGGTAAAAAAAATGACTGTTTAATTATCTTCTGATAAAGTCTAAGTTTCAGTATGTTTCTTGGTTTAATATTAAAGTCTACCCACTTCAGTTCTTTATCTCTAATAAGCTAGTCTACATTATTAATATCAAGTTACAAGGAATTTGTCAGCAATGTTGTTTGAACAGAGCCTTGGTTTCACACCATCATGAGCTTGTCACGTTGCATTACCAATTTATCTGTAATTTGTTGCTGTTTGACTGGCAGCAAGGAAAATATCCTCGGCTTTACTACATAAATTAAACCCTGAATGATGCGTACTCTTTCACTAAAGGAAGTCTGACCTGTTTAGACTTTACTGTAGGAAAAAACCAACTTTTTCTGACCCAAAGATTTTCCTGTGCTCAATTTCCAGACAAACTTTAATAACATAGAAATTCTTACAATAAGAACTGACTTCCCAGCAAGTTAGGTGTCTGGATCGTTTCCCTATCTGGATGGGGAAAACACAAGGTCTAACATTTACTTTGACTTATAAACATTCTCCTGAGAAAAAAAACCACACACACTATTGAGTCAACTAACTAGCTCACCCTTGAGTCTAAGTTCCTACGAAATTCAAACACACCACTCCATCAAAGGGGCTAGCCCAGCTCCTGTTGGCTCAAAACCGTATCAAGAAAGAAGAGTTTTAGTGATGTTCCCATAAAAAGAAAAGCAGTGTGAGTCAAAGTGAAATCCCAAACTTTCCAGTGTTTCTTTTAAAACCAGTGGGTTTAGGAGTAAGCTTGATATTTGGCAGCTGCTACACGCGCAGAGGTGCATTTAAAAATGCAAGAGCTCCTCCTGATTTTACTCACATTGAGGTGGGTTAGAATAACTCCAATGAGCTAAGCAAAGTTACATCTCAGAAAGAGGATGCAAGTAGGAATAGAATAAAGCCCTCAGAGTTTAACTTCTCCAAATGGGGATTTCTGTTTAAGATATTTCAGTGTGACCTATCCACCACTGAGCCGCTGACATATGCCTATATAGTTCCAGGCAAGAAATACCCCTGTTGCTAAAACACAAACCCAGCCCTCATTTCCTTCCAGTGATGTACAGAATAGCGGTTTCCAGCCTCTTCAAACATCAGCACCACTTTAACACAGAAAGAAGCCAGGTCTAGGCACCCACTGATTTGCACTTTGGTTAAAACCAAGGACACAGATAAGCTCATCCCAGCCTGCTCCAGCAGCTTCCCCCTATTTTTGCCTGGTCGTACATGAGTGCGGAAGGAAGCAAACCAAGGAAAAGCCCTGGGGAGCTGCTGGGAGCTCCCAGCTTTTCCAGCTGCCTTTTTCAGCCCAAACCACTCCCAGCAAACAGCAAGGTGGGCACTCAGGGACATAGTTTAGTGGTGGACTTGGCAGTGCCAGGTTAATGGTTGGACTCTATGATCTCAAGTGTTGTTTCCAACCTAAACGATGCCACGATTCTATGATCAGTCCTGCTTCATCGGGACCATCTGGCACTCAGATCTGAGAGCTGTTTCTAGAGAGTAACCACAGCGGAACCATGTAGGGCTGGAAAAGGCATCCATGGCAAATAAACTCAGCAGAAAGCAGCAATATGAGAATGAGCTGCTACCAGGGAGTTTGAAGCAATTCTCAGAACAAGCAGGAAACACCGGGAAGGTTGACAAAAGAAGTGCTGGGATTGCTAAGGGACTGCCTGCTAGACATCAGCTAATACTCTGAAACAAGGACTTTGTGTTGCAATCTCAATGTCCACAAGCAGGAGTGAACAGTGCTTCTTTCTGACTCCACATTACTAGAGATGTTTTTAATAGAAAATTCCCACCATTTCTAATTCCACACAAGCTGCAACAGGTTCGGCAACATCAGGAGCCTTAGTGGAGAAGACCTTAAGCCTTTGGTATCCATTTGTAGGATCAGGTGCCATGGATGTGCTCCTGGCAGAAGTCAGATAACAGTGCTGATGGGAACCAGATACTCCTCTCTGAGGGCTCCTGATGTCGCTGCAGGAGGCAGCAGTGATCTAGCACTGCACTGCTTATGCTTAGTTTACTGGAAAAGCACTTTGTTGTCCTGATCCCCCCAACCATCAGGAGAAGTTTTAGGTGCTGCACAGAGGAAAGAAGCTCCTGGACCATCTCCTGAGCTCTAAAAAACCCCATTAACTAGAGCCACCCTCAGATCAGTACTATAGCAGGTACTGAGCAGGCAAGAAGAGATACTCCCTTAACAGGAACCTGCTTAGCTTGGTTGAAGCTGGGCCACTGTGGAATGTAACACAGGTTAAAAGCCTAAGGCAAAAGCTGCGAAGTGCTAGAAGTGCTAAGGTGAGTGGACGTCAGAGGGAGTTGCAGAGATCTACCACGTGCACACTCTGTTCTTAAGGTCTGCCAGTCATCTGCTTGAGAACCCCCCCTTCTGTTCACCATTTAGGGAAACAGACCATCAAGACACCCAGGCTTTTAGGTGGGAGCAAGCAAATCCCTGGATTTGATGTACAGGTGAGCAGACAGGTGCTCCGGCTGCAGGTGGATGAGCTGCACCTTCTTTGTCCTCCACAGTGCCCAGCTCAGCTCAGCCTGCTGGAGCATGGCAGTTGAGGAAGCAACATCCCCAGGTCCTGCGTGGCACCACAGCAGAACATGCAGCACATGGCAGTGGTGTTAAATTTAGTTTTTCTAGGGCTGCCTGCTGACTTTCTGTTCCTGCCAAGTTGGCCCAAACAAAAACATCTAAGTCCTTTTTGATGCTCAGGAAAAAAGTTTTTTTCCTCCAGCAGATATGACCCTTCCCATTTTAATTACACCAGTGTTAAAATACAGAAATGAAACCTCTGTTGAAAGGGAGTTAGCAATATGAGCAAAAAGCATCTTAAGTCTGTACTGACAAATCAGCAGACATCCACTTTGTATAAGAGCAATTATGATGACAAGGACATAGCCTTTGCCTTGGAGCATGGCTGCAGGAACATCAGTTCAGGAAAGGCTGCAGCAGCTACGCAGCAGTCCAAGCATACATGGATGACCAAGCACCACCATTGCTTTCCAGATGCCTCTCCAGTTTTTAATTACCCTGCCTGGGCAAGAATTCTTTGAGCATTTCTCAATTCCTTCATCACAGCCCGTACCAACACAGGGAAATCAAAGTTCTGTCATCTAGTAACAGGCTTTCCAAATTTTTTAGATCAGTGTGAATATGTGCAGGGCCATTTTCCTGAAATCGGCATTCCCTTGATCTATCTTGGCTTATCTTGCCTCAGCAAACTCGGGGCTTGTGAACACACAGCTTGGAAAAACTTAGTTTAAATCTCTGCAAAATTCTTTAGTTAAACAAGTTATACATGCCTGCTTCCATACATTTTTAGCAAACTGGCTTCCACTGATTAATTTTGTGCTTAAAAAGTACCTGCAAAACTTAGTTAAACTGCTGCAACATCTTTTCTGGGAGCACTAAACTGGGTGAAGGTTTATGGACCATCAGAGACAATGCTGTGTTATTATGGGCCTGTCGTTTAGTTTCCTGTAGCATGTAATTTTAGGCAAAGGCTAGATTTCTTGACACTCCTGTTCCTAGGAGGAAGGTATTCTAGACCTTGATGGTCAGAAAACCTCCTAATTTGCAGTCAAGATATGTTAGTCATTATTTCTCATGGGCTTCTTCTGAGAGCACTATCCTTCAGTTTAGGCTCCTGTCCCCTTCCAAATATTCAAACTTTTCATTTTGCTTAGCCTTCTTGTAAGCTTCCTTTTAAGACAGTACTGTTTAATAAATGTTCAGCATCCTTGGACATCTACATTGTCACTCTTCACAACTGCACCACACTGGGGATGAGGATCCATTACTACTCACCTAGTGGAGCCTCACACTAAATTCGCCTTTCTCACAAGATCATCATATTGATGGTTCATAGTCATCCTGTGATCAGCCAGTACACTGACATCTTTCTCCTTCTCAGTATTTTCTAACTGATGAGGCCCCTGCTTAAAAATAGTTTTTCATTATTAGTCACTGAGCACCCTTGCACACTATACTGCTGAGTTTCAGCCTATTTTCTACCACTCTGGTCTCAGCATTCCTGGTATGATATTCTGGCCCTTCCCCTGCTGAAGTTGCTTCCTAACTTCTAGCCAAAGCACATTTTGTTAACCAGCATCAGGTTTTCGATCCAGGGGAATTAATGAAAGTAGTAGATAAGGTTGATCCCTAAGGAGTACACCTCACCTTCAGCCATCCCGTTATCTCTAATTTTGGTAGCTCATTGCCTTCCAGTAGAGCAACTACTAATGCACCTTTTCTAACAAGGAATCATTTCCTAGGACTTATATATTGAATGATGTCCAGCTGGGTGAAGGGCCAGAGCAAGTCATGCTGGCGAGATTCAAGCTGTGAACTTCAACTGCTGAAGCTGGATAGATGCAAATGCTCTAGACACTCATTCTCATTTAAGGAATTGCTTGTTTCCAGTCAGCTCTAACTGATTCCCAGCGGGCTGAAACAAACTCATAGTAGACTCAGAGAGTTACTGCCTGACAACCACACTTCTGTCAATATTTGTGAATCATCAGAGGCACAAGCATGTTTATACATCACTGGAGAGAATGCATGACCAGCCTTGCACTCAGTTGCAGTTCACCCATGATCAAGGAGGGCCAGACACACAAACATTTCCTGCTGCTCAGCTCATGCAGCCACTTCACCTAAAAGCACCTTAAACCAAGTGCGTACCCAAATCCTGAAGGTTCCTCTGCAGGTTCTATCCCAGTTTGACAGGCAAAGCTTTTAATCACAGCTTTAATTAAATCCAGGCAACTTTCTTCTTCATTTACATACACATGGTCCCTGTTTCAACTCACAGAAATTACACCACCTTATCTGATCAGCTAGTCAAGTCACTGAAAGGACTAGTGTATCCTTACAGTAAGAACACGCTCTGAGAATGACTTCTCTGCCTTGACAGCTGGGAAAGACATGACATAGACAGTATGGAGCTAGGGAAACCTCTGAATAAAACATTCCAGATAGCCAGGACTGAGGCCCCACCAATCTTCAAAATTACGTAGGAGCCCAGCTGCTCTTCCTGTAACTGCAAATGTGACTGAAGGTACACCTTTAAAGATACTTCTTTGATTTACTTGGGGATTTAGGCTGTACTTTCTTTACAGGCTTCTGAAAATACTACCAGAGGCTCCCAAATTCACATTTTCATCAAGATCAGCCTTCTTCTCCCAGCTTCTGATCTGGTTTCAAAGCTACAGAAAACAAAGATGGATATTCACATGCATTTAGATTTGATCCACCCAATCACACCATGCATGCACATTGATTAGGCTACACTCAAACCGGTGATGCTGGGACCACCCCTCAGGGATTTTGCATCTCTGTGAGGGTGAAGTGGCCCACATGCCTTAGATGAGCTCCCTTCCTTTTACATCATTATGGTGAGGCACGTAACTTTCACACTTTTCTTATTGGAAGGAGACAAAGGCAGGGTCTGCCTAGAGAAAGGGGAAGGGTTATAGCACAGAAAGACCACTCAGGCTTGGAGCCCTAATAGTGTTTCCGAGCTCTAGGCTACCACTGTAGTCAAAAAGCAAGCAAGCCCCACAGGAACAAGCCTCCTGGGCTAGGATAGCTGTACCTGGGGAACTCACTCACCTTCAGTCATCACCAGCCCTCAAAACACTAACATGAGAGCCTGTCAATCACTTTGGAGCAAGAAATAAGACCATGGATCTCTGCAACCAGCACGTAAATTCACTTTTATTAAAAAAAAAAAAATTAAAAAAATCACACTGTCTGGGCAGAACCAGAGCCCCCTACCATTGCTCACCCTGCAGCACTGGGATATCTTTTCTCAAACGGCCAGGGCACTTCATGCTGAGAAAGCTGCTTACTTCATAACAAACTTACTCATGTATGGCTCAGGTATAGATGGAATTTCTCAAGAGGAAAGCAGATGTATTAGGAAAACAATCCAGCTACACAGATCATTCCTTCCTATCTGCAGCACAGTGTCACTGGGGCTCCACTGTGCTCCCCAACCTCTCTCTTGAGATGGCAATGGCAAGGCAAGAGCACTGGTTTCAGTGGTGTCTGCGGGAACCACCAACCCACATAGAGGCCATCAGCTGCCACAGGCAATAGCTGCTGGTTTCAAAGCAAGACATTGGCTATTAATAGCATCCTAAAGTCACTTGAGACCGCGACCTCTTACCTCAAATATTACTCCTCCCCAAAAATATCTAGGGCATCATGCCTTCACATTGCTCTCTGCCCTACACTGGCACATTTTTGATACCTCATCAGATATCGAGCATCCATTTTACCTAGCTTGTTACACAGAGAAAAGAGAAATTGTGCTACAAGAAAAGGATGCAGGAGTCACACTAATAGCATGTCTGCCTGCCACTGTAGCTGGATGCCAGAGATGCCAGCAAAATCCTCTAAACTCAGGCCAGGCTGATGAATGCCCTTGGGCACTACCACTCATACATAAGCAACAGCTCTTTTTTATCTTCTAGAATAAAAAAGGATTGATCAGTGGTGGGCAAGAAAACTTCAGCCTGACAGCCAAATCACAGAAGAGTTTCCCCCACCACCACTCTGCATAGGTGGAGGGAAGGATTCTGGATACAACCTCCAGAGCACACACATGGTTTAGCACAGCCTGAGGCAGCTGAGGCAGGCAGGAATATTACCAGGCTGCCAGAGTCAGATGCTGGATTGAAGCATTACCCATCACTGCCAGCTGTAAGCCTCCCACTCAGTGGCATTGGCAACAGCATAGGCTGGCGAGGGGAGCCACTGGTGATGGGATTGCCATGGGAAATTTTAATCCATCCTGCAACACCCAGCACAGGATGCTGACTTTGTCTGTATTAAGTCCTTCCCCATGTGCCTGTAAAAATAAAGTCTCTTGTGACTGAGTAAAGGATAAAGGTCACAGCAAAACCAGCGAGTTTCACAAAAAACAGATAATTCTAAAAGAAAAAGAGAAGAGTTTTGTTCGTTTCAGTGAACCTGAGTCAACTTTTCATCTATGTTTTTTGTGAAACTCCTCTGGCTTTCGGTGACCTTTCTCAGACAGCTGCACAGCACCAGCAGTCTTTGACAATGGAAGTTAAATGCATCATTGCACAACATGATGAAAGGAAATGGCCCAGGCCCTGAAAGGTAGATCTGAGCATTGCTCAAGACCTGTGTCCTAGAAGACTCAGACCCAAGATGTCATCTACGGGCATGCAAAGCCTCTGCACTTCCAAATCAAATCTGTCAGTAAGAGTGTAGGACATCTATGTCAAGAATACAAACACAATCTTGAAATTTCTATTTCTAAGGGCCTCACAAGTTCTTGACTTGCCAAAATGAGTGGCATAAGAAAACACTGCAGAAAAACCTCAGCCAGCTGAGTAGCACCTATCTGGAGACCATCTTGGATATGCTACAAAGATTTGGGTAATTTGCTTAGTATAGCTTCCCACACCCCCACACCCCCTCCCTTTCTTCTTTAAAGGAGACAGTAGAGGATGATGAATTCAGAGGCAGGAGGAGAACACCATAGGAAAATGTCACTTACTCTGCAGAACCGCTATTGAACTACAGATTCTTTGTAACAATGCTTGCAGTATCCTCTGGTTTGTTTTGCATCTGTCTGGGTAGGATTAAAAGCTGGGTTTCATTGCTAACATTACCTCCTCTCCAAGGGACAGTATTGTCTCACATCGTTTGGGACAGGAGCAGCACCAAGGAATTAAGAGACAAAACCTCAAGGCAAGAGGTTTTATGGGAAATCTCTCAGTATCTTTAAATATAGTAACATAGTAAATGTTACTATATTTAAAACAAATTAAATACAGTAAAATATTCACCTTTCTAGCAACAGTTTTAATTGCATTCCTGTTTTCATAAGAAAGCTTTTCTCGGGCTGAGTTTCAGTTCTGGATGACTTCAACAACCACTTCCTATTTCTCACCTCCAGCTGCGCAATTCCTTCTGTTTGTGCCTCTCACTGAGCAGTTTTTGTTTCCATTTTGGAGCAGAGCTGCTGTCACCTTCTCGTCTAGGGCATCTTCCTTCCTATCACCTTCTCACTACCACTCAAACACCCTGCACATCTACTACAATTACCAATACAATGTGCTATATCGCTGGTTATGAAACAGTTCAGCAAAGGCGGGGGAGAACTTTGCTTTGCTAATTAATAGGGTCAGGCCCTGCTGAAGACTCTTCTTTGTGGTTTAGCTGGCTTGCCAACCTACTGCCGTAAACCCAGCAGCATTCAAGCAGGTGAAGATGCAGTTAAGGTGGCAGGTGTACACCAGAGAGATTCAGACAACCTGCAAGTTACTGTAAGTGTGCTAGGAGGACCCTGTTGTGCACCAGTTCCTGTGCTTAGGTATCTTCCCTAAATGTGGCTGTGCCACATTTTTCATTACAATCCTGCTAAGCCAAGAGAGATGACACTCCTTGGCATGTGAGATTCATGATACTTCTCTACAGATGAACCGAATTCAGCTCCTTTGGACCAGCAACAGTGTGGTAGCTCCAGACTCCACTAGCACCCACCAGACCCAGGCTCTGGCACAGACCTGGGTCTGCCTGACTTGCAATTTAGAGAAACCAGTGCTCCTGCAAAGTTTACTTTCTGTCTTTTGCTTTGCCATCTTTTAACAGAAAATTTACTGACTCAGCACCATGTTCTAATGGCAGCATCATGCCTAGCCTCTGCCATCAACATGTCATGGCTGGTTTGGCAGCTTGTGACACTGGTGTCTGCCTTTTATTTGCTTAAGACACACAGCATATGCACCAGTAGAGCAAATATCTTCAAAGCCCCAACACTGTGGCAGGTCAACACCAGGTCCCTTAGAATCTTTCAAGATTCAAGCATTGCATCAAATTGTCAATGGAGAGGTGACCATTGGCAAGTGAGGAATGAGACTTGAGCCCCCTAATAACTTCTCACTACCGAGTGGATACCATCTAATCTTGGGGAATTTCATCCCCAGGGTGGATTGCTGGAGTTCACAGCAGCTCAGCATAGGGACTGTGCCTGGTGGGGTATCTCCTGGGGCTGCACAGTAGCACTGGGGTCCACAGTGCCTGCTGCAGAGCACCTAGAGATTGCACACCCACACCTCCAGTAGGCACAGGGACCCTGCAGGTCAGGTTGGAAGAAGCTAACCTTCTCAGTGCCTCTTCCATGGCATTTACACACATCTCCTGAGTAAAGCTCACACATGCTTGTGAAAGTACACTCACTGGTGATTCAG
This sequence comes from Falco punctatus, assembly GCF_963210335.1. Taxonomy (NCBI): domain Eukaryota; kingdom Metazoa; phylum Chordata; class Aves; order Falconiformes; family Falconidae; genus Falco; species Falco punctatus. Next base: position 26,797,508 of record NC_137591.1, read on the forward strand.
AAAATCAAAAGCACAGAAGGGCCACATGAGCAGTGTTACATGTAACCACAAACCACATCAGAGCCAGCAACCAGCTCGTATGATGGGAGAAGCTATAGCTCTCAGTTTGCTTGAAAAAAGGATGCTAAGAGGAATCCTGCAATCAGAGGAATTAAAGCATTCTTAGGCACTGAAAGAACTGTCTGAAGAGCAAAAGAATCGATCAGACTGGCAAAGTAATGGCTACAAGGTCTGGCTCACAGCAAATTTCAGCTAGTTCTCCCTTAGAGCAAGACTTTTCTGGGATGAGGAATAAGTTCCCAAGCTTGCCAATAGCTGTCAGCCAAATAAGCATCTGCCTTCAGACAGGAGCACATCCTAACTTGCTCCGTATCATGTTTCAGAAATGTGAGAGCCGCTCAGTGCAGGACACTAGGTGATGGAGGTTTTAACTCACCTTACCAGTGTTGTTAAGGTTTTCACACCCATGGCTGGTTCCAGCCCCATGATTTCACAGTGGTGTGAAACAAGCCTTGTCAGGGCTAGGCATTGCCACAAGCTTAGAGGCTAGTTACACAACTTCTGTTAACATAGTTGGGAAGGCCTCACAAGGTCAGAAAGTGGATGCAAATTCTCCTGCCTCCAGGTCTGGATCTCATCTTAAGCCTCCAGGTAGTGTTTTCCCATATCATCTTTTCCACATGGAGGTCACCTCACTCGCATTTGGCAGAACAAGACTGGGCTTACAGCAAGTTATTGTGAGTCTGGGTGGTGTTCTCAAGTCCTCACCCAACACCTCTAACAAGACTGCCACTGTGGCAGTGATTAGGTCTGGCCATAGAAACATCAAGTCCCCCCCAGCTGTGGCATGCATGCTGCCAAGAATTTGCTTGTTGGGGAGAAACAGAACAGAGGCAACTGCACAGCACCCCACTACAGAGGCAGCAGCCAAAAGATTAGAAAAAATGTCACAAAATAGGGTGTGTGTTCAGATGGAACCCCCAATCCAAAGGCAGATAGTCAGTCACAAATGAGAAACCAAGTTGAGCAGTAATTGTCAATACCAATCAATGATAGCAACCACAGACCCTGTTGCTGTCAAATGTGTCCCTGATGACTATGGCATCAGCTTTCTCATTCAGTAGTTACTGAAAAAAATCTCCTCAGCTGGGAATAAAAAAATACATCTCTGGCAGGACACTGCATACTTATTCCCTCCTTGGCTCTTTGCTGTGCTCTCAGCTTCCCTTATTTCCTCTCCATGTTCTGTCTTCTTCTGCTGGCTTTGTCTTCTTCACAAGCTAGAATTGCATCCAGCTGAGTCATGGGCAACAATGCAGAGACTAGTGTCGTGCTGGACACAGACCTCCTACAAAGAAGAAAGCTCAAAAGGAAGCACAGATGCAAATCTGAAAAAGGAAGGGTAAGATGCTTTTGAACTCCTTTGACGTTATGTCAGAGTTGTGCTCTGCAAGAAACAAATCCCGGCCTGCCCATCACTCAGCTTGTGTGCAGTGGAGCAACCACCGCTTTCAGTGATGGAAGAGGGCACCCTGTCCCAGAGCATCTATGAAACTGAAGCAGTTTTCCATCCCTGCTGTCTGAGGAGGCCTCGGACTGGCAGCTCCCAGAGAAGGCAGCTGTATTGCAGACTCTCAGTGCTTTTGTGATACTCTGCCAGCAGTGTGCTGTGCGGAGATTCAGAGCTGAGCGAGCCTCAGTTCATGCCTTTCCAAAGGCTGCACCAAGCACTGGCTGGAATCTTCCACTCCTCTAAGAGGCAGCTTCTCCCATCTCCTGTTGACGTGCTTACTCTGCATAAAGCTGCAACCCACTCCTGCCTGGCTCTAGCCAGTTAGGAGGCTGTAGCAGAAGGTGCCATTTTTCTTGCTTTTAGTTTTGGCTACAGAAGGCAGTCTTGTACTTCCAGACAGCTCAAACAGTGTTAACGTTACATCTGTTTGGCTTCGGAATAAACCCAGGGTTTAAAGATTTAAAAGCCTGATTAACTACTGTTCAGCTCTGAATACATCAATCCTTAGAGCTATGAAGTTATTAAAAAAACTTCATGTGACCAAGCTGACAGAGGATACATGTATCCACAGCATCGGCACAGCATGCAAGCCCTGGTTTGACACAGTGCAGCCGCAAGGTAAGCACCTGAGCCTTAGCCCTGCCTTCACAGGGCTCCATGCTGTTCCCAGCTGTGTCAGAAATGCAGGTGCTCATATTTTCTTTCCTAGGACAGAAATACAGTCCCCTCCCTTCCCATTCCCTACACAAGCTGGTGAATGTGTGCTGAATTCAAAAATAGGTGCAACAGTGAAGAGCACACAAGAGCAAGCAGTGGTGTCCTCTGTTAAGCGTGGATTCTTGGGCTTCCTTAAAGGGTACATCAGAGCTTGTCTAGTACCATGATTTAAACAATCATTTTAGTGACTATCTGTTTAAAAAATTTTCAATAGATTACCTTGCTAACTGGAATTAAAGGGGGTTGGGGGGAAAAGAGGATCCTCAAGAGACATGGTCTGCTCTGTACTTCAGAAATGCTGGCCCTGGAATAAACACCATTGAGCAACAGCCTAACTGGGCACAGACATCTGTAGGCAGGATCCAAGCTTCCTTCAAGAAAAGCCAGAGACAAATGTTGTTTTAAAGGTAACGGCAGGAGACAGGAACAGTTTTGCCCCATTACCCCCTTTCCTAATTTACAACCCGTGCTACAGCTGTCATGGTTTAACCCCCAGCTGGCAATCAAGCACCACGCAGCCTCTGGCTCGTTCCCCGCAATGCAGAGGTGTGGGGAGAAGAACTGGAAAGGAATGTAAAACTCGAGGGTTGAAATAAGAACAATTTAATAACTGAAACAGAATAAGAATAAAAATAAAAGAAGAATAGTAATAATAACAACAACAGTTATAATGAAAAGGCAGAGGGAAAGGATAAAATCCAATGGGAAAGGGAGAAAGGAAAACAAAAGACATACAATGCAACTGGTCACCACCGCTGACCAATGCCCAGCCAGTCCCTGAGCAACAATCCACAGGGCCGGGCTAACACACACACCCCCAGTTTCTATACCAAGTATGACATCCCATGGTATGGAATACCTCTTTGGCTGGTTCAGGTCAGCTGTCCTGGCTGGGTCCTGTCCCCTCCATCCCTTTGGCTGGCAGGGCCCGAGAAACTGAAAAGTCCTTGATTTAAGATAAACATTACCCAGCAACAACTGAAAACATCAGTGCTTTATCCACATTGCTCTCACACCAAACCCAGAACTCAGCACTGCACCAGCTGCTAAGAAGAAAATTAACTCCATCCCAGGTGAAACTCAGACAATGGCCCTGATGCTCACACACAGCATGCCAGCTTCCTTTGACTCATCTTCCAGCTGCAGCCCCCCTCTGCTTCTGGCTGCTTTAACCTGGGCTCTGCTAGCTGGTGCAGTGAGGAACAGAGCGTGGGTCTGATGAGCATCTTCTGAGAGCACATCTTCATTCCTGGGAATTGGGAAAACACCCACAGTTTTGACCAGGTCACCTTCCAGCTAGAGAGCACCTCCAGATACTCCTGATGAAGTTCCTCAACTCAGGAACTTCACACATGTATGGCATGACACAGCACAAAGAGCACAACATGCAGTAGCTGTCTTCCCCTTAGCCCTGTCATGCTCCCAGAGCTCCAGTGTCACACACACAGCTCAGGCACGCCTGCAGGTAGTTCACAGGCCAGTTCCCCCTGGCCACTGGTGCCCCTTACGTTGGGCTAAACCATGGTCTGTTGTAAGAAGACACAGCCCCTTTGCACGTTGACATTTCCTGTCACTTCTCCACACAGCCAGTATGAGAAGGATGTGCTACTCCTCCATTACCACACTAAAGTAATTTCTGACTTGCACTATCCTCATGCATTTTGTGGTTCGGGGCTTGCACTCAAGCTCAGCCACTAAGCCCTTCGATTCCCCACGTCTGAGACATCAAACACCAGATGTACCATGCAGGGAGACTGCTTGTCCCTTGGAGCGGTCTCCCAAATCTCTACTGCAGGGCTGAGCATCCCAGGCAGGCTAAGGCATGCTCTAGCCTGGACTGGTGGCTCTGGAATAAGGGACAAAGCAGGGTAGAGCAGAGTAGGAAGAGTTTATGTAGATGAGGGGAGGAAGGAATGGGATTTGAGGAACAGGGCTCCAGGACCTTTTCAGGAAAGAAAGAGCAGGATCTTTCCTCAGGTGCAGGCTTTGACCCCAGGCTCTTTCCAGCAAGCTGGAGGCCACCCTGCCCTTTCACAGACCTTCCCTGCCCTCTAGTGGCTCTGTGCGAGAGGACACGCACTGGGAGAACCTCTTCCTCCTCCTCAGCCTCCCCAGCAGACAGGTGGGCAGCTGCCCTCTGGTACTGGCAGCACCCTGTCTTGCAAGGAGGTAAAGCAAAGCAAGCTGCTTCGGCAGGGAAATGCAGGTCTCTGGGGTGGGACACAGGTTCAACCAACACCTGAGGATCTGGGGAGCAGAGAGACACATTGCTCTGCCAGCAGTGAGCGAGGGGGAGCAGGGCTCCTTCTCACCATCCTGACCTCTCTTTGCAAAGACACCTGCGAGCCCTTGCTGAAAGCAGTCACTGTGCTCAGAGACGCAGCTGCCAAGATGGTGTGGAAAGAGCCACCTGAACCTGGAGCTTTAGAGAGTTTGTATTTCCCTCTGTGACCCAGCATACATAAATTCCTTGATACACAGCCTGATGTCCATCTCATAGGGAAACCGCAAGCTGATAAAGCATCTTCTTCTCAGTGGAAGTACAACTATACCAACCTCTTACACAGCAGAGACCAAACCATGCCACAGAGGTAGAGTCAAGTCAGCAGCTGGAGGGACTCGCTGCAGGCAAAGAGCAAAAACCTCTCTTCTGCCATGAAACAAAAGAAGCTTTCTTGGCAAGGGACAGATTTCATTGGGTTGTGTGCGCTCCTTGCGGGGAGCCCTGACCACAATAACAGAACTTGTCCCACCAGGGTGCTGCCTGCGAGTTGGTAGCGTTAACCTGGCCTCAAGCTTCTACAGGCCACCTCCTGGTCATGCGCCATCCTGTGCTATAAGATCCACATCTGCCCCCCCTCCTTTGCCACCACCCTTCTGTTCTTACTGCATGAGATGGCAGTTTATGAATCTGTGCTCCATCTCTGCTGTCTATAAGCCAATAAACTCATAAACCACAGCTGAGACCACTGCTTGTCAAACCCTGGTTTATACAGGTATCTATAAGTCTGTGCTGAAACCCCACCAGTGCCACCATGCAGCAGCACCATGATTTATTCACATTGTCAAAGTAAAACCAAGGAGTCCCCATGCTGGACACTGTGCACACACGTAACAAATCAGCATGTCCCACAGAACTGCTAATTAAATACATGCTTTAGAGAGCCCACACCACAAACCGAATACTTCCAGATCAATCCAGTGCTCTGGCAATTTTCAAGAGGTCAGTCCTTATGGCAAGAGAAGAGAGCACACAATCCATATGATTCACATCTGATAAAACATCTGTGCATCTCTCCATATGAGGAAAGACAGCAAAGGCAGATGTCATGAAGCAGTGTCTTGCCAACACAAATCTTCCCACATCCAAAATAAAAAGCACTGAGGGATAACAGGAAAGCCAGTGCTTGGGTGATTTCAGCAAGCACAACCCCACAGTGTGGCACAATCGAAGGCATTGCCCACCAATCCAGTGCAGGGCCCTTGCCTTGGCTCTCCCATGGGCAGCTGTGTCCTGCAGGCATTTTCTCAGTGGACCAGAACACGGACCTGGAGCCTGACAGCTTTAAAGCATTTGTATTTCCCTCTGTGGCCCAGCACACTTTAAAGGTCCCCAGTCTTATAGGGAAACCACTAGCTGAGAAAGCTATGTGCTGCAGGGCATGCCCCAGGCATCAATGTGTTCAACCTTGTCTCCTCCACCACCAGTGTGACTTCTGGCAGTCATCCCCTTGTGGGATGGAGAGGTGGTGCTGAACTTGCATGGAGGTAGGTGTCTTTGAACAAACCGAAGGCTGAATACTGACAGATCTTGCTTAAAAGTAGTATACACATCACCCTGGCAGATGCTTTGGTACTCAAAACAGGCAGCTTCAGCCTTGATTTATCTGTGTTTCTACCCCTTCACTTTGAAATGAGCATAGCCTGTCCATCCCCAGCATACCCAGAAGATGGTAAACTTAGTCTTACTGCAGTCACTCACACAGGAGGCGCCAGGGGAGCAGATGGGAGCAACTGAGGGTTCACACAGTTTACAATCAGGCAGCCACACATCACCATCTAGGTATCCAGGAGAGACAAGAGAAATCCTGAACACCCACTGTTTTGCCAAACAGAGCAGAAATCTTACAGGAAAAAAAGTGAGAGTCACAATGTATCAGGACTGACCTGGCAGCAGTGTGTATACTAGACTCTGGGCCCACAAACTCTCCTTGTTTTCTGAAGTTCTTATTTAAAGCCAATGTAATCCCAACACAGGGTGATACACCCTTCTCACTGCTCCTGCAGGCCCTGCTCCTCCCACCCTAGCCTGCACTCCCCCGTCAGGCTTTCACCTAGGGCATCCTTGCCTTGTTTTGCACAGAAACATCAGCGCTCCATCCCACGTGTGCCAGAGCACTACACAGAGCTATCACAGAGGAAAGGGTTGGAGTACAAGACAGAGCAGGGCAGAAAGCAGGCAACCTCAAAGGGCAGCCTAGTGCAAAGCAGGAAAGAGAAATGCCACCCCCGGGAGTCCCCATCTGCTCTGTGTAAAGGTGACCCAGTCCCAGGTTGCAGCTGAGGAGCCTCAGCTCTTTGATCTCCAGAGCACATTTGAATTTGAGGAGGTGGGGTTGCCCCTGGAGCTGCTACAGGCAGCCGTGTCCAACCACCTGTGAAGCTAAGGAGGAGTTGTCGTTATCAGCCATAGTGAGATTATCTCTTGGTTTCCTGGAGGGGTGACAGGGTGAGTCACTCAGCAGTGGGATGGTGGTTTCTGCATGTGCTTATTGGAGCAGCCAAAATGTGTAGGCAGGGTAAAAACAATGCAGATGCAAGTGATTATGGGGGCAGGCAGAATCATCAGGAAGATAGTATTTTTCCTACTTATTTGGGTACGTATAACATTCATGACACCAATGTACAGAACTGTGTGCACCTCTGCCCTCCCCTGTGCCATGGCTGATAAACACTGTGCTTACACCCCAGAATTCAGAGCTCTTTGGTCTGCTCCAGTGCCATGCTGTCCTTCCATTAGCATTTCTGCTCTGCTTCCATACATATTTATTGCCCTTCCTCTCTGCCTACCACCCAGGAAGCCCTCTCTGTACGCTCCTCTAGGGACTTCACCCAATACCAGACTTGACCTCTCGGCAGCCTTCAGCCCAGGGCAGGATAAACTGGGGAGGTTTCTTACGCCAGGTGCCACTGATATGGAGAAATAGTGTGAAATGGGGACGCTTAACACCGACTGTGATTGTATATGTCTACTCGGAAATGTGGGTATGGTGACTAGTCATGGGTGCGGTGTCTGATCACATAGGCACACAGCTCTGAGGAGACAACTACAGTTTTTGAGGAGACGCCTGCCCTTCTTTCTCTAACAAAAGGGGCTATTTAAAAGAGAATGAGAGAAGATGAGAGACATTCAAATGCTATCTAGAGGGAGGGAGTGCTAAGTTTCCTTGCTGAAGAAGATCAGATGGTCACAAGAACATGAATCACCTACAAACCTGCAGGACCACCACATTCCAGGAAACGGACTGATAAGCTAATTAACATACGAAGCGGGGTTTAGGTAACGAATATGTATAGGCGTTAATTGAATATTCATTTGTTTCATTGTATAAATGTGAGATGGTTCGTTACTTCGGGATGCACGCTTGTGGAGGAGCGATCCCCCGTGCATCTGCGCGCAATAAACATACCTACTTTATAACTTTCGAGTTATAGAGTCTAATTCCGCACGTCAGTTTTGGCGAGCCAGGCAGGAGGATTTCTGCTCGGCTGAGGGACCAGCTGCGGAGCGGACGCTCCTAGGCGCGCCCCGGGAGATTTCCTCGGAGGAGCCTCCTCTTCTCAGCTGTTCACCCGGGAGCAGAAGAGAACCCCTGGATCCGCGGATAAAACGGTATGTTTAGTAACGGGGCGGCTGGTGAGACGCACGGAGACGTCCGGCGCGCAGCGTAGTCCCCAGGAGGAAAGGTACCTTGGGAGGGGGTTTGCTGACCAAGGGGTGGCCGCTAGCGATCTTGAGGGCAGATCGAGCAAACCCGAGGTTACTGCCATTCCTAAAAGCCCGGAGGCCTCGTGACGGAAAGCGGGGGGCGGGACGGAATAAGGCGGAATCTCACAGGAACAAGAGGGACCTCTTAGCAAAAGTAAAAGGGAAACTTTTGCGTAGGAAAAAAGGGGGAAGCTAAAAACTTCCATTGGGTTGTCTTAAGAATTGGGGAATTCCTAGAATATAACAACTGAAATAGCGCTCTGTGTCTTGTTTGTTCTGTGTGTTGTCTTGTTACATGTTCAAAACTTGGAGTTATGAAGTGTATGTTGAAAAATAATAATATTCTGGTAATTCGTGGCAAACAGCGGAAAACTTAGCACTCCCTCCCTCTAGATAGCATTTGAATGTCTCTCATCTTCTCTCATTCTCTTTTAAATAGCCCCTTTTGTTAGAGAAAGAAGGGCAGGCGTCTCCTCAAAAACTGTAGTTGTCTCCTCAGAGCTGTGTGCCTATGTGATCAGACACCGCACCCATGACTAGTCACCATACCCACATTTCCGAGTAGACATATACAATCACAGTCGGTGTTAAGCGTCCCCATTTCACACTATTTCTCCATATCACCACTTCGGGCAGCGAGGGCACAGGAGGCTCTGGGCAGGCAGGCGATGCCACCCAGATGAGCTGCCTGCCTGCTAGGAGGGCAATATTCATTTCCCCCACGCTCTTGACAGCAACTCTCTCTCAGCCAGCAGAACCAATAGCAGAGGGACTGGCCTCACCTGATACATGCCCCTTTGGAAGGCAGGATGAGACAGAGCCACAGGGACTGACTCATGCCTTACTGGTACAACTTTTCTCTGTATCCTTGCCCTCCCAGGGCACAGCTTTTCTCACTGCTGGGCTGCTCCCAGGCCTAAGATACAGTTCCCACACAAGAGGAGAAAAGGGCTGTACCTCCTTTCAGGCACAGCTCTCCCATTTGCTCCTCCACACACCCACAGACAAGGGCCTCCTCATCAGCCCCTCCTCACTCTGCGGATGCTGGAGACTAACCATTCAGGAAGAGCAAAAAACCCTTCCCAGGACAGCTCTGTAGCACAAACCTCTACACTACCCAATACCAACGCACCTTTCATCCCACCCAGAACAAAGCCATAAGCACAGTAATAAAGCCCAAGGCACGCAAGAGTTAACAAGGGCTAGCTTTCCTCACCACTCCATACCTGCTGCCCAGGCTGGGTGGCAGCATTTTCACAAGGAGCAATGCTCACAGAATTAACCATTCTACAAATAAACATACTAAAGTCAGAAACATGGTGTAAAACCTTGGAAGAAAAGGCATCATGAGAATATTCTTGTCCTAACGACAGAGTTCCAGCTAGCACAAAGGTCTTGTATCTTTGGGGATGATTTTGCAAGGGATTTGAAAAATCAACTTCCTTTACCAGCCAATATGGGGAAGTAAGCCACCAACATGGTTTTCAAACAAATACTTGAATGAACAGAAGACTGCTAGCTGGGAAATAAGAAACATCTTGTTGTCTCAGACCTGGTGACAAACATGCATCCCTCAGCAGAAGGCCAAATGAACAAGCCTGGGCAGTTGCAATGCTTTTGCCTAATCAGGGAATTTAGAGCAGGACAAAAGGGCTTTGAAAAGAGGAACAGTATTTCTCCCACTTATTTAGAAGCAGCTCATTTCATACATAAAAAGTAACAACTCTGAGACAAAAGTCTCTGCTTGCCCATACTGCATCACTACTGCATGGATGACAACATGAGGCATTACAGGATGGAGAGGCACTGCAAGGAATGAAACCTCCTCACTCAAAACCTTTCAAAAACCTTCCCGGACATAGGAAAGGAGAACTCCCTCCTTCCAGCCTCACCCAACAGCTCCAGACAAGCCGATTTTACATAGGTGCTACAGCAGGAGGGCCTCACTCTGGGCACAGCTTTGAGGTCCCTGGCAGGAAGATGCTCAGCCTTTGCCATTCAAACAAACCAGAGGAGAGTACGTGATAGTTACAAACAAAATTAAAATAAGCAATAAAGAGGGTTTTGTATTTCAATCCCTCAACACAGTTAATCAATATACACACACAGTTTCTTTTTTTTTGGCCATTTTCCGGCCCCACTGCACAGAGGAGAAGGCTAGAAACACACTCAGCTGAGGCACAACAGGGCAAGAAGACAAGGTGCAGAGGGAGTTAAAAGACCCCTTTATACACGGGCTGCTGCCAGCTAACTCTGGAGCACCAGTACACACCCATTTGTCCTGAACCCTGCTGCTGCTCTCTTTTCTGTGCAGGCTCCCAGAGTGCAGAGAAGTCCTGGGTTAGAGCAAATGGCCTTTTTGCGGCTAGACCCTGGGTCAGCACTGGTCTTCAGAGGAGGCAGGAGGGCTGAGTGGGTAGAGCTGCTCTCCCTCCACCCAGACATGGAACCAGTGTGGTGGTGGAAAAGGGGTTATTTTCTTTTAAGTCTAATGGAAATACCTACTGATAGTACCTTATCTCACCAGATCAGCTTTCAGAGGGGAAGCATTTGTACTTGCTTCAGATCAAACAATGCCTGAGAGAGTGTGAAATAAACTGCATAGAGATGTCCCCCAGCACTGCTCTTGGACTCAAACCCACCCCAGGCAAGGCATCCATCGCCACCTTGGAGCAGGACCCCTTCCACATCATAAGGCTGCAGAGTCCCTCTTCCCCCTTACCTTGCACAGCAGTGTCCACAGCCAGCTCCTTCCAGTTGTTCTGCTCCAATCCAGTGCGTTCCAGTCTGCACCAGTGGGTTTATGGTAGGAGAGCTGGGAACACTCAGATTGAGGTGCCAGATGCTGAGGGGCAGCCTCACACATGCCTCTTTAGTCACTTTGGCTCTTACATGTCAGGCAACAACCTGAGGGAGAGCTGGTGCTCAGAACTGCATGAAGGGAGCACAGATCCAGTCAGGTAAAATCATCAAGACTGATTTCACAGGTGGTTTCCTTTCTTGTAAACACTTTTGATCCCTGCGTGACTGCTGGTTAGCCAGGTCTCACTCTCTTTCCTTTGACTGCATTTTCCTGTGTGAAAAACACACACAGGATTTAAGGTTCATATTTTGGTGTATGACCACAGAAGAATATTTTTCATGACTGAAGACCCACAGGTTTCAAAGGTCTGCTAGTAGGGTCATATGGAGCTGCACATGAGCCAAGGTCACAGTGGCACAGCTTTCACAGCTAGGCAGCATAGATGAGACTTGAGATTTTAAGAGCCAAGGTGCACAAAAACCTCTACAGTGCAGGTATCAGTGACACAGGAGGGAACCAGAGCAATCCAAGTTGAAGAGGGTTTTGCTGCCCTCAGCGTTTCTCCAGCCCCTGTACTACCAGTTGTCCCAAAGGATCACCAGAAACATGGTCCCAAGCAGTTATACCAAGGATGCAATAACTATACAGCACTGCACCACCGGCTGGGTCAAACCGAAGGCCCCCCAGCCTCTGTCCACTCTCTGGCACTACCAACTAATGGTTATTTGGTGGATTATTAAGAACCCAAGCTTCTCCTTTTGAAGTACTTTCTCAGCTACCGGAGATTAATTAGTGCCAAGGTGCTTTCAAACACATACAGCAAAACCCAAGTCAGTGGTAATACCCTAGGCCTATGCAGCTACGTGAAGCTGCAAGAGTTTAAAGCACGAAGGTAGAAGAGCACACAGCCTCTACCTCCCAGCCATCACAACACAACTAAATTAGGCCCCACCCACCTTTACCATGCTTGAAGTAATTTGCCCAATTCAGCCAATTAACCTTTGGCTGAACCTTGTTCTTCACACAGGTGTGAGAATGCTTCAAATCAGAATTCCTCAGGTTAATCATGCATCCCTGTGCAAACTATGTGTTTAAATTTTCACCCAGAATAGGCTATTTTTCACTAGTGGATTTCAAGCCTTTCTCCGCTAAGGGAAAAAGCTTACTGTATTTTTTTCCCCAGGAATGGTAGTTATGAGTCAGAATTTAATTTCTTCTCAGCGATTCATTAAGTCCTATGGTTAAGGTTGCAATCTCATTACAAGGTAGGTGCCAAAAAATGGGCTGAGGTAGGAGGGATGAAAATCAGTCACTGCTGCCTTTGGTCTCTGCTCCTCTGTCAGCTGAAAGACTTTTCTGTTACCTGCCACAGGTGAGCCACAAGGAGTTACTTAGAGCACAGGCTTCTCTCTCCATAGATCCAGAGGTCCTGCCAGGAGCCTGCTCCAGTATGGGCTTCCCACAGGGTCACAGCCTGCTCTGGTGTGGGGTCCTCCACAGGCTGCAGGTGGATATCTGCTCCACTGTGGATCTTGACAGGCTGCAGGGGGACAGCCTGCCTCACCATGGGCTTTACCACAAGCTGCATGGGAATCTCTGCTCCAGCACCTGGAGCACCTCCTGCCCTCCTTCTTCACTGACCCTGGAGTCTGCAGAGTTGTTGCTCTCACATATTTTCACTCCTCTCTTCTCTAGCTGCAGTGTGTGTTTTTTTCTCCCTTTTCTTAAGTATGTTGTCACAGAGGCACTACCACCATTGCTGATGGACTCAGCCTTGGCCAGCAGCGGGTCTCTGTCTTGGAGCCAGCTGGCATTGCTTCCATCAGACATAGGGGAAGCTTCTAGCAGCTTCGTACAGAAGCCACATATGTAACCACCCCCTCTCACACACACCCCAACCTTGCTACACAAACCAAATACACTCTTCTTTCTCACTTCTTTCTACTTCTCCCAGTAAATTCTTCTTATCCAAATGATACAGTCTTTTTCCAAGCCTATGACAGTTTTGTTATAAATGCTTGACTCTTCAGGACATTTTTTTGCATGTTTAGCAATGAAGACAGTAGTAATCCATCTCTTGGTAAGGATGTCTCAGTCAGCTTATCAAGGGTGGAGGAAGAACAATGGAAGGCTGCAAACTATATCCAGTGAAGAGGTATCATAGGATGCCCCTTCCACGCACTCAAGCCCTTTGCTTTCACATCAATACTGAGCACTTTGCTGATGAGCCAATCTAAAACTTTCAATTTGATATGCTTCATATCACAGTCAGCCCACACTGGTCCCAAGAGACCTATGTGACAAATCTTCAGAAGAATTGGGAAAGCTCCAGTCCCAAAGAACTTAAATACTACCTTGTTTACCTAAAGCTCTTCAGAGATCCAGCTGGAAGTAACATCATTATGTCTAGCTGGTGAATAGTCTCGATAATACAATCCTGTCAATAGCACCTCTAACTTCCTTGGACTCCGTCAGCTGCTTAGAGCAGATTAAGATCTAAATAAGCAGCTGACGGAGTCCAAAAAGCAAAAGGACTTTGCTTTTAAGATTGCTCTGAACTCAGCTTCCCATTTAACATTCTCAAAGCAATCCAGGTGTGTTTTAGCCAAAACTCGCTTTGACACAGTCACGTTTGGTATCTGCATCCGAAGTCTGCATATTGGCAAGTCTGCAGATCTGCATGTGTAAAGCAGAGTATTCATTTAAATTGTGCCCTTTAAGCCTCCCTGCCCCAGTCTTCAAGGCCTCCATATATATTTAATCACAGCAGTTCATAACCTGTCCTGACTTCAGCTCCTTCCCTGAGGAGCGTTTCCTGAGAGTGCTCATCCAACCATGGCTGGGAGGCACAGGACACACAGCAAAGTAGATTCTCTCTCAGGCTACAGGTGCAACATCCCTGCTCTCCCTCACTAAAGTCCTTTGAGGTTCCTAAGATCCCATCAGGAAATTAAGATAGGGACAATTTTTTGGAGCAGCTGTGGATCAAGATCACTGCCAGAAGCATGCAAAACTCCCGCTGGCTGCCCTGTCCCTGGCCTCAGTAACCTCTGCTTCCTGCCCAAGGTAGCTCAATTTCCTGTAGCTGTGTTTACACAAAATAAAGAAGCATTTTTCTGTTTGTATCTGCTGTTCTAATAAGCCCCAAGCTGTTCATCACAATTGCTGCTGTTACGCTCCCTTCCAGGTGCCATAGAGATGTCAGAGGGGACAGCCAACTCTGAGAGCACCTACGGGTGGAACAAGCCTGTCACCCTAAAGGTGTCTGGAATGTGGAGGAGCTGTTCAGCCCCTCCTGCACATCCTCTCCTCCTCCCTGGCTGCTGGAGGAGGGTTTCCCTGCGTGGGAGTATCACCCCAAGTGCAGACAGAAGAAGGACAATTCTAGGTCAGGGCTGAGCTGGGGCCTGGCATCAAGCCATAGGATAAGAAGGTGCAATGGGCTCTCTGGAGAGCCACCATCCAGCCTTCTGCACCAGGCAGGGCTAACAAGTAGGGCAGGGTGCTGGTATGTGTCAGCCCACCCTACAGTTCCCAGTCCCAAATTCCTGGCCCACATGGAGCCAGAATGTCTTCCTAAGGGGTGTCCTCCCAAGCTCAGAGCTTTTCAAGGGAAGCTGAAAGTTCTGCAGAGAACACACCTCATTCTGTAGCCACAAGCCATGCCATCAGCTTTATATTCCAGCCACAAGGCAAGCCTCGTTTCTGGGATTGAGATAAACCCATGGCAAGCCTGCCAGCCAGCCAGCCACTAGTTAACGCTGCTCAGGCCCCCAGGGACCCACAACCCATCCAATGCTAAAAACAGCAATCTCAGGGAAGAAGGTGTCCTCACAGCTTAGATCATCAGCGCTTCCTGCCCGCCCCCCCCCCCCCCCCCAAGCATCATGGAAATGTCTGAGCATCACCTCCCACCTGGCAGAGAGGGCAGCACGGGCAGTCACCATGTCTCTGTAGGAGACACAGGACTTATCCAGAGCGAGCAATACACCAGCCTCCAGCAGCGTGGGGGGAGCCTCTGTCACAGGTGCCAGGTGGCACTGCTGCACACCCTGAGCACCATCCCAAGCATTCATCTGGTCACAGGGAATGGGCACTGCTGCAGGATTTGGCTGGCACCTTGCTTAACAGTGGGGAGGAAGGACTTACCAAAATGTCCTCAGCTCAGCCCAGGCCATGGTGCCAGGGCTGTCCACTGGCCTTCGTGGAAAGAAGGGCCTTACCTCCTCACCAAGCCCTCGCTACCACCAGATGTGATTCACCCGTCCCAGTAGAAGAGTCACTTGCAGAATGCAAATATTTATGAATCACCTGTGGGCCTTGCTGTCTCCAGGCTGTTTTGGAAGTATCACACCACTCTCTCACAATGCCACGCTGCCCTGGCAGGTGAGGGTGCTAACGTCACAGACCACAAGCCCTCCTGGCAGCACTGCATGGCAAAGCCGAGGAGCACACGAAGGACACAGGGATACTGGCTTAGCTGAGTGTTAGTGGTGCACATGCCAGGGAGCTGGACCTGCCCTGCTTACAGCTGCGACCTGTTGTTCAGCTTTCCTTGTGCTACCAAAGAACTTTTTCACGTTGTTGGAAGACCTGTGGCTTCATTCAGTATGCCAATGTCCAACCAAATCCTGATCCCCCAAGCCACCAGCCACACCTTTCCTCTTCGCTGCTCCCCTTCAGCTGAAAATGTCTCTGTAACCATGCCCTTACTCACAAACTGCATACTGAGAATACTGAGTCAATTCAGACCAGTGTCCCCAAGATACCAGGCTCTGAGACAACAGAGATTATATCTGTGAATCTAATGTCCTTATGAAGCTAAAGGATGGACTCTGCTCATCTGAGCGGAATTTGAGGGGCCCAAATATATTTCCACCCACCTGTGTTGTCAGCCCCTATACCTACCCTTACCCAGCTCCTGTCTTCAGGCAAGGAGTTCAGGGCATTTCCCACTCCCCAGCACTCGCCGTGGCAGCCACGTGCCCTAACCTCCCTCCCAAACACATCTCCTGGCTGCTCACCCAAGTCACTTCCCTGCCAGGTCCTGAAATCTTACAGACACAGCCACTGTGCTGTTCATCTTCCTCAGCTGTCCTGGTCCCACCTCATGCCAGCGAAGCAAAGTTCTGCAGAAAAAGAGAAAGAGGCTATAAACTTGCTTACAAGGTATCTTAAGTATTTTTACAGACCAGCTCTTCCCCCCATGCCCCACCCCAGCACCGAAGCATAGTCATATCTGGGTGGGACAAATGATACAAGATTAGCCACTCTGCCTCGCATTTTCTTCATCAGCAGTGCTTCTTTTGGTGCATTTGTAACTATTTGCTCATGCTTTCTGTCCCAGAGCAAGGAGGCCTGGAGTGCACTAGCAGGAGATCCTCCCAAATGCAAGCAGCTGTTTCCTGCTGCTGCTTGCAGCCTGTCCTGCACTCTTCAGCTTCACCAGCCACTGCCCCAGCCCTTCAGAGAAAGCCACAGCTCCTCACTCCATCATGTTTCGCCCCCTCCATCACCAGTCGTGTACCCTCCTCTGCCTGGGCACAGAGCCACGTGCTGTGCAAACTGTGTGGAGAGAAGCTGCCTTTAGAGGTAAAGTATCTGCTTTAGGCACAGAGGTACATGGCTGAAAGAGCGGAGATTTAGATTAGATATAAGGAAGAAATTCTTTACAGCGAGGGTGGTGAGACACCGGCACAGGTTTCCTAGAGAAGCTGTGGATGTCCCATCCCTGGAAATGTTCAAGGCCAGGTTGGACGGGGCTTAGAGCAACCTGGTCTGGTGGAAGGTGTCCCTGCCCAGGGCAGGGGGCTGGAACTAGATGACCTTCAAGGCCCTTTCCAACCCAAACCATTCTATGATTCACCCACATGCATACACACACAATTGGCTGCCACCTGACAGTGGTCTGAATTCAAGCTATTTTTTGCTTACCACAGGCACTGCCATCTCCAATCAAACTCACACTCCCCTCATCTTTAGCATCGCCAGCTACTTATTCCAATGTCTTAATATTAAAGTGAGTATCTCCCTTGGAGGGAACTTTAAAATAGAGTACATCCTAGACTTGAGTTCATGAAAACATTAACAATGGTGAAGGAAAAACAAAAAAAATGATAACATGAAAAATGTGAGTCATCACAGATTGCTGAAAGGACCTCAGTAACACTTGTAGATGTGCACATACATACCCCATGATGTCACCATACATCAAAGTGCACTAAATGCTGACAAGAAACATATAAATCATCAAAACAGATAACAATAAGAATCATAAGTCACTTAGAAAGGCATTGAATAAATGCAACCAGAAATAAAGAGCAAAGAACAACACAATGCAGAGTGCAAACCACAGCTACAGATTTCAGCCTCCAGCAAAGACTGCGTGGGAAAGTACTGCCTGGGGATCAAACATACGTTACTCTGAGTGACAAAGGAGTAACTGTTCCCAACTCCAAAGTTTTCTGCTTTGAAAGGGGAAACTGGCTGTGATGAAGAAGGCCCAGCAGTAAGTAAAGCACAAGTGAACTGTCTTGTCACGTCCCTGATGCAAAAAGCTTAGTCTGAGGATAAGTCTTCCTGGGACATCAAGATACAAAAAGGGGCAACAATACCCTATGCAACAGCTGGGAAATGTACTTTCTAGCAGGGATCCATGAGGCAGTGTGCCACTTGGCTATGGCCATCTTCCCATTCTGCAGAATATGACAGCCATCAGACCACTGGCCCATGCTCAACACCTGCACCCAGACCTGGTTCAGTCCAGCAAAACAAACAGGGGTCCTCCACACAAAGCCCTCCAGGCCTCCTGGCTTTAAGCTTGATAGTAGTGAACTAGCTAACACCGGAAATAAAAGTATTACGTCATGGTTATGATATGATTATATTCCATTTCCTTCCAAATGGAAACCCAAAATGCTTCGCGTGAAACTGTCAGCAAGGCAGGACATCTGCTCCGTGGCTGGCTGCAATTTGTGTGACATTTGGGTTTGCTCTGTTGAAGGGGTGGGGGAATCTTTCCATAGACACAGATAGTACTTACTAATTAATAATTACTGTCTTCCCACACAGACTGCAGCCATTAGTCATTTCTAACACCCCGGCCACAGCCATCTCCTCACAAGTCCGTCGCTGTACCTGCGCTACCATGTCTCCCGCCCTCCGCAGCCATCCCCAGGTCCTGCGCGCTGCCCACCCTGCCATGGCTGATACAGGCCGTTGCTCAGAGAAAAGCCCCCAGCTCCAGCACGCGAACACATTAACACCTTTCTTCTTCTTAACACCTTTCCCGAGCCATGCCGCTGCTTTCCCAGCCTTCCAAGCACCAGCCGCAGCAGGACACGGGCGGCCATGCGCAGGCGCCGGCGGCGGGTGTCTGTGAGGTGAGCCGCGGGCCCGCAGCCGGATGCAGCCGGTTCCAGCCCCTCACAGCCGCAGCCGGGCTCCCGCCGAGGCTGGCCGTGCCTCTGGGAGAACGTGCTCAAGAAAGGGGAAAAACCACTGCCCGGCGGTGAGGAGTGAGGGGGAAAAGTGTGCGAAACAGCCCTGCGACGGCGAGGACAGAGGAGGAGGAGCGGGGAGGTGCTCCAGACGCCAGAGCAGGGATCTCCTGCGGCCCTGCGGGGACAAGGCAGGAGCGGGTAGGACTGCAGCCCGTGGAAGGACCCATGCCATGGCAGAGGAAAACTGTGGGAGGAACTGTTATGGAGTGGCCACAGCCACCATTCGCCATCCCCCTGTGCTGCCTGGGGCCAGGAGGGGACCGCCGGAGGAGTTGGGAATGAAGGTGTGAAGCTGGGGAGAGGGGGGGCGGGATGAAGGAGTGAGTGGAAGGTGTTGCTTTATCTTTGTTTCTCACTATCCAAACCACTTTCAAATGGCAATAAATTAGTTTCCCTAGATTTAGCATATTTTGGCAGTGAGGGTAACTAGTAAGTGTCCTACCTGTGTTTATTTTGACTTTCCATCCCGTTTTCTCCCTCTGCCCTGTCGAGGAAGGGGGGTGACAGCTGCTGGGCAGCCA
Organism: Falco punctatus; assembly: GCF_963210335.1. Classification (NCBI taxonomy): domain Eukaryota; kingdom Metazoa; phylum Chordata; class Aves; order Falconiformes; family Falconidae; genus Falco; species Falco punctatus. The sequence goes on from NC_137591.1 coordinate 26,816,553, forward strand.
TCGGGGAGCTGGTCAGGGTCAACCCACCACAAGGACCAAGCATTATTTAAATTTCAAGCATTCAGAGGTGCGTGGAGTATTCACCTAGCATGTTCTATAGCATATTCCAGGTGAGAGTCCAAGTACTTCACGCATGGCTCAGCTCCACTGGCCCCAGAGAGGTAAGTCGCTGGCCCTGTTCAGCACACAGGGACACCGAGAGGGCAGAAAAGGCATTTCCAGCTGCATCTCCAGCAGAGACACATTTGCAGTGCTGACAGAGCCTTTGGAGACCACAACCCCACACAGTGGCATGAGGAAGGAGGGACTCCCAACTGCCCTGCTGACTGGGCAGCCCCGTGCAAGGCTGGGGGTTTACTGGAAGTCAGCCTGGGGCTTTGCCACCTACCTGCTCCCTTTTACACTCAGCAAGAGAGCACAAAGGTACTTCAGGTTCACATTTCTGTGGTCTTCGAGACCACAGGAAATGACACTTTTTAAAACTAGGGCTACGGGGGGCAGCATCTTTCTTTTTTTTTTTTTCCTCTTTAGTTCACAGAGGAAATTAGAGGTAAAGAATGAAAGGAGCAAGTGTTAAAGAGACTGAATTTCCAAACCGGTTACGTGAAGCATACTGCTAACAAGCAATTCAATGGTTCTGCAAGAGGTTTTCACACCCTGGAAGCAAAAGCAAAGTGGTCAGCAGTGGTACCAGGTACAAATCACTAGAAAACAGACACAAGAAAAAAATCCCAGGAGAGCAATTTGGTCACAAGAGGTCAAACTTCCCAAAAAGGCTGTACAAAGAAGCAACGCTTGTCTAAGTGAGGTTCTTGGAGAGTCAGTGATTTAAGATAATAAAGGTTAGTTTCTTTTCTTTAAGCCATGTCCCTTGTTCGTATAACCCTATTGTCTCTCTGGAAGGCTCAGTGTGCTGTTTCGACTGGGCTGTGGTCTGGTGGAGGGGAGAAGTTCACCACTGTCACCATTTCCTTAAGCGCTTTTGACACTGATCATAACCCCAATATGAGCACTGCGGAGAAATTAGCAAGCTTTTCTTCTCAGTGTCCTGTAAAGTTAGGTGCTAAGCATGGTTTACAGGCAATGAGCTGAAACGCAGAGAAATGAAAGCGCTACTACCAAGTGCCAATTTTAGGATTTGTTTTTCAAAGAATTCAGTGGTTGTACAGCTTTTGGTTTGCTCTGCATTCAGCCCCAACAGTCCCAAACAGCAGTCTTGAGCACGGCAGCCTTTACGCCTGCCAGTGTCCCCATGTCCTCTTACTTCATCCCCTTGGTGTATCCTCCAGCTCTCTCCAAGTAACAGGACTGGATTTTTGTTTACTTTGTCTGCATAAAGACAAAGGATAGTGGTGGGGAGAACAATTCTGGATGGAATGCTTGTCAGACCTTTCAGGCCAGGGTCCTGCAGGAAAGACCAATCAGTGGATGGAGGAAGAAGCTCTTAGTGCTCGGTGCCACTTGTGGCCACCACCAGCCCTCAGCGAAGAGCCTGGTGCCAGTAGGGATGGGTGCTGTTGGTGTTATGTTCACTGCCAGGACAAGGCTTGCCCCTGCCCCTCAGTGCAAAAGGCCAAGTCCATTTTCAGGTTCTCCCATGCTCTCTGTTTCTCTCCTCAGCCTGTCTGATGAGCTAACAAAGTAGAAATCACAAAATCCACAGCAATTACAAGACCTACAGGATGGCTTCTGCTACACCTGCAACCAGAAGCCTTTCTAATTACATTTTCTAGCACAAGGGGAAGTGAGGAGGAGTTCTTTGGCATGGTTTTCCTTGGCACCCTAAGCAGACGATGTCACTAGCCTTCATTGCACTGATACATGCTGGGAGAGGCATCAAGGACAGGCTTCCCCGGGTTTTTATCCCAGACTGGGGAACCATCTCTGTATCTTTTCCATCCTGTGTGCACTCTTGGAGCAGGGATCACTCTGAGCAGCAAGTTACATTGGCATCTAAATGCAAGTTACACATCTGAAGGCCCAGTGCACAGCACTGGTGCTCCTCTTGTAGCATGGCATAGATAATCCTGCCAGGTCTGAAACATGCTTAATCTGTGATTGGGAGGACACTAGGTATAATGCCTACACGGAAGCATAGACTGACAGATGGATCACACTATGTCTTACCACTTAACTCCTCTCTGTGCAGAATAAAATGCATGTGAAGACAAAATAAATGCTTCAGGGGCAGGGAGATGGTACCTAAGGGTGGTTCGAGCTGAATCAGTAAGTTACCATCCTCTTCTTTCTAATAGCCTTGCCTGAGTCACATCCTCCAGCGCAGCAAGCAGGGTCTCTCTAGGATGCAAGTGGGGAGTTTCAAGCAAACCTTCAAAAAGGTAATTCCCTACCCTCGCAGCAAACTCACACAGCAGGGCGGTAGAGGAGCCCTCCCAAAGCTCTTCGCTCAAGTCCTTGGCAGCACAGAAAAACAAGAAAGTGCAGCTGCAAGCAGGAGGCAGAAACGCCCCTCCACCCCCAAACTTCAACAGCCCTGACAGCAATACCATGTTTGCTGGGGCCACAGCTCTGCTAACAGACATAGCTGGCTACGCCACAATAACTCCCTGCCACATCCAAGCCTTACATTAGCTCTTAGTGGCAAAGCAGCACATGCACAACAGCCGCACACAACCTGGCAGGACCACTCAATAGTTAGTGGTCTAATTGTGCCAATTTCAGAGCACAACAGCAAGGAACATTGCAAAGGCTGCAACAGCACACATCTGCTGCTTATTTAAAAGCTAGCCAGCTAGCCTGCCCTCATTCAAACCAAGTGCAGCAATGGGATTTATCTACTGAATATGCTGAATTTCTCCTGGTCCTTCCCAATTGAAACCAAGCAGGGAATTAGAGCAAATTACACCCTCTTTTGTTGCTGGAGCATTTCTGATCTTCTGTGATTTGGATTTCTCCTTCAGGACTTTAAGGAAAGCCAGATCTTGGATACCTGTTCTCCACACAGAAACCTCAGCAGGGAGCACAGATAAAGAGAACGGCAGTGAGCCACTCTGTCAGCACGTCCTTCGGAGCCTGTGCTGAAATGAGGCAGCTTGTATCATTTTTTTGGTTGACCCCGTGACAGTTGAGAATTGCACTAGCCATGAACAGATTGCACCCTGCTTAGGGAATTTCATGTTCATCACACCTCCAGCATAGGTGGCTGGCCTACAGACTGTTTCAATTAGGAGAGAAAAATCTCCCTCTCTGATGCCTTTTTCTGAAATCTTTTGCCTCTGAGTTGACATGAACCTCACTAGCAATGGCAGGAGAACTGCACGTCCCCAGCACAGGGCTCAGGAGAACACACAGTTCAGTTTTGACAGTCATTCAGGTGGCTCAAAAGGTAGCTACTCCCTGGCCAGTGCAGGTTTCCAAGCTGCACATCTCAGTAGTAGCGGACCAGCAGGCTTTCACTCCCCAAGAATGACCTGACAAAGGGGAACTGGAGGAATTCCCAATGACAAAAGGAAACTGGCCAAGGAGGCTTTTTCAGCTGCTGTTGAAGGAAACTGGTTGTGGAATATGGGAAAGAGAGAGGGATGTAAAATCTCTACGATGGGTTGTAAGGAGGGGAGAGAAGCTGGTTGTCTGTACAGAGGGCTGAGTCATGCAGAGTACGCTGAGGAATGGTGAGACAGCTGAGGCAGAGAAAAGCATCTTGGAGTTTGTTACTCCACCTAGAGCTTTTTGTCTTTTTGCTACCCAGAGGAAAGTGCAGCTTATTTTCAAAAAAAACATGAGTCCTCACAACAGAAAGCCTATATGTGCCTGTTCACATGACTGCCGATGTCCTGGCCAGATCAGTGCCTACTGGTAGGATCCTAAAGCAGCATTGCTGGTCATACCACAGGTGGGGGCTGGGGAACTTGGCATCTCTTCACCCCTCTGCCTGGCAGAAGACACTGTTGCACTGCCAGTGGTCTCCTGCACCACAGCCTGCAGCCCCATGTCTCCTGTGTCAGGGCTGTGTCATGTACAGGGAATGGAACATTTGACTCTCTGTGTTACCTGGAGAGATGAATCAGCAACAAGCTGTCAAGCTTTTCTTCTCCTTTTTTTTTTTAAACTAAAATCAACCAGAAATTCACATGCAGCTTGCCTCATCCTGCATCAAAACTCTTCCTCTCTAATCACCTCATCCACTCTTTTGCATTAAACCTCAGCCACTTAGTCATTCTTAAAATTACACGTTTGTAACCATGATGTAATACGACCACACACCGGAGTACTAGAAAAATAATACTAATATTTAAGTTCACCTCCCTTCCCTTTTTCTCCCCTCTCTAATCACTAGACGATGCTTCTTCCCAACCTGGTAAAAATTTGACAGACTATTTACAGTTCCATGGGCTGGAAGAAGTAACCCCAGAAGATATCATAACAGAAACTTAGAAAGCCCAAGGCTGGCTTCAGGTAAATGAATAAGAAAAACAAAACAAACAAACAAAAAAATCAACCCCCAAAAAACCAACCAGAGCAACAATGAAACTTGTCAGATCAAATAGAAGGTCATTGCCTGAACTCACAGGATTTGAGTGGCTTCAGACCTATCAGCTCTTCCATTCTTACTCATGATCACCCTACAGCAACAGTCATATATAACACATCTCAACAGTGACAGTTCCATCTAACTACAGCTGAGCTGTGAGGTTTCTGAGCCAAGATGTGTATCTGAGCAAGCCTGTCAAGCGCTCGTCCATGCTGTGGCTCCATTTCTTGTCTCTGACACCCTGATGCCTCAGCCCATGCTGGGGATCAGCTGGAGACCAGCTCCTTTTGCTCTTGCATTACAGGTGCCCTCCAGGGCTTTGCTGTGCACCACTCGCCTCCCTCCCCGTCAGGAGTGACTGTGGATAGGTAAAGAGCCAGGATGCAGTAGGCAGTATTGATAGAGGGGATGCTGTCCATACCTGTCCAGGGGATGTTTCTCCCCCTGACCTGGGTTTCTTTGCCAGGGAAGGAGCTGCAGCAGGCACTGGCAGGACTGTTTGCCAGCACAGTACTTCTCACGTCCACAGATTTGTGAGAAACAGCACCCATCGCACATCAGCCCTGCTCATTGCTCATCCTGCCTCATTCTCTGTTTATACTGTGTCTGTCAGAGCTCAGCGGGTGTCCCTTTGCTTCCATTGTGCTTTTGCTGTAGAATAAGCAATGACCACATCCATACTGTCCTTTCTATAATGCAACACCTTCTTCCAGCTTGGTTACTGTACATACTGAGCCAACCCAAGATTTTTAAGACACTAGCATGCTGCCTTCCCCTTTCCGTAAGTAAACGGGGCGCAGCCTCTGATACACATCAACCACAAAAGAGGCCCTATGTCTATCAAGCAGCTCGCTGCACTTGGTAGCAGTCTGCTTGATAGCAGCACAAATGTTTGTATGTCATGCAGAGCCTTGATTTGGCCAGCTGCACACCCAAGCACACAGGTACCTCCTGGAAAGGGTTCAGCTGACCGTGAGAGCTGTCTGTGTGCCTGCGGCATGCCCACTGGCTCAGCGCTGGGCAGTTCCCTCAACTGGATCGTGTAGCAAAGCACGCCTGTGCCTAGGAAAAAGTGATGTGAATCCCAGAAGAGCCCCAGGCAGAGGGAAAAGACCAGAAACCTCTTATCAGCAGATAATCTGGGCTTGGCACTTGTTTCCAGCCATGTTCTCCACAGAGAGGAGTCTCTCTGAAGCCCTGTTACATGATGCCCAGACCCTAGGGTACCTCCACACACGGCCCAGGCTGCTCCATCAGGAGAGAGGAGGTCAGTTCAGACCACCGCAGCCCAGAAACAGGACCTGCAGGGAAGAGTCACTTACTTTTCTTGAGACAGAAAAAAAAATCACAATGGCCAGCCCTGCCGATGGACTTAAGAAATCCTTTCTAGTGCAGACACCCTTTCCTTGTTGAGGAGGGAATAAAATACTTGATCAGTTCAAAATAAATGTCGATCGGAGTATTTTTGTTAAATAACTTTATATATAGTCCAAGACCTATTAATAACCTCAGTATTAAATATTAGGTATTTAATGGTAACAATAAGCAAGTATTTACCTAAATGAAGAGTTTATTAGCAAGATAAACAGATTACTTTAATAAAGCCTTTGTGGCATAAGCAGTCTATGAATTGACTCTATGCAATTTGAAATTGTCTAATCCTGTCATGACCTTACTTTGAATCTTTAGTCAGAGCCCACAAGCCAAGCAGTGGATTCGCCCTGGGAAGTTCAGAGCGATGTTTGAGGAAGGGATCACAAAGCAGAAACACACCTACAGGCAGCTGGGCCGCTGACTCAACACAGACACGGGCGCTCTGATTCAGGAGGAAGCCTAGCAGCACCCAGCGTTATCCTGCAAGGATAAGCCAGCTCTGTCCGCCTCAGGAGATGCCAGTGCTTTTTTTATAACATGACTGTCCACCCCACTGTGCCACTGTCTCTGAAATGTGCAGGTCTGCATTGCCTTTAGCATTTCAGATAAAAAGGCTAACAGATCCCTGCCATCCGCCCCGCAATGTGCAGGAACAGCAATTACTGCACCCTGCCCCCAGAGCAGGCTGCGTTCACAACTGAGATGACTTACTGGGTGTTGACTTACAGAAACCCTTGGGAGCTTTCCAACCCTTCACCAATACAGTACTAGCGGAGAGCATAACCTCAGTGCTCATTTCATCTGGGCACCGAGTGCCCTGTCTCTCTCCAAGCTGCCTGTCCGTAAAGAAAGGAAGCATGCAATGTGCTCTGCTAGTTGTGCTACAGAAATAGCTGCAAGCCTGCAGGCACGTGTAATACAGATGCCCGCTCCCCACATGCAGCACAGCAATCAGAAGATGTTATAGCAACTTCCAGCTTCCCTGGCAGGGTCTGGATCCAGTACCTCCATCGCCACGCTGTGTGGTTTGCCTCTCTGATATACAGGGAGGGAGTGAGGACAGTGAGAAAGCACCGATCCAGCCAAATGGTCCCTAAACTCTGACCTTTTGAGGCATTTTCCATCCTGAGAAATTCACTGGAAATAGCTGAGTGCAGCAACAGCTGTTTGAGCAGACATCTGCAGGTTCACTTCATGCTGGCTGGACCAGTAGCCAGTCCACTTGCAAGTTTCAAAGAAATAGGTTTCCCTGAAGCAATCGAGAGCAAACCACAGGCCACATGCTACCAAGCCGAGAGCAAAACCATGGAAAAGGAAATAAATGCTGCAGGTTGCTGAAGAGGCGCTGGTTCACCATGACCAACAGGAGAGCTGCAGGAAGGATGGATGACAGGCAAAGATGCATGCTGACACACCACAGCCGCAGCCTTTGTGTGCAGTGTGGCAGACAGCCTCGGGGTTAATGTGTGCAAGAAAAATGCTCCATGGACCAGACAGAGTGAGCAAATAATGTCTTTTTTTTTTAACACCAAAGCTTCCTTTTCAGCTGCCACGTGGGAAGTGCTGCTGGGGCCAGAGGGCACTAGGAGGAGCACGGTGCCTTCAGGGATGGCAGTGCTTCTGCTTGGCAACAAGTGTCTGGCTCTTCCCCTCAAGCTCCAGCCCGTGTTTTGAGATCAGTCTGCATCCTGATGGCCAAACTGGGCTTGGGATGTCTGATCTGCATTGCCCACATCACACCTCCCTGGTCCCCAAATCCCCTGATGTTTAGATGCTGGACCCCCAGGACTCCGTGGCTGACAGCCTGTGCCCTGCCAAGCGGGCAGTGAAGTGGGGTCAGGCTTCCGGATTTCTGCCACGCTGCTGGAGAAGGAGCAGGGTGCTGGTGCCTGATCGCAGGGGCCTTCAGGGCTTTGACCATTGCAGAAGCCTGCTGTGCCAAATGAGGAGAGGACAGTGCTGCTTACTATAAAAATATATCTTTATTTACCATCTGTGTTTTGCTCAGAAGAGAATATCCTGTGGCAAGGGGGCCAGCCGAAGCCATGCCATTGATGGTGGCCAGCACACCTCCACCTGCACCACAAAGGGGGTGGCAAGACCAAGTCTCCGTGGGGAATCCATGGGGAACAAAAGGACTGGAAGGGAGTTGAAGTTGCTGCTTTCATCTCTGGCCCCACCGCCCTCCACTTCTGTGTCGTTCAGGTCCCATCAGCAGAGAACATGGCCTCCCCACCCCAGCCCCACCACCACAGTGCAGTAAGGGTTTCTCTCCAGGGTTGGGACACCCTTCATGGCACCCCTGCTTCTGGCACATCCCTTGCAAGGCAGTCAAGATGAGTTAAATAAAGGGGTTTGGGGACATTTTCTGGGACAGGAACAGTTGATAACTTAACACAAAATGAACATATCACACATAACACGCCAGCTAGCAGGTGGGCGCCTGTTGTACAGCAGTCAGTGCCAGATGCCTGGCCAGGGTGGCCAGCCATGGCTCGGGGCAGGCAGCTGAGAACTCCGGACTACTCATTTCCACACCACTGCCTGCAGTGTGGCATGGCACGGCCCAGGTACCAGCAGCCCTGCCTCAGGGGGTCTCCTCAATACCCACTGGCTGGCCCAAGTCCACCAGGGCCATGACACCCTGTGGGTCTGCTGCCACCAGCATCTTCTCAGGTAGCAAGTAGTGAGTTTCAACAGGGTCTTCAACACACTACATTTTCAGTTTGTTGTTTTTTTTCAGAGGGGGAAAATACGCAATTGTCTTCAGGTTCGTGCAGTACAGCGCTGGTGCTTCCCAGAGAACTGCTTTCAAGCATTCACCAGGTGCTTAAGCCCTCTTCCACTGAAGGCTAAGATGTGGCTTCTTGGTGGGCTTCATGGTGCAAGACCCTAGCTTGGCCACTGCCTTCAGTCAGCACTCAACCCCTCATGCATCCTAGTATGGGGTCCAACAGCCCCATTCAAAGCTTAAATAAGCCGAAGAATGTCTTGGATTCCTCAAAATTAACCAGAGCGATTTTAGAAACATTGACATGCAAACTGTCCATCTTCCTGAGCTTGAATAAAGCCCCTAGGTAGCTTTTCCGGGCCCATGTTTTCTGGCCCGTACAGTAGTTGATGCCTTTGTCCTCCATCAGCACGTGGCTGCCTGGCAAGGTTGGGTTTTTCTTGTAGACAATGTGGGTCAACATCTGGCTGCTGCAGATGCTGCCTCGGAAGAGCACGTTGGAGTACACAAAGTACAGGCCGGTCTCATTGACGACGAGACCCTGCTCATGGTACTGAATGCCGTCGGTGAAGGCATGCCCGGAGATGGGTTCCCACTCCAGAGGGAGGTCCCGCTGGGTTGGATTCCCTGGAAGCCAAATCAAGAGGAAAAAGCGTGGTAAGTACAAGCAGTTGCATGGGGGTTTCTTACCCCTCAAGTCACACCCCGTGTCACAACAAGGCAACTGTTCTCCAGGCCCTGGTCTGCAGCATGGGAAGTCTGCCCCAACCTCGTGCTGGTGGGAGCTCTCACCTTCACCTCACCCAACGCCAGCAACTCGTGACAGCCACCTGCCTCACGCACAAACCCAAAACAGAGCCCTCACTGAAAAGCCTAAACCAGGGGAAGATTTTAGCTGTGGCATAACTTCCCGCTGTCAGAGCACACGTGTTACCAAAGGAAAATAGGAAAGCCTGTGTGAGGTGGGCTCCTCACAGCTACGACCATGCCACCTCTCAGTCCAGCCACATCTGCTCTATCCCCGGCCCCCAGTCCCGCTCGCCTCCCAGCACATACCTGTTAGGTGGGCTGCCTTCCTTGCTTCCTTTTCCATTGACTGCTCCTTCTGCCCTGCACAAAAAGGGGGAAGACATTAGCCATGTGCTCCATGGGGAAGCCAGCCCAGAGAGCAGAGGGAGCCAACCAGGGGTTGAAATGGGGCAGATTCAGAGCAGCACAGGGCACACAAGCATGTGGCTTAGAGCAGCGAGGCAGAGCAGTGTTTGGGCAAACACTGCAGGGCAAGAGGAAGAGATAAAAAGGAAGAGTTGCAGCAAAGGATCCAACTGTGATGAAGAGCAAGGGGAAAGAGCAAGGAGAGCTTTCATCTTACAATGGCGCGATTGGTGAGTTTGAGCAGAGGCCTCTCACTCAGGGTGTAGGAGAGGGAGAAACCTGCCTCTTTACCCAGCATCTCAGGTCCATGCCAAGTCTCATGTCCTGTCATAGATAAGCCTGCTCTATTGCCCCCAGAGGTACCCATGGCAGCGGGCTTCTGTCAGCTGAGTACCAACCCTCCTTACAACCAGATCACACTTGAGAAAACCTGCAAACCATCCTGCTGGCCAGGCAGAGCTTGTCCTCAGAGAGGGCAAAGCACAGCTGGGAAAATTCTGCCCTCCCTGGGGGGGTTCTGTTCCCCCTGGAGAGATGGGCCAGTTACGGTGATTTGGCATTTGGATCCTATCGCACTCCATCCTTCCCTTCTTCTCAGCATCTATTTCCAGGCATCACATTCTCAAATTTTAGAAACAGCCTTTTCTTTTTTCAAGTCAACTGAATTTTCTCCTCCTCTCCCCTTTCTCCTTTACAGTGTTTCCCTGGCTTCGTTTAATTCTCCAACCCACTCAAGAAGTTCAGAGTTATTATTTATGACTTATGCTCAGCTACTGCTAAAGTAGCCTGTGATCAGGGCACTGAGCAGCCAGTTAAAATGGCAGCTCCCCTTCCCCTAGGCAACAGATGACAAAATGCATTGATATGGGAGTTTATGGGAACCAGGACTGTCCTTTCCAGAGAATTTTGCGATTTCCAAATTTGCTTTCACTCAATAGGAGAACAAATGTGAAAAGAGATCAACTTTCCTACTAACTGAAATCCTCAAGGGAATAAAAATAAAAATAAAAATCTTCAGATCTAGCAAAAATTGTTAAGGAATCTGAAAATTGCTTTCAGACTTGGTTGTCTTTAAATACTGGCTGATAATACTAACATAGACTGTAAAAGTAAAATAATAGTTCAGAAGCTCAAAATATTATTTTTAAATTGTTCCATTCTAATTTAAACTCTCTGGGTTTTGCTAAACGAAATTTAGAAAATTCAACAGGTTCTTGTGGAAAGTTTCGATTTCACCGAAAGGACTTTTCTCAAAGAAAGATACCCCACATATCATCAGACTCTTCTCAACTAGTTTTAGCCACAGTGAGACTTGTAACAAAAGATTTTAGAAAAAAGTTGCGCTCTCAAGGGTGGGCATGAATCCCCCACCCCTAAAGACCACAGAACCCTCCACAAGCTCCCAGAAGTCTTAGAAGAGTAAGGAGAGAACGCAGTGACACGTACAGAGCCCATCTCCAATCTCCTCCATATTGCTGCTGCATGTTAGGACATCCAGAAACTCACTCTTACAGCAGAGCCCCCCGGTACCACTGCCCCACAGCCTGGGAGGCCCCAAGGGAGAGGCACCTTGTCCCAGGAACCTGTGGCTGCCACCTCAGCAGGCAGGGTGCAGGACCCCATCCCCACACCCCAGAGATAAAGCTCTTTTTCCAGGGAAACCAGTGAAATCAGCACCTCAGAGCATCAAGCTGCGACTCTGTCTTTGCCCCCGGGATTAGGAGAGGGAAGAGTTTGACAGGAGCATCCCTGCAAGCTGACACGGAGGAGTTCCTCCTCTACGTATATCAACTCACCTATGAGTTTCTCCAGAGCTGGAGGGATGTGCTCAGTGCTGGCAGACTGTCAAAAAAGAAGAGTGACAAGATATCTTAGCAGACTGAGAGCCTTAAGGGCATCATGTAAAGCAGCCAAGGACTATCTTTGACAGTGGCTGATTCTGTGTGCTCATGGGGACCTCCAGAGTGCTAGGAGATACACAGGGAGAGAGCCCCCGCAGCACTCGGCAACATGAAGACATCCAGATCTATCAGCCGCCAGTAGAGCAGTCCTGCACAGTAACGAGCAGCCGCACTTACACTGGTGTGACAGACATTTAGGTGCCACCAGCCTGCCCCTTGGGGAGTTTTGCACCCCCCAAGCATCTCAAACCCAGTTTTAAGTTTTCCTTTTCATCCTGTTTCCCCAGAGCATCTTGTGACCGGCCAAGCAGATCTCACCTCTCTGAGTTCAGCCAGTTCCTTCTCCAGGTGGAAGATCTGAAACATGCTCAGCCCCACTCCAGTGAGGGCTAGCAGGATCAGCATGAAGATCACCAGGAAGCCAACGCTCCTCCTTTCCCTGTTGTGCCCTGGCTTTGTCCTTCGGTCAGGTACCGGTGGTGGGAAAGGAGTGACAGGGGGTGCCGAGGGGCTGGAAGCACTTGCACTGGTGCAGCCGTCCACCCAAAAGACCTGGGGGTACACGTAGTTCAAGTTCTGCTGCATGGCCGGGAGCGGGATGGGCTTGGTGTGATCTTCCATACGGCAGCCAAAGCCTGCCGGGGCTGCCCCCGACTGAGCCCTGGGGGAAGACCCAGCTCTGCCTTTATACACCTGCATCGCTCCGGCAGCGAAGCCTCAGCTCAGATGCTGCAGCTCAATGAAAGCATCAACAGCAAACCTCAAAATGCTTCCGCCCTCGGCAGCAAGCTGGGGGTAGCCACCTGCTCCTCCCCCGCTGAGGCAGGACGCACGCACGGCGGGCCCAGCCCAGCAGTGGCCTGCTCGCACAGAACTGCACTGGGGAAGCGGCTGCGCTCAGCAGCCATGCACCCGTGGGGCACCCAAGGGCTGCGCAGCCGGGCAGGGGCTGAGTAACCAGCCCAGCGCACACCCACCGGCCAGCCACCCTTTCCAGCAGCCCACGCGGGCAGAGGCGGCTGCTTTTCCACTGCGGCGTACGGGGCCACAAACAGAGCAAGAGGAATGACAACACCTCCGGCATCCTGCGCGAGAGGGGAGAGGCAGAGCCGAGGACTCCTCCCCTCCACAGAAGGATGAGGACTGGACCCCAAGCACAGCTCTGGCTGCTGGAGAATTGCTTCGTTTCACATGGGACAGATCACTGACCGCTGGCCATTGCTCATCCCACCTTTTCCTTGGCTGCTCTATAGGCCATGGATCCTGAGTTACAGAACTCCGGTCACAGACACTGTTCCGCTGTGATAAAACCCCAGCCCAGCCCAGCCGAGAAGAGCAAGACTCTGCCAGTGCTGCAGGCTCAGCAGAGCTGCCTCAGCGTTAGCAGCCCAGGCAGGCACAGCTCGGTGGGCGCGCAGCTCAGTGGGCTGCCTCCACCCACACAACGTCACGGCAGGGCACCACTAAGGCTGAACTGGCAGCACGCTGTAACGTAGGAAACAGACTGTGCCATGGGGCACAAGCAGGCTCTTCTGGCAGCTGCTGCTGCCCCTCTTACCTTTGCAAACACTGTCTCCAATAATCCTAACCTAAGAAGCCTTAGAGAGGGAAGAGCTCTTTCATCATCTCTCCAGATCAATGCTGAGCACCGCAGCAGGACCTGACGTGGCTGAGTAACGTGATTAAAGCCTGGAGTAGACACTGTGTTACTCATCTTGGTACAATTTTTCTTGCCTTCCAAGAAAGGATCCAGAATTTGGGCCATGCTGCAAAAACCAACACTTTTAAGAGCTTGTTACAAAATCATAATGAGGAGACACAGGGACATTTCCATTCCTCAACGGCCAATTTCTCAATTTCCATTCCTCATTGAATGCAGATTTCTAAGCAGTGGCGATGAGATTTCCTCCACAGATTTACAGGTGCACACAAGCGATTATAAACAGTAGTTTGCTCTTCTACTTTACAGACCTATGTTGAAGCATGTATTTATATGGGATAGTGTTTAAAAAAAAGGAAACACCAAATGCTTAATGCAAGAACAGACTGGAGATTCATCTCGTCTGTGGCTGAAGGAAGCAACCCCGACACGCAGGTTTTGATCTTGAACATCAAAACTGGGGTCTGAGAACAGCATGCTGTAGCAACACACACACACTTGTTTCTCCAAAGGAACGGCTCAGCTTTGCCTCCAACCACACCAATAAGTCAGATGTGTCCTCAAAGCCTTGCCTGCACCACCAGCCACCCCGCTGCTTTTTGAAGATGTTCACCACAGCCATTTGCTGCAGCAGTGATCCACAGCATGAGAGCTTTCAGCAACCCACCTGGCTCTTCCTCGTCCTTCTAGGTTTCTGACATAAAAGACAAAAGCAACACAAATCCAGGTCCAGCAGTTCAAGCCTGGCGATGCCTACCCTCACTCAGCCCCACTCTCTGCATCCCAGCATGCGTTCCCCAGGCAGTCCAGGACAGGTCCCCATCCACTCCTACGATCGTTACAAGAGATACAAGATATAAAAGATCATTACAAGATCATTACACACTTCATGACACATGGTGAACTCCAGCCAGCCAGCGCTGGGCATGGACAGATGCCTCCAAGGCACAGGGAGCCAGGAGAGGCAGCAGGGAGGTTGGGCAAGCATCTCCTGCCAGCACACTGCCCACCGCACAGCCTGTGCAGCACCCCAGCCCTGCTGCCACCACGGGCTCCAGAGCCACGCGCGATGATACTTGGCACCTGCTCACACCCCTCGCCCAGCAGCCGGTGCCCGCGCTGCCTCGCCCTTGGGGCAGTCAGCACAGTGCACCCGTGGCACTTCACAACACAGACAGGGGTGCTGGGGAGCTCCCATTTCTTTAACGCCCTCTGCGACCCGTACAACTGCTGTGGAATGTGGCAGCTCAGGGAGCAGCACCTGAAGTCCCAGAGTTCCTCAAAGTTGGAGGCATTGCCAACAAGCATGTCAAAAGTCATCGAGCACGCAGCTTTGCCCAGAGAGGACCCACTCTCAAGTTTTTTCTGACACTGACTGCTTTATGCAGACAGCTTGTCTTGGTGGGGTTGCGGGCACAGTAGCAGCCTCCCTTAAATGTCAGAAGCGTACTTATTTCTCACCCACTGCTTCCTATTTTCACAAAGATGCTTTTTTATGGGTGGGTGAGAAGGAGAGACGACAAATCCAATGAAAGCCATTTCAGCCACATCTGCTGCATCTTCTCTTTCAGGTGCTCAGCTCAAGAGCCTGCTGATAGGCCACACTGCAGCAAGTCAGAGACTGGGGCTATTTTACCATCGAAGGATCATTTTTGGTGCACAGCCTACCGAACTGGTCCTGCTGTCACACTCCTCCTTTCCCTTGTCACCACCTTCAGGGCTCACCAAGAGGATACATGCTGGAAGGCAGTGGCAGGCAGGGCTGTGCCGTGGAGCACGTCGTGGTGCCTGCAGGCTCCGCGTTCTGCTGGCCTCCTGCTGCTCAAGCACCAGATATTAACAGGGCTTTTGAAATAACAGCGGGACAGTTTGCTGGAGGTAGGCACTTAAGTCATGTGAATCTATTTCGCTAAAAGGCCTGGGAACAGAATTTGGACAAGGTTGAGGTCTCCTAAAGCATGGGGCAAGGACAGCTGGGAAGGAAAGGAAGGCATAAGGGGGACAGGAGCGGTGTCAGATTTGTCTCTCTGCCTCCCTGTCTCCCTCTGCCAGATCCACGCTCTGTTTTCAGCAGCTTCATTACGTCATTGGAACAGGATGGAATAGTTTCAAATGGAAACACCTTCTACACCCTTTATCAGAGAATCGATCCCCTTCACCAACACCAACAAAAACCAGGCCATATTTAGACAGATTTACTCCAAAGAACCCCCTCCACCCCGCCTCCAGGGGAGAGGGGAGAGTTCTCAATAATACACACTATACACTAAAGTTTATGTTGACAGCAAAGAGAATCAGCTAGCAGCTACAAGTTTTGTCAGCAGATTTAAGGACAAAAGGATGACCTGCTTGAGGTACATCAATCAAAGCAGGAGTTGAACTACGATCTAGACCTAATACTTGACAGAAAATAAAATTTTAAAAAAGCTGTAAGTGTGAACCACTGTGTAGGAGAAGCTCTCATCAGGTTCTGGACGGAGTCAGATAGGTGGCTGAAAGTAATTAACAAATATTTCCTATTACACCAGTGGCAAGTGGAAATGCTAAAAAGCAAGTATTGAAAGCCCACAGGGCTGCATATATTACACCCGACAACTGAAGGAGCTGAGAGTCATTTTGCATTCAAAAAACAAGATCCAAAACATCACCCCGAGATACTGACAGCTTCGGCAGCCTTTCAGGGTCCTGGGTCAAACCGTGCCGTCAGGGCCAGGAGAGGCGACGGCTGCAAACCCAGTGAGGGTCGGCCACAGCTGGCAGAGAAGGCACCCGTTAATGCTCGCTGCTGGGGGCGGTGGGCAGAGTAACAGAGAGCACCGTGTCCAGGACAAGGCTTCAGGTTTTCCATCAGGATCATCCTCAACGCAGTGCTATCTCAACCCCTATACCACAGATCTGGAGAAAACCAAGCCAAAATATTACACCAGTCATTTTGCAGATGAAAATAACTGGTAAGAGATCCTAAGCAACCACGAGGACAGAGAACTGAATCAGAAGAACGCAAGTGTGGAAACAAGAACTGCAGATCAAACTCTTTAAATAGAAAATAACATCCTAGAAAGAAAGCACAGTCCTGACGCTGACAGAGAGGCTTCCCAGCCAGACAGGAGCCTCCAGCAGGGAATGCCCAGGGGCTCCCGCAGGCGTGAGCTCACGTGCAGCACTAGGCAGCCACAGGCAGTCCCAGACCCCACGCTGCAAGCTGACGTTCAACTTCAGAGGGGCTCAGGGAGAAGTTGCAATAACTGCAGGAAAGCAAAGAACATGCGTTCAGCTTGGCCCATCCAAGAGCAAATGGGCAGGGGGGGGGACGGGGGGACAGCGTGTGAAAAACCTGTATAAAGAGGGATGATTTCTGGCAGCACAAGGTCTCTTGAATCTCACAGAAAAATCCTTCCCAGGGAGCCACAGCTAAAGGAGTTTGCACAACAGACACAGATTTTTGACTGAACACTGGGAAGGATGCTTGTGAGAGCTGCCCCCAAAGGCAGCAGGAGCTCCATCCACCGCAGCCTGCGAGGGACACTGCAGACACCACGACCCACCCAGCCTTTGCAGCAAGTGCTGACATCTTACTGTCATTTCTTTATTACATTTTTTTTTAACAGTTCAGTTTCCCAGACAAGGGTGACGCTATTCATTTCCTCAACAACTGCTGTCTTTGCTAGAAACATTTGCAGCACATGTAGAGCCGTGTCTTGGTGCCAACAGCTCGTGAGGGAGACATTCACATATCCATACTCAAGAGCAGGTTGCAAAATCCATTTCTAACAGCTCTGGCCTGGCGTTGCAGTGCGTAACGTGGGCCTCTTCCAGTCAGCAGGGTGCCCGCTGCTCTTTTTCACCGTGATGCCAATGAACCAGCAGCAGCCAGGGGTTCAGGAGAAGAGATAGAGGGCTCTGACCTGAGGCAGGAGAGCATCCAAGCAGGGAAGGAACCAAAGCAGCTGAGAAAAAGAAGAATTGAAAGAAAAGTGAGATTTTGTTTCTTTTGTGTCTGTAATAGGAGTAAGGAAACGAGGTACAGTGGTTGTGAGGTAATGGGATCTATTGTTCAAACATCTGAGGAAGAGAGAAGCAGGTCATTTTGTGCCATACCACAGCTCAGCCACATGAGAATATGGAACAAGGCGTCGTGGCTGCTCAGGGGTTGCAAGGAAGACCACAGTGAATGTGCAGATGCTGAGTTTCCGTTCGCCCCAGTGACAGCCAAAAACTGCCAGTGCCACCAGCCTTGGCCCCGCAAGATGCCAACTGTCCCTGCTGGCCAGCATGACCTAGTCAGTATCTGACAATTTTATTCCTTCTTGGGAGAAGCCGTTCTTAGCTCATTAAAAAAAAACAACCGAAAATGAACAAACAAAAAGTGCCTAATCACACACACGCTCCCAAGATCTACTTTGAGATCCTTACCAAGTCTCACCAGGATCACAGCTCAGCTCTGTGTCACTGAACAAACCCAGACCCTATGGCATCAGTTTGGCATCTAGAGACCCCCACACCAGGCGTGCCCATCGCATCACACGAGCCCCATGACACAGAGACCCACACCAGCTGACTTCCCAAAATCCCAAGGGACCTTCAGCTGGGATTTACCTTTGAGCTACAGGTGGTTTCGCGGGCAACAAACACAACCTTGACATTCCAGCAGTAACCACATCAAATTACAACTAAGAGAAGATATTCATTAGCTGCTTAGAGCTATTTTTTCGGGGCGGGGGAAGTCACAAAGATTCTTGTTTGCTGCCAGTTCAGAGGGCGCAGCAGCTGGCTGCAGGCTCACTGCCACATCTAACAAAGGGAAAACACAAACCTCGAGATGGAAAACATTTTCTTTCCATTTCTAGGTCCACGAAGCGCAGCATTATCTTCATTCCCTACCAAAAGACATTACCTCTGATTTGTGACTTAATGAGTGAGTCTAACAAAAAGCAGCACGGGCAAGGACATCTGCAGCTCCCGGGCCGTGTACCCCACAGGAACCAGCACACTAAGGCAGCAGAAAGCTCCTTGGCAGCTTCTTTTAAAATTACTATTCTTAAATTAGAGAAGGGATATGCAAGTAATATTCATGAGTTTCGCTTTCCTAAAGCTAACGTTTTTTATCTAGACGAGCTCTGGGAACACTAATTCTTCTCGAGCTGTTACAAACCCCAGTAACATCCCCAGCAGCACTTGATGCTGTTTGACACTCAGGGTTTCCAGATGAGACACCCCCCACCCCACCCCCCGCACTTTGTGGTCAGGGCTCTACACTTTAATTGTTCCAAACGAAGCAGAACATGCCTGTGCTGAAGCAAAGCTGCTAAGCTGTTCCGTCTTGGTTCATCTCACACTAACTCGGCAAAAGCAGAAACCACACAAAGACACTTCACACCGAGCTCTCCAACTTGCCAAGTACTGCACGGCTGGTAGAGTACATGTATTTTAAAAATACCTGGTTTCTACTCTGATGCTTAATGCATATAACCTAAATACCTTATTTTGGCAAACACAGCTAGTGATTCCCTTACATAATGCCTATGTTTGCGACTATCTCCCATAGAAACCTTCATGTTAAATGGTTTTTGACCTGAGGACCTGCCCAAGGGCTGCCAGGACGCCAGCTCACTGCTGCATGCGCATCCTGGCTTCCTGGCATTTTACACCCAGAACTGTCCAACCTTATTTATGCAAGGTCACAAGATGGATGAGGCCCTCCCTCCCTTTAAACATCCACATCACTGCAGGAATCTGTCAAAATTTATGAGTTCAAACTTAGAAACTATTCTCTCTGGAAAAAGACGATGACCGATTGGAGAGAGACTTGATTTCACCAAAGAGTCAAGTTATGAAAGCTAGAGTCAGTGTGACATCAATAAAACTGGAAGTAAAAAAATGACTCAAGAGCCCACATGAAAGAACAATATTAAGCAATAAGAACTTGATATTAAGAGACTTCTTTTTTTTTAAAGAAGTGGTTACAAATAATTAAAAGCAGTGAGGCAGCAGCAGGCAGAAGCTGCAGTTTGGTCTCCAGTTTATTGCCAGAACACTCTCAGGTTTGCAAGAGCTCCGTAGGTTCCTCCTTCAGATGCCAGCTTTCCCAGCAGCTGAAGCATCACCTGTGCTTCGACTGGAAAGTTGAAATGGTTTGGTAACGTACTTGGGGGACTCCAAGAGTCACTCCTTGGCCAACGTGCACCAGCGGTGACTGCGGTAGATGTGCTTTATTTGCAGGAGCCATTGCTGCAAACAGACAACTCCGCTGACCAGGCACAAAACAACTGGGCTGACATTTTTTACCACATGGCCAAAGTTTCTGTTAGCAAGATACTTAAAATACTAGAGAAATCTGCACTGCCTGCAATGCCTTTGCTCCCCACCACACCAGCTGAATTCACACCAGCCCCTGTTGACTCAGAGCCCAGAGGCAGCATTTCTTAGGAACAGTAAGCAGCTTTCCAGAAAGTGAGCCTACACAGCCCATGACATCATTTATCCTTTACATCGATTTTTGGGGGTCACTTTCAGAAGTGGGAATGCTCTGCGGCATTCTCAAGACAGTCTTGAAACACAGGAGCCTGAGTAAGAAGAGCTTCTGGCCGCGCCGTGTTATCTACTGCCTGCGGCATCTGCCACATCTCCGGCATGAACTGGAAGCCGCATGGCCTCAAGCCATGGCCTCACCAGAGAGCCCTGCTCTGTCCGTTTAGGATATGCATTATCCCCACAGCATGTTTCCTAGGTGTTCAGTACAAGACAAGCTTTATCATTTGTATTTTTCTACAGAATGCAGCAGCTCCTTAGATCCAAGTCATGCCCCGTGTTTAAAATATATAGAGAGAGTATGGTATTAGAGGACTGTTTTAGAAGGCATTTAGTTTCACACCTGAAGTTTGAACGCGTGCTTAGATCTAAACATGCACAACCTACTCGGACTTAAAATCTGTTTTATACATTAGATGTTGGTATCAGGAGCAGCAAAAAGGTGTTTCAGTCCATGGCTAAGTATCACCTTCCTAAGAGAGCAGGAATGTATATGTGAACGCTTCTAAACACACACAATACATACTCCTTGCAAGAGGAAGCACCGAGGAGCGCTGCTAACTCCTCGACTGTAATTTCCAAGTGATCTTCAAGGACTGCTCACCAATGCTGTGGGGTAATCCCATTTAGGAAGCAAGTGTATGTGGGACAAAGTACAAAGCTGCCCATTATAGCAAAACAGAAAAGGATGAAGAAGAATGTTTCTGGCCATCCACAGAAC
Organism: Falco punctatus; assembly: GCF_963210335.1. Classification (NCBI taxonomy): domain Eukaryota; kingdom Metazoa; phylum Chordata; class Aves; order Falconiformes; family Falconidae; genus Falco; species Falco punctatus. Next base: position 26,837,115 of record NC_137591.1, read on the forward strand.
TGCTGCTCCCAGGAAAGGCAACCTTCTACACCCCAGAGCTGTATGCTCACACTGTGCCTTTGATAAATACGTATCACCACCACTATCTTCAGTTTAACTTCGTTAACTTTAGCTTCACAACTAGATTTGCTTTCATCCGATGCTTACAGGCCAGACAGAACCAAGCAAAACTAACCTCCCCCTGTGAGAGACATTTATTGCGTACCTATTGCATCAGATGCATTTGGCCTCGTTCTACATCTAACAGCATATTACAGCTCTGCCAGTCTTTAGTTTATAACCAAACAGTGAAGATGGGCTGTTTCAAGAATTCGGTCACATCCAGCTTCAGCTGACTGTTACTGACAAGAACAGCTCAGCGATCGCCAGGGCAGCAAAGAAAAGCCTGCTCCCTACGAGCGACATATCAAAAGGCAGGCCAGTAAATAAAAAAAGCCCACAAGCACACACCCCACACACCCACGGCAAACCCCACACATCCAGTTGTTTTTAAATCATAGCAGTATGAAGTGGAGAGTCTTGAGACGTTCAAGCAAGAAGTTAGTGCCAGAGAGGTCTCATTTGAGAAGAGAAGTAAATGCTGGACAGCTGGTGAGGTTGGTGTGTGGCTGCACACGGCACTGCTGTGCTTGCTAGAAATAAGTTCGGAGGAAGGGACCAGTCAGGGGGAAACTTCAAACTGAAAACTGTGGTTTGGAATGATAAATGACTATCTAACATTTTCTTTTAACGGCCTTTTATATCCCTCACAAACCCTAGCTCCAAGTACCAAGCGGTAATTTCACGCATTCTCACAGAAATCTACCGCCTCTTAAGGATGCTCCTGATGAAGTGAACTGACACCACTGGAAACTTTTCTAGCAGCTTTACATGGCCACGATTTCTGAACTTTCAGACAAAGCACCACTCAGCCTTCAGCCTCCCTTCCCCCACCCCACCCCCCCTTTTCTTTTTTTTAACTAGACAAACCCATCTAGCCTGACAAATGAGTTTATGAACTCCTTACTATGGTGCCAAGGACCCCAGTTCTAGCCCTGGACTGAAATTTAAAGCCTAGTCCTTCTCAAAGAGTTCAAGCCACAAGTTTCATTTTCAAAAGGAGAAATGCCAGCAAATTAAAGACAAAGTGTTCAGATTTATTTGGAAATTCACAGTTTCTAATGGCACTACAGCTCTGTAGTTACATACTCTTGTTCCACAACATCGTATGCTGCACTCAGGTGGTATTTTCCTCATCCAGGTTTAAAATTCGTCCAAATCCACGATCAACACGTCTGGTTCATGTGCTCTGACTGGCTAATTGTGCAGATCAACTCCAAAAGTACATAATCTTAAAATATTCATAAACTAACAAGAAAGCAGCAAAAAAAACAAAGGCTTTAAATAAGTCACATTACATACAATACCCAGGAAAGGCATTAGATCTGTTAAAAAGGGTACCACTAAAAGTGCTCAATAAGTTAACTTATTTTTTACAACATGAACCTGTAACACCTGTCAAAAGGAATAACCTTTTGTTCCACTCACTCAGATACACACTCAACGTTTGAGCAATCACACATCCTATAGTATCCAAATACACGATCACAGTCAAAATAAAAAAAAACACTTGGATATGAAAAACACCAGCCATACGAACACTGCACATTTGTTAGCCAATACAAAAGCAAACATTATTGAAATACCCACTGAACCAGCCTGACTGGTCAGACTTCAAGGCTTTGCAAACTCAACACATCCAGAACTGGCCTGGAGAAGGGCCCAGCTACACCAGTTTGCCCCCACGTTCTTCAGCTGAGCTTTTTCCCCAGCCTCTCGGCAAAGGAACAGTGAGCCTTCTCCATTCGCTTCCTTCAGAGAACTACAGCAGGCAATTTAGGTAACAAATGCACTCATCAGCCTAAGATCCCCTCGCACACAGGGTCCCAAAGAACCAGTGTAACTCATTTAGTACATCAGACCACAGCTCCGATATGTAACTGAACGTGGAAATAAAACGATTACCATCCCCAGAGAGGTTATCTTCCTCAAATGAGTTTGCAAAACTAGAAGTCTTGTCAGGCAAGCCCACCTGATTAGTATTTTTACAGTATCCAGTCCACATTACTGAGTCCAGCTGAAGGCCAACACGTCCCTTTACAGCACTGTAGTGTTGCATCTTCAAAAAAAGCTAGAGAAATTACAAAATAAATCAAATGACAAACAATTGTATCTCCCCTCTTCCAGTGGCATTATAAATAGACAAAAGGCACATAAATATGGGAAGGTGCAAGAAATAGGAACAAAGCTAAAGGAAGAGGATTAGGCTTTTATCCCTATTCCACCCAACAAACTGGGTTTCAAAAAATCTCTGCCCCAGGAACTGTGAAAAAAAACCTTTATAAAATGAACCCCGCCCTCCCTCCCCCCAAGCTGTTCTCATAGGAAATTATCAGCCTTGTAAAGCTGCAGCTTATAGCCAAGATTGACACAATCCCATCTATTTAAAAAGACAGAAACCAAATTTCTGAATACTTTCCAATTAGTTGAGCTCTTCGTCTCCCACTATCCTCCCACAAAATACCACAGACTGTTCTCAAATGAACAAACACCCTCCTGTTTGAGAAGTTCAGCTAGTTTTATATGTGTCCAGAAACTGCCGTGACACCAAGTGTTCCCACTGTTATATCTTTGTTTCCTTTGATTATGTCATGCAGGCTTGGCATTGACCCTGACTTAGTCTGTATCAGAGTTTTTATGAGCTTCCCTTGGTCTGAAACCTTAGACCGTCTTCGTTTTATAGCCCTCTTCTCAGTTTTTGTCTTTTGGGTCTGTCCATTGCACAGACTTGTACATGCTGAAATGCCACAAAAATAGGATTCCTCAGACTGTGATGACGTTTCGGAGCTTCCTTCAGATGGAGGACCCTTGTACGAAGAGTGATAAACTTCCCCAATGTTAGAGAAGTCCCTCTGGTTTGTAAACGGCTTCCTTCCTTTAATTTCCCCGTTGGCTACTGGAGGCAGGGGCTCTGTTGCTGGCTTAATAGTCTCTACTTTTTCGCTTTTGTATTTACAACGCTTTTTCTGAAACCACAAGTAAAAAGAGAAACAGTTAGGTTCTGAAAGACAAGCAAAGCGTAAAAACCAAGCCCAGGAACCGGCGGAGGGGAGAGCAGCCAAGACATGCGTCACCTGCCGGCAGAAACACGCTCAGCCCAGCCTGCCCTCCCTGCAGCCACCGTACCTTCTTCTCTGGGGAAAACTTCAGGGGTTCTACAATGTACAGGTCTTCCGGATCCACTGCGAGAGAAGGAACACAAACTTAGCAGTCTGACACTGCCATCTGGAAAGCGACACAATTCTAAAAAAGCATGACAAAGTATTCCACTGGTCACACAGGTTTTGCTCCTGTTACAAGTTAGGGGAGGCGCAACCCATGAACAGTGCAAGTGGAGTCAACACACAGAGGAGTTCCCCTGTGCTGTCATGGCAGCTGTCAGTGATAAATGCTTGAAAACACTTGACCTCCTGACAGAGTAGGCCACAGAAGAGGTGCAGAGAACATCCTTCAGGGAAAAGGAACAATAGTCAGCAAAAGTTAGTTTCTATGAAAATGAACTGTCACCAACGTAAGAGTGTTTAGCGTGCAGCCTGCCCCTGACAGGACAGACCCTAGAAACACATGTACCTATCGAGGACAGATGTTCTGACACAAGACCAGTCTGGCATTCTTCCATCAATGCTTTATATATCATTCATCCAAGCTGAAGCAGGGGAGAATTTGGAAGAAGTGTGGTTTTGCAAAACAACGGCCTACGCCTTAGCTAGTCTCTACTGCAGCACGTTCCCAATTCAACTCATGAGTTTTCACACAGTTTTATTCACAGCACAAAAACCCATGATGCAAGTTTGCTGCACCAAAAAAAGCAGTGTCAGCTGCATACTTGGTAGTTGTTATAATCTGCAACACTTAGTTTTGCATGATGATGATGGCCTAAGAAATCAAAATTCAATTGTCCCAAGTGTAACATGCACACTGAAAAGACCAGATCATTCCTCATACCCAAGGCAAGATAAATAGCCTAAATTTTCTTACTGCAGTTGATAAAACTGGATCCTAAATATCTGCCAAGTTTCAAAGACAGGCTATGATGACTTTTCAGAAGTCAGGCGTTCAGATTTCCCACATCCAGCATTAAAAAAAAAAGCAGCCACTTTCTGCAAGCTTCATAGCTTTGTAGACCTGAATGCCTGCATGGATTGCTAACCCCAAGAAAACACCTGTAGAGCATAAGTGATAGCGAAGACTACATTTAGTGTTTTAGCATAGTTTAGTGCGCAGTTCCGTGAGTGTCTGGTAACTTGTTCGTGAACCACCCTGTCCTACAGGACATACATGCGAACTACCACAATCCAGCAGCATTTACCTGCAATTCCATTTTCATATGTTTATAGTAACACACACATTGTACAGCACTAAAAGTAACTCCAGAGACTAGATGTACAGTATGTGAAGAATACCTTCTTTACCAGCTAGCTGAAAAGACTGTGATCTGACCAGCGGAAGAGAAGTTCTTCTTTTCAAATTCATATCATCATAGGAGGAAAAACACCTAGGGAACAAAATCCACAAAGCTTTTTTAAACACCTTTTTCCTAGCACTTTGTCATACACATTGTTCGTTAAGAAACATCTTTGGCAGAAGGACTGATTTATTTGCCGAGGTGCCCAAGAAAGGCTGGCAAACAGACACAGTACTGTATTTGCAACAAGCTATCAGGGCATGTTAAGTGTAGTAGCCCCAGAATGCTCCTAGGAGAGCACTACTACAGAGCAGTAGTTCCTTTCTATCAGTTTTGAGCACGCAGAAAGGTGACTCAGAATTTAAGTGGGTGTGCCAGTCTCAGTAGATTCAGGAAACATCAATAAAAGCTGCAAGAAAAATTTTGTTTCAAATATAATTACCTTTTGGGACTAGGGTAATGATTACTTTTGGGAATTTTTGAGAGGTAATCTTCACAGAACTGAGAAGTGCTTCTGCACCGCTGCACACAAAGCACCAAGCCCAGGATGACACACAGAACCAGAGAAATCACAAGGTAAGTCTGCCGATCAGAAACCTGAAAGGATTTAATATAGTACTTAAAGACAAAGAATAATTTCATGATACTATTACTGTGTTTTAAACATTGAAATATTTAAAAGAACAAAACTGACATTCTCATGTCACTTTCCTCCAATTTCACTAAACTTTTGTTCAAATTTGAGTATTTTTTCAGAGGTTTGACAGCCTATTGGCTACACAGTACTGGAGGAGTGAATGCTGAAAGCCACCAGCTGGTAACACAGGACAAGATTTCACCAACTACAGTGCTACCATGACTTAAAGCAGCAGCCACCCCTTCCAAAGAGCTTTCAAACCTACCTGAAAGTAACATAGTTTCTTAGTATGCTTTCTTACAGGAAGTAACTACTCTGTTTTACAGTTGACATGGATGTTTAACACTGTCTCAGTTTTATGTGATTTTCCTCAGCTGATATTGCAGTACTTCACAGAATGAATACCATTATATTTACTTGATTCAATGGGTTTCATCTTTCTGACTACTGTTTCATTTCACAATCTAGCAGAAGGATTTTTTCAAGTATGTTAATTTCTGAAGACTGACAGATGAAGTTTACTAGAATTACATGGAAGCTGAAAACCACGGGTATTTTGCACATAATGTTTAAAAAATGAATTGCACAGTTCTCTTCCTATTAAAAAAAAGTAGGATCTTCCACGCACTAAGAAATCTTTGAAGTCAGAGACTTCAGAAGAGACAAGGAAAATTACTTTTTTGTAACAGGCAAAAAAGTCAGACTAACAGACTCTTGGCGACCAGAGCCATATGTTCAAATTCCAGGGTACTCATCTAACATACCCTGATGATCACCACTGTCAACGCCCAGTTAAAACCACAGCACTCACGAACACGAGCTCTGCCAGCCAGGCATTAAAGAAAGAGTTTCATTAAGTGTTAGAAAACAGGTCATGAGATGTCTTTGGCAACATACACCAAAAAAAAGGTCACGTTTACATTACTACTTGAAATCCCAGGCTGGAGAAGGTAAACATGAGAGATTATTCCTAATACTGCTGCCAAGATTCCTCTAATCTCAAAAGATCACAATAGCCAGACAGGAAAGGAGAAGGGCGCTTAGCTGTACGAGCCTCCCATTCAGTAGCTAAGAGCACAGCCCTCCACGTACTCGTCCGTTATTACAGCCCAGTTCCAACAGCGGCCAGTACGCTCTTGCACACCGAGATTCCTGTGGCAAGAGTCTGTTAATACTCAAGTGGACAATGTTAAGCGCTGGACACTGCAAAGCATCCCATTTTACTGAAGCTGTGTAACAAAACCATGCAATACAATTGGTTCTGTAACACAGCAAGTGCCAGAAAAGTTCCTGAAGCATGAACTTTATCATTCCCTCTGAAACTTCAAACATTCTGTATGTATAACCATTATTAAAGTACCATTATTGCCATTTCAAAGTCAGTGGTTAACCTAATTTCATTAAGAATCATTTCACAAAACAGTATAAATTCCAACGCACTTCAGGAAGGCTGAGATATTACATTATTATAACTGAGTTTTATATTTCTCCTTAGCTCAGACTACAATCATGGGGCTGGCAGGGCTGTTAACAGAAATTGTTACCATCGTTGCTGTGCACAAGACAACTCAAGCTACAAAAACCTTCCTCCCCTTCCTTAGCCAGCTGCTAAAGAAGGCTGAAACCAACAATGCAGACAACCTCTCGAATGAAAAGTTTCATTTAAAGACTCCAGACCTCTTCAAATTCAGGTATGTTTACGCATTCGTTTCCTTTGAGTTCTGATGACATATTGCTGAATTATAATTACCTCATGTTTTAATTCTGCCACAGTTCTTGACAGATTAGAAACCAGCTGCGTCATGTTGGTGAGCTGTGCTTGTAACAACTGGATTGCTTCTGTTTGCCGCTGATCCTGTACAGAAGAGAGTCATGGCCATGCTATTTAGTTGTCAGGTTCCCACTACCATATACTCTCACGTGTGCCCAGTTAGCACTGTCTGACACAGGCAGGCATTTTGTAGCCGCACGACCTGTTCAGCATTGTTTCCAACAACATTCGTGTCACATTTGAAACAGCAACGTTTTTACCTATCAAATAACGTTGTGTAACATTACATGTCAAGTGCATTTCGTTACAGTGACTTCTGCTATCTTTATTAAAGGCAGGCTCAATAGCCAGCTCCATGCAATGACTACTAGGAAGCTGAGTACCATCATGTCACAAAATCCACGTGCAGATGACCAGGCAGAGCTGAAATCTAAGGGATGACACAGCTTCTGGTTTGGGATCAGGCAGCCAGCCTCTTAATGACAGGAGGCTGAGACAGCCAGGAACAAGTCCTTTGCAGCTATCATCTCCTTCCCAGCAAGAGCCCCAACAGGATTAAGAAAGGTGAGCAGACCATCAGGGGGGTTAACCAAGAGGCACACCTCAGACTGACCAGCATTTGATAGTATTTAAAAAAAAAAAAGGGCAGAAAAGAGCACGCACATGAGCTCAGGGTAGTTGCAATTTTCTTCACTGTTGATGGATAAGCAAGCTACAGGCCTGGGACTACACTTCAGAAATTTCCAGTTTGGGGTTAAGTCTGCTATGCCACACGAACCGTTGCTTTAGTGATTTTTCAGCACTGCAGTTAGTGCTATATTTCACAGCTGCTCAGTGAAGCCAGGGTGGCAAAGCAGGGAAAACCTTCAGCTCCCACCTCCTTAAATCACATTTTAAAGAATGAACTAACTACACTGTCAAATGCAAATTTGGCATAAGCCACTACTGTACCCCTCTCCCTTTCTAAAGGCTAGGTCTCTTCAGCAGCATCAGCGCAATCATCAATCTGTACTTTAAATCAGAGATGGAAAACAAACCAAGTTTATAAAACAGAAAAACCAGAAGGTTTCGAGAGCAGCTACAACCAAGAAACAAGGGCTGGAAGTAACCTCGGTAACTTTTTCATTGACAAAAACATTTAAGGGTTTTAGTCATGACCAGCTGACAACGGGGTGGGTTTTTTTTTTTCCTTCAAATAACAAGGAAATTTTCTTAAAAAAAAATAAATCAGGAAACAGCTGGAAATGCCTTTACTCTAAAACAATTGGGAACATCTACAAATTTTATTACAGAGAAAAAAAATTGGGAAGCACAGAATGTATGCTTTTAAAAGGCAGATAGGCAGCTAACAAAAATCTTCAATTGAAAGCAGATTTCTGCACCTCCTTGCAACTCTTCCTTAAAAGTAAACTTTCCTAATTAGGAAAACAGTTAAGTACTCCAACAAACCGTACCTGCTCTTCTGCTATTCTTGAAGTGTTCTGAAGTTTTATTATTGTTTTATTGAAAGCCTTCTGCATTTCTTCCATTTGCTTTCGGTACCTAAAACAAAGAGCATAAGGGTCCGAAATGCTGGTTCATAAAAATTCCTCAGCATTAGACATATCTTCAAAAAATATGACTACATCAGCCAAAATCTTCTTTGCCCAAGTAAGTTTTATTTAAATATCAAGTGGTATTTCCTTTTAAATTTCACACAAACTACAGATGCATCTCCTTCCAGGTTTTTTTGTGGGTTTTTTTTCCTAAGTTAAAGTCACATCTATTTCAACAACTCAGAGCTTACCACCAATTTACTGGAATTCACTATGGAGAGAGAATTCTCTGCGAACACTGACTGCCAAGACAGACACATCAGTAAAGACAACAAAGAGCTCCTTCCTTGGAACTAATTCTGACATGTGTGTATTTCCTGATTTTCCTGTGGCTAAGGAGCACCACAGATATACACATACATCCCTCACAGAAAGTTCTTTGTTCCCACTCCATGCTCCCTTCTTCAGCAAGGGTTATTGCAGATAACACGGCAGTTTAAGTGGAAACAATCAATGCAGGAAACAATCAATGCAAAGTCATTGTGGGTCTGTGTCACTCAGTTTAACAGCAACAGCAGAACATCCCTTTTTGTTGAAAGGCAGCATTAGTGCTTACATCCTGGCAACACTTTTTCCTTTTAAAAAACCCCACAGCAATACTTCTCAAAACAAAATAAAATGTGATTGTAAATGAAATAAAGAAAGGGAAGCCCCACCACCCGCAGACACCAAGGGTTAGGTACTGTTCTCAGTTTTCCATAAAGCTTTATGCTGTGATTTATGTTACACTCTGTTTCTGCTGTACTACTCTCCATACCTGTTATATTCTTTCGCATAGCTGGCTAAAATCATGTTTACTTACAGCAGACTTACCAGCCTTCCTCAGACTTACCTCTGACTAAGTTCTTCTAAATAACGGCTGCTGAGAGACATGTTTACTTCTAGGGCTTTTATGCGATTATTAAGGCGCATGAAGACCGACTCCTTTTGATTAGATCCATGAACAAGATTCCCATTAGCATAGCCAAGATCTGTTGAATTCTGCAATTCAGCATAGAAGTCTGTAGCTGTCCTCTGCGGTCCCCCAGAGACCGGAATTGCCATTAAAGCTTCTTCAGTTGCCTGATCATCCTCCTTTGTTTCGGCAGACACAGAAGACTCAACAGGAGGCAAGACAGGTTTCTGCACATCTGGAGTGCTTTCCCTTCCTTCCCCAGCATCGCTGGCTAAGATGTCTGCTGTATATTCAGGCAGCAGAACAGTCTCTGTAGGCTTTGAAATCACTGGTGTAGCAACAGTCTCTTTTGTGCTCGTCTCCTTTAGCTCAGTGGCCTCACTGGTCTCAGAAGCTGCAGGGCTTTCTTCTGCCACAGAGCTCTCAGCCTTTTCTGTTTCTGGTCTGATCTCAGCTGTATCCACCTGCGAAGTTACCCGCGGTGCTGTGTGGCCTGGATCATCTTTTGCAGGCTCCATCACCACGTCTGTTGTTGGCAATGGCTTAACTTCGGAAGTAACTTCTAAGAGGATGGACTGAGAGACAGTTTGAGGATGGCTTGGCTCCAGTTCTATTGCATCTGTGGTCTCGTTACTGATCTCCTCATGGACCATACTGCTGAAGTCAACTGCAACAGTAGATCCAGGTGGTCTTTCAACTTTGCTGTCCAACTGCTCAGGCAGAGGCTCATCTATTGAGGTATGTATGGATTCAGTCAGAACCAGCTGTGGCTGCTGAACATCAGCTGAGTAACCTTCCCCTTGCTGACCTTCAGTTTTACTACGCTGCCGATGCATGGCTACTGCAACTGAACACCATTTAAACAGATATTCGGAAAAGGTGGAAATACAACACACTGTTGCCATGTCACTGCAGTACTGTTCTGTCTCAAGTTCAAACCATGCCGATGCTTCTTCTTCCTGTTCATCACTGGACAGCAAGGTTACTGTTGACCTGCTTGTCTCTTCTTCATACTCTTGCACTAGCTGAACAATAGGACTTTCTTTTGTCAAATCCACAATTATTTGCTCTTTATTGATCTGTGGAATATCTGTAGTAACAAGTCTACAATAAAGGAGTTAGAGATAGGATGTTACTTCAACAGTTTTACATGCCTGCTCTGGCGGACTGCAAAAGTAGGATCTTTTAGAAAATTAGCAAAGCTTATTCCAGTGACCAAATGCTGGTTTGGATATGGTCAGAAATTCTGTAAGTTAGTATTTTCTCTGGTGGTTTTCAACTCCGATTTCAATGTATTTCAACCCTTGCTTCTGAAACAGCAAGCCTTCTCAATCAGATATTGCCCCCTTCCCTCACCTCTGAAAAAAAGTCACCAGTTCAGATATCACTCGGTTCTTACATAGCAAGCATCTTACTCTTCTGCTGCAGTCAAATGCAAGATTTACAACCCTCCCACTGACCTTCCTCGGTCTCTCAACAAATCAGAGCACTAGGAAACCATAAAACCACTAAATTCAGCACAAGTCACATCTTAACATTTAAGAGCTAGCCACAACTCTAAGTAGTCAAATCTGAACAGTTGAAATTAACTGAACACCCCCACCCCCCGATTATCTAAATACAACTCTTCCTCCCAACTTAATTCCCTATCTTTGCATACAAATTTTCCATCAAGAAAAGCCTAGCAAAAAATAAGCTTCTAAAGCAGAACTTTTGCGCATACAATTTAACTGAAGTTTCAGCGATAGAGCTTATGTTCCTAACTAGGCTCCTTTGCAGGAGACAACCTGCAAAACCTGGAAGAATATTAAGTCAGTTTCCATCTAAGAAATCCTCAATAGCCAAGAACAAAACACTTCTACTTCTTGTAAACAAAGAGAAACATTTGAGAAAGTGATGTATTTTGACATTCAGTCAAGTGTCAAAACAAAACATATCATAATGGAAATAGCTATAAACAATAACTAAAGCAATACATTTCCCTGGTTAGTACATTACCATACTACAAGTTTCATCAAATACTTGCCTTTTTACTCGTTTAAGATAGTATGCCGTACCCAAGCATTCTACTACCAAAGATTCCAGGCTGGTGCATGTTAGTCTCTGCTAAGTACACAATGAAAAAAACCAACACCAACCACTTACTCTGGTGAAGGAACAGGAGTTGGTTCAGGCAGTCTCGGTGCAGCTGTTGAAGTTGCAGGGGTGGCAGTGACATTTTCAGACACACTTTTGTTTCCTGCTGCAGGAAGGAGGAAAACGTGAACATAGATTTAAGAACCACATTTGTTTTCAATGAATTCTGAGATTGTTTTTTACAGATTATTAACTGCACTACCAAATTAACTGCAGGTGTCAAAGTTATTTGAATGAAAGTGCTGCTGACAGTTTATGTCTACAATGTAATAGACAAATCTCAAAATATTTCCAGAAAGAAGCAGCAACTTACGACTTCACAACTGAGGCTGGGCAACAGAGAGACTGAAGATCTCCAAATATAGCTGAAGAAATAGACACATTATCTTTCTGTCTGTTCCCTTCTCAGCAAATTCAGCATCTTTGTTCCACTTTTCACAGTCAGTAAGATAAGAATTCTATGGCACTAATTGAGTATGCCATAAAATGTGAAAAAAAGTCATATAAACATAGATCATCCAACTCCTCACAAATTAAACAAAATAAAAATAAATGACAAGTTTCCAGAATGCTTTTCATCTAAAGCAATCATAATACCTTCAGCTTCAGCTGACTCCTCAGTTTTGGCTCCGAGCATATTAGCAGCAATGTTCACCATACTTAGGATGGCATCTAAAAGAGAAAACAACTACTCAGAGAAGACATATTCAGAGGGCCCAGAGATTAGAACCACTGAGAGATCTGCTATTTTGTAGCATTTGCTTGAAATGCATCCCAGCATAAGGATGTAGAAAAATCCAGTTGTTCTATTACAGTGGATGCATCTGTTGCTTTTAAAGGTTAAGTTTATAAGCTAGAAACCTGTATTTGAAAGTCTGTGTCTAACTTTTACCAGCTAAACCTTCTAGCTTCTGCAAGAAGTTCTCACTGATCATTAGTCCATTGAAACCAAGGAACAGCAAGGCAAACACAAATACTTAAGCATGGAATTTCCTGGCAACCTAAGTGTGTGAACCACTGATGGAGGTTCCAAACCAGAGATCTAGAGGCTGAACACTCAGAGGAGCTCTAATAACGACAGGCTGGATCATTTGTTGTAATAGCACTAAAGAACCGAGTCAAGAAATGTCATTTGCTAAACCAGTGAGACAGACTTCTGGCTTTGGACACAGGGTGTCCACAGCAGGACAGACAAAAAACTAGATTCATTCAAATAAAGCTGGACTCTGGCATTTTGCATCATACCTCCCTTCTTAATCCTGAACCTTACTTTGGGCTCCAGTACTGCTGCAACATAAAAATTCAAAATACTTCAAGATTTGAAGAAGAAAATCTAGACTTCATAATCTTGTTACTTCAATGCAATCTAGATCGGTCAAGGCAACTGGAAGAAAGCCGTAACAAATGTTCACAGATCTGGTTTAGATATATTTTTAAGAATAAATAACAATCACTGCACTGTTTCAGTGCTCAGCTGTCTTTCTAAAGTACTGCCAGTAACAGGTGTTTCCAATCTTCTAACCTTAGCTTTAGAACTCTAAAAACAATAGAAAAGTCACTGCATTTTTCAGACAACGAACAAAAAAACCTGCAATACTGCACTTGCAGACAGAACATGTGAATATGCCTCATCAGGACAGTATGAAGACAGAAACTTTGAAAGTCACAGTTAAGAGATAAGTAGTGTCAGGAAAGAATATACCGCTTTCTCTCCTCAGTGGGAGGATAGCATCTAGAGATCAACTGGCCTTTCCAGTATTTCCCTTCTGAAAACTGCACTAAGCTGTGCGACACTCTACGTTCTAAGAAATAGTGACGAAGAACTCTGCAGCTCTGATCCATTATGAGATGAAAGGAAAGCCTGAGCCCAAACAGCATTCATTTGGAGTGCAAGTCTACACTACGGTAACAAATCTTCACTAACTGGGACAGAAGGAAGAGTGGGACAGCGTAAGAGCGCTTTAGAAGAACTGGTGTGGCAGCTGATACTATCATAAATAATTCAGCAGTTAAGAATGCCATTAAAACTGAAGTATTCTTAGCAAAACAAACCCCACACGTAGAGCTTTTCCAATGAAAAAAAGACAAGACACAGTCAAGAACGATTAGTTATCTCTAAAAAAGGATAGGTCTTAGGAAGAACACAGAAGCTACAATATTACATAAAGCAGTCTCAACCAGTGCTCTCCATCTCTTCCTTTCAAGCTGTACAAAGTAAATCTTTATATTGCCTCCTATAAATAAGGCATTTCAATTAAGCACAGATTTCCAAGTTTTGAATAATTAAGGTTCTACAGCACTTTAGTACTGGTTACTTACAGCCCCCTATAACATTCATACTGTTTTAAGTGCTCAGAAACCTTAAGTACAGAAAGCAAAGTTTCAAAAAGAGTGATCCTTAGAGCTGGAAAGGTCTATTTTTAGAACACTAAGAACGATACCTCAACTTCAAAATTGTTACTGTTTATTCATATGCAGTTAAACAGGAAACACAAATCATTTCAGCAGAAAAATATGGAAGTCATAGCTGCTGCATGACAAAATGTCATTCCACTTTCAATTAGCTTGTTTTGTTTCAGCACAGCCATAGTTTTTCTAATCAACCATACTCACTTGTAGCAGAACCAAGGAGATTTTTTGAAGATTTTTCTTCCCCTGTATTGTAATCCAATAGATAATCTATGGATAAAGAACACCACTTATGACTGCCAATATTAGATGTATCATGGGCAAAGAAAATAAACCTCAAGATTTAACATGTCATTCAACTATGTCAGTTTGACAGTGTGAAAATAAAACTACAGAAATAAACTTAAAGGTCAGAGATTACATACTGAAATGTCAAGTTCCAAGCAATGAGAAACCCAAAGAGGTTCAGGCTTCAGTTTTGCCAGGATTCATGGCATAGATAAGGCAAACAGCTCATTGAGCTTCATACAGGGGTTTTTCCCCCCACCTCCTCGTGATGGCTGGAGATAAGTGTTTTCATATTTTTTTATTTAAACACAAAGCCTGCAAGCCGAAATAAGCACCTTCCCAACTGCTTGCAGCACTGATCATACAATCTCAGGAAAAGGGCGATCGACACTAAGAATATAGTTGCTTCAACGTGAGCTGCTTTGATTATTTTAGTTACCCTTTTACTGCTGTCAGCACATGAAGATATTGCCTAGCCTGCCAAGTGAAATAGAAACTTATTGCTAGCATTTTAAATTAACTCTCCAAAGTTATACCACTGTTTAAAACTTAAAAGGATTGTTGGATAAGCCTACGAACACCAAAATAGTCAGCAAGACTAAAGAGTAAATTTGGCAGACAAGTAATTTATCATATGCAGGAAACAAGCCACCAAACTAGCACAAAACATGTCTGAATGGCTAAAAATGCAGAAATTATTTGCTTACCGTAATCTTCATCAAAGAGTTCTTGTCGTTCAGACTGATACTGAGAATCAGCTATTTCTTCATACTCTTCAACCATGCTAGTACCAAATACCCTATAAACAAAGGTGTAAAATAAAAACCTTGTATTAGTCTATTAGTCCTGTAATTACTTAACATAATTGGTAATTAGACAAGCAGTATTAACATTATATAACACATAGCAAATCAGGTAAGCAATAGTTGCCTTCATTAACACAAGATCAAGCAGCAGGTATGCCGCTTTTCCCCAAACTCATATCCAGAGTCCATCACATACCTTCAAGTCTGCACCAAAACAAGATCCTGTTTTTAATTCTAGTACTTCCAGCAACTTTTCCTCCTCTTTAACTTGAGCTCATACCTAGACCTCCTTGCCTTAAGCTCTTAATGAGATCTTACTCCTCCTCTTCAGCTTCACCTTTGACTCATTTTAGGAGTATATATTCATGACTACCTCACTTTGCGTACTACATTCTCTTTGACCTACTCTGCCAAAATAAAATCAAATCAATCCAATTTAAAGCAGTCTTGCCAACCAAAAGTAGTTTGACTTGTAGAGTTCCCAGGTTCAAATCCTGGCATAGCTTTGACAGTAGAACTGAAATCAGTTTGGTTTTTTTAGGAGCAGTACAGAGACTGAATATTCTCCAAAATGCACACACACAACGTTGTTAGAATTTAAATGTCCCAAGCATTACTAACTATGTATCAGGGGTGCCATGCAACACAGCAGCTTCCCAAAAGCACTCACCACACCAGTTCTTTTTAGTTCACCACTTGTTCTGTTTTGCTTGGTCAGCCTTGAGATGCTCATGTCCTCACGTAACACTGTTCATGCTCCTGTTTCCTAACACACACATCCCCCAAACACAAACAATTCCTTCCATACTAGAGAATCAAATCAAAAGATTCAAAGCTTCTGAAACAGATGCAAAGCCCGCTACATAGCGGATAAGTCAGGCACCTACTTCAAGTCACCAGATTTTCAAATAAACAAATCGAAAACTAGAATTCATTGCCCAATTACTATTAAAACGCACTAATCCTCGCTGTAAGGAGATGGAAAGACAAAGCAAAACACTTAACATATTACCTTATAAGACTTAAGGGACAAAAATGTTCTGATCCGAAGTGGGATATCAACTCCACCTAAGGAATGATATGTACTTAAATAAAACTCCAAAGACCCACAGAATCAAGAGTTCATTTAATATATACATCCAGTCTTGAAATTGCAAGTCTTATTAACTCAAGAGATTTGTAAATTGCCCATAACAGAAAAGACTGAAAGATTTGTTCTTGCCATGCATTAAAGTACTGAGTTGCAGCAGAGAACACCCCAAGCCCCATGCATTCATCATTCCACAAGAAGAGGTTGCTAACCTTTATGTACTTGATGAACATCTGAAGCAAGAGAAAGGAAAAGAGAAAAAAAAAAAAAAAGAAATGTCAGTACAAAGGCTGAACACATGCCACAGGCAACTAGAGTTTTGTTGTTTTCAATTCAGTACTATAAGTGCCTAAGACAAGTTATGAAGGATAAAGTTGCAATACTACTTCATCTGCCTTAGGCAGCAAGATTTCATTTAGCCCTTGTACCTTGCAGATAGAAGGTAACATGCAACAAGTGTTTTATTAATTAAAGTTATTCAGTTTTTCTAGGCAGCATAATTGCAGACAGAATACTGAAGTACGTTAAATTCACTAAGTGTATTTTTTCCCCCCTTAAAGATCACAGATTACAGAAAATTACTCGAAAGGAAAAAACCTTCATAGCATGCATTCTATGTACTGCTGCTGCTTCAAGTTCAATATAACATGCTTCAATTTATAGAAATACTACTGGAAGAAAACAGAGCATCTGATGATACAACTGGAAGCTTCAGTCATCCATGTATTTCTAGTGAGAACTTGACTACACACTGGTATTTATTTAATCTAAATTAATCTGCAAGCATAGAATGCATCTATTATAGCACTACGTAGACACTACTAATGAATGACTGTAATAATCCGCAAGTGAGAACTATTCGCTTAATTTACAACTACAACACACACAAAAGTTTCCATTATTTTTGATACAAGTTCATTAAGGCACTTCAAAAATCAAAAGTTTTTGAAAAATTGTATGAACGCTT
The DNA here is from genome assembly GCF_963210335.1 of Falco punctatus. Lineage (NCBI taxonomy): Eukaryota > Metazoa > Chordata > Aves > Falconiformes > Falconidae > Falco > Falco punctatus. The sequence goes on from NC_137591.1 coordinate 26,854,213, forward strand.
CTTCTGTAGACTAGGCACACTCAGAACTTGCTTACTTTTTTGTGCTATAAAGTAAAAACATCACAAGAACAATCCTTTGAAAATTTTACCATGCTACATTATTCAAGGCAGAAGGAACACTGCATTCACCAAGCAATTACATGCTGAAGCATGCAGTGCAATTCTGGAACTTCAGTGACAAGCAAGATTCCAGCTACCTTAAGGCATTAATTCAGCCAGAAAGCAGAATTTAAAATATATGAAATATTTATCCTGTGACTCATGCAGAATTTCTGAGTAGAGAAGTTAGATAACTATCATTCATAGCTACTTCTTCATGTAAGCACAAATAGTAATTCAGTAGCACAAACCTATTTATTTTTTTGGGGGCGCACCGTAATTGCAAGGTAACACATCACTGGAGAGGACCTAAATGTTCTGTATTTTATTTGACTTTAAACCTCTGCTATGTCCCCGTGTTTTCACAAAAGCTTTTATCCCAGTCCAAGTACCACATTATTTATGGAGTTTTATTCTCTTTGAGTCTCCTGAGAAAAGACAGCTTGCTGCAAGTTATTCTGAAGGCAGAAAGACCATGGCAAGTGCTCCAGTAGCAGTAAGCCTAAATAATTTGCATGAGTCGCAGCTAAAATTGAATAACTGCATTTCCAGTCTATTGATGAGAAACAATTCAAATGCTTTCTCTTTCAGATTCACTTAAAACTGTATGGCAGAACAGAGCACAAAAATATCAAGAAATATGCATATTTTAATCTATACTCCAGAAAGTGTGCATATATATGTATCTACACACATGCACACAAAGCAGGCACAGCCAAGAGACAAAACAGGTCAATACTTCTACAGAGGACAGTTGGTTACGTCAAACAGACTAGACTTGTATGGATTTTTCTTAATTCAGGTACCAACTAAGTACATACTTGGACACAAGGTAACAGGCGCTTCCCAAGATCCCCTCAATTACCATTATGAGGAAGGCAACATACTTGTGATTGTGTGACAAGAGGTTTAGTACGTGGCAACCACACTAGGGCCACTAATGAAACTAGCGCAATTAATGGTAAAGCATGCTTTGATAACACATTTCTCTGGAAAGGTCTCTGTTATATAGGGCAAGCCCAGCAAACCCTTCCTTCCTGAGAAATGCAGATGCTTTTGCAGCATTAAGTTACCTTAACGTATTTTGCATACATCTGTTCATCCAGAGGAAAGCTTTGGACGTTTCTCTCATCTCTGGCATGGAAAGTACCTAATTTAATCCATTTATTTGTTGGGTACCTAGAAAAGGAACAAAGGAGTCAGCTAATGAAATGCAAGAACCCATCTTTTACCAACATTTGCTGAAGTTTCCCCCAAAGCCTTTTCACAAAATAATTTTTTTTTTCAGTTGCAAGATAGCAGCAATGTGTTCTTTATCGAAAGAAGAGTTGCAAGATAAAGCTAGTCTCAACACAAAAATCTCTGCAGTACCTCTTCACATACTTAAAACAGTGCACAAGCCCTTGAAGGACAAAACCCTATACTTAATCCAATTACTGAAATTCAGCCAGCCTCCAGTAAAGTTTCTGGAACTAAAAAAAGTCACCTCATATGAGCATTTAAGAACATGACACCTAAGTGATAGGCTGTAAATATTGTTGTAAGCAAGCAGCAAAAAAATAATTAAAAAAAAAAGCATACAAAACCCCTGTGAGCAAAGCAAGAATTAGAACTAGGCAACAGACAAAGCGTTGAAAATCAGAATCTACACACTAAGCACTGAAGAAGAAAGCGAGGGGGTTTGATGCACTGTGCAAATGTCTTCTCTTTCACACATCAGAACAGCCTGCTCACTCCCGGAAAGCAGTGGGAGTACACCACCACCTAAAACATGATAAAGCCAACCTTTAACCAGCCATTCAGCCAACCAGTAGTATTCTTACCCCTTCCAATTCTTCAATAGCGTACTACTATTTTTTCTTTTTAAATAATTGGGGGGCTTTTTGGACCAAGTTCAGCACTGAAGACAGCATAAGCTACATGAAAAAGGACTGAATGACAAGGGAGGAGACAGTCCATAACTCCAGTGGCATTTTGTTCAGGAATGTTCTTTTTATAATGTGCCATCCACTACCTCGCTACTGTGTGATTTCCGCTGCCTCCCTGCTACTTTCCAACAAAAATCTTTCATTTTCATTTTTCAGGTGGCAAAGAAAACAATACAGGAAGCATGGAAAGAACTCAAGCCACATATTCCAAGACCTCACAGTTGCCCTTTACATGGAAAAGATATGCTAGCAACTGATAATATACACACACAAAGAAAATTCATGTGATTTCACAATGCATTACACTTTGCGTAACAACAAACATACACAGACTGTGTTTTATGAAGTCATCCATTAATAATTATTTCATTTTTCATTCAGAAGGGTGGGTTTTGATACCATACCTGTCACTAATAGACACCAGAAAGTCTTTTGGAGTGGAAGAGAATAATTCATGGTTTGCAATGTCAAGCTGCTTTACTTGGACTGGTTCACAGAGCTCAATAACAAACCTTGAAGAAAAAAAAGGAAATGTTAAAAAAAATATAATGCACTTTTCCTTCTGCAGTTAAAAGTACTCAGTCCTTTACCTCGTTACTGCATCCTTCACTGGGTATAAAAAAACACTACAAAAAACACTGTACAGTACGGAGGCATCATTTATTGCTCCTTTCAAAATCACTATGATATTTAGTTGCATACCTAGCTTAGTAACTCTAGATATTACCTGCAGCTACAAAAGCTTCATCCATCTTGTACTCAAATGCAAGAAAGTTGCAGAACTGAAAACCAAGGGTAGCAAACCTCATTTAAACCACACCTGAAATACCAGTTAGTGTATGGTAAATTCTGATTTTTATTATGTCAATTATATATGTCTTGACAATTATAGATCACTTGACAGCTGGGGAAAGAAACCAAAATCTTTACTTGAACACTCAGTGCTTTCTCTTCTGTAAGACTATAATTATGCAAAACCTACAAATACTAAAGTGAATAAAATTATCCCCTTAATCTTATTTTTTAATACCAGAGACAGAATTCTATGGGAGACATAATAAAGCATCTATTGCTCAATCTGTCCAAGGTCCTGACACACACACAGGTCAAGTCAGTCCTACAGGATACAGACAGTCCCATTCCACTCCAATGGAAAACTATAACCACACTCCTGTCACACAAACAAACCTCAGTCACCTACCAGATTTTAGTACTGCAAGGATTTAGCATATAAAGGTCCATGTTTTCCATCAAAATTGCTGAAGTGCTCTGAATAAAGAAGAGAATTAGTATTTTAAATTGCATGGTAGATACTAACAGAGCACCAAGGGCTTCTCCCCAAATCAGTTTAATATTACTTACGCAGACTAATAATACCAAGTTTCATAACATTCCAACCAAAATAATATACAAGAGACAGTATGCCACACTACTTTGGGGCAATCACAGATTAACTACAACAGCAAGCTGCTTAATCCAACTTTGTTCAGTTGTTCAGTTTCTGTAGTGAGTAGATTCTGCTCCCCTTTCCAAATTCACTTAAAAAAAGACATCAACTTCTCTATAGCAATCCCTCTTAAAAAAGGGACAGATTATCATTTATGTTCCATTTTTACAATTCAAAAAATCACAATAAACCCAAGCATACAAATAAAAAATTACTTCAGAAATCAGTATTCAGCTTTAAGTGTACTTCATACTACTTCTTGCATAACAGTAAACTGAAATAACGCACCCTACTAATAAGTAAATGCTTACCTTTGCCTCTGGATTTGCTGCCAAAATTTTGGCACCACACTCTACAGAGGCATAGTTATTTCTATTTTTCTGGACTTTTTTTGTGGAATGCTGCCCACCAACAGCAGAAGGGTGCATTGACTGACCTAGGTAGAAGAAAATATTGTTACTATAATAAACCACACAGACAGCATTTTCACTTTCAGGACTCTTCTGCTCACTGCTTTTATATAATAAATGCTATTAATTATGTAGTTCTAGTAAGAAAATGAAGTTCCAGGCTGCGTTCCAAAATGAGACCGTTTCACTAATCAAATCTGACACAAATGAAAGTGGTCTGTATTTAGACCAAACCAATGAATCCTGAACTTACTCTTTTCTTTCTCCACCTCCATGACTTTCTTCTTCCATTCATCAAATGTTGGAATGTCTCCAGGGTCCTTTGGAGTTATCACTGATGTAGGGTCAATTTCTCCTGTTTTCTTATAGTCTTTCTACAAAAGAAAGAGCCACCAATTGTGACTTTTTCAGTACCAATGATGAAAAAGATGAACTTCAGTGCTTAAAAAAAAGCAGCAGCAAAGTATGGTCTCATCAAGTCAATAGCAGACACATCATTTGAAAAGGAACAGCTTAGCGCCAAGGTAAACTCACAAGCCAGAAAAAAACCCGTGACTATTTCTTCCCAGAATTACACATTCTTTCACTGTGATGCTGGTAATTTTTGTGGCTAAACTAATACATTTTAAGTAAAACACAAGCATTCTGTCTCATAAAAATGTCTGCTTTTTCCTCATGATTTTTACTTTTCCTCTCTCTGTGGAAAAAAAGGTTTCCCCTGTAGCAGAAAGCTTCAAATACAAGTGTTGTGACCAACACGATGGAACTCCAGAGTCCCCTGGAGTCTCTGAACACCTCAAAAAACAGTAGAGCAAGGTATTATTTTAAAACGTCCTATTTAATGATCAAATAAATAATGTTTTTGGACCTACTTGACAATGCAGCAACCCTTTTAAGTTAACTTAGACTTAACTATGTCAAGTCTTAATTTCTCCTTTGCACAAACACATTTCCAGCACGCCACCAGATGGGAGAAGAGCTTCTGCTAGAAGTTTCAACTCTAAAGGTTATTTTAGTAAACAACATTTTACAGGTAGCTTCCACAATGACTGTTTTGTAGGTTGACATTTCCTCTGCACTTAAAGCAAGAATTATTTCACATAGACTTCTGTACCTGAAAGCCCTCAAAAGGGGCAAACCCACATAGCTGGACAGAAGCAACAACAGAAATCTTCACATCACTACACTGCAATAGAACTGTATATGTGGCATACACAAAAAAATATCCCAACATATTTTTACACGTTAGAGGACCTAAAAAAAATAAAAATCTCCCAAGAAAGTTCAGGACAGAAGATCCACTTTGAGCTACGACGGAAGTGGGAAGTAAAAAAACTGAGTAAGCAATGCCAAATCGTGCTCTTGTTTAATTATGACATCAGATCAATGCCATAATAATTTAATTTGCAGTGTTTAAAGCATTAAGAAAATCTTGGCTTTTTAAATTTTTTAATGATTGTTTACATCAATTTGTTTATAGCAATTTCTTTAAAAGACTGTTCCTGACTGCATGTAATTATTTTAAGGTACACTGTACTTCGTTCAATAATCTTGAGAAAAACTTCTCAGTTTTGTTTTGGTTTTTTTTTGTTTGTTTTTTTTTAAAAAAAAAAAAGTTATCCAAATTGTTAGTGAAAGTAAATGTGATCCTAAAAGAGCAAAAAAAATGGAATTGTCTTGTCATGCCCTTGGTCATTTTTCACCTATTTAAAAAAAACATAAGCTTCAGAAAGTGTGCCTCATGGTAAAAGCACAAAAACAGTCATACAACTAAGTATAGAAGACCTGCCTAGCCAAGTATCCCACTTCAACAGTGGCCAAATAAAATATCTGGGAAAGAATAAACACACACCATTTTGTATTTCCTTAAACTGTCATCTTGCCTCTAGCCATCTGCTTGCTACTCAGGAACTTCCCGACTCAGTCAAGATTCAACCCTCAGACTTCTCTTCTACAAGTTTATCTGGACCGAGCAACTCCTCCAGCATCCACAGCATCCTGCAGAAGTCCCAGCTTAACCAACTGTTGCATGAAGAACATTTCTGCTGGATTCTGCTCCAGATAGTTTTAGTCTGTTTCCCCAAGTCTTGTAATTAAAGAAACTTAGCTCAGAAACACTGTTCTGTGCCAATGGATCGACCCTGCTGCCCTTTTTTCCCCATTTATTACACCCTTGTTGAGATGGCAGTATCAGAACCACACAATGCTCAAGATGTGAAGGCTGTGCATTTATACAGCGGCTATCAGAAAAAAGTTGACATCATTCACCTTTAACAATGGTGATAACCTAACAGGTGGCATTAGGCTCCTGGGGGTACTGAGTGGACATCAGCACTGCTTACCTCTCTTTTTAAGTTCTCTGAGGCATTCAGAGCAGATTTTTGCTCATCTGCCCCCTTTTCAGCTGCTGAAACCTTTGACTCAAACTCAGATTTTGTCTTCTTTCCCTTGCCATGCGAAGATGATATGTTTTCTATATGTTGACCTGCAAGGCTGAAAGTTAAAAGAGTATTAGGACCTATAAAATGATCACATGCTCAGCCATATGCAATATTAAACACACACACAAACACATAGATAAGCAAGCACACACAAATGTTTGTTGCAAGGCCAGGACAGAAAAGAACAATTGCTTTTAAATTATTCAGACTCACAACCTGCTTCAATACTCACCTCTCTGGTGGACTGACAAAAGAGGAAGGCTCACTCTGAGGGTCAGCCTCAAGTGTCCCACCAATATCACAGTCAGGTTCTGACTGCTCAGCTTCACTAGAGCTGACTACAGGAGTATCAGCACGGGAATTTTCTATTGCACTGAAGGGAAAGAAATAACATGCTTTTTTTACCCTTCTGATAATACAAGCAGCCCTGATAACCAGCCACAAAACTAAAGATATTTCTAAGTTTTCAAAGAGCAACCGTCTTGCAGAAATAATTAAGAGGAATGAAGTATGCTTTACCTATGGAATTGCATTCTCAGCTGTACCCGTGCAAGAATAGGATTTCCTTCTCCAGCCTGTCTGTGCCAGCAAAAGAACTCAAAGCTACCTTCTCGTCTCCCACAATTCTCATCTAACATCTTACCAAACACTGCAATGGATAATTTTTTCCCCCCATCATCACTACACACATCTGAACAGCTTCAACCTGACTGCCAGCAATTTTCTTTTCCCTTTCAACAAAGGAATCAAACACTAGACCGAGTTCCATCACTAAGAGCTCCTAATGTTCCCAAGTCAACAGACAGCAGTCAGAACAGAACTTGGCTAAAACTAGAGGAGAAAAGGGGTGGCATAATGATATACAGTACAGCCGACCAGACTTCCCTTTCTCTAGATTAGAAAAAAAAAAAAAAAATCAGTGTAATGAAAATGTAGTAACAGTAGACCATTACCCAAGCTACATCAACAGCCCAAACTAGGTAATCTGCCTATTGCTTTACTTGGTCTCTCCCAGAAAGGCTGAACACACCACATCAGACAAATTCTAAGGCAAAAACTGAAAAGAAAGCCTCCCTACATGTTCTTTCAGAACAACAACATGGGTGGGGAGGAGAAAACGGACAGATAATAATAACTTTAGTTTATAACTTCTGTGACTGTCCTCTCCTCTCCAGTACAACGATGACTTTCACATTCATCTAGAAGGTTATAAAGCAGATCTGACTAAAAGCTTTATTCTGCCTCCCAAATTTCAACATAAGCTTTCTTCACTGTCAGCAGCAAACTAGGTTAATCCAGTATCATGATACAGAGCTGCCAAAACACAAACAGTACATCAGCAACTTAAAAGGGGATCTTTTCTGCTTCTCCGACTGCTACAATTATCAACAGAAGCAGCTGCAACAAATCCAGGGAGCCAATTTCATTACCTTTCACATGATAAAGTTCCCACAGTATAAAACAAAATACTCATAGGCATTCAAGACCTTTTGCTATGTAGCAAAATCTAACAAACACTATGAATACAAGAATTTATTAGCTACAAACAGGGAGCAGTTTCTCCAAATGCCCCAGAAGTCACACATCTGAGATGCACACAGTACAGCTCTGCATGTAACACAGGTTCAGCAGTACACTTAAGCTTCACATTTTCTTGATCTCACTGGATAGATGACAGTATGAATAATTGTCAACTGAATAAAATAGGGGACAAGTATGAACCTAAAAATAGCCTGACGTCAGGGTGTACCTGAATGGCATCAAGTAACTAATTTTGGCAGAAGGGGAGTAGCACAAGGCTAAAAGATGTAATGCTCCCTCTCCTTTGGGTACTTTCATTTGTTAGTAGCTTTGCCTTAATTTTTAAAGTGCATTACCAAGCTTACTTTGCATAGCAGCTGTCTTTACTTGCAGCCAGAAGAGAAGCTCAGATTATTTTTTAAGATGTTTTCCCCAGATTAGGTCTGGATAGAAAAGCTACAGTTAATGCTATCCTAAAAAAAATAATGAACCATTACAAAGTAAAAATAGTTTGGAATAAAATTACTTCCAGAATATTTTGACTAGGAGGTCCTGCTGGGATAGCAGACTGGTAACACCTAAGGGAGCTGGACTTTGTTACATGGATGGGAATCAGTACCTAAAACAGGAAAAATGCTGATTAAGGATAAAAAAATGCAACTGAATCTTTTCAAAGATCTTGTTTAAGTATGGAGTTGGACCGCAGCTCTTTTGGATATTAATCTGTACAAAAAAAGACCACCTATTACCATGTAAAGCTGAACTGAAGTTTGAAGTAACGTATAAACATGCACCTCTCCTCCTATACCAATTCTACACTTTTTTCTTGTAAATGGTACTAGTGTCAGAACACTACCAACTGTTAACTAATACAGCAGATGCTCCAAAACAAATTTCCATTGTTATTTGTTTCATAGTTTGAGACTTCAGAGTTCATTGTTCTAGTATTCCCCAACCATGACACAGCAAGACTGTTTTCAACAGTTACAAGATACCGAGCTGAATGTTCAAAAGAAAACAACCTGAATCTCCTCCTTAGACCTGACAACAGTAGGACTTATAACACATTACACAAATGAGTCTGTACAGTAGTCAACAAAAGCTATAAAAAGAAACACAGCAAAATTACATTCCAGCTTTGCTTTATAAAAACTGTGTATTTGGGAAGCTTGATTTTTGAAGACTTGCAATTAAACTTACTTATTAAGCATTAGCCCTAGCAGACTAGGCAATATCAGTCAGCAGACAAGATTTCCTGACCTTTTCTAAGGTAAAGAGACTCAATTTGCTACACAGGAAAAACTGGACTCTTAAAAAACCTGAACATCAAAAGAGCAGTCTACTTCATTTTTCATGTGCTGAATTTTTATCTACCAAAATATTAAATCTTTATCAGCAGATAATCAGAATAATATATTCCCTTTAGCATACATTAAAAAGCCTACGAGAATTTAGTGAAAGTGTAAGTATACACATATGAATATCCAGGCTACATTTCACATTTGATAGCACGGCCTTCCACAACAGAAGGGAAACAAAAGCACATCAACTCTTGAAGACTGCCTGCAGCAGAGGTAGCTCTGCAATACACTAAGTACTAGAAAAGCAAACGGTCTTAGTTACATTTATACTAAAACATGCTATTTCATCAGAAGTCTTTTAATATCGGAACTTATCTAGGACCGCGCTGTTTTAAGTCCTAGAATAAAATTCTGCCAAGTTCTTTTTTAACCAAAAGCTGAGACCGTTGCCGAAGCAGCCTTGGGGCTTGTTGTCATAGATGTGAAAGCACATTTCTGAAGGGCAGAATGCCTCATGGTGAAGACCTGTGCGCTTTTATAGTATAGATTACCTAGCACATAAAAGATATCGGGTATTTTTTTCCAGTCATAACAGCAGCTTAGAAACTAATGGCAATAGGATGACACTTCATGCAAGTACACAACTCTTAATCCACTAGACTAAGTAAATGATGGCATTTACTCCATTAGCACTGACACGATAAACCAAAGTACAGCAAAAGAACCACGTGCAGCAGTCTAGCCTTACTCCTACCAAACCTAAAGAGGTAACCCTTCTAACAACAGAGAAAGTGATATTCTCTCAAAGTCCAAGACAATAAAATAAATAAAAAAATTAATAAAGTAAAAAAAAGACTTACTGGGGCTGCGAGACTGGAGGTATCTCTGAGGTAGGTGAACTGGAAATGTTTTCAGTGCTTGCAACTATGCTAGACGAAGCTTCATTTAAGTCTACTGAAGGTGGAGTCTCAACATCAGGCTGGCTTGCTTCACCCATTTCTGCAGTCTGTGAAAACAGTACAAACACATTTTTCAAAACTACACCATCTAGTAGGGAGTTTTAACAGTTCAGTAGATCCAATTTCTGTCATCAATGAACCTGCAAACCAGACAGCAAGACAGTTAAGGAATAAATCTTCTCAATGAGAAGGTGTTTTATTTTATAAAAGAGATACTTCATACCTATAACATCTAATTTTAATTTGTCTTGGAAATATTAGTTAGTACCTACAAATATTTAATTATTCTTATTATTGCTTATGCACATGGGAAATGCAAAATCTGTTTGCTCACACATTTTCTCCTTCATTGGAAACATGAGTCTGACAGCAACTGTGCGTGCAAGCAAAACGCAATAGATGGTTACTATGAGCTTTCGATAACCAAAATGAAAGAGTCCAAAATCCAAGAAGCATTTGAAGAATGTACGGAGACAATGAATGAAATAAAAATGTCTTGCCTGGTCAGACTTTGTAAAGTCATCAAATAGCTCTTCTGTAGAGTAACTCCGCGTACTTGAGTCTGCATGCTCAGACTCCAGTCTGGGACCAGCCTCTTCCCCCTAGTATATTAAAGGTAAAACAACAGTAAGTATGCTGTAACACAGACCTTCTATTCAATAATAGGAGTTACCTTTGGTACAGGCTGAATAATACTACCTTTAAAACCACTAAAATATCAACAAGTTAAGCTACATGAACCTTCTGAGCCACTGCCCCTGTACATGTAAAATCTCATCTGTATGATGACTACAGCAAGTTAAGACAATTCAGTTAAATCTTCACAGGAAAGACCATTTTAGCATTGTCTTAAATCATTCTGTTTGTGTGCTAGGAAAGATAATCAATCTGCTATGAAGCCCTAGGTTGACAAATCCTCCCCATCTCCTTGCTGCCCTAAGTAGGAAGAGAAAAAAAAGAAATTCTAATTTGATTTTGCAACAGACCACCATTAAAAAATAACACTTGGCACATTTCAGTTACAGCAGTCTTATCAGCAGAACCAGTCTTCTGTAACCTTTTAAAGCAACCTTTTCTTTTACAACTAAAGATTGACAATCAAGTGCAGTGAATTCACAAAGTAAAAAAGAATATACACTTGAGAAAAAAAAAAACCACAACAAAAAAACCTTTTAAACCACCTGATGTAGAACTAACAAGAATTTACTTGCTCCTCAAATATTTTTTTTTTTTAATTACAACATGTGCAAGTTATTTTTGAGCAATACTTTAAAATACAGCAAGAAATCTGGTAGAAATTTACACACACCTCACTTTATAAGGGTTACCTAAAATCCTGTGGTCAAACACTAGAAGTGCTAGTGTTCGGATCTAAAATGGGCTGCTAAGCTATACAAAATTATATGATCATACTAATTTAAGAGGGGCATACACCGGAAGAGCAGGAACTACAAATCTGAGCTGGCAACCTCACAGAAACATTTCTCCCCAAATATTATTAGCTCATATCTTAGTCCCTAAGATTAAACAGCATCAATGCCTTGAAGGGACAACTGATGTAAGGAAAACTGATCAAGGGCTGCAAGACTGCTCTTTTTGGGTAGGACAGCTCCAGCAGCCTACTTAGAAGTACCAGACACACGTTTAAGACTTCTCATACACCCAAGAGATTTTTCTTTAATGAGTAAGTAGTACAGTATAATGCATGAGCTTTCAAATCTTTGGGTTTAAGTGCAGAGATCTGCTTAACAATGCAACCATGTTAACAGAATGAAGGGAAGAATGTTGAAAAAAAAGTAGGAAAACATACACCAGTGGCTTCCCAGTCTCAAAGCTTACTTGATCTTTCCAGTTCTATTACATCAGCCATTAAACTCAAGCAGGACTTTTTTCAGGCAGCTAGAAGAATAGGACTGAATGCTACTTGGCTGTACAACTGGCAGAAAAAAAATCAGCTAGCCTAAACACTGAAATGCTTAAGAAACCTACAATATTTTTAAAATATTTTTTCTGGTCAGTTAGCTCTCCACACAAGTCAACTACAATGTTCAACACACATTTTGCAGGTTTGATGTGACATAGAAAAAAATTTCTTGGAATGAGGGCCATGATTAGCACTACTACTGATTGGTGGAGGAAATGGGAAGACCAATAATATCAATATTGCCCATGCTTATCATAGGACTGATTCTTTACTTGTGTAAATAAATGAAATTACCATGACTTGTAATGAGTTAATCAGGGTGGAATGTTTACACTCAATTTAATCCAAAGTGCTAAGTAATGCAAATAAGGGATAGAGACTTATTAGCATTTCACATATGTATTTTCACTTAATTAGTTTTTATTAAACAGGAGGAAAACAAAGTGATAAATACTGACTTAATAAAACAATCTTAAGTCTTCTATTTAGGATAAAAATCACTGGTGCACTGGGTTTTTAACACAACAGATGCAACTGGCATACCGTGGCCTAGACTTACTGAGGCCAGCACTTCTTACCATGGTCCCCACAGAGCCACACACAATCCCTGATGACCACTTCTTCTAACATCTGGCACCCAAATAAAGAAAAAACTGGGTCACCATTACTAGCTTTACTAATTGTCCCCTCACACACACACACAAACTGTCCAGCTGTATCGCTGCGTAACTGCAACAAACTTGACAGTAAAGGAAAACAAAAATTTGGGAAGATAACATCACATTTCACAAAACAACTGGGTACATTAAACATTCTGGCCAAGACGAGCCCATGAATCAAAGTGCATGAATCAGGTATTTTTTTTTTTATTTAATGTCAAGCCAGACTGAGTAGTTAATTAACATGATTTATTCAGCATACCTTTTCCTGGACATTTTCATCATTTGCCAGGGCACAAGCATCACCTGAAGCATATTGCACTGCCGATGAAAGACTGTCTTTACAAAAGACATGCCAAACAGGAAGCCTATTAAAAAAAAAAGTCAAAGTCTTGATTTAAAAACCAAAGAAATGATATTTTAAAATTCCCTCAGCACTGTCCCCCTCAACCTTTTTTCAGCTGTTCCCAAGAGATGCCTAAAAAATAAAAATACACATATACAGTTCATAGATACTAGTCTATCAAAACCATTGGAGGACTTAACTTTAAGAAATTAGTAACACAAAGCACATGACAAATTTACTACTTCCGGAAGACAAAAGTATCAGCAAAAAAGTTATTGCATGATAACATGTCACAAAGCAGAAGCTGACAAATTGGTGAAGTTGCTGCTGGTTAGGAAGTATTTGAATTAACTATACCTTCTGTCATATAGTAATGGGATATCTTAACAATGATTATTACTAAGCAAAAACTAAAGCCACAGATTCAAAAAATAAAGCTGCTTATTTCCCTGATACAGATCTCACAGAGCATCATCAAGCACATTTAAGAGAATTACAGAAAGTATATTAAACAAAAGGCCCATGCAAACGCCAATGAAAACAGAGACAAATGGCAAGCCAGGTGCTGGCTTTAGATACAACCTCCATAGAGATTTGTTTTGTACTTTCAGTTCAGAACAGTTTTGCTTCTGGGTAGAAATGGATTTATTTCCATAGAAAAGCAGCCAGCATCTATACAAGCACTTGCACCAGACCAGCATCTTTAGTCACCAAAAGTGGTTGCACCAAGTGCATGGCCCCGTCACATCCTAGGCAACACCCGCAGAGCAAAGCATTAGGCTGGAGGGCCAACGGCCAGCAAAGGTCTTCATGCAGTCTTTGAGTAAGCCCAGGAAAATGCTGGGCAAATTGAGCTTTTAGTGGAGTTTTCAACAATTCTTGAACAGAGACATGTACCGCTTTAAAGCCGAATGCTTTTCCAGGAACTACTGCTCCCATGACAGCCAGGTGATCGGTACAGCCCTGTGTGAATTCACACAAACATCACTGCGCACCCTGAAGAAAGGGCTGCCTCTTCCTCCTCCTCCAGGAGACAGATCTACAGCAGACCTTCAAGCACGCAAGAAATCTGGATACAGCAACCTTCTGACATAAGTTTTGAAAACTAAAATACAGCCTTAACGGTCAGTCATAGCAGTAAGAACATCACTAGATCAGGATTCACTTATGCAACTGGGATCATTCCAGTGTTTAGAATCTGAACTACCACCCATCTTAAAAATTTGAAGATCACCTTTATTGGAAAGTATATGCAACACAGATTCCTCCACTGAGGAGGAACCCATGCCACAATCGATCACAGCCAAGTATTATATTTTAAAGTTTCATGCATATATACATACACACACAGGGAGCACTACTTCTCCAGGTTGCAGGCAAAAGACAAGACTGGGCTGTTGCAGAGATACAAACCTATTGCTGCTCCTCCACCCACGTCAGTGGGGAGTGGTGGCAAGGCACTAGCCACCCTAAATCCAGGTCTGTGACCACCAGAAGAGCAGAAGATGGTGGACAAGGAACTCAGGGGTTCTGACATGCCTTTCTGGAGACGGGCAAATAAGGTGTCCCAGGTCTGTCTCAGCCCTGCTACACCTCAGCAAAATTCCCGACCTTTGAGGCAACAGCCTTCCTCTGAACTAAATGGAAGCTCTCAAGCCAAGCAGCAACTGCTGCAGTTACTGGAAACCAAAGCACTGAACATAAGGGTATAAAGACATTTATAACCACTTACTGTAGCAGGTACAAAGTCACACGTCTCAGTTAAGTAGAAAATGAGGTGTATGCGTTGCCACACATCTTCAATTCCCATCCCATCACGTAGTTACTTGTTTGTATTAAGTTTTCCATCAAACCTCTGTCTTATCCTAAGCACAGGACATACACTTCAGAGACTGAATGAAATGTTACCAGACGTATGGCCTTACTTCCTAGCTCTCACTTGGAAAAATACTTATGCAAATACTTAGAGTAATTTTTTTTATGAAAAGTTGTTTCAGTCATTTCATGGAGAAATTTTCTCATGCTCTTAATTCTAGTACCTCTGGTCTCTCCTTCCAGATATGACTACTCCCTGATTGTTCATAAAAATAGGAGACAGATCAGAAATTGTATAGAACATATTGTAGCCCATTCCACCCCTTATTACACATGCACACAAATATGTTATTTCCTATCTTGCTTACACTAAGGGGGGACCTTCAGTGAACTGTACAGAGCAACATTAAGTCCCTTAATGATGAAAAGGAAAGATATCATTGGCTACGAATCAACATTTTAAAACACAGGGTATATTTCTCACAACCACTTTAGTACCTACTTTAGCACTTGCAGTCATGAAAAGCACTTAACACAAAAGGCATACGTTCCTTGCCTTAATATATTGATACTTTTAACACAACAATTCATGCTTTATTAGAGCATGAACACAGCTTTTAGAAGAATGCAGTTTGACAGCTCATATATTTAAGCTATTCTGACAATCTGTGTCCAATACTCAATTTGCTTATTTTCAGTAATTCTTCTCAGTCCACTCCCCAACTCAAACATGATGCCTCAAGCCTTCCAAGAGCCCTCTAAGCATGGGAGGGGACTGAAAACTCATTTTGTATACGCATGCATGCACGCACCCACAGGAAAACCTGAGCTCTACTGCAACAGAGGATGCAGCAGGAAGGGTGTACCATTCAACCGCTACCATCGAGCGCTGACAGAGCATTAAGAACACAAATCCACAGAATGCAAGGCCACATGAGACCAGCCATTCTATGAGAAGTCAATTAATCACCTTATCAGGACCACTGCTACTCTTCTTTCAGCATTCTACATATGCAGTCAACAGGCATCTTCAGCCACAGGCTGATAACAGATGTAGCCCACAATAAAAAAAAATTGCCAAATTGCTTAGCACGTCTGTTAAGCAGTTCTCTATATTCAGAAAGAGAACAAACATGAAAACTTAAGTGTTAGTTTACAGCAAACGGAATCCTTGAGTTTAATAAACTTGCACAGTATGTCCAGTGAAAGCCCAGCAGCTTCTGCATCTGTCTATGCCAATATATCCTTCCCTTTCTCGTGACTGAAGAGAAGCATTTGAACGGTGACTTGGAAGCAAGCAGATCTAATGCCCAAATAATACTGGAGATCAGTCACTAGATATACTGTCTCAGGTACAAAGTGTATCTTCAAGTAACAAAATAGTGTAGAAATGACTTCAAGAGATTGTTCCAAACACATAACCAACAGTTAGCAACTTACATGGATAGGGAAGCTTTTGTTAGTTCCATTTCTGCTAAGTATGACTCAAAATAGCAGCTGCTATTAAATCTCATAAAGAACAAAGAAACTTAGGCATGAGTCTTTTAGTATCATCATTAATGTAATTGAAAAGCTATTTTTCAGCATGATGTGCGCAAACCCAAAAGCAAAAGCTGCAAGCCCAGACACAGAAGCTGGGGGGAAGAACTTTACTCTTCACAGGGCAGGCACATACTGTGGTTCTCTACTGAAGCAGAAAGCCTGCTCACCCCTATCTGCACGGTGCAGTACACTTACTGCTATACAAATTGGCTACGGTCTACTGATGGCGGTTAGGCTTTTGAAAAGGAACGCACTGTAATTCAAAAGTGCAGGTGGTTTTGAAATTGCAGTGTAGGTTTCATGTGAAAGGCTGTCCAGTTCTAATTTGGTAAGTAATTGTGAAGGAGGCTGCAGAAGAGTATCAGAGATAGGAAAGTATTGATAACTTTTGACAAGCATAAAAATCAAATAAGAAGTAAACAACCGGCCAAATTAGCGACATCTGAAGAGCAGTTTTCCCACAATTTGATCTGCCCAGAAAAAAACAGCCTAAGCTTTCCTTCCCAAAGTCTTCATATGAAAAAAATTAACACTCACACAAGATTCAGTTCAAACATATCTGTCCTCTAAATGACTCAAGAGTTTTTTTAAATTCTTCCCAAACAAGACCTACTTCTGGACACCGGAGAGTGAAGCAGTTCAAAGCAGTTTACAGTTGATACCTGTGAGACAGCAATTTTAAGCAAAAAGAAAAATCAAAGGAAGCTGTGACCAGCATACCGATGACCGAGCCGCCCCCAAGCGCAGCGGGAACAGCCTCTCCAAGGCGATCCCTGACATTTCCTGCACCTCTCCGAGGGTTGTTATGGGTTGTATTACCGACAGGTGCAGATGCACCAACGCCCAGCAGCTAAGGGGGAGAAAGGACACATCACATCCCCGCCATGTGACACTTCTCTACCGAAAACATGCACAGGATCAGCTCAGAATAGGCCTGTGCAAGAGAAGGACGGCGGGTTTTGGACCTAGGGGCAGAGAGCCGGCAGAGCAGGCCTGTGAACGGGGCAGAGGCACCTTGGTTTGGATTAATCAGGTAAAAAATGAGATAAGCTGCGTCAAAAGGAGGAAGGCAGGAAAATACCTTTTTGCTTTGAACACGTCCTACAGGTCTGCGACTGCTGTCGCTAGCCTGTCAGAGAGAACAAGGCTCTATGAGAACCAGTAGCTCAGCAGATCTGCATCTGAACTCTGGAGTCAGCAGTGATCTGCCTTCCAGCCACAGGCAATGCAGAAAAACCAGCAAAAGGAGGGAACCCTCTCCCCAGTGACTTAATGGAATCAATCTTTTTCTCAGCTCAACAAGAGGAACTTGCATTTAAAAGGGCCTGCAGAACAAAATAAACCTCTCAGAAAATGAAGACAGGGCTTTTAGGACTGTGACATTATTTCACCCCATCAGAGGCAGAAAGCTATTTGCAAGGCACCGACTGCTTCAGCACAGTCTCCCCAGACACAACACTTACTTCTGTATACAAAGTGGAAATAAGCGTTGATAAATGCCATGAAGAACTATTAATCTTCCCTAACACTGGTCAGAATACTAACAACAAACAACAACAAAAACCACACCATTCATTTAGAAGCCATTTATTACCACAGAACAGCAGCATGCATTACTAAGATAATTTTAAAAGTTATGATGGCTCTTCAAGGAATAAAAAAGCTGAAAACTAGATCTACAGATCTAGACTAAGTAAGGATGCTGCCAGCAAGGTACTGATACCATCTCATTTCCTTCCACTACCCACTAACTGTATTCATGCACTAAAAAAACAAACCCCAAAACAAACAAAAAAATGGAGCTTTTTTGCAAATTCTTTACCAATCCATTGTATTTCACAATTAATTTAGGTTTTTAATCTTGCCCACTCTTTGCAAAGAATGTGCTCTCCAAACTGTCAAACTGAAATGCGACACAAAAAAGCCAGTTACTTAATTTATTCAACACAAAGATACTTTTGACAATACTGAACTTTATAGCTTCAGACAATGAGATTCCAATCAGCAGTTTAAAAACACGGCTTTCAGCATTTTAAATGCATTAGCATGCAAAGACTGCAGAAGAAGGTTACAGTTGCACCATATACTTCCAGATTGAACTGATTTACTGCCTGAAGGGGGTAGTCCTGCATCCCACCTTCAGCCACACATTTCTCTGCACCCCTTGATGTGATCTTAGGATTGTGGACACAACACCAGTAACCTCCAAGGACCAGAAAGCCAGCATTGGGCTGGAATATATTCAGATAAAAAGATCTGAGAAGACAGAGGGAGAACATACCGTTTGTTTGTGACTGTCTGCTATTGTTCCAAGTTAAACAACGGAAACCAAGGACGAGGAGTTAACAGCGGAAAACCTCTTCATTCCTTTCTTACAGTGCTATCAATATTACTCTCATCCTTTCCTAGGAGAGGCTGCTGAGATAACAGCCACCTTTGCAGCACCGTAACTGTATACTGCTTTGATCCACTGCCCATAGTAGACAATAGCTTCTATGAGATGCACACTGCAATACCTATCTCTTCCTTCTTGAATAACCAGATACCCTATTTAAGGCACTTAGAGCAGGACAGAAGTCACAAACCCCAGCCTCAGAGGGTGTCCCCTCCAGAAGTGCTCAAACAAACAGGCAGCTCCTAGTGATTCTTGGTAACAGACTTCTATAATACTGCACTGAAGATTGCAGCTTAAGAGAATCTCCCTGCGTTGTCAAACTCATCTTTAATGCAAGGTTTGGAAAAAAGAACACATCCTGGAAAAACACAATAAAACCTGATGCTAACCACTAAGGCTACAGGAAAACAGTAGAACAGCCATGAACTGTGAATAAACCTCAAGGCTTTTAGAGTCTATAGTAATGTCTATACTAACTTATACACCATTGAAGATTTCCCTCACTGCTTAAATTCATGAGCTTGTCTACACAATACTGCAACAGCAGGCTCAGAATCAGAAGCAGCTGTGGTGCACCATGCTTAAAAGTCACTGTAAATGCAAAACAGTTTAACACGGTGCCAAGGATTGGAATGTTAGCATAAATTTTGCAGCATGAATTTTGTCCTAGATCATTGTAAAGCTGCAATCACCCAACTCCCAGACATTTTATAATGTATTTTTAATGGACATCTTACCTTTAAAAGGATTTCAACAAAACCTTGATTGCCATTCCAAAACTCAGCCAAGCCAAGAAGGTTCCTTTGAGCACCTAAGCTAATTTTTGAACTGTTGGAAACTTCTACTGATATTCCAATCCAGTTTAAGTCATTTATATCAATATTTTTTAATCACCCAAGCAAAAGTTCTTTACTCTAGCTTTGGGATCAGTCTGCCTGTAACACCAGCTCAGTATTTTCACCAAGAATTACAAGAAAGTTTTTAGACTTGCAGTTCTATGTTACCCTGTCCTCAGCCAAAAGTTTTCAAGCAGAAATAAAATCCTCTTCAGGCAGAAGGGCTGGTAGCATCTCCAAGTGTTAACTACAGCAACATCGTACATCTTCCCCTTGAAAGAATTCACCAAAAGATGGATTAGTAATGAAAACTAAAGACACGAAAAGCAAAAAAGCCAGAAAGTATTCTGTAAGATATTCAGTGATAAGAATACTAAAGCGAAAAAGAACTAATAACAGTTAGAGGAAGCCATTTCAGAAGAAGTTGAAATTAAGTGCTGAAGTGAGGCACATCTCATTGGAACTTCATGAGGGGGGTACATATGCCACTTTAGTACACCCCTTGCATAACACACACACACATCTGAAGTTCCTAGGACAAATCTTTCAGGAGACACTGCTTGAAAGCACCGATTTTAAAATTATTTTAGAAGGTATATATTCAATAATTGAATGAGCCAAGCATTTGTTTTGCATGACACCAGAGACCCTGCTTGCATACACCACTTTCAGCTTGAGCGGGCTATAAACTAAGCATATTCATATTTTAATTTTAAAGAGTCCAAGAGTTCCAGTGCAGCTTTTGACCCAACCTTAACTACAATGCAAAGACCCCTCCAAACAAGACACTCTATATCTAGGAACATACCTTTCCATCCTGAAATCAGATGCCTGGAACAAAAGTTTTGGTTATATGAACAATGCCCAAATAATTTCTTCCTGCCATAAAATGTACACACGCAGTGCTCATTTTACAATCAGCCTTCTGAAGAGATT
The DNA here is from genome assembly GCF_963210335.1 of Falco punctatus. Lineage (NCBI taxonomy): Eukaryota > Metazoa > Chordata > Aves > Falconiformes > Falconidae > Falco > Falco punctatus. The sequence continues at coordinate 26,874,772 of NC_137591.1, forward strand.
TAAGTAACTGCACAAGAGGGGAATTGCCAGATAAAATCCTGAGCCCTGTTACAAGCAAGTTACACTAGCAGTTCCACCCAGATCATTAGGGCACTCTTCTGCAAACAATACTCTGCTGAAAAGAGGATTTCTATGGCAAGAGAAATGTTACACTGGAACACAAGCCTCTCAGTCCCCAACACCTTTCTGTTATTAACAGATGCAAGCTCAAGGTTTAAGCCAAAAGTCAGTAATAAGGTCAATAAATGTTCAGTCAGCAAAACCTCTACTTCTGTGATCTCTAATCTGGCTTGCATAGCTTCTGCCTGTGCAGAACAGGAGCAGCAAAATAAACACAAGTGATGTTATCACACTCCCAGTATAGCATTGTTTTCTTCAGAGCTCCCCCTGCATTACAAGAAGCTTTCAACAAGCACACCTTCAAAAACGTAGAAGACTAATGTAAGCCAAAACTAGAAATACTTTATCTCATTGAAATTCACATAAATCTTCACATCAATAGGCAGGAATACAAAGCAATCTCTAAATCTAGCCCCTTTCAACGTACCCATATCTAGGCTTTATTCCTGGCCATACTGCTGACCCAATCTCACCTTTACAATTTTCAGGCTACACTCTCATTATGGATTTCAGAGTCAGAGCTACTAGACCAAGGGTTTCCCCATCAGGAACAGCTCATCTTGCTGCTCAGCCGCTTTGATAAAAGCCTGACTTTACTGATGCAGCATATTCAGCATAACAACTAAAGAATCCTGATGTGCACATGCACTTATCCCCATCGTCCTTTTACTCACAGTTGTAAAACTGAGGATGATGAAAGAGTTCATAAAAGCTAAGTAGACTGGGGTGTAGAAAGCACTTTGAGATAGAATGAATCACAGAAAGACAAATTAGTCTATGCACAATTTCTTTATTCAACTCAAAGCTCACGCTTTGAAAGTGCATCTTATGGCAGGCAAAAGCTGATGCCAGAGCAATTTATACAGGTTACTCCTCAAAAAACTATCACAGCTAGTCTCAACTCAGATAGTACTAGTATCCCTTATAAGCTGCTAAATCTACTCCACTTATTCAGCTCTGTATATTGTCAAACTACAAAGCACTGCAAATTGTAAAAGTATTTATGATTATCCACACAAAGGGATTAACTGAAGCATAAAAAAAAAATCTTTGCAAATTCAGGACAACAGGAGTCATTTCTCATGCACAAAGCTCCAATCTGCACAGATGCATATTATTTTTAGAGCACTACATTCCTAAGCCTTACCTCCATCAGAAGCATTTCTCTAAAGCCATGCAGCCATCACACTCTTTTGAACTACTTGGAACAACCTCACTGGCTCAGTCAGATTTGTCAGAGAGCTGTGAGTGTTCCAGCTTCAGAAAGGAGATCTCAAGTACCAATACCTCTCTGATCCTGCACTCTCAAAGAGCATCACATTGTTTTTATTGAAAAGACACCAGCAAACAAATCCCTAAACTCAAGCTTCTGGGCTTTTTGTACATTTCCTAATACAGAGTCACATTTTTAACTTACAAGATGAAATCTTTTGAAACACCTTCCAGTTAAAGAAAGTAGGAATCAGTCTTTTCCACACACACACTTCCCTTTTACCAATTGATTCTCCTCCATTGGACCAACTTCTTTAGGCAAGCTTTAAGGTGCATGACGAGAGATTTTAAAAAAATGCCTATTTTGATGAAACTAAGCTTAAAGGAAGAAGCAATGATCTAGCCAGAAATACAACAAAGCCCAGACATAAAAAAAAAAGATGAGTCCAAATAGCTCCAAGAGTGTTTTCAGCAATTGTTTTGTCTTGTGTTTTTTACCCCTTGCTTTTTTAATTTGATCATCTGTTGACCACTAGGTTCACGTGTAAGAAAAGTTTCTCTCCTACTAGCATTAAATCCTTTGAAGATTACATTTCAAGACAACCAAATTTAAAAAGCCAACATTTGTCACACTTGCCAACATTTATAACACAAAGACTTCCATTTACTATTTAAAGTTTCTTAACTGCCTATGCGAACAAAGTTGCCGATTTTCTTTTTAGTAAAAAGTTAAATACATCACAACTTACAGTCCACAACAGAGTCCAGCAACAATGCAGGAATTAATACACTTCAAGACTTTCCAATTACAACTCCAACATGGTTACTGAAATTAGAGCAAGCCACAATGCCAGCCTACAGACTGAGGGTTTTCAGCTCTCCAACGTGAATTTATGTTCAGACAACAGACTGGGGAACTAGAGTTTTAACTCTCCCAACATTTAAATCAAACTACTGGCTCTTTAATCAAAAGCAGCCAGAGCGAGCAGGGTAAACACGATCTGAACTTTTTTTTAATATACTAAAAGGTTTGGGATACTCTAGTGCAAGCCCCAAGATCAGTTAAGACACTACTTGAAAGAGCAATCTCTTAAAGAGTAAGAAAATAACTTGGCTCAATTTTTCTCCTAACCATACCCAAGGTGAACACAGGAGTTATATGGGCATTACAGAACAAATGTATTATTTCAACAAGTTAGTTAAACATGATACTACTTTATCAATATGGAATAGGTACCTGATTTTTTTCTTACACATAAGAGTTCAGTTAAACCAGCAGACTAAGGCCACTGCAACAAAAAACTACTCTGATGATCTATGCACCCTTAAGCTGACAACAGCTTTGTTAACAAATTACCACAAGGCAGAAACAGGTTATTAACCTTGAGGACACAGGAAGAAAGAAATAAGAACTCTTTTCCTAGTAATAATCCCAACTATACAAGTAGAAACTTCCATGAGAAGCAGCTCAGTTGTCCGATGAGTAAAAGAAGAGCTGTTTAGAGACAGTTCATCAGCTTCACAGATCACTTAAAACACATCTGGCTAGGAGCTTTTCTGTTTAAAATCTGCTAAATGTAAACACAGCAACAGAGTTTTCAAACACTTTTTAGACTCACTGTTTTGTCTCCTAAAGACAAAAACGTGATGACACAAATCAAATTTGGTCCAGGATGGTCCCAACCCAACAATGCAAGTGTCAGCACTAGATGTGCAACGGATTCTATACAGAGTGATGTCTGGGCTCCCCTTTCTTCATCCAACTAGAATCAACTACAAGACAACCCTGACCTTCCAGGCTATTTCCATTGCTTTTAAATTAGGTATTTAAACAATTTACAGAAAAGGTACTAAAGTAATACATGAGACACACAATTATCTCTAACGAATGCTGCCATTCGTTTTTCAATATTTGCAATCTGCTGTTCAAACTGGCTAGCATTTCTCAAACAGTGAGTCACGGAGTTCAAAAGAGGCCAAAGTTTAAGAAGCTTAGAACTTACCATACAGAAACACAGCCCCCCAGTATCCCTGTCCTAACAAATGTCATCTTTTAGCAAGTTTGAAAACAAAACGAACAGAAGATGATGAACAAGGCAGAGCCAAGATAATCGCACGAAAAACACTCCCAAAGAGAGAATCAAAGCGAGATGAGAGGGCTCGGTGGCTTTAATTGAACACCACTCCAGCCAGCCTGAGAAAATCCGTTTCAAGAACGAGGCACCGTGATCTTCCACAGAACACAGCGGGAGTTTAGCATGAAAACGCAAAGGCAAGAGCCGGCCTTGCAGCGAAAAGCACCAAGTGCCCCAAAACCCCTTCAGAAGTGCCGGTAACCACGAAGCCCCGACGCCTGAAGGGCTCACCCCCCCTCCCCGCCCCGGCACCGCTCGCTTTGGGGAGCGCTGCAAACGACCATCACAGCGGCGGGCAGTGCTCCCAGGTCGCGGCCCGCCCGGCAGCACACGGCTGTGCCTCCCGCAGGCAGCGCCGTCCCCCCCCGGCGGCACCCTCCGCCCCCTGGGGCCACCGGCTCTCAGTAACCCGGGCGTCCCCCCCGCCGGGCCCGGGGTAGAGGGACGCTCCTCGGGCAGGGCAGGCGTGGCCCGGGCCCCCCGGCAAGGCGGCAGGGCTGGGAGCGGGCCCGCCCCCCCGCTCCTCCCCGAGAGCGCCGGGCGGCAGCATACCCCCGGCCCCGGGAGGCCCCGGCGGAGGCGCGGCCGGCACTCACCAGAGCACGGCGCAGAGGAAGAGGCAGGAACCCAGGGCCAGCCGCCTGCGGGGCGGCTCCTTCATCGTCTCCCCCGTCTACCTGCGGCGGCCGGGAAGCGGCGGCGCATCCTCCCCGGCAGAGGGGCGGCGGGAGAAGCGTGCGGCGGCGGCGGAGCGGCCCCCTCTGAGTGCGGCTCCCGGCGCGAGGCGACAGGCGGCAGCGCGAGCGCGGCCCTAACCGCCCGCCGGCCCGGGCCCCTCGCCCCGCCCCTGAAGCCCTTCACGCGCTGAGCTGGAAGGATACGCGTCACCCTCCCCGCCGCTCCGCCACGCCCCCTCTCGCCGTCGCAACCAATAGGCTGAGCGTCTGGGAGTGCCACCGCCTTCCAGCCCCTGTCAGCGGCGCCGATTGGCTCCTCCACTCGGACGCGGCGGCGAATCAAAAGAACGGCCTTCTCTTTCCCCGCCCCCCAAGGACCCCTGCCAGGTGCCCGCGTGAAACAAGCCGTTAAAGGGAAATCGCCGTAGGAATAAATGACTGCTGGCAGCAAACCGAGGCCGCTAGGAAAGAGAGGAGCGTCATTGCCTCCGGTTCGGGGGGCATTTTGAGGAACGACTCCCCGACATGACAGGGTTTTTTTAAAATATTTTATTTTTGATCAGGCTTCTCCGCGGGCTGCCCCGCAGAGCTGAGCGCTGATTGGTGTCGGTTGAGGCCTCCAGCAGAATGGCGGCCGCGGAGTAGGCGGGGGAGCCCCGCCCGCCGGCGGGCGGGGGCGCGCGGGGGCTGCTGGGAGCTGCAGTCCCTGGGCGGGAGCGGGGCGGCGGCCATTTTGCGGGAGCCTTTAGGCGGCCCGTGCGTGAGTCGCGGTTGGGCTCAGGCTTCCCCGCCAAGTACCGGGTGGCTGCATGGCCAGTGCTTATATACACAAGGGGTGCCAGAGAAGTGTCTGAGGTGGTTCAGTGCGTATGTAGTCATTGCGGGAGCAAAAGACGAAGCAGGGTTTGCCTGGCAGCTGGCCAGGTGCATCCTGAGGCCCGCACGGGGAGTGCTTTCCTTGGAGCTGTGCCCGGGGCCTGGCAGCCTGGCCAAGCCTCCCCCCAGCCCCACAGCTGCCTGCGCAGTCCATCCCGGTTTCCATCCCTAGCATTGCCTTCGCTCTGCTGGCTGGGGCTGGGAGATGCTTGGGGGGGAATACAGGCCAGGAAGCTGTAAGGGTGATCTTGGCATCTGTGGGTGCCTGCCCCCAGCGTGGGACAGAAGAGAGGTGTCTTCCCTGGTACTGGCGTGTTTGGGTGGACTGGTAGAAAAACACAACAGTTATTATCAAAAGAACAGGATTTTTCAGATAGCCAGGCCTAAATCTGCCCATCTGAAGCATGGTGGTGTAAGGTGGGCTTTCCACTGCCCTGTGGTAGTCAAGCAAACCATCCTTGCAGCTTACCCTCGCCAAAAAAACGGCTCAGGATTGGGGTTCCCAATGTGATCAGTGCCACAGCAAGCAGCAACGTGTGCTGCTCTCCCAGCCCACAGGGCATTTACAGCCGTCCTGAAAGGCACAGGTGGATTAGTCACAAGCATGCTGTGTTGGAAACATGCACACGTCAGGACTCTGAACAAGGAAGGACAGCTTTGCCCAGAGGGAGGCATGGAAGGGTGTGAATCATGGCAATCCTAACAGGAGCAGGGCCCTCCCAGGCCATAGCTGCTGTTTTCCCCAGAGGAGTTATGGCCCCAGCCCCATGAACCAGCCCTTACGGCCATCCAGGGGTACTCCCAAACAGGACGGGGTGTTTGCAGGGCGTAGCTTGGAGCTGCCGAGCTGCAGGATGGCATGACTAGAGTCAGCCAGCTGGAGGTAAATGTTCCCAGCCAGCAGTGGAAACCTCTGGAGAGTCTTTATGTCTGTTCTTTTCCTGATTTTTTACCCAGTAATTTTGTGCTTTCGTTAATACTTGGCATCCCCTGCCATTCTGAGAGCTCTGCATGCCACAGTCAGCAGACAGGCCTGCGTGCCAACACATTGAGGAAAAGGGAAAAGGGAGAAGCTCCAGCTTTGTGCCCCATCTCCACACAGGCTAGGGTTTAAATCCCCCTGGCCAGCAAACCGTGGTCTGCCCCGTGACAGAAACAGCCTGTCCTGCAGTGCTCGAGAAGGGGGCTGTTGCAGGAGGATCCTGGGCAGATGTCTGCTGTGTCTCTTTGGAAAATAGGGGCATAACAGCGCAGGGGGCAGTGAGCTAGGGTACAAAGCAGCACCCACTGCCCCATACCTTGCAGCTTGGCCAGAAGCCTGGCTTGGAGCTGCTGGACGAAGCTGTAACTTGTTAGGTTGAACAGGAGGAAATTCCTGTGCAAGTCACTGGTAGGTTTTGGAAGAAGCCCATGGAATTTAACGTGAACCTCTAGCAGAAGAAAATAGACTTACTAAACCACAATATGGATCAGATCAAGATGAAAGTAGGCAGGAGGGCAGCTCTGACAGCGAGTGGCTTTGCTTTGTGTCCCCAGTGCGATGCCTGCCACAGAGCCCTCTGGCAGCTCTCCCAGTGGGTCAGTGGTGAGCTCGGCTGCCTCAGCACCACTCACCTCCCTGGTCAGGTTCTGTCGCCCCAGGAGCGCTGATGACGCAGGAACAACCTAACTGGTTACAAGAGTGAGGCGAGTCCTGAAAAACACTTGAGAAACTGCTTTGTGGCTTCAGTGGGGCATGAGCCAGCACCTTTGCCATGAGAATTTCTTCAGCCTTTTGCAGTGCCCGAGCTAAGACATAGCACAGCGGCAGCGTGGTTCCATGGCTGTGTGGGCACTTCACTGGCCTTGGGACAGTTGTGAGCAGAGATGGGGTATGGAGGGCCCAGCTGTGCCTCCAGGGACCTGCCACAGGGCCGTGCCCAGAGCAGCACGCGTGCAGAAGGCCTCTGTGCCCAGGGACGTGCCTCAGCACCAGCTCTGGGGAGCTGCCTCGGTGGTGGGAATTCCCTGTGGGAGCAACAGCCCACGTCCCACAAGCAGCTGTTTTAACCACGTTGGGGGAGTATCACAGATCTCTTCGGGGCTGGAGGATGCCACAGAGAGGCAGGGCAACGCGAGCTTCAGCTGCAGCTGCCTCCCTCTGCCTCCTGCCAGGACATGACCCCCCAGGGAGGCGTGTAGGACTCGTCTCCTTCATGGATGCTGCCAGGATTATGGTACCTTCCCTTCTGAGTGAGAGGGGGGTGTCAGCACAGGGAGGTGCAGAGCAAGGCATACACCTGCACACCTGGCGTCCTGCCTCTGACCGGAGGATTTACCCATGCCCACCTGACCCAGCAGGCAGAGAGCAGTTCTTCATCCCACCAACACAGCCTTGGCCACAAACAGCACGTTGGGGATGGACAGGACCAGAGCAGTAGCGAAATCCATCCATGAAGCATTAGAAATTTGAACTGCTTTGCTGTCTGCTAGAAGAGCTGGTAAATGTTCGTTAACCCATTGCTAAGCATTTCCAGGCAGAGCACTTGTCTCGGTGCTGGCAGGCAGTGCTTTGCTCAGGGCCATGCCACAAAGTACTGCTGGGACCGTCTCCATTGTCAGCCTCTATCGTGCTCCCAGGACAGTAATTCTTCCAGCCTTCTCGCCAAGAGGTTTTCCTCAAGAGGAGGGGAAAAGGCTGTGAAGCCGCACTTGCTCAGCCCATGCAGCTGCTCTTGACTGGCACAGCTCCTGCATGCCACGGTCCCGTTACCAGCTGGGAATTAATCACATACAGCTTAGAGCAAACACAGCTAAAGAGCTGTCACGGAGGACAGATCATTTCAGGGGAACCATGACAGTGACTGGTCAGGATACTGGAGAAAAAGCCCCTTTGAGTCAGTCCCCACCAGGTATGAGTGTCCACCAAATAAGCCTGGTGTCATCAGCCAGACAGAGATTTCAATTCATCACCTCTGACATACCCGCACATACCAGTACTTGCTAAGCTTGTTTCCCAACCGCTGATAAGATGAGCAGTATAATGGTAAAACAAAAGTAAATTACAGATTACACAGTCTCTCAACTAAAGCCCATAATTAACCCAAAGCCCAATGTACTGTAGGGTTACCCGGCAACAAATATTTGCATGGGATTCTCAAAAAGCACTGCATGTTCACAGCAGGATTTTGGCTTGCTCTTGGCTAAATCCCAGGATGAGGCGAGCTGGTGCAGTTCCCATGAAGGGTTAGTCCTGCCGTGGAGCTGAATTCAAGACAGCGTGTCACCCGACAGCGCACGTACCTGCATCCCCTGGGCGGAGAGGACTCTGCGTGCCTGCAGTGTTGATGTAAGTGCAGAGGACTGTGAGCATGGAAAGCACAACAGGTTGCGTTGGTAGTGGTAGGAGAATAATCACTCTGCTGACCGTGAATAAAAGCTGGGTCGTGGTGCTCGACAGCCTGGGTAGGAAGAGCTGGAGGTGGCCGCCCAAGGGGCACCTTGGTGCAGTGTTTCTGAGTGGGAGGAAAGAAAAGGTGCTGCTGTTTTACCTGCAAACGCTGCACAGTGATGGGACAATGCTTGTCCATTGTACTCTAACACTCAAATGGACCTGGTGTGTTGTACAGGCTGTAGAATATCTCCCACAGATACTGGGGCACTGAGGCCATGGAGCAATGTTAGACTTCTGGAGAGACACCCGATCCTGGGTTACACCCTTTGTCTCTCAGCACCTTCCGGCATTTGGCTGCTGCAGATGCTAAGCCTTCTCTTCCATTCATCCCTATCTGCTCTTTACAAAGGCATCTTGTTTTCCCAAATGTTTGGTTGGGGTTTTTTTTCACATGTGATTTAATTCACACAAACTCCTTCCTCTTCTGACTATTGATCTTGGCTCCTTACTGGTTAAAATAAAGTAAATCTTTTGTAAGCAGGTTCTGACAACGCAACTTTTGTTCCTTCCAGACACAATTTCCTGTTTGATTTCCTGACCGTTTCTTATTTAGTAAAGGAAAAGCTGTAAACTACAAGATTGCTTCAGAGAGCTTCCTGTGACTTTAGATGAACTGTTAACCACTTATAGGAGAGAATCCAGCAAACCTGTGTAAAACTTCTTAAAAATCCTGAATTTCTTTTATTTCTTCTGCAATTCACACTGGAGAGAAACAAGCTGTGGGAAAAAAAAGGGGGGGGGGGGGGGGGATTGGAATCATTTCCCTTGCAAAATCAAGCAGGAGCAACTCTGCCTCCAGCTGAGCTGATAACTGCTCTTTTATAACTCAACTCAGAGATACAGGATTTCTGGGGAGGGTGGCTGCAAGGTGTCGCCCCTGGGATGAGGCGGCAGGGACCATCGATGGAGTTTGCACCAGCGATTCTGCTCGTGTCACACCTCTGCCCAGCTGGGGCTGCTGCGCTGTCCCACGAGGAGGGGCCGGGGGTCCTGGATGTCCCCCTGCACGGACACTGATTCCTGCTCCCACAGCCTCCTTAAAAACCCAGGGGATGCCACGCTGGGTTGCTGGGCTGTGACCACGGTCACAGCAACCGGCCGATCAAACTGCAAATACACACAGGCCAGGTCACTGAAGCGCTTGCTCCGCACAGAGCATCATTAGGTTTACTTAACGTGGGCCGGCGCGGCGGTGTGCAACGGTGCTGAGGAGCGGCGGCAGGTCTCCTCTTGGCAAGCAGGGACAATGGCACACAGTGACACTTGGCAGGGGCTGCGTGACCTGGTATAGGAGAGTGACTGCTCTGATCTCCAGCCAGCCTCAATCCCTCCTGAAAAAGCCTCGAAATCCAGCACGGGTAGATGGTGGCACAGTTCCACGGCTCCTAAAAGTTCTGATGGAGCCATGCCCAGGACCACCTGCGGCAGGCTCAGACCCCTCACGCAGCAATGGGAGGGCACAGCCGGATCTGAAGAGAGATTTCCTCTGCCTGACTTTGAGCCCCCTCTTCAGTGGCTCAAAACCTGAAAGTCAAAACTTTGAAGAAAATTAATTGAAATGGGAATTCCACTTTTGAAAACATCTGTATTTGGTTTGCTCATTTCATGTGGCTTCGTTTGAATTTTAACTTTGCCTAGAAAAAGGAGATGAAATGACCACTGCAGCGAGGATGCTCAGGTGGGGTGAAGCAGGAAGCCACAGCATCTCCTGGCCCCATTTCGGGACCACAGAGCCCCCACATGACAGAAAACGCCCTTTCCTACAGCCAATGCTTGGGAATGGATAGAAAATGGCTTCAAGGAGAAGGGACCAACTTTCTCCTAGCCTGGCTGGCAGGTGTTCAAGGTACGGCCTTCAGCAGCATCTCGTCTCCCTGCCATGACACGGGAGCAGAGGCCAGTGCCTGCTGCCAGCCGGAGAAGACAATGCGGTCGGCAGCCGAGGAGCTGCTCTTGCCGTCTCAGGGGGGGCTGATGGAGCAGGGAAAGTCCAAAAGCTGCTGGCAGTTGAGACATAGATAATCAACATTAACTCTTGGTTGCATGATGGAAATGCAGTGTGGGACCAGGGGCTTCCAGCAGGGACAAACCCTGTGGCGGGCACCTACAGGTCCCCCTCTGTGCTTTCTGGCAGCCACCATCTGAGCCCTCCTGGGAAAAGAAAACACAACTCTCATTACAGAAACCGAGAAACGGCAAAACTCTGTGACAGAGGTGTAAATTTTGGGGGAGACTTTTTTTTCTGGGAGGACAGTGTGGGCTGAAGTTGCCCATAAGCACCGAGGGTGAGCAGAGGGGCTGGGAAAGCACCTAGTGCAACACGGCGCCGGGCTTCTTCCCTGGCCTCATGCAAATCGAGGCCAAACCAGGCAACATCGCAGGCGCGTGATCTGGCAGGACGGCACATCTGTGGCTTTGTCAACACAAAACCAAAGCTGAGACACTGAGACACGCACAGAGCCCCCCCGGGCTGGGAGAGCGGTCGGGGCCCTGGGGCAGCAGTGCCAGGAGGGTGGCGCAGCTCCGCCAGATGCAGGCGGTAGGGGTGAGAGATGAGAGCTGGCCAGGCAGGGCCCAGCTGCTTCCCTTCCCCTTCTGCAGAGTACTAAAATAAACTAAATTCCCAACTGGCTTCATCCCCTCCCTAGCAAATATTGAAAAGTTGGGAGGCGAGCGAGGGGGTGGCCGGTAGCAGGGAGCGTCACTCCTCGGGGACCCACATTCTGGCAGAGGAACACGCATGTCCTGCAGGGCCGGACCCAGGGGACCCTTGTCTTTTGGGGTAGGGTAAGATTGTGCTGCAGGGAGAAGCGCTGTGTGGTAAAATGCACCTCAGCCCCAACATCACGCTGCTCTTTGCAGGCAGGTGGGCTCCTTCTTGGAGGCTCCGGGTTGATGTTCATGGGAAGAGGACAGGAAGGGCTCCTGGGGTGAACATCTCCCCCAAAACTTCTGTGTTTCCAGGGTGAGGCCATGCTGTGTTTGAACAAATGCTTCTTTAGGAATCAAATTGGAAGGTGAGCACAGAGGAGGATCCTTCTGCAGTGCACCAAGCTAAAGCAGAGATTTACAATCTCTTTTGTCACTCCAAATTTTCCCCCAGCTACACTTCCCATAAAAGCCAGCTCACCTGCACACGCTTTCATCAGTGTCCCCCCTTCCCTATCTACTTCTGCCTTTGTTTGCATTTAGCTAAAGAACAAAAATATCCCCTGAGCAGACGGTAAAAACCTCATTAGGAAACTCCGGATCCCTTCACGCCACTTGCTCCATGTCCCAGAGCTGCAAGGGGAGGGGGAAAGCTGCCGCATGAAGCTGAGGGTGATGGAGAGCTTGCACGTGGCTCCAGCACCCACCACCCTGGTTACCAGCTCTCCCCAACGGTTCTTGGCTCTCGCCCTCTGGGGATTTGGGTTTTTCAGTGTTTTGCCACCTGCAGCTCTTGATGCTGTTCCACCAGCTGCAGCATAGCTGGGTCAGCACTTCACATCCCCTCCCCACGCTTCAACATCAGGGCTAAACAAGGAGGAACGGAGTCAGAAACCATCAGCAAAGCTTTGTTCCAGAGCTCCAGCGCTGCTGCTGGGGCTCAGGGGCACCCATGTGAATCTGTAAGCCCCTCCTCACTCCCAAATCTTGAATCTCAGATACTTTTTTCACCTTCCAGCTTCCATGATGACCCATGCTCAGGTCCCACAGGCTGGTTTTAGTTTTTTACGCCCAAGGTCTGGTTTCCTCCCTGCGTTCATTAGAGACGTGCCACGTACAACCAAGGGCTGGGTTCAGCTTACCTGGGCAGCTGAAGTTTGTACTCGTCCCACCTGGGAGGACCCTGCAGCTGACAGAGCACATTGTTGACATCATTTCTGGCTACAGTTTCCTAGGGATATTTTTTTTAAAGCAGGTTAAAATACAAAAACATTACTAGGTGACAGCTTGAACTTCACAGAGTTCCCTTACAAAATGGGACCCTACTGACCCACTGCCCGAAGCTGGCCAGGACCCCAGCTGGGCTGGCTTGTCCCTCTCCCTGGAGCCCAGCGCAGGCGGTGAGGAGGGTGTTTTGCCACGGGGTTTCACTGGTCCATGCTGACCGCCAGGGAATGCCAGGACCGAGGGAGCTCAGTTTCACAGCCACCCCAGAGGCTGTGTCTTCCAGAGGTCACGTCTGCAAGCGTGCGCCTTTCCACATCACATCTCTCCTGCCCCAGCTCCTCAGCTGAGCTACACCGCAGCTTTCCCATCCTTCTCTCCCTGCAACAGGCTCAGCAAATCCCAAACCTCACCCTGGAAGATGCCAGTCCAGCCTGGGCTGCTTAGGCTTGATCTCAGTTTCCTGGACTGCTCTCCCCAGCCCTGGGCAGCATTGCTGGGTTTCTCCAGCAGCCTCGGCACCTCCTCAGCTCAGCTCATTCCCTGGAAGGGTGCTAGTTTCCCCTTTCCCTGGCTGCTCTGCCTCCCTTCCCACCACCCTTGTTCTCACATGCAAGCACCCACGTCATGCCCAGCCTGTCCCACATGCCCCTAGGATGTTGCCATGAGGTAAGACAGCGACTCACCAGCATTTAGGTCCTCTCTGTCCTGGGCAGGGGCTGTGCACCCAGGAATGCCTCTCATGTGGTCTCCAGCAAGGTCCTGGCTTGCGCCCTGGGGCAGGCTCCTCTCCATAGGGCAGGTTGTGCTCTGGAAATGATCTGCCTGGGACAGGGAGCTCTGACACCAAAACTGGTGATGTCCCCTCCAGAAGCTCTTGGTGTCTGGCCTCGGGATGGAGACCCACGGGGATTGTGGCATACTCTCTGCCCTGGCTGCACAACCAGCACTGCAGCATGTGGCCAGGGCCAGTGGGGCCTCCTCTAAGCCCAAATGGGGCAGAGCATCTGCCACCCAAGCTCGCAGGGAGGCCTCCCGGGTGGTGGAAGATGCTACGGCCGGCAGGAGGGCTTGGGGGTCTGGGCAGCTTCAGCTGGGTCTGGCCAGTGAGGCCAAGGGCGGGAGCCATGCCTGAGGGCACCCAGGAGCATCCCTCTGAGGCATGGGCTGCCCATGGCAAGGGTCCCCCTGGGACCAGGATGTGGACCTGGATCCAGGAGATCTGACCTGCGCACAGGGAAGGGAGATGCTTGGGAGAGCTGGCGCAGCACTGGACTCCCCCGTACCTGGGCACATCGCTGTGGGGGAGGCCAGGGCAGCCAGCCCTGTGTGCCCCAGCAGCCCCCAACAGCAGCTTCCAGGTGCTGGGCTGGTATCGTACCACCCTGGACTGGGGACTGAATCAAAAAAATCCTTAAATAGGTGACAGCAGGAAAGCAGACGCAGCCCATGTCATGGGGCCGTTTAAGGCAGGAGACAGTCTCTGGGCATGAAAAAATTCAGCAGCTGGAGCTGCGCCAACCTCCCCCCTGAAAAACATTCCTGCGGAGGGAGGGTTCAGCTCCAGGGTCAAAGGGGAAGGCTGGGGGGTGGCTCGGCAGAGAAACGAAGCCCAAGCACCCAGAGCTGTGCTCACAGGCAGCCCTGCCTGTGCCACAGCCCCAGCCCCAGGGAGGGACCCAGTTCCGCCACAGCAACCTGGGGGACACAGCACAACCCTAGCAGGCACCACTCGCCACAGAGGGATGGCAAGAAGGACGGAGCCCGCACGGTGAGGCAGGCTGCAAAGCTGCTGGTGCCATTATGGCCTTGGTAGCTGGGGCAGGCCTGTCCCCCGTGGGGTGACACGGGTGGATGCAGGGGAAGAGCCCCAGCTGAGGGACGTGGAGAAGTGCAGGATCTGCCCTCATCCAAGCAGCCTCAGGCAAGCTCAAACCCTAAGCAGGGTGTGCTGTTTAGTTATTTTGAAGCCTCCCTCTGCAGCGCAAGTGATGGTCCCACCTTGAGGAGAGGCAGACAAACCTGGAGGCAGCCCTGCGCCAGCGGTGAGAGGTGCAGTGCCCTCGATACTTTGATAGTCAAATATCTCCAGTGGAGGTCTAGATCAGTCCCAGCCTGTCACCTTTCCCAGTCTTCCTTCCAAACAGCTTTAGCGATTCAAACATCAGAGCCCAGCAGACACTAAACAAATTTGCGGGGGGGGATGTCTCTTTGCAAAGGGCAGGGGACAGCCAAGCCAACAGGTCCTCAGGGTACACAGGTTGTAGTGCCACGGCATCCAGCTCCTCATTCCTGCATTTCAGCAGAGGGTCTCAAAGCACTTGCCATCTTATAGCCTCTCCAGAGGCCAGTGGCACTTGGGGACACCTAATCATGAGATGAGGGAGGTCTTACTGCATGGAATCCAGAGTGGGAATCAAGATGCTCACAAAGGGCTTTTGCATCTTTGACCTTAGCTACTGCTCACCCCTTCCAGGAGGGCCTTGCTGGCCACGTGGCCCCAGGAGGGCTGAGGGGTGACTCCACGGGCACACGTTCCCATCTGACCGGCAGGGATGGGTGGTGACGTGGTGGGTCCCGTGGCAGGTCCCGCTAGGACTGTGGTGCAGGCAGGTGAGTCATTCCCCTGCAGGCAAAGTCTGGGCCACCCAGGCAGGGCTGAGCTGCCCTTTGGACTGCAGGTGGTGTGTTCACACGGTGGCACAGCACACACTGTCCCCTCCCACGGGGACGCAGTGCCTGCACAGCAGTGGCAGTTGTTTTGTGCTGGAGCCTGGTGGGGTCTCCAGGGCACCAAGTGGGTGCCAGACCCTGTGGGCCTCAGCACTGGGTGGGCGCTGCCAAGGGTGCAGAGCACCAGGGTGATCCCCTTGTCAGGTGGCTGTGGTGGCATCTCCCAGAGGTACTTTGCTATGCTGCTGCTATGGCTGGCATCGCCTGGCATGGCTCAGGGATGCTGCAAGTCACCAACCAGCAGCAGCAGCCCACCTCTCCCTGCTTCTGAGGGGGATTTTGGTGGCTCACAGCAGAGAACCAAAGGGTACCAGGGTTTCCAGATGGACCTGACCACATGGAGGCTGCATCATGCCCCAGCCCCAGCCCAGCCCACTGTTCCCAGTCCCCAGAGCACCAGAGCTGTGCACAAGAGCCCAAGGCCAAGTCAAACCAAACCTCCTGTAACCCACTTGCAGCGAGAGTGCAGCATTACCCTGCCCGTGCCCGTGGGAGGTGGTGTCCCTCCACCGTGGTGGCCGTGGCACTTCTCAGGGGAGCAGGAGGGACACGCTGCCCTCCATGCTTTTCTCTTACGCGCCCCAGCTTTACTCTGCGGCTCTGGGAGAACAACATTTCCTTCAAAATCTCCAGTTCCCAGGCCCTGGGCTTCAAGGCAATGCCAGCAATCACAGGAGCTGGCAGCACTCCCTGTCCCTGTGGGCACCGGCTTGTGCGCACGGAGACACAGGCACGGCTCTGTGCTCAGTGTGGGGATGGGGGCTTTTAGGTAGGGCAGCTAGAACCGAGCCCAGCTCCATCCTCGGCTTGGAGGCTGCCAGCTTCACCCCTTGGCATGGGTGAATGCACGGGGTGAGCAGCCGCTCCTGCCCTGTGGAGCAAGTGCAATGATATGGGGCTGGGAGGTGGCACTTTTTAGATGTCACCGCGGGGCAGCTCAGCCCGAGGTCCCCCCCTAAGGCACATTTGGCAATGCGGGGGTTACCTGCTGCTCTGCATGATCTGCACACGGTGGGGTCCTGCTTGCGAGCCCCCCCGCAGCAGGCACTGGCCAGCTCCTGCCCTGTGAAGGGAAACGTGTGTGAGGCCTGTGGGGGGAAAACAACCGTCAGCTCCTTCGCCCGCTCCCGCCGTGGCAGGACGGCCACAGACGCCCCTTCCCGAAGCACAAACAGGGCAGTGTTCGGGGCTGCTCTGCCCTGGGCTGAGGCCCCTCGGGTGAGGCCAAAGTAAGCATCCCCGCCACAGCCGGCACCTCTGGGGCTGGGAAGGCTCCGACCTGAGCACAAACATGCACACACGTGGGGAAACACCTCTTCCCTCTGCGACACCTCCCCTCGTCCCTTTTTGTTCCCCAGCTTACTGGCTGCACACCAGCTCGGTGCCTTTGGTGAGGGGGTGGGCAGCACAGGAGGTGGGTGCCCCTGCACCTCTCGGCCCCTGCTCAGCCACAACTTCTCCTCTTCCTCCTCCCGCCTCCGCTTCTTGAGGGTGCTGGCAGGCGCAGGGAGCAGGGCAGGGCTGAGCTGCAGGGGAAAGGCACCTGTGCTCGGAGCATCACACCCACATTCCCGACATGGGCGCTGGAGCCTGGTTTGGCCAGAACAGCAGGACGGCTGGGCCTGGGCAGGGCATGCTCACTGCGGTCCCTCGCCGAGCGAGGCTGGACACGCACGGGGACGTCCAAGCACAGACAGGACCAGACCAAATCCCATGGACCAGCTGCATCCTTCCTGATGGCTGCTGAAGGATGGCGCACTGGGGCTGCAGGAGGGTCCCCTGGGAGACCCCTTTGTCACCCTGCGTGGGCACAGCTGCTGCCAGCACCGTGGCAGGACCTGCCAGCCCAGCGCGGGCGCAGCCCACCCTCCCACCGTGACAGCGGCACCGCTGTGGCAGCAGCGCCTCCGGAGAAGCCCGAGCACGGGATAAAGGCTGCAGCACCCAGGGGCCTGGCACGGAACCATTCAGGCTGGAAAAGACCTTTAAGATCATCAGGTCCAACCATTAGCCCAGCACTGCCACAGCCACCACTAACCATGTCCCCAAGCACAAAATTTTTAAACGCCCCCAGGGACGGTGATTCCACCCCCTCCCTGGGCAGCCTGTCCCAGTGCCTGACCGCCCTTTCCATTAAGAATTTTTTCCTACTCTCCCATCTAAACCTCCCCTGGTGCGAATCGATGCTGTTTCCTCCTGCCCTGTCGCTTGTTACCTGGGAGAAGAGACCGACCCCCCCCGCCTACAGCCCCTGTCAGGGAGTTTTAGGGAGCGATCAGGCCCCCCCGAGCCCCCTCCTCTCCAGGCTGAACCCCCCCAGCCGCCCCTCCCCAGCCTGGTGCCCCAGCCCCTGCCCGCCCCAGCCCCTGCGTCCCCCCCCGCCGTGAGGGGCCGGGGCTGAGCGCAGGCACCGCGGCCGGAGCCGCAGGCAGCGAGGAGCTGCCCCCGCCCCCCCACACCCCCCGAGCCGCCTGCGGGGAGCGGCGGGGCCAGGGGCGGGCAGCCGGGGGGAGCTCACGGCACAGCGGGACCCGCCCCCGCCGCGCCGCGCTCCCTCCGGCCGGCAGGTGGCGCCCCCGAGAGCCCGGCGTCCCTTGCGGCGCGGCGGGGCCCGGCGGCGGGGCCGGGGCTGCCCCTCGGCCGGCGCGATGGAGCCGGGCGGCGGGCGGCGGTGGCAGAAGGTGCTGTACGAGCGGCAGCCCTTCCCCGATAACTACGTGGATCAGCGGTTCCTGGAGGAGCTGCGGAAGAACGTGCACGCCCGCCGCTACCGGTACCGGGCCGTCGTCTTCCAGTCGGGAGCGGTGGTGCAGCAGCTGTGCAGCGTCTGCGTCTTCGTGCTGACCTGGTGGTACATGGCCGCCGGGGCGCTGAGCCCGCAGGGGCTGTTCGCGGCGGCCCTGGCCTCCTCCCTGCTGGGCTACGTCCTGTTCGACGCGGTGGACGGCGGGGCCGGGCGCTGGGCCAGCGGGCGGACGCGGTGGGCTGACCTGAAGAGCACGCTGGTGTTCGCAGCCTTCACCTACGGCTTCTCACCGGTGCTGAAGACGCTGACGGAGTCCATCAGCACGGACACCATCTACGCCATGTCGGCTCTCATGCTCCTCGGCCACCTCATCTTCTTTGACTACGGCGCCAACGCCGCCATCGTCTCCAGCACGCTGTCCCTCAACATGGCCATCTTCGCCTCGGTGTGCCTGGCCTCCCGCCTGCCTCGCTCCCTCCACGCCTTCGTGATGGTCACCTTCGCCATGCAGATCTTCGCCCTCTGGCCCATGCTGCAGAAGAAGCTGAAAGCCCAGACACCCCGCTGCTACGTGGGGGTGACGGTGCTCTTTGCGCTGGCGGCGCTGGCAGGGCTGGCCACCGTCTCCAGCGTGGGGGCCGTGCTCTTCGCCTCGCTGCTGCTCGCCATCTCCTGCCTCTGCCCTTACTGCCTCATCCGCCTTCAGCTGCTCAAGGACAACATCCACGGGCCGTGGGATGAGGCTGAGATCAAAGAGGACCTCTCCAGGTTCCTCATGTAGGCCTGGCTGATGGGACCCTCGCTGCTGTGAGCAGCGCAGAGGTCCTTGCTGGGGGACAGCCCGGGGGCGGGGGAGGACACCCGGCCCAATAAAGCCTCTGGCACAGCAACAAGGGCCACGTTTGCCTTACCCTCAGCATCTGTTTCCAGACGTGACCTGCTTGGTTTTGGTGAAGGAAGGACCTGAACCCCGTGGAGTGGCCAGCCTGTGCCACAGCTGGGGGAGCAAGCAAGCGGGTCAGGGTGTTCTCCAGGCATGCAGACCCCTACCCACACTTGGGGGAGGGGGCACAGGCTGTGTGCGCATCCCCTGAGTGGAAACACCACTCGGAAACGCACATCTGGCTCAGATGCCCCACAGCATGCCCATGGAGGTCCTCAGCGCTAAGGGACTTCAGTGTGTGCGATGGGGACTGACAGCGCTTCCCTGGGAGGCCTGGAGGGGAAGGGGACTGGGTGAGGGTCGCTGTGGGCAGGGTGGAGGGTGCTGCTGGACCTGCAGGGCCAAACATGAGGGCACCTGGGAAGGCGCGGTGCAGAGCCCTGCTCAGCTGCACCCCTCCGGCTGCTGATACCAGAATAGCCTCATGACGCTGCCAGACTCTGCGTTACCCTTACCCTCAGTCCTTTAGGAGGGGGTGGTGAGGGAGCAAGACCCCCTCCTCCCCTCTCTGAACCCCTCCCAGAGGTGGGTCTGGCCTTGCCACGGGGTGAGGAGCTCAGCACAGGCACCCGTGGGTGCACCCACCGGCTGCTGGGATAGTGGCAGGGCCTAGGTCCTGTCTGGCACCACACACAACAGAGGGTGCTGCCGGCAAAGAGGTCCTGGTCAAGACGAGCCAGCCCCGGTGCCGGTGCCAGGAGGGCTTCCCCAGCTCTTCCCCCTTCTCTGCTCCCATCTGGGACCATCCTGCAGCAGCCCAGCCCTGCTCCGGCCACCTCGGGGAGCAGAGCCTGCTGGAGCTGGCACCACAGGAGGGCAGGGATGCACAATCCTGCGCCAGCCCCACCTCACAGGGATGCATTTGGCATTACCTGGGGTTTTATGAAACTTCCCTCTTTTGGAAACCCGATGCTGCAGAAGTGCAGTTTTCTGCTTGATTTAGCTCATCCCTTTGAGCGGCGGCATCTCACCGCAGCGAGCGGGCGCTTGCCACGCACACCTTGGGCTTTCTCGGAAATGAGCAGCCCCCAGCGGAGTCCCCAACACCTCCAGTGCTTTGTTATGGCTCTTGCCAAGTGTTAAATGTTGCTGTTGTCGTCATGGCGATGACTACATCTCATTTTGGTTTTAATTAAAACCTGTGGAAGTGTAGAGCTCATGCTCCGGTCTCACAGGGAGCACAGAGTAGCCAGATGCTCAGTCAAGATGACATTTTTTTAGTTCTTTGGAAAGAAGACTTTTTTTCACAGGAAGGTTTCCCAGAAAGCTGCTCAGCAGCCGGGATGTCCCAACTCGCGCTGGGCTAATGACACTGAAACGCTGCCATCCAAAGCCGATTCACGATTCACGGAGCCTGTCGGCAGGGCAAGGTTTGAATGTAAATCAAAAGTAAATAAAATCTAGCCTGCCTGGCGCCCGTTGCTAATGTCTGTCACAGTGGAGGCTACAATAAAACAGAGTTTCTGCTGCACCCTTTCCCCCAAGGAGAAATATTTCCCCAAAAAAAGTCTACCCAAATTCAGACTCTCAAAACCAGCTCTGGGTTAGGAAAAGTGCAAACGTCAACTACCCAGACATTCCAGGTGGAGACAGGCACAGTCTGCCACTGACGCCTCAGCCCCCACTGGAATCCAGTGGATCACTTGTGCAGATCCCTGGGCTTGGATGGGTGCAGCAGGCCCCACGGACCCAGCTGCAGGCAGGATGCGGGATGTATCCCATCCGCCCGCCCACAGCTCCAGGTCCCTCCGCTCCACCCAGCTCCTTCCCTTCGCCTGTTCCTCAGCCTCCATCCCTACCCAGAGATCCCCCGGGGAAAGGCTCAGCCCTCCCCTTAGCCTGCCTGCACTGATATCCTGCACTCCCTAGCCTGGGACGTGAAAATATAAAGCCCAGTCCATGGCATGGATGCATAAAGGAACTTTGAAGAAGGGGAAAACGCAAGAGAAAGATGGGGAGAGGAGAGGAGGAGACAAAGGCCAGGCAGAGCTGCCCTAGGACTTCTCTGCCCTTCTCCTGAGGGCACACGCTCCTGAAGTTATTTAAGATGCTGAATAAATGGTCATTATGAGTATGTCTTCGTGCCTGAGGTCAGAGTACCCTCTACAGAACAAAACTTGCCATAACTGTGCCCAGCTGAGCAGCAGAGCTGGATGCCCAGGAGCATTCGCTACCAGAGTGTATCGTCCTGCGGCTTCCCTGGTGGAGCACACGCCGAGACCACAGAACCCGGTCGGTCCTTCTCAGCTCGTGCGCAATCAGATCCTCAGCAACCAGCTTGGAAGAGTTAAATGTTATTTTGCATTTTTTTCCAAGTCCACTGAGATCGAGTACTTTAATGGGACATTTTCTTTTGATTTGAAGCTGGCCAAATGCAAGTAATTGTAAACCGGCTAGGGATAAGCCTTGTTCCTGGGGGAGCCGCCGACACGTGCCGTCTGGAATCTCCATCTACAGCCTCTGCTGCAGGGAAAGGCAAGTGTCAGCCACCCACCCCATGCTGTTGGGGCCCACATCCCACCCCATGTGGGAGAGTGGATCTGGGAATCCTGGGCAGAGTGAAGCTTCAGTCTTTGAGGGTAAGATCTTTATATCTCTTCAATTCCCACATTAATCACTGAAGCTTTTCTCAGCTTTATGATGTGAGAGGCAACAGCAACAACACGAATGATCAGGAAATCAGAACAGGATTTGAAAAGCAGCCTAGGGATGCATAATGCCACCAGCTGGTGCAGCACCCTTAGCCTTATCTGCTGAGCCACAGAACGTATGCCATTGCAGGGTAGAAATAGCATAGACAAGCTTAAACAGCCTCTTCAAAAAGTCATCCCGTGAGCTGATGCTAAAGAACGTGCCAAGGTTTCCCAGCACACCAATACCTTTGTCTTTCTACTTAGGAATTTTTAGGAATAGCTACAAGAAAACTGTGAAGTTCAGAATCCTATTTCCAGCAATATTTTTTATCAAATACTTCAGAAGAAGGTAAAGATCTCTGCAAAAGATTTAACACCCTGAAATGCTCCAAGAAAGAAGTTTGTGCCTTACAGCCTCATGGACGGAGGTCAGCTAGCAGCTAGAGCAGCAGCAGCTCCTGGTTGGGGTGCTGTAGGTAAGGCCATAGCAACTAAAACTTCATTTGTTGTGGGTTCATCTGTTGGTACCATGCTGTATCCCAGAGGGAAGCAGCGAGAGCTTTGCCCAGTGTGGAACAGTTTTTTGAACAATGTGGAAAAGCAGCAGCTTGTGAAATTCAGCCTGTTCCCATTCCCTCTTACCTGAGAGGTGAAGCATGGCCAGGATCTCCCCAAGAGCCTGCTGGGTGCAAACACCGTCCCTTCTGTAGTAGTCCTGAGACCACACAATTCCTGAACTCTGCTGAGGTTGGTTTTTTTTTTTTGCCTGGTACCTGATGGCGACGAGTTCCACAAATGAAAGACACAGCCAGTCTGAGCTCCCCTCCTCATCCCCCACCCTTGGGACAGTTGTGTTCATGGGACTGCATTTCTCCCTCTTCCCAGGGTGCTGGTAAGCACCTTCCCCATCACTGTACTCCTTCCAGCTCCAGCAATTCCTAGCATTTCAGCATCCCAGCACATGCATTTCAAAGGTCTAGCAGGAATGATTATTTACCTCCCTCTCCCAAGAATTGCTGTACTTGGGGTTCCCCCCCCCCTTTTTGCTAATACCATTGCCATTTTTTCTGTTGTACTCTACCCAAAAACTAAGTGAGAAAAAAAAAAAAGAAAAATCTGTGTAAGCCTATAGCTCTCTGGGCTTGTACCCCCTTCTAATTTGAGCAAGCTTAGTGCCTGGCATTTACCAGCAGCTCCCTGGTATATGACAGGTCAGCAGGGATCTAAATCAGCTGGAGGAATTGCCCAAATTCAGCACAGCTGTGTCAGACCTGGCTTGGACCAGAGCACAGCCTGTGTGTCGTCAGGCCCCTTCCTCATGCACAACACTGATCTCCTCGGCTCTCCTGCCCCCATCCCCTGAGCAGCACTGCTGCAGCTCCCTCTCACCGTGAACCTCCTACTACAAAGAAACGTCTTGTTTGTGCTCCTGGAACACCAGGCTGGAGTCCTGCTGCTGTGTTGTGCCTCTGGTCTGTACCTGTGCAATGCCGTCTGATGCAGCCGTGTGGTTTGTGAGATACCCCCTCCTGGTTTTTGTATGAGAAAAAAAAAAAAAAAGTCAATAAAAGTCATCAGTTTCCCTTTTTTTTAAAACTTGCTCTATGTATACTTCTCTGGCACCCAAAACAAGCACAGCTTCTAAATGTTAAACCCCAGATTTTGCCTTTCCTGTAGGGACAGACACATTCGGAATCCCAGAGGTAGCTACTTCCAGCTATTTCAGCTCAGATGCTCCAAAGAGGTCAGCTCGCAAGGAATTCAGAGGTTTAGCTTGAAAAAAAATGGTCAGAGCAGCTGTGATTTATTTATAATTGTGCAGATTCATCAGTCTAGAGACTGCTACAATCTTCTCTGACCTTCTGCTCAGCCAGGTGCTGCCTGCTGGGTGTTACAGACATATTTTAGGACTCTTGTTGTTAAAGGGGCTGGCTATTCTATCTGCTAATGCTAAGCCAGAGGCATTGATGTGGAGCAATCCTGGTGGTTAACGAATTCGGAAGCCATGGTAGAATCCTAGCAGAACGTCCCTCCCTCCACCACACCGGAGGATGGGAGTGTCCACAGAGCCCAGGCAATTTCTCACATGGGGTATGAATGGCTCCATTTGGGAACGAGTGGGTAGACCCTTCAATAGGAAACCAGCACAAGTTCCTTTTGTAGTCAGAATTTTTATTTTTTTTATATCCAGGTTTATTATTAACATCTGAAAATAAAATCTTTCATTTACAAATAGGCTAGTGCAAATTAAAGATAATTTTGGACAAAAAAAAAAACAACAACAAAAAACACAACCCAAAAAAAAGAGAGCTTGCATGTAACAAAAAAGAAATGCGTGTGTTAGGATGATCTTCCTGGAACAGCTGGCGGACGTCGCCTAGAAAAAAGACAAAAAATAACCCAAAATTCACAGGGAGAGGGGGAAAAGAGATTTAAAACAAAAGGTCAAGACACAGTAAAACAACTCATACACAAAATTATCTTAATAAAATAGGTTAAGAGAAAAAGGCACAGAACATGCACATTAAGGAAAAGAGCAAGAGCAAGATTAGAATCAGCTGGCTATCAGCACAGCCTCAGCTTTCATCCTCACCGCTTCCCATCTGACTTGCTGGCGCCAGAGAACTAGGACAATCACATCACAAGCGTGGAGGTCGCTGGTCATGGGCTTTCTAATTGTCTTGCAGCAAATAATATCCTCTGGAAGAGCTTTTCTGCATGGCCAACCTTAAAATATGCACCACTATCTGCTTCAAACACTGTTGTTGGAGTAGATCTTTTTTAAGTGAGATTCTGATGAAATTGGGAAGGCTCAAAGAAGATGGGCCACAGGCTGGACTGGGGCGTTGGGAGGGACGTTTCTGGGAAGGGTTAAAAGCATGGGCGAGGGCAGTGCAATGAATCTACTGCCAGCCTGAATACGAGAGACCCTTGGCAGCCGATGGCCCCGTGCAGTGGTTAGAGAAGAGCGGATAACTCCTCCTGCCACCCGGCACAGAGCACTCGTGTCACCCACCAACATGCCAGGAACCAAATTCATAGAGGGGTATGTGACATACTCCAGCCAGACGGGATGGGACACGTGTTCACCACAGGGGAGTGCACAGGCTGCCTCAGCCACAGCCATTGAAAAGCATATAAAAAAAAAAATAAATCTCAAAACACTATAGCAGGCAAGTGAATACAGTGGGGGTGTTGCTGCCTTGCTCATCCCACCCTTTGCTCCCCCCTTTCCCAAAACCTAAGGACCAACGTAGTGACTGTCGGGCTCAGTGAGAAACGTCCTCTCCCATAGGAAGCGGCTGCACGGCTTGTGCCATACAGACCGTCCCCTCCAAGCACAGATTCCAGTTACTTGGCTCATATGGATCTGGAGGAGGAACTGAGCAATCACGACACCTACACATTCGTACACAGGCACTTGAAGGGAGAAATCCCTTCCACACATAACACATACACGTGTACATTTTTGCTCCAGCTCCTGCTCTGGAGGACTCTGGCCTTTCTGCTCAGCTCTGAATCTCCCCAAAACATGCTTTCCCCAGCGATGAAATGAATACCAGGTACTGCTTGAAAATCATTCATCCATTTGCCAGCAAAACATCTCTGCGGCACTCCAAGCCCCGTGCAGGGCAGCAGGCTGAATGCCTCCCATGGGTTCCATCTCCCCCATCTCCCCCTTTAATGGCATCTCCAGTGATCTCAATGCAAGGCGCATCTCCAATAAATCCTCACTGCAGTCCCAACAGGGGCGGAGTGTGGCATGCTGAGCTGGTGCTGCGAGAGACAGAAGACCACTCATGCACATCCAGAAAGTAATAATAAAAAGCCCGTCAAGAGTTACAGTTTATTTCAGGTTCAGAAATGCAGCATAACATTTTTACAGCAGGTGTAATGTGATGCTCAGTAACAACCATGGTTTCAGGAATTGACTTGCTGTGCTCAAAGGTCAACACCAGGAACCATTTACAGATTATGAAACCAAAGGCAGATGTTCTGGCTCACATGAAGTAGAGCATTAAACATACAGAGCAAAATTCAGAAAGAAATTAAGCATTTGCTTCTTACAAGAAGAAGTCATCATTTACGCCATCCTGGAAAAGTAAAGAGACAGGCAGTAAAGCAAACAGTCGGCAAGACGGGACAAATCATAGATCAAGCAAGAGTGGAGGACTGTCTGGACGGGAGGAGCCATCGGTATCAGCTCGCCTGCAGACAAAGCAAGAGGAGAGACAGGCAGAGTGACATTCATTTACACAGGGAGCTGCTCTGCTAGAGCCCGGGAAGGCGGCTCTGCCACGGCGAGAGGGACGGTGCCACCAGCGCACCAGGAGGCTGGGTGCCACCCCGGCGCGCCAGGGCAAGAGCGCTGCTTCCAGTTCAGGAGGTTTGGACTATTTTAAGACAGAAAGACAGAACTAGCCAGTAATCTCAGTATGCAGTATACATGTTGTTTAGTGTAGCTGTCTGCGAGAGAGAGTATAGTATTTTCTATGTTATGTTTTAACACGAGATGCCATAACTTATAATGTATCTCCTTTAACATAATAAATAATCTACTTTTATGAGGCTTATTCAGAAAGTGCAACAAGATCAGCAATAAAATAAACACATATTAACTATGTACACGAGCCTTTTCATTGAACATACAATCTTTTCAATCCTGACACCAGATCCCTTGAGATTAAAGGCCGAGAGCTATTTACGGCATGTGCGGGCTCCTCAGCTGTTCGCCAGCCACCACGAGGTGAGGTGGAACATGTTCCCCAGGCGGAGGCTCAGCCTTAGCCTAAATGCAATACTAGATGAGCACCCTCCTGAAACTTAGCTACGTACATCACCCAGCTCATTATGCACCTCACGTAAGATCAGAAACCCTGCTGTTGCTTAGTGGGAGTCTCCACTGCTTCCCAGCAATCTTCTGGGCTTTGCCAGAGGGAGTGGATCAAAGGAAAGGAGAACAAGCTGTGCTCTCCGATCCGGGAGGTCAGGCTGGGCTCAGCCTCCGTGAGGGTGTCTGCAGAGGGGGCAGCGGCCAGTCCCTCCAGCAGATGCGCGGGGTGCTCGTCCTGCTGTCCTTCAGGCATGGAGCGAGTTGTGGCCAAGGCAGCTCCTCCGAGAACAAGGGACGGGAGAGCCACGACTCGGCAGCACCAGGAGCGAGCGGGACGGACCAACCCCCTCCAGGCATCGCCGGGCAGGAGGAAAGGAGCCGAGCTTGGGAGAACACTGCTCGCTCAAGGGGGGGGGGGGGGGGGGGGGGGGGGCGGGCAGTTTCTTGGGAAGCACTTAGCGTTTTTCCTAGAAACAACAATTTGATTTAGTTTATTTTGAAAAGCATATATGCAAGAAGTCAGGGGTAAAATCATCAAACCCTGGATCTGTGCTTAAGGTTAATTATTAACCTGCACACCTAGAAGCGCTGCGTTTAGGGTACAGGGCCAGGTCCAGATGTGATGTGCAGGGGGATGCAGGGGAGGGAGGGTGGTGCAGCTGTGTCCCACCACCTCCCCATCGAGTGCAGATCCAGACGGTGCTGACAATGGGGCCGCAGGTGCCTTGCTGCCGCCTCCTCTTTTGGGTAAATCCACCCCTGAGATCTTCATTTACAATCCAGGATTACTGCTGACAAACACCATTTCTTG
Organism: Falco punctatus; assembly: GCF_963210335.1. Lineage (NCBI taxonomy): Eukaryota > Metazoa > Chordata > Aves > Falconiformes > Falconidae > Falco > Falco punctatus. Next base: position 26,901,798 of record NC_137591.1, read on the forward strand.
GGGGACAGAGTTAAGGACAGCGCTGAATCATGCTACCTACCTCCTTATGCTCGACAGAAACAATCATTAAAGGAAATTAAGGAGTCTCAAGTACAGAGGATTTAAAAACATGTTTTTATGCCAGGACCTATGTCATCTAATTGAGGCTCCTGACTTACTGGCATTACCGCCCTCGTCCCTCACGCAGCCACACGGCTCTGAATCACCTTCTGGAGGTGCTGCCTCTTTCTGCTGGACAAAGGGGTCCTCGGATGACAAAGGCGAGTGCTTGGGGTACGGTGGGATAAACGCAGACCACGGCCTTGCAACATCACTGAATGAGCATCAAAATCTGGGGCTGAAGTGACCGTCTGTGGCTAAGGCACTAAGCCCGGCTTTCCGTCAGCAGGCAGCTGCCTGTCAGCAGCAGGGTTCTGATAAACTCTGTACAGCTCTGCCAGCTAGGCAACAGCAGGGACTACCATAGCCATTTACAAAAATGCATCTAATAGATGCATTGCATGTTACAGCAGAGTGCAACACAGCAGAAGACTGTGTAGAACACAAGAAAACCCATCAAAATATGTCTTTTTCTTTTGTTTTTTTGGTAGTAAAAATCAGTATGACTGTGGTTGGGTTTGCAACCTTTTTTTTTTTTCCTTTTTTCTCCTTGCAAGCTGATTCTGTGCATTTGGTGTTGGAGATCTGGGCCTGTTCTCCCAACACTTAAGCAGTCTTCTGAGATCACCATGATGCCGGTGCTCTGACAAACTCCATCTCCACTGTGCCTCAGATGTTGACCTCTAGGCTCCCCAGGCGTGTATCACAAGTATAAGGTTGACAGGAAATTAAAGTTAAGCTAATGTACAAATCATGATGCTTTCCCAAGCTCGTCTCTCTTATGCAAGCTGAAACACGATTTGCTTCAGTGGTGAGCACAACTAATCAGCAGCCTGGGAATACTTAATAGGCTAAATCCCCATTTGTTGTGGCTCTTTGATTGGATTCTTCCTAACCATGGGGTTACAGCATACTAGAGCCTCACATGCAGTCTTAATCAATAAATTTATTAGACCGATTATGCCGAGGGTCTTTGAAACCACCCATTGCTTTGTCTAGGGATCTGTAACCGTAATCATACTAACAGCAGTTCATATTTTCTGAAGAAACAGGGCCAAATTCATCTCTACTTTAATTCTGTCAACTCAGTGAGTTTTAAGCTATAAGGGTGACACTGATCCTAAGCGTTTAAAGTGAAGCAACGCAGTTAAGACAGAAGGTTTTTATAACGCATTAATATATAATGTGCAAAACAAGAGGCAGAGAGGACCTCTGCAAGTGAGCATCTGCTAAAATAACCCACTGCCAGGATGCGCAGCTGAGCGCTTCTCAGTGCCAGCTGGATAAAGCGACTCTGATCTGAGGTATGCAGGACTCCCAAGTGATGGAAAGAGAGAATCTTTATGTAAAGGGGCCCAGCAGAACTTTATCGACTGGCGTGAGCACACACCTCGCATCCAAACCAGACCCTTCCCTTGGAGAGCTCAGATGCAAACCTCGGCCACAGCTCCATGAATTGGCTCACACAGTGGGCAGCAGAGCGGTAGCCCATTTACAACTCTGCATATACCTATATCTGTACCTATAGCTATACCTCCTGTTTCACAAAATGGCCAAAAGCAACACCCACTTCTCTGGATCCTGCCACATGGTACATTTATACGTCTTACAAGCACTCACAGAATCCCCAAGGCTTCCCACGAGTGGGAGCACGAACGGGAGCAAGCACTAGCAGAGGACAAGGCGAGCTGGCACACGCTGCTCTGCCGTGCAGCGGCTCTTCAAACCTCTGCCCTTCGACATCCTCGCGGCAGGGTGAGATGGCTCCACACTGAGCCCTGCAAGCAGGGCCACCGCAGCCTGGTCCTCACCCACCACCCAGGCAAATTCGCGTGTCAGCTGCCGACGTGGAAATAAAGCAGAACATGCATTGTCCCATACACACCCTTCTTGTTTAACAACATTCCTTCAAAACTAGACTTCGGATAAGAAGAAATTATGGGAGAAGCAGCCATCCAGCAAGCTTCTTGCAAGAGAGACATGGAAGCGTGGGGCTTTCAGAAGAGCTTGGTAAGAAACCATATTGCTTTTCTTTGCCCAGTTGAGCCATTAAAAGAGAAAATGGGCATAAGTGTGTAATTCCAAATAATAGAAAACCTGGAAGGTACAAATAAAAGCGAGATTCCTTTCAGATAAGAGGGGGAAAAGAGGCAGACCAAAGCAGCACGCGCACAACTGCACAGCAAGGCAAGCGTTCCATCCGCTGCACAGGGCTGTCGGCACAGCTGCCTGGGTGAAGACGTGTCAGTAAGTTAGCTAACATCAGCTACTGCGAAAGGAAAAGTCAAGGCAGCACACACCTTCCCCAAACATTTAAGACCTCATAAACAATGCAGAATGGACAGAGAGTATATCAGTAAAATTGTTACTTGCCTATAGATGTCCATACATGCGACTATACATTGGTTATTGCAACAGTTATCAAGCAATTTGTTTCCACGTATTTGGTTAACAATGAACGACATGCCAGAAGCTTCTTTTAGTCTAACATGGATGAATCTAACGGACGAATTACAGTGGGCCGAGTAGGTGAAGGGGGTGGTCTTCGACTGGAGAGAAAGAGAGAAGAAACAATAAGCACAAACACTGAGAACAAACTTGGCACCTTTTGCTGTCACTACGTGAACATGCACATGCTCCTAAACACAACCACTTTATTTCCACGTACGCTGAAGCACGACAGTCCTAAGCATCCACTATAAGAAAGCAATGGCTTTGCCTCATGCCTACCATGCCTTAGCCCTCTCGTGCATCACACGGCTCTTCTCTCTGGCCCGCAGCCTGGGTATTCCCCAAACACAGTCACCTCCTTGTCTCAGAAACCATCAGGGGAGGATCGTTATTCCTGCTTTCGCAGGGGTCAGCCCCAGCCCAGAGAGCCACCGAGCAGGCTGACAGGCAGGTTTCCCAGTGGCTAGTTGGATGCAGGAAGACAGCTTGCAGCAACTTCAGCTGCTCTTTGCAGAAGCAGAAAAACCTGATGCAGTTTGGCCAACTGCAGCCACACCAATGTGCCCCAACAGAGGCACAAACTTCAAACTTTATGTCAGTTATGAAAATGCTGTCTGCGGCTATGCCTTCTGGAGTCATTCATTTACCACTAATGCATTCTGCTATTAACTTCAGTAACTGCTAAGGCAGTCCCCGATTTTTTGGGAAGGCTTATGGGTCTTTATTCCCCTGTTTCAAACGGCTGATTCAGCACAGGCTCCTGCGTACTGCCAGCCCCCGCGTTTCATCTGATCAGAGGAGCAGTGCAACAGGTAGCAGCAACCCCATCCTCCTGCACGTCCAGGCTGAGCAGGGACAGTTCTGCCTGAGACCTTCCCCTCCCTCGCTTCGTCCCAGGACGGCACACCGACTCTGACGGAGCTGTAGACAGATTCTCTCCAGTAGCCACGTAATCGCCTTTCACATTTCTGTGTGTATTTAGGGTACGTGGGTTCTGTCAGTGCCGTGCAGAAGTAGCTCCCATCAGCTTACTTAAACAAACCATTCTTGTTTTGTTAACGCTCCATTCCGCCTGGGCTAAAGCACCCCACCGCTGAGCAAAGCCTGTGCAGAACTTGCGATGACAATACCTGTCTGGCCTCCAGCCCCCCGCTAGCTCAGACGGTGCTGCCTGGCGCTGTTTTGTGCTGTATAAATACACTGCAGAGCCTGTTTCTTGCAGCCAGCCTGCCCCTTAGCTAGCGATGCAGCACCCTCCAGCAGGGTTTTGTTGCTGCAGTGATTCCTACCCATCTCTCGCACAGTGTTTTTGCTCCCCGTTTTCTTTAAAGCTCTCTCTTTGCTCCTTAACCCAGCCCAGATCACCACAAGAGCGCAGGGATGCTCCGGGATTCGAGTGTGGTGGGGAGCTGGGGGCCCTTCAGCACCCACTTAGCTTCAGCTTCATTAACGGCCAGGACAAATTGCACAGCCCCCTCTAATGCCGCCCTCCACCTGCAAAAGTAGGACAGATCCTGTCTGTGAAGAAGATTACAAAGGCAACTGTCTCATTCTGTTAAAGCTAAACACCAGATGAAAAGAATGTAACAATGTGTTAATCTTCTTTGAACTGGAAATAATATATGAGACAAATTTACACTTGACAAAAAAAAAAAAAAAAAGTCTTGCTTGGCTCAAACTGTATCTGGTAGGACAGTATTCTCTTTTGGTGAAGAAACGAGTATTTTAATCCCTAACATGCAACAAATACAAAATATGCCAACTAAAGCGATCAAGTAAATCAACAAGCTAAAAAAAAATAGGCAAAGTATAATTTCTTCATGGTGTATTTTTCTTACAGAAAAAAATGTTACTGTGTTAACTATTGTTTCTTGTGTTGCTCCAGTGTAGGTCTTCTGGACCCATTTCCAAAATTTGTAGTTTCATGAAGAACCACTTCTAAGGCTCTGCGTTTCTGCTGGGTTGCATTAAATTATTCCTTTGTTGAAATGCCTCACATTGCATTGTTTAGCGCTTACTGAAAACATTGTATCATGTGTATACAATTTACAAACAAGGGAAAATGCATACAGCTGTCTTCATATCAAATTTAAAAGATACAAGCCCAAGCATGCATTTTAATACCAGGTTGAACGCAGCACACTGGATTCAAATAATGTAATTTAGCCACATTGCTATTTAGCCCAGCAGAATCAGAAACTGGAGAGCTCAGCGGGAGGATTTCCTGGACATAATCAGTCAAACCAAACCTGAACCAAGATGAGGTCTGAGCCCCGTTCCCTCCTTGGACCAGAGCTGGTGTCGCACTCTGACCATTATTTTGAATTTTCGCTCCAGCCCAGCCCAGAGCTGAGCAGCAGAAGCCCCCAGCAGACTGGTTCCCACTGCAGCACACGGCTCCAAGGGGACACCAGTGCTCCCAGGGGAGCCCTCTCCGAGAGGCAGCCGCTGCCACGGCGAGGACCCTGCTGCCTCTCCCCTGTCGCACACCCTCAGCGAGGGGACCCCCGGCCCATGCTCTCCATCCCCCTCCTTCCCTTTCACGCCGGAAATGCCTCCTGGTGGAGATGCACGTGTGTATCTGGGATGCTCTGCAGATACGCACTTGTGTGTGTCTTCCCAACGGGTGCAGGCAGGGATGTACACGAGGGGTGGGCAGCCCTCTCCTTGGCTCCAGCCCTCTCCTCTGACCCCCCGAGGGGTGCTGCCCGGCTCCCCTGCGGTCGCTCAGGGCTTCCTTCCTGCTCCTTAACCCAGCACACCAGGACTAGGGTGGGGGGACCCCCACCTGGAGATCAGAGGTGCCTTCCAGAGGAGCAGCAGATGCTCGGGAAAAGGCAGCACTCGGGAAAAGACGTGCAAAAGCACCGTTCGCCTCCAGCCCTGCCCTGACAGCCCCCCCTGGGCCGCCTCCGTTCCCTGTGCCGGTAACGCGGGGAGGGGGGCCGTGCTCGAGCACAGCGCGGGGGGTCCAGCTCGGGGGAGAGCCCTCACCCTCACAAGCCCCCCATCAACTGGTACAAGCCCAGGCTCAAGTTCAAGTGAAGGGAAGGACAAGCCCAGACGTCACCTGTCACATTTCCCTGTCAAGGTGATAAGTCATTCCGTGACCATTTTTACACTGGCAGCTGTATCCAGACCTTCCCCCCCCCCCCCCCCCCCCCCCATAGGAATCTCAAGCCCAGAGCCAGCAGAAGCCAAGCTGCTCGCCTCCCACCCTTCCTTACGCCCGGAGCCGTGCTGGGAGCACAAGCGCAGCACCACGGAGGGGTGCGGGAGCCTGAGCACCCAACCCAGCACCCCGGGAGCACCCGGCCGGCAGCCCGCACTGCCCCGCTCCTTGCAGATCTGCTGCCACTGTGTCCCCTCTGTCCCGGGCACCTCCAAAAGGCGCAGGTCTGCGGGAAGTCTAGCATGATTTCGGCACCCATCGCTTTCTGAGAAAAAAGAGAAAGACGTAACGGAGCGGTGCCCCAGCCCCCGCCAGCGGGTGATTCGGGGGGCCGGGGCCGGCGGAGCGGCAGGGGGAGCTCCAGCCTGCCTGTGGACACCAGCGAGGGAAACTGGAGCAAAGCCCACCTCCCCCAGACCCCTCGTCCGCTCGAGCTGCCACGGCAGTGAGGAAATATGTGACTAAGGCCAACTAAATGTTTAGTCTGTGGCCAACAGATGATAGCGGTAAGAGACAGCGTGGACGGCGTTTTCTGCGCGTTATCGGTCCAGCTCGGACAGCCCGGCGGTGCGCTGGGGGTGCTGAGCTGTTCCCAGGCCCCCAGAGGCGGCTCGCGGTTCACAGAAAGCTCCTTAGAAAAATGTCACTGCTGCAGGCATCCCAGTTTGGTTATCGTCTCCGACATATCAGCTGGGTTTTCCGAGTTTTGGGGCCAGGTCACACTGCCTGGCCCCTTTAATGGGCTGCTCGGTCTGCTGTGTGTGGGGGGGTTTAGTTTGGTTTGGGTTTTTTTTTGGTTTTGTTTGCTTTTTTTTTTTTTAAAAAAAAAAAAAAAAAAGGGAAACAGTGTTTGTAAAAGTTAGTGCTAAAGGGGCAGGGGATCATAGGTCCCCAGGGTTGAGTAAACGAGTCTGCAGAAAGAATCAGTTCTTCTAACTAGCTCACGTTAAGCAGACATAAAGAATTTACCAATGAAAACTGTGGACTAAGTATGTATTTAATAACTCCCTGATGTTGCTGCAGAGACTCCCCCTTTGAAGAGCTCAGTGGGGTTTTGAACGGAGGGTAACTCTTACCCCGGTGCAAAACCTTTTTGTAAAAACGGAAAAGTTTTACATTTCTTTTTAACCTAAGCAGCACCTCCCATTTTCCCAGTTTTAAAAGAACTCCTAAAAGCTTCAACTAGGTAAATGCAGAGTTTTTGCCTCTAAGAAAAGAAACTAAATAAAGCAAGTCTAGACTTAAAATTCGATCAGAAACATATGGGAGCTCTTCCAGCATTTGCCTTTTGAGAAGTGCTATCGCTCCCCACGCCGAGGCCACAAAGTGTGCTGTCAGGAAGGCATGGCTGCAATTACTGCGGGGGCCCCGCGCAGAGGAGATGGCTTCTCTCCTCAGAGCACAGCTAACTTACTTCTAAAGAAAAGGCTTTCATTTCCACTTACATTTTACATTCTCGTTCGCTTGTGACCACCAGAGAACACTTGTGGAAGGCATACACGTAACTAGATTTTACGATACATCCTATAGATCTGAAACTGTAAACAAAAGTCCATTATTCTCTCCCTTTACCATGGTCTTGGTTTCCCTATAACACTGCCCCATCGGAGTTTCCTGATATGTGACATCGTCTTTGCAGAATTTAATGAGCAAATATTTAAAGAAAATCTCTAAGCGGCTTTTAAGTCTGACCACAGGCAAATTTTATTTTAGGGGTCAATACCAATCTGCCTGTCAGGCATACAATAAGAGGATAAAACAGTGACTGAATTCAGGTGAGGAATAAATGGAGTTTCTCATTCAGGTGACAATTTAGAGAGCCTAAGTCGCTTGTTATTGGGATCGTTATAATGCCTTGACTAATTTTATTTTTATACAGTTTTCCCTGTTTCGGTAAGATCCTGAGACACCCATACAACTTAGCCACTGCTTTTCCTGGTTTTTGTATCAACCTATCTAACTTCTGTATGGTACCTTGCCACCTCCATCAGCCTCTGGATTTGGAAGAAAACCCAAACCAGAAGTGAAACTACACTAACCGTCGTCGTTGAAGAATAGAGGCAAGACATGGCCTGATCAGTCTATGGTCCATGCACACACTGAAACCTCCTTCTGGCCCACAGCAGATGCAGCACGGCTACAGCAGTCTCCCGGACATCACCGCAGGGGAAAGCACCGTGAGTGGAAGAGGAAAAACCAAGAGGAGAAAAGGCACATGGTACTAGTGACAGAGGTTGTAAGAAAGTAGGAAAAGCAGAAAAAGGATGGTGACATTAAGAGGAGTAAAGCAGGAATCATGGACAAGAATCAGGAGGAGACGATGGTTATGACAGAAATGAGGAACAGCACTCAGTGGTGATGGAAGGAAAGAGTAGTTGGGGAATATCTGCATGAGATGGTCCTTCATCCCCGTGTAACGGCCCAAGAGAGCAAAAAGTTCTCAATTTGTTTCTGCACTGGAAGATGCCACTTTTCCAGCCACGACATGTCACTGGTAAGCATGCCCACAGGGCTGCTGTCGGTGGGCAGGTCAGGAGGGGAAGCACTGAAGCAGCCAGCACGGCGTTCGAGGACGCCTGCCGCTTCTGAAGGGGCCCCCCAGCTGAACAGGTATGTGTGGGGCTCCCCAGAGGCACTGAGGGCATGCTGCCACTGCCCTGCTGCACACCTCAGCTACGTGCACAGCTCAGCCTCGCTCCTCCAGGGGACCCAGCAGCGCAACCTTCTGTTAGTGGAACAATTTTTTTGTCAAGTGGAAGCAAGTTAAAGTTGTTAGATTGTGCTGTTTTATTGGATACCTCTTTCTTTTAGGTGAAAGAAAGAAAAAAAGAAAGAGTGCATGGGAAGAATGTATCCTTCCACTAGTCACCGTTACACTGCAGCAAAATAAATCTCCATTAATTCAAATGCTAGCACTGTTCCATAGCATTAGGGTTACTGAGGTTCCACTGTGCACAATTTAACTGAACACAGATACCCCTTCCAGAGGCCAAGAGGCCCAAAATATGATGCTCCACTAGATTAATTTATCATTTGCAACTCAAGCTACATTTTATATATGAGCATCATAAATTAACATATATCACACATGCATACAAATATGTTTGTATGTTTATGTGCTGCATTTTTGAATTAGTCATTTCAGGGAATTAATGTGTCATATGGAAAACTCAGCTTGAATAAACAAAAAAATATAATTCAATGGAGCAACCAAGAAGGATTATTATTCTTAACAAACTGTGTGTTCTTGTTTGCCCTTTAGCAGGGAACATGTCCAGTAAACAAGCGTGCAACACACTAGTGGAGGACTGTCCCAGCCTTTCAGAAATTCCAGGTCAGGATGGTCCAGAGGATCAAAACTGCCTGTGGAAGAAGACAGGAGCACTGTGATACATTCCATATGCTGGTCTACCTTCCTCTGGATGATAACTGAAGGGCCACAAAAGCAGCAGGAGGAACATCTCATCTTTGCCTAGAAGCTCAAGTCTGGTGTACTGGTCTGTGCTTAGCCATACCGTTCAGCATCCGCGTGCACGAGCCATGTACTCGCTCTTTGAACACCGCACCTGCCTCTGCCCACTCTGTTCTTCCGACTCGCCTTTGACGTTCCTCTGCCTTTTTGCCTCTCTCCTCTTTACTCACCTTGGTGCAAGAAAGGCAGCAAACATCCTGCTGTCACCTCCCGCTGCAGCTGAACCTCTTCTTGTCCCTGGGGACAACTAACGTGATTATCAGTGTCAATGTCATTAACGTAGCCATTGAGTGCCCTCATTCGCTACTGGTCCGGTACAGCCTGCCAGGCGCAGGAGTTTGAAGGGGAGCCTTTTAAGATGCCTGCAGGTTCAGGAAGTGCAAATCCTCACTGCTCTCTGTATTTACTGTCATATGTTTTAGTTTCTAGCATAAGACAGGCTAGAAATGCACTGCTATTCTGCCCACTCTTTCGGACAAGGCAATAAATTTCCTGCTAAACACCTTTGCTCCAATCCTGCATAGCCTTCATGGCAGCTGTCATTAAATTACTCTGTTATGAGATGAAATAATTACTGGGACAAAATACATCTTCAGGTTCCTGTATTTCTGGCAAACAACATTTGCTATTGTTTGACTCTACTTTCCTTTTTCAAGTTGAGAGACGCTAAAAATAAAACCCACTTCCTTCTACTAACAGTATCTTGAGACAGAAAAGGCTAAGGAAGCACAAAAAAAAAAAAAAAAAAAAAAAAAAAAGCTTCTGCTGAAAATACTGGAATACATTACTTACTCCTTCAGTCTACCAGCTGACACTCCCAAAGCAGGCTGCCACTATGTTTGAGGACTGCACTCACAACCCATCTTTATCCCAGAATTACTTCTTTCAACTCTTTGCAGGTTCCTTCTTTTTCTGTCTTCCTCCCTCTTGCATCATTTTGACTCACCCTTCCCCATCACATGGGACTGGCCTCCACTAAGAGTAACGAAGAGCCACTTCCCAGCTTGATCCTCTTTGTTGAACTTGGAAAGTAACTGGCAACAGTCCTGATTAAACGGATCTCTCCTAGTTCACCTCATTTTAAAAACATTTTTTTGTTGTTGAATAAGGCAGGAACAAGTAGCTCAGGAACCATGCTAAAGATGATCAAAACTACCTGATACACAATAAATATGATCAAACCTAAACTCCACGTAGAACAAGTGACTCTTCAGAGATATTTGTTCAACTGTCATAGGGTATTTCCCACCAGAAAATTCTTAGACTGCTGAAGATATGGAGAGCCTCCCTCTGGCTGATGGAGATGCTGATGGGAGTCTGAGTCCGTGGCAGTGGATACAATACCTAGGCTGCAACATCTGACACCCCATGAGCTTTGTGTTACTTGATTTTCAAGACCTGGAGGAGAGGTACATGAGGGAGGGCAGCAAACAAAATCCTATTGCTAACCTAGAAGGAAGCCACCCCACCAGGGGCAGCAGGCAGGGAAGATCGGTATTGCAGAATTATAATGAAACCACAAAAATTGCTGTGGTATTTTGCATGCTTTCGACACCTGCTCTGGCTTCCCTTCTGGCCAATCCCTCCAACATTTATCTTTATTCAGAATGTTGCTTCTTTCATGGCTTTGGAAGCTGCAGGATGACCGATGGCCACAGGTAAGATGACCGGTATTCCTCAACTGCTTTTGCACATGGCACTATGGCTACTAAGTATGGCAGTATGGCTACTACACTGCTACCTAAGTGGTGTAGCTGGTGTTTCTAATGGTTGTCATAGCCACTGACACCAGGCTGCTGTTAAGAAAGATTGCCAAATACTGCATGTAATGGTTTGAAAACTGTCTTAAAGAAAACAGAAATGCAAGGAGCAGGAGACAGTTTCACAAAGGTGGCAGAGAAGGGGTAAGTTGGAAAGAAACCCAGATGAGATGGTGAGAAGGAAAGGAGGGAATATGAGGAGAAGGGAGACAAATGTACCAGGCAGGAAACCAAGCGAAGGGAGAAGGTGAAAGAGGAAGCAAACAGGCTGGTCAGGACAGCGACAGCGCGGAAAGGGCTGAAAAAAGGAAAACCAAAATAGTGATAAAAGAGCCAGTGGAGGAGTGGGAAAAGCAGAGCTCCTTTCTAAGAGATAAGGAAAAATAAATGGAGTCTCCTGCCTGAAGCAGCCAGCAGTGAGAGGAATGTATTACTGGGCGCGCATTTCAGCAAGAAATGTCAATCAGACTGGTAACAAATGACACAGGGGTGCCTTCCCCCGGGGCAGCAATCACAGGAAGAATAACCAAGGTTCTCATAGGTCTGGTGATTTTGGGGTCCTTGGACAGGCAGAATTGGAAACATACTGTCGAGGGAAGAGCTGTCTCTCCGCCTGTGATGGGCTCTGGCTTCACATCACCCGTGTAGCCATGTATTCTTTTGATCACAGGCATGAAATGCAGAATCAAATTGTTATTCTTTGCTTTTCTTTTTCCCCTGAAATTCGGCAGGATTTTGAAACCCCTCCATATAGCACTCTTGTCTCTTGACTTGCACGAAACACTCCTAATTGCTGATTATACTTGTTGAAAATAACCTTCACTGAAGATCCATTCCAAGAGGACAAACGGATGCTACTGCCAGCCGGAGCTGTGCTCTTCCACTTGCCTGTTCAGACTGAGATCACCCAACTCACCACGTAAATGCTTTAAGATGGGCACTCATTCATCCTACCAGGAGAGTTTGATGCAATGGGTGTTTGATTATTATTCATATTCCATTTAAAAATACACTAGTAAGCTTTTAAGGCTGCAAGGTCAAAGGTTCAGCAGAGAGGCTGAGGCAGGATAACCCTCCTGGCCTTACATGCCTGTGCACTATGACAGGTTTCAATCAGAGGTTCATGTGCAATTTTTGCAAGGGATCCCCTTGTCGTTCAAGGCGCAGGGTTAGCCACTATATTAAATCTTTCCAAATAACCTTAATCTAAGTAAGAAAACTTACTTAATGGTTGATATTTGGCAATCAAAGAGCTGAGTACAGAGCCTGCGGACCGGGAAAACGTCAGGCAGCGATGCTTTCTGCAGCACTTCTGACTTGGGCTGGAAATTTCTAACTGTAATTACTGTCAAGTATAAATACTTTTTTGTGTCGGGTTAGCAGAAATACGTAATGGTGGCTTACAACATAGATTAGTTACAAACACAACAGGTCATATAATTAGCCTCAGTGGCACAATAAAACGTAGCTGCATAGCAGCCATCATGCCTTCCATGCTGGCTGGCGGAGGGTTGAAGTAAATTGTCGGGGGAGGATGGGACTGTTCACAAACAGCACAGCTTGATTTCTCCCCCTATGGCATGCTTCATGCGTAAAGGCCACCCTCAGCCCCCAGGGACTGAGCACCAGTGTGCCTGAGGGTGACACACATGCTCAAGGGCATTTATGTTCCTGGCTGCTTGAGTGGATGGTCCAGCCCTTCATGACCCCAGGGTTCCACATCGAGTGGGGCCACGTATGTGTTCATGGCAAAGCAAGTAAATCTCCAGCACTTCACTGCAAAAGCCTCTGTGAATCCACAGTAGCACTGCGGAGCAGGGACACGGAGGGAAAAGGGGAGCACCATCCCACCCCACTAACACCAGGGGCAATGCTGCCAGGAGAAAAACATTTCCAGCTCAACTGTTTGTGTGACAAAGCTGTGATTGCCATTCAGGACATTTAAAAGCCATAAATCAAAGCATCTCCAGTAGAACAAGAGCTGATCGAGATCAAGCGTTCCAAACACACACCATGGTAAGCTGAAGTGGCTCTAGTGCCTGCCTAAAGCCATCTTACCAAAGCCAGCACACAGCTGCATTTTCTTTCAAAATACTACTGCAGCCTTTTAAGAGAGAGGGGGAAAAAATCTAAATTCTGGCAGCGGGGAATATTTCACAAATCATATATGCTTTGGCATCCAGCCCTTCAAGCCAGGGGCCTTTCCTCACAGGCTTTGCTGGGAGAGATCCACCCACCTCAAGTGGGATTAATTAAAAGAGGCATGTATCATGCAAATAGTTTCTGTTTCCTTATAGAAATATTCAGAGCACATAACCCAAACCAGCTTTAGAATCAGAGCGAAGCAAGGAAGAAAATTATTTCCTGCTCCCCTCACCCTTTTCCTTTCCCTGTACAGTAAAGCAAGGACCACTGAGAAAATGCTGAGAGCTCACTATGTCTGCACAACTCCTTTGATTAAATGCTAATGACGTGGAGGGAAAAGAAGGATTTTTTTCAAGGCAGGGGCTGTATCTCACTATAAGGTACCCAGTTCTCCAAACCAAACGTGTGGTCAGCCGCTCGTTGGAAAAGGACAGTCCAAGTCTCACCCCTGAAAATGATAATTTTCTCTTAAGGCAGGACAGGAGAAAACAGAAAGCTTGTGCTTCTTCTCCGCATCAGGGTTTTCGGCTCCATGTGACGCTGATGGGGCCACAAGTAAAAGCTCCTTCGGACAGCTAGATGAACTTTAAAAACACAACTTTCCTCTCAGGGAGCTACACTATTGCCCTAGATAGGAGAGATCCTGACACCTCAAGGAATCGTCGTGGAAAATGCTGGTGGGGCAGTCAGAGCGCAGAGCCCCAGCTCAAAAATAAGTCACAGAGAAAGCTCAAGTTTCCACAAGAACTCTTCCTCAAAACTATTTTGTTTTCCCTTTTAATATCTCAGACCTATTTTCTGAGTCAATTTCCTATGATCCTGCAAAGGCTGTTATTAAAACCAGACCGAGCGTAGCAGAAATTCCAGGGCTCAAAAGCAACGTTTAATAGGCGCAGGAGCTGGCCGCACCGTCCCCCTCAGGTGATTTTCCCTGCAGCCCCTTCCCTGGGATTTCCTCTCTCAGAGTTTAGTCAGCAGGAGAAACCTGAAGTTTCAGCAAAACGGCAAACCCTTCCTTCATTCTTAAGCAGCTGAGATTTTTTTTTTTTTTTTTTTTAATGTCTGAGGCTTTCATAGCTCTAAAAAAAAGAGAACTAGGATCCAGTCCAGAAGATGTGTATTGCAGATATTTTTTCCACAAAAATGTCAGGCACTCATACGTTCAATTATATACCCAGCTACAGCATTTTAAAACCACTGACCTCCTTTTATCAGCCACCGCTTTGCCTGCCACCAGTGGCAGTCCCAAACCGAGCTGCTCACCGGCTGCTTCCCCAAGTGTCTTTTTCGTGTTAGAAAACTCCTTTCTGGTCTCTATCCCACCTACCACTTACTTCAGCATCAAAAAGATTATCGTCAGCCACGCTCTGGGCAAGCCATCCCAGGACAGCAGCGCTCATGCACAGTCACAGCCAGACAGGACAGATGGAGGGGACACGCTCATGGCAAGCCGAGACGCCAGGGAGCTATGGTTCTCTCCAGCAGTACAACTGACAAAACGCTGGACCTCATTTCTGCATGTCGTATGTGATTTATCCCCTGATGGCACAGGGGACACACTGGGTCCAGTGCCCTTCAGCTCAGTGCTGGGGTCTCCCAGTGAGGGGATGCTGCTGGGACCCCCGCCCTTAGCGCCAAGCCTGCTACCCAGAAAGGCAATGCTGGGTTTCCCCCCGCGGTCCCATGGCAAGCTACGGGACAGCCACGAAGGTGAACGAGAGCATTGTGTGGTTGGGCACTGATGTGATAATGCCCTTTTCACACCAAATATATAAAAATACTTCATTCCTTTGATAGGCCTCATTTATTTATTCTTCATACTATAAAGGGTCAGTGCGTTAGAAACGCTGAGCCTCAAACTGAAGTTACTGACAACTACAATAGATCTCATCTATTTAAAAGACAGGTTTTCTCCAAAAATTCTCTTCTTGATTACTGTATGTAAAATTGAAAATGTGCACATTTGCTTTTCGTTTCTAATTAACTGTTTTTTTGTTGGTTTTTTTTTTTTTTCAAACTGTGACTAATTTGAATGTAACAGTTAATTTATTAAAAATGGAGAAACCTCTTTGCTCCAACATTGCCTAATCAGCCCATGCCTCTCAGAATTTAGGAAGTTATCGAAGACCTCAGAAAAAGAGGCTTTCATATATATGTATCTAAATATATCTATCAGTGGTTATGTGTATTATGTCATTGTGAAAATACATATTTAGGACATCTCATTCATATAACTTACAAAAAAAGCAGTTAATGCCACACAGAATTATTAAATATGGAAAACTACTTTAGAAAGTACTGATAAATGGAAAGCCCTGGGAAGGAAGGGAAACAACGTGGCAATGAAAATCCTGTTCCTTAACTAATTGTTTTGTACTATATGATCTACACTGTTAGCCAACTATGGACTGTTTTCAACTGGCTGTAAATTACTTGCCTTGTGGAATAAGAACCAGACTCCTATCAGTTTGCTCCACTGGTTCTACAAGGATCGCTCTTGTTCTCTCCCAGAAAAGCCATAACTTCTTCCGGTGAGGACTCAGAAGTGAGTCGGTGTGCCCCTGCCCATCTTCTGACAGGAGACACTTCAGCACACAAGCAGAACAGCGGTTCTTAATGTAAAAAAATCTAGTGTCTTCAGACTGACCAGAATTATTTTTTTTTTTCCCCCAGGAAAAAACTTATCTTTTCAAAAAGTCATATTTGTGCTAAAAAACGGTTCCTTAAAATGCCTCTGACCCTCTGCAGGGGATGCCCGGCTTTGCTTTGTTACAAGACATCCTCATCAACAGCGCCCGACCTTCCAACACCATGCAGAATGTGTCTGTTATGCTAGAGGGAGAGAACCATGCCCGGCACCAGGAAGATGAGACACCTTACCTTGGGACACTGGGAGGAGCCCGGGTCGGCCGGGAGGGAACCTGGGGGGGTCCCCCAAGGGCTTCACCACCACTGGGAAAGGGAGGCAGTGGTCCTGGGCGGAACGGAACCGGGGGAGCCCCCGACTGAGGGCCTGGAGATGGGATTGCAGGAGCGGGTCCTCGGCCAGATAAAGGTCTGGTCGGGGGGTTGTTTAATGTAGGTCTCCTCTGCGCTGAGGGACTCGGAGGGGGTGACCTAGTGAAATATCAGAGATTTAAGAAGTTCAGTAAGGTGGGTTTTGTGGTTGGTTGTTGTTTTTTTATTTAAAATAAAATAAATTATTTTTAAACAAAATTTAAAACCTTTGCTATGCCTATGACAATTGTTTTTTCTCGGCGTTTTCCTTTGCTGTCAGTGCCAGAGTGTCACACACATTTAAATGTCACCCATTTCCCACAGACAGCATGCTTGGCAATAGTCAGAAATAAACATGCAAGCAAAAAGGTAAACATGATGGATTTTAATATTAAAGTTCTAATAACGTTCTGTTAAGTGGATTTTCTAGGACACGGAGCCCGAGATACTGCATTACTATAACAGCTTGCCAGAAGAGGCTTTGTGGGTGCGTAATTGGGGCAACAGAAGCAGCTGCCAACTGAAGCATCAGGCAAGCGGTAAATCCACTGGATGGTCTTCTACAAGGCAAATACTCCGCATGGTGCTCACATACATATCCACAGAACATGTACGTGTGGGAAAATGTTTTGATTTCCTTCACGAATGTCATTAAAGACCTGGAGGAGCATCTGCCCAAAAAGACAGGCGGGGGGGAGCCAGTGATGCTGGCAATGTCTGCCTGTCCTAAATTTTGCTGCAATATGCTGGCAATGTCTGCCCGTCCTAAATTTCGTTGCAATATGGATTTGAGGATCCTTACCTGCGGGCATGCTGAAGCCAAGAGTCATCTACAGGCGGGGGTGCGGGGGTTGAGACGGTGCTGGTGCTAATGTCGCCGATGATCGCCAGGGCTTCCTTTAGGGCTTGGTACATGCGGAGCATTTCATCTCGCCTCTGCGCCTGTTCAGCTGACTCCTCCATCAGAGTATTTTGGTCCTCGGAAGAGTACAAGTGAGCCAGGAGCTCTGCGTTGATAAATTCTTTTACCTGTTTCATCAGACAAAAAAACCAAACACACCACACACCAAACAAATAAACAAAAACCCCTACTGAAAATGCACTACTGAACAAATACAGCATAAGATCCATGGAACCAGGAGATAGCTCGATTTCATCAGTTTCTCCTGCCACCTTACATCAGTTCTGCCGGTCACGCAGTTTGTGTTCGGTCAGATCAGGGACTACAAAGTGCTGACCCCTGGGCTGACGGTGCAGCAGCCTGAGGTCTAGCTGTGCAGCCCAAGGAAAGGCTGGCACATGCGGCTGGGCAGAGCGGCTGGAAAAGGACAGGCTGGATCTTTTGGTAGCTGCCCGCACACAGATGGGCTTCACACAATTACGAAGCCATGTTCCAAGACAAGGATTCACATGCCAGGCTGAGATGGGTTTGTGTGGTCGCTCCACTGTGGCCTTTTTGTGGTCTGGCTTTGAAACACTGGGTAAGGTTGGATAACTCTGGGCTACGTCTCTGAGGTGACACCTACGTTTACAGCTGATTTCAAACAGGCTTCCCAACAGCTCCCAGGAGCCAGCTGGAATTTTGGTCCCATTCTAAACGGCTGATGGAGAGGTAAATGGCAGCCATGAGCTATACCATCAGACACTAAGTTCCCCCGGGAACTGGATTTTTCAGGTTTTATAACATCTCTGTCAATTATTTCCTTAGCAACCCTTTACCGTACTGTAGATGGTGTTTTTCATCTTCAACAATTTTCTCAGATTCTAAATACCCCATCCACATGCATTAGAAAGAAGTCTCCAAGCAATCTAATATACTGCATTGATTTCCAGCTACGCCAGCCCTGATGATGGAAACCTGAGCCACATTAAGAGAGAGAAAAAGCCACAGGTACTCTGATTAAACAAGACTGTGGTAAACAGACCAACTGCTGACCTACTAAATCCTTGCAGCTGAGACTTTCGTTGCTGTTCTGATCTCCCTCTCATCTGGCTTTTTGCTCTACAAAGCTTTTTTGAACTGGAGATACTGACGGCGATACATTCCCGAGATTCTGATTACACAAACCTGAGCTCCCTTTGCCCAGGGGCTTGTGCTGGTTTAGTAACGTTGATTTAAATCCTGACAGGTAGGCTAAAGCGATGTTTGTGTTCAGACAAGGTCAGTAAGAGCAAGCAAACTGCACAGGCATGGGACCCTTTATGGTCACCTCGCAATGAGAAAAGGCACCCAGGACAGACCTTGCAGGGAAACAAAACCATATTGCCTGGGCTTGGCTGTCATTTCCCATTCACGTATGACAGGAGATGCACAAATTCTTAGCAAAGCCTGCAAAAATTTTCCATGAGTCTCATGCTGTTTTCCAGTAGATGGTACTGATCAAGAGCCAGAGTACACTACTTTCCCCATGACTGCCAAAAACTCCACATTAAAAACAGATATCACAGTTAAACAGCATCACATTCTACTCAATGAAATGAACGTTTTAATGGCATCACTTCAAAAAAAGAAGAAGAAGAAGTCCTAAAATTAGATTAAGGCCAGAGCTGATTGTAAAAGCATTGTTAAACCACAAATATCTGTTTGAAAAAAATCAGCCTGTGACAATTATCATGAGAGATCCCTGTTTGCCACTAGCAGGAGACTCGAGAAACTCCCTGAACACTTCTGGAAGGGAAGGACGGTTTTTGGATCGGGCCATCGGGCACACCGTACTAGACAGAGGAAGACCTTCCATAACAGCCACTTTCTCCAGCTTGGAAAAGAAAGGGAAAGTGACACTCACACCTTTGCTCCTTTCTAGAAAACAGAAAGACTCCCAGGAATGTTTGAAAACATTTTCCTTCACAGACATCAGACCTGCAGTCAAAGCTGAGCCACGGCAAGCATCCAAAATGCCAACGCCACAACGCCTGCCCCATCGCTCCAAAGTGGGGTACGATGGGCTTGCGAGCCCACCCATCAGCGGGCAGCCCACGACAGCCAGCATGGCCTCCAATGCACACACAAACCATTCCTTAATGCTGTTTGCTACGAACAACTGCTTTGGAGTTTTTCTGCTCAGCTGAGCTTAGTATCAGCACTGCTTACAGAGGATACGCTGTCTACCGTAAGACCACCCCTCGTGTATAATCTGCGACAGCCCGGCACGAGGAAATACGAATTCTGAAGTGCGTGTTTTGTTTGTGCATGTTTGAGTTGCTAATGGTAATTCAATGCAGTTCTGTGCGGTAAATGTATTTTCTTTTAAGGTAATCAGCATCCACCCTGAGGGAGGAATGAGGGACGCATCTGGAATGCAATGATCCAGGCTTAGGCCTCAGAATGTGCTCAGGGACAGCATCTAATTATTCCTTGTACACTGAGTTTGAATCCAATACTTCCCTTGAATTGTAAGTGCTCACTTACAGGCCCACAAAGTGGAAAAGAAGTTCTAGGACTTGGGAGGTCACAATTGTCATGGAAACAAACTCCTTGAGATCCATTTGTTTCCAGAGTTTTGGAGGCCACATGATGGTGCAGCAGAAAGTACAGAATATACTCATTAAGGGGGAGAGGGGGTGCTTTCCCTGAACTCCTGGTGGATGGGTTGGACCTCTGAAGGCTCCAAGGAACACAGACACACAACTGAACAGAACCCATCTTCCCTCACGGCTCCACCACTTTCCAGGCCTCTGCACAACCTTTTGGCATGGCTCAGCAGTCTCCATTTAAGCATTTCTCTCTCTTTTCAATAGCGCCGTTTTAAAAAAATATTGGTATTTTTGCTGTTGTTCTTACTGTGGCATCTTACTGCCTGTGCTGCATGGGAACAAGTGCATTAATGCTTCTAGGCTCAGTCTTCATGGTCCTTTAAGGTATTTTGATTCTTTGCCACAAATTTACATTCTAGGATTGAGGTGTAGGTCTTGGCTCACTCGCAAGCCCAAGCATGGCTATGGGCTAGGAGGTCACCTGAAAGGCAGATGATGTTTTCAGTGTGTCAGTTCTGTGTGCCATGGTCAGCCAGCATGGCAGACCTTACCAATGTAACTAACGGTCGATGGGATTGAAAGTACAAAATCATATAGTATTTGGCTTCTGAGTAAAGCACACACTTCAGAGACCCTTAAACTATTCCATATGAGGAGGTGAGTGGCAGAAGTTTAATGTAAACTTTCAAAAGGTACTGCTCACCAAGCTGCCATACATGAAATGAGAGCTAAACCCCAGCCCTTTCAAAAGGCACTGAAGCTGGGCTAAGTCAAGGCAGCAAGTTGCTAGCTGTGATGTGGGAAGAGCAGAGGACATGCCCACCCTGTAAAGTCTAGAGCATGGCTTATTTCAGGAAAAAAAGGGCAGTTGCATTGATCCCATGCTCTTTTGTAAAATCTCACCTAAGGCTACAGCATCATTTGGAGCCTGACTCGCCTAAACCTAAAGTTAACACGATATTTCTTGCCCTGGTGCAGAAATTCTGCTGGTATTATAGGTACCAGGAATTGCATTGAGGTTTCCTGTCTGACCACCTAACTCGTAAGCGCAACACAACTCTCCACGGCTAATGAAATCCACCAGACGAAGGCTAGAGGTGGCTCTGAGTCAAAAGTGAATGCTGCCTTCTAACTGGATTTGCCTTATAGCAATCGTATTTGGAAAGACTAGTTAGTTTGATGCCCTCACAGAAAAGGTGCTGCTGCCCATAACCAACGGGAGCTGTGCTCTCCGTTATTAATTTACGTGGCAGCAGTGGCACTAATATTTAAGCTCAGTTTTCAACCAGGCACGTTCAGAACTCTGCCAGGAAGCAAAGCCTGAGGTCCTAGCGCAGTGGAAAAACAATGGTATCTCAAAGCCATTTCTTTAACCAAATAATCTTCAGATCAAAGACACACACACATGAAATCAACTAACCACATCTGCTTATCTAAACAACAGTATCCAAGGCTCCTAGATTTATTCCTTGAAAATGTTAACCTGAAAATAGAGAGAAACCCAAATAAAATAAGAACTGCTTTAAGAAACCATGACAGAGGGCTACAGATTGAAAAATGAATGAAGCACAACTTTGCTCTTCTGCCCTCACAAACTGGCTAGATGGAGCCCCCACCTCCCTTCTCCTGTTAGACCAAAAGTAAGGGTGGGGGGCGGGAAATAAATAAAAAGGTTTACCATTAAATCACTCTGATTAAGATGTAAATTAATTCAATCTTTAGCATTTTGGAATAAGCACTTAAGTCAGTATGCCAGCCTTTGAGAAGGTTGCAGAACCTCCTACTACTATGGAAGATTGGAATATTTTGTCTAAGAGCGTGCCATGTATGGAGCATGTTCTTCTCTTCAGTACGTGCTGCTGTTCTTATATTCAAGAAATGTGTTTGAGGGTAAGAGATTTGACAGACACATTAAAATAATTCAGAACCCTGGCTGCTACTTACATTATTGATCATCAGATGCATGATTGTTTTTGGTATCAAATCTCGGATACACTTGTTGATAATAGACATGTAGGAGTCCACAAGATTTCGAATTGTCTCCACCTGTCTTTCCAGCTGGGGGTCCATTGAAAAGTTGTCTGCTTGGCCATTCTCATCGTTTTCAGTCTACACAGAAGAAAAAACAAGAAAAGTCAAAGTCTTTCAGGCTGCAGTAAACTCGAATTACAGTGGGGAAAACCCTTGGACTTAAACTGTAGTAATCCAGCAATGTAACTCATACAAAGAATGTCTGGAGGTTAAAATATGAACTACTGGCCTGTTCAACATCGGTGCTTAGTGTCATGAAATTTGGACCTTTTAAGGTTAATGCAGTACGAGTTGCCAGACCTTTCTCACAAAGTCCGTTATTTCCACAGAAGTCTGTAATTTTAAATTAAAGAAACTTTTCAGACAGAGATGTGTGGTAGTAAATGAAACCCCAAGAAATTATCTCCGATCACTTACTGCAGTACTTATTGTCAAGTCTCTTTCCCTTCTGATTCAGCCAGGTTGACCCAAGCGAGAAAGCAGCACCACGAGTCTGGATTTTGAATTTTACCCTCCTACATGTAAAAAATTTCCTTTTTATTTAAGGCTGACTCAGTTGCGACAAATCCTACAGTTCAGCCTCCAACTTCTCAGATGTGAATAGCACCTATATAAACAACGGATTTATGAAGGATAACAGCAGAAGCATCATTGGTTCCAGTGCTTAAGGCTCAGCATAACATAGGCTGGATTATATATTAGAGGTCTCTTTTTCATTGCACAGAAAAAAACCTTCCTTGTATGTAAACAGCTGACCTAATTAAAAAAAATACCAGGAACTTTAACGGGAAGCTAAAAGGTATGTACTTTGCTTCGGTTTGGCCTGTATAAATATAAGAAAACCTAAAAAAAGAATAGTAGACTTTTGGTGAAAATCAAAGTGCCTGCTGAGGCTCAAAGATGCCAGAAGAACGGAATTTCAACCTGGGAAGTACAAAGTCCTTTCCCCAAACTGCAGCATACAATATTTCTCCTTGAAAATGACCACCAAAGCCATATTAGCATGAGCTACAAAATCTAAACCTGTTCTGTTGGTACCTAGAAGCATAACACACTCCATGCACAGCACAGTTTTTAGCTAAAATTTGCACATCACTAGTGCTTTACGATTCCCGGAGCAGTTGAAATTAGTAGCTAACCCATTAATGAAAGACCGTGAGAGCTAGATATGCAAACATGTCACCAAAGAGGCTTCTCCCTGCGTGGAATGCATCCTTGCTGGGCCAGAAAGAGATTCTGCATTCCATCTCCCAAGGTGGGCTTCTGCCCATGCAGCATTGGCAGGTAGACCGCTTCGGATTTACGCCTCGTAAACTACGGCATGGTCAGCCCAGCCTAAATGAAATGGCGATGGTTGTGATTTGTTAAGAAATAAGATCCCATATAGAATTTACAAAAAAAACCTAGGCGTTTGTAACAGAAGTTTCAAAAGTTCAGATGGTTTTTCATCACAGACAAATTACTGAAAAAACAGCTAATCTGTAAAAATAATTTGCAGTGCTTCCTAAAAACCTTGGGACTGTGGAGGATACTGAAAGAAGTCTTGATGAAAATAGTGTTTTCAATTCTGTAACACCAGTAGACACACTACCCTATAAACCTTAATCATTTTGCTCATAAACTGCGCATGCCAAAAAGTCACAGCACGCAGATTATTTTCCTTAGCCTCCATGTCTGAAAAGAAACTAACTGTAATTTTCCCTGTGAAACAGCAAATAAATGGAAAATCATACATCTAGCATATATCCACAGATTTTAGCCAAGTAACTGCAAACCAAAAAAATGCTCCCTTTGCAGCTCCCCTTGCTTTTGACTTCTATTCTCTTCCTTTCCTTCTTTGCTGTCTATATAAAATGCAGTTTGTCAATGTTATTTATTTTTTTTCTCCCCCCCCCCCCCCCCCCATTTAAATTACAGATGGCAGTAAGATTCTTAGCTGGCTAAGCAGCAAAGTGACAGATGTTTATCATTATCCTCATCAGGAGAATGTAAAGTAAAAATAGTAATTTGTCTCTGATCTTTAAGGCAAAGCGTAATAGTCTCTTGTTTGAAATTGTAACAGAGCTGACTTCATACTGTTGATTTATTTTCTCTGAAATCAAAAAAGATCAATCTTTCATGAGTTTACAGTAATTTATTATGAAAGCTTCTGGCCATAGTATTCTTAATGATCTGATGTCTCAACTGAAGGCTTTTCATGCCAGAAACCATCTCGTTTGCATCGCATCATGCACATGGCAATCTGCTCCTAACAGATCTCCGTGCCCTCCAGCACCTACAAGCGTCATCAGGCTTTCCTCTGTAAGCCCCCTTTGCCATGGGCATCTGAGAGCAGCACCTGAAAGTAGGGCTGCCTGGGAAAGCCGGGCATCGCAGCAAGGCAGATGTTACTCAGACCCTATTCCAGCCCCGTGTCATGCCGGCAGAATGGCTGGTTTCCTCACCGAGCACCACGGTGGCTCCAGCTTGGACGCCAGCCAGCCCCCAGCCTGAGTCCCTGCCACCCGGCGCTCTAGAAAGGCTCTCGCGAGTCTGTTGCAATGAACAAACCCAAAGCAGAACACGTAAGAAACCCCTCTCTGACTGCTGTCGAACAGAACGTCCATGCTGAACAGAAAAGGAGAACGAAGAAAGCGGAAACAGGTTTCTGCACCTCCTTTCCCAACAGCCAAGGCAGCCACAGTCCCCTTCCAGGGCTCCTCATCCTCCAGCCAGAGCTTGCTACTTCCAATAGCAAGTGTTAAGTGACAGCACATGAACTGGGCTAAGTATTCGTTCAGTTGGCTCTTGCTTAATACTGCTATTAATTGTTGACAGGGACGGAATATTATTACTTCAAACACACACAACTGCAGCTACTTGAGGGACTTTCGTAAGCCCCCAACAAAGAAACTATGGAAGAACCTAGAGCACTAAAAACCAGGTAAAGAAAATCAGATTCCTCTTGGAAAACTCAAATTCAGAATATCTGATGAAAATACACCAAAGCTACAGAAAAGCAGTAAGTGAAAAAAACAGGGATGATAGGAAGGTAACACGGAAGCGGGGATGTTCCTTCCGTTTATACACACATACACATGGCCACAGAGGTCAGGTCCTTCCCTTCTACTTTCTCTGTGCTTTAGAAGAATGGAAATAATACCCATTTCTTGCACTCTGCAGGGGTCTCGCCTGTCCTTGGTAAGCTGCTTTGTGATCCCTGCGTGGGAAGGTGCTAGCGAAACACCAAGTATGCATCATCGCTCCCCTTCTGCCTTCCCTGCCTTTCAGTACCTTCCGCACACAAATGTATTAAGGATTAACTAAAGTGTCAGACAAGAGAAGACTAAAGAACTGCATGCCAAATCCAAACCACTTAAGTTTGTGGGAATTTTACTGCTGGCTGCAGTGGGAACACGATTTCACCCTACGCATGCATTTCTACCGGAAAAGTTATTGGTCTTCTGAAGACTGTAAACCCTCTGCTGCTACAGGATGGATTTAGTGTAGTACAAAGGGAGGGAGGCACGAGGAATTGTGTGCAGTCCAGGGGGAAAAAAAAAAAAAAAAAGAAGAAGAAGAAAAAAAAAGGAATATTACCTCCAAATATCAGGGTAATAATTTTCCTGATTGTGGGAACTATAAGCATATTGAAGAGTGTCCAATAAAAAAAAAAATCAGGAAAAGTGGTTCCTTTTGAAATTCACAGCAACACTGGGTAACATACTGAAAACAGTTCTGAGCCGGCCACACAGAGAGCGCAATACTTCTAATTTCCATGATTTCATTACATTCAGGGCAGCTGCCAGCATATTTAAGAATGTCTTGTATAACATTCCTGATGTCAGTTCCAAGAAGGAGCATTTGTCTAGCATTTTCATTAAAGCAGTGTATCAACCAATTTTCGGTAATCAAAAAGGCATTCTGTTAAAAAATGACTGGGAGGAAGCAAGCTGGAAGGTGACTGACGAAAGGGTAAAAGTCAAAGCAGCAGTGAAGCGATACTCTATGTGCTAAGAAGTCAGTCCATGGCTGCAGAAAGAAACAAATCATTTAAAAGCTGCTTACGGATCTTTAATTTACAGATGTGAGCTCATAACAGCCACCACCACCTGAAAATTAATTATTCCCTCCAGATCATGTTTACATTTTAACTCACAGCTGCTGAAGATATAATCTATTTTATTCCTTCCTGTCCAAGTCAGGTTTTTCTCTGATGCACCAATGCTCAGCACATTGTGGTTGTCCTGAACCCCCCTGCTTTTCCCTAAATCTTGTTCTTGATATTCCCTCTTCCCTGCAGTTTGATGTGGGATATGTAATTTAGCTAAGACACTCTCAGCCATACACAGCGTGCCTGTTGCCAGAGGACTGCTGAAACCACGCGATGGCTTCACACAGCGAGGTTTTCTTACTGGAAAGGAACCACAAGTAAATGACAATACATTACTTTTGTGTATTTACAACAAAGCAAGCAGCAGAAAAAGAACATTTCCCGGGTAGCTTGGAAGCTGTCCTTTTCCCTCACAGAGGATGACTTTGCCACTCTCTTCCATGCTTTCAGCATCTCCTGACTTTGTACTGCTGTTGCCTTTCCCGAGCCACCCACAGGCTGCCCCTTGCAGCTACTACGCTTGCAGCAGCAGCCTCGAACCGCTCTAAGCAGAGGCTGTGACCTGGCTTTCCCCTACGCGATCCCTCTCGCTTCGTAACAACCTGGAAGAAAGACACAGCCTCGCTCAAATGAATGCAAAAGTATTTAACTCTGGATTAGCTTAAACAATTGCCTGCTCAGATTTTTCTCTGTGGTTACGGACACGGGACGGTACAAACCATTAGCTAAAACAGTCTACAGAATCCACACACTGCTCCCCAGATATTTACACAGCTTTAATGAGCCCAAACATTCAAAATCCATGTCAGGCTCTTGCTGTCTTCTTCAATCAAGGAGCTGGTTTGGAACTATGCAACTGCAAGGCACGATGCATTACCAGAGCTCCAACACATTGGGAGTTACTTTTGCCTTACGGTTCTTAAAAGGTTGACAACTAATCAAGCCAAATCAATGCAATCTTCTTTCAGAGCAGGGATTCCGATCTTACGGGTAAGGTATTAACATTAGAAGCCACATATTCCAGACTTCAGTAAAGCTTTGTGACACAATCTCAAGTGACATTGTCATTAAGGGAAGTGTGCCCTCCCTGCCGTCACTGGTTGGATCCTCATTTCCATAGAAAAGCTGTCCATGGCTCACTGTCCAACTGGAAAACTCTTATCAAGGGGACTTTCATATGGGCTGTATTTTTTAACGTGTTTATTAGCGCCTTAATGCTCAGGATGGTGGTTTACAGCCTGCGATTATTACATTTACAGGTGAGGAGAAACTGGAAGGGGATGTGACTACATTAGATGACAGGACCAGCATTCACAATAATCTGGAAAAACTGGTTAAAAATCTAGATGAAATTCATTATGAATACAAAATATTTGACTCAGGCAGGAATAAATCAGTTATAAAGGTACAGCATGAGCACGGCCACCAAAGGAGCAGTTTGGCAGAACAGGAACTTGCCTGCAGTGCCTACAAACACAGTATGAGCCAACAACGCCTTGCCAGTAGGAAACCAGTACAAGAACTGTGCACCCAGTTCTGGTTATCACACTACCAGAGATTTGTGGCACATTTTGAGAGTGTTCAGAGGAAACAGTTGCAGATGATGTTCAGGGCTCTGTAAAATATTATCTGAAAGGAAAAGCTAAGATCAGTTGGGACTGATGAGTTCAAAAGAAACCACCCATGACAGGGGAGAGATGAGTGTCTTTGCAGCTAAGAAAAGATGTCAAACGAATATCTGGGAAGTGCCATATGGCAAGAACAGTGAAGCACAGAAATAGATGAACTAGGAAAGTTGCAGAATCGCCTCCAGAGATTAGACCAACATCCCTCAGAAATGGCTATGTACAGAGAACCTGTCTTGAGGCAGGGGAAAGGAGCAGACAACCCCTTGCAGCCCTCCCATCCAGTGGGTGATGCTAGGTGCAAAGCAGCCTGAAATTACAAAAAATTTGCAGAAAACTGCAACAAGAAAAGGCATTTCTGAAAATAATAATAAAAAAAGACAGTATCTTCTACTTTTCTTTTTGTTCTATGCAAAAATGAAGTAAAAAATAAAACACTGCTGTGAATAGCCATCTCCCCTCAAAGAATCTGTACTCCAATTTCACCATGTGCTGCCATGTACATCTCTCACACAAAGGACTTTTACATAACCCTCCCTGCGCTGCACGTTTTGATTCAGGGCCAACAGCTGCTCCATGCCTTTCAGAACAGACTGCTGGACAAGCAAAAGCAAAAGAGGCTGGCATAAGGAAAACAGCACCTTTGTTTATAAAACAAATACTACTTTGGAATTTGCAAACTTTTCAGTCAAAGAATTTCCTTGTCATAACAACACGTGAAGTGCCCCATACTTATAAGAGCACATTAGAAAAAAAAAATCTAGGATATGACATACTATTGGCGTGATATTTGCCGTTATTGCAGCGTAAGAGGAGGTCAATGGATATTGGGAAGCCTCAAATAGTGGTGAGTTACCCTGGAATCCAAGTCATGATGGTGAAGATTCAAAGCGTGAGGATTAGCCCTGATGATGTTCAGGTCAGAACTTCTTGTGCGTTTATTACGAAATGCATGAAACACATTCCGAGAGACAACGGTCTGAGCCACCAGTGGGCATTAACGGCGAAGGGAACAGGCTCATTTGGTGTGAGAGGAGGTAATCGGTGGGTGGAGGCATCAACCCGACGGCCAAGGATTAAAGCTACTGCCTGCGGTATGCAGCTCCCCAAAGGAAAACAAGAAGGAGGTTTGGAGTTTCTACCAAAGACAATGAAACTGGAAAGCAGGAGAATTAGTCGTCCACGATGCTGATCAGAGAAGTATTAAAGAGTCATCGCACACTGAAGTAACACCTTGTCTTTCATCTCTGTTATTCACCTTCTTACCAAAACCATTTTTTGAAGAATTGTTGGCAGAACTGATCACTAGTGAAGACTTTTACTTAGTAGTAACCACACAGGAGAGGGTCATTAAAAAAATTGTCCTTATTCCAGCAACAGTGCACAAGGCTTGGCTGAAGGATCCCTTTAGGGACACGGAATTGTCCTATTTTATGACATTAAAATGGGGCAAGGCAGTGCTGAGTGCATGGACAGTGGCTTGGTGAAGGCAAATCTCAGAAAACACGTTGCCTTATGTTTTTTTACATGTCTATGTGTGTGATAGGAGTTACATGTTTTTCACAGAACCTGATCATTTTAGAGGTAGGCACCCAGGAGAAAGAATAAAAATTGCAATTCTGTTTTTTCTAGATCCTGTACTGAATTCCTCCTATGCCATGGTCCCCCTTCACCTCTTCCAGCTGAGATGGTAACTTCTGAGTACTTACCAGCCTGGTTCAAGGAGCTGTGAGCATGGGAGGAGCAGGGCAGTGTGTGTACGTGTGCCTGTGGGGAGGAACCGGTGCGGAGGCGGCTGCGCAGTGGGGGAGCTCTGTACAGCGTCCAGTGCTGGGGCGCTGTAAATTACAGCCCTGTCTTTTATTTTTAGTTGATCTAATGCAATGTGTCACCTATAACTGCACTCTTTTCCATAATTAATGGCGTCTAGGAAAATATTCTGAAATTCTCCTCTGATAAGCACCCAGACAAACTTGATGTTTCCTCTCCGAGACGCATAAGAGGACGTTAAACTGTTTTCACCCCCACATCCCTCGAGCCATGAGAAGTACCAGATCCGTCTCTGCTGGGCCAGACTAAGCCCTGGTTCACCACAAACTCAGTGCAGGACCGACAAATGATCGCCACAGTAAATGATGCAAATAAGAAATGTCAGCATGTTCCAAAATTCCTCACTTAATCTTATTGCCAGTTGTATAGTCTGGATAATCAGTAAATAAATCCCTCTAACTTTGCTCAAATCCTTAGGGGCCGAATACACAGAGAGCACTTTCTAATTCATTCTCATTAACCTTCCCAGCTCTAAACAAAGTAATTTCCTACTTTTCTTAGCATCTGATTTTTCCACTGGCCTCTGCAACACCTGATTTAGCAGCAGTGATTTCTCACTTGTGATTTCTGTTTCGAACTGGCATTGTTCTTTCTCCTCACACATATGCTCGCTGGAACAGCACGAATCAGCAAGATTTAAAACCTCCCATTCTCAAGTTTGAAGCCCCTAAAGGGAAATTGCAATTGTGATGCCAAGGAACACAGTCGTACGTTATTTGACTTTTCCTCGGCCAGGCTGACAGCAGAGGGGGAGGGAGGAAGGAAGGAAAGGGGAAGGCAGAAGAAGATGGCATTTTAATAGCACCCACACTGATTTTACACAGTTGGAACCCTGTGCTCCGAAGCAGCACCGTTTCCTCTCCCTTTTGCCTCGCATTCAGTCAACACTGCTGAGCCAGGCTCTATGGGAAGGATTCTCAATCTTTTTCTCCCAGCGTGGACCGCATCTCAGTACAGAAATCTGTCTTGTGGACACCTCCCCCCGCAGGCTAGCTGGCCAGCCCACCCTTTATCCCCACTTTTGACCGACCATTACCCACTCAAGTCTGGCCCAGACCACCCCACCCGCATCCCAGATGTGACTAAATGAGCCAACATTCCTGCCAGGACAAGATGGAATATCCCCCCACCTTTTGCCCCCATTTCATAGTCTCCGTAGCACCTACCCGCAGCCACTGCTGACCTGAAAAAAGCATTAGTAACAGGAATGTATTTAATCCAATTTAGCAAGTGGACATACAAGAACCACCAGCGTCTTATGGAGGACTAATTTGCCTTGCCCAGGTGTTAGTCATATGCCAAACATATCTTGGCTTGAGTTCTTGTCAAAACATTTCAGTTGATAATTCGGGTCCTAAGACTCAAAGCTCTCGTGCACTTTCATGGGCTTTCCCTAAGGCCTCTGGCAGGCAGTGACAGTGGTCTACAAATTCTAGCAGGAACCTGTACCCCAGTGAAGTGTCAACAATCACCACCATCCATGCTCCCCATTTAAGAACTCCTTCAACTCTGCAAGGAAAAATTTGAGCTGCAACATTCCTGTAGCAGAAAAGACTCCAAACAGATCAGAAGAGGAATTTGAAAACACAGAGAGCTTTACTGAAGTATAACAACTATTGATAAACAAAAGAAAATCACCCATCCAGGAGCATTTTGGATTCATGCCCCAAGAACAGAAATTGAAAATTATTGGGTAAAATTATTTTCAGGGGAAGAAATGAGTTGTGAGCAACTATGCTGCACATAACCCCAAACCAAATGAAATGAGATGCTGCTTTATGACATGGCTTCCATTTTGTATAACTATGCCAAAACCCTTCTAAGTATTCTA
The DNA here is from genome assembly GCF_963210335.1 of Falco punctatus. Lineage (NCBI taxonomy): Eukaryota > Metazoa > Chordata > Aves > Falconiformes > Falconidae > Falco > Falco punctatus. The sequence continues at coordinate 26,932,778 of NC_137591.1, forward strand.
CAAAACCAGTAGAAAATGAAAGCTTTTTGGTTTTTCCCCTCCCTAAAATAAAAGAGAATTGTATTGAAGAGACAGGGAGATTCTGTTAAGTTAATACACGTGTCTGTAAGCAACAAACATAAACACTTCATGTTATAAGACCACACGCTTGTTGGCACAAACCAAGACGGAACTATAAAGTTTAAACCTTAAGTCACGCTGAGCTCCTCTCTGGGGGCAGTTAAAGGACATCGCCGACAGGCACCCTACCCGGGGTGCACGCAGACTCAGTACGGAGGTTACCCCAGCAGTTAAGGTCACCCAGCTTTATTGTTGCCACAAACATCCCCGACCCCACACTTCAGCCGGGAATTTTTGCAAGTTAACTTTTTTAATGACCTATGGTGTTTTCAGTGCAAAGGATTGATTCCCTGCCCCATCACTGGTCAGCAGCAAAAGGTAAAGTCTCAAAACTCATTTGATATCTTTCATTCTTCAGCTCTTGCACAGCAACAAACGACCCAGGAACCCCATCCCTGTGGCAGCACGATGAAAACGCAAACTCCTTCCAGGCAAGGAACAGAAGCTCACGCACACACTGCCAGGGATTAGAACTGGTTTTAGACAGAGAAAAAACCTGCCACACCATTCGAGCTAGCTCCTCTCTTTTTAGAGGCTTTGTGCCTGCTGAGCAAACCCGGGTCGTACGAGCGGTAGTTTAACGGTATCGTCCCACCGACTGAACGTCTCGCAGTGGAATTACAGATATAAAAGTTTCACTCTTCTTCCCCTACGGTTCTACTTTCAAATGTTTTCTGTAATAAAATTACTGTGAGACAGCTAAATCCAAGGGCGGGCATGGAACTTGAACCCATGGCCCTCTGGCTGAGAGGTGAGACTATTCCTAGCTGAGCCAAAGTGACACATACATAATATGCTTTCAAGGTTTTTAGAGAGCTCTGTCATGATTTAAAAACACTAAGTCTTTGTGGTACAAACCACAGCACAGGAAAGAGCTGGGGCTCCCTTTTTACTGCTAATTTTAGCTGATGAATTGTTTATAATCTCCTGCAAAATACATAAAGCCTTATTCTGCCTTAAGCTGAGAGAGAACAGCCTTTCAAAAACTGATTCTTAATTATAGCATTCCCCTGCTAGATGGGATGGAGGCAGGTTCCAAAATTGTGTCAGGGTATATGAAGTGATAAAATGAGGATGGGTGAGCTATTTTTAAACACACTCAAAGACTTTGAGGTCAAAATCCCTGAATTTATAGCCTTGTGGCCATATTAAGACTCATGGATTATTAAGACCCGCATGGCAAGATTCAAATACCATTTCATTTGAGACACGCTCTGGCTTCAGACCACGTGTTCCCTCCCAGTCTGCCTGCCAAACTGGGCCCCCCAGGGAGCCACCTTTACGCACAGATTATAGCCCTACCATGGACAGGCATGTGGGAGACAAAGGGGATGAGATGCTTCCATCGCAGCCTGTTCCCTCTTCCTCTCTCTTCCCAAGACATTTTGCAAGCGAGGGCCCTGCCTTTCCAGACAGGCAGGAAGCAAGAGGGTTAGAGACAGAGGTTGAGGAGTCTTAGGCAAAAGCACATTATTGCTTTTGACTCTGCCCAGTCTGGAAAACTAACCCAGCCTCAGGCCCTGGCAATATCCCCTCCCCTCAGTTGTGTTTCCCCACTTGAACCGGGCAGCTGGGCACTTGCTGTGGGGCCGGGATAGAGAGCTGCTGCCCGGCAGCGTCCAGCCTGGTCCGGACCAAAGGGATGCTGCCCTCTCCTGCACGGCTCCTTCCCCACCGCAGGGAGAGAGGGTCTACAGCTCCTGAAACGCAGCTTTCCAAAATCCACATTTGTAACAAAACCGTTGTTCTGCTCATGGAAACAAACCACCTTAGAGCCATCACCTGGGGGGGGGAACTGGCGCTGCCTCTGCCCCGACGGGCTTCCCAGCGCTGCCGAGGAACGCTCTGCTCTCAGTTTCGGCAGCACTTGGCTGTGGAAAAGCTGTTGCCCTCTAGACACGTACTGGTTTCTTTCCAGTAATGATCAACATACACATTTTTTCTTTGAAAAAGGAAAAAAAAGCTACCGAGTGAGGAGAAACCAAGTGGATGGACTTTCCCTGCCTTATATTGAACTGCAAATAGTTCTCAGACCTTTTTCCCTGTCCTTCTTGACAGTTTACAAAAGCTTTAGGTGTACCTTCCTCCGGAGGCCAAAACGGTGGCAGCAACAGCTTTAGGGCTCTGAGGACACTGCAAAACTATCTGCACCATTGACGTCGTACATTCTGTGACTGAGGTACGGTTTTATGGGAAGCCACTGCACAGAGATGAGCTATTTCAGAAAAGATCAGGCAGTGTTTAGAAACATCAGAGGAAGACAAAAGGCTCTAAAGCTGTTTTCAGGTGAGTGGATTCATTTGTCCAGCTTCCGCAATTGCATTTACTGAAGCATCACCTAAACTTGTCACTTTTTCCATTCGGATTCCCAGGCAGTGATGTGTAACATGAAGTACTAATAAAGTGTGTATGGCCAAAGTAAAGGCAAAATATTAAGTCATTAACTTTAAGTAAAAAGTAAAAGTATGAGTCAAAATAAAACTCAAACCTTTTCTTGATCACTTATGGATTTATAAAGCAATAAAACCACCATAAAGCAGTAAAATGCACAAAACAAAAGCCTTGAAATAAAAAATGTTTTAGTACAAAAAAGGCCTAGTGAGCAGTTAAAAAAAAAATAGGCCAGCATTCTTGGATCTGTTAGTAATTAATGTATGCGCACTCACGGTTCGATCCAAAGGAGTTACTGGAATAGGTTCTGTATTACACCTACCAGGAGACTATGATGCACTTACTGGCATTAGAGGGTCTCCCACTCAGAGCGATGCTGAATGGATCCTTGTTCCTTCCAGAGGTATGTTGCAAGTATGCTATATTTTTACAAATCCATGGTATTGCATCACCCTATAAGCATTAGACTAATTCTTTCAAAACTTCCCTGCCTCAATCTGAAAATCTTTACTGTTACAATAGCAACGTGGTGCGTTCAGAGGCACTTCCCCTCCCTGAGGTCAAGAGATGTCATTCCTGTGTGGCTACAGACACCCACTACTTCCGAATTGTTCCTTTCAGGAATTAGGTCTTATCCATCTCCAGCTGCAGGCACCAGGAATCTTCCTCCCAACATCCACCGGCATTTCCTCAGACTACAACAGCCACTTCCTTACATTTCAGGAGTAGCAAACCCACTTTTAGAGCTTTTCCTACAGGTGCCCTTCACGAGTGTGATTTTTTCAGGCACACAGAATTCCTGAACTCCACTCTGCACCACAAATCATCTTCCAGCTACATCCTGTACTCTGCATCCCGCTCCGCTCCCATTGAAGCCCCTGGCAAAATTCCCACCCAGTTTAATAGTCCTGTCCTATTCCCCTCAGTTCCTAACCGAGGTTAATTTCTTTTCTCCAAGTATAAACAGAAACCAGCAGGTAAAAAAGTTTTGTCTAATGTGGCACTAAGGCTGTGGAATTTACTCCCATGTGAGAATGGCACAATAAAGTCATTTGTTTAAAAGTAAATTGAAAACATTCCAGTCCTCTCAGGCTTACGACTATTAGCTTTAGTTTCTGCACAGTGCTGTAGAATGTCTGGCATCAAAGACACTGTACATTGCACTGAACTTGCATTGGACACTGTTAGTGGCCCATTAATCACAGTGAACAAAGATCCCATGCAAACACAAGAAAGTACTGATTTTTCACGCGTTCAGCAAGGACTAGGAAAGGTTAACACCGCAGTTTTCTGGATACTACACATTTTGAGCCATAAAGTGTTGACAAGACATCAGAGAGGGTGCAGATTTTTCAATTGATAATTACATATTCCACATTAAACAATTCTTACTGGTGCCTAATACTCTCTAGAATCAGACAGAAACATACCTCAGCCTACAGCAGCACAATTTAAATTCAGATGCCTATGAATGCATGTACTTCTTTACACCCACGCACAGATACCGTGTGTGTGTGCAGGGGCAACGACTGTTGGCAAAAAAAAAAAAAAAATATCTACGATGCAAACCATGGCTCGCATGAGCCAGGAATGACCACGGCTGGAGAAAGCGAAGGTTCATGCAAAACCCGCAGGGACAGATCAGCTAGCCTGAGGGTTCAGTTCCCATTCCTCTTCCAACGCTTCCCAACATGCAGTCACGTTGGGAAGCGTTGGAAGAGGAATGGGAACTGAACCAGTATAAAAATGAAAAGACCTGAAAAGGAAAACCCGTCAGCAGCCAGGCAAGCAGCAAAGGAGGCACAGAGGAAAGACCATAGTCCGGGACTGCAGGCTGTATTCCAGGGTGCAATTTACTGATAATGTCAAAGGAGACAAGGCGGTGTCACAGGAATGGGAATTACTGCTTCCTTCCAGCCCTTCATGGCTGTCCTGGGCGGTTTCTCGTCATCCAGACCAGAGCGGGGGAAAACCTGAGTCACCAGCCCTATTTGACAGGATGATTTCCATCGAGTTCCTCAGAGCAAAGTATTTTGGCTACCAAGCTTTCACAGACAACAGTTCTTGCACAGACTGTCTCAGGTGAAACAAAACTCACTGTATCACTACCATTCCTTCCTAACCAGCACAGGAGATGCAAAGGGAAGCAGCGAGGGAATAAATCACAACCCTCAAAAAAGAAAAGGACATTGCGTGGAATTTCCTAAAGGTATCATTGCTATACACCCATATCCCATCATCAGCTCCCAGCACCCCGACAGCTGCTGCTGCTGCCCACGTGCGGGCACAGAGGCACGGCAGGGACCAGCGGGGTACCTGGATCTGGGGAACAGCCAGCGCAGCGCCCGCACTCCACAGCGTGGGAAGAAAAGCAATGCAAATACAGCGTTGTGAGCTGAACCATGACTGTATGCAAGGCTTTTGAACATGTTTCTAAAGAAAGACTTTAATTTAAAAAAAAAAATAAAAAAATAAAAAACAGAAAGAAAGATGACAGAGCATGCCAGACTCAGTAAGTTAACTGATTTTACAGTTAAGGGAAACTTGACAGATCTTTGGTTCAGCAAAGTGATACCCTTAGGAGACTGGCAATTAAGTTTATAAAGATGACTATTAATGAAACAATGGTACAGTAAAAAATACTGTCTAACACATAAATAAATGACAACATGGGAAAAAGAACCAGTAGCCTTGAAAGATTTCACCATCAAAGTGTCCGATGGATCGGTCTTACTGAAATAAAATAGTCTGAACTTGCCAGTTAAATTTGTTTCCGCCCATAACGCAAAATCCTGAGGTACTGTCAGCACAGCAGGGGACTGAGCAGTGTCCTGGAAGACACGGGTAACTTCAGGGATTGAAAAAACAGAAGCAGGATAAAATAACAGTTATATGCTGATTGACAGAGTAATGACAGCTGCTGTTCTGGACTGGGAGCCCATCAGCTGGCGATAACAAAGGAAAAAAAAGCCCAAACACTTCTAGCTAAGCATCGGATAATTCTGAGACGCTGATATAATGTGGCCATCAAAAGACCAAAGGCATTGGTAGTCTCCATTATGGGCAGTGCAGGTCCAGTGGAGGGAACACCATCTTGTACAGTACTGATGGGATCTGGTTGGGATGACCAATGGCGCAGGCTGTGTGCCTGCCTTCACATACATTCCCCTTGTTTCCAGGGTAGCTGCGCTATTTCCTTAAGAGGCAAATGAACCTGCACAGCCAGAACAAAAGGATTTTATCACAATAGCACTGAAACTGCTTTCCAGCCTCTGCAGGGTTGGAGGTTTGAGAGCCCTAGACAGTTAAACTGAAATAGGTCTGCAGCTTTTGTGGGCTATATGGCTCTCTTCGTGTTCCATATGTTCCATCTTATATTGACTATACGGCTCTCTTGATGTTCTCTCTCATGCATGTTCCAGAGGTCTGTGCAGAGCAATTTGGGAGCCTGGTCAGACTAGAGTAGGGACGCGGTGTAAAGAAACAATTCCTGCCCTTCCAAGCATGATTTTCCCATTCCTGACCTCCAGACTGGAGGATCAGTCACCTGAATCATCACCTCCTATGGGCTTGTACATAGGCAAGAAAACCTTTATTGGAGACCCTAAAATTAACATTTAAAATTATAAAAGCAAGTTGGACTGGACTGTCAGTACCAAGTACGATACCTGAGATAATCCTCGTGTCAGTGACAAGTCTCATCAAACAGAACGTTGCTTTAGAATTACTGGAGGATCAAATGACACATTTGAGGATCTGCTACTCCAGCTACATCTCCATATCTGTTCAGTGAAAACTTTTGGGGTGTTTATCAGAAAGGAAATGGTAGAAGAGGGTGAGAGGGAGGTGAAGTCTTTAAAATATAATTTATTTTCTGGCTATCTTCCTTTCATAAGACAAAAAACAACGAAAAAAAAGAGTTGAGTTTAAATTACAGGCATGAAGACAAGCTCTCTCAGCCCCAGAAATTCATCCTACATATTGATTAATAGTCAAACTACTAGAGCTTTAGCATGAAAAATGAGCTAGGCTCCAACTGAAGATTGCCTGTAGCTAATGATGCAGTGGAATGAACATTTTCATTCCAGCTAAACCATTCCTCTTCCTGTAAAAATAAAGAAATCCAACCCTGGATTATGAAAATGACTCAAAGAGCTCTGCATACTTCTTGGCTTAAAATAATGCCATGCATTTTAACAAATCTGTATATACAGGAGATGTTACCTGTGAAGTTAAACATACATAGAATTACATATGTGTACATGCAGAGTATAAATAGCCAAAGTGAGGTCAGGGAGCGGAAGGGAAGGTGCTGACCATAACCTAAAATTTCACACATACAAGGACATTACAGAGTTACTAGATTTTAACCTAGTCTCTGTCTCAGGCTAAAAAAAAATTAAAATGCAATGAAAAAAAACCCCACACCCAAACCACCACAAGGAAGCGCAGCAGGCTGTAGAGCATCTGCCTGCAAGGTTGGCTGACACAGGCAGGACTTGCCCAGAGATCTCCCTGAGGCTCAGCCCCTGGCGCCATCACTTGGGCTTGCAACCAAAAGCAGTGGAAGGAGGTAGTTAAAAGTGACTCTGCACCATTCCACCGGCAAAAGACAACTCCGCTGCAGCCACCGAAAGAGGGTGGGAAAGGATTCAAGGGTCCGTAAGAGAAGGCATGTGCCTTTCCAGCTTTAGTGATCTCCATTATGGAAACACAGCACTTAACAGCTTTTAACCTTTATGCCGCTGAAGTCAAATATCAACTTTTTGTTTTTATTTCAGCATATAAAATGCAAACTCCAGTTTGGCTCTCGTCAACGACACGTTCTCCCTAAGCCGCCAGTAAGGTGCAGAGCTGAAAAAGCACCACAAGGTAGAAAGCCCAGAGTGGAATCCCACAGCGACACAGCGAGTGCCACCAGCGCTTCTGCCAGCTGGACCAGCCATTGTCAGGACTATGGAATTCGGAGGGTGCAGGGGAAGGCCACCAGGTTCAAACCACCCTGTTGGCTGCAGGAACAACTATTAAAAGAAATTAAGAGAAAAGTCAGGCCCCAGAAGGAGCAGAAGACACCGTGTTCCAACTCTAACCAGCTGAAGGAAAGTTTATATAAAAACAATCACTTGGTTAGTGACTCATGAGGAAAGAATCCCTAAGCTTTCTTCAGGGAAACCCCAGTAAATAACATGTCTAAAAAAACATGAAGATGGTGTTGTCTGTTCCGTTACAATACTCAGTCCACATGATAAAACCTTTGGCAGCAGAACAACCTACTGAGCACAGTTCTTTTCGGGAAACCCAAAAACCGGTAAGAAGTGCTGTGGCTGCTCGCAAAGTCTGCCTCATAGTCTGACTCTTGCATGACATGTCCAGTGCAAACTGGGAAGACACGTGAACAGAATCCTTTTTTTTACGGCATTGCAGAGTGCTTCTCTGTTGACTACCTGCAGTCGTAGTCTCAAGATAGATAAATGCCTGGATGTCAAGACATTTTGCATCTTTTATAACTAAATGCTACGGATGCAAATATCCTGCTGTACTACACCCAAAGAAATGGAACAAAAAAACTCGCTGCACGCACAGCCTCTCTGGAATATGTTACCAGACACACAGCAGGCAGAAACAGTACTGTCCAAAGAAGGGGTGGATATAACTTGCAATGTATAACTTCTTTAGCTATGAGGGTCAGGGTTTGGGGTTTTTTTCTTTTCTTTTTTTTTTTTTTATTTAATTAGCACAACATTTTGGAAGCACGTTGTGTGTTTCTAAGCTTATCTTCCAGCAAAGAGACTTTAAACGCAGTAAAGTAAGTTCATAAAAAAATAAAAGAAATTGGTTTCCAGACAAATGACCAGATCTGAACACCGTGATGCCTGAGCTTGGACTGACTAAAATACTCTGCTGTGGGAGATTCCAGGTAAAAATATTAACAAAAGCATTTTGTGTCAAGCAGCGCTTAAGTTCTGTAGCAAAACCACCTCGTTTTTGCAGATGTCCAGGAGGGCAGAGTGGAAACGTGGTAGCAACTTCTTAGTGATGCTACCTCACTCTCTAATGAATTTTTTAGCTTGTTAAGTATGAATGCAGACATTTTAATTTGCACAGGAAACCTCCCTTGCCCAACGTTACTCCTTTTCATACCGAACATAATGTGTTTTAGTTTATGCTGCTCCCCCTATTTTAAGCTGCTGTAGATCCATAGCAGACTCCAGAAATTCTCCAGGATATAGCCAGAAACTTGTCAAGGAAAAAAACTGAAGGTTGAAAGCATTGAAGAGTGATTCCCAAGGGACTGTGGAGTTACCATAGTAAAGTAGTGTTTTTACCAAAATGCTTGACAACAAAAGCATCATTGATATTTGAACTGTGATTTTCCATTGTCAGTTGGGGATTGAATTTGGAAGGAACGGGGTATTTGTGACAATCTTTCAGGTATTTGTGACTGTCTGTAAACTCTGGTAAACAGCTTAATGCTCTTCTATATATGATGAAATATATTTTTAAAAAAAGCTATAAAGAGTAGAATAAAGGTCACCAATACTGAAGAAGCAAGAGCTCCTCGGAAAAAAATGCAGCTGCAAGTAAGATGTAAGTAACTGCTTTAAAACAGGAGCATCTTTCAGGTCAGGCAAACCATTCCAACATCCGAAATGGAAGATTCAACTAGAAAGAGCACAGACAGGAATGACTTTGCCTGAAAACCCAGCAACGTATGAAAGAGGAATAGGTCACACTGAGAAGTGCTGCATCCTTTTATCTTTCATGGAGTGGCAACGTGCCTGAGCCTTACAGAGAAAAGATGTGTGTCTAAGTACTCTATTGCAAATTTGAGTTGCTTTGCTTTACTGTCAGGTTGCTCACCTGCTACCTACCAAACAGTTACCAAGGAATCTGGCACTGAGGACAGATGAGCTTCTGCTTCCATCGACCCACTGTCTACGAAGGGAGAGTGAAGCAGACCACAGTCAAGAGATCCAGACTTGGAAGGAATAATCACAGACCATTCTAGACACAGATCTCTAAAAATACATGCAATTCCCCAGCAGGATGCCATCAGAAAAGATCTGAGGTTTGATGGGAAAATGTTGATACTTGTATACACTAAGGGAAACCCATGCAGCGTACCCGGAGCAAAGACACCAGGGTTCTTTGAAACACATACACACACACTCACTGTCTTGGGTAAAATCCTCTGAAACAAAAGGATGACAACTTCATAGGCCTGCTTACATCCAGGTGAGTTCACAAGAATTACTGATTTTAAATCACTTGAACAACCGACCCAACAAAACCACTTGAGCAAATTTCCAATCATACTCTAAGCTGAGAGGCTTCCAAGCCGGTAAGCATGGGCACTCAAATGAGCTAGTGTCAAATTTTAGAGATGAATTGAAGACAGTCTGGTAAAGAAACAGAACAGGAGGATTAATCACCATTTGTTCTTAAAAGACAGGCAGAAAGAAATCACCGCGTGCTCGAAAGATGTTGGAGTGAGGTATTTTTAAAGAAGGGAAGATGAAGATGTCTCTCCAAACCTGCTCCAAACCACTCGTAATGCTGCCTTCTCAGGCTTGAGGGGGAGAACTCCTGTGAAAGAAATCATGCTCCTTCTTTACAGAAATCATTACTAACAAAATAACCCCAAATCCCACATCCTCTGCTAGTCAGAGCAGTGACAAACAGGTAGCTTGCCTTCAGACCCTCTGTTTCCAGAAGCACTCAGTGGCTAGTGACAAGCCTTTAACAAAAAACACAGACAGGACACTGTTCCATAATTATCCATCGGTTCTCTCATGTCGTTCTTTGATAGTAAGGAACCATCTTTTTACTCAAAATTTGTAAAATGGGATCCTGGTCCACAACTGCAGCTTCTAGACAAATAGTATCTATTCACAGTATTAAAACCAGCTGCTGGAAAGGCATCATGCTGTGGCTGACAAAAGAAACTGTACAAATAAGATGGAACTAAATAAAAGAAAGACGACATGGGGCAGAAATCACAGCCCCAGTCAGTCAATGCCAGGACTGGTTCTACGAAAGGAGAACTTCATTTTAGCAGAAGACTAATCAGACTACAGAAAGCATGGAAAAAAACAACAGTCCCCTAAAAACATACACCGCTAAGGACAACACACCCACTCACAGCGGGTGAAATTCCAGCTCCCTGGAAGTTGATGCCATTGACTTCACCGTGCCCATCTTCCAGCCCTTCCACAACCTGGACTGGTTGCAGTCAAACCATTTCTGAGCCTACGCATTCACTTCCCAGGTTAAGAGGTATCTCCTGCTGAGCAGGACAGAACAAAGAGCACACATAGAGAGCTGATGTTTTCGAACTACTGAAGACAGGTGAAGGTCAAGATTCCTAAATGAGCCTTGATTTTCACCATTTCAAGCAACACGGACGGTGTTCAGAACTGCAGGCAATGCTGTATTTTGTTCTCACTGTCTCCCTTAGGTGTAACATTTCAATCAGCAGTGAGCCCTTAAGCAGAAGCCATTGCTCTGTAAGTAAAGAAGTCCTACAAATGAGGGTAAGAATTTACCTTTGCATAGGGCATCGGTTACTTGTACGTACACACAGAGCTATATATTGGCCTGCATATAAATATACCAAATCTGGTTCGTGTACAATGCCACAGCTCCGGGCACCAACACATTTGAGGCTGCCTGCTGGCGGTGTCGGCCGTAGAGCCAACATTACCAACACCGAAGCCTTCAGCTGAGGAACGCCAAGGAGCTATGCCCACCGAGCTCCACCGAGCTCCTCGCTGCGCAGAGCTGGCACGAACGCGCCACATCTCTTGAGTGGTGGCAGCCCCAGCTTGGGTTGCCGGCGATATGGAAGAGATGGAGCTATCTGAGGATGCCTGACTGTATGCAGCTGCCAGAGTGAATAAAAAAATAAAAGGCTGGGCTCTGCCATTCTGTTCACTGCCCTCACAGCAGGGATAAGGACAGTCTCGCTCACAGTGCTTCTGGGAATTTGCTAATGGAATCAGCCAAATCCTATTTAATAACTATAACTTAGCATTATGGTACAGCGGTTGTTTCCAGACTGTGGTCCTAGGCAACTACAGACTTACTCCTACACAGCGCTTGCTGAACGCAGCTAGGGACAACCGGCCTGCGACTGGAAAGGCTTCTAGTCGTTACACAGGGGTTCCCACTTCCACTGGAAAATACCTCAGTCTGCAAATCAAGCAGAGCTTTAAACCACGGAAGTACAACTGAATGCCAAATTACATAGGCATAGGTCTAATTTTTTCTCATGGACTTCATCTCCCACGCTCTGGGTTACTTTCTTTAGCCGACATCCCTGAACGCCCTTGGGTATCCCGCCACGGGTACAGAAACCCCTGCTGTCCAACAGGTCCAGACAACACTGTGCAACAAATGTAACCAGAAAGTTTGAGTATCTGGCTGTTTAAGGGGTCTGATACGGGCCTGACCCTTGGTGTAACAGCTCACGGTAACTTCCTTTTCACCAGCCACACAGCTTACACCTGCCCGAATTATTTAACATAGATCAGTTGAACTTACTGGCACATTCAATGACACCTAATTCTCTCTTTAAGTTACAAATAACTTGATTATAAAAGCAGCAAAGCAGAGGCTGAGTTTAAAAGAGAAAGAATGTGAAGGAAACAGAGTAAGACCACTTGTTTCTCAGCTGCAGGAACAGGGTGTTCAGGAACAAGGGTATGAAAGTCACCAAAGAATTGCACTGATCAAACACCCTGAAATGTCCATAGCCAGCTCTTCCTGGTGGGAAATCCCTGTTCTCCAGAATCCGTGCACTCAATATATCAAGTGTCATACAACACAACAAAGAGAGGAGGACAGGGAAGGCATCAGTCCACCAAGGCCACAGTGGAGCTGGGAAACAGGTGAGACAGGAGCTGAGGGGTGACAATGGAACAGGAGCACGTGGTGTCATGGCAGGAGAGTTACACGAGCAGAGAACGCAGCTCCAGAATGGAGGATTTTACACAGAACATGGGACTTGAGTCTGACTGGGCATATGGAAAGTAATTATAAACCTATCACATGCACGCACCACCCCCCCAAAAAAAAGACAGGTAGGAAAGGCTAGAGAAATCCATGATGAAATACATATCAGACTAGATATTGTATATCTTAGTTTTTGTCCAAAACAGAGTCAGGAAAAACAGCACTCGGCTGTAGAGAGCTTTATAGCAAGTGCTGGAGGCCACGATGCCTGTGAAAGACCTTGAAGGCTAAAGAAGAAAGAAAGTAAGATAAGGTTGGCTGAACGCCCAGAAGAAAAATGGGATATGAAGCAAAGCTGGAGCGGATGAGCAATGCCACGTCTCGGCAGCCGGCTGAGAACACAAAACTCACAGAGATAAGAAAGAAGAGAGAAAAAAAAAATGCAAGAAGTTCAGTGTGTTTGTAGCTTAGTAATTAACCAATTATATGTAGCCAAGAAGCATGTGAACAGTATTGATTAACCAATGATATTTCAGTATGTTGCGCGTTAACAGCGAATGAGAATATATAAGCATGGGTTTTGGACTAATAAAAGGTCTTCTGGTCAGATTCAGGAGTCCATGTCTTCATCTCCTCACTCAGCTTCTCCTGATCATCTTGTTTTCCCTTGTAAATGAGAGAAAAGAAGTATCTGGCCGCTCACCAGCTGCCCTCCACCCTCGTGTCCAATGACTACATTTCCTGTCACACTGTAAATGCTATGGAAGGGTGAGCCTGGTGACATTTTTGGCAGGAAAAAAAATCCTTCAAATTTTTATTTACTCCCAATTACTACTTGGGAGTAGGTTTTTGTGCATTTACTGACTTGGAAGACAAGAAGGATATTTTAGGATTGTCCCAAAGCCTTGGGATACTTATGAGCCAGCTTCCCCTTCTGTTTGGTCCCCACCATGGGTGACCCCACAGCGTCGTGCTCAAGGGGCTATCAGACCCTCCTGACGGCAGCTATTACAAGACCTGGGACACAGGGACTCCAGCTGCAGGTACCAGCCTGGGGTCCAAGGGACCTCTGTGGCAGCAGTTGGTGCAGCACCATCCAGAAGCACCTTCCTCCCCATCGGCCAGCCCTTGGCGCTAACGGACCACGGCTGGGAAAGCATCCTTAGAGGCTGGCTGCCTCCACTGCCTTCCCGCGGGCAAACCTCACTGGGTGTCCAGAACAGGGCTGACACTCACACTCCATGATCTGAAACTTCACCACCAGAGAGATTTCACCTTTCTGTAGAGCTTCAAGGAAATCCTTCACCAGAGTGGAAGTGGTGCAAAAATTAGCTGCACCATAAAGAATGAAGAATTTTAAAATATTTTCAATATGCAGATGCCTTGCCAAAAGCAACGTAAAGAGCCCACCATGAATACATTACAGAAATAAAAAAAATGTTTGCTTGTTTCTAAATTTCCTGGAGCTTGTTTAATGTCAGCAGTCCCATTTAACAGCAGAAATGTAAAACCCTGTGACAGCTATTGAACCCCCGACCCCTGATAGGCAGTTACCAGCTTTGCTGGGACTGGTTTTGAAATCATTCAGTCTGTTAGCCTGCATCTTGTTACAGTCAGTGCAACTGATGCAATACTATGAATCTCTTTCCCCCCCGCCTCTGCATTTTTAACTCTCTCATGCCAGCAATTCTTTTTACTTTTACAAGAATACAAGCCAGGGTTGCTCCGTTTCTCCAGGAACATTTGGGGAGCAAGGCTGCACCTAGTCCTTGCTTGAACTCACAAATATTCAGGAGAACAAGACGATAGTTTTTATCCGATATGTGTTTTCACATGCTTGAAACAGTGAGGCAGCAAGAAAGGGACTGAAAAGCCGCCTGCCATTTCCTTTCCTCCCTGGATTTTGGATTGCTTCTGACCCAGCATGTGTGCGCATGCACGCTCACTCACTGGGTCTGCTCTTTTACACCGTGACTTCATTGTAAAATTCAATTCATCTGTTCCAAGCAATGACTGAAACACTGTCTATAAAATTATGGCATTTTTCCACATTTAAAAAAAAATTAAAAAAAAATATGTAACACTTCGTTCAAAAGTTATTTTTAAACCTAGTTGGCCCAAAGCCAATTTTTGTCATAACTGAAGTGGATTCTTCTTTTCCTAGAATTCAATGCCTTCCTTTTCTAAAATACATTAGTTAAAAAAAGGACAAAGAAAAAAAAAGAAAAAGGAAAAAAAAGTTAAAGCAGTGAATGCACAATGTACACTTCTGTCTACACCGTTTCACCCTCTGACATATCAGCACAGTTTGCTTCTCAAAATGCTACTATGCAACAAACCCAAGCAAGTCTTTACTTTCTAGCTTAGCAACTTAACTCAAAGATGGACTTTAGCAATCCCAGAGCAGAACCACTTTCAGTTTGAACCTGGCTGGGGCACTCACAGAGCATCAGCCCAGCGGGTAACTGGCTGAGTCAGAGTTTGTGTCTGGGAGGTAACTGGAGACCCTTCAGAAACATGGCCGAAATTGAAAAAGAAAGCATCTCAGAGCCTTATTACAATGCAAGGATCCATATGGCTTCTGGCACTATAGCTGCATTTACATGTCAGTAGGCAAGCGTGAAATAGATGAACTGAGAGAGCTGTTGTCATATGCATCAGTAGAATGAGTATCCTGACTTTACTAAGTTCCCGTTTTCCAGGACTGTCTCAAGAGGCAGTAGGACATCTGGTCTTCTTAATGAAGTAGCTGATCTGGAATCTGCATTTTACTAAACCTCACTCAAAAAGAAAAGAAAAGAAAAAAAAAAAAAAAAAGAGAAGAAAAAAATACTTGAATCTAAGCAATTAATATGTCACCAAGAAGTATTTTAAGGAATAACAGGCAAACTGACCTGGCAGGGAGAGTATTTTCCTTCTCCTTTCAAAGGGAATTCTGTTTTTCCCAAGAGAAAATTAAAACTAAATTACACTAAATGACTTTATATTCAGTGAATGCTCGCATGTGCAGTTATTATCTGCACTGTGACAACTCCACTGACTGAGATACGAATATACGATTTATATACTTCTTTTGTAGAGGGTATCAGCAAGCACAGCAATGCAAAATAAGTAGAAGAACTTTGCAGTTACTTTAACCACAAAAAGCAATTTAATCAGATTTTTATTTCCCAAGTTGCATTTTCTCAAGTCTGAGCTCAGCATTAAAGTGTTTAGTCATTCCAATTAAGCAGAAATGATTGGCTAACTCGGGGATTAAGGATGACAAGGTAAAGGTGAATTTTTTATATTCAAAAAAGTGCCACTTTGGGGTCTGGGGGCTTTTTTGTTGTTGTTTTACTGCTTGAGTGCCTAGGGATTGGGAAGCAAAATTTCGTAAACACACAGCACCTGTCTAATCTTCTAACAATGCCAGAAGCGTACTGAGGATGGATATCATGAGAATGTTACAGGTTTTGCTGCTGTTTTCAAACAGCTGGCTCTGGAGGGGTGTTTAGGGGGATTTTTTTGTTTATTTTTTACATGAGGGTGACGAAGATGCACAGGGGAGGAAACAAATTCACAATGGTGGATTAAACCAGGCAGAAGCATTCAGGTCCTCTGCCTCTGGTACCCAGAGTGAAACTACAATGCCCTGCACAATAACCCCGCTCCTCTGCGCACGGCTGTGGTGGGGAGTGCAGTTTTAGTATTAGCAAGACGTGGCTTGCCAACATGTGCTGGCTGAATGAGGTGGGTCTCCATTACCTCATTCTAAATGACCCTTTCACAGGTTTGATCCAACAAAGCTTGAGAAGATATATTTATCTTTAACCATGTGAGAAATCTCACTTACGTTAATGACTGTGCAACAATAAAAAGTAAAAATAAAAATGATTAGTAGTCTGATGATGATTATAAATCCTCTTTACTTCCCTTCCCCGCCCCCCCCCCCCTTTTTTTTTTTTAGGAACTCATTACTCCAATGTTTATTTTTACTTTTGTAAATCTAAGAGTGAAAAGCTAAAGGCCAAGGTATAAAAGCAGCCACGATCTGAATGGGCGGGTGGGTTTGGGATCCTTACACATGTACAAACGACATGATCCACGGTATGAATACTGCACCAGGTAGCCCTGCTAGGAGGGTTACAGCTCTGCTCGCAAGCCAGCAAATCTCTACCAGAACAGTAAGGCAGCACTTAAATCAGTAAGTAAGCAGCTTTGAAAAACCATCATCCTCCTCAGTCCCCCATTCCTCTCTTCCCCCAACCCTTTCTCAAAAACTCCCTTGTCATCTCTCAGGTTTACCCATTTCATTTTCCATGCCACTAGGTGCAGAATCTCAAGATGTTTGTCAGGTTTGAGCCCCTGCAGGCAGCTGCAGGTTAATCCTGTCTGTCTAATTGGGATGATGGAACCTCCAGACTCCAGCATGAATGACCTGTGTGAAAGAGAAGGGGACACACACACAACACAGCGAAGGATACAAGAATCCCTGTAAGGAACTGGGCTCAAGAGAAAGATCAGGATGTTTTTCTGGAGATTTCTTCTGGAGTTACCTTCTGGCCAACAGCCTAGGCCAGAGGGAGAACGTTTCTGAACCTATAGCAAGGACTGCCCCTTGCTCAGGGTGAAAGGAGAGCTAAGAGCTCCACCAGCTCTCACAGGTTCCTCCTGTGCTCGCTTATGGGTATCCCACCTCATGCTAGCAACTGACTCCGTGTCAGGTGCTGCTGGTCCCAATGTCCCTGGGGTGCCCTGTAGGTCAGGTCTCTGGAGAGCAAAGCTGGTCCATGCACCTCCTGACCTCCAGACGTGTTTCTGCCCACCCCAAGAGCCTTCTTGGTGCCCTGTCCACCCCCATTTCCCTTGGCAGAGCATCTAAGTTTCTGGAGATCAGACTAGCATCCACTGCAGCAGCAAAGCCTTATGTCAGCGTATCGTAAAGAAACATCATAAACATTAACTTGACCATTTAGTGTACGCAGTTAACATTTACATTTCATACCACCTCCGGTGTAAAGTCCCTCTCCCCATGCCATCAGTACACCACTTCTCTCAACTCCTCTACACCCAACACCCACAACGAACCCTTTCCTCAGGCAGGCCAACAAAACAGAAGATTTTTGGCGCTTCTGAGCCCAGCTACTATGTAGACAGAAATGATCAAAACCCGGTTAAAAATACAAAAAATTAAAAGCAGACAAAATTCCCCAACCTTCAGATGATTTAAAACCCACCTGGGTCTTTCCCAAACACCCCAGAAATGCTTCGAGCTCACGAAGAGATGCTACAGGCGCTATTTCAGGGGCTACTTTCAACATTTGCTGTGAAGCATCTTTTGATGCTCTCGATACATCTTTCTAAGGGTTAATGTGCCAAAACAGGAAGGGGGGGGAGCGGGGGGGGAGGAGCACAAAAGCTGTATAAATTCTTTCCGTGGTATGACAGTCTCTCTCTGCATCATATTCCAAAGTGTGAGATGTGCAATTTCCATTCTTAAGCTCAGTAAAAACAGCATTAAAAAAGTCCCAACCCTGGGAACCGCTCGATTATTAGTTTATCAGATCAACATCAGCCAAACTGTCTTTTTATGTGCTGCTTACTTTCGAAAAAAAACCCCAAACCCTACCATGCATATTTCAGTTCTCCCTCTCCACACCCCACACCCTTCTGCTGCTGTCCAGCTGGAACACATCAAGGGTCTAGAAGCCAAGTCAAATGTTGACCCCACCCTCCTCCATCCATTTTAAGGCACCTTCAAAGCCAGTACACTGATCTACTTCAGCTTAGCCAACAACGCCAGCAAATCTGTTATTTAAGACTTTAGTGCTGGGTTTTTATAACTGCCCATTAATACAAGCTTTGATGTATGGTCAAAAAATCCAGCTGTAATGAGTTTCATCAGACTGTAGTAACCTTTCCTCAGAAGGTCTTTATTACTATACCTTCATAATCTTTGGTCCCAATCCTGTTTTATAGTATCATTCTTGCCGAACCGCCTTAAAAAAACAACACTCAGCAACATGTAACACATCTCCTTCCCCAAAATTAAAACAAAGAACCACTAAGTGCTTTCTAGAAGACACTTTTGCACCCACATATTTAATAGGAGTCTGCTGTTAAGAGTATGCAGGCAAGAGCTCCGTGAACCAAAAGAGAAAGCAATTTCCCTGACAAAACCCTTGAGACAGGACACAAAAGAATTTTGTAAAAGGACAAACAACTTACTCTGTTGTTCCCCTTTGCAGGATGCAGCAAGGAGGGAAGAGGGAAAAAGAAAGAAATATTAGATACATTGATTTTTACATGCGTTCAGTCTAAGTCATGCAGTTCTGGAAACGGCTCAAACCAAATGAGGAACTGACTCAAAGAACATTCACTGAACCCTTGAGTTAGGCAGCTTCCAGAGGAGCACAGGACATCCACAAAGAATTTAAAAAGTTCAGCAAAGCTGTAAATTCATGCTGGTTTACAAATTTTTCCTCTCTACGCAAACATTCTGATTCCGCTTTTGCGTCTTTCAGTGTAAATCAGGAGCAGCTCCTGGGAAGTCGGTGGACACTAACAGAAGGGAGAAGAAAAGGAGGCCTGAAAGGATCTAGGGATGGGATGGGACAGGAGCCAGAGGGATTTTCATGTGTTGGTAATGCTGAACTTCCAGTACACAAAGCAACCCCCCGAACGTGTCTGCTTCCCCTTGCATGGCAGCCGCTCCCTGCGACGTGCCAACAAACGGAAAGTTTCACGACCCAATGCTTTTTTAAAAACAAATATTGAACTTCTAGATTAGCAAGACAAACAAGGAGGAGATGGCGTTAGAGGAGAGGGGGGAAAGGAACGGACGGTGCTAGCAAGGTGAAGTGCGCAGAGCAAGTTACGACAAACATCTGTGCTATTATTTTATTTATTTTTTTTTTAATCGCCAGTTTTGCCATAAGCTGGCATCAACGGTGTTTGTTATACAGTGGGAAGTCAGTCAAAATAAACACCAGCCTACAGTTGAGAAATACAGTCTGGAAAGGTGAGTCACAAAGTTGTAGTCATTTTTTAAAAAAGGAGGTTTTTGGATGCATCGGTCCAGCAACCCAGCAGTAAAGTCAGCTGGTAAATGGATATCCCATTTCAAAGTGAATTGGCCACAGTATGATTTATATCAAGCAAACTGACTTGCATATGGGTTGGAAAAATAAAAACACTGATTCATTGCTATCCGGGTGGCTGTCAAAGCCCACGTCCTGACAAAAGCAAATCTCCTGGGGGAAGGAGGTGACTTGGCAAACTGCAAAAGCACTCGGGGGCTCATAGAGCAACACTGAGGGGTGATTAAAGGTAATTAACAAAGGAGCGACTATAGGAACGTGAGTGCACATCCCCATCTGCAGAGGGCCGGGGAAGGCAGGCAGAGTGAAGCGAGGAAATGGAGGAATGGGGCGACATCTGGCCTTTGATCTTTAATATATTAATTATACTTGTTTAGGCAAGAAGAAAATTTAAGAATCGACCACCTTGGACTTAGCTTAGGGGATTAAATTAGTCATAGAGACTTCATATTAGCGGGAGTAAGTACTGAGCCTCATTACCGCTGTAATCACACCATTTTAAGTAGCAACACTGAAAAAACACCAACCCCCAAATTAGTATTCTTAGCTGAGCCATTTACCCCTGCTGGGAATTCAGAACAAATCTGTCTCATTCGGGGACAAATTCCTGCTTTTCCTGCAGAAGGAACCCAGCTAGGGGCAACCGCGCTGGGTCTCAGAGCAGCGCCCGTGCAGGCGAGCAGCGGAGCGGGCGCGAAAGCAGAGGGCTCAGCTTCCAAACGCCGGGCTGTGCACGCTGCGCTGGCAGTTACAGAAAGCAGGCCAGCTCCCCCACTGCCGTGCTCCAGGTTTACAGCGCTATTAATCTATTTTTCATTTCTAAGCAGCAGTTTTTCTACTTCTGGTGCCAAAGCCTTGGATACTCAGAGTTACCAGCTGTGACTCGCGCATGAAGAAGAGGGAGGAGGTCAGTCTGGGAAGGGGCTAGGGCACCTCTCTGCCTTTTTAACTCCGGGATTGCAAAGCTGTGGGGAAGCACTGAAGTAAACACAAGTTGCTGCCATTTCCTGGCAGTCTCTCTTACATAAAAACACATAAAACCACCGTCTCCAAATCTTTGAAAGAGAATAAAAGACTGGAAGGTGTGTGTGTGTGTGTGTGCGTGTGTGTCTCAAACTATTTTATACTGTCAGAGGAAGATGTGAAAGTGAGGAGTACACACAGGATTTTAACGAAATGTTGCCGATTTCTATTTTGGTCCCACTGGAGCTTCTAAGGTACCCTGGGTCTTGGAGCTTTTGCTCTGCAAAATTCAAAACTTTAACAGCAGACTTGCAGTCCACATTTGGACCTCTAGTCCTGCAGGAACAAAGTGCTTTGCAAGGCTCAAGTAGCATCAAGCATCTCTCTTGAACAGCTTGAGGGACTACTGGGTGAATTTCAAGCTACAGGAGTTTGGAACAATAATATTCACTCTTTTTGTAACGTAAAGATAATTCCAGCTCAAAGGAGAACTGAATTTTGACTCCTTTCCACTTCTGCCTTCCAAGGAAGTCTCTCATCTTCTAAGACTCCTTTGACAGACCAAGTTTAAACAGGAACAAGAAATCTTTGTAAACATATTTTAAATACAAAATATTTTGAGGGGGAAGGGAGAGACAGGAAGACAGAAGTTTAGAAATCCAACTAGTCTGTCTTGTTTAAAGATAGAGTAACAGATATATGAATACAACAAACATGTCACAGAAAACAAGATTAAACCAGAGGCAGCAACAGGCTTTTTTGACATCATTTTTAAAACCTGAGCAAGAAAAAAACCCAAGCAACAGTATTTTGTCCCTAGTACTGAATTAATTAGGTAGCCTCTTGTAACTAACCCTTGTAAAATGACTTCTGATGGTCCCAGATAAGAACTGATCTACTGAAAAGTCACCATTTTTTTTTTTTTTTTTAATTCTCAGATCCCTGGCAGGTCTCCTGCTAAAGTTGTATTTGAACTGTTCTTTAATCATTATCAGCATCCCTGTTTATTCCTATGACAATTGGAAAATCCAGCAGTTCAAGGATTCTCTGATTTATCCTTCGATGGTAGCTTTGAAACTTGGTTTGCAGAGAGAAAGCTGAGGATTGTTTGCATAAATAGCAGCCAGAGGAGATGCAGAATTATACTGGAAGCCATGGAGGTATCATAGGTATAGGGGAGATACAAGGAAGAGAAAGATGAAGAGATAGAAGACAGCACAAGACCCTGGCCTCAGGGGACCTGGCCTTGCCATGCAAAACAAGCAGGAAGAAGCACCAATTACATCAAAATCAAAGCATCATTTCTCAGAACGGATCTTCCGCTGAAGGAATGTAGCGGACCAGCAGACTTAGTGAAGGAAGGTGAACCATGCATCACAGAAACATTCAAAAGCTCAAACAACAGGTATTTTTGCTAGTCAGCCTTCTCTCTGGATACATCGCCTTAAACCTTCGCTTGATATTAAATATCAAAACAACTAACTGCAAAAATATGAAATGGTAGTTGGGCATACTCCATTTCCTGACTTTCTGTCACTTCTGTTAAATTAATAGAGGCTTTTTTACTGTATCCTGTTCAATTTGCTCCACATGATGATTAGCTGAGTAAAACTGCCTTTGGAAAGGTTTAGCACGTGTTTCATACACAAAAAACCATGCAATGAATCAGTAAAATAAATATACATGATTGCCTGGAATGCTTCTGTCAGTTTTGTAATGCAGAGCTTGAGGGAATAAACACTTCAAAGCACATCTTTACCTTAGAAGACATTTACAGAAACAATGAAGCTCAGGAAACCCCAAATTCCTCAATGCTTTTTACTACATAGATGCAGTGAAAAACATTTTGGAAGGTTTGCTTTGTGGGTTGCTTTGTTTTGTTTTTAATACATTGAGGTTTGACACACAAACTGATGTTAAAATATTGCATTAGGAATATTTCAAAGTTGCCACAGAAGAGTACAGTGAAAAGGCTACCATCTCCTGAGATACCTGCAGGTATCATGTTTTCCCAGATGACAGGATTGTTTTTTTCTGACTTAAAGAGAGCGGCTACTGGAGAACTAGTGAGCTGTTTAACTTACTGAGGATTTATCAGGATAGACACCGGCTCGTAGCAGAGATGCCTTCCAGCTATCCACCTCCTCTTGGGAATCACAGGCTAGCTCAAGGAAACGGTAATCCTTGTAAACATTCCTACAACAAAGAACACCACATTGTAAAACCAGCATTTTACTACTCTTGTATCATGCACACAGCATTTTAAATTAAAAATCCTTTGGGATCAGAAATTACTTGCTAATTGTTTTGGAAAACAGAGTTTATGGGACAGGTGCTTGTTTAATAATTACATGGAGTACTTAAAAATATCTTAGAATGCTACAGCACAGCTCTAGAAATAATAATCATCTGAAAGCACCGTGAAACTACTTAAAATCAATTTTCCAGCTTTTGCCAAAATGGAGCACTTTTATGGAAAACAAAAAGGCTGCTGTGATGCAGAGGACAAACACATAAGACGTGCCAACAAAACTGCATGTCTTGTCACTGATTGCTGCTGTAACCAGTAAATATCAAAATAATTAATGGTGCAACTTTTCCCCGTGTTGAGTCCTTTCAGTGCGTTATACACCATTTGTAGCTTTCAGACATCATCAGTAAAAGGGGAAAGAAAACAATCATACTCAGACATTTTAAAGAAACAAACCAAACCTCTGATGTCTGCTGTCATAGTAAGAAAATCGAGGCACGTTTAATTAACACCTCTTGCAGGTAATTCACATAATTAGATAAATATAGGGAATCACTTAATGGAAGAAAAAAGAAAGGAGGAAAAATACGTATGTAGGAAGGTGGTACTTGTAAATTCTCCAATAAACAGAACAGATTTTCCCCTTATGGTTTAGCCATTAGTTTCCACATTCAAATCCTATATACAGACCAGATCGCTGTAAATTTGTCAGCCAACAGCCTTTTGAGGAAAGGCCACAAGCTTAGCTCACCAAGGTTCGGAAACCACATTTTGCTAGATCTTACCAGTTGCACAAGAATCCATCTTCCATCGCAACCAGACTGTTTGCTTTCCTTAGCAAGCTATGGAGAAGGGGAAATGGGGGTGGGGTGATGGAGATCACTTCACTTTCAAGGACAGCAATGACAAGAGGTCCTTCGGGTTCATCATGCAACTACAGAGGTCATTTCTGCCACATGTTTTGAGGGAAAAAAAAAATCCTACACCACAACCATTGAATATGCTACAGAACCAGGAATTAAAGCTATTATTATCATTGCCTAGATCAACTTCTTTAGCATTCAAGGACTGGTGGGATTTCACCATCACACTGCCGGAATGCAATGGACTTGATGCAATTCCCACTCCCAGCAACGTCCCCAGACAGCTCCAAGCCTTGCTTTAGAGGGGTAGTCTCAGGAACCAGATAAAAAAAACAGTTAGAAAAGTTGTAACTGAAGAGGAAAGGTTCCCGCCTGACCACCAAGCAGCCGTGACACCTAACCATCACATTATCAGCTCAGCGCCGGGCTTGCACTACAGTCCTTGCAAGCATCTGGATCAAAGATGCCCCCGGCGCGTGGTTTGGCGCGGCTGCAGGCAGCACACCTGCGTGCCCCCCCGAGAACCCCCCCGCAAAGGGACAGAGACACTCCAGGCTCAGGTCCCATAGTTCAGGCAAAGCCACTGACAGTACAAATGATTGAAAGCTCTACAGATGTTTTTATTGATTAGGAATTTAACATGAAACCTTTTTCTTCCGACTCCAAATATACTAATCCCACTTTAAGGCACGTAATACCCTGGATGACCTCCTCAGATGCCGTTGTCTGAAACTGACGACGAAACACTTGAATTTTATTCAATTGGCAATATTGTGGATCTCTGAGTGAACATTTACTGAACCAAACAAAGAACTCAATAAAAATAAAGAGAGAAGCAAAATGAAGTGGCCGGGGAGGGGGGGGGGGGGGGGGGAAGCTTTGATTTATTGTTAGGAGAAACTTTTACTGAGATAAGATTTTTGGCTAAGTTAACTAAGCAGCTATAACTTTGAAGAAATAGGAAGCTGAAATGGTAAAAGGGTCCTCTCAGAAAAGATGACTAAAAATAACAATAGAGCAAATAAAGGCTGTAAAACATAGTGATAAGGAAGTTCCAAAAATACTTATCTGCAAGAGCAAAACAACATGACA
This sequence comes from Falco punctatus, assembly GCF_963210335.1. Classification (NCBI taxonomy): domain Eukaryota; kingdom Metazoa; phylum Chordata; class Aves; order Falconiformes; family Falconidae; genus Falco; species Falco punctatus. The sequence continues at coordinate 26,957,494 of NC_137591.1, forward strand.
CCAGCTTGTGAAAACATTTTTTCAGGACTGTCATGTTATGTATTAAACTTCTTGGCATTTTGTGACTTGCTACACAAAACATAGCTGGACAAGAAGGGATTTTAGCTGACCACTTCACACACATGGGAGCTGGCAGTCCCGCATTACTGTCTCTGTACCAAGACTTTCTTTAGGTCAGGGACACCTTATGGCCAAGCAGCTGATGGCCCCAGCTCTCCAAGGCCCCTCTCCCTCCAGTATCGGAGAGCTCCACCATTTTAGTCTAGCTAATCTTACTCCACCACCACCAAAGACACAAGTTTCTGGATAAGTAAGGATCTGAAGGATGTACACACTGAGCCAAAACTCCCAGGAAGCTTACAGCAGGGTAGGGAAAGGGATGCTTGCCTCCCAAACCAGCCTTCTTGCTACTAGACTTCCTTTGCCTTCCTTTCTTCCAGAAAGGCTGACAGGCACGGGAACTAATCAAAGGAAAAAGAGCCAAAGTAACTTCTGAAAAGAGTGTGTCCTTTTCCTGTTACTAGTGGAATCTGACAAAAACACACTAGCATGTTTTACTCATTAGAAATCCACTGGCGTCTCATGGAAAGCCGTAAAGACATTCTTGAAAACAATTCAGATCTTTTGTTTTGTTCTCATCTTCCACTTTTTAAAATTGCTGAAGACACCAGCACAGAAACAGTTACTACTCAATCCTCACCTACTTACTCCATATGGAATACAGTGAGGTCATGTTCTCATTGTCATCTCTATAGCGGCTCAATGGGATGCCATACATCAAAGGGAATGATATAACACAGTGTACCAAGAAGGAAAAAAGATGAACTCTCAATGATACAAATCCTGTTGATATTCAGGCATCTTTAAGTCTAAGGGACTGTAGAAACAAAACAGATACAACAAATGAGAACATGCCTCAAAGTACAATTTATTTGCAACATTTCCCTTGAATATTCAGTATTTTTAAAATGTTAACACAAACAGGGAAGCTGTGGAAAGCTACATGCATATACCACATCTACCTAATGCTGCATCCTCCTGTAGGGTCTTATCATTGTGATTTAATATCCTGCGTAGTCCACAAAAAATTATCTATAGTGGCATTACCGGAAATTATCATGCTACTACTATCTTTCCAGAGTGGAAAATACCATTCGTTATCTGCAGATTTTATTATACTCTAGATAAATAAACCTCAACAACTGCATTCCAGAAAAAAACAGAACATAATTACTTATGGAGAGGAAGAGACAACTGGACTAAAGGCATTGTTTCTGATCCCTGAGGCGTCCCACACACAGGACATACCTTCTCGAGGCCAACCCCACCACCTGAGAGCCCAGCAGACACCCAGCTCTAACTCTGCTCACCCTACAGCTTCTTCACTTCATTACTACCTTTGCTTCCAGCACACTGGATTCCTTTCCCCCACACATTTCAGGGCCAAAAGTCAACTCCCTAAGGCAGAAATTACCTTTACATTGTCTATAGGCATTTCTTTAACCCCTCCCATCACAGAAGAATTCTAACATGAAAATGGTGGAATTGAGTAAGTTTTTGAACACTGAATTTCAAAACTCAAAACTTTTGAATAAAAATATTTGAAAGTGTACAAAAGGAAATGAAGAAGTGTCAGCTAAGGTGGAAGACTAAGCCCAGGTGCAAGTTCCTGGCATTCCCATCCTACTAGCCCTGAAGCCTGGGCTGCCAGCATTGCACAGAGAAGGCTCGATTGCCTATAGACCAGCAGAACTATACAAGCCCAGACCAACAGGTGAATAGCACACAATGGAAAATCACAAAGAAAGAACTTTCTAGTAGCCTTCTACAGCGAAGGCAATACCAGTGGGGTCCCCTCTACAGCAGCTGCACATCAAACTGTTTGCTGTCTGAGCAAACTCAGCTGCTAGACCTCGAGAAATATAGTACCTCTTGCAATAGCTTAATACTAAGATAAGGTTAAAATATTTATCTCCAACAAACCTGCAAAAATATTAAGGACAACCACTGCAGACACATTACAAACCCAGTTAATAAACATGCGTATATATTATCATATTAACCACACGCACAGACAGCTTTTAGATTGAGTTGGATCTGGAACATTTCAGTAGACAGAGATGTGTCGTATATGCATGTAATATTTTTTTTATATATATAGAACGAAAATACAAACCAAGATTAAATGAAGATACGCTTATTCTTGCCAGCGTGGGAGGAGACAGAACAGCAATTACAGAGCAAGAATATTAAGTGAAATTTTAATTGTGCCTATGAGACACTTTAATCCTCCAAGGAACATAAAGCCACATTTAACTTGAGCAGTCGCGCTAAAACAATCAAAGCTACTCACAGACTGAAAGATAAAGGAATATCTTCATTCACAGGGATTTCAAACTGTGCTTATCATCTCAAGTGACTTTTTGGTAAATGTCTGGTCTTTTTATTAGGATGCAAGCAGAATTAAAATGAGCTTTAGAAATCTAGAACCAAATGCACATCGGCCCAATTTTATGCCGTGAAAACCACAAAAGATTCAATTCTTAGATGTTTCTCGTTTGATTGAAATTGAAATCATACAGAATATGGGTTTCATAAATAGTCACCTAAAACAAAAAAGGGAGAAAATAACCAAATCCAGATACTCCAAATATATATGCACAATCGGGAGAGAGAATCTTGGGCAAAACTCTGCTGTATTTTCTCTACTTATTCAACGTGTAACGCAACTGCACAGACTCTGCTTATTCAACCTTAGTCTTGGTCTACAGTTTATAGACACCTGTAATTCCACAACGGCTGGTTTGAACATATGCACTATTTTTCATATAAGAGAGCTCTCATAGAAGCTCTGCAAATCATGTATTTTAAAGAAACAATAATGACCATCTGCTCTGAGTTAACAGCAATGACTAACATTTTCTATCAAGGCCTGCCATTTCAGATCAGTCCAATGTGAATGCTAATTAAAATTAATTACACGTGTCTCTGAAGATTTTTTTCTTAATATCCAGAAACGCCAAAGAGACAACCTCTGAGACAATGGCACAAAATAACAGCACTTCAGGGTTTTACCACCTAACTCAGCTAAATGGTCTCCCAGAAATACAAGGATATTTTCCAGTTCACACACGCAACACCCCCCAATTTTAAGGTGAAAACGAGCAGGAGATATACTGATCAGTATATAGTTGAGCCTGGACCATGAAGGATCTACCCATATGTAATGCAGAACAGAAACGCAGCCAAAACTAACATGGCACAGGCCAAAATCTGCAGTAGTAACAGTAACTGGCACTAAAATATTCCATAACTCCCCGGAGAAGAAGGTTTGATGCTTTTGACGGTGAGGGATGGCAGCCCGTTCTGGAATCTGCCTTGGGGCCACCCAGAGGCAAAAGCTGCTCCCAGCTGTCAGTCCCAGGGAGCCGGGGGGAGCCCGGCTCCTGCTGCAGCCCGGTGAGCGGGGGGGACGGCAGGACCCCCGCCGCGCTGGGACACGGCGAGCGCGCAGGGTGAAGCTGCCTGCGAGCTGCGGCGAGTCTGCCAGCCGTGACACAGCCCACGCTGCCAACAGCCGTGCCCTGGTCAGTGTCACTGGTGTTTCACAGCCCACACGATCCCCCCAGGGAATTTTCTTCAAGCCCAGCGTAACTATGACATTTAAAGCATGGATTTGGCACTGCTGGTTCCCTTCCCTGAGAACCCCTTTTTGCCTGGCAATACCAGTTTTAACCCTCAATAGCTACACCACCTATCCACCATACTATGTTTTCTTTCTCATACAAAGAATTTTTGTCAATGATGACAATAAGGAAATATTCCAGAAAAACACCCCCACCTTTTAACCTTTTTTGTTTTTACCTTCCCCTCCCCTCTTTTTTTTTTAATGGAATGGACTCGGGGATAAAGGCTAGTTATTCCTTAGGCTTGTATATTTTTCCTATTTTTAAATATTGTACTCACGAGCATCTTAAAAGTTTATTTACAAATGTTAGCAGCTTTTTTTCTGGGTTAAATTTGTGGGGTTTTTTTTTAATTAAATAGACTCTCGTTCTTCCATTTCTAACAGAGAGGGCTCTGAATAGCTTACAGTCCAGCTCTTCCTGGAGTTTAGCTTTCTGAGTAATTCAAAAACATACATCTCATCTTAGGCTTTCTCCTTTAGCCTGGCTTCCATCCAACACCTCCTCTGACCCGGTCTCCTTTCACTAGTTCCCTTTATTTTGGCTCTTGCCCAATTTCCCTTATATATGGATAGCGGTTAACCAGTTGCTGTCCATAAGAAGAAACTCAGTACGTAAAGCTCTAGTGCATTTGGAGTCCCAGAGAAGACTTGTGCTCCATCCTTTTCTAGAGCAACACTCAGCCAACAACATGGACCTAAAATAAACAGCCATACCTTTTGCTTAGGAGACACAGGGTACTTTCCTGGGTCCTACCAGACAACACGGTTTCTCATACAATACGATTCCTGACAGTCAGAGTGTACTCCAGAGTCAGTAGCTAAAATTCATCATCTGGCAGTTCTATTTCCAGCCCTATTGTATGCCCTGAAAACTTCCTTTTGATCACTCTCTTCTTGACATTCATCTGTTTCTCAGATTAAGGATCTGCTTCTACAATAAGCCTGCCCCAGACAGTCAACTCTGATGCAGGGGTAGTGGGTTCTGCTGCTCTGCATCATGATTATGGGGAGCATTAGCTCTCAGGAACCTGTTCTTGTGAAGGCACAGAGGAACAATCCCGTGCTTTCTCTCCGCTCCCCCAGGATGCTGCTCACATCCCGCTATCACGCAGAACCATAGAGGGGAGGAAAGCAGCACCATCATTCGGTTTCATCCGGATCCTGGTTGGGCAGGAAAGTAAAAGACGGGGAGATTTGGTGGGATCTTCCTCCACAAGGAAAGGGAAATTTCACATATCAGTTCTGCTTCTTTGGCTCCAAGGAAAGGCGTAAGTGTGAAGAGGAACATAGCTTCTGTCCTGGGACTGTTGCATAGATCCTAAAGGAAGGCACGCTGAAGGCTACAGTTCTTGGCTCAGGCTACAGTACTTGGCTAAAAGAAAAAACACCCATCAGTGAATATTTTTACAGGAAATATGTGGGGAATAGGCAAATTGTTTGGGATGAAATCCTAGAAGGAAAGTCAGCTTTCTGGGATGGGCAACAAAGGACTGCCAGGTAACTCTTCCTCATTGTACAGCTGTTACTCCCAGTATTGGTAAGAAAAGCCTGGAAATTCACCAGTTCAACAAATGCTTCAGCCTACTACCATTTTATAACCCCCCAAATCTTTAGCTAGTAGAACCTTTTCTCCCACAAAACAGAAAGAAATCATCTCTTCAGAGTTGGAAAAGAGGTAGAAAGGAAGCTTTTTCTCTGCTTGTAGGAAAAAAAAAAGTTTTTACTCATTATTTCTCCTTTACTTAAAGGAGAAGAAGCATTTAGATGGCATTGTAATACAGTAATACAATTTATTGACAAATAAATCAGGAAAAAAGTGCAACTACTCTACTGCAAAGGCAAAGGATTACTTTAGAACAGCACAGAATCTAGTAAAATAGTAACATGTGCACCCTGTAGTCAACTGGGCAAGATCATGAGAAACGATGACCGCTTGTGCTTCTTCATTAGCGAGAGATGGGACTGCTGCATCCTAGAGGAAGGCACAGTGAAGGCTACAGTACTTAGCTAAAAGAAAGAGCACCCATCAGTGAATATTTTTTACAGGAAATACAGGGGGAATAGGGAAAGTGTTTGGGATTAAATCCTAGAAGGAAAGTCAACTTTCTGGGACAGGCAGAATTTGCTGTTTGTTCTTAAACTCCACACAAGAGTCTTACACGTTCATCAATGAGGACGTCACCAGTTAAGCTACTGCATGTAAGCAGAGGCGCTGACAAAATCCTCTCTCCTCCATTCTTAGCTCTGCCTAAGAAAGTCTGTCAGTGGCTACATCTACGCAACTTCACATTATGTTCCACAGCAGTACTGCAAACGTTAGGTTTTCTCCCTACAGTATAATTACTTTCACACACTTTTAATATATTTGATCTCTTTTCCAATCGAAAAGACTTGCCAGCAGTTTATTGTGGAGGAGAAAAGGATGGTTAACACAGAATAGCACTCATTTTCTTGACAGCTTTAGGTTTAAACACATACTGCTTGACCCCACAGCTCAACTTCAGCTGCTTAAAGGAAGACTCATGTAGACGGACAGGGCCAAAAATGATCTGGGAGTCAAAGGGCACTTGCTCTTGTATACTCTGTTTTAATATCTAGTACTGCTAAGGTAAGTAAACTAGAGGAGTCCATCTCCAAAGGTCTTTCATGGTGTCTATAAAGTAGATTGGCCCACTCAAAAACTTTAAATAAATTAGTTTGCTGAAAAACAAAACTCACCCTCCCCTTCTTTAAGCAGTACTGTATCTATTTCACACAAAGACTTTTTCTCTCCCCCCCCCTTTCTTTTTATTTATTTTAATTAGAAACTAACAGGAAAATAATTTAATTATTTCACAACGTAGCCTTTTCATAAACATGCAATTATGTTCATTTCATGAGAATTTATCTTCACTGTGAAATCAATCGTCACAGTCTCCATTTACTATACATTACCAAGTCACATTTGATTCCTGTCGGAGAACTGTTGACTTCTGCAGTAAATCAAAGTGACAGATACTGCTTGTTCCCTTCCCCATCTATCCCCAAGCTTCAGCTAACTCAAAATGGTTTTTCCTTCTATGCAGTGAAATGAGCGTTTTCCTGGTAACTATATTTCAGAACTGGAAAGGTTTTCATAAATGGAAAAAATGCAGTGCATAATCCAGGAAACTATTGAAATGTACAGTATCAGAAACATATGGCTGCAGCAAATACCTATGCAGTGAGGGGCTGGGAATGAAAAAGAGAACAAGCTTATTAAGATTCGTGTCCTAAAGGGGCTTTACTTGAAAAGTAAAATACTTTAATTGAACATTAAGAAAGTTTGCAGAGTCAATAATAAAAAAAAAAAAAGCTTCAGATTTTTTTTTGGGGGGGGGCGGGGGGGAAGAGAAGAGACACAGAATAATCTCCATGCTATCATGGAAGCTGGAACAGATGATTTTGCCTTTGTTCTTTAATGATCTACATCTTACACAGCAAAATGGTTCCATAACCAGAACCCTCAGTGGGCAAACTCAGAGAGAGAAAGCCGATTTCTTTCTCAATTGCTAAGTTTTTTTTTTTTAATCAAAAAAACCAACAACCACCCCCCAAAAAACTCCACCCAAAACCACTATAGCCAGAAACTAAGTTAATTTTTACATGAATTTTGAAAAGCAAGCCACATTCACACCCCCCACTAGAAACCAGAAATCAAGGGATTAGCATCAAGTAAAACACCACAGAGACTCCTTATTTCAACAAATCTTTACCGATCCCCGGGTTCAGTTTCCCCAACAATGTGGGACAGGGAACATGGTCCTCAGTTGAGGGCCAGATCACTTTACTCAAGCTGCACTAACCCTGCTTCTGCTGCTGCAATCTATGAATTTAGGGGACAGTGAGAAGCGATACTAAACTTCTTTTTATCAAGTTTGCACCAGCAGGCAGATTTTTAGAAATATAAAACAATCAGCTGCTTTACAGTAACAGAGGAATCGCTGTCGTAATCAGAATTCAATAAATATTTCTCCAAAACCAACTTCTGCCTCCTTTCAAGCTGGAGGACTGTCTCCACAAACAGCCTCTCCCAAGGCAAAGTTATTTTGTCATCTTATCACTATGCTGTCGTGTCTTAACATGCCCATATAGATATAAGGATGTTTTTAGAGCAGCTTGCAGATGCTGGAGGGTCTACTCACGGCCGAAATGGGCAGGGTTATTACAGACACGGCAAACATTTTAGACATCCGATTTTGAAATTGTGGCTGTCCAGTGTGTACGAAGATCCAGTGAAAACATGAATGTTGCAGCTATGTAACACCCAAAGAAATCCCAAACTTGCCAGTGGAAACGTATGCTTCTCTTGGATTTTCACAGCATTTTATCGATTAATATTAAAGATGATGAAAATAATCAAAGCCATTAGCCAAAACAAAGGAAAAACAATGAGCTAAAATTAACAGATATCTCATGGAAGGAACTTAATATGTACAGCTGATACCAAGCCACCAGGACAAAGTTATCCTTCTTGACTGATGTTTGTGCAATGTTGGGACGATTCACACATATCCATAGCAGAATAATCAGAATTACATTAATTTCCAGCATCTGAAAAGCATTTATGTTTTTAAAAACATGAACAGTTTTTCAAAGCTTTTTTCTGTGCTCCAGAAATGCAAGTGGTCAAGTGTTTGAAATCTTATTCCCAGCAAGTATGTGCGTGACATACTTTCAAAGGGCATCTCCTGGCAGACCACATCCACATGTAGGCTAGCTGAGATGTCAGCAGATGTAGGCAAAGCCTTCATGGGGTAGTTCAGAGCAAGAGTCACATTGCGTCCTCACGCTTCTGGGGCCAGCAGAAACTTGACAGTCCAGAAATCCTGTGGTTTGCTTTTGCTTTATGGGAGGGAGGGGCATTCCTTGCTTCTGAAAGGCCTATTTCTGGCCAGTTCAGGAGCAATAACAGCTGGCTGTGCAGGGAACCACATCCAGCCCTCACCATCTCCAGCAACATCTGAATGTATTGCCAGGATTTGGCAAGGCAAAGGGGAGCAGGTGTGAAGGGAATTAACAGAAAAAAAAGCAGAAAACAAGGGTATCTATCCATGCTACCACTACAATTAAGTTTACTTGTTTTCCTGAAAAAGAACTTACAGAAATTGCACCTGATCCGCTGAAATGCAATTCCACTGAGACAGCTGCAAATGCAACTCTCCAGTAAGGAAAAAAATAAAATTTACAGGTCACTTGCATGTCTTTCGGTGTTGTCATGTTTCCTTGAGTTATTTGTGCACAGTCATCTGAACCGGCTGTGCATCAGGAGTAGGCTTCCATAAAGCACCCACACCACTTCAATCAGAGGATGGAGTCCAAAAGGAAAAGTATGAGGCAAACACTACAAAGCAAAGACCCTATTAATTAGGGAAGCAGAGGAATCCCATTTGCTCTCCATTCAGCAGTATTTAAACCCAAATAAACGATAGAATGACTCCCAAGATTATAAACAGACAAGATTTTCCACCAGAGAAAGTGAAAATCAACGACGCTTTTGTGATTTACACCAGCTGAATCTGGTCACAAGGTACAGAAGTCATGAATGTTTTGGTAAGCCTAGGTGATTGCCAAACAAAACAAAAATAGGATCATGAGATGATTATTCAGCCATACAGAAGAGCTAGATGACTAACCATTGAGCTGTTTCACCCCGTGAGTGGCTAGGAGGACACTTAACCTTTCATCCCACAATTATGCAACAGTAAAGGAGCAGATAAATCAAGAGTATCAAGACCTTTGTTCACTCAACCTAGTGGAAATACCAGGACTGCACTCCCAGTTATTAAAATGCTCAGCTAAATATGATTTCATAGAAGTATCTGCAGAATAGCACATTTTCTTACCTCTGCTCCGTGTTAAACAATGCAAAGATATGTTTGCTAGACATGAAGCTCTTCTCAACATCTCGCACTTTCAAGTTGTCCAAAGGAAGCATATACTTCTTCTCTTTTTCCTGGGGGGGGGGAGGGGAAGAAAGAAAAAAAAAATTAAACCAATACTACGTGAGGTCTCCAAGAAGCCTGGTCTCAGCAAGCTCTATTTAGTTGGTAATGCCTTTAATACATTTATTATCATAAAGGAAATATCCAAAATTGAAATGTCTGCTTATCTTTTATAGACATGCCTGCAAGAGAAATGAAATCTCACTTCTAGTTCTTTGTCACTGATCCTTTTAAAACAAACAAAAAAATGTTTTCCTAACAAAAAAATTCCATCTCAAATACATAAGCATCTACATTTACTATTCTTTATTCTTCTGAATTCTAAAAAGAAAAGGATCAGACTTAACTAAAATGAAAGTGTCTAATCAATACAGAACTCTTATACCATGTCCATAGCAACCAGAGTAACCTGGGACATAAAATTAATCTCTATCTAGAATTACTATTATTAATTATTTAGGGATGGCATTCGATGATCCCAGGGATAAATTTTCATTCCTTCAGCGGAATACAAAAATCACACAAATCAATCAAAATCATACCACCACTGAGGTTTTACATATACCATATACAAATAAAACTAGACTAATCTAATGAGGTGGCTTCTCCAAACAGCACGAATTATCTATTCACCCTTACTGTAGCCAAATCCTTTTGCGCTGTCATCACAACTCTCGCTTACAGCACAACCACTATGATTTCACCTTTTCTAGGTTTCATGCTTCCTGTGACTCCACATTAAGGACCAGTAATGCTCCCAAGCTACCTTATGAAGTCAGAACAAAAAAGCCCTGACATTATTAGCTCTTCCCTGCGTTTAACTTCCTTGAAGTCCTTGTACCGACAGATAAACCAGGGCAAACCTCTCCATTTTGCCTTGCAAATACACCCGGATGCTAAGCAGAAGCGATCCAAAGACAAGTGGGGCAACACTTGCACCCTCACACCCCCATTCTCTTTCTGCCCATCACAATAAAATTGCTGACGAGGGTACTAAACGGCACAGAGTTTAACAGCTTTCAAAGGCCGTTAAGGTACTGTGAAGTCCAGTGCCATCACCATGGCAGCAATGGAGTGGGGAGAGGATTTATGCCCTGGAATTTGCACAGCGGACACCAAATGGGGATCTTGTGAACCTGGCTACCCAATGGCTCTGTAGGAGTTCAACAAATCACCAGTGTTGGAAAGCTTTGGAGTCCCTCACGGTCCCTTACCTGCCAACATGAAGCAAGACCGAGTAGGCTCTGCCTAGCCATCACCAGAACTGGGTGTAAAGGTCTAGCACCCATTGCACTCACTGTCAACTGGGACACCAAGTACAGTGGTCGTGCCAGTAAGAAATATGAATAACAGTTTACCGTATGCCATAAAATAGGGCAAAAGGAGAAACCAAACAAGGAGTCACTTTCCTCAATATGTATCTCCCAGAAGAAACAGGCAGAAGTACCTTCCACCGCCGAGAACTGGCAGCAGCCCCAGCGAGGCTGAGATGTGCATCCCGCGAGGGCAGATGCAGCGCGACTTGGCCAAGCCTCAGCTTATTGCAAAACTAAACTGGATGAGAACGTACCTAAGAGCGAAACTAGAAAAACAGAGTGACTTGTCCAACAATGGCTCACTTTCCTAGACAGCTTCACAACAGGACTCTGTTGAGGAAAAAACTTATTTCAAAGGCCATTCTGGAAAAGCATGGTTTCTACTGCCTTGTTTTGCTGAATACAAGAGTTATCAAACCCAGCGTGGGAGTATTACATAAAATGAATGCGATGCATTTTCAAACTGCCTCTGGCTTAGCCATCCTAGAAATTCTTACCCACAGAAGCTCACACACATGTGTAATCTTCACTCTTTCACCTAACAATAATTCTGGTGAAGGAGTCTAGTTCTGCACCAGTCCATAGCTACATATCACAGTTCACATCTATATTCCGCTTTCAGGGAATTTACACCCTCCAAACCTTTGCGGCTCCCCCTGAAGGGAGAGCATACTGTCATCTGTTCAGTAAGTAGCACCCCGGAGAGAAATAAAACTAAGCAAAGTAAATTCATAGTTTATCAATTAAAAAATAAATAAGTAGTAGTAAATGAAACTACACAAGGAACTTTTAGATCAGGTATTTGTGTACAAAAATTAGAAGTACCCTGTCCTCCAATACTGATTTTTATTGATCTGATCTGTTTTGATATTATAAACTTAAGTGCCAAGTAGTTCTGGTAGCATTTAAAAGGTAACGATGTGTTAGCTTCGCTACTGAGACAAAGTGACACACACCTGAAAAATATCCTAGGCTATAAATTCAGGACAACCCATATTAGACTTCGAATTAAATGCAAATAGTTTTTTTTCAGTTGAAAGCTGGACTGCATGGTAATGTAAGATACTTTGTTTTCCACTTCAAACATTTAAGATGGGTTTTTTTAGTATATAACCTAAAACCTTTAGGACAGAAATGTCAATGTTTTTTATTCCATCATAACTCAGAAAAAAACCTAGATAAGCTTCATTTTTAGTTTTACCTTTCGCTATTACAGAATATGCTTATAATGATTTACTATACAATTACCAGAAACGTAAGAAGTTCCTGATGAAGTGTTCGTTCTGACAGACACTATTTACTGACAAACCAAGCAACCACAGAGGAGTAAAAATAAAATTGATGAAAAAAAAACCAAACCTATACCAAGAATCTGATTGTCTAAACAAAAATTCCACAAGCGGGAAAGTTTGAGAAACATTTGATGGCAAACGGTGAGAAAGTGTTTCTTCTGTACCACCAGGAAGAAGGAAATGCCTACCGAAGGCAAGAAGTGGCTGGTATTTGTTTACATGGCCTCCTACCCACATGTGAGACAGAGCAGCTTCCAAGAAAGGGAAATCACGGGGTGCCTATGCTTGAAACTAACAGACAGCATGTCACATACGAGAGATCAGACCTAAATACTGCTTAATTCCAGGAGAAAGGTACTACTGCAACATTAAAGTGTGGCAGCAAAACCCATAGCCAGTGTCCCCCGCCCAAACAAAGAGAGGAGGAAAAAAATAAATGTACAAATGGAGCGTGAGTTAATTCAATAGCAGATGAGCCCAACATCATTTCAGCCTTAGCTCGATTAATATTATGTTATGGCAGAGCAAAAAAAGCCCCGGCCAGGACTATCTGTGACTCTGTGCCTGTTTCCCATCCTGAGAGGCTGGCTGCATGAGAAATAGGGAATGTATGAAGCCTGGGAGGAATGGGGCTAGGCACACTGCTACAAGCGATGACATGCACATAACTGTGGGTCCAGTTTGTCCCCCTCAGCATTTGTTCTTTTTTATTTATAGATTTTTATTTTTATAATGGGGCAGAGGACTTAAGCGTGACACGAGGGGAAAAACCAGCACACGCTGATCTCATGTAAAGACTTTGCCTCTCTTTTTCCTATACAGAGTAGAGGAGAAGAAGGAAAAAGGGGGAGGTAGCACGGCTCATTCCTGCTTCTGTAACATGAAGAAAAAAAGAAAAAAAAATATAAAAATCCCCATAATGCACCTTAGAAAAACAAACCAACCTGCTAGCCTAGGGGGGCCTGCCCACTCCTGAGACCGTGTTTCACCACTTGTGGGCATAAGTAGCACTCACATCCTTAATGGACTAGTTCTGCTCTCTGACAGGCGAGCAGGCTGCCAGGAACTGACAGCACAATGTAAATATGCCATATTACAACTGCCCCTTCCTTCTGCAGTGTTTAAATGTACTAAAAATAAATACCGCCAAAGTCCAAAATGGCACAAGGGATGCAAAATATACAACAGCACCTCCCCTTCCCCCAGTGAGGTCTCACTTCCAAGCTCATGAACTTCATTTTTCAGCCAGGGGCAGATAGCATTCCCTGCTTCTGGAACTTTGTAGGCTCCATACAAACAGCAGCAGAAGAAACTTTGGTCACGGTGGCAGCCAACTGGGTTATAAGGGGAATCAGAAGAATTAGAAGGGGAAAAGAAGAATTCTTTTGCTTCCAAGGAAAGAGATGTAATTAATAAACAAATAAATAAATTATTTCAGCTTCTTCCAGTTCTCAAAGGTGATTCTGATTTTTATTTGTCTCTTCCAGATCCCCACGGGGCAACAGAAACACACAGGGCAAACTTTACTCCCCATATTTTATCCTGAGGACCAGAAGCAGAATTCATGCAGGGCAATTCAAACATTCAAATATATGCTGTCGGATGCTGAAAGGCTGGCCCGAGCCCGGGTGCTGGCCATTACATCCTGGGGCATCCAGCGGGTTTGCTCACCACTCTGTAATGCTTTTTAGAACACCAGTCTCTAACTGGGGGGTTGTGACACCAACCAAAACCCATCTATGCCAACTGTGGGGACCGCCAGTTCAAAGAAATCAAACTCCCAACTGGAAACATAAGCCATGCCAGAAAAGCTGGAACAAAGGTTGGTTCAGAGCAGGATTCATTCTGTGCTTCATTTGTACCCAAAGTACAGCTCTTAAAGAGTAACTACTGCACGCTGGGAGCCAAGTGAGGTGTCCATGAAATGCCTCTCACACCAGTGTTAGGTATTAATGACAGAAAACTGTAAACTCCTTTAAAATCTTAAACTGAGGAGGGACAGCTTTGAATGAAAGCTTGGGAACTAGACAAAAACATTGGCATTTCTGCCTCTCAACTAGATTTCCAGACTGACACCACACTATGTTTTTTTCCACATTAGTAACTAATACTTACCTGACGCCCAGGCACCGTGCTAGACCTTGTTTCTGCAAGCAGCTAGTGATGGCAGGGCATCATTAAGGTGTCCTGCAATCATCAAATCACAGGATGGTTTGGGTTGGAAAGGACCTTAAAGATCCCCTAGTTCCAGCCCCCTGCCATGGGCAGGGACACCTCCCACCAGACCAGGCTGCTCCAAGCCCCGTCCAACTTGGCCTTGAACATTTCCAGGGATGGGACATCCACAGCTGCTCTGGGCAACCAGGGTGCTCAAATGTGTAGGTGGAACACCAAAGCTGAGCAACAATTTGGTAAAGCAGTTAAGCAGCAGAGCAGACAGTAACACCAAGCCGACGATGTTCTACAGCACTGTACTTTTTGTAGATGGCTGGATCGTTACCCTCATTTTACAGACAGGAACAGACACAAGAAGCAGTGGCTTGTGAAGCTGCTAAGCCACAGCCATCTATATTCAAGAAAGAAGAAGAAATAAAAAATAGGAAGTATAAGGTGGTGGGCTGAAACTATGCCTGTTTACTCCTGAAAAGGCATGGCTCAGACTCATTGACACCTAGGAGCTGCCCTCACTGCCAGTGCAGAATAACCTAGTCTGTGGCATTTGATGAAAATGCAAACTATTAAGATGGCTCATAGCAACTTTTACAGTATTAAATCAATATTCAAGAGTTAACCATATTCTAAATATACCCAAGAGAATTTTACTGTGTTTCTATTTCAGTTTATTTTTCTCTCTCAGTTTAGAAAGCCACACAGCATCTTCACAATGGTCTCTGCTTTACCACACTTGGCTTTAAAGCATATGCTGAAAAACGAAGCGTGAGATACTTATATATTATTCCAAACTTTTGAAGAAAAACAAAGCAAGTTATTTTATTACAGACAACTTAGCAATGTGGGATTTGAGCCTGAACATGCTCCTGGGTACAGCTGTAGAAAACATAATTCTAAACTATAAAATTAAGAAGGAGCTGCTTTCACAGAAAAACAACGCATACAAAAACATTCTAAGATTTTTTTACGAAAAGCATAGCAAAAGAATCCTTAATAAAGTTGAAAATGAGAAGACCATGTTTCTTCTACCTATGCACCTCTCCCTCCAGTTTTATACCATCAACTCCTACACAGCTTTAGCTGTTGATAATAAAGCACCAAAGCCAAGCACTTTTCCAAGAATTTCTTTTCTTCAGCCACTGAACCAGATTCAAACCACCATACATCCTCATTCTTCAAGAAAGCCAGCCATACGGGCATCAAGAAGTGCGCTCATATGTACAAATGATTCCCTATGTGCTCAAGTGAAAATTTTCAGACAAAAACTTTAGGCAAAAAATGAACAGTTATTGTCCTGCTCCCCAAGACCCCTCACAAGGCAGGTGGATCACACCTCCCCGACGCACTGCCGTTACCCCTCCTGCTCCACTCTCACTGTGCCAGGAGAACTCTGTAGCTGGGCTACACCACAACGAATGTACGTTACCCAGACAGCAATTTTACTACATGTATCTACCTTGCCAGGAATAATTCACAATGACATATTAGAGAGCTGTCACATACAGGCATATACATAATGAAGTATCAACAAAGACACAGAAGAACCATTATGCAACATGTAAGAGAAAAAACTCTGGGCAAATGCTAAAGAATCGAACAAGAGCTGCAAATTGAAAGTCTCAATACCACAATGTGACAACGGCTTAGGGCAATAAGGCAGACTTAGAAGAAAGGAGCACATGGCACAGAGCACAAACTACAGATCTTATATTCCCTCAGTGTTACTTTACCTTCTGCCATGGTGGAGACAGTGAGTTCGCTATACAAATTGAGCTGAAAATCCCAAGTCTGAAACTGCAGCTGAATAAGATCTGATGATAGAAACAAGCTGTTTCAGGTTTGAGTTATCATCTTTTTATATTTTGCATTTGTAATAGATTTTCTAGGCAGTTACATGCACTTGTGGCACTTCTGATTTTTCCCCAATCTTTTGGTACCTTTTCCCACACCATACTACTAAAAAAAAAATTCAAGAGGCCTGTCATATCTCTGGTGTTTCTTTTGACTTCAACTATGACATTAAACCTGATGCTAATGTTAAATCAGTCCTTAGTCTGGTCTTGTCATTCATTGTACAGGGTGTTATTCAGTTCCCACAGTGTTTTTCTTCAATAAGATCCAGTACTATATTTGTTTCTGCACTTTCCTTCTGCCCAAACTTCTTCAGGAATAGAATCACAAGACTCTGTAGCTGAAACACTTCATCCCTTCAAGAAATGGTCGCTAGTGTCTTTCTTGAAAGGAGTTTACTGCCCTGCTACATTTCAAGACTTCATAGAAGGACACAAATACCGGATGTCCCTACATCACTGTTTTGCAGCACAGCTGTCCAACTTTGAGGGTTTATAGGGAGCTGAAGCTGCAGCTTGCGTTCCCACAGCACACCCCAGAGCAGAACCTCACAACCCACCTGCTCAGGGCTGAGCAGCCCTGAACGCCTCCTTCTCCCTGCCCGAAGGAGAGGATGGGCACAGCACACAACGACGAACAACCAGAATCCTTGGGGAGTGCTGTGCTGAGCCGCTAATTTGGCCCTTGAGTGGGAGCTACAAACCTGCTGCACCAAGCTCACTCCATGGGGCTGCTGCCTGCCCAGCAGCCCCCATGCCATGGTACCCAATAAACAGCCTTCTCGTTGCCCATCTGTGATTTCCCTCAATAACGAGTAGTGGCTGAGCAGGCATCCCATGGTGTTAGTGCAGAGCCTGGATGGCTGGGTTAAAAAAAAAAAAAAAAGAAAAAATTAAAAATTCCAGTTATTTCACTGGTACTCCCTCTGCCTTTAGTCAATCAGGGCATCAAACAGAAGTGTAATCGTTTCTGGAATATATAACAAATTCAACATGATTGAAGGTTGCCCCTCTTCAAGGGAGGCGTTTATTATCACAACTGGAAGGGCTGGTCTTCCACCGATCAGTGCTGCGGGGATGTGCTGTCAGGAAAGGATCAATCCGAGAATGGGTCTGATGAAGAGGAAATCTCTGTTTAGCTCCTGTTAGTTAGGATCTTGAAAGGTCATTTTGAATTTGGGAAATCTTGTCTGGGAAAGAAGCCAGCAATTCCTCTGAACTGAAGTGGTGCTGGCATTTAAAATTGAGAGAAAGCCCCGACTGATGAACTGGTTGACAGTCTGGAAAAATTCTGCTGGATGTGTCTAGTGGCTGCTCTAAAGGTAGAGGGGGGCGAAAAAAGGATCCTTTGACCTTTTTATCCCTTGCGGTGAAGTCTGCTTGCGACAGCCTGTTTTTCTCTAGCGGTGCTCAAGTTTTTACTTTTCACTCTACTGCAGATCATCCAACAATCACAGTGGTGGGGGAGCGACAGCGCAGGATGAAGGTGCAGCATGGCTGTGCTGGCAGAGGGCACAGAGTGACAATGACATACCAGCTCCTGGGAGATCCGACTTTTCATCTGGGTACAGCTTTCCATTCATGCAGTTTACAATTTTGCTTATTACATATATACGAACGTGTGTATAAAGATACTTTTATATATATGTACACCCACATATGTTTTGGTGGTGGGACTTTTTTTAATTGCATAATTCCTGCAACCTGTTCTCTTTGAATAGAAGCGCAGAAGGTGATAGTCTGGGTGGACGAACTTCTCCAGTTCTACTGACCTCTTGCATTAGGAATACTAAGTTAAGACTGAAAAAAAAACCATAGTAAGTTTAACTGAATTTTCAGCTTCCTGGTGTCCCTTAATCTGCACATAAAAAGATAGCCTCTTACTTACAAGCCTCCTGAAATTCCTTGGTAGGTATATGAAGAAGATACACCTTGGCTACAGTACCATTGTTTTCTGCTGGAAAGGCATTTCTGAAGACTCTTCTAGCTTTTGAATGCATTTCAGTCTCTATAAAATGAGCCCTAGAAAAGCTCAGACTCAGGAAGCCACCAGATACTTCTCTTTGGGTACCAGCTGAAGTATCTGGAGAGACACTTAGATCCTTTGTGCATGAGCACGCGTGGGTGGAAAAAAAATAATCATTCTTGCTAAAATCAAAATTATAAATATGCAACTACATAATTACGTAAAAAACATTAAGCAGGATTTTCCTGAGGCAACACATCTGTCTCTGCAAGACTCCCGAAGATGCAACAAAATACACACAGAAATTAGTTCATGGCATTTATGCCGTCCTACTTGCTTGTTATCATTAGAAGCTTTCAGACAGTAATCAATTTCACTGTGGTGGAGATTACTGCAAAATGCATTAAGAGGTTCACGCCTGTGGCAATGGTCACTGAAAATATTTTGGAAAGCATCCCAGAAGTATAAGACTTTTTCCAGACATCCGAGAGAAACTCTGCTACGACAGAGCTTGTGGTGTCAAGACTTCTCCCGCAGCACCCCTCCTTTTTTTTTTTTTTTTTCAACAGCAGAATTTTTTTGAAAGGTACATTTCAGCTTTTTTTCTTTCTGTTTTTTTGGGGTTTGGTTTTTTTTTTAGTAATTTTTTTAAGCAAGCCAAGGTACTTGGGTCATGGAAAACACTAACTTCTGAGACAACTGTCTGAAGATATCTCCTTCCTTGCTCTACATAATATGTATAAATATACATTGGCTTCTTAATTTCATCAAATAAAAACTGTTGAATTCTAACAAAAGAGTGGAAAACCACCTGCTTACTCTATCATAATAACATTTCTGGGGTTTTGTAACATAAGTAGCCCTGGGGATGCTCCTACATTCAATAAACAAAGAAAATTGAATACACCACAGTCATCAAGCTCTATTTCTACTTTATATCAAGAATATTACCTTCAAATGCTAAGTGACATATGCCATCAAATCTTCAAGGGACTGGGTTTTGAAATGTGTTCAGAATTTGACAAAAGCTATCCTACAATAATTATGGTGTTTTGCAGGAAAACCTGCAACCCTCTGCCCTTGGAAATTCATAGCGATGAGATTGAAACCTCCTTAGAAACACTCATCAGGGTGACAGTTTCCATAAAACTTCGTCAGACTGAAAGGCTCCCAAAGCTCACAGCCAAAGCTGCTCTTCAAACTGACCTTTGGCTGCCTCTAGACCATAACCCTCTAAAGACAGAAGTCGCTTCTCAATGTACATCGTCTGCCCCAGTAGGTACTTGAACGCAACGAGGGATTCTAGACTCTGTCATAGCAAGCCCTGAACAATAACTGAACTGGGAAGAAGGAACCTGACCAACACAGGCGTGGGAACACGGAAAAAAAGGTTAGGAGAACATCCAAGACATCATGAAACTATTAGCCTTAAGACCAGTCGAGAGCTACAGGACAGCAGCATAAGATGCAGCATCAAAGCATTCTTTAAAGGTACTGTAATTAAGAAAAGTGACCGCAAGGTGCTAGGCAGTGTTAGTCTACTACTGACTCCTACCACTAGGAGTACGTGTGAAGGAAAGCGTGTGTAGGAGAGCTGCCATACACAGCATTTTTCAATCTGCAGATGCTGCACATTAAATGAATACTTCCACGTGTTGCTCACTCAAAACAGCTCTTTTCTGATAGCTGTGTGTTGGTTTTTCACATGTGAATGCATGTACCATGAAGGGCACACAACACACGGCCAGCTACTTTGATTGTACCCTCAGCTCCACAGAAAACAGAGGTCCTGTTCCAGGATCACCCTAAGGGAAAAGTACATCAAGCTCAGGGCATACCTCAACAAACACACATCTGAAACAGGGGGACAAGTTCTGCCACCTTGGCCACCTGCTCCCTTTAAACACCACGGCAGATGGTGAAATTGGACAGGTGTTGCAGGAGGTACCACAGTCTGGGGAAGCTCAGAGCAACACCTCTGGAAGGGAAGAGGCATCCTCAAACAGAAATAACCACAAATGTTTGAGCGTCATCACTGCCCTTTTGGGCGATGGCAGAACTTCATTCTTTTATCACCAGATCACCTTTCTCAGTTCCATACACGCTCACCTTTGTGTCCTTGCCAAATCAGGGTGACAGGGTAACACCCGTACACCAAAGCCTTACAGCTGTCAAGCGCCTGGCACCGAAGGCAGTTCTCCTGCAGACCCAGAGCAGACAACGCTTATGCCCAGTGATGGATTATCCAAAGCTCTGGTTTTGCAGCCAGCTAGAACAGAGCGCAGAGCTAAGACACAGGCCGGTGAAACACTCCACCAGCATCAAGCTAAAGCAAATTTTCAGTCATGTGGAATTAGTTTCACTACACTGGAGGTGACAGCTAGAGGCTTCTGCTAAGAGACAGATCGTGCGGTGCCGCAGCCCAGAGCTTTGAACAAAGCCGTCCCAGCACTGTGCTGGGCGAGGGGCATGGGGGAGCGGGCTGCTGGAGCTGGGACACAACATCTGTGATGCTTCTGGTTGCCAGATCCATTTCTACCAAAGCAGCCACAAAGGCTCAGTCAACCAGAGACTCCATCATCACTGCTGTGAGCAGTGAGCATGAAAACTGGGCAATGAAGTTCTCGCTCAAGAGTATCAGCACCTGGGAGAAGGAGGCATTTCCCTTGCTTCTGTGTGGTGGATGAGGTCTTCAGTAACCGGCAGATTAAGAATCTTGTGGTAATAGCCTTTTGCTATTGCAAAATATCACCCTTACTAATAATTAAATAATATTTTAATTTTTCTATTTTTCTCTGCATCTCTTCCAGCCTCGACTCACGCCAAACCTTGTCTTTTCTTGCTAAGACATTTTAAAATGTCATTTCTCCTCTGTATAAAATAACATCTTTAAAGAATTCCAGTTCTCCCATGCCTGGATTCCTGCAATCAAGTATTATTCTCATTCACACCCAACACCCTTTTTTATTCCATGCTGCTTGCTTAGGGAGGAAAACACAAATTGAATATACCATTGTGTAGACTAGAAGTTGTGTTAAGATAACAAACACCTGCATCCACTTAATCATATCCATTAAGATACTGTCAGTTGGACACCCCAAGAATACAATTAGGGAAGGAGCTCTTTCCTAAGAAAAAAACCCAATTATCCATATGATATAGCAGTGATCAAAATAGCTGTGAAGAACTAGCATCATTATGCTCTAAAAAACTGCAACATGCAGCTTGGATAGCTATTGTTGGTGAAGTGATTTATGAAAATAAGACTTCAAAGAGTCAATAAACAAGATGTAAATTTTTGCTCCAGCAGAGCTGTCTACACAAGCTTAACCTCAGCCGTTTCAAAGAACCTATGAAACGTACAATGGCACAGAAAGTCTCCAGGAGTTTCAGAACTATAAACACACCATGACAACGCAAGAGGCAATGACATTATTGCAAACACAAAAAAAGACAACGAAAAAGGCATATTGAAATCTCAAAGCTGAAACACATCTGCAAAAATGCTGAATTTTTATAGTATACATTTATATTACAGACAAGAAAGACAACACCTCTGCTCCTCTGGACAAAAGTGAAATATTTATTAGGAAATGGAGCACTTCCTCAAAAATACAGGTCTTCACCAACACTGACTCAAAATACTGTAGAATATCAATACGCTGGCCCTGAACTTGCAGGACACTATCATCTTTGTAAAGAATCACTCCAAAGTTTGCACACTGATTCTACAGAACATTGACATACAGCATGAATTCCCAGACAGTCAGTCAAAGTTCTGGGCAGGAAACCAAATACCATGATTTTTTTTTTTTCCTTTCCCTTTAAACACTGTGTCGAAACACTCCTATTACTCATTACTTGTGCTTTGAAAGATATACTCCATTACTCCTTAATGTCATTAACTTTAACAGATACTGCAACCAACAAGGAACTGCTGCTGGAAAAAAAAGTATTACAACCATTTTCTAACACCAACATGTTGATATTGTTTTAACGGGAAAGAGGCATGGTGGCAACAAAAATCCAAGTAAAATGATGATAACTAACTCACAAAGATAGGTTACAAACTTGAATTTCAGTAAGGAATCTATAATAGTGAAACAAACTATTAAGTACTAAAACTCCCAAGTTTATAATTTTCCATATATGTATTCATTCTAGGAACAATTCTGAAAACGGAATTCATAGAACTAAGCCTTCCTGTTGTAAACACCATCATTAGTAGCCCATGAGCTAAGTTCACCCATAGTTAATTCTAGTATCAACAGAGATAATCTTTTAACATGTTCTAAAGTAATAAAGAACGTTTTAGACAAACATTTTTTCCACTCATTTTGTTTCCGAAAAACAAAAAGACACAAAGCAGGGAGGACAGCTTATTGCAAAGCTGTCCATGCTACAGAATTTTAAAAATAAATACAAAACAAAGAAAATGTTTCAGCTAGTTTCCCCTCCACAAGCCTCAAAAATACTGAAATAAAATGTTCATTAAAAATATTCCAAGTCTACCTAAGAGTTATTTAAACATCATATTCAGCAGTTTGATTTTCTGTAATCCATTTTTTACATTTACATCACCCAAACTGAATGTATATTTTAATTACTTTCTCAATTCATTACTTTTGCTGAAATAACATTCTATTCCCCTCTGAGAATATTCCCAAGGTTATAAAAACTAGATAGTCCATCAGTTGAGATTTGTTTTCAATGTTTAATCATATATTACACTGAAATAGTTTGAAATAATGAGGGGTTTATACTAATACATTACCAAACTATATAATTACTAGTAATTGTCAGGAAAAAGTACATGGCAATAGACAAGGCTAAATGCATGTATATTTGAATAAAATACGTTACAGAACTATTGCCATTTCTCAAAAAAAAAAAAAAAAATCCTACCAAACCGAAGTGTTATAAGCCTGGAAAATTCACAGTTAAAAGAAATTCACATTCCCTGATGGAAACGCAATACCTCAAATACATTTCAATCTGCCCTGATATTGCACTTCAGGAATGGGGAGGTAGAGAACCCAATTCAGACAGGGGAAAAATACACTTCAGCCTGAGAACACAAGACTAAGATTTTAAACTCAAATGCGTTTGGCAGCTGCCCAGGGCCTCCACAGGTGAGCCCCAAGTCCCCTTTTTCTTCTTGCATTCACTTCCATCTCCACATCCAACTCTCACAACTCCTGCTGAGGACATTTGGTGCCAGGAATGTTTTTAAAGACAAGAACTACTGAAACGCAGAGGCCGCAGGTTGTACGCGGTCAAAACCCACTACTTCTGGGGACTTCCGTGGAGAAGGTCACCGTTTTTAAAGAGACTGAAACCATATCTCTCGGTCATACAAATCAGACACTACCGCCTTCTCCAGGGGAAGGGAAGATGTGACCGCAGCTGCCTCCAATATCTTCAGCAGGCGCAAACAAAACCCCAGACCCTTTCAGAACACTAGGACACAAGCCTACCTCCAAAAGAAGCACAGCATTGAGTTTTTCTTATACTCACTGAAAAGGAGGAAAATTTTGTATATAATAGCAGGCATATGTCCCTTAATCTAAATAATTAGACTATTTATATAGAGAGAAAATATAAATTATTTATATTTAGATTATTAATCTAATAGCCATTGGATTGTAGATTCTCACAGTATAAACAATACTCGGATTGCTTAGCAAAAAGATTGACTCATGTCAGAAGCTGAGCTTCATAAGAACAGAATTAACTTGAATTAGGCTGTAAGTTCTCCACTTACCCTACAGTCTAAGGAAACCCTCACACACACACATCCACACAGAAACAGCACTGCTTAAAAAGAAAAAAAGCTGTTAATTACAGAATCACAACACATGTTCCGTATTTATCCAGATCCTAAAGGGGAGGTGGGGGTGTGAGGGCAAAGAATCCAGAGGAGAGGACTTTAAAGCAGTTTAGAGTATCTCAAACATGAAAATGAGAATGTAGAAAGACCTACTGATAAATATAACACATGGTGACCTAGACAAGGGGCTGCAGAGGTGGGAATAATGTTAGGAAAGGGTTATGGAAGCAACTGCTGCACAGGTATGTTGGCAGACAGACTTACTAATGGTATATAAAATAAACATGCGAAGATAGAAATTTTCAATACTGCATCAAAACTATTAATTGATCTAACAAAAACCTAGTGGAATAATTCAAGGAATTGGGGAAAAGTGACATACAGTCTTATTTAGGAAGTCAGACAGAAAACAGCTGGGAAAGCATCATCTTTCATATCAAAGGCACAGCTATCGGTGTGGGGTTGACACCAAACAGGGAGGGAGATGTTCTGAACGTTTCCTGGAGGCAACTGAGGAACAAAGAACACATGCATCACCATCACCAGGCCTTTCAGTGATCCTGTAATGATTCACGGTACAGCACCTGATGATAATGAGGTATTTTAACTAAAAGAGAGATGCTGAGGAAAAAGCTGAGCTACTGCTTGGTTGCGGGGGAAAGCTATTAATAGGCAATGTTGAGAAAGCTCCAGCATTCAACCCTTCTTTCACGTTATTCTTCGCTAAGAAGCAGTAATAGATATTAGGGGAAAAAATGAAGTTAAAGAAAATGAAGCGCTAGTATAAACTGCTAAGTTCAATAACATTTCCCCCCCCTTTCTTTCAGTTCTCTCAAGTGCCTCAGTAATCAACAGCTTAAAGTCGTAAGAGTAAAAACTCTGCAACTGATGCATGTAAACCTCTTACCTAAATTACCTGAGTGAACAGAAAAGCAAGCCCAACAT
Source organism: Falco punctatus (assembly GCF_963210335.1). Taxonomy (NCBI): domain Eukaryota; kingdom Metazoa; phylum Chordata; class Aves; order Falconiformes; family Falconidae; genus Falco; species Falco punctatus. The sequence goes on from NC_137591.1 coordinate 26,982,516, forward strand.
AAAAAGCGTAAGAGTTCCTTGGAACTCAGCCCTACTCCCACTCCACTACTGACACTGCAGCTAGCATCTTTGCTGTATGAGATGACACACAACTTTCACCAAAAACACAGCCTAACTCAGAGATTCTCAAATGTTTTCCTGTTTTAAGCGCATTCTCTTTTCCTCCCTGCTCTACTCCAGTGCAGCCAATTTTGCATCCTCTAGCCCTGCACCCGCTAGCTCCTTCTCCCCAAAACTGCTTTTTGGAAGTCCTGGCTCCCATGCCACATGCCTCAGGAAGGTGCTCGGAGTGGTGTGTCAGACGCAGCTTGAGACAGAGGTGTGAGAGGAGGGCTCTAACGACAGAACTAAAGAACTAAAGTTACTGGGAATGGTGCAACCACTTATCAGCATGGGGCTGAAAGGCAACAGCACCCCGCACTTACCCAGCGTGAGAACTGTGAGTTTACAGAACAAACTGTGAGGACAGACCCAGCCCAGAGAAGAGGGGCAGCTGCTTTCCACAGTGCAATGGCAAGTCCAGCTGAGCAGGAGACTCAATCCATAGAGAGATGCCTTCATCTTCCAGAGAAGAGGTCAACATCTGGTTCTGCTCCAGCAACAAAGGGGTCAAGACTCTGGGAAAGAACACACCACACCTTCCTTTATCCCCTCCTGGCTGGGCACCAGCCTAACCCAGGAGTAGCTACTCCTCTTTTCCATTTGGTAGGGTAGGGTGTTGGTCCATCATCTCAGTGGCTAGTAATTTGCAGAAAGGCATCATTTCACATGTCTTACATGAAGGCTATAGGAACATGTTCATGTGCACAGCAAAGAAGGTCATTATGGAAATGATAGAGAACTTAGAATTCTAGGTTTCATGTAACTTGTGCCCATGAAGTGTTGGTTAGCCCCAAACTAAGCTTGCTATATAAACTCTCCTTAAACTGTTGAGATGATTTTTTGCATGAGCAGGGCGAAACACAACTGTAAATGTCTGAAGTCCTTGTTCACATTTTGACCTCAGATGCCTAAAGGCACTGGTCCTGCTCCCACAGTGTGGAATGCCCTCCCACAAAGCACCCATGTGGAATCTTCAGAGGCTATTTTTGAAAAGCATAATAAAATGGCATTTCTTCCTAGAGTTTCTGTTGGTAGCAGCACAGCTTATTGACCACCTCTGTGGACGCCTACACTTCCCACAGTTTTTCATACAGATGGGATTTCTTATGTGTAGTTACCCATTACAAAAAACTAACTGAAAATTTATAGTTGTCAACAATAAGACAAAGAAGGAAGCAGGCTTCTCTTTATGTAAGGATGTACCCGTCTTCACAGTGAAAAAAGAAAATATTATTTCCACAAGGTTTACTGCAAATTTATTACAGTAATTAAACTGTCCAGTGAACCTCTGTCTGTATCAACTTATTTCCAGATCCAAAACCAGATGTAAAAAACATCTTTCATTTAATTTCATTATTCTAACATGGGTAGAGTACGTAGAAAGAGATATTTTGGCAACTGTTTGCTAATGTGCTTTCCTAACTCTTTAAAGCTGTTCTTGCAAATGCTTTTCCTACAGTATTTACAAGAAAAAGCTAGTGATTAGAAAATGGTTAAAGACCTTGCTCCTCCTGCAGCAGAAAACACTAAATCTCTTTTGCTCAGAAAAGGTTTTTAAACAGGCTTCATTAAACACAGCTTCCTGAGAATCCACTTTCTTGCTGGCCATTACTTCAGCCTTTTTGTGTTTCAGCGGTGCAGCAAAGGGTTAGTAAACCCATCCATACTACAACGCCCATTGCCGTACTCCACCCATCAGGGCTTCTAGCGTTACCAAAAATGTGCAGTATTTTTAACCCATTGTCAAGCACTGGCATTTAAATGCTTAGGCAACAATTATTTTATTACTTTACATGTTTCATAAGAGATCTAAACACTCTCTATGAACATTAATTATGAAACTGAAAACTTAAAGGGAAGTTGCATGATATTTTATGGGTGAGAGTTTGCAGAGACATTAATTTGACGTTTTCATTCCAAACAAATAAAACCAATACTGCATTCAGCAGCATAAGTTTCTACCTGTTCCTCTAAGCAACCAACTACCATTCTGTAGCTTTAAAATTAATGCTGTATGTTTGTGAATATTGTTTTCTCCAACATACACAGACAAAATCAAACAAGTGACTGACTTTTGCATTTCCTCTGTGAAAGCTGACAAACTTTTTTAAAAATTACAAAGGTTTATTTAAACAAAAGTTTATTTAAACAAAGCACATACTTAAGCTACGATCTCCACTAATGTCAAGCATCCTTGAGGGTAAGAATTCTGTGATTCCAGGAATCCTTTCTTATGGATGCCCTCAGCTGCGTTAGAAAAGAAAAAAAGGAACCCACGCAAGGAAAATAAAGTTTCATGAAGCCAGGGAGTGAGCCAAATGCTGCCCAGCCGTCTGCTGTGGGGACTGCAGTAGGCCATTAGATTTAGCTGCTCTTCAGCGCCTGGCACTCGCTGCTTTCCCAAACACACTGATCTGATTTGGGACAGGAATTGTTACTTTTCAAAATGCTGTCAAATACACAATGTCAAAAGTGGAGATTTTTTTTCCTTAGCTTTTTCATTATCATAAATTTTGTTTAAATCTAACAGATAACAAAATTGCAGACTGAAGTCTGATTTTCCATGGACAGTATCTCCTTAAAGTGACTAACAAGATAAATAGTAGAAACAGAAATCAAATCACAGCTTTTAACTTTTCATCTACATTTTAGTAACAAGATTATTCTTTTCTTGCAAAATGTTTAAACCACTACCTTGAGTTTACTTCTCACTTGTTAGCCAGGTAATAAAATCAGAAGGGCACTGCAAAAGTGGGAAACCAGAAGTGGAAATTTTAGATAAACAGATAGCACATTGGATATGTTTAGAAACATGGATTAGCATGTGGGATGCCTCTCGTAAAAGATGATGTATCATGTAAAAGCTACTCGCACCAAAAGTTATAGTCTGCTTTCATTACCTTTATCAATAGCCAAGGATTGACTAGAAGTTATATAAAAACAAATAGCAGAACAGATGCCGGACCCAGTACTGTAACCTATCTCATCTGCAGAGATTAATCTCACACTATTAAATCTAACAAGAACAATCCTATTTGTACAACCCTTTTTTTCAGACTGGAGTCACCACCGTCTCTTACACTGGTGCTTTTTACCATTCCCATGCCATCTCCAGTCTCTCTGGCTTATTAACTGACTCCACAGATGGGAAAATGGCAAATTTCACTTTAACAGAACACAAGCGTACACCAATTGATACTTAAATGATTGCTTTCTATTCCTGCTTCAGCGTGTTAGTTTTGCTGAGGCCCCACATTCTAGCGATCAGTAAAATAGATGTGTTCCAGCTAAGGTACCATATGACAACACTTCCCTGGAAATGCTCGTTTACCCCATGGAAACTGTTCCGAATTGGAAAAGAAGGGTCATAGTCCCTTACGCAGGATTCCCAGAAGCCAGGTAGCCAAGTCAAAGCTCTTGCAGACAGACTGTGCGCACACCTGTACCAGCCTCCATCCATGGGGCACACACAGTGCTTCACCCCACACGTGTTCTGCGGTGGGTATCAGAGCGGTGTTCTCAGAGTTACGGGGGGTGAACTGACTGCCCACCCAGCTTTTGACACTTGGACCTAGGGGAGCATCAGTGGGGGCAGTCAGAGCGTCATTGCTATTCCTGCTGAAAATGGCACTGAGCTTCAGAGACATGAGGCTCCAGGAATATGCTCATTCTACTCCAATTTTATATGCCAAGGTGGCCATTGTGACAAAAGTGATCGGACTATGGATCGTAACTGATATATATTCGCTTCCTCGAGAAGAGAGGATGTCACCTCCAATGGTGATGACAACCATGAAGACAAGCAGACTGCCAGGAAGACTTGAAACACAACCGAGCTAGGGGATGATTTAATGACTCTATCTGCTGCATGTGCAGATGTTGGTCTGCACCCTCCACACTGGCAGAGACAGGACATTAACGCAAAAGAAAGCATTATGGTAATTCTTTCCAAAAAGGTGTGTTCAACCACCAGCCACCCTCATTTGCCATTATAAAGACAGACAGAATGAATTCAAATACCATTTCTTTAAGGATCCAACCTATGAGTAAGATAATATCCAGATAAATGGAGAAGAGGAACAAAGGAGTGCACCTACTATACAATTCCCCAGTGGCAGGTTAACAACAAATCGAAAATAGTGATTACTTTTCTCTACAGACCAAGATAAAACTGCCTTCAAAGCTGCACAGGGAAAAAAAACAAAGCTTCTCCTGGGCAGAACACAGAATCGTTTGTGACAACTAACAGCCTGATGTACTAATCAGTTTTCTGATCTCCTTCCTAATAATTTTTGCTCTGGTACATATGTTGTGCTCTGACTGCCAAAACAATAATTTGGTTGCCTCAGCTAATATAATATAGATTCCAAAAATCAAGTTATTATTTAAAACTACTGGAAGATTTAATAGGCTAGCTCACTCCCCCAGGCAACTAAAATAAGCAATTTAAAAAATGTTTCAGCCAAAAAATGCTATAGTTATTAGGTCTGTTACTTGTGGTTAATAAAGAGAGACAGCTCAGTAGAATGCATCATATTCTGATTACTGGTAAAAATACACTTTCAAACGTGTCGGTCTACAATGCAACAGGCGCAGCAGGTAGGCAGGTCTGAGAAATGCAGATATTGTCAATCTACTGCTACTTAGGACTAGAAACAGGAGCGTTACCATCACTTGCATTGCAGGAGCACCTAAAGAATATTTCAAAATGGCACTGTAAAAATACTTACAACATTTCTTGCCCCAAGGGCTAACAATCCTTGTCACCTTGACTAAAAGCTCGGAGGTCACCTGGCAGTCTTCCAGTAACATGCTCTTTCCTCTGATGTTGCAGCTAGACCCTATTTCAAAGGCTGCAAAACCATATCATGGTAAGAAAATGAGGATTATTTACAAACTGATAACTGCTTGCCTCCATGCAGCCTCACTTAAATTAAGTATGAAGTATCAAGCTGTGCAACTACACAACAAAACTGCATCTGCTCGGAACAAAGTACTCCTTGGGCTAGATAGTTTAATAGGCTTTAAAGTCTGCTGTAAGGAAAGATTCCTCCCTCATCACTATTACTTCATTTTCTTCTTCTCAGTCTTCAAAACCCACAGACTTCTGATATCCTTTGCTAGACTGACCGATACTGGGAAAGCGAATACAGCATTACCTGTTTTAAGGCCACAAGAGACAAACCGCGGGAAGCCCTGCCAGGCTGCTTTTTGTCAGCATGGCACCCTTCTGTGCAAGCAACTCGGACGCCGAGCACAAACGCGGGTGCGGGACAGCCCTGTTCCCAGGGGTTTAATCAGGTTATCAGCACAGGTTCCTGTGCAGCTGTGGCAGCAGTGCTTTCGGGTCCACAGCAGCTGTAAGCTGGCTCAGTGGGCAGCACGGTACGATACGGCATGACCCGGCTGCCCTCGCTCCAAGTACAGCAGTCGAACAAACTGTACCCAGGGACAACCTTGAAGTCTCTCCTGGCCACCCAGGAGCATGCCAGCTCTCAGAAACACAGTGGAGCAGGAGAGATGCCTTGTGCACATCCTCTTGTTCTGAAGAACAGCAGCAGCGACTCCAACAACGCTTAAGTACGCTATGAATAACCTTTACAAAATATTCTATAGCCAGATCAGCTCCCAGGCACAAGAATTCATTTCATTCAGGTCCGTATGGCACACTTAAACCAACTGAGCTTACAGAGACCACGAGATCACTACAGAGCAGGTACGCTGTTGACACAGCTTTGTTAAATAGTTCCACAGCTCAACACTAGAGGCACCAAATCCCACGAGTAAGAACATACAATGGACCTTGGAAAAGCATTCAATAATCACTGTGGTATGCGCAAACCCATGAGAGGATCCAACAGCACTGCAGAATCTGGGCCGCCTCCAAGCTGTATGCAATAATTATTAACTAGTGCTTTGGGCAGGATCTTGTTTTTTGGACATTGCGACTGAAGTCAGTTCTTTAAGTTACATGGGACTCGCTACTCTAACCAGGTGGTTGTGATTTGCAGGGTTTTCACAACACTTGCTCCTCTCGTGGCTTTCTCCCCCCACTGCTGAAGGCTGATACCATGTTTTTGTTCTTTTCGGGTTTTTGTTCGTTTTCAGATTGAAGTTTAAAAGTATGCAATAACTTAGCCACTGGGTTTTTTTGCCAGATTTCTAATAAAAGCCATCTAAGTATCACAGCCCCAAAAAGACTCAAGGTGATCTGAACCTTGGTCAAAATGAACCAAAAAGAAGTGAAATAATGGTGACGGTAGGTGAAAAATTTACATGACCAACCCCTCCCCCAAGACACATGCTTCTTAGCAAAGAAACACTGAAAAGAGCCTTAAAGAGCTTTTGGGGTCCACTGGACTGGTAAAACACTAGATTTGAAGTTCTCTAGCGGAATGTATGATATACAGGGTGGGGCACACAAACAGATATCCCTTGTGAATAATGTGGTTGGAAGTGATTATATATTCTATTAAATCGAACAGCTGTGGCAAGCACAAAGGATTGGAAAGCAAGCAAACTGGAAAGCAAGCACAGTACCTAGGTGTCATCACAAAAGACAGAAACCTCACCATTTGAATGCTTTAGGGATTTCGCCCAAACTTGTAATGCAACCATCAAACAAGGCCAATTTCATGTTTGGGGGCTTTGTCTGCCAGGTTTTAAGAGGTTTTTTCTAAATATCTCCTGCTTTCATAACCTAAAACAGTGAAAAAAAGTCACTCTGGCTCGTAACAGAAGGTATAAAAAGGAGAGAAAAATGCATTTGTGTACAGCACTAACTCTGCATTGTGAGCATGAGCACAATTAACAAGAGCTGTTATACAGAGATACCTTAACTTCAGCATTTACAAAAAACCCCACAAATTAGGGATTCCCCCACCCCCAGCCTTTCTTCACCAAACAGTATTCAGCAGCTGAGCTTTCTGGGCTCCGGGAAGGCAAAGCTGGGTAAACTTAGCCAACCACAAGGTTGCAAATGTAGCAGACGTACCATAAAAATTTAGTAATGCTTTTAAACTATTTCTCACCTCAGTGGTTTGATGGTGGTGTGGTACTGTTATACAATATGTGCTGTTGCCAAGGCAACTCGATCTCACCTCGACAGCTGCTGCAACTTCAGTGAATCAACATGACGAGCTGTGGCAAATCTGAATTATTTTTTTTAAAGAGTCTTTCCAACTATAAAGCATTTTCAGATGAACCTGGGGCTCTTTATCCAAGGTCTATCGCTATTTCTCAAAAATATCTTTCACTGTATTCTAGTGGAAACATTGTGACACTAAGTTCAAAACCGTATTCTGTTAAATCAGATTTGTGTCTGGCAATTTTATACCTGGTGTAAAAACAGTATCATGCCTCTGTGTTCATTCAGTTTTAAGTGCAAGAATTTTACATCTCTGGCAACAATATCAGCCTGCCTGGACAGTTTAACATGTCCTTTTCCATGGGGGGGGGGCGGGGGGGGGCGGGGGGGGGGGAACCACCAAAGTCCAACTCCTTGAAGCACAGAAAGCCCAAGTTCTAGCCCATCCCTTCAACAGAAACCAAACAGTAATACTGCTTCAACTCCATTTTAAGCATAGCTAAAACAAAGTTTGAAATCCAAAACAAGATTTTTGTGAAAATAAATCGGCACAGAGTGTTTCTGTGATAAAGGCTTTTGTGGAGGGAGGTGGCTAGAGTCTCGTGGTCCAAACCCCAAAGAATTTTCTTTTTTTATTTTCATGTCCTTGGCTTCAGGGACACTGCTGTGTGAGCAAGGACTAGAAAAAAGAACAGTACGAGTCTTCCTCGCAGTAAGTATCAACTGCAGCTCTTAAGAAGATTCAGTGCTATTTCTTTCTTTTTTCTCAACTTATTTGGGTATAGAACCAAAGTAAACATAAGACAGTAGAGAAAGCCTGTGAGGGTGTTTTGTGAAACTCAGCCAAGATTTCTGCTATTTTAATTTGGGGAGAAAAATAAGTGTTACAAAATGTCTAGGAAAAGTTTGTGCTGAGAAAGCACACAAGTATTTAAAGGTGGGCAATTCAATTGATTAAAAAGGAAGAGCAGAAAAAATGCATGAAAATAATTAGGGGAAAAATAGATTTATCTATTTATTTATTTTTTTAAACCAACAAAGCAGCAAAGCAAAAGTTGACTTTTTTCCAGTCTAGACTTTTCTCCTTCCCTTCCCCTTTTCTTCTTTTCCCATCCCCATTGTAACTGTAGATCTGTCAAAAAGTACACAGCGGTGGCTGAGAGGAGAGGCACTGGCCCTAAGTGCACACACTGCGACAGTCCTCTTTCACTGCGGCCAGCCACTGAACAAAATCTGTGTAAGAGCGTGTTTGTTACCTTCAGTTCTACTCCAATCTGCAAATACAACATGAGGAAGGGACGTTTCTTTTTTTTTCAGCTTATGAAAGTCTCTCTCTATAAAACCTTTCAAGTGTCCCTCTGCCTTTCAACTAGTGTTCACGACAAAAATATCATGATACACAACATACAAGCGCCTGCTGCTACTCATAAAATTTTCAACGCACAACACACACACTCATACAATCCTTGTGATTCTCCTCTTCTACCCTGCAGCTCAAATAGGTGTAGCAAAAGCTCCAGCTGTAACACTGAAAGTACAATGAATCTGCTAAATTCAACAATACTAAACGAGCTGAAAAAACCCAAAACAAAATAAATAAAAAAAAAACAACCAAGGAGCAAAGAATGTACTTAATTACCACTAATCTTGCCTATTAGATTTCATTCAGACACCACAACTTCTTTCAAATAACCCTAGTTTATTTTTTAAAAAATTCCTTTCTTCAGACAGGATATGGGGGAGGAGTCAATTGGTGATGTTTTACACATGCACATCTGGATACAGTCCAATTATTCCCCTTATACATTCCTCCAGTTGTTTTCATTTTGCTCCATGCTCTGGCATTCATAAATTTGTGAGATTAATTGTGTGTGAGCGTCTGCAGTCTTGGATCTGGGCACGGGTTTAGCTGCAACACAGCTAGAAGTCAACATTAAAGAGAGCTCCAGTTCAGAAAACACAATTTACATTTATACATCTTTGGTACAGTAAAGATTGAAGCAACCGTCATCCTTACCACATGCATCAAATTGGTAAGATTAATCCAATATCAACTACATTCTATTACTGCAGTTAGTTTGAGCCTCATGGAAAGTTATTCAGTGTGAATTGCAAAGGAAAGATTTATATATATATATATATATATTTAATTTTTTTAGTTTTTAGTTTTTCTGGTTATGATTTCACTTGTCTTTGCGAATGATACACCATTGCAAAGACCAGGAGCATTGTAAAGCCTCAAAGGGGTCCAGATAATCTAGCAGATTATGCCATTCTGGCCACTAACAGGGTCCACAGAGTTGGCAAATCCAGCAGCTTGGGAAATCCCCGTATCAGAGGTATTCCCATGTGAAGCTCAGATTCCTCGCTGCTGTAACTTGCTATTTACAATCCTCAGCAAATGCAGACAGGAAGGTTGTGACTGGGCTTCTGCAGTGCTCTGGCTATTCTGGGCTGCTGGAACAGCCCCCTTTGGGGCCAAAGGCAAGCGAGCTTAAACCAATCACCACAACAGGGAAAGCAAGGGGGCTAAACACCGCTGCTCCTCTCCTAGGGCCAAGACTTCCATTTACTGATGTTTTGTATTTTATGTGCAATTTACTAACCAAAACCACCTGTTTCCTCAAGCTCTCTGCAATTTATTGTTTTGCAAAATCAGTTTCACATTACACTTCTGATCAGTGCAGTTCCACATGAGAGCTACAGAACTGAGGTGATGTATTAAAAAGCGAGGGGTCGAAGGCCAAGAATCTACTCACTGGAGTGCAAGCTTTCTGACCCAAATACAGCACAGGATGCACAAATCCCACTCACACTCCAACAGTGCAGGCAATTCTACCTTGTGATGTAGCTGTCAAGGCAGTGTGACAAGGGAGCTAAACTGTGCCCAGTTCATGAAGCTTTTCCAAAAGCAGTTAGCTGCTGGCAGGAATGGTTGGACAGCTATAGGTTGTTTTGGGTTGGCTTGTTTTGTGCAAGATGACTGTTTTATTTTTGAGCAATTACCCATCAGGTTTGATGGGCTATTTAGAGAAGATAAATTGAATGGAAGCCTTCTTGCAATCACCTACTCTTTTCTAAAAATCTTGATGCACTGCAAGATAGTCACTCTGGGCATACCATTTCCAATTTAGCAGATGATAGTAATCTAAAATATTTTAACTCCTTCATATTTCCCACTATTAATTCATCTTGTGCATTAATCTTTCAAGATTGCTTAAATCTGTGCAGTTTGTAGTAGGCTCTTGATAATATACAGCAAGTAAAAAACTCCAAAAATTCCTCAAACCAGGAGGCCTTTTTTTTTTTTTTCTCCCAACCCATGAAATTCTGCTCCACTTTTCTTCACCCAGCAGGAAAACAGATTGAATTTGGCATTCCTCACACCCACAATACCTGAATCTGGCAACTAATTGCCACTGCACAGAGACAATTTTTTCGCCCTGCCAGCCACCACTGCCAATCCCTACAACTCCTCTGGCAACGATTTCTATTGCAATGCTGACAGTAGAAGGTCCAAATGCATGGAGAGTGGTTACGGTTGCAGCAGGTTAATTACTGGGGCACACATAGCTGATGTCCGCAGCACCGCACTGCTCCCATCTAAAGCAGCTTGTGCTGTGTTACTTGAGAACTGGACCAGCTGCAAAGTTCAGCCCCTCACCCTGAACTTCCACCCTTAGAGTGCATCCAACCTTAACAGTTGCATGAAGTCTTTTAGCCTTTTCCTTTTTAAAGTTAGGAAATGGTACCTAAAACCAACAAATGTTGCAACTTAAATGAAATTCTTTCAACATCAAGTACCTGAGAGTCAGGGAATGTCAGATTTATGGTTGCACATGCAACCTTAATTCCGCTCCACATGTGTATGCATTGTGATTAAGTATCTGATTACGTGATTGTGCACTACTTTTCTCTGGGACTCCTGCCTTGTTCAGTGTGCAGAAAGCACACACAGGAGGAGAGAATTACATTTGCACAAACAACCATAAATCCACTATTTCCTAGCTTCTGAGTACTTGACTTTGCAAACAATGTTCCTTTCATGTAGATTTTTGGTTGCAACATTTGTGCAGCATACACCTAAAGAACATTGCAACTATTTAAATGTCATCTAAGAGCCCATAATCAATTTCTGAAACCTTCTCATTTTATGGATGAAACATTTTCAAAAAACTCTCATTTCATGGTTGCACTATCATGCTTATAAAAGTCATATTTTCCACACAATAGAGGCAGTGTAAAAATTAAAACAAGCTGCACACTGATTGACCAAGTTGTCTGAATTATTCTCTTTCTTCCTAACAATGAACTGTGTTCTCTGAGCTCCAAGTAAACAATTAAGAAGGGTGGGGGTTGGAGGGCAACCTATAGTAAATAGCATTTTAATTGCACTCTTACAAAAAATATAAGGGAAACAGTAATACACCAGATAAGCCCCGTTCTCCCTTTAAAGCTACTGGAGATCGTGGTGCTGTCTTAGTAAAGCAGAAGTTCTGAGCTACAGGAGAGGGCACAAATCTTACCAAACACAATTGGAAAGAAAACCAGAAAGTACCTCTTACAAACTTCCAGAAACATGTCTTCAAAGGCAGTAGCTTTTATACCTACGTTAGACTATCAGAGCATCAGCGGGTTCTACGCAACTCTACGATCAGAAAAGACACAGTGCACAATGCAGTTGCTGGCTCAGCAGGTGGCACTGGATTAATACAGATATGATACTTCTACTCCATAGCCCCCACACAGAGTTCTCAGGCAGCTAAAAGCACAGGTTAGTAAACTGGGGTTCCACTTTGAAAAACCACCATAACAATAGTACTGAAAGGTCCCATATTACCAGGTCGCATTGATTCTACTTTGAGAGCTCATGAAGGAAAACCCTTCCGACTCAGCCGGGGATATCTGCGGCATCTCCAAAAGCCACACACATCCTGCAGTTTCAGGTACTCACCTCAATTCGGCTCGTTCAACTCCTTTAACGGTTAGAACATTTGCACCAGTGCAGAAGCAAACAGAACTTTGCAAACTGCTGTGTCTGTTTTACTCTGTCTTTGCTGTGCAAGCTAGTAGGGCAGTGAGCAGAACAAAGCAGTAAAATTAAAATCCAAACCCCACATAAAGTCAGCACTGAGAAGTATACAAGTAGAGGTGTGATATGTCCCTGAATAACTATCTCCTCTTCTAGTTGCTTTCCATGCCATCCAGCGCTTGCCAGAATTCTTAAACTTTCCCTTTGACATTGGGAAGATGCTGGGACAGAGGCTCTGAAGGAGATACTGCTACAGCAAATTCAAGTTTTTCACTAGATAAATGAAACATTTCAGATAAAATGGGGTTGTCATTTCTATTGAAAACAGGTAAGCAGGTCTCCAATATCGCAATTCATTCAGAAATTTTCATAACATGGCTTACAGTGGGTCTTAATGGAGATGGAAACCAGAATGCAGCATTTTCAGGTTAAATGTGACTTTATTACAAAAGTGGTATGGAAGCAAGTAGAGATTTCTGTTAATATACATAACCATGCTTTAGCAACGGCCTTGATATGTAACCTCTATGCTTAAAAGTACAAACAGGGTCATTAATTTTCAGAAATTATAAGAGATTATTATAGAACAGGAAAACATAATTTTTCCTCACACGCACACTAGAGCAACATCTCTGATTCAAACCAAATATTGTGCAGAACAATATTAGCAAACCAGTTTGAATAGCAAGTAATGAATATACAGAAAGAGCTCCTTGAGGCTAACCTTTCATTGCCTAGGAAGGGTGTTCAGGCCATGTCCTTCACACGCTCAAACCAGTTCAAGGTATACATCTTCAGCTACAACAGATACAAAGTGCTGGTTTTGATCATCTGTGTTTCCACACAACATTAAGGCAGAACTAGCGTTCATTACTAAGCAGCCACCTAGCTAAGACTGAAGGATTAACTAAATACCGACATCTTCATTTCTTATTTCAGCTAACAAGGTCTTCAAGCACACCTACTCCAAACTTCGGATGCCCTTTCAGAGTCTAACACCTGCATGTGTGCCACAAGCCCTAGGAGAACCTAGCTGCTACCAACAAGTTTAAATTTTATCATTAAACTTAAAACTGTCACATGAAGATTTCTGGAAGGCTGCCAATACTATTTAGGCTCCTTATGGTCTTCTAACAACATATACTAAGACTTGTAGTGCGACCTGTTCCACATGAGCCAGCTTCCACGATGGAGTATGCTCCCTCTCCAGCTCCTCCTTCCCAAGCTTGCTGTCCCCACTTCTCCAACCTCCTTCCAGCTGACAGTTATTTGCTCAGCACCTTTTCTGCTGTTGTCCTGTACTGTACTTAACATAGGCTTCACTTTCCCTTTCTTCACAAATGTATCCCAAGGCCCACAGGAATAAGAACCCGGAGACTGTCCACAAGATGAGGCTAATTCAATAATATTTACTCTCATAAGACACATTGAACAATTTTAGTTGCCTCCTCTTAGGATCCTCATTTCTTTTGACCTCAAATCAGGTATATCACTATCATTGCAAATCCAGTCACAAATGACCTTGGGGAAGATAGGCCAAATGGGGTAAACAAATGCAACACAGCTATGATTTCCCTAAACAAAGGAGTTAAGAGTAATCTCACCAAAGACCATGAAATATGTTTTTCAGTTTGAATATAGACTCAGTCAAATAAGCATGTTCAGATATGCAAGAAAAAAGAACAAAACTCACAGACAGCAGCAGAGGAACATTAAAAGAATGGACCACCAACATCTTCATAAGCGTAAGGACCAGAGCATGGTGTAAAATACCAGCTTCTGCACAGAATATTATGAATTGGGCATGAGTTTAACAGCTTTCCATGTTATCTTCTGATACCATAGAGCAAGGCCTCATTTCTGACGTCCAGGCTCTAGAGAATTTTTTTCCTTAATTACATGCACATACCCTTTGTAAAAGGAATTGACTGTTCTTTTTTTTGCCTTTAGCATACATCTTCATTATTTTTTAAAACTGAAATTATGATGGGTGGTGAAGAAAAATGTAACGTCTATGTAAAAAGAAATTCTGTAGGCGATTAGATTGCAGCTGCAATTAGGTGACTAAGCCTGTCATGACATCCACAGGTTCCTCTCCTAGAGGATGTTCTTTCCAAATTCAGCTGTACACGGTATAGCAAGGTCTCAGATCGTGACAGATTGGCCACAAACTAACACTTTTCCTTCCATATGATCAGTTGAGTGCAAAGCAACAAAACAACAGAAAAATAAAAGGAAAAAATAAAAAGCAGATCTCCAGCAGAATACTCAAGACCATCCCAAGCAGACGCACTACGCAAACCGAACCCCTGAGAGAAACATTCTCTGTTTAGAACAGTCATTCCTTATTGAAAACAATCTCTTGGTAACCCAATCTCCTTTGAGAAAAAAAAAACCCACACCTTTTTGGCATATTAGTAGTTGTTTGCCCTCAAAATACATAGTTATAGGGATGCATTACTATTTCTGGTTGTGTTTTTATTTCTGTGCACAGTGAATGAACTATTAACCCCACCACATACAGTGCGGAGATAGCTGTGGAGAGAGTAGAAAGAAGCTTGCAAAGAGTAACAGATTTGGGAAGGTTGTCCTTGGGAGCTGGAGTAATACCCCAGGCAAGGCAGCTTTGGTGAAATACGGGTGAAGGATAACTAAAGCAGCAGGAGCTATATGCCACTGCCATTTTGATGTGACTGAAATATACTGGACATGAAAGAAATGTGCAGAAATGGTAAAGTGGGATGAGACCGGTTCTGGGGAGTAAAGCAACTGGGTGCAGAAAGAATTGCAATATCGTATCTTCTAAGCGGCAGTTATTAGGAGACTGTGGCTTGCAGATAGGACAGTGGAAGAAAGAAACTCATTGTGGGGAGGAACTGAAGGCCCCTGAAGTAAGAGATTGATAAATGGTGATGGTGGTTTGCTGGAGATACCTGTAAGGGAAAGAACTACTTAGACCTGCAGGAAACCACTCCGCAGCTTTTGGGCAAGGAACACCTCTCTGGTTCAGAGCAATGGAGCAGAGTTAGCTTGGCAGAATCAGTTCAAGGGACTGTCTGAGAGTTACCAGAAGTGCCATATTTTCAAAAACACAGACTCAAAAATATGGCCTTCAGGCCACATAACAAAAGAGGCTTCACTGAAGTTCTAAACTGAATCCAATTCATTGAAGTCCAAAGTAGTCTCAGACAAATTTTACAGGTGTAAGGATCCAGAAGCACTGACAGATTACATTCCAAAACCAAGCTGTATCCCAACATGACCTTCCCGCAAACCTCTTCTCCTAAGACTGAGGCAATCTATTGTCTAAAGAGGTTTTGTCCCCTCCAGCTGTTCAAATGCAGGACTTCCGAGAGCTGTCATGGGGACACTGGAGATTTTGTGGGACAGAATTCAATCTTGGAGCCTATAAAACATAACTGTATATACAATCCATCTCCACTGCATACGCAGCTAGCCTACCTTGCATAACTTCCCCTACTACCTGGTTTTGTTACAATTTTACTGCAGCTCCAGACAAGTGCTTGGCATGGCATCATAACATGGTCATCTTCTGAAGGCTTTACAGGAAAGAGAAAGAACCCAAAGCAGAAAGAATTTGCTCCAGGTCTACAAGTAGGTGACAGAAACAAAGGCAAAAAAAAAAAAAAAAGAAAAATCTTGATTCAATTTTCACTCCAATCATACTGCTTATTCCAAACATGTTATCATCAGTAAACTCATTTAATTCCTCTAAACATTTCCAACACTGGTGAATTATGAAGATTCCTTCCCTTCTATTGTTCCTGAGCTAATGCTTTTTCAGCATCTCCTCCTGGGGAAGGAATCACTATCAAAGTGCCTTTAAATCCCCAAGTCTATAATGAAAATTAACAACTTGTGGGGAACCCCCCCCAGCAAAACAGATCTTGCTGATTTCTTCGTTATATGAAGCATTCCACATATATATAGCATGTATAGTCTCAGCCTCAAGAGAAGAGGTTCATGCAGCCCTCACATAGGGCTACAGCCTCTCTTGGGAGTACCACCTGCAATCAAAGCTGATTTCTTCATTGATTTTCCAGCTTCCTTTTATGAACAATTTGATTTACAGGGGAGATACAGATGCTGGGAGGCAACTGCAGTTACTGAGTGGGCTGCATAATCCGACTGAGCGGGCTGTATAATCTGTCACATCTGACAGTCTGGTATGGTCATCCCTTTTCAAATAATTAAACACTGTCTTCATACATTGCACTCTCTCTCTCCTATCAATGATCAACTCAAATATTTGTTTCAACTCCTATGTCATGATTCTATCACAATTGCAAGAGATGTGCAGTTTTTCAAAAAGGAAAGCTAATGGTGTAATAAGCAGACAATAAACTGTAGCCATGAAAAGAAATATTCACATTACATAGAGATTTATACAAGCCTGCCGTCTTGAACAGGAAATTTTCTATCAGCCCTCCTAGGAATGAATAAAACTCTAACAGCCCTGGAACTGAATGCACGGTATCTTTAAACATAACTGAGACTTCCAAAATAGCAGCATATTGACTTTACATAATTAAATGCCTGGTGAATCTTCAAAGTGAAGAAGGGAAGGACACCACCAAGAATGTTTTTTTTAAATGCCCATGATTGTTTTTCCTAGTCAAGGCAACAGTCTGTCAATACCTCAGAGTATGCCAAATATGAAGTTTCAAAACAGGGGCTTGAATTATGAACGAAAGCTAAAACAACACCACAAATATTTCTCAACAGGTGGAAAGTATATAAATAAAATTTCAGATAATTCAAATACATTCAAATAGCTAAATTTTCCACAGAAAAACATGTTTCTCTAGCTAAGTGGAAAACTTCAGACCAAAGACAGCATTGTGTTTTATCCAACCTGAAAAACAAAATATTTCCCATCCCTCTGAAATGAAGGAACCCGAAAGCAAACTGCTAAAAACAAAAGAGATTTTGTGAAACGCACAAGCCACAAGTTAATATTATTGGTAGAAAAGATTTCTGTTACAGTAGGATCTGAATGCCATAACTTAGATTCACATCTTTTACATGGAGATTTCAATGCACACAGAGATAATCAACATTTTGAAGTGCTTATAGTTTAAAGACACAAGCAGGGAGCATTGAATAGGAATGAGATATTCCAGGCAACCATATTTTATAAGGATTAACATAATTTTTTTAGAGTTCTTTGTTTAATTTGGGGGGTTTGAGGAGTGAAGTGTGTTTCTAAATTATTCTGCAGTAATCAAAAGATAATTTTATATGCTTTGTCAATAAGACACAAGGGTATGATAATTACCTCTCCTGTCCACTCAGCACTTAAACATAAATAGAAGTATCCTCCCCCCAGCAATGCGTGGTTTTCTATAAAGCTTTGGCTACACCAACCCCAAATTACACTGTAGCTACTCTCACAGGGCAGGAATCTCAATGCAATTTTAAAAAAAATAGGTGAATACAGGAATTAGGTATATCTCATTAACATCTTTTCAAAACGAATGAAGTAGAAACAATTCTCTCCTGTATTTAATGATAAAAAAGCAGAAATTCAAAATTGCATTCCATTGAATCACATTTCAATTTCTTTTCCTGCTTGGAATTCAAATACTCTGAGAGAGCATTTTAGTTGTGCAACACTGACAAAACAGCAGAAACATTCAATAGCTTCCCTGGCTTGCTTTTCAGTTATGCCCTTATGTGCCTTCAGGTCTTTGCTGTTAATTAAGTCAAGCCAGATTTCAACCAACTGCATGACAGCAGCGTCATCAGCACGCAATCTGCTGAGGCTTTCTGAAAGTCCCTCTAATTACTTTTGTGAGTTTAGTGCCCCTTTGTGCAATTCTTCACTGTATAAACTGTACTATCACTTGATCAATGCATTTCTAGCGCTCAGAAACTATTCTAACATTCTCAGCTACAATAGTTACGTTACAATACTGAAAGTTTCTTTAAAGAGATAACAGCAACTGAAACTGCTCCTTCACCTTCCTTAATCTGTGCAGCTGACAAGAGATGCAGAAACACTTTTGAATGTTCCTTGAATGTTCCTTTACGATGGCGGTGTTATTTTTCAAGCGGATTTAGACAACATTATCCTTGGAAATCTAAGAAAACTGGATCTAGGGATCCATCTCTTTTGCTTAATTTTCACTACTACCCTGACCAAATGAAAGAGATTCCTTAGCACGCTGTTTACATGGCTGGGTAGCACGGCTTGAAATCACAGGACAAATGTAGGTGTTTACCATGTGCACACACATACCGCTGAGCACCTGGTCATTATCACTGAAGATCTCCATTTTGTACAGCTTCCAAAATGTCCAAGAGGCAGAAGATCTTCACGACTTCCCTTTCAAGCCAGTTAAGTCCTTCATTCACAGACTGAACTTAAAGTATAACACATCCAATACATTAAAAAGCTCAGCTTTTCTTACAGCACTGTATTCTATTTTATTTGTCCTGCGGCGCTTCTTTTCCCAGGCTCTATGCAAAAAACAAGGGACTACCTCAGCGCTAAACAGTCTCAGTGAACTTTTAAAAACTGAACTTCTGTTCAAAAGTAGGAAAAAAAAAATCCAAACCCTGAGACTCTGAGTAAATCTACTGGACTGTTTTCAGAGATGGTGAAACTTTCCACAACTCCACACCAGATCAAGGATTTTTTGAACAGTATTAGAAACCACTACATATTTTACTTCTGCATGCAGAGTTCATCAAAACTTTTACACTGGTGCCACTACTAGAATGGTACAGCTGTATTAACTCAGCAACCTTACAGTTCTGTTGACATCGTATCAATTCAATCCACTAAGACTTAAAACAACAGATGTTCCAGCATATTATATACAAATTGTTCTCTTTTCTATAGAATCCTACATGAAATTATACTACCGATCAAATACCTTTTTTCCCCAGTTTAAAATAAAAACAACACAAAAAACCCCTAACCCCACATTGCCTTTTATTTTAAGCTCCATACTATTCATCTAGCAGTTTGTTTCTCTCTCTTCTACTAGCAGAAAATATAATACAGGAAAAGATTTAAATGAAAAACAGATCTGTGTAGTGAATTGCATATGGTTTCCATTTTCCTTCATGCAATGTTTCATAGACAGTCAACGAAGATATCCCTCCCACAAATCCGGATCTGAAGTCCACTTTCAGAATCTTGTCAGCACAGGAGTTAGGAGACATCTCTGTGCACGAAAATGCTGCAGTATGTCTGTGTTCTATCTCGTTAGGGTAAATCATTCCTAAAAAGTACCACTGGATCTAGCTAATAAATCAGTATATATAGAATATGTACACTCAAATGATGCTGGCTGTGTCTGTGTGAACCTGCCACAGAGCTGTCTGTTTTCAACCATACCAAGTTTGGTCCACGCCACACAGCTTGCTGCATTTTATGCCTGTTCACAACACACGGAGTTTTCCAGCGCTAACAACTTTATACCTAGTTGACATGCTCTGTGCTATACTAAACCCAGCCAATAAATACCGCTTCTGCCAAGAAGCCTCTATAACTACTACATTCCATCAGCTTTCCTAGCTGATTTAAACAATCGCTTCCAAGGTCTTTCTGACTTTGTTTACATAAAACACATCTTGTGCTCTTATTCCACATAGCCTATACTATTTTTTTTCCTCCTGCATCCTCAGCAGTTCCCAGTGACAAACACCAAAGCAAGCGTGCCATGTTTCTTATCAGACACCACAGGAGGTTTACAAAGCAGCAAGGTCCTTTTTTTACCTAGACACTCTCAGGGGATGCACATGTCTATGGAAGAGAATGATGAGCTGCTGTTTGTCAGATGCATTTGTTGTTTCCATGACTTAACAATTTCTTGGATTTCCTCCCCTTTAGAGATTGGCTTTAAAGGGAGAATGAGTAGGATACAAAAATGAAACAGAAGAAAATCTGGAGCACCTCCCCTTTTTCCTCTCTAAGGTGAAAGTCCAAGTAGGAGGGGGTGTGCATGGAGAAGAATGTTCTCAAGAAGCATTACTTGGTGAGCACATCAGAACGACACAGCACTGATCCCCATAAATACAAGACACTTAAGTTTTGTTTAGTTGGAAGGTGGAAGCAAAGACTTAATTTAGCAAAACTTAGGAAATCCTATACGGTGGTCTTGTCTTTAACAGAATGTGTTGCAAGCATGGAATGAACACATCTTGCCTGACAGACACAGCCTCTGCTTTGCCTGTGCCTGTGTACTTACGTGGGCTTGGAAAAATCAAGAGCACAAAGGTTACCTGTTATGCAGGTGTATTTCTGAAGGAGACTTGTGAACTCAGAATTCTTTGCAATGTTAAAAGAAAAAAAGGAATTTTTGCTGATTCTATGTCTCCTTATATTTGTGCATAAGAAAATGAAAAATGTTACCTAGGGAAAGAAGCAGTCAGTAGAAAACTAAAAATATGAAATATATAAATATATGACATATGTAATTACTTTTTTCTCCGTACACTAATCAACATGGCAAACTATCTGTACAGTATCACGTGTTCTAAAATCTAGTAACATACCTGGCATCCCCACTAAAGTCTACAGCTCAGTTCAACCTGGCAACGCAGATCTTAGCATCCTTGAGTGCTGATCCTGAGACCTGGCCAGGTCAGGTTGCTGAAAAAGCAGCAGACATTCAAGGCTTGGGACACCACCTTCTAATCCCAGAGTCTTCACATTTAATTCACTTCCAAAAAAAAGCCAAACTTGCATGAACAAACTGTTCCATCGGTTATTCCTATCTACTGTCCTATTACCTTTTTTTCAATCTTACTAAGTTTTCAGCTTCCCAAACTCTGAATTTGCTTTCAGAGGATTCTCAGATACCTGACAACTCTCTTCAGTTGGCTAATTTTTAGTGTTGAGTCTACCATCATATATTTTCTTTGTCCAGTGATCTCCACCTTCCAAAACCCATACAGGTCCAGCTGTGGAGGGAAGCTGTGTGATGACCCAGTACATCTCCCTAGTGTTTTTCAGCCAGTCCTGGTCTATGAGGCACACAGTCTGAAAACCTTCTTCATCTGTGCACAAGACACGGGTGTTTGATACTCTGGTTTTGCTAAGGTCATTGAAAATTGGGGTTTGGAACAGAATACAAAAAGCTACACTTGCACACCGTGCTTTGGTTGCAACCTGGATGGTGAGTGCTGTAAGACTCAGTGGTGTTTGGTGATTTTCTCAATGTAACCATCTGACATATGGATAAAACACATTATAGGTCACAAAAAGCTGAAATGATTGAACCCGTGGGATATACAAGTTACACAGAAGACTAACACATCAAGTAACAGTTAAAAGTCTTGGTGAAATATTCCAGAACAGAGCAGAGAAGAAAACTACTGAAAAATAATGTTGTAGTATGAAGTCTTTTTTTTTTTTTTTTTTTTTTTTTTTTTAATACAGACACCAGTTATGTGAGCTTTTTCAGCAGTAATGATGCTCAGCTTCAGTCAGGCTTGTGAAACCTGCTTGGTTGCAGAGATTTTCAGAACCATACTTAGGCATCCATTACATCTTGTCTTCTACACTCATTTTCCTGGATCTCTCTTGAACTTACCCACTGAACTGCTTTTTCAGGTCTCATCCTACGTGCGTAACATTTGTGAATGATGTTGTAAGCAACATTAATACCCATAAAATATTGGTGCTGCTTCTCCATTTTCTGCATTCCCCATACAACTGCCAACACAAGGCAAGATTTTGGTTCAGTGTTCAACCAAAAAATGCTTTTGCAAGACTTTAGGAAAAGACACATTTAATAAACACACGTTGTAGCTGGAATAAAAGATGACAGAAGGTCCATTATGGAATCAAGAGTATAGCTGTCCTAAACTTTAGTCAATCTTCAGAATATACTAAGATTCACATATTCAATGTACATCTGGGAAGCAACAAAGGACACCACTGCAGATAGGTGAAACGTGAGCAATGACATGGGCAAGTCGGTCTTGGGTGTTGCGATGTATTATAGTAGCACCCAGAGAGGCCGGAGGTGAGTGGGTGGGCTGCGGCTGGGTTTGAGTTTGGTTTTGTTTTTAAATCAAGATCAGATCCTCAGGAGGTTAAGTGCCATACATAAAAAACTTCAATAAAGAATTTGCTGTCTTAGGTTGAAGGACTCAGTTGGACAGCAGAGGGGGTAATTCTATACATCCAAGGAAAGGTCTTGCCATCAGCAAAAGGAAGACCTGGAATGAAGCTACAGAGACTGCTGTGAAAGGAACAGATCAACGTGCAGTGAGATGACAGAGCACAGATCAGCACAGCAAGAACATGAAAGGAGAGGGAAGGGTCATGAAAGATCCTGTAGAAAAAGATGCTGAAGCAGAAGGAGGGACTTCCGAGAAGGAACACTATTCCTTTTGGGGTCCTACACTGCAGAGGTGAAGTTATTGCTCTGATTTCAGACAATAATGAGGAGAGGGAAGAACCTTTTGACCTCTGAAGAGTGTGAGCATCAATTGAGGTGTTTGTCATGACAAACAGTTTTAAAGCGTCCCTGTGATCCACAAGGATAGGGACCTAAAACAACTAACCATTAAAAAGCTCTTCATAGTGTCTCCCAAATGGCTTCATCTCTCAAACTATCACAGTAACTTGTTTAGTTTCGCTGGAACTTACATAAACATTTGAAAACGCTTAGTAACTTGAGGAAAGAAAATTCTACCGTGAACATAGCAGGCCTGAACAGAGTATGTTTTACTGAACTACTGGTTAGTAGCTGCACTGAATTTAGACTGTTGGGTGTTGTCAAACACTTAGAAACATCTACCTGACCAACACAATGGCTCACAAGTTTCTAACATGCAACTTGTCTCAACTGTTAAGAGGGCATCAGTGAAGCCACAATAAACGTGTGTTTCTCGTATAACGTGCAAAGCAACAGCTAAGGCAAAGCACTAAAACTTTACTTGTAAAGTAATCAGGTGAAGTAAATAACAGACAGAAAATCTGTTAGCACCTCAGCTTTATCAGGATTTTAAACTGATCCATCATACCCTGGTTGTCTGACTAACAACCACCAACACATACTGCCGTGGCAGCAGGACACAACCTCTTTTTGGGCCATGGAAGCTCAAGGGACAAGTAAAAAATTCTTATTCTTTTTAATTGGAAGATACAGAGGAGTGATAACGAGCCATTTTGAAACCTCTCTTCCTGGGAGACACTGTTAAAAAGAGCATCTATAAATATCAGGGATACGGTAATAAAAAATTATTAAATTCTGTTGATTTATTAACTCTTCTGTTTCATACATTTTCAAGAATCAACCTCTCTAAAAAAATTAAAATATTTAAGTTATACTGGGGAACATCAGCGTTCACCAGTTCACATGAAAATTTTGCAGAATTCAGATCTCACGGGACACCTCAAAATCTTTGGGCAATCAAAATGCTTTTAAGTTGGCCCTTAATTCTAATTTAAATGTTTATGACTACATAGCCAAGTCAGATAGTACCAGTAGATGATTAAATCTCCAGAACCTACAGAAAAGGCCGGACAAAATATTACTCACATGACTACTCCTTGGATATCATTTATTGATCTTTGGAAACGTCATTTAGAACTCAGCCATAAAAGAGAACGAACGGTTCTGTTAGGTGGGTACACTCCAAGCATTTCACGGAGCTGGAGCAATGCCGCCCACGGAGGCTCTTTGGCAGTCACCTCTTCTTAGAGCTCACATCTCTGCACAGAGATTACTACACATTTCTATTGTCAGCCTCAGGAAAGTAACTCTCTATTTCACATCCAAGAACCTGGCTCATTATTGTTAAGTCTTTATCAAAAGCAAGTCAACCTCTGAAAAAACTATGTTATGAACAGGACTTTTGGCAAGACAAAGACGACACTTCATGCAGCAGCTAATATAAAGAGAGGATAACAGTTCTGCCAAAGACAATAAATACTAGAAGAAATGGCTTTCAGTTTTAGAGGCCCTGAGCAATATTGCTGGTGTTCATTTTAAGATCTGCTTCTACAACACAATTCCTTTGAGATTATTCTTAAATGTGAAAAGGATGGATGTTTTTGTTTTGGGATCGTTCACAATGTTGGCATTGCAAACCACAGGCTTGAACTGAGGTGAGAGTTAACATCACTTTGCCACTAATTTCTTTCAACTGCATCTTTCTTTTTCTTGATGTCCCTTACCCCCGCTAAAAAAAATCTCCAGGCATTACTATCGAAAAAATACTCAAGTAATAAATCATGTATTTGCTCTCACGTGACTGGTATTCATTAGAGTCAAAGATCTCCAAGATCTGCCCCCAGGGTGTATTATGTTACTGAAACATAGAAATAGCTGCAACACAAAATTTTGCCAGAAAAAAACCCACAAAAGTAACAACAAACTGTCTCTCAGTTGGGCAGAAGAAAGAATGTTCGTAAAAATATGTTTGAGGGGTGAATCAAACCCCAATTCTAATTAGACAAAACCAGCAGCTTAAACCCAACAAGACACAGGATTTTTAACTAGAAACTTCTATGAAGTATATACATTTTTGGTCACCCATGCAGTTCTCTTTTCAAAGAGATATTTTTTTTTCTATAAAGGAATGAAAAAAAAAGATTCTAAAAAGCACTGCAAATTTATCCATTGTATATATTTGCTTTGGTTGAGCAATAAACAACATGCCCCTACGCTCACTGAAATGCTTCATCCCCTTTTATCATTCAGTTATTTTGTGTTACTGACTGCTACAATCACTTGGTAGCACAAGTGGTATCTTCTGAGAGAAGCAGTGAACTTCCAGTGATGCGGTAACCTGACTGAATCATCTGAGTCTGAGTGGGGAAAAAGAACACTTGGTTCAGCTGCACATCTGGGTTTTATAAAGGGTCCAAAAGCTTAACACTAACGTGCTTCAGGGCTAAAAAAAAGTCCAAGGAGATCACAGCAGTCGAGAAAGAAGACAGTGTTAATCCAGGGCATATCGTGCTCTTCACCACCACTCTGGAAATTAACTTAGCTCAGCTAATTTTGCATCTCCAGTAATTGTGTGTTGTGTATGAGTAAGCAATGACTAAGGAAATGTCAAAGCTATTCCATATCCTGTTCTTTTCCTGAAGAAAAACATGACAGGCTGAGGATACCTCCCATTAGGCCACAACAATTCAACAAGGCAGCTATTTGTTTTAGCAGGAACGAAATAACCTATATGCAATCTAAACACTGCCAGTCATTATAATCACTTGTTACCGCTGTGCTGAGTTGACATGGCTCCCCCAAAACAATTTACTATCCCAAAATCAGCTCAGATGTTCAAATATGTGCAGCAGCACATACACAAAATTTAAGCTGGAAAATACACAGGGGGCACAAAGTCACCCACATATGAAAATTCCTGCTCTGCAGAACTCTAGTTATTTTCCAGTGTTTCCAATTATGAATTGGTAAACTTTGACCACTGGCTAGAAAGGCCATAAACATACCGAATAATACAGAACACGAAGTGATGCACACATTACAACCAAGATGAAAATAACCAGGCTGCTAACGAGGCAAGAAGAGTGTCATCGGTACTGAACCTCCTGTTCAGCTCCTCACATCTGCCAGGCCAGAAATCAATACTGGTTAGCCATAGATGTCCACCTCAAAGGTGCCAAGTTGTGCCCTGCTCACTGAAGATCAAGGAAACACAAGCTCCAACACTTAGCTGTTAATAATTTCAACTCTGCTAGATGCCCAGGATAGCTGGGCTGCTCCCTTCCAGCTCCACTTTCTCCCTGTTCATGTCTCTCCCGCAAACTCAAAGTACGAGGCAAAGCATGTATGCCGAGCAGAAAAGCGGGTTTGGGGAAAGAAAGGTCACAGGGGAGGTGCACGAGTAAATATACTAAAGCATCCAAGGTTCTATGTCTGATGAGGAGGGAAAGAAGGATGGAGGGGGCAATTGCGTCGAAGTGATCAGCACCGGCTGACGACACTCCCGTGTATACTTCGAATCACTGATATTTCTTCTAACATGCTAAATGATAAATTGCTTTGTCCTGAATCCCACTAATACAAACGGAATTTGTAAACGAATGCAGAAGTTTGCTTTGGTGAATTTCCAGCTGTCCTGGTAGGTGAAAGGAAAAGGGCTGGGAACAGGGAACACCGTGGTTAGAGGCTATGGTTCTCACCCATCCGTTGTGTTTTGCTCCCAGGAGCTACACAACCGAGGGGCATTAGGCTGGAACATTATCCAGCACATACAGGGCTGCACTAAAGTAATTTGTAAAAGAACAAATCACTACCGGCAAGGCCAAGCCCAGATTGCTCTGAAAACTGTGCCGCACACAGATGCAGCTCTTAGCAGCCATACAGCCTTCACACAGGGGTCCCTACCAGAAGGGGGTCTCCAGTTAGCACTGATAAACTGCTGCCTGCCTCATCATTTTTTTCAGACATCATGAATAACATTACAATCAATAGGTAAGGACCATGGTACAAGCTCAAAATGAGTACCACACTTCATAATGTGTTCTAACAGTGGGCACAGCTACTTAGAAGTACAGATCACTCCTAACTGCATTGGCCAGAAGTAACAAAATTGCTAGGAGGCAAACTTTTTTTATTTTTTTAATCAAAATAAAAAATTAATGAGTCATATTGCAGCGGAGTACCAAGAAACAACAGGATTGCAAGACTGCATTAGACCTTGCCCAACTATCAGTGGTATTTGTTGGTTAACAGGAAGGTGACAAACTCTACAGAAGCAAGTATCAGGTACTCTTGCCTCATACATTGATGCTTCCCCCACCCTCACCTCTTCTCTCCCCACGTTATCCTCATCTTCTTCCCTGCATCTGCACCACAAGCATTCTGGGTAAAAGTGAACATAATATCACAGTGTAACTCAGGGGACTTTCTGCAAATGGAGACTATGCCTTTGCATTTGTTCACCCTCGCTGGCATTTAATTTTCTGCTTTGTTTGCTATGCTACAAAATCAGACCCTGGCAGTAGCTTTACATGGGATATTTTGCTACAATGGCAACGCAGCCTACCCATACTGCTCCCCGTGTCCTATGCCTATCTGTTTCTAATCCTTCTAAAAATCATGATTTAGCTTACTGAGTGCTGAAAACAATTAACCTTTACTGCTGGATGTGCAAGGAAACCTAGAACAAATCATGGCAGACAACTTTCTGTTGCAGAATTTAAAAAATAACTATGTTCAATTGTCTGCTATTATTTCAACTCATTTATAAGCTGCAGGCATCCCGCTTACTGTTCTCTAGTTCCCTGGATCATGACTAGAGCTTTGGAAAACAGAGATACAAAATTTACAATCTCCCAGATACTTTCTACAATAACCTTTTTTAACGTAAAAATGCACATTAGCAGCAATTCAGCAGCTTTGCTAGTGTAAATGCAGCCTAGAATGTCCTACAAGCCGCCAGAAGCTCCCATACTAGCCACACACTTCATGATCCTTTCAAAGATGCCCATCCCGTTCAGTATGAAGAATGGCCTGGCTCTGTGCTGCCGTTTGCCAGGAAAAGAAAACAATCAAGCATAAAGATAGCTATCTTCTGTTCTGGAGGTAGCCCTCCTAAACCAGTGTTAATGAAGAAGTTGGACTTCTCAAAATCTTTAGTTTCCTCTGAGTTAAAGAGCAAAGAATGTTTTAGGCTTGTGGAAAATCATCGAATCGTTGGGCTGAGTTTGTAGGTGTGACAGAGATGTCAGCGTGATGATACACTCATGAAAGCTGATCAGCGCCTTTGGAAGGCACTCAGGATGAGTGCTGTAACAACTTGTTACTGATATCGACTCTCGAGTCGAGATCCCCGCACCCGTGAAAGCGGCTCACCATTTCATAAGCTACAGCTAAACCAGTGCCTCGGAAGTTGCCCTGCAGCAGTGTGAAATCCCACAGTATATCTGCGGAGCTATTTAGTGAAAGCCTTTAAGTATTTCAAGTACAGTCCGAACTTTGTACCAGAAGGCATGGAAATGTCGATTGCTTTCGGGGCCTATTCCTTTCCAAATAGAGATCAAGCGGAAAAGAGGGATTGGGTCTAAACGTCTAACACAGATGCATGTAACTAGCTGAGTAGCCCTTCGGAAGAAAAGAAAATGCACGTAAGAGGTCTGAATAGCTTTGCACTTTATTAGACGTTCTCCCCGACAAGGTTTTAGCATCTTTCTGGGCACCCAGAAGGACCCAAACCCCCTGCTCTTGTACTCCGTTCCTGTGAAGCTCTGCTTGCGCCAGGAAAGAAAACGTACAGGGAACGAATTTCCAGGCCGCAATGTGGTGAGCTATTCTGGTTCTATTTAACCATCTCGGGAAAAATTCACAGGCTACTGCTGCTGCACTCGGCAGCAAGATTCAAACCTCCGCTTCCCTCGGCCCCTCAGCCTGTTTGGCTCATTAACGCATCGCCTCCTGCTCTCCTCAGCCTACCTCCCTTTCTGCTGTATGGGATGAAGATCCCTGGAACCCTGTCTTTTCCTGACAACATAATTTCTTGCTCTTGGTGGCACATGCAGCAATTCATTGCCAATGGTTCCTCACTGGGGAAAATCTGACCCACGATACTGAGGGTCCCACTCACAAAAATTTCTCACTACTCAATCTTTCCAAAAATCATATTCTTCTTCCACAAGACAAGCGCCAAGTAGGAATATAATAAAACCACCAGCTCCTACACATGCGGTAATATGCAGACGAGGAGCCCTCCTGGTTTATCCATGATGTGCTCTACTTTGAGAGCTTCATCCCCAAAAGCTCTTGCCCACCAACTCACCTTCTTTTACACACTGATGCGGTGCTGCTGTTTCTAAGAAAGCCAAGCACCCTGCACATTAAACCTCTTTCTGTAGCTTCCTTAAACCTCTGCCTTCACTAATTAAAAAAGAGACCCCACCATAGCTTGGACACACACTAACCCACTGTGATCCCAATGGTAGAATCAGATGCACAATCTGAAACAGACCCACAGTGCTTGGCCTGCCGCTGCTACAAAGCAGCCTGAAGGTCACTTTTCCTTTTCGTTGACCTGAGACTCCAATTTCAACTTCCCCAGCATCCAAATTTACTGCATTCATTCTTCCTGAAGGGAAGAGTCCTGCAACCTACCCCAAGCATGCCCCCAGGAGATAGGGCGCTCTCAGAATCTGCCATCACCCAGGAAGAACTGAATCACGCAGGAATTATTTAGGACACCAGAGCTCACAGTGCACATTTACATTTACATACACATTTACATACATTCCCATCCAGGAAGTTGGTGGAGATCCACCTTTCAAAATATAATCCCAATACTGACATTTGCCTCAGCTTTCCAGGCAACAATTCCATACAGTGTGTATACAGACCTATATCTGGTCACCTCCTGGTTTGACTTCAGAAGAGCTAACCTGATATGGTAGCTGTTGTTTTAGACCACAGGCTAAGGCAGATTAAAAAAGAAACAAACCACCACCAACCACCAAAACCCAACACTTTGATTCAACAGCACAAGTAACAAAGACAATAAGTTTACAGGAGAATGAGGATAGCTGCCCATGGGGAGAATATCTTAAAATCTACGGTAAAGTCATACTTGGCAAAATTCAATAGATCTGGTAAACATCAAAGATAAAATTCAGCAGAATAATTCCACCAAGGACCATTAAAAGAAAAATGGGACCAGCAGGGTTACCAGTGAAAAACAATGCCAGGCCTAATGGCACTGATCTACCAGAAGCAATTTATTATGACACCAGAAATAGCTATTTTCACAGTGGATGCTTGAAATGAAAACTTTAAAGCTTCTTTAAGTCTCGAGCTATAGCAAAGTATTCAAGCAGCCAGCCAAAATAGCTGAAGGGAAATAGGAAGGCCACATGTGGAACTAATTACTCATGTAGAGGCTATGACAAAGAACATTTCTCCAGACTTTTCATGGGGGCTTCACTTTCAGGAAGTAACTCTAATTACTGTTCAAGTCTCGGCAGCCTGCATGCTGCTGACAGTTCCAAGAAAAAAATGAACCTATTTGCCCTTTTCTTGCTCTGAAATGCCAAAACAGAAAAGCGCAACCAGAGTCATTAAAAAGAAAGAAAATCAGCGCTGGCTTGTTGCGTTAGCTTCCCGGGCAGGCTCCTTTTTTTTCTTTTTCTAAATTTGTTTTTTTCAGCCTTCTCAAAACAGCACATTCTGCGTCGACGTTCACTCGCTCTCCGTTGGCTGCAGCGAAACTGTACATCTTGACTTTTTACAGCTTTTCCATACTGGGGCCCACTTCCTGCCCAGTTGAAGAAAAAAATCTGGCCTGAAGATGAAATGACTGCTTAACATTACACTAAAACATCTGGTACCATTTTATACACAGACCCATGTCTGAGAGCAGGCAATTCTAGCGGTCTCACCAGCGGCACAGTGCATACCCAAACCTCCCCAGGGTGACATCATCCCATATATGGCCTCTCAGGCCCAGCCCTCCCCCTTTTCCTGGTCCTAAATTCATTGCCAGATCCCCCGTCTGCTGCAAATGTGCCACGTCAAGCCTGGAAATCACAGCACTTCAGTGTGTTGCAGTGAGTGCTGCAGAGTGTGAGGGAGAGCCGAGCACAACCCGTCATGCAGGAAGGCAGTTTTTCCCCAAGACTAAAAGAGGATTTAAAATAAATAAATAAGACGCGTCCGGAGATCCTGCTCCGTCGCCCCAGTGTTCAGACTACCTGTTCAGGACAATGCTGTTGTACAGTAGTCTGCACATTGGTTAGACTGGGCAAGGGAAAGCAGCGGCATGGACTATTGGGGACGCAAGTCGCTATTGCCAAGGAGAAGACAAGTCATTGCTCCTTTCAGATCTCATATACAGTATTTTTCTTCGCAGGTTTTGCACACTAGGGAATAAGAAACGCTCAGGGACACTGTGAAAAAGGCGGACTGCAGAATAAAGCGGGGAAGACATTCTGGTAAGGCCTACTTTGGAAGAACACCTGGCCTATGACCTGGCGAACCTAGGTGACTCCCCTCCCCCCTTCCTCCAGTCATCACCGCAAGAAAGATGGAGCTCTGGTGGTTTACTAAAACCTATGCAAGAAATGAGAGAGGTATATTGCCTAGAGGTATACTACCTAGAGAAGTGTACAAGGGTAGAGTTAAAGCCGGTCCTTCCTTTTTTCCTTCTTTTTTTTTTAATTTAAAATAAAGCTCTTTTTTTTCCCCCCACAAACTAAAAAGGTAAATTTAAATATTTTTTTTTATTGTAGCAATCAGTATAAATATTTAAGGAATATATGATTTCTTTCTAATGCAGAAAAGGCTTGCTAGAAGTATGTATTCTGAATAGCTTCTGTTGTGAATTAGAATCTGAAGATCAATTTTCAGAAATTATTTTCTCTTAAAGTAATAAAATAATAGAAAAGAATGCATGAATAGTATTTTAAATTATTGTAAATATATATTATATCACCTTTGGGAGACCTGTACTTAGATTTTTATATGCAGCTGAAGCTTCTTTGCAAGTAACCTATGCTGTGTGTGCTAATGAAAACTGGGAGGGAAACCGTAGGGAAACTGGGACTACTCCATGCTAGCCTTGTGCCGCATAGAATACGGAATCTTTGATTGTCAGGAAAAAATACCTCCAAAAGTTCAGGGTGTGATGGAAAAAAACCCAATAAATAAACAAAACTGAACAGTCAGTTTTCCATCCCAATACCTGGCTGGTCATTGCATAGAAGTGATCAGCAGCGATTGATGACGCTCTCATGTATACTTTGAATTGCTGATATTTCTTCTAACATGCAAAATGATAAGTTACTTTGTCCTGAATCCCACTGATATAAATGGAATTTGTAAACGAATGCAGAAGTTTGCTTTGGTGAATTTCCAGCTGTCCTGGTAGGGAAAAAAAACCCTCAGGCTGAATGAAATCCCCACGGACAAAATAATACAAAAAGTCTGGGCTGCAATTTGATACCAGCCAAACTCAAGAGTCAGCTCCCCTAAAGTTAACACTAGTAACAAACTACTGCAACCAGGAAAAAAAATCCCATCTATATGGTGCTCATTATTGCCAGGAAGGCTTTGAATAGCTATACTATAAAAAGAATTAGCATAAACATGTAGCCATTACTATTAAAACCAGTCAGTTTTGCAGAATGAGTGTTATGTGTTAGACAGCCTTGACGCTGTACAATTTTTTTAAAAAATATGTATATTATTATTATTACCTTTTTCATTGCTCCTTCATTAATCAATAGAAATCCTACTGGGGAGAGACGGTCGCGTAGCATTAGTGTGGCTGTGCCTACGCTGGCTGTCTTAAAGCCTACAAAGCAAGAACTAGCACTGTCATTTCCCATAGCCTCCCATCAAAGGTTATGTATTTTGACTAAAAGAATTCTTTTTTAATGTATATATATACACTTACAGGTTACCCACCTTCTTTTTCTTTATTTCACAGAAGACTACCTTTAGGAGTAAATTAGTGGCTTTTAATCCATTATAGTAGGCAGAACTTTTATTCTCGTTCTACTTTAAAGTGGAGTTCAACACACAGTTAAATGTAGTTATTAATAGAATGAAGAGACAGAAAGAAATTAAAGGAATGGAACCAGAATCAAACTTGCATTAATATTTCTCCATCTCTTTTTAAGTATGACTGCTGTTTTAGGCATAGCAAATCTGAAGTTTTATGACTTAGATTTTGTTTAAGCGGTAGAAAAATGTTTTCAGATCTTGTTAAGAAACTTGTTCAGTTATGCTTTCAAGGGGAATATGAACATTTGCAAACATTATTCCTATCTAGTGCTGACTTGCAGAGCTACTTTTTACTTTTTTATAATTCTGATCTAGAAATGAAGAAAGGAAGTATTGTTGTCCAGCCAATAATAGGCTCTCAGTGAAAATACTGTGGAAGATAGCCTGCACTAACTTTTGCTAAATAAGCAGGGACAATGAAAACATATGGAACTGGTGTTTATCTTATCTTGAGTCCACTATTTGCATTAATCTTTATTTTAAATGACCTTTCTGGATTTAGGAAGTGATTCCCCTCCCATACACCCATGACTCTTCAAAGTTACATTTTTAGACTATAAGACTGAGATCTAGGAGGCCCCCTTGGCATGGGGCTTGGAAAGGAGGCGGGGGGGTTGGGGGGGAGGAGGGAATGCAGTGTGCAAAGCAACAGATATGGAAAGAAAGCCTGTATTGTTAGGAATGAATAAGGAAGTATATCTACTTTGGCTCAGTAATCAAAACATTTTCAAAGTGAATTAAGTGATTCTGTGGTTCTTAAAACAGTGCTGTTTTAGTTGAAATAAGTTCTAGTTGATCATAATCATGCAGAAAAGATTTCTGCAGTTATAAAATGAGGTTTTAAATATGCATGTCAACAAACACAAAATAGCTGTATACTAATATTTCAAGAGAAAAAAAAAAAAAAACAAAACAAAACAACAGAAAACTCAAACAGTGCTTTTTTTCAATGACTAAAAAAATTAGCAGGATCCAATGCATATACTAAATCAAGGTGAGAGTCCTGTAAAAACAGGACGATACCAATGCTTAAGCTTGTTGTATGAACTAAATGACACAGTTCATACTACCATAAAATACACAAAACCAGGAAAGGCAAATGAAAGTTGGTATGAACATTTAAATAGGCGAGTGTTTCAATATAAGGGATTTTCTTCCATCTTTAAGGAGCACAAGTTTTTTTTTTAGTAAACTCAACAAAATTAAATAGTGAAGAGGAAGAAAACATTTCAAACCTTTCCTATATGCTCCTTGAATGTTAAAAAAACAAGGAAAAGAGCAAAGAGTGGTGGGGGAAAGTCACTTAACTTTAGAGGACTAAATATAGAACAAATAAGCATCCAAATGTGAAAAAAAATAGTTACTTTAAAAAAAAACATGTCATTTGACATTTTCCTGCCTTGTCATTAAGTTGCATGTCGTCTTCTGTATTACCATTACCAGTGCTATTTAACGCATCTGTATTTTCAGAAGACTAAAAAGACACTGCTATACTCTCCACGCTTCTTGCCCCCCTTCCTGTGCTATCACCGTGTGTCCACAGACAATTCTGCAGACCACCCAAGTATCACTGCTATATGGTAAATATTTTTATGCAAATACTTGCATAAAAATTCCAAACTTCTAAATAGAATGTTAAATTATTATAATCTTTTAATCAAAATCTGTTAAGCAGACTAGAAATAGAAAAACCCCTAAATCTTACTCTTTTGGGGTTTTTTAAATAGTACATTTTAATTTAAAGCATAACTTTACTTTTACTTGCAAAAGGCTTTTCTTCCTGAACTGTACTTTATTGTAAAATAAAAGAAAAACAAATCACAATCAAAACTCCTAACTGAAATAATATTAAGGGTCAGGTTTAAACCTGCAAAAAGACAGGAAATGCCACAGTTAAAAATGAAACTTTCCTGAATAATACTACTGTACTTCTGTACTGCATTTTACGCTGCATTGCAAAACAGTATCTAAAAATAACAACCTGCCCTTAAACAAAAAGTCCTGATCACAGTTGGAGAGAATACAATTCTCAACTCAATTTCAAAGCTAGCAATATTTGAAGTCAAATCCTTAATATAGGTTTCTGTAAATACAATATTGACAATCATGAGATGTTTTTTTTCTGTTACGAGTATTCTAAAATATTCTCAAGCCCTTTACCAACTCAATGAATCAACCAGATACAGCACACAAAAATGTTAAGCCCTTTTAGCAAATCAACTACAATTTCAAGGAGTATCAGTTTTTAAATAAGAATCAAGTGGCGATAACTAACTAGTCATTAGCCTCAGTCCAAGATGTAAAGCCCTTTGATGAATTCTCCTTGTGTACAGTTATTAGAAAGACCGCACAATCCTTCCACTTACAACTTTTACTCCCAGCACAACCTTCCTGATAGTTGTTGATAGAAAACCTACTAATTAAAATGCATACTTTTGTTCTTGCAACCCTTTTATATGATAAGTTGCCAATTAATTTTACTGTACAATTCTTTGCTATTTCAAGAAGGATCCATAATACAGAAATTGAGACCTAATTTTCTCCCAGACTGAAGACCTTTGATTTCTTTAACAACTAAATGCAGCAATTAAATTTGATGAAAGCAATAAAACAATCGGTGTTTTATATCTGTTTTAAAAGTACTTCTAATTTGCCACTTTTGTTTTTCTTTAAAATTGTCAAACGGGTAGGAAGACATGCCAACTCAAAGCTTACATTTAAAATTTTACTTAGAGGTACAAAAATTTATGTAATAATATAAAGCCAAAGTAAGACTATTTAACATCTTGGAATTAATTTTCATGTCTGAATTAGCTAGTCATGTTTTGTGCTTGATTCATTTTTTTTCACCTTGCTAGGTTCAAGGAAAATTTTTATTCATATAATTGATAAACTTAATTGGTACGCTTCAACTTGCATACTAGCCACCATGTATCTTTATGGCAAAATAATGATTAGATCTAGAACACCTGAATAATTACACGCTAATTTATTATTAGTCTAATTTAAAACCTCAGCACTATCCCCAACTTTTTAGCCTCTTGGTAAATTTGTCCCTTTTAGTTTCCAGGCTGGAACTGAAAAGTGGTTTGCTGCTATTCTGTGTGGGATATGGGTTTGAGAAGGGTTTGAAAGCACAAGTTTGTTGCTTACCTATGGTGGCACTAGCGAGCAACAGTGATTTAAGAACACCGTTATAAAACAGAATCATTTAATCTGTATATAGAAGTAATACAATTATTCTTTTCCCTTTCAAGCTTCCAGTGTGTTTTATACCTTTTGAAACAACAACCCAGTGATGTTGCAAATGTCATTGTGAAGTTGAATGACAGTCACTGTCTGTATTTTATATACAGGAAAGTTTAGCAAAGTAGCACATCTTGTGATGTGAAATGATGCTATTTGCACGCTTTTGATCTATAGCATGGTCTATATTTAACTGAAAAAACGAAGTTCTATAATGTTAATTTGTTTTCTTACAAAGGATAGATTTTGAGAGAAAGCTAAATCAAAACAATATGCAAAGTAAAATACTGAAAGAAATACCATACTTGCATAGCTGTCACATATTAGCAAAACTGATCTAAAATGCAACCAGTTTTCTTTCCAGCACGTTTCCTTTAACGGGGTTAATGTGCAAGTGGTTGCCTCCATTTATACAGAAAGATTTTTATTTTTAACATACCAGATTATTGTACTTATCTGCTCCTAGAAAATATGTACTGTATAAACACATCCTTTATCTTGAACTTCAGTATTTCTGTGCTTCCAAGAAGAGTAAAAACATCTGGCTAAATTACTATGTGTGAGTACAATATGCAGGCAAAACCCTGTATGAATTGCATATAAAATAAACCATGGCTTCGTTCCTTTTTGGTTTTCCAAATGTTCAGTGCGACCAGTCTGTTGAAATGGCACCTCTGATACATGTCAGCACAATGATAACTGATGTACCGAAACGCTTCTTTTCTGAATAAAATCAAGTTCTGTTCTTGTTCTATAGCTCCCAATGTTTTAAAGTTTAATTCTATTCTGTGTGTTCCCCCCCAACAAAGTCCCCCAAACCGGAACGGTACAAACTGTTGCACACCAGCGGTGATGGCTCCAAGGGACTGGCTGGACGGAGTTGTCATGTGTCTGCCTGTCTACACTTGCTGTGCAGAACATCCTCTCACCTGTACAGCAGGCACAGACAGGCAGTCGCATGACAACCCAGCCTGAGGGACAGCCGCCAGTGGGAAACCGCTCTGACACACCAGAGCATCTTCACCAACAGCTCCAGCCAAGAGTCACTCTGGATCTCAGACGGCCGGTCAGTAACCAAGCCGCGTACTGCAACCCACCTAGAGTCAACCCAACACTGCCTATAAAATACAATAAAACCCACTGCTGAAATTTTTACTGTGCTTCCTATAGTACTCTTTTCCTAGTTGTTCTCATTAACTCACTAACAATAAGGTTTATTTATACACAGCTTTGCGGCACCATTGTTTGTTTCGTCCTCCCATTTACTTCTCAGGCATAACTCAAGCAACTTGCATTAGCAGATTATTGTCGGTATAAAAATCACTAACATTCCTGCTAGCCACAGAAGCTGAGAGCAGTTAATTGTGTGGCGAGTTAATTCTGTGAACATACACAATGTCAGACCTTAAAGTAACTTATCCCCTTTCCAAAACTCTCTCACCTCCTCACTTATTTTCCTATCTCCCTCCCAAATCACACACAAGTTTACAATTGGGAATAAACTGTGAAATCATAATACAAGCTGCATCTATTGTTGGATGTTGACAATACTATCTTTTCCTACTGAAACTGAATGGAAATATTTTATTTGGAAATAAGACTGAAGGGAATTTTTCCAATAAATGTAAATTTCGCATTTTCAGAAGTTCTCATCCTAGAGCCCAGTCTGGCATCCTTTGCCCACCAAGCGAAATCTCTGGATGCTTTGGACAGAATAATAAAATCACATTCTCTGACCATGCCCTGTAAATATGCTACACCACTTTACAAATGGCACCCTTTTGTGTACAATAAAGAGCTTTTCGATTCACAAGCTAGGGTGGTGTTCCACATTCCCAAAGTCCATTTTATCCTAGTGAAAGTGTCTAATTCACAAACCTCATATTTGCAGGTTGACTCTCAAATGAATCTCAGCACAAAAGCTTACAACTTTTTGTGCAACTTAACAAATCAGTAACAACTGAGAGTGAAGATGCTCAGCTTGAATACTTTGTGTGTGCATAGGTATGCCTTGCAATACTTTAGCTAGTATCACACGGAATGCCAGCCTCATGGCGGTAGACAATATTTTCCTTGCTTCATTTTAAGCAACTGGAAAAGCACAAAGTCATGGTACTGGTCATGCAGCAAATTTATGAACACAAGCAACTGTACACAGGATCAGGAACTAATCCAGTTTAGTATTCACATAACTGATACTGTAACTGCTTTAACCACACTGTTCAAACATCAACTTCATATTTCCATAATTACAAGCCTCAAAAGCATCCTTAGGCACTGATTCCCACCTCATCAGGAATAAAATCCTGTTGCACGTTTGAGCAGCAACAGAATCATGTCAAGAAACCGTTTCTTTTGTAGTACTGATCCCATACAACACATTTTGAAAACTTTTGCCAAAGTAACTCGCTTCGAAATGCATTCCACTGTGAATTTTCCACTTCTAAAAGCTGCAGCTCTCAAATAAAGGAAATAATTTACATCCTTCTGATGGCACTAGCAAGCAACCACTTGCATTCAGAGAGTGACTGTCATCTCAGAGTAAATTCCAGAGTACAGAAAATGGGCTCAGCTTACACTAGAGGGGGTGCACAGCCCCAGAGGTCCTAGCAAGCGCTGTAGCTTTGCACAGTACGTTGTGAGAGCCTTCTGGCACACAAGCTGCTACAACCTTCCTTTTACTTGGGGACAGAGGCGCAGGGGGCACAAACTCATCGCTGTGGCAAGACAGCAAAGGTGAGACCTGACTTTCTGCACCTTCCCCAGCTGTGATGGAGAGGGTCATGCTACTGTGCAAGGACTGCAGAAGTGACAGGCCCGAGTGGGAGGTGTGGGGGATCTGAACTCCCTGCGACCTCTCAGCCTGCACAGCCGTGCCGAGCCTGGGCACAGTTCGGACACATAAACATGGGTATCACTTCACACATCACTGCAGACTATGTATCTTACCAGGGTGGAAATGCACCAGTGGGCAGCCATTTCAATAATCATCTGAGAACGGGATGTGACAACTACTCAAACAAGCTGAAAGTGAAGAGAACATTTTAAGGAGACGAAATGTAATTACAAAAATTGGAATTCAGCCAAGAGACCAAATATTTCCTTCTTAATTTTCAAAGCCAGTAGTTCCATTTCTGAAACAAGTCACTTGCCTTCTGACTAACCTAATGGTCAAGCTCTGGCTTTGACCTTGTTCAGAGAGCATCCGAAACAGACCTCACTAATTTTAAGTCGTATTGAGAAAAGCCCAGTAAAGAGAGAGAGAGAGAGGGAGAGAGTGCAATCCTGCAATCCAACATAACTTTGTGAACTCTTTCCCAGGACAGAATAATCAAACTATACAGCTAATCTGTACTCAAGGAGGAACTTCTTGAACCAGCAAAGCATGGAATAGTACTACACTATTATCTTCTCTTACCACTCTAAGAAGTTCCTGAGTGATCTCCCATGGTGGCCTGAATGTACTACTTGTATTTTCATGACTCCCAAAACACAACTCTTTGGCAGTTAAAAGACACTATTTTAAAGCATGCATACAGCAAACAGACAGTGGCCATTTCCCTCCACGTACTATTCTGAGATTCCCAGGTGGCTCCCTTGCAGGCTATCAAAACAAACAATTCAATTTTAAAGTTGCATAGCAGAAGACATTCCATGAGTATTTTCACAAATTTTTCTATTTCACAAGAAACAAAGATCACACACAAAAAACCAACACCAAAACTAATGTAAAAATTGCCACAGCACATCTTAGATGCACCTCTAGTTGCCTGAGACAGAACGTAGCAAGGGGTGTTAATCTCACCACATCACTTTTTTTGTTACAGTTACCTATGTCTAACCTAAGACAACAACTTCTAGTAGCTCCAAGGTAGATCATAAAACCCAACAGCTTCAAACTGTCAAATTCATAAAGGCACTTTTGCATTTCTTTTAAATTCATTTTTATGTCACTACAATGAAATACTTCAAATTATACTTCAGTAATCTGAGAATAAAACTTCTGTCTTGACACCTAGTGCTTGGCTCCTCCCCTCTGTCTGACATGCTCTCAATTTTCCTGTTACAGGAAACACATGTGAATCCCTTTAATACTTAAATAAAAGGGCAAGGGGAAAAATCTTCAAGATTCACCTAATTTGTCTCTCGATCTTAAAGTCTATCCCTGAATGGCTCAGGAAAAAACCACGACTGGCCAGCGCAGTTCCCCCCATCAGCAGTATTGCTGAAGTAACTACCTACGATAAGCACCACATTCTGGATTCGCAGGACTCAGCAGAGCTCTGGCTTATTTATGTACATGGAGCTCTCCCCAGTAATTCTAGAAAATCCACTGCAGTAAAAGACTACGTTTAAAAGAGTATGAATTGTCTGCACAGTCCCCACCAACCAACTCCCTGTTTTGTTGGTGGTAAGCCAGTGTTGTGATTATTACTTAGAATAAGAGGGAAAGATTGAGTGATGTTTTAGAGCTCATTTATAACTCTCTTTACTTGTGCCTCTTCCATTCAATAAACTGGTTCACACACCAAAAAAAAAAAAAATCACTAAATTTTGCTGAAAAGATTTAACTTTTTTAAAAAATCAGAAAATAATAGTTGTGGGGGTTTTTAAATGTAGCCCAATTTTTCTACAAAAAAACCCATAAACCTTAAAAAAAAAACCTACAATGGCTTTACTGTAAAGCTGATAGTTCACATAAAAATCCCACTTTAACCTTCAAAAATTAACAGTGAGACCCCTGGAGTTTTGGATAGAGCGTATCATTACCAACTCTGCTGAAAAAATAAGTAAACAGAACCAACAAGCAGCCTAACAACATATTGAATAAGATGAGCCACCTGGTCAGCCCATTTACTATAGATATGCGTTTTGCAGTTCTCGTATCACTCACCTCAGATTTACTGATCAGCAGCAACATTTCTTACCAAGGTGCATTTTTTGTCAAATTTGAAAATCCCCACCAACCAGCTAGAGACCTCTGCAGACAGGCTTTTCATCCTCTCAGAATATGAGGCCAGAGCCCAATTGATATCATTAAAGCAACTGCTGTCGTTACTTTCAGAAGTAAATTTACCTAGACAATTTATGATCGATTTACAGTAGATGTGCAAGAGCAGTCCAAGCAGGCGTAGGACAATAACAACTTTTTTTAGACCAATGTGTGGAAACCACAGGAAGAGGGGAAAAAAATAAAACAAAAAAGAAACATAAAAACCCCCACACAACACCCTGTATTTATGTTATCAACATTTTAATGGAAGTCTTAAAGGGTCAGCATTCTCCATGAATCAAAACCAGAAAATTTAAAGAACACAGGTAAAACCTTAAAACGTTCTTGCAGTTCAAGTCTCTACAAGCTGATTTAATATTTTAAACTGGTATCAGGAAACTGAATAAATACTGGGGCTTTCCCCCCGGTAGAAAAAAGTTCTTCATTCCTTACCTCATCATCTTTATACCAGGACAAGCTTTCTGCAGTTAGAACGAACCAGTATTCCTTTGATCCTCCTTTCATGA
Source organism: Falco punctatus (assembly GCF_963210335.1). Taxonomy (NCBI): domain Eukaryota; kingdom Metazoa; phylum Chordata; class Aves; order Falconiformes; family Falconidae; genus Falco; species Falco punctatus. The sequence continues at coordinate 27,023,989 of NC_137591.1, forward strand.
TGCCAATATTGTTGATGGTCAGCCAGCCTTTCCGGATGACCTGTGCAGAGGTGCAGTCAGGCACAAGTTTAGTTCATTACTCACTTGATGTAATTCTGTTGCAGCATTCATTCTTTTAAATAAAGACTTGCTAAATAAAACAAGAACAGGTGCATTTTTTCAGTCTCTGGCAAATTCAAGAGGTTTTGCGGGTTCCTATCATTCAAGAAAAAACCAAAAATGTAACAAAGTGAATATAGTGCTTACAGTCAAAAGGTTGGAGAGAGAGAGAGAAGCCTAAGTATTACTGTGTTGTACTTACAGCAAGTATGAGTGCATTAAGGATTGTGTGAACTTGAAGATACTTATTTGTTATATAATAACACATTGTAAAAGTCCATACAACTTACATATGACTATTCTGTTCTAGTCCAATTGTTAAAGTAATTTTAAAGTTGGATATTAGGAAAAGCACCTAGCTTCTGGCAAAGCTAAGTGGCTTCTGGCATGTATGGGGAATTTTCAGAAGAGGTTGAACCAAGCAACAAAGTGGAGAGCTCCTCTACAGTTAATTTGAAGTTAAGATAGGAAGTAGTAAGGAGACGTATAGGAGAGCTATTTTCTTCTCATAAGGTAGAAGAAGAAAAGAAAAGGAAAGAGGGGGAAAAACCCAAACAACTAAGGCAGCAATAAAAATCAGGAGAAAAATGGGAAAAGCAGAACTTTATAAAATAGATACAAGCCAAAGATGAAAGAACAGATGGGACAGCACACCTATAAATACTAAGGCCAGGAGGTTACATTATGCAAAGAGAAAAATGAACAAAGGAAACTTAAGAGGAATGAGACAACCCAGAGATGAAGGAGAAAGAATGGTCATGAGAACTGGTTTATGGACCATATAGAAACTTTCAATTTTATTGAAACATTTACTGTTTTCCAATACATATCAGAAAGCAAATGTTCCTTCCTATCATGCTCTGAACAAGACAACAGAACTCTCCCAGTCACACAGATGCAGGGAACCTCACCCATTCTGCTTCTCCCTGCAGCAACACCCTTTACATGCCTATGAAGTACCGAGATGGAAAGAAGTGCTCAGAGAAACCCTTCCCTCAACAAGTCCCACAAGCAGGGACTTTGTGAGCAAACACGAGTTTCCTCTTGCTTTTAGAGAAAAATATGAGACTATGACATTCCTCTCATAGGGCTTTACAAGACTAGTAACTCCAATATCAACAAATAACCAGAGAAAAACATTGCTCAATATATATTCTTTGTCATCTAGAAAAGTTTCAGAATCAGAATTCACTCCCATTCAGCAAGCACATTCATGTAAGCTCCTTGGAAAAAAAACCACCAGCTTTGGTATTGCACAGAGCAAGGGACTAAGTGATATTTGATGACCAAACTAATGAAAGAGATCAGAAGTTGCACCTGGAAAACTGCTAAAAGTATTGGTAATGCCCATAATCCAAGCGTATAGATTTCATTTCAAATAAGACAGTGATGTTTTCCCACTCACTACCAACCAGGCCAGCACTGTAAGAAAACCACTGAAGATGCAAAAAAAAAAAAACTCTACAGGTTTTCAGCCTGTAAGGAAATCACTAACAAAGCACTGATTTTGTTTGGAAGACTCAGTAAGCTGAGAGAGAATGAGAAAAAAAAAACCTTCGGGACATGATTCCCAGAGAGAGCCTCAAGGGTATAGCATGAGCAGATTGGATGGAATAGCCTGTACCACAAAGGTTTCTGCAGAAGTTGTCATGATTTTTAATATTCACATTCTTGGGGGTGAGACGGGGCATTACTGAGTACAAACTGGAGATGGAATGCTTGTCCAAGTGCAAGTTAAAGGAAACATACTGATACCAACTTGATTACGCATCAAATCCTCATTTTATTTTACGATGTTTATTGAAGTAGCTTTTTAACAGGAAACAAGCGCCACGCACATACAGCCAGCATACTGGCCTGCAGGCAGCTGCTACAGAACAAGCTGTGGAACCAAGCTAATTTCTTTTTTTTTTTTCTGTGCTGAACACCACAAATGTAAATGAAAGAAATTTTAGGAAGAATCCAGGAAATTAAGGCTCCCCAGCCACTTGAACCTAGCTCCACAACAAGGTGAACTATGACTGTACTGCAGACTAAATACCTGGCAGCAAAGGTGCAGAGATGGTTATTCCCATGTTAGAAAGAAACTGAAATAAGAGGCTATAAGAGAGGCTGCTGTCGGACCATGCTGCCTGCAACTGAAAATGTTGTGGTGCTCCCCATAAAGCACATACCCACAGAGGGGAACCCCGGGCAGCTGGGCCAGCACTCTACGGGAAACTGGTTTGGACACACATCTTAGAGAGGGTAAAAGATTTGAAGGCACATGTCACAGTGGGGATAAAGAGGTTTCTAGAAGCAAACCTGAATAGTATGTTCAAGAACCTTACAATGAGCATTTAAAGGCACGTAGCACTCCCTCCTTATTCCATTCAGTGCTTTCCCTCATCGCTGCCATAGGCTTTGTGGCATGTTAACAAGACGAATTCTCTCAGTTCAACAAGAATGCATTTGTGGTAGAGGTCTCAGACAGACCAAGTCAAGATTTTAATATCTAAACTATACAAGCCATTTAAGAACTAATGAAGCTTTTAATAATTCTAAATGTAAGAACTACATTAACTGCATAGCTCCAAAAGACTGCCTTGCTCCGGTCCAACACATCTCCCCATAGATACATAAGCATCGCTGGGTGTGGGCAGAAGCAAGCTGACTTGCTAATACAAACATTGGTCACTGTCTTGTAAAGGAAGGAATTTGCCAGTTGTTTCCTCAAAAATCCTATGTGCTGAAGATTAGATCCAGCTGTCATTCCCACACAACACTGCATGAAGAGCAGGGCACCAAGCTATAGCAGTATCTTGGGCACGTACTTTTCATACGCGGATTTCAAGACCTGTTCATCTATATCCCTCCGGGAAAAGAGGGTACTGCATTCTCGAAAACATCCTGGACACTACAACAGATCATAATTATCCAAAATACTTGGAAGCAATTCCACAGGACATCAAGAGAGAGAAGACGAGCTTTGTGTGCTAAGCCTCATATTCTTTTCATTGAACTGTTCCCATTTCCCAGACACATTTTGTCAACTACAAAAAGCTACACTTCCAAAGCACTCAGTGCCAGCGCTGGGGTCAGAGGGGAGTGAGATGTCACCAGAGGATGCTGAGGGAGCTGGCGGAGGAGCTCGCCCAGCCGCTCTCCATCCTTTCCCAGCAGCCCTGGCAAACTGGGAGGTCCCGGCAGGCTGGGGGTCAGGCGGTGTGACACCCGCCTGCAGGAAGGGTGGGAAGGAGGATGAGGGGAGCCGCAGGCCGCCAGCCTGGCCTGGGTGCCGGGCCAGGTTACGGAGCAGATCCCCCGAGTGCCATCACACGGCCGTGCGGGACAGCCGGGGATCGGGCCCAGCCAGGGGGGTGACAAGAGGCAGGTCCTGCCTGGCTGACCTGGTCCCTCCTGTGACAGGTGCCCTGCCCGGTGGGTGAGGGGGAGGCTGCGGATGGCGCCGTCCCCCCCACAGCCCCTCCGGAGGCACCGGCTGCCCCGGGCCGGGTCACTCTGCGGGGCCAAAGCCCGGCCGGCCGAGCCCGGCGCGGTGCGGGATGGAGCCACGTCCCCTGGCGCGGGCACAGGCCGTGTCCCCAGGGCTCCGTGTGGGGCCGGCCCCGGGTAACGCCGTTACCGACAGTCTGGGCGAGGGGACCGAGCGCTCCCTCCGGGGGTGTGCAGGGGACACCCAGCTGGGGCAGCGCTGGCCTGCGGGGCGGGGGGCTCTGCGGGGGGCTGGGCAGGCCGAGGGGCCGAGGCCGGTGGTGTGAGGGTCCCCAGGGCTGAGCGCCGGGCCCTGCCCGCGGGTCACACCAGCCCCCGGCAGCTGCGGGCTGGGGCAGGGGGCTGGGAAGGGCCGGGGGGGCTGGCAGCCGGCTGGGCACGGGCCAGCGGTGTGCCCGGGTGGCCAAGGAGGCCGACAGCACCCTGGCTTGTGTCAGAAACAGTGTGGCCAGCAGGGCCGGGGCAGTGACTGTCCCCTGTGCTGGGCACTGCTGGGGCCGCCCCTCGAGCCCTGGGTGCAGGTTTGGGCCCCTTGGGACACGGAGGGGCTGGAGCGTGTCCAGGGACGGGCAGGGGGAGGGGATGTGTGGGGGATGGGGCACCAGGCGGGGGGGGTGGCTGGGGGAGCCGGGGGGGGGGGGGGGTGTCAGCCTAGAGAGGAGGGGGCTCGGGGGAGCCTGATCGCTCCCTACAGCTGCCTGACAGGAGGGTGTAGCCAGGTAAGATCAGTCTCTTCTCCCAGGTAACAAGCAACAGGACAAGAAGAAAACAGGGAAGGTTTAGACTGGATATTAGGAACAAATTATTTGGTGAAAAGGTGGTCAAGTACTGGAACAGGCGTCCCAGGGAGGGGGTAGAATCACCCTGGGGATGTTTTAAAAAACACATAGATGCAGTTCTCAGGGACATGGGTTAGTGATGGACTTGGCAGTCCAGGATTAACAGATCTTTTCCAACCTACAAGATTCTATGACTATTGTTTTCACTAGTTCATTTTCTGGTTGGGTTGGATTTAAGAGATCCATTTCAATATTTTCTATCATATTCCTAAATGTCAGTATCTGCAAACCGGATATTAGTGACATGAGTTATGAACTTCAGGAAGGTGAAAAATGTGGGCATTGCCAGAAGCTAGTGAAGATAATATTCTGACCGGTAGCTGGACTCCATGTACAGGATGAACAAGAGATGACACAGTTCCTTCCTTCAGGGTCCTGATACCTAATCTGGGTGTCTGAAAAATGAAACTTAGAGGGTATGAATGAACGTGAACAAGCCAGAAGGAAGTCATTTTCTGATAGTTCAGCTGCACAAACCCCAAATCATAGCTGTTGTTCTTATTCTTCGCCACTTCACAGATAAACAGGAAAGCAGAATTTGACACAGTAAGTACATTTTATGTATTGCTGCATGACTTACTCCATTACATCAAATAAGGTATTTGTAAAAGAAATACATTAGACAATCAGAAGGTGTTCTATTTCTTCAAAAGAAGGGTTTGAAAGACGATTTCAGGATCAGTGAGAGATCAGTGAAATGTATTTCTGGGCAGACAGAAATACAGTGTGAAAATCATGAGACTGGCTGCCTTCACAACAATATTTGTGAAGTTATATAATATTTATCAAGTTACCCCAGCAGTATTAAGTTAACATAACTCTCTGTTAAAGTTGAGTTACATAACTCCATTGAAATAATTTTGAACACACAACACCCAGCACTACTCTATCTTCTAATTGCTGTCATAACGACATGTGTTAACAAATAGTAAGCATACTGACCGAATAAAAATTGCAAAATCTAATCTGTGAGGCATCCTTACAAGCTATTGGGTCTTTGGGTTCAGTTATGAAGATTCTTGCACTACGGAGGCTAAAAAGGAACGACAGGTTAGAAGGGAAACCTAATACACTGTTTCACTGCAATTTGCCAAATGTCAGAGCATAAAGTGATCAGATCTGTTCTGATATTGGACACAACCAAGATCTTGTGACATTGCTTCCCCAAAAAAATCACTGCACAATATATCACATAACTAAGACACAATAACAGTGGCCTAAGTCCTAAACACATCTAATATAAAGAAAAATTTAGTCTTTACTGAAATAAAGCACTCCGAGTGAAAAATTGAAACATGTTTCCACATGTAGTTAAACAAAGGTTGAGGTGATCAAGTCAATCATGAAGGAATCTTAACCTAAAAAATAAGTATAGTTAATGGCCATTTAGAACAGCAATACTTCTCTAGTCTTGATAAGGTTCAGCTTGCTAAGTTCTTGATAAGGTTGAATCTTGATAAGATTCAACAGCAGCATGTCTCATTCAAGGATATTTCAAAATTTAGCATTATGTGGTTGTCCACAGGTGCCCCCTCTTCTACAGAAACACTGCCATTTCTAACAGCACAGCCTTGTCATGATTTTTCATCACCACCTTGCTGACTAGGGCACATGTTTATAGAATTATTTTTTAAGCAAGTAGCTAGAAATGGAAACATTTTTTTCTGGCTCATGCAAGGTAACAGGATTTAAGTATATCTGAAGAAGCAGCAAAGTATGCTACAAAGCAAGATTAAAAAGAAAAAAGAAATAATAGGTTACTAGGGAAAAAGTTACTTATTAGCACTATAGTTCAGGCCAGCTGATGGGGTCTGAATGCTACTTGTGTCCATAACAAGTGAATCAGATGGCTGGCGTAAGATTGTAGAAGAGGCAGGTCAAACAAAGCCTTCAGACCCAAACCTCCAAATCACTTGGACAGTGACTTGAAACTCATAGTTCAGACTAAGCCCCACCTCTAATTACAGGGGCTCCTTCAAGCACCACAGCAGATTTTGCCACAGGAGCAAAACACAAAAGAGAATTTCACGTACATTACATATAATCCTCTATAATTTGAGTATCTTGCATTCTCACACACAGAGTATCAGTTGGGCACATGGAGCAATGACACCTTCATCTTCGAAGCTTTATCATCAAGGAGAGCTTTCAACACTAAATTTTAGTCACCAAAACAAATCTCAACGCACAAAATACACAACAGTTAAGAGTGGGTCAGCTTTCAGGAACCAGATCTTGCTAGTGTGCTGTGTAAAACCAAGCATTACACTGATTATTTCAAGCAAATTAGAAGACAGACTAACCTGTGGCTTAAAAAGAAACTTTGTGGAGTCAGGTCAAAACCTCAGGCAGTAGCAAAGAAAAGACAAACAAAAAAGGCCAAAGATTAAGCGTGAGAGGATAAATTAGTAGTAGAGGAAAAAGAAGCAAAAACATGTTAAGAGGAATTGGCATTACACTTCTTTCAAAAATGCAATATCATTGCATTCATCTTGCTTCTGAGATACACAGACATAGTTAATAGTTATCTGCATCATTCCAGTTCAAAGCACGCTACAAAAAAGAAAAGCAACAGACTGCAAATGAGCATCCCACTATTTTGGGAAAACTTAATGATCTTCACCTCCCGAGGGATTCAATTCAACTGCTGTTAGAATCAGTGCTGCCTAGACCTTTTTCCTTTATTCAAGGTATGTTTAGTATAAGTTTGCTTGAAATGATTACTGAAGAATTCGATGGTATGGCAACAAACTGGAAAAATGTATATGTTTTCATCATAGATATTATCAAAGAATGTACATGATACAGAGTTTTACTACTTACACCTAACCATCACTGAACCAGGAGTAACTTGTTATAAAATTAACCGCTGTTTAGACAATTAATTCTAATTAGTAATATTAAAGGCATTCACGTATTTATTTACTCATGAGGTGGAAGGGTTAGAAAAAGACTCTGTCCATGATACATTGATCCTCCTGGTGCTATGAAAAGAATGCTAAAAAGGCTTTAAATTTTCTACCAGAAGTAATTCTTTACATAAACAAAATACCAAGAACAGTACCTGTACCCATACACAGCATGTTCATTTACGCAAGAGCTAATGCTTCCTTTCGGTTACCAGAAACTTATTTGCCCACCTTTCAAAAAGAGGTTTACTATGAATAGAGGCACTCACATCAGATAAAAACTGCTTTCCAGTTATATAATAAAATAAACCAACAGAATAAACCAATTAGTCATTTTAGTTTGAGAAACTCAGTAAATTATAAAAATATTAATTTTACTCAAAGTTTTCTACAACATTTTAAGTTATACTAGTTCATACTTGTAACAGCAGGTTAGTAGCAGTTAAGTGATGAACTGCAATTATACTTTGTTGAGGAAGTGTTACAGACAAGACAGTTTAACATTAAATAGTTTAGTAGCAAGTATTTCACAAACCAATGAGTTAGAGACAAACTTTGCCCTCTGAGAAGCTAAATGAAAAAGCAACAATAAAGCTTACAGAACTTAGCTCGTACAATTTGCCTTGAAGGCGGTAGATTGGTTCCCTGAAATAGCAAATTGCAAAAATGAAGTTTTATTTCAGAAACACTTTCTCATTCTTTTCAACTCCAAACAATTAACTTATAAACATCTCTTTATTATCTTTAAAATAAAAGGTTCAGCAAAGTCCTTTATACCAAAAGTAATTAAGTTTTAACAACTAATTTAAAATGCCAAGCTTTTTCTCCAGTTCTTTAGAGAGAACATTCACTTAATTAAAAAAATCATTCATGTTATCTGTGTATTTTTGAAGAGTCAAATAGTTGGTTGATTTTCCTTTTATAGGACACTCCAAAGTGATGACGGTTGTTGTGTTTGACACATGTTCCAGCACAGCTAGACAAGAAGGAAATCTCTCCTCAGAGGGGAGACACTAGTCTTTGAAGCCATTTCAGTGTTTAGACCTTTCGACTTTTTTCATTTTAGTCCAGACTATATATTACATCAAAAATGCCACTCATGCTGGTCAGGCTGTGGGGGACCATCACATTCAAGAAGTTAATTGATTATTTTAACTAACGTCTCAGAAATAACTAGAAGTTTCTTGGTAGGAGGAAGAGGTTGGATTTCTATCCCCAAAAAGATGACTAAGTTTTCAAAAAATGCTAGAACTCTCACTAACAACAACAGAATTGGAGACTTTCTGAAATGTCAGGTTTATCACCTGAGGGATCTGAACTCAGTGGTCACATTTGAAAACCCTGACCTTTCACCTTCTGAGCTTTTTTTGACCAAATTGCACATAAAAACATCGGGAAGACATTCAATACCAGTAATTATTTATACAACATTTCATTCTCTTATTTTTACTAGAATTTTTCATTTCCTTGTAAGGTATGCTCTGATTCCATATTTCCTTTCTGTTTAAGACTTTGCAAAACCCTCTAAGTGAGCAGAAGCCCTCAAAGTTGTAGCATTTTCATTGTTTTCATCTCTCATAAAAAAGACGACTGATCCTGTGAAGTACTGAGCACCCCTGGCCCACACAAAAGCAAAGAAAGAAGCAAAGCTCAGGAGCACTTAGCATCTTGCAAAATCAATCCCATATTCTTATGTGTTAAAAATAAACAAGTAGTTTCATTAACGAATCTCAGAGAAAATGCTGATTAGTCTGAGACCATCAACCAGTTATTCTTTGTTTACTTTGAGAGAAGCCTATGGTACATAATCAACATCTTTGTGTCATCAACTGAAAGTTTTCACAAGAGGTAAAGGCAAATCCACTTTTGCTTGCTGAATTGTCCCTTCACTGCTATTAAGCTTTGAACACATAAGAACCAGTAAAACAACTATGACAAAGCACACACAAGCAAGTACTCACCAGCATTTTGGATTCTGAAATTCACAGGTTTGCAGTTAATGACAAAATATACTGATGCATAACATGAAAGATTCAGTACATGGGAGGGGGGACACTAACCAGCGGTGCAAGCAGCAGCAGAAATATTAAACAATAAATGATGGTAACAATGAAAGTCAGGTGGCTCTGAAAAATTCAGTAAAACAAGGCAATGATGACACATTTTATGTATGTGTGAAGCAGAAAAGGTAAATGACACTTGAAACAAATAAACGCAGCCAAGAAAACCAAACAGCTTGGATTAACTTGCACATGCCATTATCCATTCTCTGTTAGGTGCCTACCTGATTTCCCACTGCACTTTTGTTAACCTGACTGCTTCTTTGTTGGGCACTAAGGGAAGCAGAGGAAAAGAGTTATACTGAAGAAACTTGAACTAGAGCCAGTTCCGGAGGAACAGATTTTTAGCAGTAATAGTTACTTCTGATTCCAGCACAGAAAGCTAGAGTAACAAAGAAACACAGCAAAATCATTGCATATATGTGCATATTTCAACTACTTTTTCTTCCAGTATAGGAACGCCTGCTTAGGACAGAAGGGACAGCAGATAGCTCCCACTAATCATCTCCTTTGTAACAAAATCCTACTTGGATTGGTAAAGGTTACTAAAAGCACAGAGAAAATACGGCTCATGTGGGTAACGTTGGAAACATTAGCCTCTATAAATATTCAACTGAGACAAAAAGCAAGCTTTTTCTGTTATTTAGTGCAGTACAACAAAATCCTCCCCTGCTGGAGGCTCCTTAATAGCTTTGCCTTGACAGTTTGTTTTGGATATTATTCTAATACTTATATGCACTTTGAGGGTGTAAATATAACCAATGGATGAAGCTGTCACAAAGCTGGTTCAAAAAGCTGGAATCACATAAGAATAGAGCTTATTTAAAATCAAACAATGTTTAAAATACTTTGCTCAATTCTTGAACTCTGGTAATCCCAGTTCCTGAAAGAAAACACACTCCTTTCTCAAAACCATGCAAGTTTCCATTAATTCTAAAAGCATTTGCATTATGCGGTGGTTTGTAAATGTTAGGCCACAAAATTAAAATATTGCTGGAAAGAGGAAGAAAAGTGTTCAGAGAGCAGGCTTTGGCTACTCAACCACCAGAGTGGCCACTGGTGACAGGAAGGGGTTTTTTGGATCAGACTATACCATTCCACCAGGCATTGATATTAGGTCAGCTACAAACACTACTCTGAAAGAGTAAGAAAGAAAGAAATATGTGCTTGGATCACAGCCTATGGACCAATCCTGCAACTGTTTTGTGCGCAGCTGCTGTTCCAAAGAATTGCTGAATCACCAGACTCAATCCTGTCCCAATTCTGATCCTGCCCTTTGAACCACACTCTGTCAAACCAGCAGTCCACAGGCTGCCTGTGAGAAGATCCACAAGGATGTTTATTCCATGTGCCTGTTCACTGGGCTGAGCTCTCAATCATCCAGATCCTTTTGACCAAATAACACTGTGTCTTTCTGGTGCATTGTCTGACTTGCATAAGCTTTGGTGCATAAATTATGATTACATAACATGCACACAGAAAACACAGCACCAACCCCTTACCAATTCAGATTTGTTGTTCGAGAAACACACATGAGATGGTTTTAGGAAACCTAATTGACATTCTTTTTTGTTTCGTTTGGGGTTTGGGGGGTTTAATTTTATTTTATCACCTTAGGACAGCTAATCAGACCGCTAACATCATACTGAGAAACCTATGCCTTTTAGAAATAACCCAACAATTGGTCCTCTATTTATTGTTCTAAATACAAATTACTCTCTACATAGATTGAAGCATGTAGTTGTGTCTGAGTTACACCAACTAGAAACAAAACCAATCCCAACATTTAACAACTCATTCCACTAAATGCGAAAACATTAACATTCTAAGTTTTCACAACTTCATAACTACACAAAGTTGTTCTAAACACTGGCATTCTTAAATCCTTCTCAAGTCAAATCACATCAGACTGTGCCTGCCTTAGGCCCCGCAATGCTGCAAGGTAGTTTGGAGTGTCTTGTGCTTTCATTCTTATGAACAAGGTTCACAGGACTTGGACTGATAAAACACTGCAGACACGAGACAACTGGCTAGAAGACTCAGCAAAAGAAAGGAAACACTATGGAATCTGGGGAATCTATAGTCCAGGATATTTATATACTGCAGAAGCCCATATGCTACCCAAGAATTATTTCATTTTCTGGTTCTAACATTATTGCTATAACAATAATATGATTATAGTTTAAAATATGTATTTTCTACTTTTAAGCTCATAATATATTTTACAGTTTAAATTGTTCTTAGTTATGCAAGTTTTCTCTTCCAGTTGAGCAGAAGTCAACAAAGATACTCCCCATCAGTTTCAACCTACACAAACACTTGCTTAAACTTATCAGTGAACTTAAGCGAAGAGCTACTTGTTATCTGCTTATACCCTGTGCACAGCAGCTGGGGATTTCTAGATCTCAAGTGGCAAAAGAGGAAGGAGCTTCCCCAAGAAACTGAACTTGGTCATTGCAATTCCTTAGAAAAAGCAGAGCAGCGAGGACCACAGACTGAACTATGGGCCCCAGCAGCAGCATCTATGAGGGGGATTTTTCCAAGGCAAAGACATACTGAAATAGCTCCAGATATACCTGGCACTCCAGAATCCGAGACTATAAAACATGGAAGGTTCCAACTTGACACAAAGAAAAATATTTTCACAGTGAGGAGAGGCAAGCTGCATAGAGAGGCTGCAGAATCTCCAGTTTTGGAAGTTTTCCAGATCTGATTGCACAAAGCCCTGAGCAACCTGGTCTGACCTCAGCATTGACCCTCCTCTGAGCAGGAGGCTGGACTATGTGACTTCCCAAGGCCACAACACATGCCACGAATATATATGGAGTGTTTTTAGCAGGGTTTTTCCTGTCAGAAAAGGATGAAAAGTAGTAAATAGCAGGCAGGTTGTTATCTTGACCTCTGGAAGGCCAGCTACCATTCCTACAACATCCTGCCATTTGTCAAGAGAACTGATAAAGATATCTAGGACCTGCAAACAATTCTAGAGAAAGTTGCTCAAACCAAACACATCAACAGTACCCAGCTTTGCCTTCTCCCCTCTCAGCTTACTGAACTCCATGTTTAAACCTTCAAGGCACGCTGTCAAAGATGTAGACCTTCCTTCACAGCGTGAATAGGCCATAGCATAATACATACTGCGATGCCAAACTCTGTTGCCAGCATCCCACATGGATGAAACCTGTTGGATTCCAAACACTATTATGGCAAATATGGCATGAATATGACTGAAGGAACATTTATTCTTCAAAGAGTGAAGACATGTTTAATGTTTTTACTAGTGTCAAAGTGTTGGTATGAAGTCCCTGAGGCACAAATTGCTGGAAGCTGAGGGAGAACATTCTGGAGAATATTCTCACAGCCTCTTCAATTGAGTGAGGAGAACGTCATACCAGGCCCTGCAGGGCACTCTGCTACTATTATTCTCTACAGCCAAACAGCAGGCACACTCACAATTCAGTGACATCCATTACTCTGAGCAACACTATTTCACATGGAATCACAGCTCCCAAAATATGCGTTAGCAACAATGTGGAAAGACCACCAATACTATACATTTCTGTGGTCCTAAAATGGATACAGTGAAGGCTTCGGCTTGCCAAAGCTGCTTCCTGAAACTATGTGATTCCAGACCAAGACATAAGCTTCAGCTTCAGTGAAACCAAGCTTGTGAACTGGGATAAAGAATCCCCTAAAAGCAGGACATAGTTCAACACTGTATAATGAGAAAGAACATGCTCCTCTATGTTTGGGACTTTGCAGCTTGCATCTTCACTGTCACACTTCAGGACTTGTGTTTTGAACTCAGTTGAAAAAAAAAAAAACCCAAACAACAAACAAAACCCAAACTACCAAGATTGACAGTGTCATTGTATCACAGTTTCTATATACATACTTTGCAAAGCCAATGAAGTCTTCATGGTTGGTGTTGATGTAAGAAACCTGGATATCAATCAGCAGCAGCACCTATTAGGGGACACAGGAGAGAAAAAAAAGGATGGGTAAGGTCGAGGGAGAGATTGAGGAAAAGGAAGGGAGAAAAGAACAGAACTTTTGAGTCTTCTGCATTATTGAATATTGTTTTCAATCGTTCAAGCCAAAAGCAACAATATTTTCTAAATCCCACCACTTCTGTTTGTGTGCTTGAGACTACAGAACAGCTACTCCCTCTTCCTATTTTTTTCCTGACAGACCTCATTTTTCACTATCTTGGCCCTTGTTCACTTCATCAAGATCAATCACACATGGCCAGAGAGAATTTAATAACATATAACATTGACTCTAGCTCTACATTTTGCAAGTTAAGCAAAATTCTGTCTACTTGTAGCATTCCAGCCAAGCCAGCAAGGAACCTGAACCTTAAATCTAAAATCAGAAGTCATAGGTAAGTTAGCCCTGGCCCAGAAACCATATAGTACAGGTACGAGACAGCCATTCTGGTGTACACATCTGGCCCGAAAGGTGGGTTAGTCAATGCAATAACGGAATGAATGATTTGTGTACTTACCACTTGCCAGTCCTTCAATAGCCCAGAGACGGAATATGACTTAAACTTGATAATCTAACTTGGCAAAGAACTTGCTAAGGTATTAAAGAAAGCTCATCCCACCCTTAAACAGCTTCTTGAACATGTGTGAGACTACCCTTTGCCCCCATCTATTCAGACTTCCAATTATCAGCAAGAGGCAAGGAAAAAACCTATTGCTCCCAAATGGTAGCATTTAATCTCTTCAAAGTATTTCTGCACAGCTCCTCAAACACAGCATCACTCCCAAAATCTTCACAATTTCCAGAAGATACTAGGTGTCTCACTCAGAGCAAAGGATAGTAAGGATTTGGGTCTAGCTCTTACCACTGAATATATCCTCACTAATGTTTTGATTTAGTAACGATAACTGCTAACAGCATAAATAATGATGTGAATATGTGACAATAACCTATTTGACCAATTCTTGGCATTTACAGAAAGCTGGTATTTTATACTTTGTTCTGGGAAGTTGCCAGGTATGTGCACACAATGAAGAATGGGATAATATTTAAAAAAATACTCAATAATTCTAAGTAAATTGTATCTTCTTCCAAATTTTGAAATAACCAAGTGTGCTAACTAGAACTCCCTGCAAGAACAAGCCTAGCAAAATACAGTTTTAAAAAATTATTTTAAAGACTACATTCACAGCACAGATTAAAGGAAAAGAAGCAGAACATGCTGTACAGCTCCCTAGCTCACACAGGGACAGGAATAGAGAGCCAGGAGTCCAAAACAACTTAGGAGCTCTGCCTTCTTCCCCAAATATTCCTATTGTCACACTCTGCACTCTCTAGACAGTAATTCCTGTTTCCACTTCCAGAGGATTTTCTCACATGTAATCTAAACTTTGAGGTTTCCTAGATTGGGAGTGCTTAGCTGGGTGATAAATGTTCTGAACAAGTTTCTCTGAAATTAATTTAAAAAAAAAAAAAAAACCAACTTGAAGGAAAGCTCGTCACTCCCACAACAGTCCCACTACAATTGCTTGTGGGCCTCACTGCAATTACAACATTGGATGGGTATGCTAAAAAAAAAAAAAAAAGGGAAAAAAGTAGAAAAAAGGCTGGATATTTCTGTGTGCATTTGTTTAATCATTAATTGATTTCCCACAAACAGCTGTTGTGGTACAGCTAAGAAGATGGCACACTGTGGCACAGGAACAAGCCAACGCTACTTTAAGCCATCAATCCTAATCTTGAAAGGCCAGATTAGCATTTTCTGTAACAATTGCAGTCCCTTCTGTCAAAGCTCAGTGGTGGAGGAACAATTTCTTTCCCCCTCTGAAATGTGCAGCCTACCGGGGCAAAAAAAAAAAAAAAAAAAAGAAAAAAAGGAAAAAAAGAAGAAAAATCTTTCATTGTCTTACTGTACTTTGTACACAAGAACTTTCCTCCTTCACACACTTCCTCAAACTGTTAGATCTCCTATTCATTCTCACCTGATCCTTGGTCTTCTCTTCCCTTTCACGAATGTAGCCAGCAACAATTCTTTCTGTTTCCTCACACAACCTTGGATATGTTGCTAACTGAAAAGCAAAATTAACAGAAATTTACACCTGCAGGGAGGCTTCAGCAGAATATAAACAGGGGAGCCTCCAGCTTTCTTCTTTGGAAGTAGGTAATTATTATAAATGCTTGGGCTAAACGTTAACTACACTGCAAAACACATCTTACTTGCTATTAATGGTCATTTTCCAGAGAAACTGGAGAGACTTAAACCCTTGGATGGTTCCTGTGGTTTTGCTCCAAGGAACATTGAGGAAAAGACACTCTGGACATATGAGCCACAGTTTATCAGCCTTGGGGTGAGGTTTCTCCATGCCTTTCATAATTCCAGAGTGGTGCTTTAAATAATCTCCAAGTTTCTTGTTCTTTGAAGGCTCCACCTTGTGGCAATATCTTTACATCTCAGTAACAATACTTAAAACCAGCAAAATACAAAAGTAAATTTGGCCAATAGCGCTTGGAAAAGAATCTGCATAATTCATTCAATTGACATATTTTCCAAACTTTGAAAGAAGTGAAAAACACTGGAAACTCCACTCAAAATATTGCAGTGAGTCCACTTCTCTATGATCTTTGTCAAAAAGACTGTCACCCTTTCCTATTTTAAGAAATAACTCCTTTACCTGCTCATCGGTACAAAAAAATTTGCATTATTTGGAAAAACGCAAAGGATGTGACAGGATATTTTCAACAATGTCAGCATACCTGTGCTTACATCCCAGAACTGCTCCTGTATTTGCTATTATTTGGGTACCCTGCACTCTGAGATGGTGGGAAAGACAGATGAACAGAAGGTGACTCCATAAAAGTAGCCAGTTAGTTAAGGAGTCTACAAGAGTCAATGGGATCTTCTAGAATACCATAGAGTAATAGGAGAAAAGAGAATTGAAAATCAGCAATTGTTAGTTGTCAATGCTCCAGACAAGCCAGTCACAGTATTTACAGATGACAACTTCCCTACAAAGGAAGGTGAAAAGCATGAGGAAAAAAAAGCTTCATATTAATGTATCTGACATGTTTCCTTAGCCACAGCTGGGGGGTGTGAAGTTTGAGGTTTATTCTAAGAGTATATGCCAACCCAAGCACACACTTCAGGAAAACCACTCCCAAATACTCATAGTAATGCTATGTTTAGTTTTGATGAACTTATCTCTTAATTCATTACACTTGCAGGATCTTGATTTTCACATCAGGAAGACCGATGCTCAGCAGTTCTTCCCACTTGAATGTTCAACATTTCTGTGTAGCAAGCTCATCCATCAACACTGACACAAGGATGTACAAATATGAGGGAGATTAAGTCTTCCTACCTTTCCACTTCTAACTTCTCGACAGCTGGAGATCAGACATTTTGGGGTTGTGTATGCAATAAGCAGAAGAAAAGTTGTGGACCTACTACACTGCAAAGAACTGCAGTGCTACCCAGTAAAGTTTCAACATAGAAAAAGCAATTTTCTCTCCTTGATAGGTGCCTCTGAACACATTTAAGGCCTTTACTCTAGAAAAGTTTCACTGTTCCTTCCACTTATTAGCATTAGAAAACTTAAAAGTATTTTTTTTTGTTGATTTACACATCCATGGAATTGCTGCCTACATTCCATTTTCAGTACCAATGTCAACATGTTTATGAAAAGGAAACTGGGGGCAACTCTTGACTCCAAAAAACTCCATTCATAAGGTGTATATATATATATATATATACACACACAAAACAAAGGAATAAAATACTCAAACATTTCCAGCATTAAATTGTTTTGCAGAAGTCATAATTACTTTAGAGAGTCTTACCCTGTACATCAAGTGACTAGATCAAAAAACTCTTATAATACTGTAAAATGCAAGACAAGCTTTGTATTATCTATGATACCATTACATTATATTTACATTACCAGACCTATCTGCAAGTTACCTTTTTAGTGCACTTCTTGACAGTATTGATTAATTCTTGCATCACCAGGTCCACACTTTTTAAGCAAGGTCCTTTCAGCTTGACTATTTGTTTTTTAACAATGGCTTCAAATGCCATATCTGGAGTAAACAAACCTGTTCTGTGGACACAGAAGAATATGTAAGACAGTAACAAAAACATTATGCAAGGAAGTTGTTCTTTTTTTTACTTGAATTGCTCATATTTTCATTTTCAGAGGCTTAGAGTTGAGTAGTAACAAACCCTACACGGACTTCCACAGAAGTAAATTTGCTCCTTTCTCTAAAAAAAATATGTCATTCTAAGAATATTAAAGTAGAAATATGTCCTACTCCTTGAAGATGACTGCAAGAACTCTAAATAGAGTACTGATATAATGCAGTAAAGCCTCTTCAGCAGTGCATCAAACCTTAGCAAAGGAATGAATGGCAGCTGCAGCACTCCATGCACAATCACTTGCATGGCAAACCCGTAAGAATCCTATAGCTGCATTTTTCACTCACAACAGGAGATGTGCTTCTGTTACTCACAGTCCCATATTTCACAGTTGGTCACTGCAGGGTATATGAACCTATGTAACAGACTCCTCACAAGAACCACTTCTAAACAAATAGACCTTACTTCTCTTTCAAACACTCCTTGCAAAGGTCTATCTTGGTAGATAAATTATATTAAAAAAAAGCAAACTATAAAAACATGCCCAAATCTATCAGTTCACTACTTAAAATTGCTCATCAAGACCCTTCAATAAGGCCAGAAAAGTTCACATACCGCACCACGGCTACTACAGTCAACCATTTGAGAATTTACTGTATAAGTAACACAAAGAACATATTCCAAAACACTAAGGACAACAAAGCCAGTAAGCAATGCTTTCAAAAGATACTACATACTCACAAGTGGGTAGGAGGATATGGATGGGGGATCCCTACAAAACAAAACAAAAAAAACACCCAAACACAGAAGAACCACCCAAGATTTTTGGAATCTGTTCCACTGTCAAAAGAACAAAAAACGGGTATGCATGCGATAAGGTGTCCCTCCAAAATAAACTGATCATTCCAAAGTGAAATAATTAGGTCATTCCAAATCCCAAATACATCCTCTTCCCAAACCGAATAATATACTGCAGAGATATCCACAAGGTGAAACCTCAGCCAGCTTGCTTGTATATCTGTCATGTCACAAAACGGTTGAGAATAAAGGAGAGTAAGATAGTACAAAAAGTCTGCTACAATACAAGCTGAAAGTCTTTTTCCCATATCAAGACACAAGTTTTCTTTCTAAAACTTATGACTTTTTAGGAATACAGGTTTAACAGAACTGCAGACACTACCAGAAAAAAAGTCATTGATTTTCTCTGAAAAATAATTTTCCAGCATTTCCAGGTAAATTAAACCTCTTTGGGCAAACCAACTGTTTGGCCCAAAATAGCGACCTGAAAAACTCTTTCCACAGAAGTGTAAAGGAATGGAAGAAAAAAAAAAAAAACAACACAATAGTCAGCTGCTGAGAGCAGTGCATTAGTAACATGGTCTAGCAGTCAACAGCCAGCGTGTCCACAGCATAAAAAGAGCACACCAGTCTGTCATGTGACTGGGCTTGAAAACACGGGAACACTTGCCTGATACCATGTATGTTCTTGATGGCATAACTTATTTCTCTCCGCAGTTCCTTCTCATTGAATTCCATCTAAAGGAACAAAAGTATATGAGATCATATTAGGTGAAGGTTTTAATAAAACACCAAATATTACCTCTCCCAATATAACTGGAAGACAGGCAAATTCAACTGGCAAAATATTCATTTCTAATTACACTAAACAAAGCATAAGTATTTTAGAACATTTCAACACTAAGGATACAGGCAGCAGTAAGGACTGTTTAAAACTGTGTACCCTTCCATTCCACATATACCAACAGCTGGAATGATTTTGTAGAGTCAATAGAGTAAGCCAGAAACAGTATTTGGAAGTTGCAACTTTTTTGGTTTTTTTAAGCCTGGTTTCCTAAAGTGGCGCAACTTCTGTGATTATGGTCTATTTATCCTCCCCTTCCCATCCTACTGTTTTTCAACCAAATTTAAGAAAGGAGTGACCTCAGTTTTTAATTTATAAAGCTTTTCTTTCATTTTCTTGAAAGCCAGCTGGCTGAACAGTAAGTTACGTGTTGTCTCAAATGAAACGGGTCATCACCTAAGCCCAACTGTCATCTGTTTTGTTGGACTGCTGCTACTTGACCCACCTCACTGAAACCTCGGAACCAGCCACAACCCTGAATGGCTCTTACCCAACTGAAAGTTAGGGGATGTCAAGGAAGTTGAACAGGTAGAAACCAAGCTATGGAAAAGTGTAAAAAAAAATGGAGACTCGAGATACAGTAAAGTTGATGGTGAGGGAAAGCTGACATCACTGCAGTGACAGAAAAAAAATATCAAAGAATATGTAACATTCACGCACATCTCATGTACTTATTCAGTGGTGTTCCCCAGGGTCAACACTGGGTCCTGTCTTGTTCAACTTATTTATCAATGACCTGGATGAAGGGGCAGAGGCACCTCAGCCGGGTGTCTGGGGATACGGCACCCGGAGGAGTGGCTGGAGCACCAGGCGGCTGCGCTGCCGTTCAGCGAGACCAGGGCAGGGTGGAGAGCTGGGCGCAGAGGGACCCAGAGAAGTTCAGCCAAGGCGAGTGTGAGATCCCGTGCCCGGGGGGGGGAGCAGCCCCATGCACCGGTACGTTCTGGGGGCTGGCCTGCTGGAAGGCAGCTCTGCGGGGAAGGGCCTGGGAGTGCTGGTGGGCAGCAAGTTGCCCATGGGCCAGCAGTGTGCCTGTGTGGGCCGGCAGGCCTGTGGGATCCTGGGGTGCGTGAGGAGGAGCGTGGCCAGCAGGTTGATGGAGATGATCCTCCTGCTCTGCTCTCCCCTGCTGAGGCCGCGCCTGGAGCGCTGCGTGCAGTGCTGGGCTCCCCAGTTCCAGACAGGGAACTGCTGGAGAGGGGCCAGCAAAGGCTACAAAGCTGATGAGGGGAGTGGAGCATCTTCTGTATGAGGAAAGGCTGGGGGAGCCAGGCCTGTTTAGCCTCAAGAAGAGGAGGCTGAGGGGGGATCTTATCAATATCTACAAAGATCTTAAGAGCGAGTGCCAAGAGGACGAGGCAAGGCTCTGTTCACTGGTGCCCAGCGACAGGACAAGGGGCAATGGGCACAAACTGAATAAGAGGAATAAGAGGAAGAACTTCACCTTGAGGGTGACGGAGCCATGGCACTGGCTGCCCAGAGAAGCCATGGGGTCTCCTTCTCTGGAGACACTCAAACCTGCCTGGATGTGACTCTGTACAACCTGCTGGAGAAGACCCTGCTTTAGTGGGGGGTTGACTAGATGGTCTCCAGAGGTGCCTTCCAACCCTGACCATGCTGTCATTCTGTGAACACAGTGTAGGAAACCAGATTTCATTACCTAACACCCCATTGGGACTGTTACCCAAAGAATGGGTAAGCAAGAAGAGATGTATCAAAAGGAGAAATGTTATCTCAAAACACCAAATTTGCTTCTGCTCCACCTCCCACTATGAAAGCATAGGGCTGAAAGCTGGCTTTGATTTAATGCACTGAATACAGGAAGCAGAAAACGCAGAAAACAGCTATTTTCCATAACTAATTTTAATAGATAATAGCTACTTGAACACAACAACTTAATTCACCAACTGTGGTTTTGCCTGCCCCATCTAACCAGAAGGAAGATGCCATTTGTGACAAAACAATTAAAAAGCATGGAAAATAGTAAGACCTGGAAGTATAATTATATTTTAATTCCTATATTTCAGAATATAGGAATGTGTCAGTATTCAAAATGAAATGAAGCCAGATGTCTCAATTATAACTTCATGTAATTTTTTCCACAGTTAAGAGTATGTTCTTCCAGTCAGACCTTATCTTGGCTTTACTACTATCAGTATGAACATAAGAATACATAAATAAAACACAAAGCACACCAAGAAGATGGATAAATACCTTCACTAGTTCAAAAGGAAAACGTTCATGGAAAATACGATTGATTTTGGCACCTCCTGAAAGTTCTAGTGTATCAACCTGATCTCCTGATCCTTCGATTCTTTTTTCAAAGTCCACTGAAAACTGTTGTACCATCCTAAATTTCAAAAGGGGGACGGGGGGAGGAAAAAAAAAACCAAACAAAAAAACACACAAACAACCATTTAAGCATGTCAACTACCAAATCTTATTTCAGTACTATGTGACTACCAGTGCCTATTAAAACATATTTAGAAATTGATAAGTGACTGTAACAATTCATTCAGTCAAGCTGCCAATCCATAAACCCCATATCTACATACACCCCCCTGCACCCCTACTCTCTCACATGACACAGCTTAGTATGTTATTTTCTCTCTTCATAAATGTATTCTAGAAAAAATACTTTTTTATTAAACTGTATATTAAAGTCAGCTACAAATACAGCAGGGTACCAGGCCACATTCATGTTTATTAATGATCACAAGATTGTAAATGCTACCATTATTCATTACATAAATCTTTAATTTTTTATTTATAGGACAAGAAAAAGTGATAAGTCTTTTTAGCAGGATTGAGCAAATAAAAGTTTAAGTTACAATACTTACTGTACTTTAATAGAAAAGCACATCCATATTTAGATTCTATTCCAGAAGCTGCAGAGATCAATAGGACAGACCACCACAAGGAAAAATCTTCAATCTTATGGCAAAAGGTACCATTTGCAGAGAGTTGACTTCTCCACAATGACCCTTTGATCTTTCTAACATCTTTCCAAAAGATACAGTCCAATAGTATGATGTGAATCAAGGCACTAAGCTGATCCAGTGTTGAAAAATTTGGAAGAGGTTGCTAAGGAACTTACTTTCCTGTGCCAAAAAGCTAGCCCAAGATGCAGTGCACGTCAATGTGGCAACTGTCAGTACCACAAGCTCCAGCTTGGTTGTGCTTAGACTTCTGCAGCTGGAGCATTTACAAGAACACACAGGAGAATTCCTCCAGTTATGCAAGATTCATGGGTAGCTCCATTTTTTTAATTTTTTTTTTTTTTTTTTTGGGGGGGGGGGGAGGGCAGGAGTTTAAGTATTTGAAATTACAGATTCTGCCAAAAAGTAACATTGCATATATCAACTGTACATAAACCTTAGATGATGGCTAGGTTAACAGAATTATAGAAAGGGTCTAAGAGTAGGGCCCCAGACTTAATTTTTGAAGAGGACTGCAGAAACTTAAGATCATCTATGGGGTGAGGTGAGGCAGATATTTTTTTTTCTTACACGCATTATGGAACTTGTTGTCAAGAATCGGAGAAAAGGGTTCTAGTTACATTACTTTCCACACTCCAAAAGACAAAGGGAAAGCAAGAGAATTTTTACTGACAAAAAAAGTCAATTTCTCCTATAGCACCCACTTAGAACAAAGGAATTACAAAAAACTATGCAGAGAAGTAGCAAGTAGGATGACCTAGGCTGAAATGGAATTAAATTCTTTTTCCTTTAGAACATGTTATAATAGTAGAACAAGCACAAGATACCAGCAACACCTAACAATTCATAACACTTCACATGTGTTTCTAGCAGTTAAGTCACGAAATACAGAGTGAAAAAACCCTCCTGTGTGGTACTGTCATGGAAGAGTCAAAGAGTATGTCCCTCTGTTTTTATTTTAACCAAAATATCTTTAGTCAAGTCATGAGGGACAGACTTATGTGTACTCTTTCAGACACAGGTGTTACAAAACCAAGAAATAAATCAGTCTTCAGCTGCCTCAAGAAAGAGTCATTAATTCAGGTGACGATTTTCTCTTCTGAATTCCAGACTTCTAATGAGAGAATGAATCCTGCCCAAAATGTACATATTTTCACAGTCCAGTGTTATTACCATCTATCCCAGAGAACGAAAAAAGGCTGAAAACCTTTGAAATCAGAGCAGGAATGTGAAAATAGTCATATAAGAGAGAAAGTACATTCCACATCTCTCTTTTTCTTCCTTTAGATGCTTCCCCTTCTTTGAAACAAATTTTAATTGCATATTAATAGAAAAAGTGGCTGCAGAGGGCTATAATTAAAAAGGGGGGGGGGGAGGGGGGAAAAGAGAAAGAGAGAGAGAAAATGGTAGACCTTTCAGGTGAAAAGGTACGCAATACTGAGTATCACGCATCCCTGGAAACAGACAAAGTGAGGAAGTTGCATGAAGCAAAGCAGCAGATGCTAACTGGGCTTCAACTTGAAATGTCGGCACTGCTCTTTTTCCTTAAAACTAAAATCACTATAAAGAAAGGGCTCTGATTCCACTTTCACTTGATCTAAAGTCCAATAAACAGTCATCTCTGTTCCATCACTTCAAAATAGTGTTATCAAAGTCTCAGACAGACTTATTTTGTGGATGAGACAAACTGGACAGTGACTTCAGCAGTGAAAAAAGCTTTCTACTTTAGGACTTATGACAATAATGTAGCTCCAGAAATCATTGCAATTCCTCTGACAACAACAGTATTCAATCCATGACTCCTTGAGCCCAAAAGGGTCAACATCTGCCATGTCAGTACAGTGGAATAAAAGCCATATCACGACAGTCACCAACAGTAAGTGCCTAGGAGAAAAGAGCAAGTACACAGTAATACCTCTCCAGAATACTCTCTTGGCCTCAACACATTGCTGTTCATGGATTCCATACAGCAGGAATTTGTCTTTGTACATACTAACCTTAAATGTCTTCCCCATCCCAAGAATTTGCCTAGCTACTTTCTGAAAGCATACAAATTTTTAGTATCAGCTCCTGCAGCAAACAGCTTGGTGGCTTAGGTGCACATCACATGAAGGACTACCATCTATGATTAATTTTGATCTTGTGATCCTCACTTCTTTTGGAGAGGCAAGTTTTTGTATGGGAAAAAAAGCATCCCCTATTCTCCTTTCAGACTCCTCATCTTACACTTCTAACACAATCTCCGTCACTTGCTTGACATCATCTTTCTGGCAGGCTGAAGAATGCATCTCTACAGTCAGAAGCAGGTTCCTACCTTGATCATCTATGTTGCCCATGTTTTCCTGTTCTGCTTTCTCTCTTTTCTAGGATTACTAAAATTAATTTAGGGAAAACTCTGCTGAAATTGTGAAGTAAATAAAGTGTTTTGGAACATCAAGCACAGAATTCTTTGGAGTTTGCATATAGAATCCTTAATTGTATCCTAATCTTTAAATTTAAACCAATCAGAAAAAAAAACATCCCAAACCCAACAAACCTAAACAAAGTGGAAAAGCAGACAAAAGACTAGGCACTCACTGCAACAGGGCTTTTGTTTTTCTGGTTGGATCTTCTGGTCTGAAGTTTTTGTATACCTCTACTTCATGTTCTATAGAAAGCAGCTGGCTCTGGAGTTTGCTTCTGAAGGCTGGCAGGGTATCCCGAATATGATTGGTAAGTTGCTAAAAAGCAAATAAAAGTCCTTTTATACTGTTAATAAAGATGAAAGCAGGAGCAAAACCATTTCCTTCTGACTGCCAAGCATATGAAGCCATGACCTGTACTAGATTACCAGTGTAGTTCCTTTTGATCTTTGAAGCAATGGAGACTGTTAAAGAACAATACAATATCCCTTTTGCATACACATCATAAGGAAGCTTGAAAAAATCCTTCATCCTCTCACTCACTGAGCTCTGTTACTACATACTTGTTTAGTTACACAAAAATATTATGCATATTACATATGTAATTTGAAATGACCTCTCATCACCCAGCACTGACACTACCACTCCCTGGTTTTCCTCAGGGTGTTTTCCCCAGTTCTCTATATACTTGTTCAGCATGACAACTCCTTTACCTTACAGCCACAAGGCGATGTGGGACAAGGAAGAGATTCTGAGCATCCACAGCCCCTTGAGAACAGAGATGGAGAGAAGTGTAGACATACAGAGCACCTACTTTGCGCTCTCCCACCGTTGGGAAAAAATCTCCTACACATGATTCCTGTTCCCTTGTACAAAGCACACTAAAGGGAAGAGATTTTGCCCTCACATTCACGATTACAGAACTTTGTTTTCTAAACACTCAATTTTTGGCTGAAAAATGTTTTACCACTTAAGACTATCAATTTTTATTTCCAAAAACATACCTAGAAGTACTGGAAAATAAATTGAAGGAGAGTAGAAAAAAGGTTTACCTCACTTTTGCATATATATGTTGCAATGTGTTTGGACAGCACTATCAATGTCTTACCTCTGCCATAAATTTCTCATGCCTTGTACCCATTCCTTGATTAAAACCAAAGTGGACTTCTTGCACTATAATGCAAACCCTCTTCCCAACCCCAATCAGACAAGCTATGAATTAAGAACATTATATACCAAAATACGTAAAGTCAAAATAAAAAGTTATTCAGCAGACCGACAGGCACAAATTCAAAAGCTGGCATTTCCCTGGAGCACCACCTTGTGGATGCAGAGAAATTAAAATATTACCTGAAACCACAAACACTTATAGGTCCCTATTTTTAGGGACGAAACTTAAATAGATCTTCCCATATATAATACCCTACACATCGTAATAGCAACAGAAGACCAACAGTTCATACTGAAATAGGTAAATTTACAAAAAAGCTCACCAAAAAAGTTAATAGCACAAAGTGATGCAAGTCAGGACAGAAAGGACTGTCTAAAGGTATACGTCTCTAATGCTTCAGTCTCAAAACTAAGACATGTGGATTGAACTTTCAAGATACAAAAAGAGGCAAAACGTCCTGAACAGACAAAATTGCAGGATACAAGTGAGTTCTTGCATCCTGTTGAAGGCTTTGGTTCTGAGGCACAAATAAATGGCATCAGCATTCTTTTTGAGCAAGTCCAGAGCATGCCATAACCCCGCTGTCAAGTTACAGCTGCTAAGTCACTGTGGCAAAAAATCAAACAGGCCAGCCACTCAGTTTCCTACTTTAATGCATAATTTTTCTGCTGTTTCCAGCTGCTGTTCAAAATGGACAAGGCCAGGCTGACCTGGTCTTTGTCTACTCCAGACCAAAGGCTGCAATTTGACAGTGAACTGAAAAGAACGCTATCGAGTTTGACTTGTAGGAATGCCAAGAACACTGGTCAGCTGACAAAGTTTGTAACAAAAAAAAAAAAAATTATGGCATCACTAGCAATTTTAGAGAGGTAGGCATGACTTGATCTTGTCGTCTTCAAACTTGCTGATGCATCATCATTAGGGTCACATGCTGTTCAAGCTAAGGGATGGCACTATGAAAAGAGTAATACCCAAAGATACAAAACGGTGAAGGGAATTATATACTCCTCCAAGTCTGCTGTAGGCAGTGGCTTCATTAGGACAGTTGGATATGGGTTTCTCCTCCAGGTAACTGGGAAATAGACCTCTACTTCCTGCTGAAGGAAGCTGTGATCTGACATGGTTTGGCATGGACTCATAGAAATAAGCCAAGGGTCTGGTCAAAAATAAAGGTAGTGTGAATGAAGTGTTCCGATTACTGTATTTGTCATTTATATCATTAGAATACAGTACACTTTCTATCAAAAACTACAATAAAGTGTAGATTTTGAGGTTAAAGTACAGACACACAGAGAACACTCTGGATACATGACTTTTTAAAATGTCTTCCCCCCCAGTTTTCAAATTTGAATTCTAAATATCCTGTTAAACTAGAAGAAATGTGATAATTAAGGAACAGGATGGTATACTTCCAGGACTGGAGACAAATCTTATTTTTTACGTTCATATCCAACAGTCAAGAGAACAGGGGAGCGCAGAATTTTCAGTAAAAGTCAGAAACTATATCTGACAGTAAGTTTTCATATGCTACATGTAATATACAGTTTTGTTTATTACATTGGGAAAATTAAAAAGGTTAAAAGCAGAAAAGAATAAGTGAGGTTCACTGACCAACATTCATGTTAATAAATATTTTATATTGGTCCTATTCCTACCGTTATAAAAGCTGCCTTTCACCACAAAGGCTTCATGTTTTACCTGGTTTAGAACTTTCTGGAGATATGGTGTTCCCATCCGATCTGCCATGTGCCTATAAGCTGGGTGGGAAAGAAAGAATTTCCTTTCTGCTAGAAGAGCTGCCTTTATGTCCTTCTTTCCATCAATGTCTTTCTGGCTTCTGTTTACAACACCAATATAACCTAAAAACAACACAAAACCAACAGGTAAGTCAATACAGCTATTGCCTGAACTACTGAACTCAGTTCAAACAAAACTTTCCAATTTAGGCATTTCAGATATTGTTTACAAGTAGTCTAATGACATTAGCAGTTCATCCTGTTTATGTATATCAAATATGCTTCCTTTTAAATCACCAGTTCAAATGCATCCAAAACTTTGGTGTACCCCAAAGAAACCACTTCAAAAATAAACAAACAAAATCAAACCACACACACACAAAGATAAATGGTACGATATTAGCAAAATATAGGAAAATTTCTTCTCATTTGCTGGACCAACATACTCCATGGGAAGAGATGGTGGTCTCATCAATGTTATAACTAGAATCAAAATTCTTGATATTGTTAACAGTATGAGCAACCGTGGTAGCAGCTGCCAGATCAACTACATGGAAAATTTCTAGAAGGGGTCAAAACTTGGTTTACAGTAGGACCACCAAAGCTCTGGTACTTGCTTTGGTCATATGCAAAGAAAAAAAGATTATTTTGTTACAAGAGAAAGAAACCTGGTACAAAAGAGAAAACTGGCTGACATTTCTTGCTTCCTCTGGAATATGCGGTGTATTTTCCAAGTCCAAAGAAAAAATAATTTTACTTGCAGTATATTTTTAGCACAGCCACCTTTTATGTTTGCTGAATAGATAACGATGAAAGCAAGGAATTCATCAAGTCCAGCATAACCTTTGATTCACCTTCAGGACTCCCAAACACCACCCTTATCTCAAAACACCTTCTGGATTGCAAATAATGTAGGCAATTGAACATTCTTACCTCTACGAAGAGGGAGTAGTTTGTTTTCTAGAATTTCTCTTGCATCTGTTCCTTCATCCATCAGATCCAATTTTGTGATCACACCAATGGTCCTAAGGCCTGACCAGGGTGGAAGCAGGAGGAAAAAGACAGTGAAAAATCATGTATATTCAGGAAGAACAACTGCATATTACAATTATACAACAGATATGTGACATTCTCAAAGCTTCCATCACACAGTACCAGCTACAACTACAAGTTTTGGTATGTCTGCAAAAGAAGGGGTAATCATTGCCTGTGCTGAAATGTGTTCCTCAAATCTCTTTAACAAGGCTCAGCATTCCTAGGATCTGACCATGTCAAATTTATGATGCATGTTTCCAGAAATCCCATGAGCAGCACAGTCCATTTTGCTAGGTACTTGTCCTGGTTTCAGCTGGGATAGAGCGAGCAGCTGTGCGGTACTTAGTTGCCAGCTGGAGTTAAATCACAACAGTCCTACAAAAATTTCTAGATAGGCATTGCCCCACTTGCTTCTAAGAGACAGTAACAAAATTTTAAAAATACATTTACAGCTTCATTACCTGAATGATACTGAGCTAACAAACAGTTACTCTGGTGTCGAAGCCTATACAAGAAAGTGTATACACAGACCTATATTATGAATTATATTTCACACAAGAGTTGGTCTATTACTTCCAATTCTGTTATTACACTTGAGAACAAAATGTGGTTACGTTCAATCATGCTTACCTTGAGGGTCCACTTCCTTAGCTAACTTCAGGGCATCAGAATTGGCCAGATCAGTGTTAGCTGGAGTCACGGCCAGTATCAGACAGTTTTCTCGAGAGATGAACTGCATTATCATGTCTCTGATCTGTTGTTCAATATCTGGAGGCTGATCCCCTACTGGCACTTTAGTGATTCCCGGCAAATCAATAAGGGTTAGGCTTAACACTATATAGAAAACACAGGATCATGAAACTGGTTAGCATGCAAGACACCTAAAGAGATCTACACATCTATGGCTATAGACCAATTTTAGTCACATAAACCCCCACATAATTACCTTCATAGGTACATAAATATTATCAATGGTTCAAACAAAATGCCTGACAATCTGAAAAGTATGCTTTCCCTGTTGGTCTTTCATCTCTGGATTTATTAGTGCTATTTAATGTTTTGAACATTATAACTGGCATAGAAGAATGATACTTACACTGAATATCCTTGAAGGCTCTTATAAAAATGAACATGGCTTTCCAAGCTTTTTCTATTAACAGGAGTACAGACAACAGACCATTTCCATTGCATCTTTCAAATCAACCCAAAACAGGCACTTTAATTATTATTTTATTTTTTAAAATAAAGTTCTCTGACCATGCTTTCAACAGTGTCTCTACTTAAGAAATTAAAAAAAAAAAATCAATAGCTAGCCTAACTTAATTAGGAAAATTGTTGTTAAGGGGTTTTGCAGTACGTTGCTGTTTTGGTTTTTTGGGTTTGGTTCTTTTTCACTCTATGACTTCTTAAGAAAAGTAAGAAGCGTGAAAAAGTTTATCCATTAAGAAAACCTATTTTGCTCTAGCATGATTTCCCCAGTACAGGCCACAACGCCAACTAGAAGCATCCTAGCTCGTTAAACCAGCAGTGGGGTAACAGGGTATCCTTTAGACACATGAGAAAAATGAGATTCCTAGAAAGGAAGCACCACAAATATATTTGGGATCTGGCTAATACAGACAAAAATTGCTGACTAAAAGACTGATCCTACTCAAACAAAGTAAAAGCATTAAATAGGAAATTTTCACTGTCTCCAGGAGTCAGCAAGTTCAACAAAAAAGCTTTGAGGCAGGGCATTTAGTTCAGCTCCTCTCCAGTTGGCTATGTCACATCTGCATAGCAGAGAAGGGCTCAGGGGCATATGTTTAAAGCCAAGGCTGCTCATGGTATATCAAAGGGAGGTTCAGCATCTCTTTAATTACCTCTCCTCTTATTTTAATCTTTCTGTCCTTTGATTCACAATGAAGACATCAGATGAAGTGGTTAGAAAAATAAAGTGTTTCAGCCAAACATACCACTTCTCTCCCCTATCCAAGACAGATTCAATACCAAATATTTTCTCTAGCCTGCCTTGATTAAATTGGGCAGATGGCAACCAGAGGAACTCACTTTGATCTATACTGGGGGTCTACAACAGAAAGCAGCTTCAAACACCATTATTGTCTAAATATACTTTTAGCAACAGCGAACAATAAATATCCAATAGGGCAGGGAGACATAATGACTTTTTAGATCACTTAATCGGGGAATTCATCTGGAGGGTGGCAAAAGGAAATTTTGCCACTAAGTCTCCCATCTATTATTTGTCTTTACTACTGAGCTACTATCTAATGGTATACATATTGGGGGAGAGATTGGTTTCATCGTGATGCAGAATGAGTATTTTTAAATCAAGAGAATATTAAATGGGACAGAGGCTGCACTCTTCCCAGCTCTACTGGTAACAGCCCTCCACCACAGAGTTTCCTAACACAGGAGAAGTTGAGGACTCTTCCAGATACTTATCTACTTTTGGTTCAACTCAGTCTCAGAAGTTTTTTCATCCCAGAAGACTTCTGATCCAGCAATGACAGCACAGACAAAAGGAGATAGCTAGACAGACAGCTACAGAATACATTACGTGACAGAAATATAAAGTAGAATGATTTTACCTACCATGTGGAGAATATATTCTTAAATTAATAGGAACTGAAGAAATGCCTTTGTTCACTCCTGTTACTCTATCTGTTTCTACTTCAATTTCCTGACGAACTTCATCAAAATCAGTAAATTTCCTCCCTTTGCAGTGTAGAAATTCAGCATACTCTGTGAAAAATATCAATAGCAACTCTGTATTTCACAGGCTTATAGGCGTGGACACCCACTTTCAAGCCCCCAGTATTCTTCAGATGTGTGTGCACAAAAGCATGTCATCAGGGATATCAGGAAAGCATTATATATGAGCATATGCTATAGATATGACTGCACAGATGAAAACCAGCCTACAATACGAAAGGGTTAGTTAAGAAGTCAAGTTGACTGGATGTCAACAGTTGGCTTTTATCTTTAGCATGTCATCTTCTGGAACAACCTGAAAGATTCAAATAGATACCGTTCACATTAGTAGAATAAGGAACAGATTGTGAATCAGACTCTGATTTCTCATCTGATTACATTTGCCTGTAATACATCACTGAATTGAAGAAAATTAATTCAAGTATCATGAAAAATTATTAGCAATTGTTTTCAAAAACGAATAGCCCGTGTTACACATTATTTTAACAAAGTTATGTGCATTTTTACAAGTTCGTAATGAAAATAAGATCACTTAAAAACACTGTAATGTTTTTAACACAACTCATTTCCTAAAATCTTCTTGGAGTCTAAATCTGAACCATGCTTAAGAAGTTTGTAAAACCTTCCATAGATATAGTTGTGATTTTGCTGAAGTTGGAGAACACAATTACTTCCTAAGTCTTCAATATCGTACAACTTGCCCTCTTACCTTAAAGGGGCATAAACCAGGAATCAGGGATAGATACAGTCTAATTTGTTAGACCGGAACTTGACACTAGGCTGCTGTTTCAACTCTTGAATCCAAATACTGATACTAATTGTAACCTTCTGGATTTCCTGCCCTAGAGGTGCATAACCAAAAGCACACCTCCAGATAGTTTCTTCCTTCAAAACAGAACAGAAATGTTTCTCTCACATAGCAAGGCTGTAATCCAAAATGACATAAATGGCAATGACAGCTCACCCCCTGTCTGCACAGAGTCTCAGCAGTAAGACCAGAGAAAGGCTGAACAGAGTTGTGTACATTCCAGTTTATTTCATCCTGTGATCAAGGCCTAATCTCAAAGTTCCATTTAGATGTTTCTTCCCTAGAAAACATTTATTGGTAAAAAGCTTTCAAACACCAGGGCAACGAGCTTGCTTGGTACTCAAAGAAAGAAAAGCAGCTCAGGAGACCTGATCCAAGAATACAGATGGGCCTTATGTATCAGTACTAAAGTATGTTTCCCAAAAGTCACTCTATGACTATTGTTGACAGAGCTGTTTAAATAAATAAATAGTCAAAACTACACATGAAACCATGACAATACTTAAAGCAAACTAAGAGCCAAAAAAGGAGAGCGAGGAGGGGAAAACAACAAATACCAGCCTTTCTATGCTACAACACCATAATCCCTGCAGATTCAAAGTGCAAGGGACAGGGAAACCCACCCTTGCTAAGACAAAAATAATACATCTCTTATTTCAAACATAAGAGAGCAGCTAACAAAAACCCACCATCTCACTTTTGACAACTTAAAAATGCCAGAGTATCTCATATGCCTTCTAAGCTCTAGCAGCAAAATGACAACAAATGGGGTTTTTGTATGTTCCATTGTCAACTGTTCATTGAAAAAAAAAAAACCAAAAACAAGACACCAAGGAATATTAAAATATTTCAAAGTAAAAGTTAAAATGGTGCACAAAAATGAAATATGTCAGTTGCTCTAGCACAATTGAGAATTCACATCTGTAAAATTTGTCATCTTAGATTTGGAAAATAGCTACCTACTGAAAAAAAAAAAAAGAGCTGATAAGTAGTTCTTATTTTGTCCCAGATCTTCATGCACTGCTCCTGGCATAAAATAAAATGTATTCTTCTTAGTTACTTTTTTTTTTTTTCTTCAGTGGTTCATCAAATTTTCTCAGAAAAATATTTCAAAATTCAATAGTTAATACTTGGTGCCTAGTTGTAACCAGTTGACTAACTCAGCTGATAGTCAAGGAAGCTTTTCTCTTTGTTTCACTTAACACTCAGTAACAGAAAGAGTCCAAATCTGAAATGGCTTCAGGGTAATTCAAATGAAGATGTTCACTACTTTTTAGCTGTGTTAACATTTATCAGTAGCTCATTCCTCTCCGTGACATCTGTGGTCCCACTAGTTCTGAAGGAATAGACTTTACAACGGGTCATAACCTGTGGTGCCACACACAGCCTACAGAATAAAAATTCAATTGAACAAGCAGCACTTTGTTTGGCTCCTTTCAGCCCGTAGCCTGTTCTTGGCAATGATGCCTTTAGCCAGACTGCATAAGCACAAGTTTTAATGCAATCTTCAGTTTTCAGCTTTCATACACAAAAGAATACTAGGAAAACACTTTTTCTATGCTTTTGTAGGAATGGACATGAAGCCAGACAAGAAAAAGTGATCCTGCCTAATGTCATGTTTTCAGATATATATTTGCTGTATAAAATTGAAGTTATGTTAAGAGAAAGAACAATTAGATGAAAAACTAAAATATTACCTTTGCATATAGAACACCTTATTTTTTTTGCCCAGACTCATTCAAAGCACCTTGGATAACACAGAATGAAAAAGATCTCTTTTTTTTTTTTCCTAATAGCATAATTCTCTTCAGTGCATCCAACCACAAATGTCCTAAGTGATTCTTTATCTCTTCAATTGTGATTATATTAGACAAATCACACAAACAAGTGTTATGGGATACCATTTTGGAAAATGCTCCTCATTTTTCCTGTGAGTTATTTGTCCCTATGGTTTTGTGATTTAGTCTAAGACAATGTTACATGGTTATTAGCAATAAACAGACATTGTTGTTTTCAAACCTTTAAAATTACTTACACACTTGAGATTTTTCATAAATTTGTCTCCAAGCTAAAGAGAGCTGAGTTAGGTACACCATGTGACGAGACATGGAACATCCCTTAGAAATACAGGAGAGATTTTTTTTGGAAAACATCCTTGATCCACATCAGGCTGAACCCAACACCTTTCGAAGTCTGACAAAGCCCAAAGGTTTTACCCTATAAAGAATAACCTCTTACTAGAGGTTGGGAATTTACCAAGATGAGAGACCTGAAGTCAGATCTCTGCCCCACCTGATTTCAAGTCGGTCCAAGTCTGTGGTGACATCCAGTCTAGCATACTCAGAAGAGTTAAGTCTCCAGCTTGGAGTTTTCCAAAAGGGTAGTTCATTAAATTGCAGGCCTATAGCAAACATTTTATTAAACATAGATAGCAAAGGAGGGAAGAATACCTTCTATTACTCAATCTTCTATCTGCCAGTCCCTTAGGGAGATGTCACTCAAGCAACAACAGTGTTATGAGCTTCAATGAATCATGCCACAAAGCCTCAGAATGCTTTCCAAAAGAGTGATTTAAAATCATGCAAATAAACATCATGAGCTAAAGCACATCACCTTTTCTTTGATGATGGAAGTGAAGGCAGTTAAATAAATCTATTTAGACCTTAGCAAATCATCCAATCATTCTTCACTAAAAAGAGGTTTTTCAATGCTCTAGCTTTGCTAACATGCTGAAGATAAAATATTCAAAAGTCAGGCATTCCACTGTTAACACGTTAAGCCTTGATGGGTTTGAGAGGTGGGTCCATGCGAACCTCATGAAGTTCAACAAGGCCAAGAACAAGGTCCTGCACGTGGGTCAGGGAATCCCAAGCACAAATACAGGCTGGGCAGAGAATGGGTTGAGAGCAGCCCTGAGGAGAAAGTCTTGAAGGTGTTGGTTGATGAGAAGCTTAACATGACCCGGCAACATGCACTCACAGCCCAGAAAATCAACTGTGTCCTGGCCTGCATCACCAGCAGGCGATGGTGCGTGGCCAGCAGGTCAAGGCAGGTGATTCTCTCCCTCTACTCTGCTCTCCTGAGCCCCCACCTGGAGCACTGTGCCCAGCTCTGGGGCCTCCAACATAAGGAGGACATGGAGGGCCATGAAGATGTTGAGGGGGCTGGAGCACCTCTCCTGTGAAGACTGAGAGAGTTGGGGTGGTTCAGCCTGGGGAAGAGAAGGCTCTGGGGAGATCGTATAGAAGACTTCCACTACCTAAAGAGGCTGACAGGAAAGCTGGAGAGGGACATTTTACAGGGGCATGTAGCAACAGGACAAGGGGGAGAGGCTTTAAACTGAAAGAGGGTGGATCTACATTAGATATTGGGAAGAAATTCTTTACTGTGAGGGTGGTGAGACACTGTCACAGGTCACCCTGAGCAGCTGTGGATGCCCCATGCCTGGAAGTGCTCAAGGCCAGGTTGAATGAGGCTTTGAGCAACCTGGTCTAGTGGAAGGTGTCCCTGCCTGTGGCAGGGGGCTGGAACTAGGGGATCTCTGAGGTCCCTTCCAACCCAAACAATTCTGTGATTCTAACCTTCAAGCAGCAAGGCTACAAGAACAGAAATACCCTGGTATTTTTTGAGGGGAAAACACAGAATACCCTGTCAATGCAGAGGATGACAAGAATATCGTAGCAGAAGATTAGAAAAATTGAAAATATGATAGATCTGATGAAAGTAAGCAGCATAAAATACCAGCTCATGCTCTTCAGGACCAATGAAATGGTTAATTACAAGGGTAGACACTCAAACCAAGGGAGGAAAAGTATTCTTTTTGATGCAATAGTCTTTCACATCTTTGAAAATTTTTGTTTGTAGAAGAAATCTATCTTCATTCTTTCAACCACCTTCTATAGATGATGCTTTCTAAACTTCCAATCACTCACACAGCTATCCTCCAGGCATTTTTCTTAAAAGCTACAGAGGCAGACCTCTCATCAAGATCTTCCTAAGACTGAAAAGAGTGGAAGAACTAATTTTAGGACTGCACATCTGTTGCTGTATCTTGTACAATATTTACTTCTGTATTTTACAACAGCATGACATCAGTGAGTTGTGTTCTATTAAGAGATCCACTGTGAGCACCAGGTCCTCTTCTGAAAACTAGCTATCTAATCAAATACTAGCCTTTCAGTACAGGAACAGCTCTCATCCCAGCTGAACTTCTTCCTGCTTTTGCAGCATTTCTCTTCCTTTGCAAGCAATTTGGATTCCAGTTCTGCCCACCAGTATATTTCATAGTCTCATTTGTATTTGCCAAATATAAACTTAATAAACACACTGTTCTGTCATCCTGTCAGTAATACAAAAAACTGAACATGACCTGGAGGGATGTCACTTCCACACTGTAAACAACTATAACAGCATATTATAAGAGTCCTTTCCAGACCATGTTTCCTGAGATTGTTTACTATATATAAAAAAACCCCAAACATGCAAGACAGTTGAAAAACCCTTACTGTATCCAAGCTAAGACACCTACCCTTTATTTACAAACCTGCTACCCTGTAATAAAAAAGTAAGCTTGGTGGGTTTTTTTCACTTAATTGTGTTGGCTGCTATTCATCTCAAGTACCTTTCAGATTATTAGTTAATAACTAATTACAATTTTTTTTTCCTAGAAGTGAACTTTGACTGATTCTTCTGTTGCTTTTCTTTATTATCTTTTTGAAGATGGGCAAATATAGAGCCTTCCGGTCTTTCAGTGAGGGAACTCCATCTTCCCTGATGTCACTGAGCATCAGCCTCAGAACAACGAAACAAAACCTTCCAGGCAAAACCATTTGTAAAAACAAATATTCGTGGCTACAATTCACTTGTCCTAACACGACCTGAAGCCCATACCTGGTTTGAGGGTGCTGATCGGAGAACTGCCTGAGCCCTCAGACCCACGCTGCCAGACCTCAGCAGTACTCCAGGTACTGTTACTAGTACACACAGGCAGACAGCAGCAGCAAGGAGGATTTGCAGCCTCTGCAGCCCTACACTAACAGCTTAAATTCAGGTTTGAGACCAGCAGCGTATCAGTCCTGTTAGGGCGATGAGTCTTCCACTGTCTCAGGAAGGAGTCACCAGTCACTACCACCTTCTCCCTGTGGTAATGTCACTTTTTAGCTTTTACGGTACGCACATCCACATTTTTACTGGTCTCTACAGCATCCCTGCTCGTCATCTGAATAAGCAGCTGCCACAGAATGGGATGCAGAAAATGGCAGCCACTGTCCTCCCTTCCTCCCTGCAAAGTGCCCAGTCTGTCCTCTACTACTGGCACTGTGGCACCTTTCTACCTTTCGTCCCTGAAGGCCGCCAAACGCCTTCCTGATGATGAAGTCTCTAAGATCATTTGTGTTAGCTGAAATAATTCTTTTATAAATTTTTCAGTTTTCTCTTAGAGGACTGTTTTTGCCACCAGATGGCAATAAAAGATGGGTATGCCTAAGGAGCAGTCTCACAACAAAAGACACTTGCATTAAAGCTCAGCAACTTCAATAGAAGAAAGCATCTGTAAGACTTCAGGGAAAAAAAATAGTATCAGAATTGTCTTTTAAACCTTATGATGATTTACTCTCCGCTTAATGTTCTAATTAACAGAACTGAAACAAATGTGGGTATTGTACATACGACTCATTAATCTAAAAATGTCCACCTCAATGACTTTCAAAATGTTAATCTGCCATTTCTTTAGTAAAGTAACAACCAAGACCATGAAGAAAATCGCCAGTTCCCCTCCAAAAAGAGTTCTCAAAATGAGGAAGATAATCCTCCTAGAGCCAGGATACTTTAACACGTAAATAATACAATGGGATGTATACAGCAGGCAATGCATTTTTAACACTCAGAAGACCTACAACAAAGGATTCACCCAAAACCTAAGTACATTTTTTGTCGTCACTGCTGTTCAAAAAACATACTATCCAGTCTCAAGAAATCCAGGTAATTATTTCACTTCCATAGCCAGAAGAAAGCACAGTAAGAGGAATAAGAGATTGCTTAAGGTTATACAGAATGTGTGGCAACAGGGGGAAAAGAAGAAAAAAAAAAAAAGAAAGAAAAAACCCCCACTCACCTCTCAAGACTTTCTCAGGTGTTTCAAGTCATCACCTTCTGTGGGAAAATCCCTTGAGGGAGAGGGAAATTAGAGAAAACTGGGGTACTACAGAAGTTGTAGTATTACAGAAACCTTTTTAGGGTTAACTGCAGTTGCCACTTTCAGGATGGTTGGCACCCACCGGATCTACTCCACCAGGGTTCCCTAGGCAACTCAACCTGCCATCCTAGAGGAGCAGTGGAGGCTGCAGCAGAGTGGAAACACCTCGGCCAGGCTCTGCTCGGCTCCCTGCAGGACAGGGAACTTGATGGTACCGTACAGCCGATAAGCTGCATAGCAGCTATCAAATGGGACATACGAGAGATGTCTGTTGCTGAGCCAACAACTATGGCAAAATCATTTTCCTTAGATAAAATGATTATAATGAGCAAGGGTCACCTAAGGAAACTGATCCCACCAAAGTCACCTACCTCCAAGGTATGACCATCCCCTCATTGAGCATGTGCTTCATATTTTTTATCAGCTATATCTTTCAATGAGAAGCAAGAGAATTTTACACCAACCAACATTAAAAGAATCTTGGGCCAGAGCCGCTCAAGCTCCACCTGAGAGTAAAGAAAAGTATAAAAAGTGAATGAATGAGGGGAGAAGTTAGGGAAGATTCCATCATAACTTCTGGGATCAGTTGACAGGCTGAACCTTCTCCTCCATAGGTACACCTATTGGGTAAGAACTTTGTCTTATGAGTGCTAAATAGCCAACACTAGTTGTTATTAGTGATTGATGTGTTGGTTGTCTATCACTTCAGGTTTGTTTTTGCAGACAGTTCCTATCACCAGCAAGCACGAACCTTAATTTGTCACAATTTTATAATAAATAGTGTTATTCCATAAACTGTTAGTGTTAGTCCTTCATGAGCGCTAGCAGCCACTGGCAGCAGGTAACACACTCGAATAAAGTGGGTGGACCTGCCGAGGGGTCCCCCTGATGCTGTTGGTGTGTTTCTCTGAACACGTCAGTTGAATTGCCCTCCGATCCAGCAGGACCGTTCATTGAAGGGTCCCTGTAACAGGATGCTGACAGACTGGTCGGGCACAAGGGTCTTAGCTTTCCTGGGGCACTGAGAGACAGATCAAACACCTGGGGTTAAGAAAATCTACCCCCACTTTACAAGACACCTTGCCAAAACTTACTCAGCAGAACCATTTAAAAGTATCTATTATCTCCTGCAAAAAGTATTTAATCTTGCTGATGTATCAGATCAAAGAATCCCCACGCTAGGAAGTATACTGAAAGTTGTGAAACAAAAACTTAGAATGCTTAAGAAATAGTTTTTAACACAAATTAAGACATACCAACTCAAAGGAAGAAAAACCCACCAGCCCACTAGCCCTCCTTCAAGAAATGATGGTAACACATGACAAATCACTACAGATCAGCATGCTTACTGGCAAAACTTGCAGAGAGAAGTTTAAAAGTTGAAATGGAACTAATGTACCTTACACAGAACTCCATGTTGCTCCAAGACTACTGAACACTAACACAGCCTTAAAAACCTCATCCCAGGTAGCTGTTTGCCAACAATTACATCTTAAAGACACACAGGGAAAAATCCTTATAAAAGCACAACTACAGGCATATGTAATGCATTCCTCCTCCTGAAAAGAAATCCTAAGTGAGAGACCAGCTCTCTGCACTCATGGGTAACTACTGAAATACCACAACAGTTTAGTATTTAAAATAAATGCTGTCTGGTGAGAAAGAATGAGCTCCCTGTACCTTATGCTGCAGAAAATACCAAAAGAACTGGCATGCCTTTTGCCCAAATTCAGACATCAGACCCTCACATCAAACATCCAGGAAAAGAGCAGGTGGAATTCTCCCACATACATCCTCTGAATGGCTCAGCTAATTTATCACAGCTGTCTTGCCTGCCTGGTAAAACCTGAAGTTCCCCATCAGATAACCTCCCAGTTGACAGTCCCCTGTTCACACCTGTGCCTTCCAAAAACTCACTGAATTGCATCTTCCCATGCAGGACTATTTTCTCCAAAACCATTCTCTATTCTGAGCTCCTTCAGAGACTAGATATAACAAAGGCACAAAAGTCTTGTTTAGACCTGACACTAGACATTCCTAATGCGGTGGAACTGGCCAGGGCCAAATGCAGTGACCAGAGAGAATATCAAGCTGCACTTGGATTGCTTAGCATGGTTGATGTCAGACAAAAACTTGTTTTTTTTCAGTTGTGACTTCTGGATATGAAACA
Source organism: Falco punctatus (assembly GCF_963210335.1). Classification (NCBI taxonomy): domain Eukaryota; kingdom Metazoa; phylum Chordata; class Aves; order Falconiformes; family Falconidae; genus Falco; species Falco punctatus. The sequence goes on from NC_137591.1 coordinate 27,064,321, forward strand.
AAGATGCTTTTCCAGAATTTAGGTCTGTTTATTACAGAACAAAGACTGCATGCTTATTTGGTTCAATTCAGCAAGACAGTGAATATACCATTTTTCTTCAGTGAAGAGCAGCAACTGAACTGAAAACACACAATGAATAACAACAATAAAAATTGTGACCCTACCTACAAGACTGCCAATGAACCACTTTGGGACAAGTAATGAGTATCAGCCTTTCACTGCAAGAAGAAAGGCACCTTGGAGCCTCAAAATATTTACAAGGTGCAGACTTGCACCCCTCCCCCTCCTCTAGCCAGTATGTAATTTATTGGATACAGGCCACGTTTACCATTTCATTTGAAACGCAGCTGGGCAGTCTCAAAAGAGATTCAAAGCAGGATAGCCGAGAACAAGTCAGAGTCCTTCAGAGGATGTTATTTTTAACATCCATATTTTGACTCATTCTATGCTACTAGGTTTTTTGCACATTATCAAACTCAGGGAAATAGTCACAGCTACTAAAGACTGACTTGTCAGTTGGCATATTTAATTAAAATCTTTGTCTTTGCCTCCAAGATTTCAGTAAAGTACAGTATTTGCATGGATGTGGAAGTGCAAATGGCGTAAAGCCATTTAGGAATTGTACTGTTCCCATCAAAATATGCTAGTGATTAAAGCAGGTCAACAGGTCACTACAAAATAGCTTTGTACTAATTACACAGGATTTTTTTAAAAAAGGGGAAGTAAACAAAATTCTAAAGAAACCACTCCACACATGAGATAAATTTCTTAGTATTAAATATTCACAGGGGTAACAGCTCTTTAGCCAGATGTGTCAGGTCTTTCAGATGTTGGAGGGCCCCTGATAACTCCTCACAATCAAATCCTGCTGCTCCCTTCCATGACATGTCCAACCCCAATGATGAGTGGTCAAATTTTCCTCTTACTTGGGTGTGCACAAATGCCTCAGCTGCCAATCTTTATCCCTTAGTGCAGAGACTCAAAGCGAAATGAAGCTTTAACCTCCTCTGCCAATCACACTCACATTCCAAAAAGATTTTCAGCCAGTTCGAAAACGTTACTAAAATATCTTGCCGTCATCTCTGCACACCTATATAGGAAGTGCCCCCTCCCTCCCAAGGAGTAATATAAGATTAAGAATAGTTACTTTTAAAAGAGTCAAGAAAGATTTTAGGATTAGAGATCAGTTAAGTTTGCTACAGCAGCAAGAACCTGATACAGTCCTCTAATTACTTTCTATAACATTTTAGATAATTATGAACTTGATAAAAATCAGTCCAGTATCTGCTTCCTGTAAAAGAACACTGTGCTTCTCTAAGTAGTTTTCTTTATTTTCTTTTTTTAAAATTAGTTCAGAAAGATAAAGGTGGCTTAAAAGATAAAGTTATTTGGAATTTCACCACCAAAAACAACAACAGTGGAACAAAGTTTAAAGAAAGTAACAAAACAATTAAAGCTTGCATTTTAAAGGTCTTGGCATCTAATCCCAAACAAGAAATACGCAGCTTTTCCCAAAGGGAGAAGTATGTCTTGGCATCTAGGAAACATGAAATTAGGCTGAAGCTCAGTTCTCCAGAATTTTTGATGTTGTTGTTGTGCTACTTAAGTTACAAGGAAGAACTGCTCTTGAGCAGACAAGGTACCTATGTGAAAACCTAGAAGTCTATCTAAAGCTAGTAATACTATGTGAACATATTAATGGGGAAAATACCAGAAAGACAGAAGCCCTTTCACTGCCCCCTTAACCAAGCAACAATGATGATTTTACAATAGAGCAACACAGACCGGTCAGGGTAAGTTTAGGATGCATGTACAGGAATAAGTATTAACTACTTGAGGTTAGAGTGTTAAGAGTTTACTTACTAATTCACATGTCCCTGCAGTTTAGTCATTATGTTAGTAATGCCAGCACAGAGCTCAGTTCTTTTCTTTCTTCTGCTCTTACAGGGTGCTGGGAAAATTAGATGAAGATTCTCCATAGCTAGGCCTTATTCACGCATTTCTGCATGCTCTGTCAGAGACTAAAAGCCACATAAGCCAAAATGGCAAAAGCGTTCATATCTCCAACTAAAACAAATTTCATCTTTTAATATATGTAAAGCACTACAAGCATATTACACACTTGAAAATCCTAGTTTCTAAGCTGAGCATACCGAAATACTGGATTCCACAGTTTTCCCTTTACCTTCCACAGTATAAACACTACAGAAAAATTCATAGAGGCACTGAAAATATGGATGTGCTTTAAAAGCAGTAATTCAGAAAAAAAACTGAAGCCTAGGCAGACTGGAGTCTACCTGCCTGCTGAACAATGAAAAGACCTTTTAGGGGAAAAAAAAATGCACAAAAACTTAATTACTTAATTAAATGCTGTTCTGGATGTTGTTTCATTTCTTTTTACTATTTTAAGTAGAAGTCAATAGTAAAGCAATTTTGTTGCTTACACTGGTTTAAAAGCAACAACAACAACAACACCTGAATGATGGGAAACTGTAGCTGCTTTTATGTATGCTAGGGAACTGAGCTGCACAACAGCAGATTAAGTGCCTCTTGGAAGAGTACGAGTGGTGAATTCTGATGAAAGATCTCAATACGTCAACACAGCTCAGTGGTATACCATACTGTATTTTTATTTTCAACCAGACAAATACACAGAAACCTTGTTATCTCCCAGTCTACCTTCTGTTATCCCCCAGTCTACCTTCTGCTCTACTTGGTGCAGTGAGCCCAACCAAAAAAGACAAGTCATGAAAACAAGCTGCGTGGAATCAAATCTGTGTACACTGGAGCACGAGTTACAGGTAGAAGTACAGCAATTTTGGTGTATTAACTAATACAACTGTAAAGCTCATCAAGAAATGAATAAATCAAAAGCTAATTTCTAAAACACTTTGTATGTAATAATGTTTCTCCACTTCTTCAAGTTTGATCTTGGGTTAAATTTACTCTAGGATTTAGATTTTATGTTTTCCCAGACGGGACAATGAGATTAGTTGGTCCTGAGCATACAGTTTTGAAGCAGTGGGCCTTTGTTCCAGTCTAGTTGCACCTTTTTTCACACTGCTTAAGTTTTTCTGGAATTTCTTTTAACTCCTGCTGAAGTACATCAGCACTTTTTCCAGGCATTGAACCAAAAAGAGAAGGAGGTTACCTGTTTTGGCAGTGATGAGTTGCAGGACCAATGGTCGTCTTGTTACAATTCCAGAACCTCGTGGAAGAAAATCCCTAGAAACATTAAAAAAAAAAAATAATTACTGCCCTGAAAGCATTGTCCAGTTATGTAAGATAGTGGACTAATTTAGAACCTCCTCTATCCCTTCAGCTGCAATAAAAATGGAAATTTGGTGGGGACAGATTTACATCAAACACTACTATAAAGTAGGGCTGTTAATTTTGGTTCAAGATAGCAGCAAGTCATTAATTAGATAAACACCTTTTAAAACTAAATTACTCTCTCAGGGCATTACCAATTCTCTTTCTTCATGACAAATAACATAACATCTCAAAAGTCACCTTGCATAGTAAGAGTACCTGAAGCCATGCCCACATTTATCAGGCTCTCCAAAATAAACATGTCTGCACCATATACTTTATTTGTAGAGGATATGGACATATGAACACACAGCCTCTCTCATACCACACCAAAGCTCTGGCCAAACCAAATTACCAGGACTCTGCACCTACTCCTTCACACACTTCTGCCAGTTCAAATCCTCAAATAACGTTTCCAGCAACACACGCGCCCAGTTTTCGAGTGAAAGCTGAACACTAGAAGTACTCTGGGACAGCAGGAAGGAGTGTCCTTGGACCAGAAAGCAAGCAATGAAGCCAAGACAGCAACTCTGTCATGTCATTATGCATCCCCATGATCCTTTCCATGCCTCCAAAGACAGGGAGACTCCCTACGCAACTGAAACCCTAGAAAAACTTTCAACCAATTGTTAGTTGCAAAACCAGTGATCAGAAACCCAAAGCAAAATAACAGACTTTTTTTTTCCAGGGTCTTCCCCAGTTCCCATACCTATTATACTCTTACAAACCTTCACAAGAGGTTCAGTGAGGGGCTGTGAAGGGGGCTTCAGAGGAATAAAATTCAAAGGTAAATAGTTCCACTATCAGCTTAAGTTCATTGAAATCTCCTCCTTTTTCCTACCACATCAGGGATGCTGAATCACTTTCTTGCTTGCTTTAGCAGCATTGCTAACTCACCTCTCCAGCTCAGGTGAAAAGCAATGCAGCAAATGGTTAGAGCATGGATTGTCAGTCAAATCACAGAGCTGATGAGGGTGACCGTATTATCACATGTGCTAGTGCCAGTACAAAGGGTGAGGCAGGAATGTGCAGCATGTTTGTTTGGCAAGGGTAGGGAGAATGACAACACTAAAAGGAAGCAAGATACAGCCCTGTCAGCCCTTTAGTCAGAACTGCTCAGATGGGTCTGCTCAAGCCACTTGAGAAGCCACATCTTACAATGATTATAATCATTGCATATCGTCATACTGACCTTCTGCTACTTAACAGATGCCTGATTTTAGCAGTTTCTTTAAGGCAGCACACAAACCTACAATGTTTAAAACAAGCCTAGAAGGTACACCTATAAAAACAAAACACACAAATGCTGCATCAAACTTCAGGATATTATTTGTGCAAATCAGAAGATATTAGGTCTTGAGGAGTCACAGGTAAAGAGGCTCAGGAATGCAACAGTGAACCTCTTTCCACAGGCACCAAAAGGTAACAAAGCTTTGGCAGCCTGCAGAAGAGAAGTATGGCAACTCTAGCCATGATGCAAGCTCTGAAGAACTCCTTTTCAAACTAACATGTAAACATAAATAAAAAAAAAAAAAATTTTAAAAAATCATATAAACAAGCAGTTCTAAGGCTCTGAGGAACAAGACTAGCTGTCAGCTGTGCACCACACCACTTTAGAACTTCCCAGCATTTTGACTGAAACAATTTCTAACAAAGTCTTAGATTCTCAGTACCTGTTAACATGCGCTTACAGCGTGATTATTCTGCAAAATAAAGATAAAAAGCACACTACAAATGGAGAGGCTGTTTGAACACAAACTAGCTTGTTAAACTTCTATACTGGAACACAGATCTGCAGGCAAAAGCACAAATAATTAGGAATTCAAATAATCTCTAAAACAAAGATAATGCAAAAACATTGGGCTACTGATTTAAATTTGCTGTGATGTTTTACAACACTTGAGACAGCAACAGGATACAAGAACTAGCTCAAGGAGATGCCAAAGGCCTTCAAAAAGGTCTATTGTAATTTCAGTATCTATCAATGGAGAGAAACCCGTGTCTCTGTGAAGTACCATCTACTGGTATTTTCTCAGGGGGAAAAGGAGAAAATTGTAACAGGAACATACTCATTCCTCTGTACACACTGAAATGACAGTAACACAGGATGTAGAAAACCCTATTGAGATTATAGTTTCAAGCATTTCATGTCTGATTAAAAATAAAAAAAAAAAAGCATCTTCCCATCAAGAAGCTAAAAGGAATTGCTATTCAGGACAAACTGATCACACAAAACAAACTAGGGTCCTCTGCCACACCACATGAGGCAGTAAAATCCTTCAGGGAGTCAAAGGCTGGAAAGACTTAATGATTTTCTGTTTCAGACTAAGCACATTGAGCGATAAAGAACACTGCATCAATGCAACTCCTAGTTATACAACACCAGCCTTTCCTCAACAGCAAAATAACAAAGAAATTTAAGACAACCATTTTCCTTCAGAACGACCTCTTAACATTCCCAAAATAGATGGCATTCAATAACACTCTCTAATAATTTGAACTATTGTCAAAAAGCCCATCATCTGTTCAAGCAAGCATCAGCAGAGAGACATTCCTGCTTGGTGAGAGGGTGAGCTGTGTTGATCACATAACCAACTAAACAGTGTGAGCTGAAGAGCGTAATGTTTCTGCTTCAAATGCAAAGTCTGAAGAGGAAAAAAACACTGAGAATGAGGGTAACAAGGGGATCATGGGGACAGTTCAGGAAAAAACTCCCCCCTCCTGCCATTAACTACTGAATGGTTATTTTACCTCTATGAAAGAGACATCGACCTGCCCCCGCCCCCATGGATGGAGAAAATTTTTTATTTATTTTTAAACATTTGAAATTTCAGGTTCAGACACAAGGCAATGGCATCTGTGCACCTCAAATTAGATGTTACAAATAAATACATAAACTCTGCTTCTAGAAAAAGGCACTTCTTTGAGCACACACACAAAAGTCATTCAAATCAGGGACATAACTTGCACTTTTTTAGGAAAAGCAAAATAGTACCACATTACAATTCTAGCAGCAAAGGAATCAGATTAAATATTGTACAACTGCTTCTGCAGAAATGCCTACTTTGATATCCACAAGACAGGATGCAGGTCTTCTCCCCCCCCCCCCCCCCCCCCCCGCCCCGCTATGGAAAGCATTCTACACAGGGTTTGTCAGTGGCACTGAAAAAAAAAAACCAACCCAGTGTATTAGGAATGGCCCCACACCCTCATTTTTCCATAAAATGCCTACTTAAATAAAATGTTTCTTAAAGAAGGAAGAAAAAAAAGTAACTTCAGCACCAAGAAATATAATAAGACTGAACACAGCCAAGTCACGAGGGCTCCTTCTGACCAAAAGGCTGATGCCCCTCTATGTCAGAGCAGCACGATTCTTTTAAGGACAGGTTTGAGACAGTTGCTTTTCAGCAGCTTTTGGTCAGTGTGTACAGATGCATACAGTGACAGCTGGGAGAAAAATGACATCAGAGTTGAAGCAGCTACAAAGAAATCCATCTAGAACAAAACACATGCCTGAGAATTTGTGCACAAGACACTGACACGGGAGATAAAAGACTGTCTTCTGTGGTGAGGGGAGCGAGCCTGTGAGCACCTGCGTGCACGACTGCAAGATCACTTAACAGTAACAAGGAAATCAGAATGAAACACATTGTGCAAGAATAAAGCTAAGAATGAAAGATAATGCTCCTTTAAAAGATATGCATCCTACATTAAGAATCAAACTACTTTTACATTGTTTATTCTCAGAGCCTTTTCAGCAAAAGGCACTCTGCTGACAACAGCTATACTAGCTCAGTGCTGTGACATGACAGTTCAGAGACCAGTTGCAAAGCCCGTCCAGTGTTGCCTAGCCAGTACTGAATGTATCACATACAAATAAGATGCACGCAGCCAGGTCTGCCAGAACATCACTTCAGTAACTCTTAAATCTTAGAATGCACTCGTCTGTTAGAATACCATTAAATATTTCCAAAAGCAAAATATTTTCAAGGCCAAATAATTTTTAACCCTAAAAGCTATAAAGCTCATGTCTAACTGCATAACATAAACTGTACTGTCTTCACTCTCCAATACTGCCTCATTTCCAATATCAGCAATCTGGACAAGTGTATCTACTGAAACATTTGTTTAATGTGTATAGGTAACAGATATTAGTTTGAATTGGACTTGCTAAACCCCAAGTCTCAAAAACTGATATCACAGGATGGTGATGCAGGTTCTCAATGGCCATACCATTAGCAGTTCATAACAAGACTACAGGGTTCTGGTCTTTGCTACAGTACATAACTTTATTGTAAGAAAAAAAAAAAAGAAATTAAAAGAAAGTTCACGTCTCTGTATGTTGTCTTTCCTTTATCATACACTCTTTGACTGATTTTCAGAAAGCAAACAACCTGAAAAAGTAATTGGACAATCCATTAATGAGAAGAGTCCCCTGGAAGAGAGATGAACACCCTTCCACATTTCAGAAAGGGCAGAAACCATAGTGAAATGCTGAAAAGCAAACTAGATGTGGGCTCCTTCAGTGAGGTTGTCTCATTATAATGCAGGGCTATACTTACAAAGAAAAGAACACATATCAAACAAAATATAAACATAATCTTTCCAAAGGGATTTCCAGGTAGGGCAACAGTTTTCATTGAAGAGCTCTCTAGCACACTAGCACTATTTATTATGTTAAAAAAAAAAAAAAAAAAAAGACAAAACAGAAGAATCCTGAGTTTGTGTGAAGGGCGATGATGCCTCACCACTTAAAATTTAATCATGGTTTCAAAACAGTAACTTAAATCTGCTATACTTTGCCAGTTTAGTACTGAGAAATATTCTGCACTTTCCTCAGTTACGCAGTCAGTATTACACAGGAGAAATGGTGATTAATTTACATTTATACCAATGTAATTAATTCATATAAAACATAAGAGGAATCCAAGAAATCAAATAATGGAGGAAAATGTCAATGATTACACAGTAACTGCATTAAAGAGCTAAGAACAAGTAAAACAGAGTGACAGAGTGATGAATTGTCAGAAAAATCAGAAGTCCCTGGAAAGAAAAAGACTCCCCATTTTTCACAAAGGATGGAAACCAGACAGGCTCAGTACAAGAGCCGTAATTCTCTCACAGAAGATCACAAATGGTTCACCTACATCTATTTCATTTTGCCAAACAACATTAGTAATGTTACTTATAAAAGTTTTTCCACTAACTCAAAGTTCATCCCAAAACCCTAACCTTCCCTCCAATGCAGAAAGACCACATTCCACGAGCAGCTGAAATGAACACCACTGCTGCCGTAGTATTCCACACAGCTCTCTATTCCCAAGGACTGCAACACAGCTCCAGTTGCAATAGGAAGCAATTATGCCCAAAGCCAACAGTTTTCCCAGGCCTTTTTCCAACACAGTGTTTATTGTTTTATACAACTCCAGTCTGGCACACTAGGAACACTTGTGGCTCACGGTGGCTGCTGAATGGCCGTATCTTGTGTGAAAGAACACACTGATTCACAGTGAACACTTACACATACCTATATAGCCAAGCATCTCCTGGCTCTGTGGCAAATAGTACTACAAAAGGCTTTCATTTTTCTGGCATTTATCATGTTTAGCCTCAAAGTGCTACAAAAAAAAACAAAACACGGAAAAGCATGGTCCAGTGCAAGCCTACAGAGGAGACACATTAATAATTTCTAACTTCTTTCCTCAGGTTCACTTTTTAAAACCCATAAGCCAAAACCAGTGAATTTATAACTAAAGAACACTTAATGCTGAAAGTATGCACACGCATTCTATCTCGCCTGCTCTTGCTTTGGTGCTCACCAACATCACAGAGGACTCAGCAGGAGATCACACATTTCTGTTTATTACAGAGCAAGATAAGTCCAAGTGATGGGAAATGTACTTTGCATTTAAGCAGTGGCTTTCTTAGGAATTAAATTTGGAACATTGGGTGAAGTACTTTCTGAGAACAGGCTTGTCATCACTGACACTAGACATGACTATTTATTTTTCCTTAGTGGTTTCAGAAGCATAACTCCTCTACCCTCCAAATGACAGTACAAAGATAACCCCGGGACACATTTTCAAGAAATCTCAAAAGCTTTAAGGCACTACCTCTGTTGTGCTTTGATGTTCTCAACCATGTACCTTTTTTTTTTTCTCCAGTAATATAGTAGTATACATCACTTTCTACATCACACTGATATTTGTCTCTATATATTGTTCCTCATTAGCTCAAAGTACAGAGACCAATTCTTATTATCAGTCACCACTTGATCCCTCACCTCCTTGCATTAGTTACAGAAGAGTGTTTTTTGTTTTGCCACAATGTCTGCCAATCAAGAGCGTCTCCCACAGCTTTGTTCAACGGCTGCAAAATCTCAGCCTAACATAAGGGGGCTTACATGAAGGTGAACAAAATAATTAATCCTCTTTACTGAATGCCAATGGTACCTATCTTGATTAGGCCTACTAGGCAAGATAAATGCATCAAGAGGCTGTGGACTTCTTAGTGGTCTGAGATTTATTGGCTACTGAAGTTCAACACCAGTTTTGCCAAGGTTTTTTTTGTAAACCACACAGCATAGATGCTGGCATCCTTATCACAACACTTTAGGGTCTAGTTTGAGTTCTCTAATGAAGTTTGGTCTCAGTTTGCAGTAACTATTCTTTCAAGGTAAATCTTCCCTCAACTGAGAGATCATTTTAATTAACCAGCTGAATCAAGATGTAGTCCAATATCCAGGAGCAGGAACTACACATTACAGCCCATGCAGTTTGGCCATGTCTTTAGGAGTGAGAAACTGAGTATCTGGACATCCTAGGGTTGTTAACTATCTCCTCCTTTCAAGCAGGGTGGATAAACTTCATATCTTCGAGAAGCCATTTTTCAACCCAGAGATATCTTTGATCACCACTGCTTAACTACTGGAACTGAATAGCCAAAGCAGGAACATCCCAATTATCTTATCCATCACTTTCAAGTAAGCACACAAGTTGATTCAATAATAATAATAAAAAAAATAATATTCTTGAAACTCTTGCACAGCACTACAACCTAGCTGCCTAAAAGGTCTCTTTGTGTCTCTCCTCCCTCACCCTTTTATGGAGTTGAAACCAACTATACATAAAACCAGAGGAGAACGGTACAAAACAATCCACCCAAGCAGATCTAACCATGGAAATACGATGAGCATTGACTCTAAAGGTGAGAAACAAGGTATTTTTGAAAAGCCCTTGAAGAACTTCAAATAAGATGGCAAGGGATTTCAGTCACGCTAGCTGGGCACTTCCCTGCCAGCTAAGTTCAGTGACAATGCTTTGGCACCATTAAGGCAAGAAAGCAAAGTTTGAGATTTCTCCTTCATGTAGAAGGCTGGAGACAGAGCAGGCTTAGAAGTCACTGTCTTTATACTTCTCTCATATATGGAAGATGCTTTCTTTAAGTAGCAGCAGCATTTCTACTCAATAAGCAACCAGAAATCATTACATCTCCCCATTAAACTATATAGGGCTATGAGAAAATCAGTGCCAAAAATTACTCTAGTCCCAGTGGTGAAGTCTGTTAAAGTCTGTTAAAGACAACTGGAGTCAACAGAATCTCCGAAGTAAGGGACACCCATGTAAGAAGGCACAGACCATTATTAGTACCCCACATCTAACATCATATTTTGATAGCAGTGACAGTATCTCCCATTGCATTCCTGCACAGAAAAAAGGAAGCCTGTTCACTGAAGCAAGGAAAGAAAACACACTTCCTAGTATTAAAAAAAAATAAAAATCTCTTAGGTGATAAAAACTTTTAAAGTCTCAATAATGTTTATAGGACTGAAAACTTGCCATACACAGCTATGAAAACTTGCCAGGCAAAAACATAAAAGTGGTAAGATGAACGCTGCTCTGTTTGCAGTGATTATGCTCAGGCTGTAGGCTTGCGGTATTAACAGATCGGGAAGTTGCCAATGTGCAGTCTCGTCGGCAAGCCACTGTATGCATGATGCATCTGTCCTCCCTGGCAGGCATCCAAAACTTTGCTGCATCATCCTAATTCCATTTGTGAAAATGCCCTTTTTACTCTTTCTCTTTTAAGATTGTACAAAAGCTTCTGCTATTTCCTGCCCAATGGTGCTCTCCATCAATTCCAAGCAGGGGTTGGGAGGGGGAGCACCACAAAACACAAAAAAAAACCCAACAATCTCAGAATTTTTGTGTCGAAAAGAATAAAGCAGACTTTGCAGGACAACTGTATTCTCCTTAATCAGATACATTTGCCTTTAGGAAAGGACTAATTTGCATAGGATGTTGGTGCATAAAAGCCCATCCATTCTCAGGATGAATACTAATGCATCAAGATTTTGTATCTCAATACAAGAAATAAACAACAAAATTTCTTCACTCACTTTAAATTATTGTCAGTACTCTAAATAGAAGTTGGGGCTTTTTAATCACATCTGCCAAATACTATTAACAATGTTTCTTTAGAAAAGATTTGAGTAAAACATTTTCCTCCATAATATAATCAGATATAAACAGAAAAAAAAAAGATAATCTGATTGCAAGGATCAGAAAGAAAACAACATGTCCCCAACACTGCAGGCATAACAGCTAACTACTATACAATTAGTTGCATATAGCAAATAATTCACCTATGAAGATTCTGTCATGACAAAAATTTTAGATATTGCAAATTTCAGTGCTGCCATCAAACACACAGACAAAATAAGCTCCTGCCCTTCCTCCCAAATCACACTGTCTTGAACTCATATCCATCTACACAGACTACTTAGTGGTACAGCATACAACCACCTACGTCACGTCCAAGTCCAAAAAACTTCGCCTCTTCAGAAGCATTGTGAAAATACATTTACCTCTTTTGTGGCGAACAAGGTGTCAAACTGTATGATCACCTTTCTTGGTACAATATAAGCCATTTCACATTATTTTGCAGAGCTAGAATGTAACTGGATACAATTCTTCTACTCCCTCCAGAATGCATACACAATGGGAACTGCAGTATAAACACAGCCTGAATTTATAGACAGAAAGACAATTACAGAAGGAAGGGAGAAGGGGGATGTTTCCAAACCAAGTGATTCAAGTCTGTCAAACAACTTCTCGTCTCTAGCCATTTCATCCTTTTTTACCTGGCCATTTATCCTGCTTTGAGCCTGCAGCATGTGCAAACAAATATATTGTCCATGCCAATGTAAAGTCTGTGCAGCCAAATACCTAAATTCGGTATCAGCCACAATCTCCCATCTCTTTGCTCACCAGAAACTGCATTATTACCACAAGAAAAAATGATACTAAAAGTCTGACCAAAACAGTGTTTGATGATGATGCTTCCCCGAACGCTAACAAAGTCATAATGCTGGAGGTCTCAGTCCAGACTCCTAAGGCTTTCCAGCCTATTTCCCGGATCTGACATTGGGAATCTTCTGTCAACATTTGTCTAGCACCTGAACAAACTAACAGGTGAGCATGCAAGGGCATAACACTGCCTCTGATGGATTATGCTAAAATTTCTTCAGCAGCTTCCAGCTTGGCTGCCAAACAGATCTGGAACATAGCCCATTTCATCCACTGTCGTGCAGCAGAGGCTAGAGCAGTCAGTCTTACAGTTGCTCTCACGCTTGCCACACAGAGCCCTGCCCATTCTCTGCAAGCGAGTTATACACAGACCATATATATATAGCACCCTCTATAGCTAAGCACCACTGAATAAATACGTGTGCATTCTTAGGCATCTGCACTGTACATAGTAAACAAAGTACCAAGTGCTTAAGGTTAATCTAGCTTCGATTGTATCATCTACAAGAGTGGAAACCTAGCTGTGTTACAGCAAATAGTAAATCTCCTGCATATGTGAAGGATGAAATCATGGTGATTTTGCACAGGAACCAGGATACAGATATACCATGCCAGGTAATGAATTAAAAGCATAACTTCCACACACAAATTATAAAAGCTGACATTATCACTAGACATTTCAGCTGAAAACCTCTCTTATCTACAGCTAGAGTCTCCTTTGCATCCCAGAGGCTATCACAGACAACAGTACTTGGCAGTACATCAAAGCCCAGCATGCAGTTAAATGGGATTTTGCTCCTCTCTAGTTCAATAATGCTGCCTTGTTCATCTCAATGCAACTTGCCGAAGAAAAAGATGCAAGGTCACAGTTAAATAATGCTCATTTCCTGTTCTCAGCATATTTACACTACAGGCTTTACACTGCAGACACCCAGCATTAAAAGGATTCCCAGTAACTCACTACACATCAGCATAGCAAACAAGGTGAGTTCACAGGCTTCTGTTTACTAGGCCACCTTATTTTGAAACGCACTGTTTTAAAAAACAGAAAAATAGAAAAAAAAGAAAAGAAAAAAGCAAAAATGGCTTCTGTCCCTTTATGCTTGCAATCTAGGCAGAGGTTGTTTAATAAACCCATGAATACATAAAGGAGTATAATCAATTTGCTCACTGATTAACTGATGGATACCACAAACACTCTCTCAACAACTAAGAAGTTAGAGGCACAAGCTAAACACCAGCAAGGGTCCCTTTTTGGGAAGAAGCAGCATTGTTACGTCTCAGCTGTTGAAAGCAGAATACAATACTCAGTTTTGGTGCCATATATATATCTAAAGCAGCCATTACACAAAGCAGAGAAATGCATAACAAGTTTTACACTACAATCACAGTTATCACACATTGATTTTAAGATTATATGCTAACCTCTTCCTTTAGAAATAGAAGCAACTTAAAAATAAAGGAATAAAAATCTAAATTCTACATACAGTTAAGGCAGAGTAAAGAATCGAGGCATATACATGTGGATACAGATGCAGGTAAGTTTGAGGTCATACAGTAAATCGGTGGCAGAAAAGACAACAGTGTCCATACTTCTACTTCACAACTGTAATCCATAGCAGCATCACTCCCTATGTTTACAGGTGAATGTCTAAACAATCATATTATTAACATCTGTTTATCTGAACTGGAAAGCCTTGTTTGCCATTTCATCTACAGAGAAAATAACATAAGCTTGAAACATTAGGAGGAGCAATGCCCATCAAGAAACAGCAAGACAACAAAGGTGCTTGTTATTTGTTGATTTCAACACTACAAAACCCTGGGTACAGGCTCGTCCCTGAGGGCAGCAAGTATGGGGATTTATAACGTTATATAACAGCTTGCAGAGTCAGACAATCTGTTGAATTTTCAGAATTTTCAGAACTGTCTCTGTATTAAGAATCAGGAAACTTAGTTAAGAAGTGAATACCTATGGTCTGAAAGAAAAAGAAAAAAACCCACACAAACCTCTCACTAGATGATGATTCACCTTTAAAAACGGTCAGAGATGTGCAGTCACCTTCAGTACCTTGATGGACTGAACTTCCAGTAGCAACTGCCACTGAATTTGTAGCACTGATTCCTCCTAAGGAGCTCAAGACCAGACTGGGATTTTTGAGGGTCACTTTTTGCAGGGCTTTGAGGTTTTTCTTAAGTCTAGGTCTCAGACTTCAAATACTAAACTTGTGTTCACCAAACCACTACAATGCCCTAACTGTACATAGTATGCCAAAGTTATACCAAGACCCAATGCATATGTATTCTCGCTGGTACTCTTTACAAAAGTGTTAAAGTGTTACTTATTGATTTAGCATATCTGTAAACTGCTTGATACATTGAACTTAAATGCCAGAATACAGGTCAGGGCTCACAATACTATGCCTCATTACAGAGCAAAGCTTTTCTTAAAACAGAAGAAATCTTTCAGTTGGTAAAATTTAAATACCAGAAATAAGAGACACGGATCCTCAAAGCAGTTTTAGAGGAAAACTTTTACTTTACTTTGGGTGAGGGTAGGGAATAACCAGCATATTTCTTTACGTTTCTGGTTTTAATTACACATTTGCTTTAGTTTGCATATATCAATTCTCAAGAAAATAAACTTAAAATCCACAATAGAGTTACATTTAAGGGCAGAACTAGGCCATCTATATCCCACCTAAATGGCCACGTTTGTTCTGCAGCCTCTAAACGTAAGAATATATTTGGGGAAGAAATGTAAAGGAGATACTGTCTCATCTGCTTCTGCTGCTATTCAATGGAATACATAGAAACAATTCTTGCTTTCAGTGTACCAGAATATTTTGATAACTAGACTAATACACTCAATACAGCTGTACAATGGCTTAATTAGTCAGGAAAAGGAGTGGCTGATTCTCATTTCCAGAAGATCCTTAAGATTAAAAAAGGAATACAAAGCGCCACATTTCAGTTTGGATCTCCAGCTGCTTAGCTTTTTCATGCCTGTTTCACAAAAGGAGAGAATCTGTAAAAAAGTTTTTCTGCTGATGACTAGTAACTAAAAGAATAAAATTTCTGCACCAATTTTAACTGTATCTCCCTCAGGAAGCACATAACCTAGGTACATGTCTACTTTCTTTGGAGAAATTCTCTGTTTCAACAGCCAGATTTAAAGTCCTTTCTCTTCCCCTAATGACTCAATGCAGTCTTTTCACAACCGCCATCTCAAGCAAAAAAGAATGAGCTGAGTGCACAAGGAATTGTAATTTTGGGGGGTGGGGGGGTGGAGAGAAAAGAAAAAATAGTACATGTGTCATAATAAATAGCTATACAACATGCATCAGCCGTAAGATTATCAAAAGTGTCTCAGATGAAAAAGCTGTATTACAAAACCAGACCTCAGGCTCTTAAAACGAAAGTGCTTGTTTGATGATGACTGACAGGCTTATGAACAAGAGTACACGTCTCTTATAAAACAATTATTTGGCCACATGCAGTTTATAGTATATTAAGCTGGGAAGAAAGAGCTTTCAGCTTTGAAATCTAATTATTAATTTCTAGCTATTTGTAAGAATAAGGTTCTGATTCAAATCTGCAGAAAGAGGCCCTGACAAGGTAGGTTGCCATCTGTGCCTTTAGTTATCTTAAAGGCCCATTTGGACATATGAAATAAGAGAAAATGCTTTCTCTCCAAATACAGTTTGCAAGGATTGCTTCCTGCCATTAGTTTTAACTAACCCTATTATTATCAAATGCAAGATGTTTAAAAAGCACAAACAACGTATAAGGTCATGGTCCTGTACTCAACTGTAGCGAAGGACTAAGACCAGGCGAAGTGCCTGTCCCCCACTGGCAATCTGTTCGTATTAGATGTTTGACTCCCCTTGGCACTTTTCAGTCTCTCTCCCACCAAACTCTACCAGAAGACTGCACTAGATTCTTTGCTTCAAACACCAGGTCAGTACTTTAAGGGCACATTTACTCTTGTGGCAAAGAGAATCAGGCAGGAAGAACATTTGCTCTTCAGTCAATACCATTTCCTCAAACAAGTGCCACGAATTCCCGTTAGGAACACATGAAGGTCTAACCCATAAATGGAAATTACTGTTGTCCTCAGGTGCTCTCTGGAATCTCTGTTCCCATCTAAATATAACCAGAATCCTGAGAGGAAACCCTTCAAACACAAACCTTGATGACCAAAAGCAGCAGTCTTCTTACACACAGAGGAGCAGTAAGCGAAGAGCAAACTCTCCAAATACCTTAGCAGGTGCTAACCCAAATAGTAACAGTAACAGCTACATTGAGAGATTTGACACTGCCCAAACTCCAGCCTTGGGAGCCAGCCTACAAGGACGTAAGTATTTCTGGACGTCACAAATTCCTGGAGCAAGCAAACACACAGAATCAATCCTCATGCAACACCAGCTCTAATGCAGATGAAACATGCAATCTAATCCCAATGTACTCACTGACTGATGTGAGTAACTAAAGATGCTGTGTGCACCTAAACAAGCTATCCTGGGGACAGCAATGGATGCGTGTCACTCAGCAGTTTCAGAAATCACAGGACTTGGATCCCACTTCCAGAACCATCTGCCAGCCCACGGAACTATGCCAGAGCCAGATTTCTCACAACCCTTCTGAAAAACTATGGCAAAGCATAAACTAAATGGTGGGTAACGCAGTATAGCCCAGCATGTTTCCTGGTTGGTTAGGCTCTGTAAGGAAGCTCCTACTCTGATACCACCCACAAGCTAAAAAATAGATTTCCTCTGTCCAAGTGGGAAAAAAAAAGTCATCCTTGCACAACCAAAGACCCCATGGAGGACTGAAACAGGCACAAAGGTCTAGTGGCTACAGGCAGCAGAGAACAGCAGTTTAATCCTAGAGTTAACCTTACTAACCTCATTAGAACTCCACTTAACAAATACTCAGGTTGTCAACCAACAGCTGGCTTGTAGCAAGTCCCTGCCCTCCACGTGGAGGATAGCATGCTTCCTCTTACCAATTACAGCTACTCCTGAGGAGATCTTGAAGGCCTCTCTGAAGGTCGAGAGTTCAAAATCTACTGATGATAATGACTCATGTGGTAAAAAACAACAGAAACAAAAACACAACAACAAAAAACAAACCACAAGAAAAACCAAACCAAAAAATGTGAGAATTAATGCTCAAACTTCCGAGCAATGCTAGGACTGTTATATTTTGATGTGAGTTTCAAAGCTGTGCTACTATTAGTTAACGTTCACCCTGTTAATCACACATTATGCAATGTGCCTCTAACAAAAAGAAACGAGTGCAACACATGTCTACAATGAGACATGCTACCTGTATATGCATCCACATCTGTCTTAATATGGCAATCAACTTCTTTTTGCACACAGCAGCTTCATTATCCCATAAAACCAGGAATGTCCTATGGCTCACTAAAAAGAGCCACACCATTGTGTCTGCTGATCTGACAAGCAAAATGCTCTTCCAGTCCCATGGATGTTCATTAATCTGGTTCTGAGGGTTCACAATCAAGTTCTCACAGCTTAGCAAGTACACATCTGCTGGCCACACATACTCACTCGGTCTAGAGGAAAGGCATGAGTACAACATAGTTGCTTAAGTCTCATGGAATAGCTTCGAAGTAATGCATTTTAATGTCACATTTGCAATAGGCTCCGAGTTTGCAAGTCAGGAGGTACTACAACTCTGCCAGTGGTGTATCTCAAGAAGTTACTGCATAAAACAATGATGTGGCGCTCCGAGACCAGGTTGAAAGAATTCAAATTACAGATCCGATGTGACAAAGACACCCTGCTGCCTCGTAGCCATTTGTAAGCTCTTCTCCAAAGAGACTCTCTTGCAGCACCCGCAGGCTGCATGGTGAAGAACTACGTGGATGAAGAAAGTCATCGCCCTTAGCTTTTCTTCATAAGTCTTCCTAGAAAAGTCCACATCTCACTTGTGCAGCAGGTTCCAGCCTCTTGTCCAAATGGGCCAGATTAGCACAAATGGCTCATCTTCACATTTTGCTCTAGCCAGGCACATCTAGGCGGCAGGAGAGGGATCGTGCTGCGCTGAACGGAACAGCTCCGCCTGCAGATCAGATAGGGCCAGCCCGTCTAGCAGAGGAGCGATAAGCATCTGGGAGCAGTAACCTCTTCCATCAGCACAGATGGATCCAGAGAACACCACCAGCTCACAGCCCACCGCAGTCAGTCCCGAGCCCAGGTGGATGCCACTCCAGACAAGGCTTTGCCACAGGGACCAAAACAGCTTTACCGACAAGAAAAGATGAAGATGTCTTTCCTCCTCAGCACTCATGCTTTGCACAGCTTCATAGACACACCGATTAAAAGGTTACAATAATGCTTTTAAAAGACTCATTTAAAGAAAACTGTAGCAATTTGATGGCCAATAGTGATTTCTGAGGATCTCACTTGCACTTTCTAAACCTGAGAGATCGGCAGTACTGTCAACATCGGCAGTTAGCTACAGTCTTCAAGCAGAAAAGAGGAAGAACTGACATTTCACACAGTAAGAATAAAGTCTGAAGTGGCGATAAGGAACAACAGTATTTTAACACTGCGTATCAAGAGCTATCGCAGACTGACACACAGCCAGGCTGTGGCAAGACACAGCATTTAATATTACCTTTAACGAAGACCTCCATGTGCGAAAGTTTCCCTGACGGCTGACACACAACAGCACTTTTGTTCCTATGCACGGGCTAAGGACTGCAGCTCCGCTCTGAAACCACCGCCTCCCGCCAGCAGCCCTCACGCTCTCTGCGGCAAAGGCAACAGGAACTTCATGAAACAGCACGTGAAGTTCACATTTACCTCAGGAGATCCCCAAGGACCCAGCCTGCCCGCTCAAAGCACCACAGGAAGGCGTCCCCTTCCTCCTGGCAGGAATTTTTAGAGATGCTAGCACCCACCCGCGCATTAGGACGGCTCGAAGCCCCAGCGGCGATGTGAAACCCCCTGAACCGACGAGCCCCCGGCGCAGTCAGGATTTGGGCCTTTCAGCCCCTTTTTCCCCTCAGACAAGGGGTGACCCCCCAGCCCGGGCACAACGGGGGGGCGGCGGGCTCCCCGCAGCGCGCACAGCAAGGGCGCTGCCGCCGTGCCAGGGCCCGCCTCGCCCTCCCCGGGGGCCGCACAGGCGGGTGTCCCCCCCCGGCCATCCCCGCTGGCAACCGGCCTCCCCCCGCCGCCACGGGGGCGCGCGCGGCGGCCGTTGGAGCTGGGGAGGGGGGGGGAGAGCCCGCCGGCGGGAGCGGCGCGCGGGGCGCTGACGGGGCGCCGTGCCCGCCGCCCCTCACCTGGAGACGCAGTTCTCCAGCACGGAGCTCTTGCCGGCGCTCTGCCCGCCCACCACCGCGATCTGCGGCAGGTCGAGCAGGCAGCTCTGCCCCAGCGCCGCGAAGGCGTCCTGCAGCCGGTTGACGAGCGGGATGAGCCCCTCCATCCCGCCGCTCGCCGCCGCCGCTGACAGGTAACGGCAGCGCACTGCGCATGCGGCCACCCCCCGGCTGGGGGCGGGGCTCCGCGCAGAGGCCACGCCCCACCATTCGACCACGCCCCCACCTCCGGTGCGGGACCGCAGGGCAAAGCCCGCGGCGGGGCTGGGGGTCCTCGCTGCACATGGTGGCGGCGGCCCCATCCGCGGTCCGGCACCGAGTAACAGCTTGCAGGGAGCAGCCGGCTGGGCCCCTTGGGCCCAGGTCCACACATCAGCTCACAAGGCCACCACACTGCCCCTCTCCTCCGGGAGCCCCGACCCCAGCCGGCTGCCCCATCCTGCTAGAGGAAGGGTCCACAGCACCCCCTGTGAGCCCCGGGTGCAGGGCCGTGCTTGGCTGTGCCACCCTCCGGCACCCAGCCGAGGTTTGCCTGTGCTCTTCCACTACGCTCTGGCACCAAACCGGGAACACGGCCAAACCGGGAGCACATGCAGGAGCTGGGTCCCGCTTGCCGGCATGGGACCTGGCAGGCAGCTGGCTTCAGCGCTTCCCAATCTGCCGAGCAGGGTATTTTGGAGCAATCCCAGCGGCTTAATTCCTCCCGCCTCCCACCCACGATGGGAACAGGAGCAGTGGGAACCACGATCCATCCCTGCAGCACATGAGGGGCCCTGGCAAACGGCACCGACGCTCCGTCGCGGGTGGGAGCGCTGCCAGGCGCAAACACGCGTTCGCCGGAACCGTGTCGGGGCAAGCCGGAGAAGCCGGGTCTGGCAGGGCTGGTGGCAGGTGGGTGGTTCAGGAACAGGCTGGGAAGCGACAACAAGGTCCGAGCTACATCATTGCGGTGAGCTCAATTAAAAATGCATACCGAGGCTGAGCTAAAAGCACAGGCGAACAACAGAGATGAGATTTATCTGTGATTACTGGCAGCAGTCACAACACAATATCTAAAACAGAGGCTTTGGAGTCCTGCAGTGATAAAAGTTATCCTCTGTGTTACAGCAGGCACTGGCCTCGCTCAGCATGAAAAGCAAAACAAAAGGGAACTGCAAACATCCCACGGGCTGACAGATACTAACAATCTGGAGGATTATCAAAACTTCTTGGCCAGAGCTCTCAATAAGTGCAAAAAATTACTCTCTACAACAGCCTGACTGCTAACCCTGGAAACAAACGAACAGTTTGCTCTCACTCTGGCTAAAAAGTTTTTAATTGGCACAACACAGAGACGGCTTCTCCAGCAGCGGTTTTGCCACAGCGGTTAGATCACCTCCCCAGCACCACAGCCTCTGGGAAAAGCCTTCCGATCATTTCTGTCTAGATGGGGCCCAGGGGTTATTGACATAATTATGCCAATTAGCAGCATGATTAGTTTTTTTCTCCACTCCTGAGCGAGCAGGCTATGCCAGGAGGCACTGGAGTAGCTGCCTGGCCTTCCTCCAGTTCATGGGTTCTGCAGAGGCTGGAAGTTGGGAAGAACAGTATCGTGTTCTGGCCAAATCGGGCCTATCTGAGTGTCGGAGCACTTTGTGCTGCCTCAGTAAAATAATTAAGATCAGTAGAAGAGCAGCCTGGCAATAGAATCGCATCTCCACAAGAGACAAATGAAGATTAGAAAAGACACGATGCCTAGGAAGCAAGGCTATGCGCATCCTCAGGGAGATGATAACACAGGGAACTGGCTTTTCCATTAGGTCTTTAAATTACATGTTTGCTTCCACAATTAAAAAAAATTAAATAAGAAAATGTCTATGATTAGGAAAAGTTTGAGATATTCCCCCACGTCTGGGAAGATTCCAAACCAAACTTTTTTTATCTGCTGAAGCAGAGTTAAAGCTGCAAAGTGACCACACTCACCCTGTGACTCCATCACTTACAAAAATCACTTTCCCTGCCCCCCTCCCTGAAAAAAGCCACAAGCTGCCAAGTATAGATTTCCCACCTCCTAGAAAAATCACGAAAATTTTCATTATGCATGCCTGTGTTATCACAAGGGTGCTCATTTTTCCAACTTCAAGAGAGCAGTGAAGAAGAGAGGAAGGGCACTGAGCTTCAGGTCTCTGCTTTTTCTGACTTCTCCAGGCAGCTTGTTCCAACCCCCAGCGCAGACCCCAGCCTGCCTTTCTGAATTTGTTGAGATTCAGAGCAGCTAAATTAAAGGAAACAGGGGTAGTACTAGTAGACACCATTGAGAAGATTCTTGTAATGAATCAACCTGAAAAAAAAGGCCCAAACCAAAGCATCAGAGGGCTGTGCAAGAAACTGTCTTCCTGGGGACCACCAGGTATGATCCCCAGGAGCACAGAGCTGTGTTGCTGTATTTTTACTTTGCCCTCAGTTATGCCCCATGGTATTTATAATTTTCTTTTTGCCACGTGCCAGGCAAGGAGAGAAGACCTCCGCTGACCACCTCTCCCTGGCACAGTGGGAAGGGTGCCCTGCTCCCCAGGGTGGTACACCAGCCCCACTCACTCCATCAGCATGGTCCGCTCGCTTCCAGATGTCACCAGCTCCAGCACAGCCTGCCTGGGGCCCCCAGCCCTGTCGGAGTCTCCAGTCAATTCAGATCAGGCGTACAGACAGCAAGTTTGTCCTGCCCTAACTTCCAGAAAAATGTATGGCAAAAATAATCTGGCTTCAGCATGCAGCTGTAGCATTTGAGCTCACAAACTTACCCATAGACTCTTCTCCCTAACCAGGCAACGTGACATTAAAACTGAGGACATTTGGATCAGGTCCCCAGGCTGCTTTATAAACACACACCAGTGCGATTCCCTTCATGAAAAATGGGTTATATATAAACTACCAGAAAGGAGATTTGCAAATGCCTGCAGCAAAGAGCAAGGCACGCTCCCCTGCCAGGAGAGCAGGCGGGACCCCGGGGGGGGAGCAGAGCACAGATGAGAATGCATCCCCCCCCCCAGGAAGCATTTATAAAAAGCAGGCTCCTTCACGCCTGATCTTCTCTCCAGGGACCTTCCTCACCTCCTTCTTGCTTCAGTTACAAACCCAGAGCCTTGCAGAGCTTCTCAGGCAGCTGATCAGCACAAAGCAGGAGGTGGGCCAGGAGCCCCGTGCAGGGGGGGTCCCAGGTTCTCAGCAGCACCTGGCTCTGCAGTGCTGGCAGGAAGATGCCGGTCAGCATCATGGCTGTGTATCTGCCAGAAGGAGAGCTCAGACCTTGAAGCTGCAAAAAAAATAGAATTATAGCCAGTGAAAGAAAGTCAGAGAGGCTGCAGAGCTGTGATTAGAAGCAGTGGCTGCAGCATTTCACCCTGCAAAGAGGAGACGCTTTCTGCCTCTCCCCTGCAGGCCCTGCTGACTCATGGGTCACAGGACAGTGGTACCCCAATCCCTATCCCGTCTGGCATGGTGGCCTGTCTCCCACCCTGTGACCTTCAGCTGCATTTAGTCAGGTGCATGCAGTTGCAGTTGCAGGGTCAAAAAAGGCCACCGTGCTGCATTGCAGCCCTCATTCCCTGCAGCCCTGAGCACCCCAGGAAAGAGCTGTATGCCCTTGCTGCAGCCTGGCAGCACGCCTGTTTCCTTGGTCACAAAGCCAGCCAAGTGCTTCCTCAAGGGAAGATTTCATGGACAAAACATTTCCCAGGTGCTTCCACCCTCCAGGACATGGCTGATGCAGCCCTTGCTGTGCTGTGACCCTCCCATGCCCAGGCAGCAGCAGCAGCAGCCCCAGCCAGCAGGGCCAGGCTCACCCCAGCAGGGCTCTTCCCAGCTGGAAGGAATCAGCCTCCCCACTCAGTCCCTGCAGCTTTTATTACCGCAAAAGTCTCTCCCAGCTGCTTGGTGTACTTTCAGATGGTGACAGTACGTCCTACATCCACCTCCACCCTCTTCCCAAGACCCTGGCCACTTCCAGTCCTTCTGCAGAGCAGATCTGGGCTGTGGCCCCTCAGGAGGTTATACCGTGCAGGGTATACATGTGGCAGCCTACTGCTGCCTGCCCCCCAGCATCTCCATCCTGCCACCTGCCTGGCTACAGAGTGACCCTGGGCCAGAGAGCCCCCATGGCTGGGCATGACCAGCTGCATCCCTCCCCCCGAGCTCACAAAGCTCAGGGCTGACCCATCAGCTCCCCAGTGCCTCGCTCCCTGGGGCGGCAGCAGGACACAGATGTGATGCTCAGAGAGGGATTCAGGCTGGACCAGACCAAAGGACCCCCAGCTGGCTACAGCCTCAGGCCTGAGCCATGCGATGATCTAGGCAGCTGTCTCTTGTTGTGCTGGGAAATCCAGAAAGGAAAAAAGTCAGCATCTCAAAGCCAGCAAAGGTTGCTAAGTGACAGCAGCGCTTGTGTCTATCCTGCCACTTACAACGTGCCTACGCTGCAAAGGAAGGAAGTGAAGAGTAAGGAATGTAAATATGAGTAGATTGCCAAAACACGCAACAAACACAGTCACCAAACATATACATTAGCTGCATGTTTTGGCTGCCAGGAGAGAAATATTTACCACAAACCAATTATTCCAGCCTCGGAGCATTTTACCTGCAGAGGAGGATTTCAGGTATTTGCAGCACTCATGAATTTACCAATTTTCCAGCTGAAATATATTTCCAGACTAAACTTGTAGGGCTGTCAGTAGCTGCAAGGACAGCTGCAATGTAATGAGATTTCATCCTTATATTCTTTCTAATAGATGGCTTTTGTTTTTCCACCAGGATGTGGCGTTACACAGTGATTAGGAAGCACAACAGAAAGGCAGGACTGGACAAGGGAGGGATGAACGCAGCCTTTGTATGAGCTCCTGGAGAAGAAAGGAGATGGTTTCGGTAAAATAAAGGGCACACACACAAACCTATGTCATTGGAATTATGTTGAGAATTGAAAACTAAGTTAAAAATAGACTAAATGCAGCACTGTTGATCCAGTTGAGAAATTTGCCATCGCTAAGCTGGATGGATAATAGTTATCTTTCAAAAAAAAAGTGCTCAGCACAGAGAATCTTTAGAGACCAACTGCATGGGGGCAGGCAGACTTCCACCCAGCTTGAGCTCCAGCCTCATCTCTCCCATTGACCAGTGATCACGTGCTGCCCTGAACACACTGCAGCAGATGAGCAGCCGGGCAGTGAGCAGCGCACAGGGGGCATGCACCCACGCTGCCATTCTTTATCTGAGGCAGCAAGCAGGCCAGCCCTGCTCTCCAGCGCCTGGGAACCATCAAAAGCACTTATTTAAAAAAAGCATCTACTCCCTCTGCGTAGAAGCAGGCCAGCCCAGGGAAAAAGTAGGGCACCACTTTGTCCCTCGCCGTGAAGGGGAATAAGGCAGGGAACATCAGAGAAGGGATCTGAACAGAGCAGCTTCTAAAGCAGAACCTGCTGGCAAATTAAAAGTAAAATATAGCCAGGGTTGGTGATCAGAGGGACGTGCTTGCTGCTGGCATGGCTGCCATAGCACCTCCTGGGCACAAACAGCCCCATCTCCCACATCAGCACAGTGGCTGTGGTCCTCACTGGTTCAGGGGGTGAGAGCCCTTGGGGCACCCCTTTTTGCAGCCCCCACAGGGCTGGCAAACTGCAGACCCTCAGGCTCATGCACCCTCTCACTCAGCTTTCCAAACAAAGGAGGATTTCCCGGAGGTGGAGGAGAGCTGGCCCCTGCTGTTGGAGGAAAGGCTGATGACACCAACACCCTGCTGGGACAGGGTGACACAGCTGCAAAGCTGGTGAGGTGGCCCCAGCAGCCATGCCAAGATGTGGCTGCTGTTGCCTGCATGCCAACAGCTAGGTCAGATCCCCCTGGTGCTGCTTCTGGTGTTGTTACCCCACTGGGCTGCAGAAAGGTGGCAGGGGAAGGTTTGCTTTAAGGAAGCAGCTGCCAGAAAGATGTCCTTGCTCAGGGTGCCAGTGGCAGAAGGAAGCAGGGAGTGGGGGTGCAGCATCACTGGCAAAGCATCACAGTGCCCAATCATGTTGTCACCTTGATGTCTACAAGCCAGTCACGTTGGTACCATGTCTCAGACTCATTTTGGTACCAGCTGTTGCAGGGGAGAAAGACAATCCCCCCCCCCCTCAAACGACTTCTGATGAATACAGGACACCAGCAGGGCAACTGCTCTGTAACCAGGCGGAATACACAGGTCAGCTCTTCAGCAGACCCTCAGAGGGAGGGACCAGGCTGCGACACCCTCAGGAGAGACAGAATGAGACACTTGGGCAGGAATGGGGTGCTGTGGAAACACCCCGATGGGTATTTTCCTGCTGCCTTTTCATCCTGCAGGAAGGCTCACCTGCACCAGCTGGCCGAGCCCATTGGGGTGCCCAGGGGGCCAAGCACAGGGCTGGGTCCCTGCTGGCCCAGGGGGGCAAGGGGGAGAAGGGTTGAGGGCCCAGGGGCTTACAGGTCCCAGGACCCAGTGGCAATGACTGGAAAGATCCAGACGAGGGGCAGGCACATGGTGGTGTCAGCTTCAGGAAAGCGAGTGTGGAGCAGGCAGCAAAGTACAAGGGGCAGCTGCTTGTCCCCAGGACGTACCCTTGAGGAGCAGAGGTGACCATACCTTTCCTAGGGGTGCTGGGCACTCCAGAAATAAGCCTAGCAAAGCACTGCGGGCCTCAGAACAGCCCTGAGCACTTTATTTTCACAGCTCTCAGCCCACACCACACATCCACAGCCAGGCTTGGGGCAGGGCTGGGACTCTGCACAGACACCAGTGATCAGGGATGCTGGAGTTGTGGGGAGAGGCGGCATCAGAAGAAGCTGTGCAGGAGGGGAAGGCGATGGTCAGAGGGATGTTTTTCCTACAACAGGAAAGCAATGGCAACAGACCCTAACCCACGGCCCTGCCAGTCCCAAAGCACCTTCCTCCCCTCACTACCCCAGTGCTGCCCCTTGGGCTGCACAGCTCTCCACGGGCCTGGACCCCTTCCCAGGGAGCCACGCCACAGGCCGCGTCCTCCCTTGCCAGTTCCATCCTTCAGGCAGACCCAGGCCAGCACCAGCCCCCCCAGGGGTGGCAGTCCCAGCCATGGGCACCCCTCCGCTGCGGG
This sequence comes from Falco punctatus, assembly GCF_963210335.1. Classification (NCBI taxonomy): domain Eukaryota; kingdom Metazoa; phylum Chordata; class Aves; order Falconiformes; family Falconidae; genus Falco; species Falco punctatus. The sequence goes on from NC_137591.1 coordinate 27,091,419, forward strand.
GCCACAGCACCCACATGAGGACCTCTCTCTCATTCAAGTGGCATCGGAGCCCCTCTCAGAGGATCTCTATGGCCTGCAGCATGTCTGCCAGCACATACGAGCTGTCCCAGGGGTGCCCAGTCTGCTGCAGGGCCCCCTCCAGCACCCCAGCACGTGTCCCCAGCTCTTTGGGGTCCCGCCGGCCCTCGGGGCTGGGCTGGCAGAACAGGATCTCGTTGACCTCTCCTTCAATGCGGCGCATGTAGAGCAGTGGGAAGACCTCCTTGAGGGTGGCCAGGACAGACTCCTTCAGCTGGGCGTCACGGCACACCAAGTTGAGCACAAAGACTCCTGCAGCAGGGCGAGAAGGATGGGAATTCAGACCAGCCCATGCAGAGCTCCCTGCTCCCCACCTCCCTGTGGGAACACGGCTGAATCTGTGCCACGCTGGTGCAAACATCTCCCCCATGACAGCACAAGGAGTACCGGCATCACCCCGCTGCCCTTGGCCCAGCTCCACGTACCTGCCACCACATGGGTCGTGGGTGGCCACACGATCTGTTCCCAGGTACCACCTACACCCTCTGCCTTCCTGCAGCCTTTCTTGGCCCCCCAGGATGTCTCAGCCTGCCTGACCCAGCAGTGCCACAGGCCACCCACTCCACCCTGCTCCCTGCTGTCACAACACCCACTGAAACACCAGGATCTGGGACCTGCCAGGAGCGGCGGATGTCACGCAGTAATCCTGGCCGTGGCTGCTATGCTCACACAGCATTCCTAGCCGCGGCTGCTGTTCTCCAGGATGAAAAATGGTGGCACAGGCTCCTTACTCAAACCCTGTGCAGGACCAGCCAGGCTGGCTGCAGGGACATGGCCAGATCTCCCCTCCTACCTTCTGGCTTGAGGATGGTTTTAACTTTCTGCAGGAAGGGCTTTTCTACAAAGGCTGGGGGTGGGCAGCTCATCCCCACCGTGAGGTCTTTGCTGTCCACATCGAACATGATGGCATCGCACTGGGCTGGGGCTGCAGGAGGAAGCACAGAGACTTGTTATCCCATGGAACAAGAGACAAGCCACACACATTGGGGAGGCAACAGATGAGGTGGTCAACAGGCTCCCCCTGCCACGTTACGGCCGCTTCTCTCTCCTGGGGTTTCTCTTTCCAAATGAAATCCACAGCAGCAGCCCTTGGCGCTGGGGAAGGCAGCAAACCAAAGGTCCCACATACACACTGGCAAGGACAGGCCTGTGAGCTGCAGAGACCTGGGGCAAGGCTGGAGCTCGTGACACATGGCAGATGGGTGGGGAGGGGAAGAAGAGCGTGAAAGCAGCCCAGACTGCGGTCCCCAGCGTGTCACCCGCTAGGCTCAGCGGGGTGCTCTGTGAGATGGTACCTTCAGCCGCCAGCTTGGCCACATAGTCCAGGCCATCAGAGATGTGCACCTTCATCCGGTCACCCTCAGAGAAGCCGAACCAGCGCGTGGCCACCTCCAGCATGGAGGGGTCGATCTCCACCACAGCCACACTGGCCTGTGAGAAGTAGTCATGGACAAAGAGGGGCAGGCTGCCCCCACCGAGCCCCACCACCAACACTGCCAGCACGGCTCCTGCAAACAGAGAGCACACAGTGAGCCAACAGAGGCCATGCTTCCACTGCTCGTCCACCCGCTGGCCCCAAACCACTTCAGGAAGGGTACGCGGGGCACCTCGGCCAGGAAAGCCTTTCCCCAAGGAGCTGGGACACATGGACCTGCATGTGCCTGCCCCCAGCACAGCCTCCCACTGCTGGCCTTGTCACCTGGGAGGGGGTTGGGGTCCCCCAGCAGGCAGAGCCCCGCAACCATGGCCTTGTGATGCTCGCAGCACAGGTAGCTCTTGTCAATGGCTGCAGGTGGCTCAGGGGGGCTGGGTTTCTTCTTGTCCTTCCTCCGCTTCTTCTGGCCTGAAAAACAGGAGGCATTGGCTGTGGAAGCAAGGTGGGAGACAGGGGTGCTTTCTGGGGACTAGCCACCCCCACCCACAAGACAAGCAGCAGAGCGTAAAAACACTCCCAGAGCTGCTCCAGGACAAGGCAGGCAGGTCCCAGCAGTCTGCTTATTGTATACAATCTGCTTATTGCATCAATCTCACTCCCTGCCACCCCAAAGGCTCCCTTGGACCCTGCCCCTTCCCGGTTGCCCCACATACCTGGGAGAGGCATGGGGGCCAGGAGCCGAGCCTCCGACTGCACCACGTTCCTGTTGCAGAGGAAGATGAGGCGGCGGAAGTAGCAGGTGCCGTCCCCCTTCACATCCTCCACGACGTACTCGCCACTCAGGGGGCTGGTGTCACGGTGCTGCACCACCCGCACCCCGATGTCCCCTCCCACGGACAGGAAGGGCACCTGCAGCAAGGACAGGGACTGGCATGAGGAAGCAAAGGCTACAGGAACAGACCCTGGCACTCCTGCTGTCCTGCCCATGGCTAAAGAGCCAGGACGAAGTAGACACAGTGCAGGAGCAATGGGATGTGCTGTAGGCAGTCACAGGGGAGCCGGGAACCAGTGTGTGGGACACCAGCTCCCCTCCCATATGCGTGTTGGGGTAAGGAAGCAAACACCCCAAAGACTTCTTGCAAGAGCTCAGGTTTGGAGAGTTGGGGCAAGAAGAAGACAGAAAGGATGGAAGTTAAAGCCAGTATTAAGGAGAGACTGGATGCTCTCAGGGTTTCAGGATGCCTGGTTTTCCTGGGATGCTGGGTTTTGGAGGGCAAGGATTTCACACCAAATCCTGCCATGCAGGCACCTCAAATCCCGCCTCCAAGCAAAGGCAGCCAGCTGGAGGGAAAACTGAGAGGAGCTACACCTGAGGCCAATCTCCTCCCCACCAAGGCTGTCAGCTCATGCATTGCAGCTTGGTCTCCCTTGGCAAAGAGGGATTTTCTGCTGGCAGAGAGCCAGCAATGCCCTGGTTTTGGGGAAGCCAAGCGAGGGTGCCAGGCGGTGGGGCTCACCTGCTGCCGGGCAGGGAGGCCCGGCGGGGCCAGCTCCATCACCTTCCCTGACAGCTCCGCCTGGATGCCAGCCATACCCTCGTAGTGCTGCTCCCTGTGCAGGGCCACAGTGACCAGGCGCCTGAAGCCCGCGCTGGCCGCCAGCTGCCTCCGCCCTTCCTCTGTCCCAAAGAGCCACTCGGTTTCTCTGCCCTGTGGGACTGCAGAAGAGGCTGCCATCAGCCTGGGCCAGTTCTAGTCCCCAAGTGACTGCCCTCGCCTCCAAGAGAGGGAATGGTAAGACATCACAAGGCAGTACCACTGCATGCCTAGAGCTGTGCTCTGCAACCGTCAGCAGAGCCAGGACCATCCCTGTTTTGGGCAGGCTCATGCAGGAGGCTGGAAAAGCCACGTCTCATAAGAAGGGGGTGTCCAACAGCCTCATGACCCATCTCCAGGCTGTGCTATGCCCCAACTTTGCAGGTCTGCAGGCAGGGAACAATGTTGCTGGCAAAGCCTGACATGACTCTGCAAGGTGCAAGAGCAAAGCACAGCCCCGAGCGGCCTGGCCCTGGAAAGTCAGGATACCCACACAGACCAGCAAAACCTCTCTGGATGTGACCGCTGCGCTTGGGCTTTATGCAGTGATGTGCTATGGCAGCTGTCACCAGCATCAAGGCAGGAATCACTAACTTGGAGACAGGGCAGGCAGTGTCCCTCTGCTGCCAGACGGGCATCCACTCAGCCAGCAAGCTGAGTGCCAGATCTCTGCTTGCACCACCAGGCCAACACACATCCCACCACAAAGCCAGGATTAAAACATCAACTGCACCCTGCACAGGCAGGTTATTCCCCTCTCCAGCCCCAGTTTCAGCAGGGCCAGGACTGCTGGTTGTTTTGCAGCTCCTGGCCAGTGCACCATCTCATTGCAGGCATGAGAGGCTGTACTCACTGATGAAGATGGCAAAGTGATTGTCCCGGGATGATTTCACCAAGGGGCTGTCAACCACATGCAGCGTGTAGCGAGGCTTCCCGCTCTCTTTGTCACATAGGTCCAGAGAAACCTGCTCCCCGCAGGGAGTTTTGCTCAGCTGGCTGCAGAGCAGGGCGTAATGCTGCCTGTCCTTCACCGCCGCCACCAGCTGCTCCGCACTCTCCACCCGCATCGGCTTGTCCTGCTCCTCAGGGCAGATCTCCAGGATCTGCAAAGCTGAGCCAGGGATCTTCCTGAACTTTGTCATGACGTAGACAAAGACTGGTAGGACAAACTGCTGCTTGTCCCCGGTGCCAGCCACCTGATGGACACGCACAACCCAGTCTTCCTGGGAGAAGTATTCCACTGCTTTCTTCAGCACATGGGCTTGAGCCAAAGAGACGCAGAGGTAGCGCCCTCCTACCTGCAGGACTCTGCTGATCTCAGCAAACATCTTGTCCACCTTGGCTAGAGTGGCCTCCTCTTCATTGATGAGGATGGCATCTAACGTGCCTTTGTCCAGCACCACCTGGAAGTGGGCATCAGGGAAGTCCATCTGAAGCATGTCCATCAGCAGGTAGCTCATCTTCGGCCTCTTGCTCCCACTCCGCTCTTGCATTTGTCGGATCACTGCATCACTGATGTCGATGTTTACGATGTCCTCGCACATCCCCATGTCATACATCTGCTCGCTCAGCTCCGAGTTCCCACAGCCCACCACCAGAACCTGGGGAGCAGCACAAGAGCGGCGTGATAGGGAGAACACCCTGGAAATATGCCATAAAGTGTTTTACAACTAAATATCAGCCACGGCCACCAGCCCTCTGTGACAACCACACCCACAGCACCCGCAACCCCCCTCTCCATGGCCCTGAGACAACATTTCCATATGGAAGAGTCACACGGGTGCAGAAGCGACGCATCTGCTGCGCCTCGGAGATGATCTGGGTGCTGGGACCCCCACAGCTCCCCATGCCAGTGCAGCTTCTGGGTCTCTCCTGTTCTCTCACTATGGCACCCTGGGACGCGGCGGCACCAGGCTCGGCCGAACGACGGGGGCACCAGCGGGGGCTCACCTTGTCACGGGGCCGGACGTACTTCTGCAGGACGGGGCAGAGTTCCGGGAAGGCCCCGTACCACTCGAAAGGGCGCTTCCCCCGCTGCCGGAAGAACCGCTCCCAGTAGCGGGCTGATCCGAACTCCCCGGGGCTCCGAGGCAGTAGCTCCATGGCCGCGCTCGGCGCCGGCGCCGCCGCACGTGTCCCGCCGCGCTCTGACCGCTTCCGGCTGCGCTGCGCACCCATTGGGCACAGCGGGCCCGCAGCCCATTGGCTGCCGCTCCCCTGGCCGCTTCCCATTGGCTGCCGCTCCCCTGGCCGCTTCCCATTGGCTAGCCGCTCCCCTGGCCGCTTCCCATTGGCTAGCCGCTCCCCTGGCCGCTTCCCATTGGCTAGCCGCTCCCCTGGCCGCTTCCCATTGGCTAGCCGCTCCCCTGGCCGCTTCCCATTGGCTAGCCGCTCCAGGCAGGGCAGCGGCCCCGGCGCGCCCCCAAGAGCGGGTGGAGCTGGGCCCGCGGGAGCCGGGGAGCGCCGGGAGCGGGGGGAGGCCCCGGGAGCCGGGGGTGCTGCCACCGCAGGCGTACGTGCAGCCCCAGCACTCGGCGTCGTCGTGGCCTCCCTGCTTTCCCCAGGCACAAAGGGCGGCAGGGAACACCCCGGCCGGAGCCAGGGCACAAGCCACCCCTGCGGCACAAGCGTTGCAGCTTAAATAATCCAGATCTGCTGGGCTCTGTAGCACTTCTGAAGCAACAAAACAGGGCGGGAGGAAAAAGGTACCAGTGGCTTCAAAAAGAACAGCTTTAATGGCAGCCCACAGCGGAGCAGAGCTCTCCCAGGGCTGTGACACGGACAGCGCAGGGTGCCGGCAGCCCGGGGAGGCTAGCTGGGACCAGGGTGGGGGTCTGTCGAGTTGCTCTGGAGAAAGAAGGCAGAGAGCTCACTCAGCGCTCTGTAACGGTGCGAGATGGAGTTCTTCACTGCCTTGGGCAGTTCGGCGTAGCTGGAAGGGAGAGAAACCACAAGCCTCAGCAGCAGAGATGCTACAGCATGCATCCCCCACAGTCACCAAGAGCACCCCTTCTGCTCACCATCACTCAGCTCAGCTCCAGCGGGTCATCTGCAGTGACACTGTGGCAAAGCCAACAACCCCCGTCCTGATCCAGGCACTCTCCATAACCCACCACATTCAGATCCAGGAGGGAGTTTTCTCCCTGCCACCCTCCCTTGTAAGCAGGTTCTCCTCGCCGCACAAACTCTACCCTGGGTTTTCTGATGTAAAGAGCTGTAAATAAGACACTACTTACGTCTGGTTGTAGCCATCTGGCTGAAAGCAGGGATCCCAGCCAAAATCTCGAGGGCCTCTGGGTTCCACTATCAGCCCCTGTCACAAGAAAGCAAAAAAGCCCCGTCAGCCATGTTTTCACAGCACTTCCCTTGCAGTCACATTTCAAACACAGACTGCAGAGCTACATGCAGCCATCCCTCATGCTGCAGTGGCCACCACAGGCTCGCTGCGCGGTGCTGCCCTCCTGCCCAGCACCTCCCTGGGATGCGACTAAAATTAGCCCCAAACTCAGTGCTCCATCATGCTGCTCTATGTTGACAGCACCTTTACCCACACACACAATTAACAAAGCTAACAGCTGCACTCAAATATAACCCTGCCAGAGAGAGACAAGGGGACTGAAGAGACCGAGGTAGCACACAGCGTTCAGTGCATGCAGCTGGGCAAAAAGGCTGCAGTGTTCAGCACCCACTGCCCACCAACTGCATCCTCCCTCAGCCTGTTCTCAACACAGAGAAGCTCCAAGGGCATTCAGTGACCCAGGGGCCACTAAAGTTGTGCAAACGCTGTTACAAAAATCACATTACAGCCCTCCTCCCTCAGCCTGTTCCCCAGGCACACCACCTACATGAGTCTGGCCTTTGAACAGCTTCACTGGCTCCTCTGGGTTTCCAGTACTGAATGCAAAGGTACAGAGAGCGTAGGCAGATTTGTCCTCAAACCCAGCCAGCAGCTTGTACAGGCCTGAGCGACATAGAAAGGATCCCAGCATTACTGCCTTTCCCTCGGAGAGCAACACACCCACCTAGAGACGGATCGAGGAGTGTTCCATGTTCACATCCACGAGGAAGAGGAAGAACTCCTGAAGGTGGCAAAGCTCAGGCACAAGGATGCTCTTGGCTGGGTCCCTCATACGATTGAAGCCAGGGCCTCAGATCCAGCACAGCATGAGCTGCCGGGCCCCGCTATTAACTTGGTAGCAGAAGCAAACAAGTGTGCAGCACCGGAGAGGACTAAAGCCCACTCTGAATTAGCATGAATAACGCTCATGCTCATGACACCAGTGTGAGGTTTGCAGTCACACTGTTAATATGCACTCACTGCATGCCAGGGGAGGTGGGCATTGGTGGAGGGGGCGCTTGCACAGAAACCAAAGGGAGCAGCAGGAACAAGAAGTTCCCACAAGCCCTGCCACCAGCCTGCAGAAGCAGGAGTCTGGAAATCTAGGGATGATGCTAAGGCTATCAGGGTAAACAACATCCCATGAAGGGCACAGAACAGGCTCAAGGAGAGAACGCGAAGGGACAGAGCTGGACAGATGGGAAAGGAGCCAGCTATGAAATGGGCAGCACAGTGGGCAAGCACATTCAGCAGAACCCAGCAAAGGAAGGGATCCATTTCATTTGGAAAGGACTGAGTTACATGCAGAGCAGGAACAGGGAGGCAGTACCTTCTGGTTTGAGTTTTTCCAGGAACCATTTTCTGGAGGGGAAGAACAGAGGAAAAATTCCTTTTTGCTATTAATTCTCAGCAATACAGACATCCTTGAGACATTGTTGCCTACACTTTCACAGTCCTTTGAACCCCTCTTAAATTTGCTGTCAAATCACCTTGTTCTGGACTATTTACCAATAATAAAAGACTTAGCTCTTAAACTAAATGGGACACAGTGAAAACAGCAGCAGGGTATTTAATTTATCGCAGTACTGATGACTAAGTAAATAACTCAGTTCTCACTCATGAGCGCTGACATGCCAAAATACCTTTCTCAACTCAACCTGTGCACATCTTACACCCAGTTCTAGCACCACCTTCCCCATATAAAGTTTTTATGTCTCTGCTTAGCTCAGCAGAGAGTTTGGAAGAATTAATCACACCAAGTTCATTCCAGGAGCTAAGGCAGTATTTTGTTAGAGGAGTTACACTGTAATGTAATAACCTTGTTATCTGCTGGATTAAAGCAGTCCCTATAGGACACTGATCCCAGAGTCTTGCTGAAATGCATGGTGCCTGAAATACACAGAGCCTGCTGTGCGGCCAGGTTCCCGAGCTGGCTACAAGAGCCGGCACTGTAGATCAGGAGACAGTGCCAACAGCTCAGGTCTGTATCTCTCATCCTCCATCGTGATTTACAGCAGGGCTCACAAAGTCCAGCCCTTGGGGTACAGGATGAAGCCGAGGACACAGACTGGTAATCACCTCCCCGACCCTATTGCTCCTGGCACGCAGAGAACCCCCGTGAAGCACACCCTGCCAGACTGTGCTCCTAACTCCAGAATACAAAAGGTGAAGCAAGCTCTCTCCTACTTACATGTAGGGTCCTGGAAGCCCCCCAAGGGCATTGAAGCACAAGCAGGTATCCTCTACTATAACAGGTCCCTGAACCTACAGTGAAAGCCCAAGAGATAGAAGCATTAGATCTAGAGGAAGGCCCTGCCTCTAAACCCATTTTCTTGTTCAATCCTATTCTCACATTTCCACAATAACAGGGACGTCACAAAAAATCACCAGCCCTTAGAGCTCTTCACCTCAAAGGCAATCCACACCAGACAGACACAATCAAAACAATGCTTTCCCCAGACAGGCCAGAGTGGCTAAAGAACAGTAGGGGGAAATGTCACATGGAAAAAAACTAGCAGAGCTGAACAACCCCCTGCCCTCCTGAGGGACAGGAATGGTGGGACAAGGAAAAGGAAAGCCTGTGTCCTGAAGGCATGCCTGCATTTCCCTTCAGTCCCAACCCTCACTTGGTTCTTTTAAGACACCCATCCCAGAGATCACTCCAGAAGTTGATCCATCAGAAGCTCCAGCTGACAGAAAACTCTGTGCCTCACAGCTTCCGGGGCTGAACTGAAGGCACTGCCATGTTGTCCTGCTGCTCAAAACCACAGGAGGCCGGAGGAGCAGCAGCAGGACTGCCAAAACACTGTCACCAGCGAGAACTCACCATCACACAGCGTAGGCCAGAAACGTTACCATGTAATATAGCTTTAGTTTTGCAACTATATTGTTTTTTTCAGTGTATCACTGCAGAGAGACTGCTAACCAATCCTAGTTGTGTAATTTCATGCTAAGAGAGAAAGAGTCATTTAAAACTTATAATCCCCGAGGAGACTATACAGTAGCTGAGGAGACCATTGTATAGGTAACTAATGAAACAAACTTAGACTCTCCGTATAAGGGAAGTAAATTAAGGTTCAGTGATTGTTCAGCTGTAACAATAGGGTCGACTATTGTTTGAGACCCCTTAGGAGACTGAGAGATACATGTAAGGAGCATGCAGGATGCTTAATTAACATAGTACTGCCTATTGCATAAAGATATACGATTTCCCCAAGAAATGTAATACATAAACATAAGGGTGGACTGTACCATTTTGTTTGAATGAAACATACGGCATGCATGTTTAGGTGGCACATGCACAGGTGCCCATGCATCCAGCACTGCAATAAAGAATGCCTGCTTCTTCATGCTACATTGCTGTTAAGGAGTTTTCTCATTCCCCATTTTGGTGACAGAAACAGCCAGGCAACGGGAGTGCAGCAAGGCCAGGCCAGGCCCAGATGTGCCCTTGATTCCCCTCAAGGCCCCAGGGACCCCAGCCGCCCCCCACCCCAGGCCAGATGTGCCCCTGACTCCCCTCAAGGCCCCAGGGACCCTGACTGCCCCCCACCCCAGACCAGATGTGCCCCTGACTCCCCTCAAAGCCCCAGGGACCCTGACTGCCCCCAGGCCAGGCCAGATGTACCCCGACAGCCCCAGGGTCCCCAGCCGCCCCCCAGGCCAGGCCAACTGTACCCCTGACCGTCCCCCGGGACCCCGTCCCCCCCGGCAGCAAGGGGGAAGGAGAAAGCGAGCGACCTGCCGGGCAGCTTCGCGACACTTCTGCACGGAGATCTCATCCGGCTCCCCCTGGTACTCCGGCACTGGGGACAGAGAGGCCGGCACTGAGGAGGCGACCGGCCCCGCCGCGCCGCCGCGTCCCCCCGGGCCCCACCGCCAACTCACGGTCCAGCTTCTTCGCCACAAGCGTGTAGGGAGAGGAGTCCCCGAGGATCTGCGTGACCTGCGGGGGGAGAAGGGAGGGAAACCCGCCCGTCAGGGCCAAACCCCAGACCCAGACCCAGACCCCGGCCCCGGCAGCCGCCGCCAGGCAGCCGCCCCGCTCCCACCTCCTCCAGCTTCTTGGCATTGCCGGTGACAAACACCACGCTCCGCCGGGCCGGCGCCGCCATCTTGACCCCGCGCCTACGCGCTCTGCCGCCAATCAACGGCGCCCATTCCCTCGGCGCCCGAGGGGGAGGAGCTTCCGGGCCGCCGGGGGCGGGCGCTGGGACCCGCCCGTGCGCGTGCGCGGCTCCGCCCCGCGCAGCCTCGCGAGAGGCGGGCGGAGGGGGGCGCGGGCAGCCATGTTGGCGGGGCGGCTGGCAGGGCTGCCTGTCCCCGTGGGTCGCGTCCCCGCTACGGGCCGACCCCGCACCGCCTCAGGTGGCCCCCGGCGGGCCGGGCCCGGCCGCCTCCCTGTTCAGTTCCCCGGCGGCTGGCAGCCGCGGGCGGGGGAACCCCCTCCCTGGTTTCCTTGAAGGGAGATCACCTGTAGATGGCGGGAAGTGGGCGGCGGGTGGTGCTCCGGGCTCCGCTGCTGCACTCCCTGACCTCTAGCAAGTCTTTGCGCTTTCTGACAGCAGGTTTCCTCTGGAGGAGCGGCCGAGCTCCGTCGAACTTAAGGTAGATGCGGGACCAACTGGCGGCTGTAGCAAAAACTGGACTGGGGAGCCAAGAGGTGGACCCTGCTGCCGGTGTGGAGCCCGAGGGGAACGGGTCAGGGACGCCCAGTGCTTCACTGCAAAGGAGCAGGGTCCTGGGAGCTCTCCCACCATCGTACCCAGGCCCCCTCCAGCCCCCCTAGAAGCTCGTTTTGCAGCGGGCCCCCCCGGGGGGAAGCTTCCCCTCTGGTCTGGCCAGGTCCCAGAGCTGGGAGAGGAGAGTCCTCTCCACCTGCGGCAGAGCCGCAGCCCTCCATCCGGCCCTGCAGCCCCCATGCCCTCAGGCGTGGGGACCCCGGGGTCTCACTACGTGGGTCACACCAGCAAACCTCAGAGGAGGAACCAGCCCTGCAGGAGGAACACACAACTCCAGCCAAAACATGCCGTTCCCTGTAAAAAAGTGATCATGTGGAAAACAGCAGCTAACGAAGAGGTCTGTCTTGCGCACAAAGAGGGAATGAATAAAACAGACCCTATGCTTGGGTGAAGGAATTGTTTTTGCTGTAAAATGTCCTTCATAACATCTTCTAAGTGAAAACTGACCCCAAAGCATGTGGATGCTGGAAAAAACAACCCTTTCCACTCATTACAGTTCTCCCAGCCAGCAGTCCAGGGTGGGACAGCACAGGCTGCAATATAAAGACCATGGTATCTCAAAGGAACATTAGGAGGACTGCTCTGTAACATACCTGAGACCAGACATTTAATGGCCTTTTCAGCCTTGAAAGCTATAAAACTTGCTCAATAAATTGTTAGTGTGAAGTTACTGACCAGGACCGTTGGTTTGCTGCTGGTGGTGCCTCTCGGGACAACCCATGGCATTGAGGGATTTGAACCTAAAACTGATTAACACCTAATTCTGGCAACTCAGGGAAGCATACTGAAGGCTTTGGCAGCTTTCCCTGCCCAGCATCTCGAGTACAACTGCCTGCATCCCAGCATCCTAGAACATGCTGCAAAAGGACTCCAGCAAAGCTGTCAGGGAAAGCCAGCTTTCCCAGGGAAGGAGGCTGCTGCCTGTGGTTGGCTGCCAGGGGTGGGCCTGGTCCAGTCCCACTGGTCCCAAAGGATGAGCCTGTGGTAGCAGGCAGGCACAGGACACAAACAGTTCAGGGTCAGGGGTGCTAACCTTGTCACCTTGTTTTATATGCTGCTGGGATGGTGTTAGCAACAGCACTTGGGGTGGTACACCAGTGCCCACACAGAGAGGAGTTCATTGCTACCTGGAAACCCTTCCTAAGGACGTGCTGCTGACAGATTTGCTGAGCCCAGCAAGGACAGGGCTCGGGAGGGTGTAATAGCAGCTTCCAAATTTGGCAGCTATAAGCAGTTCTTTAATACAGTAGGGTTGCTGTGGAGCCTTCATCCTACCAGCACCCATTTTCTGAGGCCTTCAGCCCAGCATTAAAGCCAGGCTTTGCCTCTACCAGGCAACTGTGTACCAATTTCTCAGGCTCAGACCCAGTGCCAGCAGGGATTTGAAGTCCTCATGCACTCCTGTGGCACCCAAGGTTCTGTGGGTGGTGGCAGCAGCAGCAAAGGCAAGACAGGGCTGGGAGAGAAAGCCAGAGGTAGCAGCAGCCCTCTCCAGCAGCAGAGGTAAAGCCTGCCCTAGGCAGGCAGACCAGAGCAGGCACAGCACAGCTGTTACACAGGCTCACAGTGCTGTTAACTCAGCTGGGAGAACAAGGTACCCAATAGCTCAGCAAGACCTGCAGTCCCCCTGAAGACAGTGCCTCTGCATCCACCTGCTTGATCCCTGGCAGGTGAAAAAAGAATCAGAGGCACAGGCAAGATAATTTTTGTCCTTTCTGCTGGGTGCATGCTCTTAAAAACCAGGGTATACTTCAGGACAAAACCCCCAGCTTGGCTTTCTGGTTCCCACCTGGAGAGGCCAGGGCCCACAGAGGGGAAAAGCCCTATTTATATTCCAGCTGGGCAAGCAGAGCTTGTAATCACATCCAACGCTCTAGCCTGCTGTGCTCACTTTTAATCCCCTTCTCTGCAGGAGGCAGCACCACCGCTCAGGTGGAAACTGTACAAGGTCCCAGGGGCAGGTTCAGAAGAGGAAGCTGGAATGTGGCACTGGGAATTCTCTGGGGCACTGTTTCCCCCTCTCCAACATTAATTCAGACACAAGCTAAGCAGGACAATGCTGTTCTCATCAGAAGAGACAGCAGAAAGAGAAGCAGGAGAACCTGATCTCAGCTCAGCTGAAGTCCCAGGCACAGGGTTGGAAGGAAAAAGGGTCACAAAAATAAAGGGCAGACAGAAGTGCCACCAACACCTGAGACCAAGGTTGGAGACAGCCAAAACACAGCAATCCCACCCATGGATGGAGGAACTCAGCTCACATTTAATCCAGCATAGGGGCCCCTACACCTCCCCAAGCACCCCAGTGCCTGTGTCTGGGAACAAACCCCACCCCACCAGATCACAGGGAAGCAAAACAGGCTGGCATTCGGGACGGCAACCACCACATCAAGGGGAAAGGCTGTGAATATGAACTGGGCTTTGTCACCATGGCCTGGTTTCAGAAGAGTTGCCATCTTCCTGCTGTGTCTTATATAGCATCAGGCTAATAGCTGGGCTTTATACACACTTCTTGCTTTTCATTATGAAAACACTGGAATGGCCATTTCCTAGGGACTCCCAGCAGTGGAGAGCCATGAATGTCCTCCAAAACTTTACGAAGACGTGCAGGAACTCCACATGTACAGTCAAAAATAGGTTTACTGGAATGTCTTTAGTCACAGCTGTAAGCAGCAATACTGAAAACACTGAGCTTGTGCATTCCCATGGCAGGACCAGGAAGTCTTCTGGATTGTAAAACCTAATTATTTCTTCTCCCCCCCCCCCCCCTTTTTTTTTTTTTTGAACAAGAGAGAAACAACACCCTTGCAGTTCTCCACAGAAGGATCAGTTCCCTGTAACATAATGGCATGTTTCTCTTCAGACATTTTTCCTCTCCTTCACTCTGACAGGAGGACAGAGTCCCCTCTGCCTTCCACAGCAGGGAACTGCTGAAACAGTATTATTATTAATATTGCAACTCAACCATATATACAGATAGACCATAGCAGCAAGTAGGCAGCTCCAAACCAGAGACTGAGAATTCCACAAAACAGGCGGTTTGGGAACTGAATCTTCTGTTATAAAAAAGTCTGACAGCAGGAGCAGGTACTCGACCAAAAACAAGGGTCATTTGGCAGTTCTTAAAACGCTCTGTTAGAACTGGCTACTTGCCGCCGCCTCCTCGCTCCTTGGAGAAAAACAACTTCAAAGTTATATACAGATATCTCACTTAAATTACACAGCAGTTTGGTTATCCCAGAGCCAGCTCCACCGAAGCCTCCAGCTGCCTTGTCAGGTGTGGTATTTCAGGACTATGGGTACTGGAAAACACAAAGAAACAAGCTGTCAGCCACACACCTTTGTGTGCAACTCCCATCCCTGCCGGAGTGATCCCCCCCCACCATCTCTGTAGTGACAAACACCAAGCAGCTGCGAGGGAAAGCGTGTTTCTAAGCTCAGGCTAATGCAATCTGCTCCCTGCACACAAGCTAGACAACATTTCCTGCCACCTTCATCTCCTTCCAGCTTCCCAAAATTAAACCAGATGGGATTTTCCATCAGTCTGTCTCTCAAACGCTCCCACCCCGCTGCCAGCTCTGCCTCTCCCACTGCAGGCTGTGTATCAACAGGACAACAGGCCACAAGGGTTTTGCTGGAGTAACAATAACAAGAACAGTTACAGAGCTGCCCCTGGCTACGGTCAGTGGGATGAAAACCCTCCAGACCCGGCCATACAGTAAAGCTGCTTGGATCCCCGGAGCACACCATTCTGCAGGCAGAAGGCCGAATTACTTCTGCCTGGAAGAAACATGCTCTGGCCATTATTACCTGTTGGTAGGAAAAGCAGTGACATCTCTGCTCTGGGGAGCTCCAGAGACTAGGAAGGGCAGAAGGCAGGGGAAGAGACCGATGGCAAAGCCACAACAGCTACTTGCTGAAAATTAAGCAGCCCTGCAGCTTTGGGGAGGAGCATTTGCAGGGAGCAGGCCATTGCAAGATGGTTGCTACATGTGGAGAAGCCTTTGGAAGACACTGCTCTGGTCTGAAACTCATCCATTTACTCCCACCAGCCTCAACATCGGTCAGTGCCAACCCTGGATCAATACAATGTCGGTAGGGCAATGTTGGCTTTCTTTGACCACAGCCAGCAGGACCTGATTTGAGCCTGCTCCCCTGCGTGCAGGTTTAAGCCTTGCAGAAGAGGAGCGCAGAGTGGTCTACAGGCACCACTTATGGTGGCTTAAGGCAGAACAGGGCCTGATGGAGTGGCTTGGGTGCTCTCCTCCAGGGACAACAGCACCACAACGTGACTCACAGCGTGGAGTACCACTACTATTTCGGTGCCAGATGTGGCTGGGGTGACCTGGAGCTACTCACCAATGATCACAAGCAGGAGAATGACTGCCACCAGCGCTATGATCGCCTTCATCTGCAAGAGGAGCAGAGACGCACATTACCCAGGGTGATATGTGCAGCTGCTTTGACCTGGAAGGAGGTCATTGCCTTCCAGCATCTTTTCAGCCAGAAAGCAGAGCTTCTCCATCCCCTCCCAGGCGCAGGCAGGTAACCACCCTTCCACAAACCCACCCCTGCCTGTTCCTGTTCTGGCTCACCTTGCAGCCTCGCCACCACATCTGTCTCCGAAGCTGCTTGGCTCTGTTGCTAAAAGCTGTTGCATTGTCTGATAAACTTTCTGTTAAAGGAAAGAAAAGAGGCGATTCAGCAGCACACGCAGTCAGAGCATCCACTCATTCTACTAACTCCACTCAGTTTAAAGCAATAAATTCAGCCTTAGGGGAAAAGACCCAACCGCAACATGATTCACCAAAGCCACAGCAGACGCCAACATGACGCCCTTAGCTAGAGCACACACAGACCTGCAGAGTCCCACTGAGCCCCCTTTGTACTGGCTGCCCTCTGAGGACAGGAATTTGCTCTGCAAGCCAGCAGACAGCCGAGGTGCTCGGGGCTGTTGGGAGACAGACCAATCTACCTTCAAGGACCAAGATCACAGCACCCAAATGTCTCCAAACTAATGCTCTGCACAGAGCGACAGAAGGCAAAGGTGGAAAGAGGAAAATGTTGGCAGAAAGTCAGATTTGCAGCCCAAGGCTGGGAAACAGCACTCCCAGGAAGGACAGAAATATAAGCCCAGGTCTGTCATTAGGCACTTTCTGAACCGAAACCAGGTAACCCAGCCCAGCAACAGGAAAGAGACATGGGGAACAGGCCAGCAGAGCTGCATTTAGCCTCGCACCTGATTTATCCTGCAGGTCATCCAGCCGCTCGCCTCTTTCAATCACCTTCGTGATGTTCTCCTGCATAACATCGATGACTTCGTCCACCTGGTTCTGGACACTAGAGTAGAACAAAGGCAGCATGAGGAGCAGAAGCGAGCACCACCAGCTGTGCATCGCAGCGCTGGCCCTTGCTCATAGCTGCCCAGGCTGGTGGGAGCTGAGAGCTCACCGACAAAAATCATAAGGGGACAACAGCGGAAGAAAGTTGATACGATGCAGAGAAAGCTAGAGGCACGGCATTGCCTGTGGTGGCTCTCTGGTGATCCCAGGAAGGGCGAGGGAACACAAGGAGCTCAAAGAGAGCACTGGGAAGTCAGCAGAAGCGGGGCACTCACCATAATGCTTTTAACACAAAAATGCATGGAGAAAAGGCACTAATTGCCGTTGGTGGGCACCTCTGCTGTAGAAGAGCTCACAAAGGGGGAAAAAAATTATATAAAATCTGCACCTTTATCTTTCCAGATTTCACAGAACCTTGCACTGCACCTTTGCTAAATAACTTGGGTTGAAATCAAAGCAAGGTGCGCTCCCCCCCTGGGAACAGAGTTGTTAAATGAAACCCACTCTGCCAGGGACATCAAGAGGACAGTAAAGAAATGGCTGATAGGAACTAAACCAAGTTATTATAATCCATCTTCTCATAGGTTACGCAACTCTGTGGGTAGGTGCTTCAGTTAACAGTAGCCTAAATCACACCCGCAGGGTTATTATAAATGCATTTATTCACTCCATAAAAAAGCCACATTGGTAAGAGAGAAAAATTCTCCTGGTGGAAAAATACTGCTACGTTCTGGTTTGTATTTTGGAGCTAATACATTTTTATTTTCCAGGAGACAGAAACAAGAAATTTTTTGGGGCCCGAGGGAGACAATACATTGTTTGAGACATACCGTTCCCAGAAAGTAAATGGCAACAGCAACGTCTTGAAGGCAACACTACACACAGGGCAACAAAACAGAAATAGCTCCAAGCAGCTCTCTCTGCATAAGTCTTAGGTTTGACAGCTTATGTTGCCTTGAGTAAAAATGTCCAAGCACTTTAAACATACCAAAATGCATCCAGCATTTGCTAAACGTGCAGCTCAAACAGGCCACTTCAGAAGCTCTCCATGTTACCAGAAATGCACACCACCTATTAACACTGCAGCACTGGTGTCCCCAAGGGGAAGGACTGCCAACACCTCATCTTTAGCACCTGCTTAGCACCCACACTGTCTTGCTCCCCAAATTACCCAGTCACATCATCTTCCTCTTTAGCCCCACACAAAACCTTCTCCTCCCCACTCACAGATGCAAAAGCTCAAAGATGTTGTTTGCCAAATTGGGGTTTTCACCAAGGTGGCTCATCTGAGAGAGCTCTGAAGCAGCACCAGACCCAACTCCACCTCTTCAAGAGCCATCATCCAGCACCTGAGCTCAGAGCGCTTGGTTTGATGAGGACACCACATCCTCCACCATGGCCCAGGAAACCAGGGCCAAGAGAGACTCAGAGGAACTTGCCCAAGGCCAGTCAATGGGGTGCTGCAGAACCAGGAACAGGGCTTTGCCCTAGCCACCATGCCTCTAATTAGAGACATAGGTCCACATTGACCAATTTCTCCTGTCTCCCTACCAGCTACGTGCCTCTCACCAAGTAGACACTTGTGCCGAGACACACGCATGAGAAGCGGCAGCAACAAGCAGTAGTCGTTGCAATGGAAAAGCACATGCCTTGCTCACATTTATGTGCTATTCCAAAAACAGGCAAGTCAAGTCATTAAAAGAAAAGGCTTTTTCCCCCAGAAAAAGCTATAGAAAGAGCTCCAGATGTTCGAATATGAAGGTGCTTCCCAGCTTAGCATTTCAGGTCAGGCTCTGTAGCTTCCAGAGCTAAACCAGCCAGTCAATCCCTCTGAAGCCAATCTCTGACTCAATGGCCCTCACATGGCACATGCTGGACTCCAGCGGTGCACGTAAAAACTTGCTTTATTTAGGACGCCACAAGAAAGAAACCTGCCTTCCCTGTGCTGCATCGCAGAGTCTGTAGGAAAAGCATCTCTCTGAACCCACCTACACCATGCAGTGGCAGCTCCTACCTTCCACATCGATGGCAGCCACCTGCCAGGAGTTAATCTGGAGGCAAAAGGTATAGATCCCCAAACACACCTCAGCAGGAACCTGCCCTGTGCCCGTGAGCCTGTTCTGACCTCCCATTCGTTTTACAAGGTACGAGGCAAGTGGCAGAGCTGCCACCCTTGGGAAAGCGCAGAAGGTGGCACTGAGGACGCAGGCAGGCGCTGCCTGGGAAACACCTGCAGCAAAGCATCCACCCCGTGCAGGACACGCGCAGCCCCTTCCTTGGGGCAGTGGGTGAGGCTGTGAGGAGGCAGCATGCCCTGCAAGGGGTTTTCCCTACCTCGGCGCAACAGGCAAGTCCCAGCTCAGGGCTGCCAGCAATGCTGCTATCGCTTCGGGCGAGAAAGGAAAAGCAGAAACATCTGCTATCCCAGATGAGCCAACTTGGCAAAAACTCCACGGCCTTAAACATGAGTTTTACAGGCAGAAGACTACATTTACAGTATGTAAATGTTTCTAAAATCATTTACTGGCTTCAAAATAAAGAGATTTCCTCCCACAACAGATTTGTAACCATGCTATCTTGGTACAACCGGCAAGCGGGAGCACGCAAGGTTACAACACATCTAGGAATGTGCAGCGCAACGCAGCGCCACCCATACCTGCCAGTACAGGTCAGAGCCTGGGGAGATGCTGCTGCAGTCCCAGGGCATCCCAAAGCGTTTGAGACAAAGTGGGCAGATAAGTAACTTCAGGCTGCTTTGCTGCATGCCAGCACTTGGAAGAGACCTATGGAGCACAGACCCCTACTGCCCAAGCTGCATCTCAGCATCCCACCTCTTTTCACTTGAGTGGCCGACAAAACACTGCGTACCTTTGCTACTTGCCCATAGCCTGGGTGCGCTGTTAGCTGCCCCCAAGAGAACAGAACGTTTCACAGACTGAGAATGGAGGCACAGAGAAATCAAGGCTTGAACTCTCACGAACGTTGAGATGTTTAACTCCCATGAATCACGGACACATTTGAGCAACCTGATACCTTTTGGTATCTGATGTAAAAAGAGAACCCTGGGGGAAAAAAAAAAAACAACCAAAAACCAGGAAGAGACCAAGACAGGGAATGAAACTTTGATCTCCACACAGTGCCTTAACCAGACCTTAAGCTAGTCCTTGCTTTCTGCTCTTTCCCCTCCATCACTTCTGCAAGAGATGCCCCTCCAGGAGGGGGCTGAAAGATGCCCAGCCTATGCATCAGCCCTGCAGTTTCAGAACAAATTGAAAAATTCCCACTCATTTGGCACGCTCGAGGTTGGAAACTCAAGTTGTATCAAGAAGAAAATATTTTCTTGTTTTATTTGGCAAGAGAGAATGAATCCTCTAATACTAAGCGTATTTCCTGTTAGGGAGCTATTGGCTTTTGACCCATACATTTGATGTGCTTCACTCCTGCCAGATTTCCAAGAGAAATAAAGTTTAATAAATACCTGCCAGGAAAGGCAACAAGACAAAAACATAAAATATGTCTCCCATGAACCTCCTTCTTACTAATTACTGCAAACATGATGCTTATAACAAGGACAAGCATACACTGTCAAAGCAACAACAAGACACCCAACGGTGCTTAGCTTGGTTTAGAGTCCTCTTTTCTTGTGCTTTGCCAGGTCCAGAGGAATAAGCCTTTCCATTTTGGCCACACTGGGTTAGCTACCGAAAACTCCCTGGGCTGGTCACGGTGTTGGGCCAACAACACTACTGCATTCTTCAGATGCCGTAAACAGGCCGTGCACGCACCATGGGATGTGCTGCTCAAGGCTGCTGCTTGTCTCCAAGCTGGCTGTTTACAGCCAGCATGACACACTTATATTTTCCACCCCAACGATATTAATAGTGCTGTGTATTTCTGTGAAAATTACAGCCAAACACCCCTCGTTGTGGCAGTAACCCAGGGAAGAGGGAGCAGGACAGAGCACCGAGCCAGATGGACAGTGCAAAGGCAGGAGGCCAGCACAGCACAGTGCTCCCTGAGGCACGGCTCTCTGCAGAGGGGCTGCCTGGCAGAAAGCCCTGCCATACTCAGCAACGGGGTATCAGCACTGAGCCATGCCACAAATCCCTGGGTTTAAGTTGCTGCTTCATCTCACCTGTGAAGAAGACTGCCTCCCTGAAGACTTTCAATCCTTGAAAGGATTATACCCAACAGTGACACCCGACGACGCAGCCTTGGTGTCACGTTCAAATGAAAGCCTGGACCACAGCTGAGGTCCACTGCACAACCATCCACCGGCTATGAGCAGCCAGGTCCTGGGAAGCTGCTGTCAACTCTTGCTTTCGAACCATTCCCCAAACCCTCCCCTCCTTGGGATGCAGCTGGGGGCCTGCAGCCAGACAGAGCCACCGGGGCCAAGCCCCAGGGCTACAGATGCTGGCCACCCTCAGCAGCACAATGGGGGAATCACAGGAACCCAGACACCGGCCCCTAGGGAACCACAGCAGCGTGCTCAGCCTCACAGCCAGCACAAGCAGGAACCCGAGTCCAGCAGCACAGCCACCCGAAAGCAGAAACATCAGCATAAAGGAAATCAAGCAGCAGAGAAAAATGGGGTGATTTTGGTAGTTTTTGAAAAGATGACATGTGATGAAAGGCTCCTGTTCTAACTAAAGGAAACCCAGGTGGAAGACCAACAGCCCACCTTCCACCAAAAAGGCTCTAAGAGCTCTCTGATACACATTCAGGACTTCCCACAGAGTCTGGAAGCAAAGGCAGAGAAGAGAGATCAGCTCTCCCTTACCTGTTCTTAGTAATTTTGGGAAAAAGGATAAAAGCCTGTTAAAAGCTGCCTTTCAGCCCCAGCCCACCCCAGGGACTGGGAGGTCTCAGAGGGAGCCTAAGGGACCCCATGTGGCCGCTTAATTACCAGAGGAGCATCCACCCCAACCAAGCAGCTCTTGGGACAAAGGAGCCTGAACTTCCAGATCCACCAAAAGGAAACACAGCACGGAGGGGACCGTGACGCTTCCTCCCACCACTGTTGCTGGCTCCAACTCATTTCTTTCCCCTGTGAGGTTTACAGTGCTCCCCACCATCTCCTTCTGCAGCTGAGCCAGCCTCAAGGGTTTCTGCTGCCAAACTCTCCCACCCTGACCCAAGCCCCTTCACTGCCAAGGACAACTAGGGAAAGTTTCCAGTCTTGCCCCTCACATTCAACATGTTCCACACCTTTGCGCCCATAAACCCATCACTTTTTCCTCTATCCAATCCTCCATCCAGTTTCCCTTTATGCCTATCTTCACACCTCGTTCCTCCAGCCCCATACAGCTACAGCCCCTCTAGCTTTGCCCAGCTATGCCTCAGCTCTCCAAATGCTCAAATTCCTCCTTAAAATGTCTTTTCCTTACAGTGCTTCAGCAGCAACTAAATCCTCCTTTCCTCCTCTGCTGAAACCAGAGCAAACTGCAGCATTACCAGACTGCACCAATCCATCCAGCACAAGAGCTGGGCTGATCAGAAATGTAATAAGCTCCATCATGACTACATAATGTAAGTGCTTATTAAATAAAGCAATCAACATTGATGAGAGCAGAACACACACCCCGTTTTATAACAGATGCTCCAGATACTAGATAGATAATAGCCACTTGCTACCCCAAGGGACATACTGCATTCCAGGTCCACTAGACAGGCAATCTCTGGCAACGGGCAAGCCTCACCTGTGCTGGCTGTTACTCACATCAAACCTATGAACCCAGCAGCTCCTGGGGCAATTCTTTCATTTTTCTTCCCTTTCACAGCTGCAGTGGCACCCTCTACTGAAGCCTTGGCTTCCTTCCGCCTGGCCAAGACAGTAGGAAGAGAAGGGCTCACATTTCCCCCTACCATGCAGGGAAGGCAGAAGACACTCTGTAATTCCTTTCCAGCAGAGGATGACAAAGGGGTCGACATCACCCCCCTCCACCTTTTTTTGGAGGCAGGACCCCACTTATAAAACCAACTCTTGTACTTCCCATTTACTCCAGATCAGTGTGCCACTGCCCTACAAGGGAGGCTTTACCTACACTGGCTTACTCTAAGGACCAGCGCGCCTCTTCCAACAGCATCCTCACACAGAGACCCCCTGAAAACTCAGGGTGCAGTGACCGACCCACTGCCTCTTGTGTAACTCAAGCCCACTTCGCCCCTCAAGGTAATGTGGCAGGCGGGCACACAAGCAAGCACTGCCTAACACTGATGTTGGCCATGAGTCATCTCCAAGCTGCTCTGGCCTCTTCCTGGCATGAAAAAAAAACCCCTAATGAAGAGCAACACTCAGGCTGCACACAAGACAATCCAGTCTGAGTAATGCGCGGTCATCAGTCCCCACACAGACCTCGGTTCTGGCTCTGCAGAGGTCAGCAAAGGAAGCAGCACAACACAAACCAGGGTCTGTGAATATCCCCCTCCTTTCCATTAAGTACCCCCATCGCATCCCTCATAGGAAAGGACAGGACAAACTGGAGCCTAGAACAAGCATCATCCAGGAAATGACTCGATGGGAGAAGGATCCAGAGTGTTCACTCCTCCCTTCTTGCCTTAATACTAATCTTCCTCCAACTGTAATGGTTTCCTGTTTTCCAGCTGCTTTGACCCCACTGAGTCACTGCTCGTCTCCAGGTCACCCACATCAGGTTTTTATCTGGAAGAAGAGGAGGCCAGCGGACCAGCTGCTGCCCAAAAACCATGGTCCTGGTGTGTTCCTGACCACTTGCTTTCTTGAAACACAGAGGAGCAAGTTACAGGATGAAGAAGAAAAAAAAAGCAACAAAACAACAAAAAATGGTGCTGGCAAAGGTTAAAATTCAGGGTTAATGCTCTAGAAAAAGAGCCTCCTAAAAGCATGGAACAGATCCTCACCAGAATGCAGCAAGGGCTTTACAAACTTCACAAAGCTCCTGTGATACAGTCCTATCCCTTCGCCTCTGTCAATGCACAATTTCTTGATTACTTGAATCAAATCCGAGATCTCCCTTACCTGTGGGCATGTAGGGTAGGAAACGTCAATTGGAAGAAAGCAAGCAGAAGCAGTTTCCATGTTTAGAACTACACAAAAATACTCTGGTAAGCAAGCAACAGGAGCTCACCATGCCAGAATAAATTATCTGTATGATACTGAAAAACAACAACTTACTGCCTGATCTTGTCATTCCTGGGTCCAAATCTTGGTCCAGAAGGCCCTCTCCTGCAGGCAGAAAAGAGAGCAATCAGGGTGGAAGATACAACAATAACATGTTTTTAAACCAGACTCAAAAGATATGCAAGAGATGAACCAACGCCTTGCAGACTGAGGTTTGTTCTCATACCTCCCATCAGTCCCTCCCACGTCCTAGGATATGCGGGACACCCCACTCCTATGAAGGTCACACCTATTAAGTCTCAATTCACATTCAATACCAAGGCTCTGGGAGATCACCTCAAAGGAATTAAAGATTTTGATTCCCAAGCGCCCACCTATGTGGCAGGGAGCAGCTTTTGGTATTTGACACCTCCAGTCTCAGAGCTGCAGGCAGTTAAGACATCGCATTCCCTACAGCAGCCATTCAGAAACTCACAAGAAAAAGTCTTCCTCTTCATCCGAATCTTCTTCCAACAGGTTCCTCTGCAAATACAGAAAGAAAACCAAACCACCTCGTCAATAAGCCACTATCACTGCGCACACACGTTTCTAGCCCTTAGGACGCAATTGGCATCTTCTGACTGCAGGTTTCAGGCAAGCCCTCCTTTGGAAGGGATCAACGGTACTTTTTAAGTGTCTGGGGTTGTGCTGTTTCTCTCTGCTTGTGACCAAGGACCAAGCTGGACATCTCTGTGCCACTATTATCACCTCGGTGGCGTTGGCTAACTGTGTAAAGCACAGACTGATGCACAGCTCTGACTTGGGACAACCTGCACCTCTGCTGCTGAGCCGGACTGGTTTTGCATCAACGGCCAGTTGCCAGCGCAGGTTCAGATCCCATTTCTAGGGATCAGTACAACTCCCTACGATGCAGAAACAGCTGGTGCCTCAGCATGGTGAGCTCTTCCCAGGAAAGTGGCAGGCAGGGACCCTACACAGGCCAGCTGTGGAAGGAAGGCCCTTTCTGCTCAGGGGACAATCCCCAGGGCTGCACACTGTCAACAGCAGCTCCTCAAAACCCGTCAGCTTTGCCCCTACAGCCACCCTGGGGTATCCCATCCAGTGGCAAGTCAGGTCTGCTCCCCATTTGGAGGGTGGGGTTTCTCCAGCCACCTGATGGCAGCAAGAAAAGCCAAGGAAAGACGCTGGGCTCCCTGCACGGCATGTCCGAGGGGGTCAGCCACTCCAAACCCCTGACTCGGGCAAAGGCTACAGCCAGGCTGGAAAGCAGAGTGGTCTGTAGCTCCTCTGCTTCGTGCCAAAGGGCTCCCCTTGGGCTCAGATTTGCTGCTCCACCCCACCATCCAAAGGTGATTTTTAAGAGCAACTTCACAATCCCACTTGATCCTGAACGTTTCAGACAAAGACGTTACTAGAGTTCATTTCTCTTATCAGAGCAGCACAGATTTTTCCAGTTGAGCTGAGGGCTCCCAGTAACATCTACTTACAGTCAAAAATAATCAAGAGGGGGAAATGGCACACTACATGTGTGGGCCTAGGAACACATGGGATGGTCCTTACTGTGGTACCAACTGCTGCTTCCCTTATGCATAAATCTGGGCTCCCACTTGCGAGCACAGTGCTCTTATTTTGAAGCTCACCTATGTTGCCATCCTTGTCACATTGGCTCAATCAACTTAAGCAACCAGTGAGACCACACCATAGTTCCAGCCATCACCTCCCTCAAGGGACGGGTGAACCGCTTTGGGCAGCATGGGACCCTCGCCTCCCTGACAGCTATTGTGAGCTGCAGCGATCGTTTAGACTATTGACTACACTCGGGTTTAGCACAGCGTGACCTCAGGATAAACACAGCAGGTTAAATCCACTTTGTCCGAAACAGGGAACTGCACCGCTTTGACCCGTATCCAAAGGCTGAAACATCCAGGGACGTTGGTGACAGGAGAAAAATCCACCTGGAAAGAGCAGGGTAACCCCCCGCCGCCCCCACGCCCTTCGGCAAAGCGCCTAACGGGCCTGGCCGAGCCCTGCAGAGGGGCAGGAGGCTGGAGCCCACTGGGACCCTGCGTCCACAGCCTAAAGGGACTGGAAGGGGCTCCCAAAGCGGGCGCAGCTCCCAACGAGGTTTGTTTCCAAACACACGCAGGGCAGAGCCGCACGGACACCCCGCGCTGCCCCAGTGCCGCTGCCCCACAGCAATGGGGCAGCTGCAGGCCGCGCTGGCCCCTCCGGCGAAGGGGGCTGTAGCTTGGCCCGGGCCAGCCCGGTGGCTTCCAGCACCGGGGTCCCCACAGCGCCTTAAACAGCCACCTGCCGTGGGCACCCACCCGGGGCACCCCCACAGCAGCAGCCCCCCGCTACGGGGCCGCGGGGGGACCTGCACTCACCCGCTCGCTCTTCACCGAGCCCGTGACCTCGTCGTCGTTCAGGTGCCGCTTGAATTTCGGAGGCATGGCGTCTGCGGCGGGAGGAGAGGCCTGCAGGGACGGGCGGGGAACCGGGGGGTCACCGGGCTGCCCGGGGCCGGGGCAGCGCCCGGGGGATGCCAGGGAGCCCAGCACCGGTGGGCCCGGAGGATGGGGGGAAAGGAGAAAGCGGCCCTAGGGTGTGGGGATGCGCGGGACCCCGGGGGAGGGGGATGCGAGAGCCCCCCGCGGGGGTGCTGCAACGGGCCCCGGTGCCCGGCACCCGCGCTTTCACCCGGCCCCACCGCCCCGGTGCAGCCCTCCGGTGCCCCAGGGTCGCTGGCAAGCAGAGCCGGTGCCCAAACAGAGACACCCGACCACCACGACAGCACAGGACCCCCTCACCGCCACCCCCGCTGCCGCCGCATCCTCACCGGGCTCCGCTCCGGGCCGGGCCGGCGGGAAATGGCCGGTACGGCGGCAGCGGCAGGTCAGCTGTCTCATCGACCGCCTCGGCACTCCGCCCGCCGCGCCGAGCGCCGAGCGATCGATGGCGGGGAGAGGGGCGGGGCTTGCCCGGGGGCGGGGCTTGCCCGGGGGCGGGGCCCGGAGCGGCGGGACGCGTGGGGGCTGGCCCGGCACCCGGGGCCGGCGGGGGGGCAGCTCCAGCAGCCCTCGGGCACGCTGGCCCGGGCCCCGGGGGCTGGCAGCGCTCCCGGCTGGGCCCCGTGCGACACCTCCCTGCCCGCCCGCGGGGGGGTCCTGCCGCCACAGCCCCCGGCATCGCCCCTGGCAGCCGGCCCCGCCACTAAAGCCCCGGCGGCGGCCGCAGGCAGCCGGAGCCCGGCCAGCGGCCCCGGGGGGCCGGGGGGGGAGCTTGTGCCGCTGGGCACGAGCCACCGTCGCCACAAGCATCTGGAAGATTCCGGCTCGTCCCCCCCGTCCCCCCCCGACCCTCTCTCCCCGCCGCCCTCCCGCTCTATAAATGCGGGCGGCCGCGGGCGGCGGCAGAGCGGGGGCGCGGCGGGGCCATGCTGGGGGCCTGGCTGCTGCTCGGGGGGGCGCTGGCCCTGGGCTGCCGGGCGCAGGCGGCCGCCCAACGCCGCGCCGATGACGGCTCCGGCCGCTGCACCTACTCCTTCACGGTCGCCAGCCCCGTCGAGGCCACCTGCTCCGATGGCGGCGGCGTGTCCGAGCTGCGGGCCGAGCTGGCCGCCCTGGCCGCCCGCCTGAGCCGGCTGGAGAGCCGGGAGCGGGGCACGGGGGGCTCGGGGCCGCGGGGCGCCGAGGCGGGGGGCGGGCGGGACCCCCAGCGGGCCGCCCCGGCCGCCCGCCTGGAGGCCGCCTACAGCGAGCTGCTGCGGGCCAAATCCCGGCTGGAGGAGGAGAAGGGGCGGCTGGAGCGGGAGAAGGAGGAGCTGGGGAGGCGGCTGGAGAGCAGCGCCCAGGAGATCACCCGGCTGCGGGCCGCCCGCTGCCCCCCCGGCGCCGAGGGGCCCGGCCGCGACACCCTGCGCGGCCCCGGCAAGGGTAAGTGCCCCCCGGCGCCCCCCCGCCGCCCCCGGGCGGGAACCCCCGCGGTGGGCTCAGCCCTACCGGGGAGGGGGACACAGGCTGCTGCAGCGAGCCCCCTCCCCATCCCTCAACGGGGGCCGGCAGCCGGAGCCCTCCTCACCCCGCCATGGGACGGGGATGCGGGGGGCCACGCTCGTCTGGGGGGGGTAGGAGTTCCCTGAAGGAGCATCAAGCCCCGCGCCTGGGGGGCAACAGCGGCTTGGTGGGGTCCCTGTCGGCAGGTCACAGCGTGCCCCGCTGCAGCGGGAGGGGGCACCGGGCTCCTGCCCGAGGCGTTGGCATTTTGGGGGGCAGCAGTGGGGCGTGCAGCCCCCCGAGGGCAGGCGTGGCGGTGAGGGGGGGGCTGGCTCAGCCCCTGCTCACGCTGTGCCTGGCCACGCCGCAGCCCCTCGCTGGGACCCGCAGCCCCTCGCCTACCAGGAGCTGCAGTCGGAGAGGACGGAGGTTCCCGCGTCCCGGCTGCTGGAGGAGACGGCGCTCGGCCGGCCGGGGAGCCAGGACTCGGGTACTGCCACCGGCCCCGTGCCCTGCCGCTCCCCGGTACCGCTTGGCCCTCCCGAGGGGCTCACCGGGCGCCACCGCCGAGCACTAACCCCCCTCTGTCCCCTCCTGTCCCCGAGCAGGCTGTGGCGAGCTGGTGTGGGTGGGGGAGCCCATCATCTTCGGCCGAGCAGATTCCATCGCGGGCAAGTATGGCGTGTGGATGAAGGACCCCGAGCCCGTGCCCCCCTTCACGCGGGAGACCACCTGGCGCGTGGACGCGGTGGGCACGGAGGTGCGCCAGCTCTTCCAGTATGAGGCGGCGGAGCAGCTGGCCCGGGGCTACCCCGCCAAGGTGCACATCCTGCCGCAGCCCCTGGAGAGCACCGGGGCTGTCATCTACCGTGGTGGGCTCTTCTTCCAGCCCCGCCGCTCCCACACCGTGGCCCGCTACGACCTGCGGGGAGAGGCTGTCACGGCCCAGAGGGAGATCCCCGGTGCCGGCTACCATGGGCAGTACCCGTACTCCTGGGGGGGCTACACCGACATCGATCTGGCGGTGGATGAGACGGGGCTCTGGGTGATCTACAGCACCGAGAAGGCCCGGGGGGCCATCGTCCTCTCCAAGCTGGACCCTGAGACGCTGGAGATCCAACAGACCTGGGAGACCAACATCCGCAAGCGGGGGGTGGCCAACTCCTTTGTCATCTGCGGCACCCTCTACACTGTCAGCAGCTACTCGGCACCTAATGCCACCATCAACTTCGCCTACAACACAGCCACCAGCACCAGCCGGGCCCTCAGCATCCCCTTCGAGAACCGCTTCCGTTACCTCAGCATGGTGGATTACAACCCCACTGAGCGACAGCTCTTCGCCTGGGACAGCTTCAACATGGTCACCTACCCTATCCGCCTCTCCCAGGCATGAGCCAGGGCTGGGGATGCGCCGGCTCAGCCCCCGCCACCCCCATGCGTGCCTTGGCACCCCGCTTCGCTCCCCAGCTCCCCCTGGCACAGCCGGGAGTGCCACCTTAGATAGCCCCACGCAATGGTGGGGGCCACATGCTGCCCAGCTGTGCTGCCGTGGGGCCACCAACATCTCCGCTGGCACCTCTGGCAATACCCTGTCGTGCTCAGTGTAGCGGTGAGAAAGGAAGCGCTCCTGCCGAGTGCGGCTGAGCCACTGAGGCACCTCTCCCCAGCCTCAGCAGGGTCTTGGTGGGCTGCAGTGGTAGCCAGCCCTGAGCCGCTCAGCATCCTCGGAGCACCCAGCCTGGCCACCCTGAATTCAGAGCAGGGAGGGCTCGAGCACGGTGAAGGCAGGGCAGGGCAGGTGGTGGGGGTGGGGAGAGGCTGTCCGGGAGGGTCCCACCTAAATCCACCCCCAGGACCCCATCAGCAGCAGAAGTTTTGGGGAGACCTCCCCAGTTCAGGCAGGCCTCGTGGCGGAGAGCAGCACTTGCCCACCAGCACCACCACTGCCGAGCTCCCCTGCTGAGAGCCCACTGGCCCCGCTGCATCCCACTCCGCTGGTGCCCAGGGGCAGCCGGGAGCTCAACTGCCTCCAGAAATCATCCGGCAGGACCAAAAGCAGCAGGGAATATGGACAGTTGTTGCACAAGCCTTGTTTTATTGGGAAAAGAAAAAGAAGCCAAGAAAGCAGTGGTGAGGAGCGCTGGCAGAGCACCCCTCGGCATGCCCAGCCCCTCAGCCACATGCTTCGGCTTCTCGGCCATGCCCGGCCACCGATGCAGCTACGGCCCCGCCTGGCTGGCAGCTCCCTGTGCCAGGCCAAAACCCACCGGTTTTAACTATTTATTGTAGAAAGTTTGTAGGAAGCTTTTTCTTCCCCCCACCTCCCCGGCGTTCGGGGCAGATGAAGCAGCGGCAGCTGCAATCCCCAAAGGATACCCCAATAAACGCTGCTCACCACCGCTGCGGCTGTGCACCTCGTCTTTCCAAGCCCAGGTTTTCCTGGGGATTTGGTGGGCTGGAGCGTGGAGGGGGTGTGAAGCGCTGCTAGTGCTGGTTCCCCCACCTCGATGCACTGACAGGCTGGAGGTGCTGGGGGGCAGCTGTAAAGCTTTGGCTGGGAAAATGCCACGTTTGGGAGGCAGCTGCTGACGGGGCTGACCCCAGGAGCACTTCTATTTAGCGTGAAGGGGGGCTAGGACATACCTGCAACACTGAACTAGAATAAAAGTTAAAGCTTCAGCGCGCTAAACCCTGGAGATTTACTGAATGGGACAGATCGGCATGCTCCAGGTGGCAGGGCTGCAGGGCGGGGGGATGGAGGCAGCCCCCCTGTTGTTGCCGCAGCACCAGGACGTATGGCCACTCACTGAGGGGACAGCACCGCCGGGAGCCGGTGCTGGAAGGGCAGGAGGCAAGGGGGTGTCGGGAAGGTGGTGGGTGCTGGCTGCAGGTAGGATGTGCTCCTCCGCAGCGAGTCTAGCAGGGGGGGAACTGGGGATGGGCCCTGCCAGACCACCGGGACGGGCTGGGGAGGGTGTGTGATGGGACACGCCCCAGGGGGGACCAACCGGGGGGACCAACCTGGGGCCACAGGGTGGGGAAGCAGGTGGGACCCCAGCACACCGAGGCAGGAGGCTGAAGGACCCCTTCTCACTGCCCCGCGGGGCTGGGACGATCCCGGAGAGCCAGCATGGACCCTACAGCGTTGTTCCCGTGCAGCGCCCCATGACCCACCGCAAGCCCCCACCGCCCCGCTGCACCACCCCCATTTGCACAGAATTAGGGCTCATCCCCCCTTGCCTGCGGGCCTCAGCCCAGGCAGAGCAGTGACGCAACCCCCTGCCCCCCACAGTCAGGGAGCCCCCAGGGCCCCCCGCCACCCCAAGGCTGCATCATTGACGCTGCAGCAGGTTACGGGCTTCACCCGGATCCCCATGTGGTGTAGGGTGCTGCTCGCGGTGCCCTGGGATGGCACCTTCACACCTTTCCCTGCCCTCCTGCCCGGGGGGTGGCAGCCCCTGCCCGCTGTGCCAGCCAGCGGGAGCTGGGTACCCCGCTCCCAGTGTGGGGAGTGGGCACCTGCTGTGACTGACCCCAGCCGCTGCAATTAACTGATGGTGCATCACGGGTGTTCCTGGCCTCGGGAAAGAGGGGGGCACAGCACTGCTCCCTGGGAAGCAGCATCCCCCCGTCCCGCTGCCAAACCCGCCCCGGCCAGGCAGTTGCCTGCACCCTGGAGCAGGGGAACGACGCAAAGGCCAGAGGAAGACAGGCAGCAGATGTGGGGGCGATGGCAGCGATGGGGTCACCCAAGAGACATCATGTGCCCACTAGGGTTGGGAGGAGCGAGGCAGGCAGCCCCACGCGCAGAAAACCTGCTGCCAAGGATGGGAGAAAGGCATTTCTGTGCCAGAGGGGGGTGGGAGGCGAGGCCGGAGCCTCCCTGGGCCCTGCAACGCCCCAGAGACACCAGTTGAGCTCCGGTGTAGAACTGGGCTGGTTTCAGGGGTGCCCAGGGAGCAGCAGCCTCAGCAGCTGCACTGTGAGCAGACACCAAGGGCAGCGCGCCCCAGCCCTTCCCGCTGCCAGCACTGGGGTCTTTTCGGGCTGGGAAGGGCATCACTTAATCAACTAAGAAAATAAATGAAGACGAGCCAACGTACACAGGGTTTCCAGAAAGCTGGGCTGGAGCCGAGCTGCGCTGAACACACAGCTTTACTTAACAGACTTTGCGAAAACAAGCCCAGCCCTTCCCCTCCCGCAGCCCAGCAAGGGCAGCCCCAGCCCAGGGGTCCGGATCTGGCCCCAGGCGCATTTTAACCCCTTCTGCTCTCCCTTCTGGGAAAAGTTACTGTCTTTTTGCAGACTGAACTTTATTAAGAAACGAAAAGAAAAAAAAAAGTTAATTTCCCCAACATAAACAGCTGCCTAATTCATGGGGAGTTCAGCACAATTATTTGTGATGACCGGAGTCCTAGAAAAGAGATTACACACCAAATCCCACTCGAATTAGAAAAGCAAGATCTATTCCAGTGCAAACGGCCAGCAGCAAGTTATCTGGTTAAACGTCACGAATGATTCAATGAATCGGGGTCAGTGACTGAAAGCTCAGCCTGGCCTCAAAGGCGGCCGGGGTGGTTGGGGCAGTTCGGGAGAGGCACGCACCAACATCAGCTCATTCGGATGCACAAAACGCCCAAGCATTTGCTTTTCATGAAGTTCCTGCAGAAATATCCTTGTTCTGCTCAGCACAAGAAACAGCCAAAAGCTCGGTACATTCCCACAGCCGACCGTGGGAAATGCGCCAGAGTTTACTAGTAGCTTTCCTGGAGAATTTGAGATTAATCCTTTCAGCAACATTTCCTTAAAAACAGAAACAGACCAGTCAGGTGAACGATTGCCCATTTTTAGGGTGTGCTTCCAAGATGAACCAGGCAGAAGACAGCCTCAAAACAAGGGGACATCAGCGTCACTCAGTTACTCTTACAGCACATTTATAGATCAATGCCCACGTTCACCCCGTCCCCCCACCTCCATCCTCCTTCCCTGAGCGTTTCCCCCAGCCATGCTCGTATGGTTCCTGTAAAAAAAAAAAAAAAAAAAAAAAAAAAGTGATTTACCTGTGGTGTTACCTACGCTGAGGTTGCTTCCTCCCAACACTCCATCCATGGATGACGGCACCTTTATTTACTCCTTATTGCTGCAGCTCAACCCCCTACAAGGACCAGCCTGGGCAGGAGAGGGCTCCAGCTCCTCCGGTGCCCCCAAGCCACCCCACCACACGCGGGGCTGGCAGCACCACCAGTGACCAAAGGTACGTCTGCACAACTCCCGGTGGCGCTCGCAGAGCCACCCGCCGCGGGCTCTCCTTCCTTGGCACTCCCTGGAGGCACAACACGAGCTGGCACCTTCTCCAGAGGCAGGGATCGCTCCTCAGAGACCAACCACGAGAAGGTTTCTGGTGTTTGTTATGAACCAAGTTCCCTGTGGTGGGCAGCTGACACATCCTGCCTCCTCCTAACCCTGCAGCAGGGATGCCTTCACCCCCACAGCAGAAGGCCTGGCGGCCGCCTCACCCTTCCTTCTGCCCCTGCTTAAGGGCCCGAGTCAGTAATCGGCAATCGCATGACGTGAATGCGCGGCAGCGAGCGTGCTGCTGGCAGCGAGCTGGGAAGGGAGCGGTTCAGGAGCGGTGCAAGAAGGCAGCCACCCGCGTCCTCGGGGAGGCTCACGCCAGAGCTCGGCTCCTGCAGGAAACATCTTGCTTGTGACAGCCCCTTGCTGTGAGGGTGCTGGCACCTGGAGAGTGACCGGCTACAACCGTTAGTTTAGCGGCTGCTTAAACAGAGAGTAACGGGCTGGGCTCATCCTGGTCTCCTCTGACGAGCAGCTCTTCGCTAGGCAGCACCACCCACGCCTCCGGCACCAGACAGCTCACCAGCATCTTGCCAATGCAACTGGCAGGCTCCTTCCAGAGCTCGGTGGAAGCACATCCTGCGAGGCCTTTGCTGCAGAATGACATCGAAAGTGCTGGCGGAAACAAAAAGTTGTTGTTTTCAAACAGTTTTTTTTCTTCTGAAGTCTGTTCTCCCCAAGCTGCAATGCACACTCTTCGCTTGGCGCACGACGTTCAGGTGCTCTCCTTGCATCCTGCAGCGCTGTGCTAATCATGAGATTACCCGGATACTTTATTTAGAGAATACTTTATTAGTTTCTGTAATCAAACCCATGTAAATAAGACCGTACATATTTAATACAGTGCGTTACCCCTGTACAAATGGAAAAAAATTAAGTTTAACATTTCTAGACCAATATGGCTGTTAATTTCTGTACAATGCCAACTCACACTACAAGTGGGATACTTTTTTCCAAAGTTGACATCACAGCTAAAGTTTCCAAAAATTCAAATTATATATATATATTTATATAAAAAGATAACCAATAGCGATTCACTAGGCATCGATAGCAGCAACAGCCTTTCCAGCTTCTGCAGTCATTTGAACAAAATTATACACATTAGACTTTCAACTCTTCCTTCCAAAAAAATGTAAAAAAAAAAAAAAATCCCAGAAAAAACCAGCAAATTCTGCTACTGATGTGGTACCTGGTGCTTTTTATTAGCTTTTTCAATCATTGTCTGGAAAAAAACCTCTAGAATAACATTATTAAAAACAGCTCCGGTATAGCACAGTCACTACTACATTTCATAAGCAGGTACAGGATATCTTACATTCACAGAAGTATCATACAGTACTGTCCTACAGCTATAATACTAGAGGATACAATTAAAAAGGCATTTATTTGACTTGATTCTACTTTCCAGCACACTGTGGGCAAGGAGGTGGTGCGACGCAGCTCTGATATAAAGAATGCACCTTTTAGATAAAACTCTCTTTAATCCGGTAAGGTTTCTTTTATTCTCGTGGCACAGTTCTAAGTGCTCGTTGCTGTATACAGACAAACTGGAAACCGTTTCAAGATCACTCGCATCATATCAAGATAGCTGGACAGAGGTGAACAGAACAAATCTGACTATTGATGCAATGAACCTTTCAACTCCAGAGGTGAACGACTGAGGGGGGAGCAGGTGTAGAGAACACAGGTGGCCAAGTAGCATTTTTCATGTGGTGATCTAAATACAGTATATTGTCATCCAAGAAGCAGCAGCCCGCAAAGCACTGCCTTCAGAGGGAAACCCAACATCAGCAGCGTTAACTCTGTGTTACGTTAGGTTAGATGTCACACGGCAATGTCGCCAGCTATACGAATCCCTCAGTTTATTACAAGATAGAAGCTTCTTAAAGTCACTAAAAACTTAACACACATTACTTGGCCCAGCACCATCTTCAGATCTGCATGTTCTCACACTCATGGGTTTATAAAAAGAAAAATAGCAGCTGAAGATCAGAGCCTGAAGAAAATAAAGAGTATTCAATCCTGTCAGCTAGGAACATGCTTCCCCGACCACCTTCTTCCCTGTCTGTTTTGCACTTCGGGAAGCATACAGGTGTGCAAGCCAAAACACGCGCACACGTGTAGAACGTGCACACACCAAAAGCAGCCATCATGCTGTTAAAGAGAAGATACAAGCTCAACAGAGCCTAGAAGCTCAGCTGGATACGCAGCAGTTCGCACCCGTAACCGCTGATCGCTTCTATGTCCCTTTACGCTGTTCAGAGCCCTGCAGGGAAAGACTCGCGTCTCGTCCTTGGGGCTACAAATCCACGCTGCTGTCATCTCACCCACCCTCCCCTCTTCCCCCACCTCCATGGAAACACAGCCTCTTAAGATTTTGTTTCTTCGGTTTTGATTGCCTGAGGTTTGATTGGTCCAGTTCTAACAGGTTTTGCTGCCGCAGCAGGCGCAGGGGTAGGCTTTTCCTCGGCTTTGTCCTGGCAGACTCCTGAAGAGTCAGCAATTGCCTCGGCGGGTTTGCTCCCGTTCTCGTCCACTTTCTGCGCTTTGCCTCCTACGGGTTTGCTCTGCTGCTGCTGTTCAGAAAAGAATCTCTGGGTGGACTGAAGTACCTCTGCTCTCTGCTTTGCCTTAAGAAAGGGAGAAAACATGTTTACTGAAGAGAGGGCATTGAAATAAGAGCAACTTCACAGAAGTACTTCCTAAATGGAAGGGGAAGGACTGACCACAGTGGCCAGAATTTCTTAGAAAGGCAGCGTCCATCCAGTTGCTTCCCAGATGTCACCACATCTGGGCACTTGTCTCCTCAGTAGCAGCTTAACGTCATGCCTAGGCTTTCCTTGCTCTTCCTACTCCTCACCTCAGAAAAGACCATTAGGGACAACAGCTTGAAGCATTATCTAATATCTTTTCATGCCACTATTATTACAGGGCTTAAAAAAAGTATAAACACTGCCTACAGTAGGCTCACACTGAAGCTTTACTCCTCGGCCAGAGTCAGACATGACCAGAAGGCGCAAGTCTGCATGCTGCCCGTGCCCCAACACCACTGTGGACACCGAGGGCCACGCCAGCGGTCACTTCTCCTGCCACGTGGTCTGGACTTCTTGAGTGCAGGGGCTGCATCACAGCAGCAGAATCTAGTCTGAGCACCCGAATTTTTTCTCCCTGTTGCTCTGGACACAGACTTCAGAGTCTGCAATGTGGATGCAAGTGAACTGGTGTCGAGGCTGTGTATACGCAAGCTGAAGCTTTACCTGCTTCCCACTAAAAGCTGGTGCTCACTCCAGGCAGCACAAACTAGTGTCTGGCTTCCTTCAAATCCCTCCTCTGAATTCTATCAGTAACCTTAACTTTGCACCTCTGAAATTCAGCCTTTGTGACTAGATGTTTCAGTTACAGTTTTACACCAGACCTTTCATCTGGTCAGCAAAACACTGTGCAGACCAGATGCTTCAGACCAAGCACTTGGCTTTCCGGCCCAGACTCAGGCAAAGCAGGAGTTGCATGAAGAGTTCAACCTTTTGGAAGCTGCATGATTAAGCCTGATGCAGTCAAATGCTTTTTTTTTTTTAATAATTAAAAAGGTTTATCATAATAAAGGAACCCAACTACAATACAGACACCCAGCCTCCATGTATCTCTCAAAGTATTTTATGCTTTTCTATAGAAAACGGGGACACAGACACATACACACCGGGGGGAAAAAACAGCAAAAGCCTGGAACAAGAGGTCTTGGCCTTAATACTGCATAGCTGCTTCACATAACTCAGCCAGCAACAGAACAGAAAACAAACCTGTGAGCTCAGGTGTGCAGGACCACAGCAACAGTCTGATTTTACCAGAGCCAGACACCTGAAATCTTCTGCAGATTTCAGCCATCCCCTGAGATTAAGGCTAGATGATTTGATCACAAGAAACCAAGCGTGACAGAATAACTGACATTCTTCTGAACAGCGTTCGCAGGGAGATTCAGAACACCAGGACTGCATGTTAAGTATCTGCTATGACTGGCTAGATTCAAACCATAATACAGACTCGAGACAATACATAAACATCACCTGCTAAGTCTACAGCTAGCTTACGTTGATGGTAGAAAACTAAACGGACCAAGTACCTAGAATTTAAGGGGTAATCAATCCTCCTACAACCAGACATAGCCAGGAAAACACACACTTTCGCTTTTACACCTTAATGCATGGGTTACAGCAAACAGCAGTAGATAAAGGAGCTCCTTAGTACTGTTAAAGCAACTTACTCTGCAGAAAACAGGCTGAGCATACACCGGTGTCCCTACACAGATGCCCCATACTGCAGTCCTGCCTTGGTAAGAATAGTTTGCCTCACTCTGAAGGGTCCCAAAGTGCTTCAAAAAATTAGATGAGTCCCATCACCTGCTACTGAAATGCAGCCGCCTCTTCTGTGGAGTGTGCCATGTTACTGCATTCCACCACAGAACAAATGACAGGCATTTCAAACCACTGGGAAATGAATCTCCAGAGTCGGTAAGGAGCGAGGCTGGCTGGAACAGGAGGGTTCATACTGCCACTCGGAGCTGGGAAGGCAGATGTGAAATGACAGCCAACGACCAGGTTTGTAGGCTTCCTCATTCATTCAAAAAATCCAGGCTCTTGAAACCTAGTTATCAGATTGCCTTTGACAGCAGTGGTAGCTTCAGAACTGCTGACCACAAGACCTCTTGAGAAAGGAAGCTCCCTACACGCTTTTTTTTTAGTTTAAAGTTCTTACTAAAAAAACCCCAGAGCTTAGAGAAGGTCTACATTCAGCTGTTAAAGGCCTGGCTACCTGCTTTGGGTCCAGAGGCATTTTAATTAAGACATGATTTGTAGACACATTCCTGCCCTACAAGCTGTCAAGACTGAACTGGTGTTAACAGCACTGCTGTTCAAATACTAACCTTCACGTCTCGTTCAGCCTTCATCGCAGCCTGGGCCTGATTGCCTCTGGCTCCAGATACTGATCCACAAAGACCTCTGGCCACAGGCGGTAAATGAGGGTGGCTCATAAGGCCTGTGGTCATCTGAGACGGCATCTGACTATGCAGTACTACTGGCAGCCTCTGAACAGGCGCTGGGAAGGTGTTAGTATATGGGGCTCTTACCAATGGAGGGAGCAGTTTAGGCTGAGAGAGGATCTAAGTGGGGGAAAAAACAACAAAAAGAGACATTTTGCAATTAGAAAAATTGCCAACTAGACTGCACGTTGGCATTCCCTTAAAGGGGAAAAAGTTGCCGCTCTGCTGTCACACCGACGTCAAGAAAATAGGCTTTTATGTTAAGAGAGGCCACGCTTGAACTCTGGAAAAAAACAGCCCTGCAGTGCGTAAGGGAGAAGACCCACGCAAAGCACTGGAGGCATCGCTAGCGAAAGGCAGCCCTGGAAAGGCTAGGTAGCTTCTGCTAGTGGCAATCCAAATGTCAAACCTCAAGTCCTGCAGTCAAACACTCAAACGCTAGAAGACAGGCAGAAATACCTACATTTTTAGAGAGGCTACATTTCCCTAAGCAGCCTGGCTACATACAGTTGCCCATTACAGGGATGCACCACCCCTGTAAACTGCACTCCCTGGAATGCCAGAAGCAAATCAAACCCTTTGCCAACAGCCCTGCTTGGTACGGACTGCACGACATCCAGAGGTCCTTTCCAACCTCAACTGCTTCATCAATCCTTCAGAGCTGCATCTCAGACAAACCACTGCAAATCTGCTGTGTCGTTATAGACATTTAAAATATGCACTGGGACCCTTGGAGACACAAAGCTTCTCCCTTTCCCCAACCAAATGATCTGTTTTTGCAGGATGACATGCATTACAACTGCATGGGGAAGACAGCAGAACGACTGTCAAGTTCTACATCATTCACAACTTGTGCATGACGTAGTGTGCTCAGAACTCTCAAAATTAAACACGCCACAAAATCTGCACTACTAGTTTAGCAAGATCAGAGAGGATTTTTTTGGCTTTGATCTTGCAATCAGTTTTCTCATGCCATTTCATTTTAAGGATTCTATTTTGTACATCCCCATGACAAAGCCTGAGGAAACAGAGCTGAGTTACAGCCACCAAGTCATACAGAGAAACAGATTTGTTTGCAGGAAGGCACCAGTCACCTACCTGTGGTGCAAATTGTGCAGGAAATGGCTGTGTCATTCTCACAGCAGCAGCTGCTGACTGAAACTGCTTCTGGTAGACGATGCTGTTCATTTTATTGGACTGATTGTTAGGACTTGTAGAACTGGCCCTAAAGAAAAGAACACCAGTTAGAATCACACTGCTTCTCAGTCAGAGGACATTTCTGTCTTCAGTTTGAGCTAGAAATTCAGTGCTCGAGGGGAAAAAATAATCTCTTAGAGGAGCTGGTATCTGATATTCTTCTGTATCTACTACTAGTTTCAAATGTAGACAAACTCAGAACTTAAGAATACAAAGAGAAACCATAATCAGAAATACTTAGGATATGTAAAAATTCCAGGGCAAAGTCTGTATGAAAGAGACATTTCCCAAAATTATCTGTAACACACTGATGTTAAAAGTGTGTTGTTCTTCCCATCCCTGCTTGCTTAGGTTCAGTCCTACCCTTTGACACTGCTGTCATGTCAAGTTCAGAGCTTGTCACAACAGGCATTAGGCACGTGCAGCAGAAGCTGTCATGTGCAGCTGCTTCCACTCTGACCTGCTGTCAAATGTTTCAAAATGCACTTGAACAGATTTCAAGAATTCACAGAAAATGCTGTCCCTCTGCTTTATATGGCTAAGAATACGATCTTCCATTAAAACTTGTAAGAGGTGTTGAATCACCATGAATTAAATGAAGCCTGAAAGACTACCTGGGGGAAGCACACCAAACAGCCCTTAGAGAAAGAGAAAAGGGCAAACAGCTTTCTTTAGGAAATGGAGCTTGATTTGCAGACTTCTCACGAAGAGTGTGTGGGTGATACACAACATAAAATGAGCAGCGGGGCACCAGCTGCAAGGAAGCCAGCTAAACTCAATACACACCAACATTTTGTAAGCTTAAAGAAATCTGTTTAGTTTTCACCCTGAACTCTTGTGATCTAGTACGCTTTTGTCTATCTCCCCAGCACCTCTACACTTAAGAGCAAAAGCTTATGATAAACCCTGCCTTGGCTGCTAGAAGAGACTTCTTGTGTAGAAGAATCTTTAAGATAAGTACCATCAAAGTCAATTGTCCTAAATGCTCACTAGCTTGCAAATTCAAGTTTCTTCCTCCTCATCCCTTCACTTTGTTTCTTAGGTGAAGTACTGGAGGTATGACTCCAGCACTGAGTTCAAACTGTCATTTCTACTTCCCTCGGAAAGCCTGAATACTGTCAGTCTGCTGCAGTGAAAGCCAGCAAATACGGTCACTATGCACAGAAGCGCAGCTTTCAAGAACAAAACTATCTTGAACCAAAGTTCCATATTCAAGTTCCTTCTGCCCACTAATGACTTCATCCACAAGCAGCCCAACAGGTCTACCATGAAGTGCATGTGCATATGAGCCAGATGCTGGTAATTCTGTCAATTAACCAAGCAAACCTGCAAACATCTTACTAATTTCACTTGAGAAGCTTATAGATCTTGCAACAATTTAAAGTTCTCCAATAGAACTGTTGCCACAACTGTGGTGTAAGCCTTTTAGTGTTTTTATTTTGAGCATTGCAATTAAAATAAACTGTCTTGGAGTTTTATCCCAAAGTACTGTGCTTTCCTGGTACAATCCCAGGTCATTTTACATTACTTGCTTAGTTTAATTTAATAAAAAAAAAATTATTATTTTTATCTCAAAGCTACATACTTCTGACCAGCTATAGCAGACCTGATGATGTACTGGAATGCTGCTTTTCATTTAAGATCAAGCATTGTATTTTTATATTAGTAGCCCCTCACCTCACACCTTTCAGAATTGGCTGCTTATGCATGACTAGGTACATTTTCTAGCTCTGATTTCAAGGAATTTTGAGCTTAAAAGAGATTTACCGGAAGGGACTGGAGGTTGGAGTAGTACTTCTACCACTAACTGGTGGTGTTCCAGGTTTAACATCAATGCCGCCTCCAAACGCCTTCAGATCCATTTCCGATATCTGAAAAACACAGCAATTGACATGTTAATTTCAATTCAAAGAGACGTTACATTTACTAACTGTTAGCTTACCTCACATTTTTCTCAATTAAAATAGGTCATTTAAGTGGAGGCGAAAGCCAAATTGCACAACAGCTTCCTATAATTTGTACAACCCCAGCACCACAAGCACCTCTGTGTACAACTTTCCTGCGCTATCTGGCACTTCCAGCAATGCTACTGGCTTTCTAACTTGATAATCCTGCATAATGGAAGGGGATTTGTAACTCATTTCATATATTTGGCCCTAAAAAAAAAAAAGTTTCAGGGTTGAAATTTCCTTCCTCATCTCAGGTACCACATGAAAATATTTAGATATGATCTTGAAAAATGCAGAAGAAAACAATGCCATAAAATAATCCAGTTCTATAAAAAAAACAAAAGCACAGCGAAACCAGCTGTCATTCATGCAAAAAAATCTTCACACTTGGAGCAATGAGTCTTGCATGTTATTTTGCAGATACGCTCAACAGAATAGATTAGTCTCTGGAGCAGTATCTTTCCACACAAGACCATGAAGCATAACAGCCCCAATAAATCAGTTAAAAGTGAGTGGCTGTTTTAAGTTGACTTTCTTCAGCAGGAACATGATGGAACCCTTAACAAAGGGCAGAAAAGCCACTTAAGGCCACCATCCACCCCACCGCAGTTCCTCCTCATTCCTTGCTGAAATGCACAATCGTTCTCCAATGACAACTGTAGCAAGAAATACACTGCTGCTTGGAAGATGGGCTCATAAAAATTATAAAGGTGAAAAGCTTTGGCCAGATCCTATATAGCTAGAAAACTGCACGGTGCAAGTCACCACATATTCTGGTGGGTGACAGTATGAAAACTTCATCTAGGTGATATGGAATTGTGGTTGTCACTACTGTCCAAGACATGGAATTAATGCCCAAGAGAAATTTTTCTTATCACAGCTGTAAACCCATGGGGACAGCAGGGTCATTTTACAAAAGCATCCTAAAAGTCTAGGCCACAAGCTGTAAAGATTTCAGGTGCAGCTCCAGAGCTAAATTGTTCCCTGCACTGGGGAAAGACCTTGCTGTATCTGACAGGAAGCTTAGCTGTGTTCACATCCAGTGTTACCACCCACTGCTCACCTGAAAGTATGCTGCAACTGCGTTGTGCTGCACACTATCCGAAAATCCCAGGTGCCTGTAAATCTGTGATTCCATCTAAGACAAGAGACCTTGTGATTGGAAACCAGCTCCACACATCCCCTCATTACCAATTACCACAGCAGCTCCAAATAAAGGAGAGAATTCCCTCCTAGGTATTCAAGTTTTATCTCCTTACTGGAGCTGTCACTCAAGGAGTCTTCTTCAGCTGCAAGACCAGCTTTTTTTTTTTAATATACATATATTATTTATATTTTGTTTTTTACACATCAAAGGTCCTGCCTTGCATACAAGGCTATGTTCTCAATATGCACCTTGCTGTGCTATTCAGAAAAGCAGATCCCTGGCAACATTACTGAAGTTTAATTCTGGTTTAAGGTTACAGCAGATATGGTGTCCATTGAAGCTCCTAAAATTCCAGTTAGATCCCATACAACTTGCTCCAGTATGAGATCAGAAACAAAGGAGAAAAAAAAAACCAAAAAGAAAAAACATGCATGACCAGAATTAGAAGCCAGCCCTGACAGAGTAATGTTGTCTGCCTGCTGCTCTAACAATGGCTCCGTACTATTTTTGACATGGATTCTACATGAAACATTCTACTAATCTGCAAAGTCATTATCAAACTAGGTATTCCTACGGTGTAAATGGACTACTATCAAGTTAGCTACAAAAACCTCAGCTAAACCTTCGCAAAATGCACAGACCCAGTCACCGAGGAACTAACCTTGACTGGATTTTAT
The DNA here is from genome assembly GCF_963210335.1 of Falco punctatus. Lineage (NCBI taxonomy): Eukaryota > Metazoa > Chordata > Aves > Falconiformes > Falconidae > Falco > Falco punctatus. The sequence goes on from NC_137591.1 coordinate 27,134,342, forward strand.
CTTCCCCTCCCTACCTTTTAAAGTGAAGGCAGATTTTTAGATGCAAGAATGCCATGCTGCTTCTACAAAACAGCATACAGCTGCGCTTTGTATTAAGTTTTGTACCGTACATCTACCAATACTGTTACCTTTCCAGTTGCAGCAATCATGCTGTGTTGAGTTCCTGCTGGGATTAATCCTCTGAAAGGCTGGGTTACTTGTGCAGGTCTGCTTAGGTTTTGAGCCTGCGCTTGTGGTGGTGTGTGCTGTAGTGGTGGTTGTAAAGACTGGGGTAGGGCAATAAGTGGTTGTGCTGTGGATCCAAAGTTGGGCAAAGAAATCTGCGATCCTGGCAAAGGTACTGTCACCTGGAAAAAAGTACAAAATCACCAGTAACATATACACAAGGGCCATTATTTAACTTTCTTTACTAGCTCTGTGATTTCAGCTATGTTGAAGTTAAATGGCTTAATGAGTTCATCCATCTACCCAGAGAGCTGCAAGCAAATAAGTGAATTTGTTGTTTAGTTTGTATTTATCAGTTCTAATGGCACTTGGGTCTTTGCTTTTCAGAAACAAAACTGCATGGTAGCTCCTAACTCTTAACATCCTTCACCATGATTTCATTGTATGAAGTAGTAAATTTAATTAAACTCAGAAAATAGAAGTAGAATGAAATAGCCAGTTGAAAGGGATGGATGGGATTATTTATTTACTTCAAATATTTTTAGTCATCGTGAGGACACTGGGATAGAAACTAGATTTTAAGTTTCCAGGAGTCTCAAAAGCCAGCAGTCCGAGCTTAAAAATCACCCAAACCTTGGCCTGTCCCCCACTTGCATTAACAGGGAGTGCTGTGGGCTGAAAACACCACAGAATGGTAGTGATAAATGTGAAAATACCATAGCAGTGACTTGACTGGCACGTGTTACTGCATTTCCTAGTCTGACCATCAATCCACAATGTGCAAAATTATATTCCGAGTGTGACTTGAAGAATGATATATTCTCCAGATTTGAACTACTTACTAGCGTTCTGCTCTGAAGGGTAACAGATTAAAAGTAGAGACAGCCAAGCTTGAACACAGTAAAAGCACTAACCCTTCTAAAAGGGCCTTAAAACTTTATGCTAGATTTACAACAGATGACATCCAATTTCTTAAGACTCTTCTAAACTTCTGCCTTTTCATGCGTATGAAGTAGGCTATAATAAACCAGTCCATCATAAGCTTCTTTTTGTTTTAAAGCCACTTAAAAGAATTGAACTAGAAGATGGGAACTATTAGATAGCATCCTGTAAATATGACAGAATGCTTGCACACAGCAAATTAATGGCTATTTCACAAAAGAATTTGAAAAACTTGAAGTCACTGGAGTTACTTTATCAACCTCCTGATGTAGGTTACTGGTTACTAACTTGGTTGTCCTGTTTGCCTGTGTGATCATTCATCTGATGACTTCTCATTTGTTTTCTACATATCTGATATCGTTGACATACGTAGCAGCTCTGAGGTTTCACCTCAGTGAGATCTGCTGTTAACAACTAGGCTGCGCTAAGCACCTGGAGTTTGTTTGTGTGTCCCTCCACCATCACTAACTGATACCTGCCCCCCATAAAGGCAGGTATGTCTCAATCAATTAGCAACGTCACTATGCCAATCAGGTCTTTGCCTGGCACTAAAAAATGAACTATTTAAAAGAAGGATGCCAGACAAATAATGAACATGAACTTGTAGGCCCTCTAACTTCTCAGCAATTCACTTTCTCAGTGCTGCTGCAGTAGCTCTCCTTTGCTATCAATTTTTAATTCTTGCATTTTGAAAGTATTAAAGATTGTCTCAGCCCCTCACCTCCACCCCAACCCCACAAAACCCATCAACAACAACATGCTTTTAAGAAGAATACAATTTAGGAAATTTACCATGCCATAGTTTACCTGCTGGAGAGCACTGGGAGACTGTGCAGTGTTGTAGAAATTGCTCTGGCCAGGCTGTTGAACTTGCCCAGAGTACAGATTTGAAGCCTGAGTGAGTGTAGCTCTGGCCTAGGAAGAGTAAGATACACCATTACATTAAGAATAATTAGGAGTGCAGTTCTGAGACAGCATGGCATGTCACTCTCTATTTCAACTAGTACAGTAGAAACCACAGCATAGGAAGCTGACAACTGAAGGTTTCAGCTTGTGATAAAGCTCTCACTTTCAAGTGGTAGAATAGCCATTTATCACCTACCATAACAGAAATTAAACCTGAAGCTCCAGTTAGTGATAGGAAGCGCAAGGAGCCCTGCAGTCTGGGGAACAAGCTTCAATTCAGAGATTATGCCAATGTACCTTTATGAAATTAAAACTACATTTTTATTCAAGTGTAAGTTTCCTGTCACCTTGACTATCATGTAATTATCACAGAGGGTGGGCTTATCCCGAGCTGAGCAATACTGGATTTATTACTGCATTATCCGTATCAAACAATTGCAGAACTTTTGCATTTGGGAGCATTTTCTACCTGGATAATGTGTGTATCAATAAGCTGAGAGCCTCCCAGTCCTGAAGCTTGACTCAGTTGATGTTCATATAAGATAGGAATAGGTTGTGTGTTAGAAGTCTGTTGAAATGCCAGGCTCGACTGTGCCTTAGCAAGCTCCTGGTGTTGTACTGCTGGGAAGTTGTGTAAGGCTGTACCAGACAGAACTACTGGCGACGGCTGAGACAAACCACTTTGCATAAAAGCTTGCTGGGATCTGCAAGAGATTGAAGCATTGTACATAAAAATGCAGACAGAGCTCAACAATGAAGCACCAAAAATTAAGAACCCAGGTTATATCCTTCCAATGGAATTAGAATTCTTACCAATAATGAACAGATTTTCACCTGAGAAAGGCAGATTTTTCTATTTACTCTGCACACAACAAAATAATAGACGCTAAAGACCACAAGAAAAAAAATGGCTAGGCTTTCTATTTAAAGTACACTTAGCTATTTAGATGTGTGCTAAAATAGTTTTTGCATAACTTAACTGTAACTTACAGAAGCTACCAGTTCTTAAATTTCTGTGCCGTAAGATAGGACCACTGGGAAGTACCACATGACTAGTTCCACTTAGTCATCAAGTAAACTGCTTTGTTCTCTTGACTTCACAGATCCCCACAATCCCAACTTCTAATACTTACAGGTTAAATCATTGCATGCTGAATATTGTAGGTTCCAAATGAACGTTTTAGTTTCAAAATAGTAACAGAGACACCACAGCCTTTAATTTTAACTAGATATTCAATTCCCTTGTCACCAGCATGGGGAAGCTGCAGTTTGTTTAGAAAACAAAGACCAAAAAACTACAGCAAAGCACCACAGACAGGTTGTTTTAGTCCATCAGAAGCATTTATCCAAGTTATCTCCATTAAGGGTTAAATAGCCACCTTCAGACTGAAGAATCAAGAGTTTTTAAATTAATGCCCCTCTCAAAGCTTATCAGCTCAAGAGTGTTTTTTGATGTAAAAACACTTCTCATTTTATCACCTGGTCAATATGTACCAGCATAGCACTGGTCCTGTTAATCTGTTATGGCAGAGACTGTGTGCTTGCCTGACTGAACACCTGGCTTAGCTTTGTTCTGTACCTTTCCTTAACTGCAAAACATTCTTACAGCTGCACCCTGAGCATTGGAGAAACTTTTCTAGAACATATGCAGAGGGCTGTCTTCAATGCAAACAAAAACACTGACAAGCTTTTTTTTTTTCCCCTCTTATTTTTTAAACCAGTAACCTATACATCTCAAAGCTTATCCTCCTCTGCACCTTTAATGATGTGGGAAAAACATTCATACTCTTATAAATAGCACAACCCAAAACTCCATTAATATTGGGTTTGTGCGTGACCAGATCACCCAGCAGCATTTATTTAATCCGGACCTCATGCCAGACTGATTGTGTTTCTGCAGCTAGCCAACTGTTTGCAACAACTTTCGTCAGCTGTGGCAGGCAGGCCAAGCAGTATTTGATCCAAAGTCAGCCAAGCACAAAGTCAGGGTACACATGCAGTGAATTAAACCTTCCGTGGCTTCAGCCCTCTCTGTTGCAACAAGCAGGTATTTTCTACAGCACACTCAAAACATTGTAAATCAATTTCCAAAGAAACCTTCTCAAAGTGAAACTAAAAAAATTTGTCAGAATTATACCACTGTGACTGAGTTTTGATAGGAACAGCAAGGAAGCTCTGGAAAGGCTTACAATGAAAATCTGTTCGACTATCACTGTGACCTGAGAGATCTGGGTCTTCCTATTATCTTTTGTAGCAAATACAGAAAACATTTATTCTAAAACATAACCTGCTATCCCCTACAGATCTGAAATCAAGTTTCTAGCACGTAGGGGGTTCAAACTAGGATTTCAAAGTGTTTCAAGACTCCAATATCGGTTTGATTGCAAAATAACAAACGCAAATTACTGAATTAAATGAACAGACTCCTCTTTTTCTGTTCTCTTAGTATGAAAGTGATGTTTTCAGCTTTTTAGCCTCGCTTACTAAAAATACAAATAATCACACATTTTTGAACCCACAATTTTGTAACTACATCTGTGCATGCAGACTAGCCAGACAATCCGCACACAGAGCTCTCTCTCAGCCAGACAGATGAAAGATGTTGGGGAAGACAGGAAGATGAGGCAGCTATTAAGCACAGAACACAAGTATGCAGGGAAGCAAGTTCTATAAATTCTGTCACTCAAAACCCAAAGAAATTTGCATATGCTACCTACCTGTAAGGTTGTAAGGAGGAGTTGAACAACTCTTGGGCTTGTGAAACAGCTGGTGCTGCTCCTAAACTCAGCTGAGCTTGATGCTGTCCTTGCAGAGGTGCATAGATGGGGATTGGGATTTGCTGAACTGAAGCAGGCTGCATAAAAAAAAAGAAACCACTAAATATCCAAGGACAAAAGTCATGTGGAAAAGCTACAGTCATGTGTGAGCCAGGATTTGTGTAACACTATAAAAAGTAAACAAAGAATATCAAATCCCAAGGCTGCACGCAGAGCTGGTATTGCTTGCATTCAGAAAATTACTTTCTAGTTGAATTTTACACTTTTCCTTGCAAATAACCAGCATAAACAGAATGAATCATTTAGATTTGCCTACAAAACAGACCTGCACTAAGGTGGCCACACAGGCACTTCCCGTGAATATGTACTTCTACATAAAGTATATCTGTGAGTGAAAGCTTATTCTCTCAGCTTTCATGACAAATGCTTTCATTCTCGGGAACAGCAGAAATCAAACAAACATAAGCCTGCATGCACCAGAATAAAGTATCAAGGGTAGACATGACATCATTTTTGCAGAGTCTTTAGTCTCACAAACCCCTGCCCCCCATTAGCTCCTCAGTAGAACTTTAACAGCAGTATGGAGAGGGAGGGGGAAGGCAGGGAAAAAAAAAAAAAAAAAAAAGAAACCCCCAAATACCTGAGAAAGCCCTGGTTGAAAGCCTTGCTGTTGGGCCAGAGAAGGTGGTGCCAAACGTGCATGTTGGGTATTGAATAGATGACTTGTATCCATATAAAATGCTGGGATTTGAGCTGCAGCACCTCAGGAAGAGCAATACAATTAGTACCCGATTAAAACTATCTCCCCGCTAGAAAGGTTTTCATCAAGAATTAGAGATGCAGCCACTGTCAGTGCCTCCCAGTGTGACAGCTACCAGAGAGGTAGGAGAACAGAACTGGAGAGCTGTGTGCCTAACCAGCTATGGGATCTTTTCCAATTCGCCTCCAGAATCTACCGCTCTTGCATATGCATCTTCAGCCCCATACAGGTTTTGGGAGATGAGCAACAGATTCTGGCCAAAGCCAGTGTTTTGGTGAAAGAAGGGGAAGAACATGCTACACTGTCACATAATGTGTTAATAGGGTAACTATACGTGGGGCTTTGTTAAAGGAAAATGCCATGATTCTGAACAACTGTAGCACTTTAAGAAAGAAGTCAAGACTAAGTCATTCTTGGTATTAAGTGGTGATTAACAATTCTGCAACAGAAAAATGGCGTATCAAGAGATTCAAACTTGGGTTACTCAAACTAACACCACAGCATTATCTTTGTCCTCACTGACAGAAGCTTGCATATTTAGAGCAGACAATTAGTGAATATTTGATTACAGAGTGCTCTCCATCATTCTGCCTTTACTGCAGATAAAACCAGAACTGAATTAAACTCTTCAGCTTCAGAGCTCCCAAAAAAGCAGACACATGGCTTCTCAGCAACAAACACTATTACCTGCTGCAGACTGAGACACATAGACCTGGGGACTTTGCTGTTGCTGGGCAATGAGGGATGGCATGCAGCTGAGCTGGGAAAAGTGACTGGCAGAAGCTAGGCTGCTCGTCTGCAACTGCTGTGGTTTCACTTTACATATATTAGGTGGGTCTGAGGTGCTTGCAGTCTTCGTACTCAGTGAAGAGGTTGTGTATGTTCCAGCCCCTATGAGGAGGGAAGCAAGCAACACGTTATAAGACAGCTGAAGGTATTTCAAAGCCTCATCTTTCAGCGGTCAAAGTTTTGGGTCAGTTCTGCAAGCGCAGTCACAAATGGTAAAGAACACTGAAACCTAATGCAGCTGTTCCCATCAATGTAAAACTGACAGGCAGGACAATTCTGTTAAGTTCACTATAGGCAGTGCTGCAACCATAATACATCTCCCTTCTGAAGTACAGGAAGGAGCATATTCAAATACTGAAGTAGAAATCTTGGTTAGTTACACAACAAAATATTGCAATGTACAGCAGTTGTGTCTCTCATGGTTGATGGCTGGCTCCAAAGAAAGGTCTTTTCCAAGTACTTCAGCTGAGATTTGGGCATACATTCTAACATTCCAAGGTGTGAACATTTAACCAGATAGAGCACCTTTTGTTTGCTGCAAGAACCAAGGCGGCAACCAGTAGTGTGTGTGAAGAGCAGCTGGACATTTGCTCCACCTAGTGCAAAGGGGTTTTTGGTATGAGCTGTTGAAGCTCATATGACACAATGACAGCAACATCACAGTTAGCTGAATATCAGAACTACCGTCTGCTCTAAAATCTGCTCGCTTGCCTTCATTCAGCTGAACAAAATGAAACCAATAAGGCAGCCAACAGGAGAAGTTTGCCTTCTCTTTCAAGTCCATGTAAGTAGCATAGGCAGAGATATGTCATTTTAATATTCCTTTCAGCTGACTGAAGTAGGTCAAGTATCTCCTTGTTGGTCAGATCTGACATTTCATACTAGCTTAAAACTTCTGTTAGCTTTGCATTAAATATGATTCCAAAGGGCATCTAATCTCTTGAAAAACTTAACCAAGGAACAATACAACAGGATGCTACAATCATGACATCTGGTACCTGTTAGTGAAGTTGTTGGTGTAACTGAGGCCACAGGAATAGGAGGCATTGATGCACTAGAGAAAGAGCTGTAAGTACCGCTGCTTGGCCCAGTGTTGTTGCTGCTGCTGCTACTGCCGCTGCCACCAGCAATGGGAGATGCTGCTGAAGTCACTGGTGAACTCTTCTCCCCCATGTTTGGGGAATTCTCCCATGCTTTGCGTGCAGACTCCATCTATGTAAAAGAAAACAAATTTCTTTATCTATTAGGAAGTTCCAACAAGTCAAACAGTTTCCACTTAACAGTACTTTTGAGTTCAAAAGGCAATTCAGGCTTCATGCGAGCCTCTCTTAAAAAAAGTCACCATAATCGTGCAACTCTGTTCATGCAAAAGCATACAGCCTTAAGTTGGAGCTTCTTATCTGTTCCAACTGCACACGTGCACAGTTCATTGTTTTAACATTCAATACTCAAAAGAGAATTCACTCACACTAATTTGGCTTGGGTTTGTTTGACATAAAGAGCAAAAGAAAGGTAAAAATCTCTCTGAGTATGTCTATGAGGTTCTTTACTTACAAGTTATTTGGGCCACTGAAATGAAATGGCCCCTTGCTTTCTTGGTAAATCATCCACTTTGAGCAATCACCAAAAATATCTAATGCACACTTCAGTAAACATGACTGTAGTCAAGTTTAGATTTCCAAAGCAACTGCTGTTCAAGAAGCAATCATGAGCTGACAGCTTGCGCGCACTGCTTTGCATTAATGCTAAAAATGCTTCATGCTCCTCTATTTCTATAATAATGTTGAATTCAAGTCTTGCACAGCAAGGAAGATGAAACTTCAATTGAAATATTTTATACACAACTATCTTTCACCAAAAGTAGAAAGAACTATTGTTTCACTGCAGCCAGTAACTATCAAATTATTGCTACATTAGACACGCAATGCCAAAACTGAACTGAGGGACACTTGTGAAGGACTACTGAAAAGGAAATACAAATGCTCAGACCACACTATTTAAAGGCTTGAACACACAGTCCATGGATTTCTCTACAACCTTCAGCTGTCCCCAGTTGAAACAAAGATTTTGCTAGTACAGCTGGATGCCATAGGCTGAAACTGCTCATCTGGCAGACTGTAAGGTTCTCAAGACCAGGTGCTGTCTTTAATGGTATATGTAAAGGGACAAATACATACTCGCCAACAAATTGACCTCACTACCTGCATCAATAGAGCTCCCTAACTGAGACTTGCAGTCTCTATAAGTCATCCTTTCAACCTACCCTGTTGTACATGAGGTAGGCAGAGTCTGGACAGACTGAACATGACTCAAGTTATTTGTCTAGATGTTTCAGAAGTGATAAAAAACCCCAAAGCATTACTGAAAGAACTGGGTAACAGGTGATCAATACACACCCATATGGGAAAAAAGAAAAAAAAAAAAAGAGTAAAGATAAACTTTGTTACGCATTAAATCATTTGGAGCCAAGTCACCTATTTTCATTTTTGAGACCACCTTCCCCAGCAAGCAGTCTGTTCCCCCTCCACAACATTTCAGACAGGGCAAACTTCAAAATTTATTATTAATCTGCTGGAAAGGGTTTTGCTTAAGGTGGGGTACAGGTAACACTACAAGCTCCTTTCTGATCGCCACAGGCTCTGGTAAGACAGGGTAATGCACTGGCACTAAAAGAAAGTGAAATACCACCTGTGAACATCTGAATAAAGAAGGTATAGAAGCTCCTACCACGTTCACCAAGTCTCATGATGTACTGGAGAAACTACCGATAGCAAAAACTGGAGGCTACATACTGTATTTTGTCTTCAATTTTCCAATTTGCAATGAAAGACATGTAACAGAAATCTGAGTTTTCTAACAGCTTTGCTCTTAGAAAGCTCCTTAACAATCTTTAACTTCTTAAGCCAGAAAAAAGATGTAAAAGACACTGGTACCCTAGGAGTGCCTACACAGCACCATCTACAGACCAGATATGAAGGAGTAACAGGCTCTAAATTAATTGAGACTGGGGAAAGCACTGTAATTTCACTGATTGCTCAGCTGTGGGAAAAGGAGAGCACAAGTTGAAGATCATGGTTGCTTGAGGCATCTTTTCACCGCTGACCCGCTAGGGCCTTCACATGGCAATAAAGGCCCAGTAAGTATACCCAAAAACTTAACTGGAGACAAATACCAATGTGCCTTAAGTACACCAAAGCTTAAGTGAAGAGAAAAACAAAGTTGAAATGTTTCAGATTCTGGACCAGATGCCTACACAAGAATTTTAGATGGAACCTTGGAACATGGGAGAGGGCCAGGCAGCTCAGCTGAATATTGCTTTGGACTTTCTTTTGCTCGGCTCCTTACCTACCAACAGTCCTATCAGCTAAGTCCTTAAGACAATATCTGCCTTAGTAAAGATGTCTTCAGCAAAGTTACTCCAAAGAAACAAGAGATCTCAACAAGTCTTCCCATGCGAGCACCTTATACCTGCACCTTGGCAGGATGATGTCAAGTAGTGGGAGCAATTGTGGCTGAGTTCCCCTGCTGTGACTCCTCACAGACAGTCTGTGATAGGGGATGGAGGAAAGAGGAGGTGTAAGGATTATTCCTTTATGGAGGCAGAGCCTGGAGATTTTGCTCCTTTAGGAGAAGGATCTAAACGCCTTCCTCTCTGCTGCTCCAGAAGTATCTTTAAAAAGAAGCAAGTATTATGTTGCAAAGGATGACATAAAGAGCAGCTCTGCTCTGTAATGAATCAGAAGGCCTGTTGTGAAAGTGATAGTATCTCAGTCCATGCTGCAAAACAAGCCTGTTGCCTTCAGCATTTGCAAAAGGGAGTCAGAGCTCCAGTGGCTGGAATAGAGAAGTTAGAGACAAAGCTGCTTTCAAATGCCTTTCCATTCAGATTTTGGTCAGAATGTTCTTCAAGGTAGCCTCAAACCACAGATGTTTGACATATTTTGTTAGCACACATCCAAGGTCTATCATCCACTGAGAAAGCAACCAAACCACCAACACCAGAACAGCAGAAAGAAGCTGCAGTATGAATGACAAATACCACAGTTTGCTTTGTAACTGAGCAGTGTCACATTCTCTGTAGCATCATGCTATAGTAACATTCCTACCTGCATTACATGTGAATCAGATATCCAGCTGCTAAAGTAGTTAAGAGACTGCTATTTTAGAAAAGTGCTTTCAGGCGCCAGAAAGTCAGATTATGGTAACTTATTACATAAGAATGCAATAGAAAACCAAATTTTGTTAAATTAGCTGTCCCTCTTCAGCCCTCTTCCAATTTTTGCTGGTCTATTGTTTTAAAAGTAATGTTATTCCCACCCCCCCACCCAGAAATAAGGTGTTAAAAAAAAGAAAAGCAAAGATTCAATGAGAGATCATTAATAACTATCATCTGTAGAGAACACAAGCAAGCAGCTGTCAAACCATGCCAGTGAGACAAGTCTCACCGGGATTGACAAGCAAGTTTCTCCAAAGTGTTAGTTCCACATCCAATCCCTAGTTTTTTTTAATCTTTTAAAGTTTTAGAGAAACTAAGTTCAAACATCACTCTTCCTTAATACTAGAAGCAGCAACAATATTTCTACTTGTTCAGCCACCTGCAGTCACAAACACAAAGCAGATCTAGGACACAAAAAAATAAAAATAATAAAAAAAAAAGAGACCAACACCTTCTAAATATACAGTAGCAAAGCTACAGCCCAACTCTATGTTAGTGAGTTATACAATACGCACAGTCCAAAATCCAACAAAATGGGAAAACACCATTCCAAATATTCTACACACTTGCTCTACACTGGAGAGCAGAAAACAGAACATTTATTAACACAACAAAACACGTTCTGGCTACCTGATCAAACTGCCCTTCGTAAACACAAAACCACCACCTACATTTCATTATATAGAACTTCAGCCATCCAACTCAAAACCACATTATCACTGCACCAAAATCTTACAGCTAAGAAGAAATCAAGCTTGGCTTACAAGGCACCTCCTTACAGCCTTTAATACCAAACCAGGCAACTTACTTTAAGCTAAACTCTCAGAACACACCTCACCTGCATTCTGATGGTTTGTCATGAACACTATGGTACAATGCTAAAATGCTAGGATCTTGTTTTTCAGGGCAGTGGGAGCCAAGATTGGTTGAGATGCCAAGTGTTAATGCAAAATGGGGTTAGAGAATTGTAATTTAAATGCATCCTTTGATAGTCTTGTGTTTCAGCCATCCGTTTATATGCAAAAGCAGTTCAGCAGAGGAAACAAAGGAAGGCTCTAAAAAAAAGGTTCACCAGCAAGTTCTCCATTAACTTTTTCCCCTGCATGCAAGAAAACAACCCTTAGAGGGATGTGGTACATACCTTGAGGGTGAGGTCGACGGTAGCGGGAGAAACTGGAGTTAGGCTGGAGCTCTGTTGTAGAGTCTCCCTCCTAGGGAGGGGAAGGGTGTGGGGCAGGGGCACCTGAAAGGCAGGCAACACACATCACATTCTAACTATGTCTACTACAAAAGCCCCAGAAAAGCAAAGCTCAAGCTTTATTAAGTGAGCTACAATTTCTTCAAGGCTTGAGCATTTGGCAGGGAGATTTTGATAAAATAAGGTGAAAATCTGGTAGGCGGGGAAAGGCCATTCAGCAGGTGCTGAGGTGCTTCTCATCTCTCTTTAAGAGACTGAAGACTAAGGTTCTAAAGTTTCTATGTCTTCTGCATAAACAAATGCCAATTTTCTGCTTTGGGATTTACCTCGAAGTACCATTTCAGTTACTGATATGCAAAAATTCTTCCCAAGCCAAGTCTGTCCCCTTTTGTACGAGTACAGTACATGGGGCTTCATGACCTTGAGTTCCAAGATGCAGTTTCTGAAAAAAGGAAGCTATAAACCTCCAAAGTCACAGGACCATGAAACAAACCAAAACAGATTTGCCATCCAGTAACTCAATTCAGTTATCTTCTCTTTGAAAAGATGAAAGATGTGAAACTTAAGGAAATAAACTTGATACAATGCTACTGCTATCTTTAACCGAGAAAACACTGATGGATTTACTAGAAGTTTTAAATGAAATGTATCGAAAATACTGCAATGGCCAGTCTATTACTGCTAATCATTTCTTCTTCCATTCAGACCACAGCTAATGGACTCTGACTAGATGAGACAAGGCTAATCCAAGAGACAGATACTGAAGCTTTGAAGCAGGTGATAGCACAAATCCTTTTGTGGCCAAGACCCCCTACTTCCTGTGTTGGAAAGCCAACTCCAACACACCACAGGGGAACATACACTAACATCATCAACACAAAAGAATTCACTCTTCTACACTAACCACCAAAGACACAAACACCACCACCACCAGAAAATCCAGCAGAAGAGGAAGTTCAACCAGTATTGCTTGAAATCTGCTTTAAAGGATGCTGCAGTAAGTTCTTTGATGGAATTCACAAGCCATCTTCATAAAAACCGGAGATCCTACTGTATGATTCTTTCTTCCTCCAATCAACAAGTGACTCATCTCTGAGCTAATTCTATTCCTGCTACTCAAACAACAAAAACCACAAGCTCAAAGTTCCCCAACATCCTCCCAGCACACTCTCAAGACAAACTTCATCTCAATACAGGTCACAACCCAACTCTCAGTCACTACACCATGCTCACACAATCAGGATCGTTGCTTTACAAGGACTGCAAACATCTCATCTCCATAGCATATGAACAACTGAACGCCTGCTGTCTGCTTTCAGAAACCATTAAGCTGCTCCCTTTACACACAGTTGCCGTGATTTCAGGCTACAGTTCAAAATTCCTTTGTCTATAAAAGCCTTTCTTCAAACTCACCTACAGAGCTTTGCTACTGGTACCACGTTCAAGTCCCAACTGCTGCTGAGAGCACACTCCCTCATTATGCCTATTTTTGCTTTTATAGACTTGTCCCTAGAAATATCTTCTCCACTTTCTGTGCTCTTTAGCTCATCGTGGTTGTTCGAAAGACAAGAAAATACCTGAAGAATTCCAGAACAGATACTAATCAAACCATATGTCCTTCAGAGTAAGATTACTGGATAATGCGCAGCTAGTTAACATGAAAGAAACCCTAGTGGCTTGTTTACTGAAGGAACTATCTTGTGCTTTAAAGAAGCGTGAAAATATTTTCTTGTCTTCAAAGTCAAGACGATCACTGCAATAGACTTACGTTCGTCACCAAAGTCTCCTCCATTTTTGTACTGCTAGTAGCCACTGTGTTAGGATGAGAAGAAGGTGTAGTGTAGTCTGTTACAGACTCCTGTGAAGAAAAATAATTCCATTAAAATATCTCCCTTACCTAAATTAGATTTCAATTTCTTGGACAGGTATCAGCCTTTCTACAGGAGGAGTTCACCAAGCAACAGAAGACTAGAATTTCACACCAGATTTTTCTTAGAAGGCATGTCCAGCAACCCTTACTACTGAATTGCTACTGAGGTCAGAAGAATTCTTGGGCAATTACAGTTTGTCTCATGACCTCAAAATGTGCATCTGGAGACAGGTCCAAATACAGTCTGTAAAGTAAGAATATACAGAGCGATGTACTGCCTGGGCAGTAGACGTACTGACTGTGATGGTGTAACCAATTATCATTTGTCACCCAAGATGCTTTAGCTACCTGTTGGAGGTTTTAGCCTATTTAAAAAGTAAAATACATTAGCTGAAAGCTTTCTGTAGCTTTAAATAGATACAGAAATTTCTTGGGTAAATCTATAACAAGTAAGGCCCTCCAGATTAGAAAGAACACATAGGGATGGCTGCAATTTGCAAAACAATTTTCCTTCAAGTCTTGCCTCTGAAAGTCGTAAGACTCAGTTTCTCTGGATGGTGGAGTCTACCTTCTGATTTCTGCATTGGGCAGTGATTTCAAGGAAGAAAAGGACTGGAGTGTTGAGTCTACCCAGAGGCTTTCCTTGAAGTTTGTCACAGTTAAGTGGACCTTAACATGCTCAATGAACAAGGTCCACTTTCAGGGACCTAGCTGTAGCCAGTGACTTACTGCAGTTGTAGGTACGAACTGCCCGATGAAAGAGTCTCATCAATAACACTGCCACCTCTTTAAGGAATGGCCTCCTGGGAACAAGAGGCACTGGTACTTCTGTGAAGCCATGTTCAAAACTGATTTTTAGTTCTTGTCGGTGGGTATCTACTGAGCGTATTCTGGCCAGACAAACAGGCATTATCAGAACCTGAGCCATAGATTTTGTTAAAGAATGGTGTGATCCTAAATTAGCCAAGATCCACTCTTCAGCAAGCACCACAAACAGCCAAGTTTTACCTGTCTGAAGCCCAGAAAAGGCTCTTATCGTTTTTATGGAACCAAATACCAAGAAGGAACTGAAGGACAAATCAGCAGCAGAACTGTTGATGAGTGCCTGGACTTGCCAACACATAAGGATTTTGAAGGCACAAACCACATAATGCTTGTTTAGTTGCATCCAACTGGTATAATGATAAGCTATTTAAAAAGTGCATACTCAATTTACTCCTTAAGCCTATGGCAATGTCTCCTAAAAGAGCAATTAAAGCATTAAGATACTAACTGGGCAAATAAAAAATCTTCCTTAAAAGGATGAGCTCATTTTGGTAGAAGACTAGGACAACATAATGGGGCAAGAGAGGACACAATGTGCACATTTGACTTATTATTGTATTTATGAAGGAAACTGAGAACTATTTTCTCCATTTCGTTTTCTTTTACTTGTTAAGCTAGTGAAATATGAGCTATATGATGTTTCTCACAATCTGAACTACTAAACTGCAAGTTGCATGTTTATATTGAATTCCAATAGGCAACCTTAATTTGGGTAGAACAAGGCAAGCACATGAAGCTGCTTTAATCACAAGATCCTTCTAACGAAGTAATTAACTGGCTTCGTGGTTTTTTAAGATGCTTTACTGCATAAGCAAGAGGAAGTTTTTAATATAAACTTTATTAACATTCCTTCAAGGTTTGGATGCAAGTTTTACAGCGTCTCAGCACTAAAATTCCTTACAAAAGAAATCAGATCAAGACTATGGCTAGCTTTCTCATTTTGGAAACTTACAGCTCTTTAAAAACGCTTTTTCACTAGAATTAAAAACAAACCATCATATCAGTGCTGGTGCCATTAGAAGTACATGTGCAATGCTGAACCATCTGACAATGATTAGTTACATGCTGAACATGCAGACAAGACAGTGCTTTAGCCATAAGACAACCACTCCATGAACTGTAGGTTAACCACCATCTATCATTTACTGGTACATTAGGTCTAGGAATCTCTTAGATATGGCTTATCACCATAAGCTTCTGTAATTCAGATACAGTGATTCTCCTGTACAACTGTTTTACTGAAGAAACCGACTATTTTATTATAAACCAGTAACAGTAATAATAGCCAGAGCAAAAAGCTCTGGCTTTTTTTGAGCTACCTATCAATTATTCGTACCTGAAGAAAAAGAGGTGAATTTTTTCTAACTACATACTTTGCCCAAAAAGAGGTCACAGAACCTGAAGTGACTTTATGAACAAAAGGATAAGGCAGACAGAGCTGACTTTGCTATAAAGGATAAGGATGCTATACGGGCTTAATTGCCTATTTGATTTATTCTTGATTTATGTAAATCACCCAAACCAGAAAGCCTGAAAGATACTCAAAATTTATTGTCAAGTACAGCCTATGTCCTTCTAGACATCATCTCAGTAGGACACGGCCATTATCAGCTACCTCTGCAAACATTTCATTGCCATGTCCGCAACCAGGTATTGATCATTCCTGTGATTTGAAAGCTTCAAAACTTTAGACAGCATAGGGTGGGGAAAGTCAAGGGGTAAGGTTCCTGATAAGGGTACCTGATTCACAGACTGACATCAAATTGCCTTTACTCCAAATATACTGCAAACCACAAGAGAAAACAGCTACAATTGCTTTAGAGCATCATGCTTGTGTTCTAAACTTACACTTCCTGCTAGTATGAGTTGATTGATATTTCTACAGTTTCTAAGGTAAAACAGTCTTGTATAACTAAATGCACATGCTCTTATTAAGATGTTTGTTTTGGGATGGATGGCGTACTCTTACAAAGCTGCTGCTTCTGAAGGAGGACAACTGGCTTGACTTTTACAGACATTAAAATCACCAGATACACTAAAGAAAACACGTCTTCCTGGAAGCTGAGTGGTAGTCTGCAAGAAGGATGTTAAAGGGTGTCAAAAGAGAAATCACCTGTTTGCTAAAACTTCAACACTGGACACTGAAACAACAGATTAAAGATGTCATCACTTCCTCATTAAAGAGCAATGGAAAGAGTACAAAGACAAGAGAAAGCAGTTGCAATACAAACAGTACAGAACTCCAAGGCTGGAGCAGTATTTGAACCCATTTTAAAAGCCACTTTAAGTAGCAGCAAGACTGGTTTATTCCTGCAAAATCTAGACGAAGCTCATCTTATCCAATAAATCTGCAGGTTGTTGGTTCAACTTCCATAGAATTAAGTATAAAATATGACCACCTCTTTCCTAGAAAAAAACCTCAAAACAAACCCAAGACTTGCTGATGCCCTGGAAACTGCTCATGACAAAGGAATTCAAAAGCAAACCTGGAACTGTTGAGACAGGAATATTTAGACCTATTATTAAATGCTTCTATTAACAACCACTTAATGAGTAAATTATTGGGGATTTTCATATCCAGCACAAACTGGAAAGTTTCCTTTCACTCTGCTGTTCCCTACAGACAACAGAAGCCTGGCACTTCAATACTGTGGTAGTTAAAAAAAAGTCAGAAAGGTACAAAATCCAGACTTCTTTTTTGAAGATCTCATACTTTAAAAACACAATTGTAGAGAGGCAATTATGCTGATTTTGGTAGAGCTACTTTCTATCAAGCTAGTGTGGAGTAATCAGTGAAGATAGCTTTCCTATTCTGTATGTGGCTTTGAAGAAACATCTCCTCCTCTTATCTTGAGCTCTGGTCACAGGAGTGTGAAATACAGCGAGAAAACATAACACACAAACAAACAGCTTTCTTACCGAATAGTTGAACAGACTGGTGGTTATGGCTCTACACTTCTGCTTCTGTATACAAGAAGGGCACTTTAAGTGTTTCTGGTACCAACGTAAACTATTCACATCTACTTAGAAGATGGAAACTGCCAGGAAGGATGTCAAATCCCAGCACCGTATTTTTTTACTTATTTGCCATTCCACTCAAAAAAATCAAGCCTGCAGCTACCGTGTCAGACACAAATATCCTCTTTAACAGTTGCTCTGTAACAACACTTCATTGACATAGTGTCTTCTGCTTGCAATGACACCTTGGCAAAAAACTGGCAAAATTGTTGTGTTTTGGTTTTTTTTTTTTTTTGCTTTAACTGTGGGTCACAAAGATACATTGTGAGTGATCTGCATTTCAGATTCTTCAACCGCTAATGTAACTTTGACAGAAGATCAGTTTTCCTGAAAGGCATCACAAAATTTCTGCTTAAGACCAGGAAAGGGAAGACTAAGACAACATGCAAATGAATCTAAACTCACAAAACTGCTTCACAAACATACAAGAAGCATTTTTCCTTTACCAAAGCAGGTGGAACTATTAATTAGCAGCTACTCAAACTGCATGATTTCTTTACATTTGACAGACAACCATAGCTCTTGCTCAAGACACAACACTGCTGTAGTGAGGTCAGTCCCCAACACAGGTCCTTAGGTCAAAAGGAGAGCGCCTTTGTGGATGTTTTTCAGCCAGTGCTACCAATGCACCACAGCTAAGAACTGAGCTGCAGAACAACAAATCCTGACAGCAAGTCACCATCTCATTGTTACAGAGAAGTCAGGGGAGTTCCACACAGACAACTACAATGAGTCCTCAACCTCCTGAGGGAGCTCTGCAAGGGAAACCTTGACAATATCCAAGCCAACAAGAGCTGACATACAGACCCTTTAGGTACACTGAATATTCCTGCTTTAGAGAGTTCTTTTTTCACAGAACAGCACTCAATTCACAGCTTCGGGTCATCCAGGTACTCAACCAACGATTGCACACACCACTTTACTCCCGTTCTCTGCTGAAAGTCAAGCACTCGTCTTGCATATATCGCATATATCTGAGTTTACAGAATCTGCCTGTACCAGGCTCCAGTGCCACACTTTCTACAGCAAGGCTCAGGACAGAGTTTTCACATTTGCAAGGCAGCAAAAAAAGTCTAAAAACTTTCAAACTGATCTTTGTACAGGGGTACGGCAAACAGCATGTCTTTGTACCGCTTCCGGAGAACTGTTTAATTCAAGCAGTACCAATATGTTTCATATCTGCTATCCAGTGGACTCTGCTGTCAGGGTAATTACCCACCAGCAGGCAACCAAGTGTCAATGACATCAATGTAATCATATTTTACACATAGTGCTCAGCAATTTGTTACTATTTTTCTTACCTTTGTGTTTGTTCCAAACTCTGGAGCAGACACAGATATCATCGTTCCTATTTCCGTGCTCAGTTCACTTGCTGCTTTGGTTTCCTTTGCAGTGACAGGTTCTGGACTTCTGACAGAGGTGGGAGATGGCTTCTCCTGTCCCTCAGGTTCTCCCTGTTGGGCATCCTTCACCTTCCTGTTCTTTAAAGAACGCTCTTTCCCAATAGGACCAGGTTTATACTCTTTGTTTTCTACCGGACTCAAGTCTGGAAGCTAAGTTAGTGTTAATTTGTCAGTTATGTCTTCCCTCCCATGTCCTATCCCACAAGAATATTCTAACAGGCTTAAACCTAAAGCTAACAGGCTTAAACCTAAATCTCACAAAGCTTTCCTGAAGGGTAAGCATTTTCTAACAGATAAATCATTTGAGACTAAGTTATTGGTATGTACATGAAATGCATTCATTTTGAACAGGAGGAATCTACACTGTTTTCAAGCAATACATGTTTTATGGGTAGTGGCAGAGTTCAGCTAGAATAGGATCTAGTTAAAACCTACAGAAGAAAGCCAGTTTGACTCTCCTCATGTATAAGAAGTCTTGTGGCTTCTATACTTTTTTGTGCTTTTCTTATACATACAGGTTTATTTTAATTTTCAGAGAATCAGGATTTTACAGGGCCCAGGAAACTAGAACAGAAGACTCTACCTTCATTTGAAGATATCTCAATGTATGGATTTTGGCAGCATTTTTCCCTAGGAATTGTGAACTAAGGGGATATCCAAAAAAACCCCCAAACCTACACACAAGTGTTGCCTTATATTGCAGACACCATGGCTGGAATAACTGCTGCAATTCAGTAGTTCCTTTCTGTGCAGCTGAATTAAAGCAGAACGAAGGGCCCCAGGGAACCTGAATGCTCTGCTGTTTGAATAGCCACATCCTTTCTGGCTGAGACTACTCAGCCCATTTCACTACAGAGCAGCACAATGATTCTTTAAAGGCAGTCCTGAAAATCCTATTCCTTAAGCTTTGATAGCAGAAAGACAGAAGCTGCTGGTATTGTCTCTATAAATACAAACCAGCTGTTTCAGGAGCAGATGACTCTTCACAACACAATGCCTTTGGGCTTCGGGGAGGGTGGAGTTTCCCAAAGGTATTGGGTACCCTCAGGAGGCCAGCAGAGACTAGCTTTCAGAGGAAAGGAAGAAAACAACAGTAGCACCAGATGTCTGAGCATTCCAATGCAGCAATCAGGAACACGAGACTCATCTCACCCCATGCATTTTTTTCCTCTAACAGTTTACAGAGGCAGAAAATCCTCCAGACACTTTAAGGTCACACTTGGAAAGGTAAACTGCTTTGTTTCAGGTATGGTCCTCTCACATTGCCCATATCAGTCCAACAATACTAACCTCCAATCCTGAACATAAGTTTGTATTTAGGCTTCATAGCAAACAATATTGCTATGGGGGTGGTGGGTGTGTAGGAATTGTTTATTGGGATTTTTTTTTGTCATCAAGACAGTTAAAGGATTACAGCCCTCTCATTCAGAAGAGCCACAAAAATGTTAATCTCCAGTTAATTTACCGTTTAGTCACATGTTTTGTCTTTCAACAAAATCTACAACAGTCTTTATAACTATAACCAAGCAGAAAAAAAGGAACTTTGTATACAGTATGAAGCAGACTGACTCTCTATATATTTATTTAACTTTAGAGTTCAGTATCTTTACATGATTTCCTGAGAGCATTTTAGGCATGCTACTAGTGTATCTGAGATACAGGTTTTGAACGTGCTGGGTTACTACAATTCACTAGTAGTATTAACTACTGTGTATTTCTCTGCTGTATGCTTTTTGTATTTTGCAATAAAACCCATGAACTGCAGCACTCCCATGGAGGACCTCATGTAGCAGAGGTTAAATTCATCCTACATGTGACTGCACTTTTAGATTTCAGCTTTTTTTGGAGACACCCCCCCCCCCCCGCCCCCCCAAACACAACCAACACAAAGAAACACCCGGTCTTCTAGAAAGACAAAAGGGCTTTAATTACAGCAGGACCACTGCCAAATCTCAGACATCAAGAGGAACTGAAATAACTGGTTCTGTAAGTCACCAGCCAAGTTTATTTGCTATAACCATCTCTTTCTGGGAGTAAAATGCTGATGCTGAGTGCTAGTGATGCACAGATAAGTATGCATTGGAGGTGGAAATAACAGGAAAGTATGTTTCATTAACATGAAAGACCACCAAGTGTAATAATCTAAATGACAGTAGGAGAAAGTATGGCTCCATATGAGTGGTAACAATGGAAACACAAGATGATGACAAATGAACGGAGCCCCTAAATCTCTGGAGTGCAAGCGATATGCTTTTTTTAAAAATTGAGATAAATTTGATTACCTATTTGATCTTCCTAGATCAGCTGCAAAAAAATCAGTTATCTACACACCTGTACATTTGAATTTGAAACTTCAAATTAGTGGCTCTAACATTCCCCTCTTACCACAAAACACTTCTTTTCCTGCAACGTGATGTATTACTCATCTTCGTAATCTGGCTACAAAACTAAGCAGGGCACCATGCATCATTTAGAGGGGGCAAGGCAGGCATGGCGGCAAGATCTACTGAAACTGGAGATCTATTCAAGGCAGAAAAAGAATGACTGCTTCAAAACAGCTCTCAAAGCCTGAGTGAAGCAAGCTCAAGAGAAAACCAAAAACCCCAAACTACAAAACACCACCAAAATACTCCATCCTATCCACAGCCTCCCAACAAAACTATCACAAATCCATACGCCTATCTCTGCTGCAGCCACATCCCTTGCTCCAAGCAGAGAGCCAATGGACAAACTCTGCTGGGCTACGATGCTGCTTACTTACACTTGCTTCTTGAACCGAATTCCCCACCTTCTCCCCAAGAAGCAACATGTTGATTGTTTTAGGAAACAAAAGGGGAATGCAATTTTTAGAGGTCCAGTCCTAACTGAATGAGTATACTATTTCATCATTTATAACCTCTTTCTGGCTGAACTTCAAAAGTTTATACTGAAGATATGACCTTTTACCTTTTGTGCTTTGATGGGTCCAGCTCGAGGCTGTTTCTGTCTTTGCTCTTTTGGTTCTGGTAGCTTGTCAGTGGACTTCTCAGAAAGTACAGGGCCAACTTCATTGTCACTGCCACTGGAAGCTGGGGCTCCAAACTGAATAGTTTCTATGCCAAGATCTACTCCACCTTCTTGCCCAGGCTTTGTCCCCTAGTTAAAAAGGGAAACATTCAACACATTTAAAATGTTTTCTAGATCAGTACAATGCCAGTGGTTCAGAAATGAGCACAAAATATGCTCAGCTAAAAAACACTAAAAGAGTACTTTTATCTTCTGCCAGCAAAACTATTATTTGTGACTGCAACAGATTTGCAAGAGTAAACAATGCAGGAATGTACACTTCCTCCTCCTCAAGTTCCTACTATTTATACAAGCTCAAGAGTAAGAAAAAAAAAGCAGTGAAGGAATATGTAAACAAGACCAAGACGATAAACTGGTAGAAAAGGGGGAAGGGACAAGTGCAGTATCAAAACGTCCAGATTCAGGTTCACAACATTCTCCTGAAGTTTCAAAAATTAATGTTCAATTCAAGAGGAACAATACAAAATTAAAAAAGATTTCCAGATCTCCTTTTATGCAGTCAAAATGGTCTCCTAAGAGAGTTACGTCACATTCTTACAGTTTAAAATAATAAAGTCAAAACCAAAAAAGCCCAAGAAAACAAAGCCACAGGACTTTAAATGTAAAATTTAGGGCTATGCAAATTCCACACAATAAGCAGAGCTAATGTAGTTAGAGATACTAAAAGCAGTAGATGCTTCTGATTTTTAATAAAGAGACACAAAAGAAATTTAGTTCCTTGGAGACATCCTGCTTCTGTCTACATTGCTGAACTGTACACAAATGTTCACATGCAAACTAGGCAATACTTTTACTTTAAAAATGCACCGAATAACAGCTATCAATAGACAAAAACTCAGCCATTCACAGATTCAAGAGAGCAGTTTTTCCATGATGCAATCATAAAAGCACTAGCCTGCATCCTGTGTTTCTGTACTATCTCCTGCCTTCATAGAATTCTACACATAATAGTTTCAGTATGTGCACACCTGAATAAACGGATAGTTGGTACCCAATCTCAATGAGATATAATTTGGGTAAGCTTCACTCTTCTTCCCTTCATTCTTACCTCTGGAGATGTAGCTGAACCAAAAGACGTCAAAGGCTTGTTCCAAGCACTGACCGAAGGTGGCTGAGGTGGGCTAATGGGTCCCACTGACAGTTAAGAAAAGAGTTAAAAAAAATTTATAGATTTCTTGATTAAATAAGCTTTGGTTAAGAAGTTGTTAACCTATTCAGTAGTTAACAAAATGCCACCTATTCAGCTGCTTTCAAGTGGGGCAACCATCATGTTTGGAAGCATGACCAAGCACAACAAAACAGAGATTCCTGAAGGGAGCGGCAGCTGCTCATTCATAGTGAATGAAGAACGTAACAACAACATTAAAATACGGAATAATATCATACTGCAAAAATCTTTTCAGCGGCATTTATAGGTTACAACACTGCACTTGGGAATGCTGCCCTCTATTCCCTGCGCAAAATACATTTGCAGTTAGAAATGAGCCATCAACAGAGAGAGCTGGCAATCAGCATTCGCTAACTGTAACACTTGCTCCCACCCCAAATCCAAAAGCCACCACTTACATTTTTTGGAGATGTCATTTAGAACTGCTGTAGACGGCACCTTGTTTTCCCATAATTCAGTTCCGAGACCATTATGAGCCTGGGTGTTTTGCAGAACTTTGCCTGACACTGTGTATTCTGTGCTGGCTGTCCCTCCTGCAGCCTGGTTCTGTGGCTGAACTGGAGTCTGTGGCTGACCTGGAGTCTGCGTTGTACATGGAGGTTGTGCTTGAGCTTGTGCCTGAGCTTGTGCCTGCTGTGCAGCTGCAGCAGCTGCCTGTTGCTGCTGCTTTTTGGCAAATCTGGGTGGGAGCTTGGAATTCTGACCTCTGCCTTTTTCGCTTGATCCTTTTTTGGTCCAAACCTGTAAGCAGAAGCCAATTTTATTCTTAGAGCTGACAGTCTGTATTGACACCAACTGTACATTTTGTATAGCAGCAAAAAGCAAACTGATTAACCCCATCTTAAGTAAGTTTATTTTTTTAAGGGGTATTTAACCACAGGAACAATTTCTCATCCCTTTTTCTTTTGGAATCAACTGATAGACGAAGCAGTAGTACAAATCATTTATCACAATATGAAAAATGTGTTTTCTGTTTGCCAGTTCCACCCGCCTGACAGTGCCCAATCAGGAAGTACAGAATCCTAAGACTACTAAGCGAAAATTAATTTACTAATTGCAAACAACTTAATATAAATACAACTATCTAGTTATAAGGTGAAAATACAGCTTCTTCAAAAGGAAGCTTCTGCACACTTCACAACATTCCCCATATTGCAAGGAGCTCTTTCCCACTATAAATGCTGGTCTTGTACCTGCACTGTTTGTTCTTCCTTCTTTCTGCGCTCTTCATCTTGCAAGCGTTTCTGTTGCTTCTTAGACACCACTTCTGTGAAACCATCATCATTCAAGTTAGATTGGGAGTCTTCAACTACTGTCACTTCAGGGTGATCATCAATGATCACAACACCTACAGAAAAAGGAAAGGTATAGATGCTGCTGTTTTAACAGCTTCAGATGCACTGCACCAAGCCAAAAATCTGCTTTAGAGTGGAAGCTATTTCTCCACAGACACAGATGGTGGCCCTGATTAAAGGTAAGCTTCTGCTTGCCAAGTGCTTTGCTGTTCAGCTTGAAGACAAGGACAGTCTTCTTTAAGAATTGAAAAATGGGAGGTTCCTGTACCAGACTCTCCAGGAAATAAGAACTAAAACATAGTAACGAATAATGAACAGCCTTCCTGGATACTAGCTGTAAGCTTAGCAGTGATATCCACTGCTTTTGCTTATGAAGGTTATAAAGGCAAATTAGAACGTGGTGGACAATGATATGAACACAGTTAAGATTACATGATGGAAAACTGTTCTTATCTATGCAAAAAACCACACAATGAGATGTGCCACCTTTCAGAGACACACATTATTAGTTCAGTACGACAAATGTAGCAATACTCAACTCAATTACACAATTATACTAGTGTTTAAAAAAAAATAATCACTCTTTCTTAAGTTTTCAAATATCTAGCTCTATATGCAGCAAAGTTATCAGGATTACAAATTCTTGTTAGCATATTATCAACACTTACTTGCGTAATTATTAAGATCAAATTGAGACAAGGCATCCACTTTTTCCTTAGGCTTCTTTGGACCAGCCTTAGGTTCTTCTCGCTTTTTGCCACTTGGATCCTTAGCACTCTTTTGTCCTGCAGCAGTAACACCTCCATCCTCCTGATGTAAAGCACTGTTGTTGGTGGGATCAACACCAGGCACAGCTGCTGTCTGCTCCTCAAATGGCCTGTATTAGAAAAAGAAAATGGCGAAAATTAATGACCAGCCACAGAGGACACTCAGGAAGGAGCTAACAATCTAATGCAGATCCCATTGCAGGACTGCAAGTGTCTACTGTGCAGCTCTTAGTAGGCTACAGACTTTTACTTCCAGCTCCTCAATGAGAAGCAGCTTAACAGTAAAAGCTGTTTTGTGGACATATCAAATGTCCTACTGCGAAAAAGAATCATAGGAAAAGAGTGTAATTTTAAGGTCACCTCTGGCTTGGCCTATGTAGAGGTACCAAAACTCAAAGTACGCAGTTTCAGTATACTTTAACTGCTGTAGGGCCTTCCATGGAAAAAAAACCCAAACCAAACCCAAAACCCAAACCCAACAGAAGCTTACAGTATGCCACGTGAACAAATACAAACAAGGTACAACATACTTGCTCCACAGGCTCACTTGCTAAAAGCTATCTGAGGCCGTAAGAGTCAGATTCACAGCATTCTGACTTTGCTGTGGAACCTTGAGTACCCAATTTTTGCTTCAACATCACTTTTAAGTGACTAGTCACAGGAATTCTCAGCAGTTTTAACTCTGAAATTAAAGCACTGGTCACAAGTTTTTAAAGCCCAGTCAAAACCTGAACTTACAGTACAGCAACCTACAAGCACAAGAGTCCTACAGTACACAGTAAGCATTCAACAAATAAATGTCTTGTCCTGCCTCCCACTTACGAGACTACTGTGCACTGTGGCTACAAAACAGTGAGCAAATAGTAACATTAAATAATTATCAACTCACAGTCAAATTTAGCACAGAGAAACAAAGTATAGTCTCAACGGCAAGTATTCATCAACATGCTTGTCCCTTTAGTTGATCGATGCAAAATGCAATGCAGCAATTTACATATTAACTGCAAACCCGCTCACATTACATTGCACCTTACACCCAAATCTTGAGAAATACAGCTGTATTCAAACAGCACTACAATTTATTTTTTTTTAATTAGGCATTTTTAACACTGTGCATACAAGAATACTTTGCTCTTAGCTCCATGTTCCCAGTGTCTGTATAAAACCAGAAAAAACAGAAAGTACATAGCCACAGGTTCATGTGTTTGTTTTGCCCTCTTTTCTACCATTCTACAGATCTAAAATAACTGCTAATGATTTTGAACCACAAAGGACAACAGAAGATCATGACCACATGTGCTTCCTAACAGAATATGGTACTCACCCTCTTTTTCCACTTCTCGGTGGAGGACCACTCCGTCTCTCACTCCTAGGCCCCGAGAAGTTCCTCCCTGGTTTAGCTGGACCATTGTTGCCACGTCGGTTTTGACGGTCTATTCCAGGCCGCTGACTAGAAAAACTTCTTTTGGCTATTTCCCTTTTTGGAGCTCCAGTGTTTTCTCCTGCCTTTGCAGCCACCTGTGCTGCTGCATCTGCTGTTTTCTTTTCATCCCTCTCACGCCTCTCATTGAAGTCACTGCTTTCTGATGCTGTTTCCCACTCTTCATTTGCCTGGTCTGAAGAATTCTGGTTGGACAAGTCTGGTGTCTTACTTCCTGACACATCCAGAGCAGTGTTGGAGGGCTCATTAACTGCATTACTAACTGCGGCACTTGCTGATGAATTGGTTACAGCCTCACTTATCTTTGAGGCGGCCTCTCTTTCTTTTAGGCGCCTGAATCGTGGTGGCTTATCTTGCCTTGGAGGCCGAGCCGGCCTTTGTCTTCGTGGTCTGTCTCTATTTGGGTCAAACTTTCTCTCAAATTTTGGAGGCCTTTTATCAACTGGTATAGGACCATAATGTTCATTTCTTCTTGGAGGTTCCCCATCTTCTGGTTTAATGATCTCCGTTTGCCTAGGGTTCCATTGATTGTCTCTGTAGGCTGGTCTCCTTATTGTGGATGGACGTGGAGGACGCCCCCCAGGATCCCTGCCACCACGTCTATACATTCCCCCTCTGCCTCGTCTAGAAGGCTCTCCTTTAGGAAGAAATCCTGGTTTGGGTTTGTTCTCATCATCTCTTATGTATGTTTTTTCTAAGGATCTGCTGTCTACTCTGATACTGTGTTCAGGTTTGAAAGACAGGGGCTTTGGAGGCTTCTTGCCATCAGCTCTCTCTTCTCTTTTTGGGTGCTTGCCTTTGATTAGACTGTCTTTGTCTGAAAGCAGCGTGTCACTTGCGCTTTCGTGAACTTCGCTGTCAGAATCTGTCTCTGAACCATGCTGTCGCCGCCGTTTTGGGATTACTTCAAAGTCAGAGCTCTCACTACGAGTTTCACTCTCTTCTCTTTGCCTAACAGGCCCCGAAGGCACATGCTCTGTTCTAGGCTTAGGATCTCTGTAGTGTGGGTACTCTCTATTATGGCCTCTACTGCCCCGACCACGTCCTCCGTAAGAACCCCTGTAGCTACGACCTCTAGAGTAATACTCCCCACGACCTCTGCCTCTGTATCCCTGATCTGGGAACCAGTCTCTATCCCTAGCTTCTTTCCAGTATGTCCTAGGGGGTAAGCCAGGCTCTCTTTTTACTGGCCTAGTTTCTAAGCGTGGCTTCTCTACAACCTCCTTGCTAACGACCTTCTCAGTCTGCTTTTCTTCCTTCACTGCAGTAGCTGGCTGCTGAACATGGGGCTGCTGCTGTGCTGCTGGGTGAGCAGGCAGGGGCTGCTGCTGCACTGCAGGGGGGAGCTGCGGAGCGGCAGGCTGGGCAGCCGGTAGCGGCTGCTGGACTGGAGGCGTGGGTGGCTGAATTGGAGCTTTAGCTGCGGTCTCGGTTTGACCGCTCTCCTGGCTTGCTGGTGTCGGAGCAGCATCCTGGGTTATCTTCTTAGCTAGAGGAGTGCTGCTGGAGGCAGATGTGTCTGGCTCAGCCTGAGGCAGTGGCACTGGAGGTGCTTCTTTTTTGTCACTTTTTTCAGACTTGCTAGGTTTTTCATTAGCTGTCTTTTCTCCTTCTTTCTCCTTCCTCTGTTCACGTTCTTCTCTCTGTTCACGCTCTTCCTTCATATCTCTAAGCACAGGTTTTTTAATAGGACCCGATCTTCTTACTGGTCTATCACCGCCTTCGTCTCTCCTGCCATAACCTGGCCTAGGACCCCATCTTGTTTCAGACTTAGGTTTGAAAGTTTTTTCAGATTTTGGTCCTTCTGACATTCTGTTATTGATCAAAATTTCTTTTTTTGGCTTAATCTCGAGTCTCTCAATTGTCTCCTTTGTCTCGACAGGCCTGTTATTTAATTTAGAGATATTTGTTGCTGTCTCATTCCTCTGGTCTTCTGATTTTAGAGAGTGACTTGAACCATGGGAAATGCTTCTCTTTAGAGAAGAGTGACTTTCCCCCACAGGCACCAATTCTTCCGGAGAGCTGCGTGTACCTTTCTCATTCACTCCTTCAAAATTAACTGCAGTGTTAGGTGTGTCAGTCTGGAGAGGCTGTACATCTTCCAAAGGCCTGCTTGGGAACTTCTGTACTTCTACTTCTGATTCTCTGAAAAAGTCTGTCTTTGGATGAGAGTCCAATTGGTTGTGTTCTACAGGATAAGCAGTGGCAGGGACAGCAACTCGTTCTTGCTCCAAGTGTGCCTCAGACCTAAGCAGCAAGCATTCAAGAATGTTAGGGCTGAGGGGAAAAAAATTACTCAAATATTTACTTAAATAAAATAATTTCCTAGGAAGGATTAATGTAAGCTCTAGGAAATTATAAGTATTAATTCTCATAGCAGCTGTAACTTGTAGAGGTTGCTTTTTTTTTAATCCTTTTTTTATTCTATCCTGGTTAAAAGTCCAGTGTCAAATGTGCAAATTAGCTATACAAATCTATTATTGTTAATGGCTATACATGCAATTTCAAATGGAGCCCCCTAGTTAGCAGGCTAGTATCACAAGTGTTACCTAGGCAGCAGTACCGCAAAAATTTCGGGGTACTTTTAAGATGTAGATGATGCCTTCCTGACCACTCATCATGCAGCAAAGGTCAAAAACTGACTGTGTGCTTTTATACTATTTGTACTTAAAACACCACTTTTGAAACTAATACACATGAGCAGAAGTTCTCTGATATAAGGATGACGGAGGGCAGACGGAAAACAGGACAACACTGTAGGAGTGTTCCATGAAACTGAAAATTCAAATATTATGATATTCACCGTTCATCAGATTAGGTTAAGGATTCTAAACAACATGTGAATTTTCTTTCTACACCCTACTACAGAGCAGGCGTCTTGTTTTATGCAACAGTGTGAAGTACACTGCAACCCCCAGTCACAACTCCTTTTAAAGCTCTGTGTGAAGAGCAGCTATAACTCAGTCAGTTTAAACTGTTTTGCAACAGAAGTTACACAGCCAAGTCTGTAAGTACGTATGGTTTGGGAAAGTGATGTGCAGGAGTAAGTAATCCAGGCTTACCTCAAATCATCAGGCTCTTCTAACACCTTAGGAGGAGAACTAGATTGCTGAGGTTCTGCATGGGGGTATGGGTCTGACCCCCACATCATGCGGGGCTCTGACAAAGGAACAGTGTGCTCTCTTGCTGAGCGAGCTATATGTTCAAATGAATCTGAACTAGTTGCTGATCCCTCTATCTGGTCTCTTCTCATCAGTGGTTTGGGAGGCATAATTCCTGTGACAGATTTAAGTTCAACAATTTTATCATTAGCAAAGAAAACTATCGCAAGACAAAGCGTATCGGAAGGTACAGAACAATGCTATTCTGTCTCCTCTGATCTCCCTTCCTCTGTACCTCCTGCTTTTGAAACCAAATGTCTGCTCACTACCAGCTGACCTTAGAATAACTAAATCATATTCATCACTAGTACCCTACATACCAACAAAAGGAAAAGCTGTCTGCTTCCACTAGAATGGGAAGAACTAGGTCTGCAGACCTGTGAACTTGTGAAGTTTCTGCTCTGAGATCTATATGGCAAATGACAAGATGAGTGTACAGACAGGTGGGGGTTTTTTGTACTCAACATATTAAGGACTCTGGGTCCTTTTTTCTGGTAATGTTTTAAAGGAATTCTGCAGTTTTCACTGTCTTTGCTTAGGTTGCCATTTCCTCCGTTCATTCCTTGCACTCGTTCAGGATATCCAGCTAATGAGGAGTAAGGGAATGGGCAAGTAACTCCGTTACATTACATGCCAGACATTATTTATGCACAAGAGCTTTCCAAACTGTGAGTCAGATAGTCATTCCACAAATTAAGAAGGACTTTTTAGTGCCAAGAATCTGAAAACACAAATTTAGTAAGGCTGCAGAGGTGCTAATACATAATATAAAATCAACAATATTTCATGGGTTTTTTTTAATAAGCAATGTACTGTCAAGTGCTAACATGTAATGAAACACTAATGGTAAATACACTATTTTTCTCAGTTCAACCTAACTCATGGCAGCTTTAACAAAAGATTATGCTGACATTTTGAATACATCCTTAACTGTCACTAACATGTCTGCAGTGTGAAAGCTGTGATTTATAGTCAAAGATACACACTGACACATGACTATCATTTTGCCAGTATTACTAAAATCTATTTTGTCTCAAACAATGAAATAATGTAGTTGTCTTTTTAGAAAGCCCACCCACATTCACCTTTACAATACATAGTGTGGTTAGGGAAAGATTTCTATTTCAAAACCAAGTTCAGTAGCCAAAAAATGTTGCCAGATTTTTACCTGGATGAATAGGAGGCATATCCATTGCAGGTCTTCCTGACATCATTCGTGGGTCCATGTAAGACTGCATCATAAGCCAGCGTGGATCAAAGCCCATTGAAGCTAAATGCTGAGGATGTGGCTGCATGGGCTGGTACAGGGGTCTATGCTGGGGAGGTGGGACAGGGCCACTAGAAGGCTGTGAGGGAGCAGACTGTGGAAGGACACCTTGCTGCTGTTGCTGCCACTGCTGCTGTTTCATTTGCTCCTGCATAACAGAAAACAGTATTACAAGACTTTATGTTATGATGAGGATTTGAGCAGAATTCAAATAACCCTTGGAAAAAAGTAGTACAATGATCTCCAGGACACTAAGCATTCTGAAAGTTAATTGCAAACATGCATCATGTTGAGCTAGGAAAAAAACAGACTGGACAATTTAGAATAGCTCCAGTTCTGCTGGTTTTCTGCCAAGACACAGAACCACCTTCACGTGATGACTTCATGCACGTCATTTAATGCAAAGTGCTCTTCAGACCATGAGACCCAAGTCCAAACCACATTTGTGTCACACCCTTTAAAGAAAAGCTGCAGACACAATGATCATCAGACCCCAGGTTCCACAGGAGACACCCTACTTGCAACAACTGATGCAAAATCAGTCAGTTTTAAAAGCCTCTCCTGCCTTCTGCTCACTTACATACTTTGCAAGCAACAGTAAATGTTTCATGCAGAGCAATTCCAGCCGACATCACAGATAACAATGAAAGCTTAAGTGTTGGTTTTTGGTATTTAGAGTAAGGCAGAAGACATCATTCTTTTAATAAGTTTCCTTCTTTTAATGAATTGGTTAGTTACCTGCTGCCTCTGAAATCTTGGTGGTAATGATTTCTGGAACTGTTTAGAATAGCCTGAGGAAACAGCAGGACGAGGCTGAGATCCTGAATCTGGCTCACTTTCATGAGTCACCTGTGAAATCTCTTTCTCATTCCGACCACTATCTTGTCGGGTAAAGACTGCTTGATCTTCTGAAAAAAAACCACACACATGTGGGAGACAAGGGTAAATCTTAAAACTATGACAACTTGACCACCATGTCAGATAAAGGATGTTGTTCTAAAATGAAAAGTCTGCCTTCTCTAACCTCACAGTCTTAGTTTCCAAAACCTTTAAAATAAAGGCAGAAAAGTTAAGAACAACCCTTCAGAACAACTGTTGTTATTACATCTCAAGTCTCCCTTTCAAACTCAAATACACCGGGTAATCAACCACTGCCATTCAGGTTGCAACTATTATGTGACTTAAGTGCTGCATTAATGCTACCACATTACATCTAAACCAACTTTTTTTATGAACCAAGGTTTGGTTTTACAATCACTTTTACACATTTAAAGTATAACACAACCTTATTAAGCACAGCCTAAGAGTTCTCCTATGGCATTCAAGTTCCACTACAAATAACGCACCAAGTTTAAACAGGTGCTCTTTGTGTCTATTTCTCTAGGCTTGCTGGAAGAACAGAAGATCTGAAATAATTTACTTTGAGTTGTAGCAACATGAGTTGCTAATCCTCATTTAGCAAGTAAACAAAGCCTGCTTTTCTTTCTGTATTCTTCAAAGTCGAGTCTAAATCACAGAACTCAATTTTTCCTTTTAACATTTTGATGAGTTGGGCAAACAGGTCTAGCTCAAAGGACAGTTAGCAGCTGTAATGTGCCAGGAAAAACCATGGTCTATGATGCATGGGTTAAGTATGCAAATTAAGACTCCTAGATTATAATTATGCTCTGTGGCTCAGCTTTCAGACAGACAACTCCTACTTGCATGCAAGCGTACCTTTTTCTTCCTTGTTATTTCTGGTTTCACTTTCTTGTTTTTCTACCACATGTGTGGCCACAGGTTCTACAGGCTCAGGAATGTCATGTGCTGGCTTCTCCTCTTCTTTTTCTTTTTCCTTCTCTTCTTTTTCCACCTCCTTTTCTTTCTCTTTCTCCCCTTCTTGCTCTTTTGCCTTCTCCAGTTTTTCTTTTTCTTCTTTTTCCTTCTCCCTTTCCCTCTCTTTTTCCTTTTCCTTCTCCCTCTCTTTTTCTCTTTCTCGCTCTCTCTCCCACTCCCTCTCCTTTTCCCTCTCCCGCTCCCTCTCTCTCTCCCTTTCCCTCTCCCTCTCCCGCTCCCTCTCTCTCTCCCTTTCCCTCTCCCTCTCCCGCTCCCTCTCTTTCAGAGGGTCTTCCCGGGAGGGTTTTGACACACAGCCAAATTTCTCATTTAACCGTTTTAGCTTTTCAGCACAAGCTGCTTTTCGCTGTTCTTCCATTCTTCTTTCTTCCTCTTCCCGCCGCTTACGGGCTCGCTCAACTGCAGCGGATATCTCTGACTGCTGTCTTCTCCTCTGTTTCCAAATTTCATCTTCATCTGGTACTGGTTTAGGGGGAAAGGGTCCCTGCCTTCCAGGTCCTAACTGGCGATCAGGGGGAGGAGGGTGCTGTAATATTAAAATCAATTAAGTCAAGCTGAACACGTATTATATAAACAGCCAACTGAAATACTGCATTTTAACTATTTGTCTACACATGTTTTTGCATGACACCTTTGAAAAGCAAGATTTGGAAGAAGAAGCAAGCCCTCACCACCTTCCTGCTTCAGTTCAGACTCATGCAACCCAAGCTCAGGAAGGAGAGGTAAAGATTCAGTCTTTACCATCACCAAGGCAAAGTGATAGCAAAAATGATCAACCTCTCAGATTTGGTCACAGCCTGCTCTCAATCACAGAGACCCAGGGCAGATCTCACACAAAAGTCCCCCAAGGAGCCAAGGAAATTCAAGGTAGCTCAGGATAACAGAGATTTTAATAAGGACTGTTGAAAACTCGTATGTATGTACGTACACATTTCAGTTGGGACTTCATCTCCCCGTCTGCCTTGGCAGCCAGCCCTCCAGCATTGTTCCCATGCCCCTCTCCTTTCTAGTTCCCAAATGAGGCTGGATAACTGAAAGCTCTTGAAGTTCTCATGCATTTCATGTGCAACTTACTAGATGAGGCTTTCTTACACACTTAGCAGCACAACTGCTGCTGGGATCCCATTCTTACTGGTCCCAGACACTACAACCATTTTCTTCTTGAAGAGAAGACTTATCCCTAACGTGAGGCATATTTTTACTTTTCTTAGTCTAAATCCCTCCACCACAGCATTAAAGAATTTAACTCTAGGAAATAAGACAATTCTAATCTTTCTTACCGGTGGTAGAATAGATTTTGGATGAAGAGCAGGACCACCTCTTTCATGTATAGAAGACTGTGCTGGAGCCCGATCCTATTGGATCCAAGACAGTACCAGGGTTAAGCTAACTCATGACAACATTCCAACTGACAAGTTTTAGATTTACTGTTTTCTACTGCATTAAGATACTACACCTAGTGAACTATCTGCACATGATACAAACTTGCATGCAAAACAAAGGCAAGAACACTTCCACTTTATGTACTGAGAGCTAAACAATTACTGTAAAAATTCACACATCCAAACTTCAGAGCTTATGTGACT
This sequence comes from Falco punctatus, assembly GCF_963210335.1. Classification (NCBI taxonomy): domain Eukaryota; kingdom Metazoa; phylum Chordata; class Aves; order Falconiformes; family Falconidae; genus Falco; species Falco punctatus. The sequence continues at coordinate 27,168,798 of NC_137591.1, forward strand.
ACACTTTTTTCCTCAGATTCAATGTAGCATCAAACCCTGAAAAACAATGTGATCTTTATATAGGGAGAAAGCACATGAAAAAACAATTCAAGATCCCTCATCTTCATTATTACTGGTGTCAAGAGACAACATTTCTGGGAAGTGTTCAAAGCCAAAAGTAGCTTTTTAGGGGTGATGGGGGAAGTAAAAATAGGGCTAAAGCAGGCATAAGCTGAGGTGGCTGCCAACCTTACTCTGCTAGAGGATAAACCAAAAACCAAAACAGCTGAGCTGACAAATTCTACACGGTCTGTATAAAATCTATCTGCCTGACATGTCAGAAGGAAGCTGACACGTTACGTCTAAGTTGCACTGAATAAAGTGGGTCATAATACCAAACAAAACCCCAAACTCCACCCAGGAAAAATGTGTGGAACAACTGGGCGGTATTTACTCTGTGCTACTATAAAACATGATGGACACCAGAACAGCTTCATTCACTGTTACAGGGATGGACAGACAAAAGTATCAAGTTAAAGCTTGTCAGTTGAGTCACAGTAACTGACACAAGAGTTCTCACCCCCTCACAACTGTGCATTGGAACACAATAGATAAAGACGTACTATTTTTATTTTGCGATCAGAAGCAGCTAAGTTGACTAAGCAGCACCTGATCAGTTACCATAGCTCAGCTAATGCTTTCAGTAGCTAACGCTTTCACTCATGTTCATAACCTTAACTGACCTGTCAGTTTGGAAAGACATCCAAGCAGGATCTCTCCTGACAAGGCTGTTGCCAGAAGAGCTGAAGAGAAGAGCACACAAACCTGATCGAGCGGAGAGCTTTTGCTGTAAGACCCTTTGGTTGCTGCTGTGGAAACCTGGGTGCCAGACTTAGCACTTGTCTGTTCTTCTGCTTCCTTCTGGCCATCAGAAGCCTGGGAATCTTTTGATGGTGCTTGTTCATCACTATGTGCAAAGAAAAAAGAGAAACGTAAGATGTACCCCACACAGGTGATTTATCTTCTATCCTCAATGTTTCTTAGCAAGACCAGAAGTTTCTCACAGCAAGAATAATTTCTACTACACACCCAGCTGACTAGAGTCCGCAAGCAGTTTTGCAATTTAAGAAAGTATTAAATTACTGGAATAAATGTTATCGGAACTAGTACCTGCACTCTTTTCATTCAATTTTCCCAAAAGCTAAGCTAGTTAAGTGGCATTCACACCCAACTGGCAATACCAACTCACCCGCTTTCCTTCTCTTTTTGACTACTTCCTTGCTCATCATCATCACTGAAGTTCAACTGCTCAGTGTAATCCACTTCACTCTGAGCACCTGATGCATAAGCAAACATTCAATTAATCTTTCAGAAAGATTCAATGCACAAATAACAGAAACCATTGATCTAATGTTCTTACCTGCCCAGCCTTCATCGGCCTCAGCATCTAGATTATCAAATTTATCAAGTTCTTTAAGTTCACTAGCACTAAGAATGGATGGGCGCTCAATAGGTTCTGAACACCATGAAGGTGGTCCTCTTCCCCTTGGCCCTCTAAAAATAAGAGAAACAAAGGCTACTATCACTATTTATCCACAAAATTACTAGATTAAATGTCAACTTGTATGACAATTATTTGAAGTATACAGTAGTCTTTCAAATACAGTAGAAACGTGAGCTATCATGCACACATGCAACTACAGTAGTTCAAGTAATTACTGCTACACCACCAGTTGGTTCTTTATGAAAGAGAAACACTAGATGCTATAGCCTTGATGCACCCTTCACAAATAAGCCAAACATCAATCAACAGTAGAGAAATCACACACCTTTTAGATTTCAACCAACACACTGCATAGATCTGGCATGCTTCTTAACACCAATTTATTCCACCTTGCAGATATTTTTTTATACTCTTCATGCTTTCCCACTATCAAAGATTCTGTACCTTCTCCCTACTCTTATACTCAAGTTCTTCCAGCCATCCCTCTCAACTTTTCTGTCCTCTTCCTGATCCCAACCACAGATCACCTGTCAAAGTTTGTACCCTACTGCCTATAGCATCCCCCATTTCCTCACACATGTGCACAGCCATCCTAAACTACGGAGAAATACACAGAAAGGAGAATTTTATAATGCATTACAGTTCTATTTTAACCAGTGGGCATTAGAGTAGAGAACCAGGAATTAATTACTTTCATTATAACAATGGAAGAGTCCTTTTACAAGCAAAATACTGGTTGAAGTGTCAGTGGTATCCCCAGGTGACTCCTGCCCTTCTCAATCAAAAATGCTGTAATGTACAGAATTCCCTCAAGTTTTGCAGTTGAGTTGTCAAAATACAAATCACTCCACAGCACTGCTTCACTCACAAGCCAAACTTGTGAGACTAAGCAGTGGCATTACTTATGCAGTGTATAATCATAATCAAGATACTCAGTGCAATTTTTTTGCTTTCTTTGTTTTTTCCCCACTGAGTCACAAACATACTTCATACCCTCACAACACCACCACTTGTAAGGTTTCTTACCTGCTAGGTTCGGAATTGGGAAACCTTGTTGGACCTTGCATGGAAGGAGGATATGCCATTCTAGGATACTGATTAAACATCTAAAAATGTTTTAAAAACAGGAACCATGCGTTAAAAAAATATAATTGCATACTGAGATCATCAAAGGAATCACAATGGAAGTAAAGCAAAACTCTTCTCTCAAGACAGTTTGCTTAATATTGCAACTGTGTGACAATGTCATCAAGGTGATTACAAGTGTCAATCAACTCCTGACAAGTTTAAACTCAGTGTAGCAGGAGGAGCCACATGCAGCCACATCCTTTGAAGAGTTGGTTTGCAATCCCACCCTTCTAGCGGAACAGCTAAGCATTCCGTGGAAGGAGGAGAAAGGGGCATAAGGAAATAACATGAGCTAATAATCAATCCCTGCTGCTTAGGAACTTTTCATGTAACCATCACTTACGTAAGGTGGCATCATTGCTCTGTACTGAGATGAGATAGGTGGTTGCTGCTGGCCATTCAGCTTGGGTTGAGGGATCTGGGGTAGCCGCACATCCCTCTTCTCTGCTGCCTTCTGGCCATCGTTCTGCTCTGCTGGTGTAGCATTACCATCTTCTTGCCCAAGACCCTTAGCTTCTTGATCAGTTGGAGAACTGGGCGAGTTGCTCTTATTACCACCTTCTCTCCAACTAGTAGCATCTGCATGGACAGAATCAGTATGAGAAAAACACAAGAACAGACTTTATATTACAGATTTACAGACAGGCATAACTACCCAGTTTTCAGTGACACAGCGATCTGTGCAGACATGATCGTATTTGGTACTGAAACGAAGCAATGACTACTTGAGAAAACAGAGGCTGTTTTCTAATCCTCTTCAGCCTTACAGCCTGGTGTGTTCCTGAAGGGCAAGAGTTAAATGTATAGGCTGCTCTAGGTGTACTACTCTACCTTCCAAAACACAATGCAATTTAGGAAGGATAGTGATAATAGCACAGGAGAGAAATAGCTGTGATAAGTGGGCCACTGTTGACTCAGTGTGAAGATGCTGTCAAAGGAAAGATCAAGCTTCTTCGGCAGCAAAGGCCTACCACGAAACTCTCAAGCAGCTCTAAATGACATACACCTGTGTATTATTTTTCTAAGTGATGACAGAGATACCCAGAGTCTGGCTTGTATCTCTGTGTAATAAGGATGGAATAGAAGGGATGAAGGCTGTACTTCTGGGTGTGAATGTCAAACAAGAAGTCCAGGAAACGTAAGGGATTTTAATAACCTTATCACTTGTGCCAAGCAGTCCAGTCTTACGAGTTTGTCTATAGAGCATGGGTTAGGGGGAAAACAAAAAGTGTGTGTGTAAACTTCAGAGCAGTGCTCAAAGTCAAGGGGACCAACGAAAATTCAGACACACACTGTAAATAACGTGCCTTTAGGAGCACAAACCCTTTAAGTGGTGTTAAACTATGCTGTGAAGTATCTATTACAGTTCTTCCACTTATCTTTGCTGGGGAGCACAGCTGCTAAAGGGGCAGTACTCGCCAAGTTTGTTCAGCCTTCTGCTGTCAGACCCAAAAGGGCTTAATATAGCATGTACAGTGCTGACCAAAACCGTAACTGCCTGCAGGAGGCTGGAATAGATATACGTAACTACTTTCCTAATTTGGAGCTGGACATCTCTTGAATTTCTTGACAACATATTCTTTAAATCAAAATGAAACAAGGACTCGAACAAGCACACAGCCTCAGCCTGCAGGACCTGACAAACAAGTCAAGGAAAACTGAGACCTGTAACACAGAAAGAACTTAAGGATTCCTCAAGAGCCCAAGCCCTCTAAAAGCAGTGCACATCTTGCCTATTAATGGCACAAGACAGTGCCACCTGCAACGCAGGGAAGGATCCCTACTCCATCAAACCTCACAGAAAACAAACTTTTGAGGAAAAAGGGAATCCTGGTTTTCCACTGGAAAGAAGCACGATCTCAAATGCCTCCCCCATTAAAAGCATCTGGGGAAGCAATACTTCCTTCATTTCTTCACTGAGACATATGAAAACAGCACTGTTATGGTTGTTTTCACTACATCTAATCCCCCACTGCTGAAAGATCCAGCTAGTCAGAGCACCTCAGCCATGAGCTAAAGATGTCAATGCCTTTCAAATCACAGTCCACTCTTTTGGCATCCTGTGGATTAAACTTCCCATTCAGGATTCAGGTTATTCATAAGAGTAATAACCATTTAAGTACAACTCTCACAATGTTTTATATAATTAGTTAATACTGGGAGAGTTCTTCAAATACTTATTTTAGCTGTTGTGACATCCAGCAGCTAGAAGAAAACATCAGTATTGTGCAACTAACAAATGTTCCTGGGAGCACAAGTGGAGTACCGACTAAGTTGGGAAAACAGAAAGTGAACTGCAGGGTATGATTAAATGCCCCATTTTCCACACACCAGCAACACAGTAAAGCAAAGACCCCAACATCTGTTTCTTCAGTGTAGGAGTGTACTGATTAAAAAAATCAATTTATTTCGTATGGGGCAACAACTTCCATATAAACCTGTGCGATTTCACAAAAAAATTTTCAGTATATACTTACTTTGTGGTCGTAAGCTGGGTCCTGATCCATGCAGCTCTTCAGGTGCATCTTTCTCTTTGCCTGACTTCTCCTGATCCCCAGCTGCCGGCAGACTGGGAAACTCTTGCTGGAAATAACTATTTACTTGAATAGCTGGACCTACACAGTGAAACAGTCACAAAGTGTTTCTGTAGTCAAACCAGTTCAGAAAGTGGTAAAAGCCTGATCATCCTTAAAAAGCGAATCTTAAAGCCGCATTAATTTACTGGTAACACAACTCATAGGCAAAGAGCAATCCTTGTAAAGCATTCATGTTTGCTACCGAAGTTGTTACATTTACTAGGCCAACTACCACACCTGTCAGGGCTGAGAATAATCCACAAGCACCCGAGAGCAATTATGGACAACAGAACCAGACTTAACACAGGGAGCAGCTTAAGTTCCTCAGCTCTGTTAACACATACCCCTTTCTAGACAGAGATTTCCTTCATTTTATTCTACTACAGCCAACCCATGAATGGGCAACTATGCTATTGCAAAAGCCCTTAAGATTAATTGCTGTTCTAATTACAAACAATTCTTCAGGATTTTAAAAGGCTTTTTACATTATGAGAAAAGTAACAGAACTGTAGCATTGATTTCTACACCCCTTGACGTTGTAAATCAGGATTGGAATTTAAGACCTCTGTTGCACATGGTAGGGAAGCCAAATACATATGTCTTCCTCTTTACAAGGTTTTGTTATGATCTACTTTCAATCAATGCCATCACACCTCGCCCCCAATGGATATTGACCTATAGGTCAACAGCATTCTAGTACTGAATCACCGATAATTTTAGAGAGGGAAGATTTCTATTCCAACAGCCTGAATAATGCCCTGTTCCTATACCGGTCTCTACTACTGGCTGTTATATGAGATATCATGTTAGGTTACATGGACTATAGGGCAAAGTCACAAAAAGGGCTCTGAACATATGCCATCCAAACCCCCTCAATCCTGCTTTCTAAAACTCAAAAACGGGTATTATAGAGTTTTTCTCCAATGTTTCAGTCACACCACGATATGCTTTTTTTTAAGCCAACATCTAGAAAAGCTTCTGTTCTCTCTGATCTGTGAAAGAATTCTTCATAACAATAAAACACAGGGATCCTGACATGGTGGTGTATGGTGGGTTTTTTTTTTTTGTTGTTTTTTTAAGATTAAGAGTCAAGCACAGGATAAACTCCTTACACTTTATACTTTCTTTGTAAAGACATGACAACAAATACCACCACTTATCGCTGTGCCTACAAAATGCCTTGAAATCTTTCAATCTTTGTTCCGACTTTACATACTACAGATCACATTAACTGTTCTTGTTAACAGAAATTGGGCTCTTGATGCTCTCAAGCAGCTACAACCAACTTGCTTAGTGGGACTGAAAACCAGTCACACTAACCAGATGGCCTGCCAGGCAGGGAACCCTCATTGGAGGTCCTGTGGCATGCAACATTCATGAGTGTTAGGAATCTTGAAAGGTGTTTTTGCTCAGGTCTACACAGCAGCAGCAACAATGTTTTAATTACAAAGTAACAGCATCCTCAGTGATCTTGACTGCGCTTAAGCTGTCAACTTGAAATAGCCAGATTGTCAGGCAAGAATTCAAAGATGTTATGCTAGCAATTAACCCAACTGTTAGCCAGTGCATGAGCTGGAAAATGCATGCTGCCATTACATTTTAGAAGCCTTTTCGTTCTACACGGCCATGCACAGCACCACAGAAGGATATAATCTTGCCTCACTCAACTGACATCTTAAAAGAGCATGAGGTGGCTGGCTGAATGACTGCTGGAACACGTACAAGGCATCTGGAAAAACTACAAGTTCCACCAGCCAACTGCTGACCAGGAAAGCATGAGCACAACAGGTGTATCCTGAGTTTCAAACTGAGGAGGACAGCAAGCAGCTGATGCCAATTCACATTCTGCATTTCTTCTTGAAACAGCAAACCCACTACTGCATTAATTGAATGAAATGAGGGTGCCATCTGGGCTTGGCACACAAGCTGCCATGGTAACAACAAAATAATTAGCTAAATGCAGTTTGAAGCCACTGAGCCGAATCACTATTTCCTGTGTCACAGAGATGATATTATCAGTTTATGTAGAAAGGCTGGTATGCAAATCACTTTGCATCAGCATTACATCCTTTTTTTATTATTCTACAAAAATGCTGCAAAAGCTTAAAGGAGGAGAGCTCCTATATTTGACAATGAAGGAAACACTGAACATTAGAGAGGAGAGCAAGTGGAAAATCTAGAGTTGTCACTTCTAATACTGAAGGAAAAAAAAAAAAAAAGACAAAATCATTAGATATGCAATGTTAACCCCGTATAATGGCTCAGAAGTTACCTTCATGCAATTCAGATTTTACTATTCTAATATCTCTACCCAGAAGAGAACTCACTTCTTCAATCTGGAAGCCAAAACTGTTTTATAGGCACAGAAAGCTTATCAATTTCAAGGAATAAAACATGTTGCAGGTTATTTTCATAATGAAGACACAGGAATTCAAAGTAACCTCTCATTCTACAAGCAACTGTAAAAATCTGTTGAAGATTTAGCTCTGATCTTACAACTGTAATGAAAACACTCAAGCTAAGATTCATGCTGATACAAACAGGTCTCCAACCTTTCATACAATTATGTTAAAAAAACCTAAAACACACCTTTAATGCTTTTTCCAGAAAAAAGCTTAACTGAAAACTATCACTTTGAAACAAAAATAATCAAGGAATCTACAAAATAGAGGAAGAAGTAATGCTGTAGCACACATTTAAATAGAAGCAAGACTACAGACATTTTCTACAAAATGAACAAGAATTATTAGAATGATCACTGTTTATGGTTCTCCTTCCCATGCCAAAATTGCACACACTGCAACTACTGACTTGAGATTTTCCCTCCTCACTACAGCCATGGTCAAGACCTTACGCTGTCACCATCATTTTCCCTGTCAATCCAAAAGAGGTGACTATACCAGCCCTTTTAAAGACAGTCAGGCCTGCTGCTAAATCGGCCTGGAGTTTGCTTGAGTGGCTGGGGACTGGCTCACCTGCCAGCCTAGAAAGTTGCTTCCGCAGCATTTGTAGTCGCAACTGCCCTGGTCAAGACTCAAATGATTGCTGAGTCCGGGGGTCTTTCATAGCAGCTTTCACAATCTCCCAGGCTAGTCAAGAACCCCTCCACCTTGACATCACTTACCGTCTTGTCCACCTGGTTTGGTGTTGGCCCATGATTTGGCAACAGGAGCTGCTTCTGGAGGAGCAGGAACAGCAGGTTTTGGCTGTGTCTGCGGCACGTCTGGCTGTCTGGAATTAAGAGGAAAAGCACTTGTGAATACAAGAGGGTGAGCACCGAATACAATCATCAGGATTACTAAAGCAAACAAGTGGATGAAATGAGGTAGCTATGCAGCTGAAGAACCAATAACTACTGTTCTGCAGAAAAAGCATTTTCTTATATAAAAAGAAGTTGCAGTAACAGTTAAAAATTGGAATAAATCAGCTAATTCTTTCAAGAGTAGATTTCCCAAAGTGGAGAGGAATGAATGAAAATGGCTGGGCACAAAATGCAGTCAGGCATGAACAGAATTACAATTTATATATAACTTATTATAATATATACTTATATATAACTTTTATAATGAAGTAGTGTACTGGACAATCAAAAAACAATCAATCTACAACCATGGAACGGAATAACTTGGAATAATGTTCTCTTGCCTCAGGAGTTAGAGGGAAGCATTTAGAGACCACCGTGAACTGAGAGAAAGAAGGTAAATATATGTCAGAAATTACGAAGTAAAAGGAACTGGTAAGGAAAGCTAAAGACATAATGAATGAATTACGGGTACCATGAACTGGAGCCCAGAATTTTAAGTCTATTACGAACAAAGTCTCAATTTCACCACCTTAGCAATAAAAAGGCAGACATAAGCACTCAATTTTGTCCAATATAAAAAATAGGCATATTTTTGAAGATCCTTCTAGTCTACAGATTCAGTTATGTTGCTTAACTTCTTTCAATAGCTATTTCTAGATCTGCATATTCAGTTAACTTAAGACTCCAAAGCATTAGTGTCTACAAGTCAAGACCGCCAGCTCATTAGCAGTAATACTGATAAAACAGGAGTTATGGGGCAAATCCACAGGATCACTTTATGATACCAGTAAAGAGATAACTAGTGCAATACCACGTCAGCTGACTTAAAATAAACAGTTATTAATGCTTTAAATAGATCCTAAAGTAATCCTAAACTTCTGAGGACCGCTACCGAGAACTCCATTCCACTTGGGTTCTGCAGTGGTCAACCCAAAAGCACTACACAGCAGTCTTAGAACTGACATAGCAGTTAACTATCCCCAAAAAACTCAACCATTGCTGGGGAGAAACACACTGGCTTCTTACAAGGATAACTGAACGCAATTTTCATATGTTTCCACAGATTACCACAACTAAAAAATAATAATAAAAAAATCATCTTTTCTACTTAGCTGTAGTTCCTTATAGATGCACACTTGCTAAGGGGAAGTTGTAACTTACATGGCTGTACTTTGTCACACAAGTTAAACAAGGGACAGGACTACTGAGGAGCTTATTCCTTGCATTTCTACTGTTTCAAGGCCAAGCCAATTCAGAATTTGAGTTATATGAACACTGTCCTAGGGGTGTGGGTTTTGGTAAGGGTAAGAACTCAGCTTGATGCCAGCTGAATTAATCAAATCAACACACATCAGGCTGCACTATCCAGGAAAAAGTGAATGAAGCAATACCCAGAGGAAGAGTGACAACTTGGGCAAGCAGCAGAAAAAAAATTCATAATCACAGGAAACAACTCACTCATGTGAACTCCAACGCAGTGATTCAAGAGAAGAAGAATTAAACTGAAGCAAGCTAATACCAAGATGTTACATTTACACACAACATTTGCAAGAAGAATACCAAAACACTTTACATGTGAACTGCATTTTTTTATAAGCATATTGCAATACCGGAGAAATATAGCAGTAGTTACAAAAATGGTCTGAAGATTTGAGCAAATGCATTAGGTGGTCTGAATTCAGGAGGATTTACTCATGGCCTGGGCATACACACCTGTTCCTGGGAACGAAAGCCTCCCTCCTACTAGGCAAACACCTTCCAGTCGCAGATAAGGGACAGCTATTTATTTAACAGCAACATCAGCTACTAGAATAACACATGCAGCAGGCTATGGAAAGGCAGGCAAAAATGCAGATAAAGTGTGTTTTACCCAAGCAAGCTACTGGCTCAACATAGATTTAACTAGACAAAGTCTAAGTGACCTTGAAGTGCAGGAAGATGTTGTTAAAGTACCATACAAAACACCACACAGAAAATTGTAAATATGTAGTTTCATAAGCTTAAAACAAAAAGCTAAACACAACACTACACTCCTGAACTCTAACAGCTTTTCAGAGATATCAAAACCTGACATTTAGATGCAGGAAAGTATACAAGGAGAAAAAAGAGGGACAGCAAGAAGGCGAAGAACATTTTAATCCTCTTTTGCTTTCACAAGTGCTAGTAACATACAATCAGTGTCTCTTTTCAAGTATCTTTCAGAACAATTTACATGTTAAGGTATAAACATTTAATACCCACTTCTACTTTTGTAGTGATGATCATATTCTATTTTAAGCTTACATGGCAAAAGATGTACTTTAAAATACTTTCTAATTAGATATTGAATTTTACTCTGTTTTCTTCAGCTGACCTCCTGTACAAGTGTGAAAAACAGCAGATGAAACTGTACTGAGCACGGAAAGTTATACTCTGTATACAGCAGTGCATCACCATCAATTCCATTTTGTTTGTATCACATATTGGGGGAGTGTGAAACAATAGTGTAAAGTTTAAGACAGAAATTTTTTTGTAAGTCTGTAGAATTTATGGCGCACCAACCAAACAAAGTACAAATATGAAAAAACATTAGGAAAATAAAGCAGACATTCAAACAAATGTATACAAGCCAAGAATTTTTGAGCTTTCTCTGCCATGCATCAGTACAATCACACTAATATACAGATTTTTGCATACTCTCACAAACTTGCAAGTTACTATTTAATTTAGCTGCTGTGTACATAAGGGTTCTTCCTACTAGAGTTTCAGAAAATTTGTAAGGTGATTACACTGAACGTTGCTGTAGTATCACCTTTAAGCAGCCATCAAAGCTTACACAAAGGTAGCCATGGCAGGTGGCTAAAGGAAACGCTCATGGCCTCACATGGAATTTGTTAGCAAAATGCTTTCAACTGAAGCGTGGGGCATTTTTGTTTTAATAACTCCCCCCCAACATTTATCTCCCTAATAGCAAGATTCTTTCTCACAAAAATTAATAGCAGTGCTAAATCCTCTCTGGTAGCTATCTTGAGGGCAGTCAAGTCTAGCCAGTTTCTTCCCAGGACCTGCTCAACCCTTGTTTCTGAAAAACTTGAGAAAAACAGCACAGCAAAACCATGCAGATCTCATTGGTCACTTACTTTTCTTCTTCGTGCTGTTCTTGTTTTGAAGCCCATCCTGTGCCATCTTTAGGCACAATGTTCACATTTGGGTCATTGCCTTTGTTCTCTGCTTTGAGACTGGGGAGGTTAGCTGGGGGAGGCATCCTCCTTGAAATAGCAACTTTTCCAAGACTCTGTAATCCATGGCGTGCGGCAACTGCATATCGAAAGAGAAAGTATAAGTTATCAATGCTGTTTATTAGTGTTTATTTTAAGTTATCTTAAAAATGTATGAGTATTATGAATTAGAAATTAAGAATTCTTCATAAATAAAAAAACCCAGCAAGTAGGAATACTTGGTCTGGGAGAACTTGAGTACTTCTTGAATAGTGGGTCAACTATGGCTAGCCTATTCCAGACATTAAAAAGCATATATGGTCCCACCTTTACACACAAAAGCTAGACGAACCATTTCAAATACGATGATGTCTTAATATCCTTTAACATGTCAAGCATCATTCTCTTGTTCCTTGTGGAGTTAGATATACCTCGATGAGTCCAGGAATACCCCACATGGGTCCAATCCATTTCTTTTTTGCTGACGGTTTCAGCTGGCAGATGCTGCTCTTATAAAAATATTCCTACAAATCCCATTTACACCAGAACCACAAGTATGGAAATACACTATGAAGTTAATGCACTACACAGGACATTCAACCTGCCAGGTGAACAAGTACAAGACACTACCCTCAGCATGTTGAATCATTACAAACACCTCAGTTTCAATCTTTAAAAACAATATTGTGGCAAACTTTGTTAAAAGTCTGAGCACACTCCCCCTTCTTTGACCTACAAATTTAGGCAAGTATGTCAAATGAAATTCAAAGCCTTCTGAGTGTCATTCCTCCCTGGTTCTCAATCCAATCAATCAGGAAAAAGCAGGCCCACAGTGGCCTTATTTGAAAGGTCACTCTAAGTTTCACCCAGTGTTTGTCTGCAAACCAGACAAGCACCCTATCTGAAAGTGAGCACTACCTTCTCATTAATCAAACACCTCCAGTGCCAAACATGTTAATACAGTAAAAAGTGCAGCTGGGGAATGGTATGTCATGTGCCGATAACAAATGAAGACTGTAGCTATAAAACAGTTTTTATTTACCTCTAATCTATTTCCTACTAGACTGCAAATGCCATCTCCCTAAATGGATACTCTTGTTTACAGCTAACCAGAAACTGTAATCAACATGGCTTTCCAGAATTCTCCCTCTTAACTGTTTTACCAAGCAGTTTAAAAAAAATTCTTGCTGTGGTTCAGTGCTCACTTACTTTGCACTCTTAAACAGTACTGCAGTAATGATGAAACAGAAGGCAAAACTGAAGTCAGTTTACTCACCTGTGGTTTTCTGAGTTTCCAGTGACTTTCCCTTGTAAGTATTAAACAGACTGAGTGTTGCATACTTTGTTTTTCCATCCTTTGCTTTTGTACTCTGGCCTGACTTTTCCGACATTTCGATGGAAACTCATCGAGTCTGGTACCTCCCGCTCACCTCTCAAAATTCGCCTGAAAACAAAAGCAGAGCAGTAAAGAAATATGAATATAAACCAATACTTAAGACTGAGTTCATGGGACAAAAGTGCACCACATATTTAACACCATTAGCACTGTTTCATTTAAGCATACAAGAGATGCCATCAAACACATTAGCTCCAGAAACTCCTAGCCTTATGTAACACTTGTAATTTCAAAGTATTTCCATCTCTAGAATTTGAACATCACAAAGCAAGGAAGGTCATGATTAAATTAATATCAGACCCTGTAAAAGTGTTAAATACTGCCCATGATTTCACTAAAACCCCAAACCAACAAACAGTCAAAGTCTCCATCAGCAGCTCGCTTCCCACTGGGGAAGCTCAACAACTTCACCCACTCCAAAGCCAAGTGCTGAGATACCATTAACTGCGGTACAGTACTTCGAGAACTTCGGGTTTTTTCCCCTCAGTTGAAATCATCATGAACTCAACAGAGAAATTAAACACACAGAGTCAGAAGTTTTCTTTATCAAAACCAGGAACACAGTACATTCAGACAGGGAGGGTGAGAATTCCTTAAACTAAGAGTTACACTATTCTTCTTGCAGCAGTAAATTACAGGGCTGTTAGATCAGGTCATCTCTCTCCTCCCTCCTTCTCCCAGAATAGCAGGCTTTGAGAAAAAGAACCCAGCAATTATCACTGATACTTCACCTGAAGTTCTTAGAAGTAACTTGCCAGAGTTGCTACTTATCATCAGGCAGGAACACAAGTGAGCATTCACTTAAACAGAACATTATTATATAGTTGACTTCTCGTAACAAGACTCAAAACCCCTGCTACCCTCCTTTTACAGTAACTTTTTTATATATTTCCAAATGAATTCCAGAATAGTTATATATGCTCAAATACTCTTGCATTTCATTCTAAAAGCAGACAGCAAGAAGCAAGACATCCTGGTCAAACCCTTTCATAATCAACAAACTCACTGGTCAAAACTCAGGGCCTCAGATCTTCAAAATGAATTTGATTCATGTGCATGGCACCCACACATTAAAAGTCTCTGCATGGACAAACAATCTAAAGAATAAAGCACTTTGGTGCTTTGGTCATGAGAGACATTAAACCATGTCAAAAGATCAGGGAAGTTTCATTTATATAGGAACAATAACATTCCCACCCTCCCCTACCTTCTATGTCATTTTACAAGCCGTGACTGAAAAGATGAATGAACATGACCAATAACTTTGGGATGGTCCAGCTTCAGCATGATTTGGGCCAGATGCTATTCTCTTACAATCCGTGCAGAATGCTGCAACGGGGGCAGTCCTAAGCTTCACACAGGGCCACATACTTGGCTAAGAAATACATACTCCCCTCTCACAAGGAGAAAGCAACACCCAGATTTTTTTGCCAGACTGGTCAGCATTTGGCTATTTCAGCAGCATGTGTTTATACCAACAGCCATTCCTCTTGTCATCCAAAAACATGAAATACAGGATGGAAGCAGGGTGAATGCACCCCACCAAGCAGGTCATATAACCAGAACACAGACCTCAGATATGACTATTAGGTCACTCCTTATCTATCCAAAAAAAGTACATATTGAGGCTGCAGGGTTTCACTGGAAGCCACAGCTCACTACTCAATCATCATTACAGGCACAAGGAAGAAAAAAAACCCCAGCCCAATACAAGAATTTAGACAGGCTTATCTTTGGAGCTATCAGTCATGCAGATTTCAAGCAACCATTCACTGTTTGCAGCTGCTTCAATACTTATTTGCAATTCAACAACATGTCAAGCTTTGCCCATTAGTATTATTCATGGACACGCAAGTGCTTTCAGTTAGTCTGGAGACCTGAATCCAGGCAGACTAGTTCATCAAGCTGGAGTTTAAATCACACACTAGGCCCTGCATTAGCCTCTTCTTCAGTGTGGAAACTCAATTTATCATAAAGTCTTCAATAAAATGCCTATGAAAGAACCTGTTACTCTTTGCTCCCAGACTTGCATTTACGATAGAGTCCACCACAATCATCCTGCAGCATCAGAGAAGGTATCAGGCAGATAATTACCAGGAGCACATGGGTGGCAAAGGAGCTTTCAAGTGTGCATGTAACCGTATCAAGTAATATACTATAATTACTTGATACTTAGCTCTGCTCACACGATCTTTCAAGTGATTAAAACCATGCCTGGGTTGTTATTTTCAGCCTAAGACTCATCCCAGCCCCAGGTTTTGTAAATAAGTAGCTTTACAATGGTGAATAACCTTTAAGTTGGCGAATAAAACAAAAAAAAGACAACTCGGGTCGTTTCTTGCCCCCCCCCCAATTCACAAAAGCAGTGAAGTCCTAACAGATGCAGGCTGAGCAGAAAGAAGTTTGAGGATGGTTTAAGATAATGTTGAGGTTTTGTCATACTTCCTAAAGCCTGCACCTCTGGTAGAGACCAAACATGGAAAACCTTAATCATAACTCTCTTCTCTACACAGTAAGACAGAACTCATACTTGGACAAATGTTAATTGCAACAACTGTTCTTTCTAGAACATTTGATAGCTTAAAGAACAGGAGGCAGCGATCATGTTCCCCAATAATGCTTTTTTGTGTCATATTTACAAAGATCAGTCTGCTCCATTGTGGCTGAGCTCCACCCTTTTTATACTATTAAAATTCATTTTGATTTGACAAAGATTTTTCAAAGTTACACTACCAAAAAAAAAAAAGAAACAGTATTTTAAATTGAGTAAAACTGTATATTCCTCAGTTACCTGATTTGCAGAAAATAAATCAGGCACTACAAACAGTGCTCTTTTAAATTAGGCAAGTCAATATATTCATATTCATCTAAGGTCAGACCTGATAGTGGTTACCAGATATACTTGCAAAATCGAACTTTTGACCAGGTACTCAAGCCAGGGTTGACAAATCCTCTGTCTGAAGAGCCCATGTGGCCCTTCACAAACTACCTGCCAGGTCACATATTAAACAAGCACCCAGTGCCATCTAGTAACAGTTACGAAGAGATAACTGCATCATTTCAAGCCATATGAAATGTATCCAGCTCCAAGACCTTTACCTTTTCACTCAAACTTTAGTTGTACATGTCACGTTCCTATACCGAGCATTGGAAACATTTCCCCTGTACCGCCACCTACAAGGTATTTTAACACAGGACATGTTTAATTTGTGCATACAATGGTTGGCAAGTACTAGACTCACCAAATGATTCCAAATTTGCCCTAGCATTTAGATCTTACATTATTAAGTTAGTAAGGTAGTCAGAACTCTGTTAGTCAAATCCTTAAAAGCCAGGTGCTACTGTCTCCTAGGTTTAGACTGTCATATGAGTAAGAACATGAGACAGCTGTGTACCTCAGAACAGCAGCAACATAAGATGCCAGAACTACTTACCGAAGTTAAGTAACTACTACGATAGTGAACAGGACAGGCAACAGTACAAGCAGTAATGGCAGCTGGCAGGGTTTACTGCACGATTAAGAAATTTAAGCAAGTCAGCGGCTCATTTTGAATGACTACAGTTGTTACGCGTAATTACAGAAGGCACAACACTCTCAAAATTCTGGAGCAAAGTGTACCTTTCAGCTGCTCTGTAATGCTATCAAATAAATTAACTGACCTTCACTGTGACCTGAAGATTTTAAGGTTCAATTATTACTGTAATTTCTGTATGAGACTCTTTTCAGACTGCAACTGGTTGGCTTATTTAGATCCTGCAATGAACTCAGAAGCACATGTACAGAAATTACCACAGTAAGTAGATGTCACAAGTTCTAGATATCCTGGTCACTGTTAAGGACTATTTACTGATACCTT
Source organism: Falco punctatus (assembly GCF_963210335.1). Lineage (NCBI taxonomy): Eukaryota > Metazoa > Chordata > Aves > Falconiformes > Falconidae > Falco > Falco punctatus. The sequence goes on from NC_137591.1 coordinate 27,185,739, forward strand.
CTTAGATACTTACAGTTGGTAGAAGAGCAAAAATAACACAGTATATTCCAGATCACAGATTCATATTTTTAAAATAATAATAAAACCCCAGCAAACAGAAAACCCATACATACCACACAGACCTTTTCCACTAAGTTACTAGCTCTCCTGATAATTTCAGAATTCCCCAAAATAACTTGTTTAGAATTATACTCATTTGTGTCTGTAAACTTTGCAGTGTTCCATTAGGACCAACTGCAGACTAGGAAAAAAGTATCTTACCTCCACTTTGGAAAAATTTTGCATGTGATTAAATAAGGAAGAAAGTATTACATATTTTGAGGCCACTTTAGAGGACTGGAATGGTAAAAAGTTTAAAACATCTAACAAATTAACACAGCAATTCTTGTGTGGTTTCCTTCCTTCTCTCCCACCATGTCTGTTTCAGTATTTTGTAGCTTTATTACCCATATGAAAAAACAGTTTTACATACAACTGAGAACAGAACAGCATTCTGTGTAAGCTATGGTATTGTGGCTTGGTGAAGAAGTCCAGATAGGCATGGGAATGGGAGGAGAGCTGTGTAAAGGTTCAGGTAGAAAGTCAGCTGCTTTATCCACAGTTTTTGGCAGGGTATATCAACTATTTCTATTGCTGTGGAAAATAACTGTACTCTCTAATGGTCTTCTAATTGATATGTTTCTGTATATGCTTGAGGCACAGCATACACCACTCCTCACCTTTGGGAGAAAGCTTACCATTCTCTGTATTTTTCAGATTTCCCATCCTAGCTGATGCAATCAGATGACTGCACAAACACACACACTCTGGATCCCTATTTTATGCACTGTATTTTTAAACCTCTATACAAAACAAGTGTAACATGTCAAGAGACTTCTTCAGCAGTATTAGTTATCTTTCATGCAGCCCTGTTATCTTAAATCCCACTACACCCCACACCTATTTAACCTACAAGCACACAGTTAGGAGAGGTAACCTATACATTAGCTTCCCAGGATTCTGAAGTCTTAAAAGCATTAAGTAAATGCTAGAACAATTCCCACATTCCCTATTCAACACAGCTAGGATATCTAGTCCCTGCCATGTTGGCTCCAAGGGCTTTATTTTGGCTAAATTTGGAGAAGGATGAGCTAGAATGACCGAAGGCAAAGCACACCATTCAAGACTCAAACTTGCTGAAGATTTCCTAGAACTTGCAACTCTCAGTGCCTCAAATGCCCATCTGTGAAGTGGGAAACCATGAAAAACACTACATGAAAGTTTATTCATAACTGGGACACATTATCACCTCTCTCAAAACAGAAAACAAGACTAATTCAGAAAGACTTCACACACTATTTTAAGCACACTAAAGAAAGTAGTTAAGGGCAAAAAACATCATATAGAAATGTGTCATTTCTATCCAACCATAACTCCACTTTTCTTAGAATAGCTTTGTTTCTGGCACGCTGAAGAATGTGGCTCTCTGTTAAGTTCTGGAACTAAACAATATAACAGAAAAAAAATTGAAACTTTTTGGCCACGCACTCAATTGACATCAGAGGCAGATGTTCCCAAATTCAGTGTTACTGATTTCAAAAGACACTGCGCTCAAAACCCCAGATAAAAAACGTGGTATTAAAATTTTCAGCTAGGAAGGGAAGATTTAATTTCAACTGTAAGACTGGCATATTTAGATTCTAAAATTTCACTGAAGAAGTTGCCTCCTCACTGTAAAACCTAAGCATAACGTGTAGCTCGATACTAAGGTCTGAAAAACTGTGTGATCTTCAGAAAACAGAATAATTTAGATCATTTAAGAAAATATAAAGCCTATTTAAAACAGAGAAACAGGATACTGGATTCAATGTACTTCGAACCCCAAAAAGCCTTCCTCATGCTTTATTCGTAACCCATTATGAAGGAGCCCTGTTATTTGAAACGAACACTCAAAAATATTGTGTAATTATTGAATATATGGTTTTGCACAGAGAAGGTTGCATGGAAATAACAAAATGGAATTACAATTAAACATACTGACTTCACTTCTGACGTCGACCTTTATAAACAATACACACTAACAGTCTCTTACTGATGACCTTGTATTTACAACTTTCTAGTGTCCAAAGCATCATTCTGAGACTGAGGTTTTCAGGCCCAGTTTTTATGAAAAAAACCAAAACCACACCCCAAACGTTTTGGCCATTTATCCCACTACTAAGAATTCTTAACCACTTCAGCACTAGTCAGCCTAATATGACATAAAAACAAGCTTCAAAAACCTCCAGTAACACTTAAGTAGCAAAAGTCTCTGTGAAATCAAAGTATCTAAAAAAGCCTCTAAGGTCAGGATTCCTCCCCCTACCCTGAGCAATTTGCAGCAGAATTCATTGTTAAGCAGGTTGTTGCAAAGCAGGCTGCAAATTGGGAGTAAAGATTTTCAGGCTCTATGACCTACAAGAACAAAAGCTCTCCAGACCTTCAAAGATTTCTAGACAGACCTCACTATATCTCATTCTTGAACAAGATCTATACTGAGTTTTATTTCCTCAGAAAGCCAGGCTAATGCACATTTTGATCTCAGTTTTTCTTCCCCATCTCTAGATTTTTGGGCTCACCAGTTTTCAGCAGAGCTTGAAAGAGTAAACAATACAAAGAGTGCATTGATTCTACAAATTCTGTGAAGGTAGGTGGCCAAGTAGCAAAAGAAAACCTTTTTAATCAGTCTCTTCTGTATCCATCACCTCATAGGAAAAACTGTAGCACAGGTTGATCCCTGAGGCACCAGACAATCTATAGAGAAGTATTGTTAATGGCCACCAAATGGAAAATCAAAATGAGTTTTGCTCCTTAGAACCAAAGCATTTTGTCATGAGATAAAGCTGTTACGAAGCAGGCTTTTCTAGTTCTATCATTCTTCAACTTACTCCCCTTTAAAGCCTAAGAAAGTCTCTCCAAAATACGACCAAAACTAAGTATGTCAGGTGGAAAACAGATCATGACAGAAGAAAGCCATTTTAGGACATTATCCTACAGACGCATCTTACAAAAATGCAGTCTGTGGATGCCAGAAATGAACATCCACAAATATGTCTGCATCAGTTCTAAGAGACACCTAACAACAGTTAGCTCTATTTAGAGTTACTAAGCTAAGCAATGAAAAACCACCAAAATTAGCCACCCACAGTCTACACAGAAACTAACTACCACAAAGCATATGTTACTTTTAACTAGGGAACTACAAAGCAAACAGATCTTTTGCTGCCTTAGACTGGAAAGCACCTTGTTGAATTGTCTTCTGTGAGAAATACTAGTCACCTAGAGTATGGTCTTGCAACTGGACAACCAGCAACAAACCACATCTCAGGGAACTTGTTAGAAGTGTCTCAAATCTAACATGGCACTAACAGCAGCAACTAACATTTTTTAAATAAACTTTTAGGACACATCCTGCAGCAGAAAAACATTAGCACAGACTAAAATAGTCAGTTCTATTTATTTTTTTCCAGTGCATTCTTGAAAACAAAAGGAAAAATCAGTTAGGAGCAGCTGGCTGGAGTAAAAAAACCACAGATACAAGGACAGCAACCATGCAAACCTCAGAGTTGCCTCTATCCACAGATTTGAATATATATATTTAACTGTATGTGCATTAATATTTCATTTAACATGCACAGAAATCATGTTCCTGTGGAACAGCCCTGCAAAAAACCCCTTAATCCATAGGATCAATCATGATTCAGCATGTCTTTTTAAATGTGCCCGTAATAATGGATCAAGAAGCCACAGGCAGGATAAACTCATATTGGCCATAAAACTGTCAAAAATGCACTAAATATTTTTGTGCACACTGCTGCTTTTTTTTTAGTTAAGATAATGGTCTGATACCTGTACTGTATGAAATCTTCTTCTGAAGTGACCTCAGGTAACAGGGAGGTTATGGTCCTATCCCCTCCCCTCACGGGCCAGTACAGCTAGTTAAGAACTCTGGGATGAGAAAGGACAGCTTTAATTTCATTTAGTTTCAGCATAATTCTTTCCACATTTGTATTTGCAGTATCAAATAAAGCTGTACAATATTTCTGTCAAATACTATCTAAATATTACCTACGCCAATACTGTTACCCAGGGACTCAATGCTTTCAACGTTTATGTATGTCACTTTCTTCCCTGTTTTACACCAGTAGTCCAATTTTAGTCTCCCACTTTCTACCGGATAAGAGCAGCTGTTCATCAATACAGCTCTTATACTTACTTTTGCTTTTTACAAGGAAGGAAGGAGATAATGTAAAGAGGCACTCAAACATAAATGCAGCTATTCTTAAGAACAAAATGCTGTAATTAGGAAGCACGTCCCTAAAAATTTTATTCAGTTCTCAACTATTGTACATGCAGAAGATGTAACACCTCTATCTACTTTAGCTTTGTAATTACACTTCTAAGCACTCTTCTGGCTGTAGATTCTTCCACATTTGAGACAAACCCAATCTTATCACTAGAGGAGATTCAAATCTGAAATGTACAAAGTGCTATCAATGAAACATTCAAAATAAATAGGACTGGCTACAGAAGACACATTACAAATTATCAAAGAACAAAAAGCCATGTCTGAGATGTACAAAGGCAGCAGGTTTTAAAGGTTGTCATCCTTGTAAAGAGATGGCCACATACTGAAGTGAAGCAAGTTCTCTTGAAACTTAAGTAAGGTGCTCTCCAAAGCCCTGCAACAGAGTTCTTTTGGCTGTGATAGCATCCAACACAGGTCTTCTAAATCCTTATCACATCAAACACAATGAAGACAGTAAAGAAGTAGTTCAAATGGAAAAAAAAAATCTCTTTCGCAAGGAAGATAGCTGGAAGGACAAAGCACTGGCACCACCTCTTCTCACTGAAGAGCTTAGCTGATAGTAAACTTCAGTTTACATTTTCAGTCTAAAGCCACAATGTTTCCATTTTACGCAGGCATCTATCTCCTGCTAGTGTCAATGGGAATTCAGTTCTTGCTGCAGGGTATTATTTGAGCTGAAGTTCCCACCTCAAATTTGTGACTCAAATTAGCAGAGTGGCTAGTAACTTTTGACGGGTAGCTTCACTCTTACTATTCAGAAGCTAACCAAGAGTCAACAACATATTTTAACTTTTAATTTGTAGCTACTAAGATACAGACTCATTGGGGCTTCCCAGACAACAATCATCATCTGTAAGGAGGCAGCATATCACTACAGAAAAGGAGACCTAAGAAAGCAACAGGCAGTGAATGAGGTCTGGACCAACTAACTACCAAGCCGCCCTAACCTTCTTCCCAGCAGAGAAAAACAATTCTTCAGACTACAGCTCTTGTGTTTTTACATTAAGGTTTTCACTCTTTCTAGTCCATTTTCTAATAAATTTACATCCTCTGTAGAGGAAGGACAATAGCTTTGTATTTGAAAGATGAGCTTACCATTAAAATAAAAATCAATTTTAGAAAGTACAAGTATGAAAGTCAAGTATCAAACAAGGTCAAATTAAGAAACTTGCTTCAATGTTGTATCTTCAACCTAAACACAGACGATGAAACTTAGAGCTCCAAATCTCCTCTTCTTGCTTGTCAGATTAAATGCTATTTCCAGATTTTCAGACGAAAACAGCAGTAGAATGTAATTCTTTGAATTAGTATAAGATAGATATTGAATTAGTAGAAGATAGATAATGAAAAAAGGGTAAAGTATTACAAAAAAAAAAGCCTCTGCTATGGCCTACAACTTTCTAGTTCAGAACATCATTAGACTTAATACTACACCTCCATGTTTCACCGCTCACACAAAGCCACATGCACCCCTCCCCCCAAATGCCTGAAGTCCATGTAAGTAAATTCAAGAGTAACTACGCAACTTATACCAAATTAAATAAACAAGCTCCTTAAAAAAACATTCTGCTTAGAGTATCTACATCATAATTCTGAACTGAAAATACAACATCTGTCATCTCTAGCAGCAGGACCTATTGGTGCACAAGACTCATACAGAAATCCTCTACATACTCCAGCATTCAAGTACCTTCAAGAAGAGAAATACGCAACGTCCAGACTCAGCTGTAAGTCTTCAACCTTCTGTGTAGCCAAAAAAGTGTATGACTGGCTTAAAAGATGTAGACAGAAGAGATTTTAATTTGGCTTTTGAGTTTAGAAAAGTTACTTTGGTTGTATTTTCAAACTTGTTCGCAACATGACAGTAGTTCTTTAGGCTAATATACCAATGGAATTTGCATATAACCAAACAATAAACAGAATGGACTTACAAGTTTGAAGCTGTACACCATAGTTGCATGTATCAGGCACCATAAAACTGTGAGAATTAGAACCCTGTGTGTGCCACCACACCAAACGTAGGTTGGGTTCAGCATTCACCTCTACTGGAATGGACCAGAATGATCTTGGTATCAGCACACCAACCTCAAAGCTGATCCAGTATATCTTGCTTCTGTCCTTACAGTCACGGTTTTGAAAGGTTGCATTTGTCCCAGATAGCTTCCCACTGATGACTGAAGTAAATGCAGACTCATGCTTAAAGGAAGAATTCTCTGTATGTCTGCTAGCAAACTCAAATAGCAGCGTCTGACAGGATAGTGGAATGTTTTCAGAGCAATTCCCAGTTTAGGTTGAGACACAACAAAGCAGCAATGCAAAACCAATCTTGTTTCTCACCAATACATCAGTAAAAAGCTTCCAGAGCCTGAAAAGACTACAAACTGTATTACATGAGAAATTATAGGAGAACACTGCAGTTACTGGAATAAAATTTCACCAGTGGGGGGACAGCGACCACCTAAAATATACTACAGCCTTCACTGGTATTGCAAGCATCTAGCTCATTTACTCATTTGTTCTACCTAAATCAGACCAGCGGAAAGAAAGTTAATACCACCACCACATCACAAGTAAAAATAACAGAGATTAATAACCACTAACTGCATTGGAAACATTCAAGTACTAGACCATTTTCAAATTATCAAAGTACATTTAAACAGCTTCTTTGCCAGAAAGGATTTTTCAATATATTCTAAGTAAAGAGATTGACAGTGCATGCCACACATAAGTCAGAACTAGCACACCATAAAGCTAAGGCAGTAACACAACCCAGCTATTCTTGCCATGTTCTGATAATCCTCAAACATAAATTAGAATAATTTAGATGTTTTGCAAGATTACCAACTACATCTCCACTAAAAACGTATTCTTTTCTGAAAACGTAAGATCCAAAACTTCTTTGCAGCTCACTTTTAAGGCAGGCTATTTCATTTCTTCTTAGCCTGACAATTCTTTACAAGTCTTTATTTCTTTTTCACTAAGCATTAGAGCAGATTTTTTGCAACACAGATTTCTGATTTTCCAGTTTCAAGCAGTTGGTTAAAAAACTTTTTGAAATTGTAAATTTTTAATTGTGGCAGAAGTTCTAAAGTGCTGGAAGAAAGCCAGGACCAGAAAAAAAAAAAAAAAGAAAAAAAAAAAAACAGAACAGTTTCTATACAATTAAAGAAAGCATCATAATGAGATGCATTCTCATTACTTCTGGGAACAGAACAATGTAAGTGCTTTCACCCAATTAGCTTTTCAACTTGCAGATGCCAAATGAGACTTTTATTTTCAAGATTTGCAAAAGCATTTATTAGAGAAATTTCCATTATTGAGAAGAATGAGAAAACTTCAAAGCTCCCCAAACTGAATCGCTGCCTATTTGAGCAAAAGATAAGAGAATAAATTTAGGCAAATTCTTGCAGAAACAAGCCATGTACCTGCTATCAAAGTACAGTACTGAAATAGGTTGGTAGGCAGCACTTTGCTCTCAATACAGAAAACAAATGCTACCTGTCTTACCTACCAGGATTCTTTTTAACTGAGAAAGTTAGAACTATTTAGTAGGCTTCTTGCAGAGTAATTTAGGTCAGTTTATCCCGACCAAAGCCGCTCTCTACAAAAGCATCTGTTAATGTTTAAGATCACAAACAGTCCCTTAAAAAAAAAAAGTTACGAACGCACTCAGCATGCTGTCACAAGTACCACTTTGTTTCTTGCCCAACTGCATCACGCAGTCCAACAGAAGCTTGGAAAGGCAAAAATATTAGCATACCCGTTCTCCTCATACCCACGGAAAGCAACACAGGGAGTCTCCTTCTCAGTGGCATCCTCAGTAGCAGCTGCTCTATCAGGCCGAGAACAGGGGAGCAAAAGGGAAGTCCACAGTAGGGCTGCAAAAGAAGCTACAGAACTGACGAAATACAGATGTTCCCATGTCTGTTCAAATGGCAGTGCTGAAAATATTCAAATGGTCAGCACTTCTCTGCACTTGCTACATTGAGATTTAATTGCATGGAAAGAATAATCAGACTGGTGATGACCCATTCACAAGAATAAAGGAAGCAGTATGGCTTGTGCCCTACAGCAAAAAGGGTATGAGCAAGAAGTCTCCATGTATTACTGGATTTGCTCTTATTTCTAAACATACAGAATAACAGCAAGCTGCAGTTCCCTTCCAGCAGCACTTCAGCAGATCTGACTCCAGCTGTGGGCTGAACAGTGCTCAGGATCTGTTCCTCTGCAGGCAGCTGGCTGGGATAAGTTACCAGGAACAGCTGAGCTGAACAAGAGTTGACCCCTTAAGTCGGTCAATGTTCAATGCAAAACACTTCCTTTTAGGAAGCCGATGAAAGATGATCAATAGGTACATGAAAATAGACCAGATTCCCAACAGATGAGCAGCAGAAGTTGCAGCTATTTAAAATTACCCATCTTTCTGCTGTTTCCTTTTTCCCTTTTGTTTTAGCACTCCTACGGGCAAAAGCCCTTGCACTTTATCATAAACTCTGAAACAATGCCATTTAAACTGGTGGCATATTTCCAACCCTCCACATGCACTCCATGTTGAATTGGACAGTGGAAGAGGGCAGGACAGATTAAGAGACAAATGTTAAAGCTATTCCTTGCTGTGAATAACTCAAAGAATCTTCTTCAAGACTTCCATTTCCTGCTCCTTTACCACAATTTCCAAGCCCCACTGTAATAATTAACATTTCTTGACAGAGAAAGTGACACTTGGTTTCAGTGTTCTTCCCAAGGAACCACAACTCTGAGCAGTGGATTCCTCTCCACATCATACTTCTCTGCACCTTTAAAGTAATCCTAACCTCAGCTGCAAGTAAGTTAAAGTTCTTATACGAAACTTGTATTTTGAAAGCCTCTATTCATAGATCAGTCCTTAAGTAATATAAATAGTTACATCTAAGGTTTCTGACTTCAGAAATCAGTTAAATGTTGTTTTGAAATAACGTTCATGCAAGCTCTTCTGTCCATGAGCTCTTTCAGAATATTTTGGAAGTGCACCACAACCACGCTAGAGCTACATCCTTAAGGGTTTACATCTCTCTTTAGAACAGATGTCCCAAAATTAATCTCCTACTTCTCTAGCTATTTTTTCTAACTTCCTTCTGTTCACACTCTCAAGATATTTTTGTTATTGAAAGGTCCAACCTGAAGATGGAAGTACACTCATCAACAGCAGGAATTCACAGAACAAACAAACATTATACAGAGTTGTGCACAACCTTAGCATGATGGAATGAAACATTCAATACAGTTACTCTAACCAGTTCTGTAATGACTTAAGCTACTTGTCAACACCTTCAAAACTTCCCACCTTGCTCAATACCCAAATTCCATGTTGCCTGTAACTCCTACCTGCAACTTCCTAACCTGATTCACATACATCAAAAATAATCATAATTTCTCCTCTGTATTATGAGATGTTACAGTACATTCTCTTTTAAGGCTTTTAAATACTCCCACTGTGACAGTGAGAGCCAGGGTTGCCAAATGCAGCTTATAGCACACAATCGACAGCATCAATAAAAAAAACCTTCGCTCCTGTGCACACAAAGGTGGTAGAATTTTCTTCTTGGTCTGGTCCAGCTTGGAGAGAGCTCGTAACTGCTCACAAACAGTCCCTTTACCTGCTGCCCGTTATCCTCTGGATCTCTGGGTACACATTTCTCTGTGACTCACTAGTTTCTTGAACGGAAACCATCTCCTTCACTGAAAGGTTGCTCAGCATGTAAAAGATGCAGCTGCGAAAACCACACTGACAACAGTTCTGGACAACACTGGTTAATTGCACTAAGGGTCAGCTTCAGCCCTCTGCTTTAGACTGGATTCAATCATGTTTTGTTAAAAAAAAAAAAAAGAAAAAATGAGATTAAGAGCTAAATTAGAAAAGCCTTATCGACATACCCAGGCTTATGTATCTGCCTTTCAGCATTACAGAACCCATTTTCCATGGGAGTTAACTTGCATCTGCCAAATGGCTACAGATGAAGTTTAACATCTTCAGTTCTTGGTTCTCTGTTTATTCTACTCAGAAAAAAAAAAAAAATCCCAGATGTCCCTCAATACTCCGCTTTCAAGACACAGTAGGAAAATAATTAAGGCTCAATATATTATCAAAATACTCATCAAGAAACTTTTCTTTATCCAAAGTTAAGCACATGCTACAAAGCTCTGCCCCCACAGATAGCTTGGTTTGTGGCATGAAAAACATCTCCTAACCAAGGTGACTCCAGCAAATTAACCAAGTAGCTATACCACAAACCAAAGGCAAGTTTTTCTTACTAGAACACATCTTTCCTACAGATTATTTACACACATTGGCAAGAGAAAATGTTATTGTTCCTCCTCACTAGAACACTTCCGCTGTGCACCAACATATACACCCAGATACATTTGTACAGGAAGCACAGGCTGTCCTAAACACGATTATAAAACAAGCCCTGTAAATACGATTATAAAACAAGCCCTGTAAATAAAATGTTGGGTTGGTTTTTTTTCAAATGAAAGCATCAATGCATTGATCTAAAGACAATGAGGTCCTTCAGTGGAACATATGGTTCCTCTGAAATAGAAGAAATATAAAGTCCTAAAGCATATCAAGTCTTAAGTTGGGAGAAAATCCATGGCTTCCCAAACAAAATGAAGATATTCTTGCACTTCCACATTAGCTGAAGATACAAATCAGTTGAATAATGTTTCTTTTGTGAAGAATAACTTAAACTATTACTCCTATAAATACAATTTAAGGCTACAGACATAATTTGAAAGTGTAACTTAAAACTTACAAACACTAACATCTAGGAATATTAAGGTCACGTGCTTCCCAAATATTAATTTTAAAACAAGCTGTAGCTCTTCACATGATTTAATGAGGACAGCCTGAACAGGTTTGATTTTCTAAGCAGAGAAAATTTTATTTGCTAGTTTAAGCACAGAGTGTGGCAAAAATGAGCAACCCAGCCACTGCTGCTGGTTTTACTACGAAAAACCATTTGGCATATCTGAGCATGATGAACTACATCTTACAGCCCACCTAACTAAAAATTGAGTAAAGCTGCCATTTCACTTAGGAATCAGCTATACATTGACTTAAAGATACATTCAAAAGACGCCCCCTCTCTCAGCCACCCAGCACCAAGGGATGCCACAGTTCAGGCACTACTTGTGCATTTGATGTACCTGAATATAAATCGCAGTAATTCCGGTCTTTGATGCTGTAACTTCCTGAAAGCGAAGCCCACGTTATTTTCAAATACACAGAAGTTAAAATTTATCACCATCATATTTTGCATTGAAGATATATAATGTTGATTTTGCGGTATAATTCTACCGTTAATCAAGACAGTGTCAGATACATAAAAACATGGACAATGTGAACGATATACAGCTTCTCCCTTTAATACATGTTTGCAATCTGTAACAGACTAGTTTGTTAGCATTTGGTTAGAGTGTTATGTAATGGTTGAGGTATTTGTAATAAAAACAGTCTATTTCTGTTAGCCTGTTCTTCATAGACATAAAAGCTGTCTTCATCTGATTTTTATTAGGACTTCATCTTTCTCTGCTCTTTATGCATTTTTTTTTAAGACTTCTGTGCACTCGGTTTTCATTTCACCAACAGGCGCCCCGTATTATTTCCTCCCACCTCCTCACACAAACCTCAGCTTTTATTTTTATACCTGCCTTCACCCATGAGAAAATCCTACAGGGTTTTGTGAAACCCAGATCCAAAAAAACCCGAAAAGAGAGCATGAAGCTGAACGAAGAAAAGAATTTCCTACAGAAGATGAACAACTGGTTCTACCAGTAAAACACCACTAGCAGTCCCGTCATTACAAGCCCAACATTCATCCCCAACTAGTGGAAAGGTGGTGCATTTTCAGGGTGGAGGTGGTTTTTTCCCCTCAAACCCTCCACTACTATATACGGCCACTGAAGATGTCCCACTCTTCCTTCAATAAAAAGAAGAGGAATGTTTTTTCTTCACTTATCTCCAATACACTACTCAAAGGTTTAATCCTTCTGCAAGAGCTACCTTTTCTTTTTATCTCTACATCTAAACCTCTTATCCACACCACCCTTATATGGTATTTAGACTACATTTCCCAGCCTCTCTCCACTTTCACATCACTCCTGGTAGTTATTCCAGAACAAAGGGCTTGTACTTTCAGTAACCTAGGATATCTGGTTGAAGTCAACCCCAGACAACTTGCCCACTGCTTTGACTTACATTCTTTCTCTTAACTGACCTGACCTATAGCATTCCTACAGACAGAACAGAATCTATGTAAGAGCTCCCTTCCGAACTATATCACCTACTCCTTGCTCGTTGTGACCTGTTTCACTTTCCCCAGTAGACTTCAGGCTGTGGGGAAACGGGACCTACAGAAGAAAATGCATACCATAAGTATGTACCATTGAACAAGGACTCCAGCAACCAAGTTAAAACTGTAGACTATTTTGCTCTAAAAAAAGCAAGGGTTCCTGTTATAGAGTCTAAATGAGAGTAAAGACATTATAAACTGCTACTAAACTGAAGAAACAGAATATTTACATTTGCAAGACTCACAGAAGTGACTGTCTCTAGATTTATACATACTTTATGAGCTATTATTTACCAAAGCAATAAACTTTACACAGGGAGCATATCTACACTAAGGCAGTTGTACGTGACAGACACACAAACAGAGGCAGTAATCCTAGCCTGTGCACACAACTGCTGGCCTGGGAGAGAACCAAGTTCTCACTTCGATTTAAACAGCCACCTCTTAAGCCCACATCTCCACCAAAGCAGTTGTACATGCACTGAACACAATACTCTGAGGGGCCATGCCAGGTTAACGGTTGGACTCTATGACATTAAAGGTCTTTTCCAGCCTAAACGATTCTATGACTCTGTGACATATTGCCTTTTCCACTGCACATTCACCAAGTTCAAAGAACTCTCAAAATGTTGGGATAGAATCCTTAGTCTCAAGAAGACTGTAGCAGAGTTGCACTAAAACACCCCAAAATTAATAAAGGAAAAGTCTCTAGACTATGTAATTCAAAAAAACCTGACAGCCATTCAGCTCCTGGCAGTCAGTATTAGGCGGTAATCCTTTTGTTTCTCACTGATGGACAAATGAGATCATGTCCTGTTTCCTCCCTCCTTCAGAAGCAATTTCTTGTCTGAGCAGAGCTCTTAGGACTAGACAACGGGTAGGCCTGGTGCCTCACTGCAGAAGAAACAAAGCTATTAAAAATTAGAGTCCTGTTTTTTCCTGGTAGAAATAATGCTAGTTCCTACTAAAATACTCATCTGACCCCAGTAATCAAAAAGAAACAAGGAAAAATTATCCTCCTTGCTCAAGGATATAGAATTCAAAACCTTTCACAAAGGAATAAGCCTACAGAACACGTGAGAGACACAAAAAGAAAAAAAAACCAAACCAGAAAAAACTGAAGTGTTCCATTCAATGTCCAGCACCACACTCTCATGCATGTGCCCCTTCCCCATAAAGGGGGCTTGGATCGGAAACTATCTGGGCCCTCTTTAGCCCCAAGATTTTCAGTCCCTGCATGCCTCGGTGATGGCTCCCATTATGCCCACTGCATCATGCCCACTGCAGACTAGCTGGCCGAATTTTAGCCGTGTCATCTAACCATGCCCTCACCATCTTTTATCAGTAAGAACAGCCCCGGCTCCACTCACACCACCCCCACAAATCCTGTCCCTCAGAACAGAAACAATGCCTTCCTGAACGGCGCTTCCCTCAGTCCTACATTTAACAACCCAGGAAAAACCTTTTACTGTGCACCTCAAGAACTGTGGCCGAACCTTGCAGAGTTGGAAAAGCAAAGCGCCATGCCCTGCATGCGCCTCCCGCACCCCGTAAGAAAGGGCTCCCCTCCCCCCGCGTTTCTGGCGGAAGAATCACAGCCACGAAGTGAGCGCAAACGCACGAAGGGGACGGCACGTTTCTCGAGCAACCTCCCTCGAGAGAGAGAGAGAGGGAGACCTGGAGCCGTTAAAAAGGAAAGGCGTGGGGGTGGGGGAAGGGCGAGAGAAGCAAGCAGCACACCCGCCAGCGCGGCCCTCGGCCGCCCCCCCCGCCGCAGCCCCCTCCCGCCGCCCGCGGGCAAGGCCCGGCGCTGTGCCCGGCGCGGGCGCGGCCGGCCCCAGGCGGCGATGCGGTGCGGTACGGCCCAGCGGCGCGGAGCAGCCCAGCCCGCCCGCCAGCCCACCGCGGGCCCAGCGCTCCGCCGCCTCCCGCCGCCCGGCCGCGGCGGGCAGCGGGTTGCTGGCCCCCACGGGCACCCCCCTCCCCACAGGCCGCGGGCCGGCCGCCGCCGCCAGGCCGGGCGGAAGCCGCCTCCGCCCGGGGCCATGCGGCGCAGGCCGCTCGCCCGCTCCCTGCCGGCACCGGTCTGCGCCGCAGGCCCGCGGGGCTCCGCTGGAAGGCGGAGGGGCCGCCGCTTACCTGGCGCGCAGCGGCGGGCCGGCGCTCGGGCCTCCCGGGGAGGGCTCCCGGACTCGGCGAGGCCGCTGCCGTTCCCGGCGCCTCGACGCCGCGCCTCAGCCGCTTACCACACAGGGGCCAAGATGGCGGGCGGCCAAGCCGGCGCCAACGACGTCTGACCTCACCGCGCCCGCGCGCCCGGGCTCCGCCCCCGCTGCTCACGTGACGCGCGCCGCGCCGTGCCGCAGTCGGGCGGGCGCCCCCGGCGCGCCCCCTGGCGACGCGGGGTGGCGGGACGGGCACAGAGCTCGCTGCGGCCGGCGGGAGCGGTGCCGGGGACGCGGCTGCCCCGAGCCCAGCGGCCGCGGGTCGGGGGCGGGCAGGCAGCGCCCGTCCTGCCCGCTCTGCTCCTCAGCCCCAGCCGGAGGCCCCCGCGGGTGCCTGGGGAGGCTCTGCCTGCCCCCCGTGGGCTTCGGCCTTCCCTGCGAGACTCGGGCTGCTGGGACGGCGGCAGAGAAGCTCGCCCGCCTGCATGTATCCCTGTATATATTATTTCTTAGGAGGGGGCTCCCCCCCTGCCACACCTGGGGGCACTGCATCCACTTGACCCCCCTCCCCCGATAATAACCCATCAATAAAACTACCAGAGACCAAATCCGTGAGGTTTATTTGTGCTCCCTTTGTGTCCCAAACGCTACCAGGCGAACAGAAGGATCCCTGGCGGTGTGGGCCTGGCTGGGCGAGCAGGGGAGGGAGGCTGGCGCCGTGCACGCCAGGCCATCCCAAAATGGCGCTTCCCAAAAGCCCGCTGGAGATCCGCACCACGCTGGGCTGGAGCAGTACGGGCAGGGATCACAGCAGGTTTGGGGGAAATGCTCCAAAAAAAATCCCTGGGTGGGTGTGGATGGTCGGCGGGAGGAGGTCAGGGAGCCTGGCTGACAACCTGGCAGCAGCACGGCATCACACCGGTGCCGGATCCCACCGTGTTCCTCCTACAGCTGGGGGGCTCTGAGGGTCCAGCCCAGCCGGGGGGATTTGGAGAGGAGGAGACCTGCTGTGAGAGCCACTGGCAGGGCCAGGAGGTACATCCAGTGCCAGCTGTCAGAGGGTTCATCCACCACCCGCGTTCTCAAGGGCTTCAGCGTCCGCTGCCACTGAGTCAGGATGGCGTCTCTGGCCCCGCTCCACTTCCCCCGTCCCATCAGCCGGTACTGGTAGGGCGAGCAGGGCCCGAAGAAGACAGCCAGGGCCAGCCGGGGGTCTGTCAGGAGCAGCCTCAGCACGTTGGGCTTTACGCCAGCACACGAAGCAATTTCATCGGTGTAGCTGATAAAGCTCATCTTCAGGTTCTCCCTCTCGGATGGATTCCTTCAACGCCACATAAAAGAGACAAGATCAAATAGCATCATCCCATCTTGGTTCCCAGCTCCATAGAAAGCAAAAGCTCTGGGCTCTGGCATCGGTCGAGCCCTGGTTTCCAGGGCTGAGCTCCCGTGGCCCCACGTGAACCCAAAGGCACTGACAGAGCCTCCGTGGGGCTGGTCTCCAGCACTCACCTGGGGCAGGGACTAGGCAGAAGCTTGTTTTGCCTCCGCATCCTAGTTGTGGCTTCAGAAACAGTTCTAGTATTATACTGCCATCGTAATGCCCCAAATACCCACACTGTGTCCTTCCCCAAGGATCACAGGTGTGGATCTGGCTGATTTTGAGAGGCAGAGAAATAGATATTCACAGATAAGACTGCCAAGGGGACTGGGGAAAACTGGGAGATGCAGAAAGCTTCCCACGCTGGGAGGGACCTCCAGGGTTTTTTGGCGTGAAGCCTCATCTCCCTTGCAGGAGGGAAGATGTGTGCTTCAGCAAATCTGGGACAACCTTGAGTTTGCCTCCATTGCACCCCTGACTCCCGTATTTGTGTGTGACAGCATCGGTCTGATGCAGACACATTGTCTGCAGTCGCTGGGGCTCCTGGTGACAATCCCCGTGGCTCTGTTTTGTCCTGGCTTTTCCTCAGTGTCCTATGAGCCAGCTCTGCCTTGCTGGCAGCCCCAATCCAGCCTGCACCCTGCCTGGCCCGAGGGCTCCTCCTTGCTCCTGAAAGATGCTGCCAGGCAGCATGTCCACCACCACCTGTCCCACAGCCTTGGGGACCTGTCTCAACCTCCTGTAAAATCCCAGTGCCAGCAAGGCAGGCCGTTAGCTCCTATGTACACAACGGATGGGTCCCCACCTTGTCTAGTAGTCATGGTGACCTGTCAAAAAGTGCCACCAAACTGTCCCCTCCCTTCATCGCCTGGCTCCAGCGGGGTTTCTGGGTCGGGCTTGGCCCTGACCCAAGCGCTCCCGCTGCCTGGATTTGGGAGGGAGAAGCCACGAGATGGCAGCCTTAGTCTGGAGGAAACCAAACCTCCATCTTGACCTAATGGGAATTAGGACTTGGCTTGGAGGCCTGGTGGAGGGGCCCTGCAGGTCCTGGGTCCTGCCATAAGCTGCTCCAGCGCAATGTGCCCTGGGTGTCTTGATCCGTTGTCCATCAAGGAGCCACAACAGCATCTCCCCACTTCGCTACGGCTGGTGAGGGAATAAATATATCCAAGAAGAGTTGGGTGCCCTAGGTAGTTCCCTCCCATGACTGCTACAGGACCCCGCTTTCCCTGGGGTTATCCTGGCACACAGCACCCATTGTGCCCCAAGTGCAGGAGCATCGTGCACCTTTTGACCTGTGGCTTCTTCTTTGCAACCTCAGCCATCATCCTGCTGGTGGGAGGGAGCTTGTTCCAGCCTGAGAAGAACAGAGAAACCAGAGACCTCCAGCAGCACCTTAGGCTGAAAAGTTCACCCCCCTCCCATGCCCCCAGCCCCCTGACTGAAAGCGTTCATGCTTGTGGGTTAGGGCATGGTGCGTGAAGGGGTATGGGGGTGCAGCTGGGGGGCAGAGGCTACAGTGCCACTAATACCCATGGCACTGTGGCAGGAGCTGAAATACACCCTAGGCTCTGTGGATGGCAGGTCAGGCTGCCCCACACCTCCCACCCCAGCAGATCCCCCATCCCTGCACCCCGTCTCCCACCTGCAAAGATCCCCGTCACCCAGCGAGCCTGCATTTCTGCTCCCACCATCACAGAGCCGGTCAGCTGGACTAAGCCGATGATGGCCAGCGTTGGCTTTTCCAGCTGAGGAGGGAAGATGCGTTTATAGAGGGAACGGTTATCATCGAAGAGGCTGCGAACTGACTCTTCGAGGAAGGGAAACGAGAAGATGTAGCCTGTGGCAAAGACCACCACGTCGATGTTTTGCTCTGTCCCATCTTCAAAAACAGCAGAGCTTTCAGTGAATGCCTTCACCTTTGGCTTCAACACAACAGTCCCAGAGAGGAGGCAAAACGGCAGCCCTTCACTGATAATTATCTTGAAGTTGGAGCTTGCAGGTGGAAAAGAAGACAGCAATGTTAGCATCTGGGAGGGACCCGAAACGTCTTTTGTGGCCGGAGTTCCCCTCCAATGATTTTCTATTCCACAAACATTCCCTGAAATTAAAAACTGAGCACTTCAAGCCATTAAAACCTCCATAGCAACTAATAAAATAGCCAGAAAAAACACCTTTTTGTGGAAGCCAAGCCATAGTTCTTGTGGTTAAACCATGAATTGAACTTCCAAAACCTAATCCTGTTTGTGAGAGCTGATGGGAGAAGCCAGTCGAGAAAGTGGTTGAAGCGGGTGGTGTTGACCATGTCGAAGGGGAAGCCATGGTCTGAGATCCGGCTGAACACCCACGTGCTGCTCCTGACGCTGAGGAACACCTAGGGGAGAAGGCAGGTCTCAGCAGCCTGCCCAGACATCTTGCCAGTTTTCCCCTGAACATCAAATCCCATCTCCTGCGCTTGGGAGCTGAGACGGTTGTCCCGAGGGAAGGAGATGGTGTCTGGATGAACCAAACAGCTTGCAGTGGCTTCTGCGAAGTCCCTGCAGCTGCTGAATGGCCACACCTTAGGTGGCCCACACCCTCCAGGAATTGCAGAGCTTCTTCAATTGCCCTCCGTTTGAAATGCTATTTATTGAGAAACCCGGTGGGCAAAGCTTCCTGCATGTACCCTGAGCCACCAGTTCTTGTGGTCCCTGGCCAGGCTCGGCACTGCCGTGGAGCTGTACCTTTGCAGCCACACGGCTCAGCTCCACGGAGAGGTCACCGCCAGTGTTGCCAATGCCGATCACGAGGACCCGCTTTCCCCGGAAAGCCTCCACATCTCTGTATTCCCTGCTGTGGATATACTGGCCTTTGAAGTGAGTGTCGATACCTAGGCAGAGCAGGGAGCATCTCCTACTGCCAGATACATTTGCTTGTCCCAGCCTCATGCCCAGACCCTCTGCAGCCCCCAGCCCTCTACCTCCCACCTCTGCTTGCAGCTGAGAAGCCCACAGAGGTCTCAGCTCCCTGGGTGATACTGCCCTCCCACACCTCATCAGCTCAGTCCTGGTTTGCAAATTCTCATGCAAGACCCTGGCTGCATCTCTATGAGGTGTTTTTCCTATTCCCAGGAATGGTCCTCATCATTCCCATGGGGTGTGGGTCCACCTGCCCCAGCATGGGGTCTTCGTGGAGCAGGCAGTCTCAAAGAGGAAAATGCAGCCAAGGGACCCATGGGTGCTGGGTGAAACCCTGGGGGGCAGCCCCAGCCCACCTTGCTGCTGAGGCAGGGCTTACCTGGGAAAGAAGCCAACGGTAAATAGGGCTCCTGGAAATGGCCAGTGCAAACCATGACAGCATCGAAGATGTGCGACTCCTGGACGCCGTCGGTCTCAGTGACCACATCCCACTGGCCCGAGGTGGTGAAATCTGGGCGCTTTCTCACGCTGAGAGCTGTCGTCTTGCACCAAAGCCCAACAAAACAGCAGTCAGGAACTGTGCTGTGTTTTGGAGAGGACCTGCCTGCAAAGGGCTGGGGCTGCCAGAGGCAGGCTGGGTCCCTGGGGAGCTGCATGTCATCTCTGAAGCTGTTAAATCCCACCGTGCACCTTTCCCCTGGTGATGGCATTGAGGGGGGGTTGATGCATTGATGCATCAGCACCAGGCAGGGGGTTTGATGTTTGATGCATTGATGCATCAGCACCAGGCAGCCCATGTTTGCGCAGCCTAATTTAAAACATGGTCCTCATGGCATTGTCCCATCCCACCTGGGTGATGATGCCCTACTATCTGCAGCCACTGACAGCTCTTCTTCCTGTAGCATTTGGGCTCCCTGCTCACCTTGAAGCGTATGTGCCGCAGGAGGTCAAAGTGCTGGGCATACATCCGAAAGTACTCCAGGAGGAGGCTGTGGGGTAGGAAACTGGGAAAATCCTCCGGGCAGGGGAAGTCGCTGAAGCAGGACATCTCCTTGGAGGTGTTGGTGATGATGGAGCGGTACACACTGACCCTCCCACTGTCCGTGGAGTCCTGTGTGAAGCCAGCAGTGCTGTTTGCAGGTGTGTGGGGAAGGACTTTCTCCCCTCAAAGTGTTTGAGTGTTTTTCCTCCTTGTGTTCAGGCACAAGGAATAAACCAGGACTAGCACCTGGTGACCATGGCTTCTCCTCCCTCCATCTCCTTCTCCACCTTGGAGTCAGAGAGAGCACTGTGCCAGGACAGGGACGGTCCCTGAGGGCATGGCCGCCCTTTCTTCTTTGCTGCAGGCAAAGGGCATCCGAGGGAGGGGACAAACCCAGGGACAATCCTCCCCACGCAGGCAGAGCCCACTGACCGTGTAGCGCCAGAGCCCCCCGATGTCCTCGCTCCTCTCAAAGCAGGTAGGCTCCAGCCCCTCATCCAGGCAGCTCTTGACAGAGGCCAGCCCGCTGACCCCCGCCCCGATGACAGCCACACGCCGCACCATGCTGTCCCGCAGCAGACAATGAGCGACTGGAAATAAAACAGCCCAGGGATTAGCAGGAACACCAGTCCCTTCTTCCCCATCCCCAGCAAAGCACCCTGTATCTTCTCTGGCTGCCAGGTATCCACAGTGGAAAACCATCCTTGGAGAAATCCATCGCCAGCTCTGGGCTTGAGCGTTACGGATGGATGCTGCCCATTCCCCTTCCCGCTGTGCTAAGCCCACACCGCAGGCCCAGCGATTCCCCTCCGGCAGGCAGGGGAAAAGGAGGCACTTTTAAACCTCGCCACGCTGCTGCTTCTGTTTATTACCTTTCGTGGCCTAAAGGAGGGGAAGGGGCTCACAGCTATCTGCTTCTGCTTGCAAAGTGAGCCTCCTGAAACCTTTTGAAGAAACAATTCCAGCCAAGCTGGCTTGCTTTCACGCTTTCCTTTTTAATTTCCCGTTAAAGGGCATTCTCTCCAAAACAAAAGGGTTTCTTTTTTTTTTTTTAAAAAAAAAAAGCAATGCCTGAGTGAGCAGGAGCACAGCGATTCAGCAATTCAGAAGTTAGCCAGCCCAGTGAAAGCGCGGCTGGGATTACAGAGTATACAAAAGGTAAGAAACCCAGGAAACGCGGGTATAAATGGGAGGAACTCAAAGCCCAGGATGTGTAAGCTGAGCTGCATCGATCTTGACTGGAAAGCAACAAAACTAGTGGGGAAAAAAATGAACCCACGTGAACTTTGATTAGATAACAAACACACCTACTGCAGAGCCTAAAGAAAGAGTCATTTATAACTTTTTTGGTATCCATTTCATGTCAAAAATTGTTCACATAAACAGGAACTGGAGGAAACTGCGGAAAGCCAGGGAAAATGGGGGAGGCGCAAAAAACCCTTCTGTGTGGAGAAGCCCAGCCTGAGCCACTCCTTGATCTGCAGGAACAGGACAGGACATACCACCCACTTGCCCACCCCCCACTTTCCGGAGCCTCCGCTGGCTTTGGGGAAGGGCAGTGACGTGCCCAGGATGCTAAAGTCTTCCCTTTTTTCCAGCACTGCCTGCAGAGCTTTGCGGCAGAGGGTCCCCACGACACCCCCTCTCCCCCTGCCAGCAGTGAGGCGAAGCTAGTGTCGAACACCAGAACCCCGGGAAGCCGGCTGCCCACTTTAAAACCTGCAAAACCCAGCTGGAGAGAAGTGAGGAGCAAACCTTGCAGGGAAGTGTCGTGCCTTCGCTGCTCAGGCTTCGGCTGAATTTTCCTTTGCGTTTCTCCAGCTATGGATTCAGAGGAAAGGCTGAAGTCCAGGCAGCTTGCCACGGCTCTTGCACCACCGACCTTTACACCCATGCTCCCTCACTCTGCTGTGCTTAAATGCGGTGACAGAAAGTTCTCAACCTCCCGGCAGCAGTGCTGGTGGTGGGTGGAAATCCAGACTGTAATGCCATGGGGGCCACACTTGCAAGAGATCCCATGCTGCAGCTCACCACGGCCCCAGCAGCAGCTTGGGGGTGCCCTGATCGATGCCCCCTTTGCCTGCATGCCAGCAGACGGCATGGATAGGGGACATGGTGCACAGTGCAGCCTCATTTTTGGTGGTCAATGAAAGCTCTCGCAGCCCCAGGCTTCGGGGTTGCCCATGGCACCTGCTGGCGCGGCTCCAGCCCAGGCACAGAACCCCCCAGCTCTTCCCGTGCACACAGGGAGACAATGAGGTGGCAGCTTGCAGCATACTCCTTCCACAGCTGATGAAATTTTACTGATTGAAAGTCTCTCTGTGCACAAAACATAAGCCCCAGGACTGTCTGGCACTGGGAAGTGCAGGGAAACAGAGACGGGAGTGCTCAGCCCCACAGAGTACCAGCCCCAGGCTCAAGATGACAGCAGCCAGGGCTCTTTTGCTGGAAAGATGCCCGGATTCAACCCAAACTGGGATTTTTGGGTCATAAGGTTTAAGGCTGGAAGAAAGGAAAGCCTGACCTGTGTACCCAACCTAGAAAAGCCCTTGCTGAACTAAAGACGCCAGTTCCCAGGTGATTTGGTGCAAGGCTGGATGCCTGTGTTCCCTTCCATCTCAAAAAGCCATCCCAAAGCCATTTTTCCTAGTCTTGTCCTTGCTGCATCCCAGCCAGCATGGTCCTGGCACAGCTTTGCTCACAGCAGCGGGCAGGAGAGCTACAGAGGGGCAATAAACGCTGGGGGGGGAGGGGGGGGCAGGGTGGTGCCCACCCCCAGCTCATCAGGTCTGTAGAGCTGTGCTTGGGGGTGAGCTAGAGCAGAGAGAGGTTTGTGCTACTGGTTAACATATTTTAATTCATTGTGTTCTGCTGAAATCCCTTTCCTCTTGTCCCACGGCAGCCTGTGGAGCTGTCTGACCTGAGATAACATCTGCAAGGACAAGGAAAAAAAACCAACCAAACAGGCTCCAAAATCTACTGGAAACCAAAAAGCAGGGTAGCCAGGAGCAGGAGGAACCCCACCACAGTCAGGAGGGAAGGACAGAGGCTGGAGGAGTTGGCAGAGACTCGCGTTCTTGTGGGCTTCAGGGTCCGGTCCCACTGGGTGAGGATGGCCTGGCGCGCCCCCTCCCAGCGCCCAGGGCCCACCAGCCGGTACTGGTAGGGGGTGCAGGGGCCAAAGAAAATGGTGAGGGCCAGCCGGGGGTCTCTGCAGAGCAGCCGCAGCACGCTGGGCTTGGCCCCAATGAAGGAGGTGAGCTGGTCCAGGTAGGCCAGCCAATCTGTTTTGAGGACTTCATCAAAGGACAGACCAAACCTTCATGAATCAGAGAAGAAAAAGAGGTGGGAGAAGGATCGGTGTCAACAGGGCTGAGAGGAACTGGAGGTCAGATCCTCTGCATCCCCGTCATTGCTGTGTCCCGACACAACTGGGTTCCTCTTAGGAAAGGGCTGGGTGTAGGTGCAGCAGGAGCCTGGCTCTGCCTGCGCCCGAATCCTGCCCGTGACACAGCACGTGTAAAGTGATGCTGGCTCTGCTGCACACCTTTCTCATGTTGCATCAGTTGGTCTTTCACTTCAACACCCACAGGTGCCCCCCCCTTCACCTTGGTGGACCGTTTCTAAAAGACTTTGTCAAACCATTTTTTTAGGGTTTGTGGTTTTTTTTTTTAAACTAGTTTTTTTTAAACTAGTTTTCCTTTTCTCTCTGCAGGGAAGTCACATGCAGCATGAGAAAGGCAGCACCCTTTACCTTCCCTCACATTCATTTCCACCGAGTATTGCAAAAATACATGGTAAATTAGAGAACTGCTTCCAGTTCACCTTCTCTGCAGAACTGACAGCTTTGTGCCCTTTTTTCAGTGGGCTGAAAAAAGCCATGTGTGTTTAGCCTTTTATGGTACAACAACTGTTCTGGGCAAGTCTGTATTTCACTCTTCCATACCTTTTCTACTATAGCAATCTAGGTGA
The DNA here is from genome assembly GCF_963210335.1 of Falco punctatus. Taxonomy (NCBI): domain Eukaryota; kingdom Metazoa; phylum Chordata; class Aves; order Falconiformes; family Falconidae; genus Falco; species Falco punctatus. The sequence continues at coordinate 27,209,793 of NC_137591.1, forward strand.
ACCACGGATTACTATATCACACAGTTTCCTGAGTTTATCTAATTAATAGCCTAATATTTCTTAGCCTTTGATTTGACCTTTTGCCTGCCCACTGAACCACATGCCAGTGTGCTGAGACACCTATTCTCAGTGAGCTGGATTTCCATGCTGAGATCTGAGACGATTTGTACATACATCTCAGGTTGGCTGCTTTCCCCCCCCAAATCACTTTGCATTTATTGCCATCATTTTCTTTGTCATTTTCTCTCTCAATCCTGGGGACCCTGGCACACTTTCCCAACTCCCAGGCAAGATGTAGTCTCAGCTATCCTGAATTGATTTTTTCCCATCATCAAGAGGCAAAATATGCGTGTCAAATCAAAGGTTAGGTTGGCTTGGCACAAGGGAATAAAGGGGTGGCTGGACCTGGGTGCTGCCCCATCGCCTTTGCTGTACATGCAGGGAGCAGCCGCAGAGCATGAGCCTGCGTGTTGCCGTGCCCCGAAGTCCAGGGGCTTTTCAATCCACCCAAAAACCTTTGGTGCTCTGGGGAGCAGCTTACCATTGCAATTGGATTTTCTTGTTCTCATTTACTTCCTTCTCCATGACAGACTGAGGAGGCAGCTGACACAAGCCTAGAAGAGAGAGGAGAGTGTCCTGCAGACTTTAGCTCCTAGGAGGACTTGTGAACTCATTCAGCGATGCAAAACATGGGAAGCCCTTCCCCAGGAGGGCAGGAAAGCCTCATTGCTTGGATTTAGCTTGGCAGTGGCAATTCTGCCAGAGACCAGCCCTCCACAGCAGTACAAATTCACCTGCACTTTTTCCTGCTCTGACAGATTTGTGCTGTCAGGGCACAGGCAGATGATGTGGGGTGAGATGGGTCGTGCAAACCCCAGAGAGGGTCATGCCAAGGAGAAGCCCCACAGCTTCCCCTGGCTCTGTGGAGGAGCCCTGATGCAGCCCTCCACACCAGCCCAGTGAGAGGTTATTATTATTACTTCTATTAAAAAGAAAGCAACACCACCCCTCCAGCAAGTTTCTTTCCTCACTCCAGTAATTACAAATAATTACTCTTGAGGGGCAATGGGACTCTTCTGGTAGTCATGGTAGAAAAACCTCCCTGTGCCTTAAAGAGCAGTGAATCCTGCCAGGATGGATCCACCACAGTATCTTAATGACAATTCTTATCTGTGCATCCAGGTTTACAAATCCATCTCTGTGCTCTGACTTCTAAAATAATTTAGAGAGAAAATACTGTCTTGAACAACCTAGTTCAGACCATGGTCAGGTTCAGGACTGCACATCAGCTGAGTCACAGCAAGCAATGGAGCGCACGCTCTTGGCTTGCAGCAAACGGGGTACAAAGTGTTAGCTTACATGCATCAGCTTACTAGGCAAAATTAAAAAAAAAAAAAAGTAAGATGCAGATGTCATGAACTTGGATGTAGCTTGGAGCAAGCACGCACTTGTGTTGCTGTAGCTCAGCTGGAGTGAAATAACTTGGGAAGTCTGAGCCCTAGAAATGCTCCCTTATCCACTTCTAAGGGAGCTTCTTAGCTCTGGGGTCTCCAGGGACAGAAATCCCTCTTAGTGTATAGAGGGGACAAGAACGTGTCCAGCCTGAACTGTGTTTGGGTACACAGGAGAGCTCGTGTTAGCTCTCCTACCTTTGAAGACACGGGTCACCCAGCGTGCTTGCATCTCTGACACAGGCATGATGGCTCCTAATGGCTTTATCAGCCCAAGGACAGCCAGGGTGGGCCTCTGCAGGTGGGTTGGGAACACGTATTTGTAGAGGGACGCGTGCTTGTTTTCCATCTTGACAACTGTTTCTTCTAGGAATGGGAAGGAGACATTGTAGCCTGTGCAGAAGACAACGATATCGATGGGCTCCTCCTCAGGGCATTGTGGAAAACAACGGAGTTGTCCTTGAACTCCTTCACACTCGGCTTGATGGTAATTCTTCCTGTCAGGATGTAGCTTGGAAGGTCGTCGTTCAGCACAGGGTCACGCACCAGGCATCTGTGGAAAGCTGAGGGGCTCTGGGTGTTGGACACCACAAACGAGCCCTGCCAGTGCCCCCTCTCCTCCTCCTCCTGGGCCCTCCAGCCCCATGACCTCCCGGCATTGTTTGCTCCCAACAAGTAGCCCTGCCTCCCCCCTCTTCACACACCGACACGTTTCATCCTTGCACCAATGTCATTCTGTCTCACAGCCCGAGAGACTCATCCACCTTCCACCATTCATGCAATTACTCCTTAAACCATCTCTTTTCAGAGCTGATCCATGCTTTAAGCCTCCCTCCTCCTCTTTTCCTAGGGACCCTCATAAGGAAAACTCCTCCAGTCCTTCCTGGGCTTTCCAGCATGCTCCATCTTGCACCACCTAAAGGGGCTACAGCTTCTTTTCTCCTACTGGGCTACAAACTCTCTGCTGGAGATCACCCCAGCCTAGGCATTGGCAGCTGCATTGGTTGATGCTGGTTGCTGGAGATCTCCCCGCTGCCCACAGCACAAGCCCTGTGACACCACATAGGATGGAGCCACCAAGAAGTACCTTTTCTCTGGTTGAAGGCCATAGTTCTCATGCTTGAACCACTGGTTCGCCCTGTGGTTAATCAACCCCCATGAAAGGGGATGGGGGAGGTAGTTTCTGATCAGGCTCATAAGGCGAGTGTTGAAGACCATGTCCCACGGGTAGCCATGGTCAAACACGCGGCTGATCACCCAGGCACCTTGGCTGGTGCAAAGGGTCACCTGGGAGAGAATCAACAATTTGGGTGATGAATCCTCTTCTATGCCTTTATAAAGTAACCCCAGAGGGGCACAGCACAGACCGCTATGCAATGAAAAAGCAGTAACAGCATCTTTAAGACCTGCCAGCAGCTGATGGTGGAGGTGAAACGGGAGAGAACAACCAGCTTTCTTTCAGGGTAGGTTTTTGAACAAGAAACACAGGTTCAGAAATACTGTTTGGACACTATGCAGGGTGAAGCCGGCTGGCTCTCCCTGCAGTGCTGGCCAGCTGAGCTATTGCTCCCAGCATCACCCTCCCCGCACCCCTGGGGGCAGTGGTACCTTTGCAGCTACGCGGCTGGCCTCCACTGCGATGTCCGCTCCCGAATTACCCATGCCAACCACGAGGACCCGCTTCCCCTGGAACACCTCGGGATGCTTGTACTGCCGGCTGTGAAAGTACTGGCCTTGAAACTTCTCGATGCCTTGGGGAGAAAGAAACAAAGCTTTTCATTACTCGAGAGTTTTGTAGGTTTTGTCGGGAGAACTGGTGTAAAAGCAATCCAGATGACAAGAGCAAGGAAGTGTGATCGCTTGCCACCGGGGACTCGGGGTGGTCCAGCCCTACATCCCACACACACAAGGTTGGTGCTTCCTCTCCAAAATGGGGTCTCATGCATCCCTGCACAGCAGTGAGCAGGGACACCTGCTGGGTGGGACTTGGAAGACAGTTATGCGCAAGGGCTATGCTGGTGCGGTCTTGGGATTCAGCCTTTACAAGCTGGGGATGCGAAGGTTCAGAAAAAGCCAGTAAACCTCTTCTCCTGTCCTACAAGCAGCTTCAGAAACACCTGATAATGCTGATGACAAGGCAACCCTCTCTATGCTGACAGCTCAGAAGATTCATTCCAGCAGTGATGAATACAGCCCTGTCAAAGATGACGGAGCTTCACTGAGAGGACCTTGTCCCATCTCCCGTACTGCACAGTTTCTCCCAGGCTAAACCATCCTATCTTGGAAGTTTGCTCTGAAGTGGCCAGTGCCTGCAAAGGCAAAGCTGCTGAAGCATCAGGATGTATTGCTGTTCATGCCAGCATATTTGAAAAGCAGAAGCAAGAAAAGGAAGGAAACATTTTCCCTGAGGAACCACTATCCCTTCTCCCCGCAGCCCCTGGAAGCAGGTGACCGCAGGCAGCTGCATACCGTACCAGGAAAACAGTGCAGAGGGAGTGATGGCTCGGAGCAATTGCCGATGCAAACCATAACGGCATCGAAGACATGTGATGTCTGCTTCCCACCCGCCTCCGTGACCACATCCCACTGGCCCGTGGTGGCAAAGTCAGGGCGTTTCCGAATGCTGACAACAGTGGTCTGAAACGTGGAAGCAAATTGGAGTCACTACTGGCGCCCAGCATGTGTGGGGAGTGGGGTAGTGCCGGGGTACCCATCACTCACCCCAAATTTGATGTGTCCCCGGAGGCTGAAGTGCTCAGCATAGCGCCGGAGGTAGTCCAGGAGTTGGGCATTGGGCAGGAACACGGAGAAGTCCTCAGGGTAGGGGAAGTCAGAGAATGCTGACATCTCCTTCGAGGTGTTGCTGATGACTGACGGGTAGAGGCTTGGCCGACCGGCCTCAATGTACTCCTGGCATAGCACCCCAGGGCGCATCAGCCGTGCACCCTGGGGTGGGGACTGTCCCCTTGCTTCCTTTCCCCTGGTCTTGGGGAGCGCAGCCAGGAGCAGTCAGCACCCAGCGAGCGCTGGCACCCCCTCCCCACCCACTGGAGCCCAGCTCAACCCACTCCCCAGCCTGCCAGGCTGCAGCTCCCGTGGGATGGGCAGGCATGGCCAGCTCACCGTGTAGCGCCAGACCCCCCCGATGTCCTGGCTCTGCTCGAAGCAGGTGGGCTCCAGCCCCTCATCCAGGCAGCACTTGGTGGCTGTCAGCCCACTGACACCCGCGCCCACCACTGCCACTCTCATCCCTGCCGTCTCCGCCGGGATCCCACGCTGTGAATGGGGCTTAACCTGGGAGAGACCACACGGGCAGTCACCACCCTCTCGGGGAGCAGCTGCCAGCAAACCCTCCTTAGGGGGTTTCTCTATATGCCAGCCCCAAACCTTTGTTCCCTTTACCAGCACTCTGGGCTCATTTACAAGTTAGATTAAACAACTTTAAATTTTCTCTATTTTTAATTTTTTTTTTTTAGTAAATCAATCCACTTTTACAGAGCACTCGCCAGGCTGCTTTCAAAACCCTGTAGTTGCCGTGGAAACTCTCTTTGAAAGTATGCAGTTAAGCCACAATTCACTGCCAATTTGTATTTACAAGCTATGTTTAAACTGCTCTTCTTTATCAGTCTTGCAGATATTTGTATTTTATCTTTGGAGATCTGTCCCTGCCTTTCTCAGAAAAAACCAAAGTGCAAACCAGGACTATTCAGTCTCTGCATCCCTGTCCCCAGGGTAGATGCTGCCCACCTTGGTCTGGCTCCTGAGGCTGAAGGAGGGGCTGGGGGTCTAGGGCACCTTGGCTTTAGGGTTGCTTCTGCCTCTGCCTCCCAAAGCTGCCCCCTGGGAAGGGCTGGGCTGGACAGAAGGGCTGCTGCAGAGCTGGAAACGGCTCTACGCCAAGACTGGAAAGGCCACAGCCCCTGGGTTGACATCCAGCCCTGCGAGGCTCTCAGGTCTGCAGTGGGGATGATGGACCCGAACCCTTCTTGATAGTGCCGGGCAACGAAAACCAAGGGATGATGGCCAGGTGCCACGGCTCGGGCTGGGCATGGCCCGAGTGGGGACCACCACACCTGTGCCCTAGGGGTGCTGCTGCGACCCCTGGTTTAACCCCAGCACTGGTGGGGAGCACCCCGCTCAGCCGAGTGGTCAACCTGGCACCACTAGGACTGCACTATGGCAGGGTGGCACCAGCTCTGCTGCCCCAAGAAGCGCTTTCAGCTTCCACCGGGCACAGACATTAGTGTATTCATCAGGAAATAAAAGTCTTCAGTAGAAAACGTGGGGTTGGACACTGTATTTTCTAGAAAACACCAAATTCCCTGTGATCAGTATCAGCTTTCAGTAGGGAGGCAGCACCTAACAAATACTCTGCTCTCCAATGCTGGAATGAAAACTGGAGTTTTCCCTTTGTAAATGAAGAAAGTGCTAGCATAAGCTGCTCATCATTACCTGTTTTTGGGGGTTGTGTGTGTTTGCATGGTGGGAGTTAGCTTATATCAGAAATATCTCCCGGCTATGTATGCGATTTAACTCCCTACCCCTTTGCAGAGAAGCTAGAAGTAACATCCTGGAAATACTGTCTCTGCTACCCCATACCTGCTTCTGCCACTCTTTCTGTGCTGTCCTTGCAAGTATTTGTAGCAGCTAACCTTAGATGTCTCAAGCCGTGGGGTGCTCGTGTGAGGCAGGGAGGGATGGAAAGGCTTCGCAGCCCCCCAGGGACACTTACCTCCCAGCCTCGGTCACCTGTGCTGTCTCACCGCTGCTGCTGCTGGGAGAGCCCCTTGTGCTCCCAATTTATAGGCAAGCCGTGGTGCTTTGGCAGAGGCAGGGGAGGGCGGGCAACCCCAGCCCGGCAGTTGCATAACCAGGGTTTGCAGTGGGAGGAGTGGCTGGCCTCTCCCACTCCTTGACCCACGGTGGTGCAAGGACGACTTGTGCGGTGGGGGGGTGGCTCCAGCTGTGGGATGGTCTCACTTGCCACATGGCTGCCTTCCAAAAGATAGCCAAAGCAGCTGATGGACAGCAGGGTTACGGCAACTAGGACTTTGCAACCAGGGCACCTTCCAGGAAAAAAAAAAAAAAAAAAAGAAAAAAAAAGCAAAAAGAAAAGCAAGCTGGTTTTGCAGTTGCTGCTCATTGGCCACATGTACAGCTGCTGGTGGTGGGCAGGAGGCTCTGCATGTGGACTGGGAGAGCATGAAATGGCTGCAAACCAAGGTCCGAAGCACAAAGAAAGTGGGAATGTTGATTGAAGTATCAATGCAGGACATAGCACCCATCCAGGTATCTCACAGGGCTAAATGACCATGGAAATGCAGGGAACAAAGGCGGCTTTGGATGGGGCTTTGCCCCCAGCTACTCAATATGTTGAGGTGTGACTGGTGAGAAAGTATGAAAGCTCTGCAAATGAGTGCAGCTGGACAAAGAGGCCATGGATAGAGGGCTGGGTCTTTAGGAAAAACAGTGTTTAGAAAAAAAAAAATAGTAATGTTTGTGCCATGCGGTGACAGCAGATAGTTCACAGGGGCCCTGCAGTGTGAGCGCAGGGGATGTGGTGAAAGCCTCTGGCCCCACTGAAGTATCACCATGCCACTGACAAAGGCGCTCCCAGAGTGATGGGTCCGGATTTGGTAACAGCTCTTTAAGCAGGTTGAATAACCCAGGAGGCTGCAAGTGAGGGGGAAAAAACCCCATCCAAGGTCTGCAGAACAGGGGGTGGTGAATAAAGCAGCTCCATACAACAGAGACACCTGCTCAGTGCCTGCGTTCGGATTTCCAGAGGCAACTGCAGAGCTGAGCTCCCATAGCTGGCAGCTGAAACTAGAAGTAGAAATAAGATGCACATTCCTAACAGGGAAGGTAATTAGCCATAGGAAAAGTCTGCTGAGTTTTGTTGTGGACCCAGGCACTTGAACAAAACATGTTTGGTTTGTGGAGGGACAGGACTCAGCGCCCCTGTGCTGGGAGCACGGCAGCCTGGGCTGCCACCCATCTGCAGCTCCCACAGAGAGACATCAGCCTTCTCAGGCTTCCCTGCCCCAGGATCTCCTGCTGTTTCTGCCCAGTGCCTGGCTCCTGGGTTTGGCACCAGGAGCACATCAGGTTTGGAGCTCATGCCCAGTTTGGCTAGCAGTGGCTGTGAGCAATGTGCTTGTGGGGGCTGGAGCCTGTGAAATCAAACTTATTCATTTGAATTCAGGTTTCGGACCACTGCCAGCAGCATGAAGAAACGTTCAGATTTTGTTCTCCCATGCCAATGGGACACGGTTACGAAGGCAAATGGACAACAAGCCTTGCACATCTTTGATACTGTTGAGATTTATACAGGCTATGTATCCCAGTTTTCCCTCCCACTAGACTCTTCCCTGGATGCACAAAACCTCACACCTGCAAAGATGCTTGCCAGCACTCAGCAAGGAGGAGTAGGGAATCCACAAAGGCAATTATTTTGTTCTTTATATGCTCCTGCTTTTCTGAATTTCCCAGCAGGAATCTGGGTGACTTGCAGTCAGAGGGACGCTATGGCACTTCCCCAGGAGTGGTGTTTGTGCTTTTGGGAGGGCATTTCTAAAAGAACAAGTTGTATTTTGTCACAGATAAGCCACTGGCATAGAAACAGAGCCAGATGCCTTTGCTGCAGCTCTTTACAACAGCAGTGGCTCTGGCCATCCCTGATGGGGAATCTGGTCCAGAGGTGCAGGATGAGGTGCGATGAGTAGTACCACATGACTCTGGGGTAGAAACATCTCCAAAGCTTCAGTGCCCTGGGATTAAAACTCACTTTCCTGTGATCTGCTCAGGCCTGTGTTTTTCCCCTCCACAGACACCCCTGCTATGATCTGGACCAGGTACACACAACAAAGTATCAGTGGAGATGGATAACGTGATAGCAGGGAGGTAATTAATGTAATTACACATGTGCATGCCCAGGGCACTGAAAAGCCCCTGGAAACATACAGGGAAATTCTTGTTGCTTTACTCACCTCTGCTGCTGGCTTGGCAGGGGTTGGCATCGTGGGACACCTGGGACCCATCTCTCCAGCTTCTCCCCGGGAACAGTCTGTGCTGAGCAGAGAAGAGAACAGACAATGCATCAGTGGGTTTTCATATGTTCTCAGGGCTGGAAAAAGCCTTCATGGCCTGGTATTCAAGCAGAGCATCCCTTGATACCCTTGGGCCAGTCCCCCTGGATTTCTTCATAGCACAGACAGAAGTGGACATGGCAGAGGAGGTCCCTGCCCCTATTTCTGAGCAAGTGTGATCTGCTGCTACCCCACTGGGGACAGAAGGGAGACCCTGCCATCACCATCGCACACACAAACTGCTGGGGAAAATGAGCTTTCACCGAGGGATGGAGCAAGGCCAAATGAGGACACGTAATTTGTGGAACTGTTTTACCAGCTTCCCTCTACCCAGCCTGGGACACCTAACAGCCGGGTTTGTCCACATCCTCACATGCTGGGCCACAAGCCCTGTTAGGTGCTGGGGATGTATCAGTCATGGAGGACCATGGGGAGAGCCAGGAGCTGTAAATAACCAGCAGTGGCTCCGGACAAGAACCAGGAATGGAATGCTCATGTGCCTGCCTGCTGGTGAGCCCCTTCTCGCTTGGAGGAACAAAACTCCCTGGACCGTGGCACAAGCCTGGGCTCTGCAATGGGCTTTTTGTCCTTGAAGTAGAGGGAAGGAGAAACTTAATACATGCATTTAGTCTTAATCTGATGGGAAAGGCACCTTTGCTGCAACACTGCAGCACCGGTTTTACCACCTCTTTAAAATAACACTTCAAGCCAAGGAGGGGCAAATCTATGTGTCAACAAGCCTCAGCAGAGCCCACTTTGTTGTCTAGGCTTGTGTCAGCAGTGTTTGGCCTGTGTCATGGTGAAGGAGGACAAGAAAAAGAAACAAAAGTGGATTTCTTATTAAGTCAGCCTCCAACCATCAAGCAGCCACTGCTGCCACATGTGTTCAGGAGCTGATGGAATGTGAGGTCTGGGCTCATCAGTGAAACACTTAATTTTCTCCTCAATACTATCACTCCCTCCCCTCACTGACCAGCAGGCTTTAATCACCATTTCTTTGCTGCACATGGAGGTGAGGCTGCCTCAAAGGTGGCTGTTGCCTCCCACTGCTTCCCACAAGGCTGTGGGATGCAGCAGTCCATAAGGTGAACAGAGGCTACAAGCAGCTGATGATGGAAAAATTTATTCCCACCCCCCTATTTCTTAAAGCCTTGGTTTTGGCCCTAGAAAAATTGCTTATGCTTTGGCCCCAAGGCCAAAAACCAATTTCCTACTTAAAAATAAGACTACAAAACCTCTACCCTAAGCAGCAGGGACTGTTTTCCTATTTACAATTCCCAGCACACAGAGGACTCTGCCAGTGACAAACACTGGCAGGACACTTACGTTTCTTTTCAATCAGAGCTAGGTTCAATATCTTGAGCTCTTCCTGAAACCTCTCAAGAGACATCCCTGTTAAGGAGACCCAAAGGATGTGCCAGAGCAGATGTGGGCTGTAGCAGCTGCTATGGGAGAGGATTCGCTTGCTAGGCGAGGAGGTCTCTGTGTGGAGGGCAAAAGTGTTTTACTCTAAAGTTTAACCTGATTAAATAAATCACCATGTTTTCCAAGTGTGTAAACTGTTGAATTTGTCGAGAGGAAGCTGCTGTCGTTGTTAAACCTATTGTGTTAATAAAGCCTGGCAAACTGCAGTTTGTAACTTCTTGGGTTTGGAGGTTTTAAAATGTATGTTTACGAGCTTCCCCAGACAACTGCTCCAGAACAACCCTGATGTTGATCCCTTGCTCCCCATGTCTTTGTACCAGGACTCAAAGTTCATAAACTCATACGCTCCCCATGTGCCATGGGAGATGCACCCAAACAATGTGCAGCACTAGGAAGGGCTTTAGACCCTCCTCAGCTCTTCTGAGTGTTAAGGGGGCTGTGTTTGTCATTTCACAGGTAATAAAATATAACTACTGAAGAGACTGTCAGAGAAAACTGGCGTTACAGTTAAGGTAACTTGTAAGCAAAAGATTACAAGGAAGAGCTGTCTGGAGAGCACATGGTTAAGACCTGACCAGCCTGACCAGAAGGTGCTTTCCTACCACCACCACCAGCTGAAGTCATCCATCAGTCTCTGTTTTCAAAAATTTAGCCAGTGCAGCTGACTCCTTTTTCTGTAAATATTGACCGAGCTCCCAGGCTGGGCAGTTTAAGTGTTTTCAATCCCTGCTGCCTCCCCAAGAGCCTTTCCAGGAGATGTGTGCCTGTGGCCAACGTTCCCATCCCCCAGCAAAGGGACACAGCAGCACTCCTAGTTCAGGCAGAGACATGCCCCTGCACCACCCCAGCCTCCCACCTAGGAACACTTTGGTGTATTTGTTCCCAGAAGTTAGGGGGTTTTAAGACGCCAAACGCCCCAGCACTAAGCAAGGCGCTACTCAGACCACTCAGAAGTACCTTGCTGAGGAGCCAGCACAGGGACTGTGGAGCTGTGCTAGCTCCTGTCAGCTGGCAGATCTTCCTCTCCTCCAGTAGCTTCACCAGACCCTAGGAATCATAGAAACATTTATGTTGGAAAAGACCTGTAAGACCATCAGGTCCAACTGTTAACCCAGGACTGCCAAGTCCATCACTAACCTGTGTCCCTGAGCACCGCATTTTTAAACACTTCCAGGGATGGTGATTCCACCACGTCCCTGGGCAGCCTGTCCCAGTGCTTGACCGCCCTTTCAGAGAAGAAATTTTTCCTAACACCCAATCTAAACCTCCCCTGGCACAACCTGAGGCTATTTCTTCTTGTCCTGTTACTTGTTCCCTGGGAGAAGAGACCGACCACCACTGCCTACAGCCCCTGTCAGGCAGCTGTAGGGAGTGATCACACCCCCCAAGCCCCCTCCTCTCTAGGCTGAACACCCCCGGCCACTCCACCCCGCCCCAGCCTGGTGCCCCATCCCCCACACATCCCCTCCCCCTGCCCGTCCCTGGACACGCTCCAGCCCCTCCGTGTCCCGAGGGGCCCAAACCTGCACCCAGGGCTCGAGGGGCGGCCCCAGCAGTGCCCAGCACAGGGGACAGTCACTGCCCCGGCCCTGCTGGCCACACTGTTTCTGACACAAGCCCGGGTGCTGTCGGCCTCCTTGGCCACCCGGGCACACCGCTGGCCCGTGCCCAGCCGGCTGCCAGCCCCCCCGGCCCTTCCCAGCCCCCTGCCCCAGCCCGCAGCTGCCGGGGGCTGGTGTGACTCACAGGACCTGTCTGTTTAACCTGGAGATGTTCTTCTTGTTGAATCCTGGAGACGGGATGGGAAGGGACCTCAGGAACATCTGACCCATCTTCCCATTCAAAAGCAGCTCTAACTGACCTTGACCACATAGAGAACCTCCATGTGCTTCCAGCCAAAGGCAGGCTAAAGGATCTGGGATCAGCCCCTCCAGCGAGGTGTAGGCTGGGTCCCAGGCACCAGCATTGCTGCTGGGCTGTGGACAGGCCAGCTGCCTCCCTGGCTTCCCACCTTGCAGCTGCTCAGCTGGTATTGTTCTGCACATAACTTCCCCATCTGGTACACATGCAGCTTGTTAACCCTGCTCATAGATATGTGCCTGTAGCAGCACTCCATAAACAGCTCATACAGACTCCAGCAGGACATATGGATGTATATGATGACTGACACCAACCATCACAGCACCAAAAATGGCCAGGTCCTCCTTCCCATTAGTTTCGGTGACAACAACCCACTGGTGGGTGGTTGAGGAGCCCTGGAATTTTTCCTTTTCTTTATCCTGATGACCACAGTCTGAAAGCAAACCATAGCAAATGCATCTGTTGGGAGTCCCCACACCCTGTGCGATGCCACTGCGGAACAGGCAGAGCCAAGTGCTCAGTTGTGCTTCCCATCCTCACTTACCTTAAAATAATGGAGCCAGCTGTGAGTCATGAGCCAGCTCAGGCCCTCCTGGCTTGTGTCCCTTGAATTTGGAGGAGTTCTGGAAAACAAGCATTTACTGACCCACATAGGCACAGAGAGCCCAACCCCGGCAGCACAGTGCATGGAGCAGGCACTCCCCAACACCAATGCTTCTGCCTCCCACCATTTCAGCAAGCTCTGGGCCGTGGGAGGCAGAATGGGCTGGCAGACTGGTCTGGCAAACTGGTCCTTGCTGAGTGGAACACTTGCTCCAGCAAATCAATAATAACAATTGTGGCATTTGGCCTGCAGGCCATGATGCAGGTTCACTTGATCTTCACCCAGCAGCTGGCCTCAGTGTTGGCATCCCCAAGGCATCCAGCAGTAGCAATGTCATGAAATGCTGGCTAAAATCCTGGCTTTTTGGAGCAAGCTGGTAATGGGTTAAAGTATCATGGGGTGGTTACTGCTTCTGCACATGTAAAATAATTATTTGAATAGCAGAGCAGGGTGGAAGCTGGTGTAAAAGGAAAGGTGGGACACAACTTTGCTCTGCAAAGGACTATCCCACGGTGCCCTCATTTGGAGAGAGATGCTGTGGGGTTTGGTGGATTTATACACATGAGAACAGCTGCAGAACCAGCAGTGGGGTACAGCTTCCCCATGATCCAATGGCCAGCAGTAACACCCTGTAACACTGGGGAAGACCAGTGCAGCCAATGTGCTCTCAGCAGACCTCATGTCTGATAACGATGAGGTCATTCAACTGCTTTGCGGGTGTAAGCCAGCCCCAGAGCACCTTTGTGGCAGCCTGACCCACATCCATCTACTGATCGCACCTGGGGAAGGAGGGCTGACCTGCCAGCACCCCATAAACCCTCTTCATTCATCCCTGACATCATCTTTCCTTGCCTTGTTGGCACCCTAACACCTCCCCAGTGCATCCCACAGCTCCCAGTGTCACTGGCTGCCTCTCCTCCTCGCTGCCCTTTCTTTCACATAACCTGGTACTTTGGCTTCCAAAAGCTCTTCTTCCAAAAAGCTGTTCTAGCCAATATTTTGAAACACAGGGTAGAAATATAGTGCAAGTAGTGTTCTAGGTTATATATTAAAATACCAAGTAGAAGGTGGAACAAAGGTAATGAACCTAAAAGATGACATCTTAAAAAATACTCCGTTACCCAGATTCCAGCATGCTCAAAAATCATCTAATTTGCTTTCACATAAATGCCCATTATGTCTTTTTTTTTTTCTAAATGTAGCAAGACATTATCCCTCCTAAGATGCTCTGACAAAGATTTAACGCTGACATTTGTCATGGCTTAACCCCCGCCAGCAGCTCAGCCCCACGCAGCCACTCGCTCGCTCCCCCTCGGTGGGATGGGGAGAGGATCGGAAGGAAAACAGTGAGAAAACTCATGAGTCGAGACAAGGACAGTTCAGCAGGTAAGTCTAAAGCTGGTGCACAAGCAAAGCAAACCCAGGAGTTCACTCACCGCTGCCCATGGCAGGCAGGGGCTCAGCCACCCCCAGGGGAGCAGGGCTCCAGCACGTGGGACAGGGGCATGGGCAGGCAGACAGCATCGCTCCGAGCATCCCCCTTCCTCCTCCTTCCCCCAGCTTTATATGCTGAGCATGACGCCATACGGCATGGGCCAGCCCTTTGGCAGGGGGGGTCAGCTTCCTGGCTGTGCCCCCCTCCTTCCCCCAGCTCCTTGTGCCCCCCAACCCACTTACTGGTGGGTGGGGGGCATAAGATGCCTTGGCACTGCATGAGCGCTGCTCAGGGTAATGAAGGTTATCGTCCCTGTGTCACCGACACTGTTCTCAGCACAGAGCCAAGGCACAGCCCATAGTAGCTACAGTGGAAAAAAATTTAATTCTATTCCAGTCAAAACCAGCACACTCCTGCAGCAGATGGGTTTTGCAGGGATCAGCTGAGCTGCTGGGTGCCTCTCAACCCTTTGGTGTCAAGAACCAGGCTTGGGTCAAGCTTGGGTGTTGAGGATGTGGCAACACCGGTTCCCCTGTCCTTGAAGATGTTCAGTGATACACGAGGGGCTTTTCAGCCCCACCACAGGGACTTCATTGATATCTGCCATGGGCTGAAAAATGACCCGCTGCCCCAGTGAAAAGCACCCCATGTTTCTCTGAACACCTTGACATTCAGCTGCATCACCACCATGCCGCAGGCGATGCAGCTCGGAAGGTGGTCCGTGAGTACCGGCTTCTTGTGGGAAGTTCTGCGAAGGCAAAGGTGGTGGGGCTGGCACAGAGATGCCTTCTGCTGCCAGCCCAGTCCTGTCCAGAACCAGCACCCCTGGGGGTTTGGGGATGGATGACCCATGCATACCTGTTCAGTGCCTCTCACATGCAACCAGTCACTGAGCACCCTGGAGAGCTTGTTCCCCAGCCACGTCTGGAAACAAGTGATGACCAGCATGTCTCAGGGGTAGCCATTGTCTCAGAGGTGGCTCATCACCTAGGACCCACTTGAGGAGCTCAGGTAGACCTGAGGGGACAGCCAGGTAGGGGTGCACTGCTCCTGCAATGGCTGTGAGCCCCCAGGGCTGTTGTATGGAGGCGGTGGCATGTACTCGAGCAGATGGGGGAACCCCCTTTACCCAGTGGCTCTATACCTGTGACACAACGGTGCTGGGTGCTGAGCTCCATGGCAATGTCACAGCCAGAGTTGCCCAAGCCTATCACCAGCACCTTCTTCCCTCTGTACTTCTCCAGCCTCTTGAACTCCCAGCTATGGAAACAGCAGTCTTTAAAATTTTGTATTCCCAAGGAGAACAGAAAAGGTCATAATTCACCCCAGGAATGAAAAGGAGAGGCTGTGCTGGCCTTGAGATCTCTCCTTCCCACAGATGCTGATGGAGCATCTGTCTGGGCATTTCTCACAGTAGCAGGTGTCTCCTGGGATGCTGCAAACCCATTGTTGGATGAGATCTGTCTCTATCTTCATTCAGTATTTAAGCAGAAAGAGTGTGCAAGCACAGGATACCTTTGCACGGTATTTCTGTACCCCAAAAGGGTACTACTGCAACCCCAACATCACCCCGAGGCACCTGGACAACCACACTCCATCCATCGGTATGGCTTTACAACCTTGCAAACATCAGGGAAGCAGCTTTCATTTTTAAAAAGAGAAGATGGCAAAGGACCTAAGGGGAGCATTCCTGACCATCCAGTGCCTCAGGCTTGTGTCCTCCCAACAAACCCCCAGCACCAAATATCTCTTGCCAGAGGGAAAGTTTTTCCCAATAACGTGCCTGTACATAAGGAGGCAAAGGCTATCAGGTAACACACGTGACACTTGTATCAGAAATCATGGGAAAATGCCAAAAAAGTGTTTTACAAAATCCATTTATGAAAAATCTTCTGTTAAAGAAAATGCCATGAATTATTTTTTCCCCCAGGAAAGATTAGCATTACCTCTAGTAAAAACTCCCCTGCTTTGATACAGTTTGGATACAGAGTCTTTTTTTTTTTTTTTTTTCCAAGAAACAGGTTTCGGTTTCTTGGATGGATTCTATCCCCCAAAATATTGCTTTCAAGGAAAACACTCTTTTTTAATGCTGAAAAGGTGCTCTTTTTATTTTATTTTTTTCTTTGTGGGGACAAACTGTGATGGAAGGTATTTGCTTGGCTGTATCCCAGCAGATGAATTACACACATACAGCTTACCTGGGAAGGTGGTGAGGGGGAGGTTTGGGTAGACATGATGCCCAGAGCAAACCATAACAGCATCAGAACCTGCCAGCTCTTCCTTCCCACCTCCCTGGGTCACCAGCTCCCACCACTCCGTCACAGAAAAGTCAGGGTGTTTCTTAACCTTGGTGGCCAGAAGGTTTCAAGGAAACAGAAAGAGATGACTGGGTGGCTGCAGAGCAGATCAAGAGGTGTAGTGAGTCAGTGGGATTCAGAGGTGCTGGGAGCTGGGGATGTTTGCCCCTGTGATTTTGTGCTGGGGAGTGACAGAGAGAGGAGCTGATGTGGCCTGCTTTAACAGAACCAGGAAACTATTTTTTTTCCTTCCCACAATATTTTCTCCCAGGATTTTCCCTGTGGCAGGGAGACCCTGACACCAAGGCGATGTCCCTCCTGCCCAGGTCCCCTGGCTACTCTCTGCCCCTCTCCACTCCAGGCTTTTTACCTTGAACTGTACTTGCTGGAGGAGGTCGAAGTGCTCCGTGTCGTTGCAGATGCGCTGCTACTCTGGTGTAGCGCATGTACCAGGGGTGATCATTGGGGATGGGGAAATCAGAGTAACGCATTGTCGCTTTGCAGGAGCTGGTGAAGACCATGCAGTAGATGCTGGCTCTGCCTTCCTCTGCCTGGTCCTGGAGGGAGAGAAGTGGAAATGTGTCCCTTTAGAGAGGACATGACCCTCACCTGTCCTGAAGCCCATCTCCTCCAGATACCATCACACCCTGTCAAAACCATCAAGTACAATACCCAAGTAAACCCCCCACGAGCACAGAAGTGTCCTAAAAGGCTGGGAGGAGAATTTGCATTGCCCAAAGCATTTAGGAGCCAGTGACATGCACATCTGCCAGGGAAAGTGGAAACCTCAGGACAAGGAAGTGCTGTGACGCACCATGCCAGAGCCTCCCCACTGCAGGTACAGAAAGCATCAGAAGGTCAGGTGTGACACAGCAACACACAAAACATTACAGGAGACAAGTACTGCGGGACCTTCCAGTGCTTCCTCCTGGTCTGCCCGTAAAGCTTCCACAATCCCACGGGTGCTGCTGGACGTTGCTCTGTTGTGCTCATGGTCTTGGCAACAGCACAGGCAAAGGCAGAAGCCCAGCCAGGCACATTTCCTTTGGCACGGGGGCTCAGCTGCCTGTGCTTTATGCAACCACGGGGCAAGTGTGGCTGGGGACACAGCCAGAGGCTTGTGTCCACCATTAGCAATGCCCATGCCAGCCAGCCAGCCATCGTCCTGCTGACATTTAGAAGGACAAGACACAGGAGATATGCCAAAACCTCCAAGGTGCCTAGGTTACTCCTGCCCAAAATGGCCAGCCCCATGCACTGCCCTGTCCCCATCAAGGGAGCACCTGCTATGTCTGCCTTGACACCTGGCACTTAACAGCACAAAACACAAGTAGTGCATTTCCCTTTCCTGATGGCTTTGATGCCAGGACAGAGCTAGGAAAATTGCAGTGAGGTTTCAGCACTGTAGAATTCATATTTGGGGTGGCCAAATGATTACCAGCTTGCAATGAAAAAAAACCAAACAAAAACACAAAACCCCCAAAATAAAACCATAAACACCTAAGTGTTGTTTTTGGTGGTTTTTTTTTTTTTTTTTTTTTTTTTTTTACTTTCCCCTTTGACGGTGATATTCTGCTCTGAAATTCTCCATCATAAATATCAAAAAATACTCCTCCAGAAAGTCTGGCATTCCCTGGAGCCCTCCCCAGAAGAGACAGAAAACACATGGCCCATGTTTTAAGATGAATCAAACATTTCAGGTCACCCAGAACAGGCTTTCTGCCCTTCCTCTGTGCCCCAGGGTTTAACTCATTTGAGCTCAACTCCCACCCCTAATAGCACCCTGAGCCGCTCCTGCAACTGCAGTTGCACCCCAAATCATCCTTTTGGTCCCAGCCTGCCAGCAAGCACATAATACGAGATGACTCTGGGTCCAACATTCTTAATTATTCATTTGGGCTCCTTTTTGGCTCTGTAGTGCTTGGCCACTATGTAAAAGCATGCTGAGAGCTATCCTGAGCAGCAGGGAGTGCTCCCCAAGGTGGAGTGATTGCTGGTGACTCCGCAGGGTGACTCTTGCATGACCTGAAGACCTGCATTTCAGAGCCATCCCTGTCCCGCTGGGTTTTGAGGGGAGCAGGGGCATGTCCTCAGTGCAGCCCCAAGGGGTTAGCTGGGGGTTGGCATTCAGAGGAGACTTGGCTCAGCAAGCCACAGGACAGCCAGACTGTCCCCAAAGCTCAGGGAAGGGACCTGTATTGAGCCAGCCAAGCCTTCCCACGCGCAGCCATGGGAGCAGAGCCAAGCAGGTGCAGGCACACCAGGAGCAGCCGGGCGCAGCCTCCCAGCCCCCAGGTTTCCCCAGCCAGCTCTGAAATCAGGCAGCCAAAGCCACTCGCCGTGTAGTGCCAGGGCCCTGCAACGTCCTTGCTCTGCTCAAAGCCGATGGGTTCCAGCCTCTCTTCCAGGCAGCACTTGGTGGCCACCACCATACACTACACCGTGCCATCCTGCCTGCCCGGGAAGGCAGCTGGGGCAGAGCAGAGACTGGCCAGGCATGCTTGCCCAGGTGGGTTTGCAGCCCCCAGCAGTGCCCCAGAGGAGTGGGGCTGTCCACCTCCTCCCCAGCACAACTCCCCCAGCACCTTAAATAGCCCAGAAGGTTTCTTGCTGATCCTCTCTCTCCTGCTTCCCACACAGCCCCCAGGTAGGTGTGTAGGAGTTTTGGGGAGGAGGGAAGAGCTGAGGCTTCCCCTGGTACCCAGGGGCTCTCTGGTGGAGAGGAGCAGCACTTGGGAGGAACTCCCCAAATGAGCAAAGCTCTTCCATGCATCATTGCACGGGAGGCAAGGCCAGCGCCAAGGGGTTGTTTCAACGCGTGGCTTGTGCCGTTTGGACTTTAGCAACCCCAGAGCTGTAACGTGAGAAGGAGCTGTGGGCAGAGACCTCCTAAATTAGGAAATAAAATGTTGGGATAACTTATTGCAAGATAAGAGCCCCGGGTCACTGTGCAGCAGCAGCCACCTCTGGCCTGTGGGATGAGCAGCATCACTCATACACCCCCCCACACCCCTCTCCAAAACAGCACGGCCATGTCCATGTTATCCGGAATGGCAGGTAGTAACAGGCTGCCCAACCTCACCCCATCCTTCCACCCCAGCACTGCAGTTATCCCCCGGCACAGAGGGCAGCTAGCAGTGCTACCCCAGGGACAAGCTACTGTCCCAATTCCCATTCCAAGCATCCGATCACTTTCCCACCTTCTGATAACTGGGATGAGTGTGTTTCAGAGGACAACTGCAGCGAAGGGCAAAGCACAGGCAAGTGCTGAAGAGTCTATTTGCAAAACCCAATCCATCTCTGCACTCTTCATCTAAGTCTCATTGTATGAGTTCATCCATCAAATCCCTGCCTCCAGAGGGGTCCCGGTGGAGAGCCATTCAGCTGGGAGTGCGCCTGTTCGAAAGCCTACAGCACACAGTTGCTGGAGCCGCTAAAGCTTTCTAAGCTGGGCTGTTAATTCATGCTAAATTGACTTGAAATAAAATAGAGCAGAGAATGCCAGAAAAATGATTGAATGACCAAACTGGAAAAGAATGAAATCGCTGATTTTTCCACTATCTGCCAAATTGGTTGGGCTTTGCAAGGGATAGGCTTTGGAGCCATGGTTAAGTTGACTTAATACAAATAAACTGGCAAGGTGGCTTTACGGATTCCCAACCTAGAGGTGGTGTGGATCGTCTCCTGCAGGACACAGCCTGGAGGAGAACTTCTATGAATTAAAACATTTGCCAGGAAACGGCATCCAGGAGCAATGCACAGCAGGAGAGCACACCCTGGCATGGGGATAGAAAAGATCAACCCAGGGCAGAAGAAGGGGAACAAAGGTGCAGGAAGAGTCAATCATTTACCTGGAGTGACACAGCTGTCAAGCATCTGAAAGAGGAAAAGGCCATGAACCTCTTGACTCATCATTTGTCAGCTGCCTTCTTCCTCAAAAGAGAAAAAAAAATAAATAATTTCGACAATTTTCCCCCCTTCTCTAAAAAGGGAAAAAAAGGGAAGGAGAACTACAGCCTTGGGAAGGCAGAGCAAAGGAGAAAAGCTGAGGTGTTCAAAAATTCCTGGGCACAAAAAAGAAACCAGGAGTTTCAGCGTTTCTAATGGCACTAGAGGTAGTTCTGCCCAACATCTGCAAACTCTTGTTTGGCTTTTCATAGTATGCCATGGGAAAGCAAGAGCATCAGAAGGCTCCTGACCTCCAAAAGAACAAGAATAGTTGGGGACAAGCAGCCTGACCTACGGAACCCTGCCTCCTTCCAGCCCAGAGCTGCCTGGCACCAGCAGCACGGCTTATGCTGGCCCAGGCTTCTTGCCACGCTTGGAGGGGCGCCACATGGCAACCGGAACCCTACTGCAGGCAACCTGCCACGACAGGAGCCATGAGAAGCTGATGGCACAGTTCACCTTGGTGACCCCAGCCCCATGCACAGCTTGTGTGATTGCAGCTCCGCTTGTCCTGGCTGCTGTCCCAAGGGACATGTCTATTCATTAACTGGGGGCCAGTGGCAGATGGTGGGAAGCAGTCACTGGCCACCACAGCTGGTCCCCATGCAGCCTCAACCCTCCTGCTGGCTGCAGCAGCAAAGAGTGAAAAATCCTCCAGTTTTGATCCCTTTGCTGCTGCAAAGGCTCCCCAAGGCAGCAGCCGGAGGGATGCCCAGCACACAGCCTGGCTGCAAGGCTGGGCAGCATGAGCCCGTGTGCTGCACCGGGCTCCATGGCGCTGGTTGTGCCACAACACCCACAGCAAGAGCCAGCTGCTTCCCCAGGGAGCCTTTTTGTGGGGACAGCTGGGAACAGCAAGAGCTCCCACTGTACCGAAGGAGAATAAACCCCGGCACAGCACCTTGACCCACGGGGCAGGAGCAGCCTTCAGCCTGGCTGAGGCTGCATCCTGGGGACTCCTCTGATCTCGCCAGAGAACCCTGGGCTCCCAACTTTTTTGGCAGCTAGGGATGAACCAAACTTGCCATGGGTGCTGCTGGCCCAGCTGGGGAGTGATGGGGCCCCACATTCCACAGGTGCCCATGGCTCCTGTGGGGCCAGCGGTAGTCCTCTCCTCCTGCATCCCTGGAGCTCCCCTCAGCCCTTTGATGTGCAGCTACATTGTTCAACCATCTCTGAAGTGTGAAATGAGAAACACCCGCTGTGTCTGGGGAGGCTGTGCAGAGCCCTCCGGAGCAGCCAGCAGTGCTGCAGCAGCCTCGGCCGGTCAGGGGACAATAAATCCCCAGCTGGAGCTACACAAAGTGAGACAGTAAACAAGAATGTTCACCTCACATTTGCTCTATGCTAATTGCGTCTGAGGTCTTCCCCAGCTGGCTCTTGTTTTTCTTGAATGCAACTAAAAATATTTTTCATTTGCTTTTCCACACTCTTCTTCCCCATTTTAGTTTGGGAGCAAAACCCTCCAGGACAGGGCTGCAGGAGCATTCCCCTTAGGTTTGAGGCTGATGGATGGAAGGCCCCAGGGGAGGCTAAAGCCTTTCTGTGGGGGAGCAAATGTAACAGCATCTCTGCTCTCCTTAACCCCTCCATCAGCCATGAAAACTGGTTTTGCCATTCCCTAGGGGGCTGTTCTGATCCGCAGCCTTTCAGTAGAGGTGGGAGTTCTGAGGGCATTGCCCACCCTCCGCTTCCCAGCTCACCACTCGCCTTCCCAGACAAGGACAAACCAACCAGAAAACTCACTGTGCCTCCCATGAGATCTTTTTTACGTACAGCAGCTGCAACAGGATAACATCTCACTGCATCTGCCTCAAGGACATCTGTCCTTTACACCCTTTCCCCCCACAGTACCACCCAGCCTTGAAGCTTGGTGTCCTGCAGACCTCCACTCCATCTCCATGCCCTTTCTGGGACTCATCCTTATGCAGAGCCTCTCTCCATCCTCCATTTTTTCTCCTCTTCCCACGTGCTATTTTCTAGAGGTGCTGTCTGGAAGCAGGCAGGATCCTTAGAGCACTCAGAAACTGCCAAGAGCATCACCTGATAGTGACGACTTCATGGGAAGCCAGAGCTGCCCCACCACAGCATAAGCTGCTTGAAGGTACCTGGCTTTCTGGATATCACGTAGCATCATCCTTTCCTTGGGCAATCACCTGGCATGAAGGGGTTCAATATTTATCTGGCTTCTACTCTGCTCCAAGTCTTACACAGCCCAGCAGGGAGGAGCAGAAACTCACAAGGACACTGCAACCCAGGTGAGGCACAGCTCCAGCCGGGGCTGCTGCCACACTTGCAGTGACTGCTGCAGCCTGCGTGGGGCCAGAGGCACTACAGACATGGACAACCCACGCAATCTGCTCCCAAATGTGGGAATTGTCCCAAGGGTTACTCTTCCATCAAGAAACCCCTTTCTCCTGGCTGCTTCTCCTACCACTGCCCTGTCGATGTTTCGATGCCCTAGGGAAAAGGCTGTCCTCCAACACAAACAGGTGAGCCTTGCTTGGAGCCCCAAGTCTTGCTGAGGTCCCAGGCTGGGACTGCAAGGTTTGAGCTGTTTTTCCACATACCCCTGCCAGAGAAGGAACAAACACCACCTTTGTTCAGCAAATAGGACACCAGCAGCTCAAGTCTTTGCACAAAACTGCTCCAGGATGCTTTTTGACCATGCACCTACCTGGAACAAGTTTTGTGGACTTAAGGATCACATCATTGCTGCTGCCTTAATCACACTTTCCCTTTTGTCTTCAGGGGAGAGGCACCCAGCAGAAGCCATCTGATTTAACCACTCAGGAGCAGGAATGCAGCGACTACCCCCAGCAGCGACTGCACCTGAACGCTGAACACGATGCTTGTCCTCTACTCATGCCTTCCAGCCCTGGTGGCATGGGATGAGTTGAGTTGCAAGTTGCCATCCCTGGGTTGAACCGCTGCATTTTTGCTCAGGTGCTTCATGGAAAGGCAAGGATCCCCTCTGCATTTCTGTAGAGAAATTTGTGGAGGTTTAAGACATTCAGTGGGATGAAGGCTGCAAAAGAAGGAACACTAATCAAGCCCAGCAACTCCAGTGCTGCATTTCCATGTGGGCAGCTCTTGTCCCATCTCCTCCAGTGTGGATCACAAGACCCAGGGTGCAGGCTGGTGCAAACTCAGACTCTGCAAACCCTCCCCATGATACTACTTTGGCCAAGGGCTGGTGGGATGAGGCAGTGCTTTGGAGCCAGAGGAGATGGGTTCTTGCAAGCTGGGTATCTTCAACACTAGCCTGGCTGCTTCCTCCAAGACAGAGCAGGAGCAAAACATTCAGCCAGGTCCTCATGCCTGGCCCTCCCAGGGCATAGCACAAGCTCCCTTTTCTCTTTGCAGGCCACTGCTGCTCCCCAGCAGCCAGAGTCAAGTTACCTCATTATGGTTTTAGGGCTGCTAATTGCCTGTTACAAGAAGCCCACCTGAAGACAACAATTCTCCTCTCCAAAAGACTGTTCCAGCCCTGAGGACTTGCTCAGGGGATGGTGTCTGGGTGCAGCAACCCAGCTTCACAGCACCCTCCCCAGCTGCGGGCCAGGGATTTTTACTGGTTTCTCCTCACCGTGCACAAATTGGTTGCGGACATGGTCATTTGGGAGGGATGCCAAGGGAGAAGCCACGCAAACCCTCTGAGAAGCACCCAGCTCGCAGCAAGCCCACCTGTGGGGTGGAAGGAAAGCAGAAGGCTGCAGGTGGGATTGTGTCCCAGTTCTCCCCAGCCTGGGGCTAGACCAAGTGCCAAGGTCCCACCCTGCCATTGGGTGGGCTAGAGGGATGCTCCCCACCCCAAGAGCTCCTGACCCAACTGGCGAAAAGGCTTCGCAGCCTCCAGAGCTGCTTGGAGCAGGGGCCAGGGAAAGCAGGCTCCCTTAAAGAACAGCCCACAAGTCCTAACCTCGGCCAGGCAGGTACTTCGAGCTTCATGTACAGGTGATTTTGGACTAGAAGGGAGGAAAGAGCTTCAAATAGCGGAAAACAGCTCTGGGGAGAGATGGTCCTACTGCCTCAAGCCAGGCTGCTCAAGCCCCAGCTGCCGGGGAGAAGCTGTTAAACAGGAATATCAGCTTTCTTTGCAAGGGAGATTTCTAGCCTTTATGCTTATTGTGAAGGGAGAAGGAAAAAAAAATAAAAATAAAAAGGACCCTTTCCCACCTTTACGCAAAGCCTAACGTTCATCCCTAGCTCCCCCTTGTGACTCCGGTGTGCAGCCTGCTTTAACCCTGCCTCGGGTAAAGCCTTGCCAAGCGGTACCCTACTGTCACCACGGAGTATTTATAGCTCCCAGTCACATCCTGGAATTTCTTAACACACATGAAAAGCAAAATGTCTCCAGATGCTTAAAGGGGCATTGGCATCACACACACGATCCAGTTTTTCCAGTTTCTGTGTCAGGCAACCTGGGAGAAACTGAATCTACAGGTGAAATCCTGCTGCCTTTCCCATTCAAAGTCTGGATCTATAGCACAAAAGCCCACTTTGCATCTCTGTTTTCATATCCACACTCGCGTTCCGGCTGGCTCTGCCCTTTTGGGATGCTCAATCACTGCCAGGGAAGGCAGCCCAAGGGAGCTGCCCCAGCCTGAACAGCTAGCCTACATTTTATTTGCCCTGTAGATTGCTTTCTCCAAGTTGTATTTGGTCACGTACCCCATGACTCTGTGAGCTGTTTTATGTATTTATGTTTTTTATAACTTCCTCATATCATATACGCAAAAGCAATATCCCTACTACTGTCTTTATGCTCATATTATTTATTCTTATCACCTTTGCAACCTTAACCTGTCTGTGCTTCCCATGTCCCGTTCCCAGACAGCCCGAGTGATCAGGCTGGTTTGGAAGTGAAAGCACCAGATTCACCACAGTACAAAGCGAAATGCTTTGACCAGCATGTATGCAACATGTTCTCGTTCTTTGGGACCTGCACTTCAACACAGCTACTTATTTCTGCCCTCTTTCTCCACTGCCCATCTGCTGAGTAGGAGCAGGCAGCTTTAGCACAGAGAGGACTCGTGGCTGTCACCTCTCCAAACGTGCCCCCCTGCAAGCAGACCTCTGCTCCATGCACTCATAAGCCCCTTGCAGCCCAGGAAGCTGGAGAAAAACATCTCTGTACGGCAAACCATCGCTGGAGCTGTTCCCCTGTGGCTTATGGTCCAAAGAGCTCCCCTGTACCCAGATGGATGAGCAATTCTGCTGGCTAAGCCCATACCAAGCCCTGGATCAGTGTGACTGATTTCCTTCCATGCCAATGCCCTTTCCCATTGTCTTCTTGCCATTCCTATGCCTGTTGTGCAAAGCTTGCATAAATAACCTCAGAACAGTTTCTGGCCTTTTTGCTGTAGGGACATTGCTAAATCATATTATTCTTGCTGTCATGCTAGAAAAAGAATTATCCACTTCTGTACAACCATCAACCATAATTAGTGCTCAGTTGCACAGACAATCTGGAACAGGGGGGATCTGATCTTCTGCTACCAGTCTATAAATCTCTCCAAGTACACAGGGAGCAGACAGCAAAGTGAGCAATCACTCATTTCTGCTCCTGTAACTACTTTTAAATGTCCCAGCAAACAAGCTTGCAAAGAATATTTTCCCTGTTTTTCTGTACCACCAGTTTCTGTTCACAGATAATGCCTCCTGCCCTTCGACTTCCCTGGTTCACCAGCCTGGGAGACCAATAGCCAGACACTTAGGAAGCCCTGACAGATGCAGCCCTAAGATATTTGGGTATCCGGGGCAGAAAAACCTCCAGTTCTCATAGCAAGCTGGGACTCACTGGGTTGCTGCAGCATCTCCTGTTCCTAAGGCTGCTCCCTGCCCAGCAGATCCTTTATAATGCTGCAGACCCTTTAAAATCTCTGGCTCCTCAGCAGCCAGCAAAAATAAAATTTAAAAATCCCCTTCTAAAGCTTCTCATGACATTAGAAGACATTGCTGTGATTGCCCTGAGAGCTCGTCTTTCCTACAGAGCCTGCTGCTCCCAGCCCTGCAGGCAGCACCGAGCAGGTTGGCCATGTGACAGCAAGGTGAAGGACCTACCCTCTGCAGGGGTTTTAAGGAGCTGGTGGAGGTTGTTGCCTCTAGGGTTGAGCTCATTTGCATTAAGATATCAGTTAACTTACCTGGTGAATTTTTAAGTCTGCCTCTGGAAGCTGAAGGAGCCTGGAGGCCTCCACAAGCAGCGCAGAAGGTGCCTTTCATGGGTGGCTCTTCTCAATCTGCCTCTGCCCGGGTCAGTCCAGGGACATGTGATGGGACAGCAGGGTCTGCTGGTTGTTTGCCACATCTGTGCAGCTCTTTGCTGGGTCTACAAGCATTCCAACTCAGCCAGGACAGCGCTGGAGCACACAGCCCACCCTAGCAGGAGCCTTCCAGATGCCAGCCAGCCTGAATTTAGCCAAAATCTTGGCTCACTTCCCTGGCATGGGGAGGCATCCTATCCCCTGAGGAGAAAAAACCCAAACTCAGAAAGAAATGTGCCAAAACTAGACCTTCCCTACTCAAAATTCAATATAGACAAAGGCTTGGGAAAGTGCTCAGCAAGAGGGTAAGTGTCCGAGTCTGAGCTTAAATAGGGCACCGGGGCCCCTCTCAGTGGATATATGTGGGGTGGTCCCAAGTAAGGCTGTTTGGGGTAATTAAAGCTCATTAGTGCCCTCAGGGCCTTGACATTCAGGATGATGAGATCAATTCCTCCCTTAGCCTTAATCATGCTGCAGGTTAAGCAGCAGGTGAGAAGCATTTTGGTGAAAGTAACCCAGCTCCTGTCCAAAACAGCCCAGATGCAGCAAGAAGTGCCTACATGGCAGGGTTAACAGCCCCAAACTGGATGTGGCCACCTCTTTGCCTCAGCTCCAGGCTTGCAGAGTACCTCTGGGCTCCCAGGTGCCCACGGCCATTTAGATGTGCTGCTTAGGGGGATGTGGTTTAGTGAAGGACTTGGCAGTCCTGGATTAATGGGTTTGACTTGATGGCCTTAAAGGTCTTTTCCAACCTAAATGGTTCTATGATGCTGAGTGAGCCCAGAGCGCATAGCCCAGAGCCCCCATCGTCTGGGGAAACCTGGCAGCTCTGCCCCAAATCCCACCCCACACACAGCCCGGACACCAAACACGGGTGGGTAGAAAGTGCATGGAGCATACACCCGCCTTCCTTCACCCACAGGCACCAAGCACCCCGCTCCCTGTTAGTGCCATGATCTGGGTACCAGCTCCTCCAGCAGCACCCGCAACCAGACCCATGCTTGTCATCAGCAACCTGCGCAGGGAGGTCTGATGGTATCTAACCCTGCCTGGTTTGCTCCTCAGCCTGCCCCTTGCCCTGGGGCTGAGCCCCACGGAGGGGATCAGCATTGTGGCAGCAGTGATAGGCACCCAGCTCCTTCTGTGGGCCATGGGGGGCTGCTCTGGCACTGCCGCACTGGGGTTCTAAATGAAGCTGCCTGTGGTCCAGCATGGAGCTGCTGTCCCTGGGCAGGAGGATGGGGATGAGCCACCACCCCACTCCCATACAGGCTGCATGCCTGAACCCATCACCCCATAAGCTGAGGGTGAGGGACAACCCCATGTCCCCCTGGGTGACAGCATCACACCCATCCCATCACCTTCACAGAAACAGAGGAGGGAAAGCGCCAAGATTTAAGCCCCTATTTAGGCACAGCAATGCTCTTTATAATTAACCACTGGTGCCGCAGCGACAGGGCTCTGCTTCATCTCTGCTGTTACAAGCAAAACCTTGAGCCCTCCAGCTTGTGTACCACCCCCAGGGCTGGGAAGACGCCCCATCAGCCACTTGCTCTTACCTGCTCCCCTCTCGCTTCATGGGCCTTCAAAACCCAACCCACTCATGCTGACAGTGCTTTGGCTCGTGCGTCGGGGGCGCAGGGGGCAGCGGCTCTGCTGCACATCACCTGCACCCCAGCCGGAAAACTCCCTCTCCTAAAGCTCAGGTCCTCATCTCCAAAAGGTGATGGTGACTCTGGCCAGTGGCTCCTTGCTCCTGCTTTGTAATAAGACCAATGCAGGTTTGTAAAAACAGTCCGACTGCAGATCCTTGTACGGTAGCTGCGTCACACCCCAGGAATAAAACAACTCATCAGCTCAAACTCCTGATTTTCCTGGAGCTGAGGTTTCGCTCCAGAAGAGGGTTTCTCTTCCTCTTGCATCAGGCTATATGATTTTGCAGCCCTGGTCAACCCCTCAGCCTCTATCAGAGGACACTTGGGTGCATCAGCAAGTGCCTGCCACCTGGGGATGAAGGGACAAAGGGATGGCACTGCCCTGCCAGCCCTCACCCTCGGGGCGGCTTGGATGCGCCCCAGCTCCAAGGCGGGGAAAGAAATCTCAAAGAGATGTTTCTGGACTGATTAAAGTTAATTAGCTCAAATGATGCCTCTGAAAGGAAATGTTTCTTATTTCGGGTTCCCGTCGAGTTGGGTCCAAGCCTGGTTTTCATAAGGCCGGTAACTGCAAACAGATAGGGCCCTTTCATTGGAAACAGGCAGCGCAGGATATAATTAAAGAAGTATGCACTGGCATCGCAAAGAGCCGTTTTCAATTACTGCTATTTCAAGAGGATTAAGGAGAAATACTTTAAACAAGACCACTGCAAAAATAGATTTTGTTTGTCATTAGCTTTGAAATAATATTTGACTTAAGGGCTGAAATTTCCATATGCCAGGTCTGCCTCTGGTGGCACTTTCCCCACAGGCTGGGAAGAGGGTGATTCACAGCGGCATGGGAGCTGGGAGCAGAGCTGCCTGTGTACGGCCCTGGTTCCAGATGGAAATACCCTCCTTTCTCCCGGGGCGCTTTTCTCTCTGTGCCAGCCTGGAAGTGATGCGCAGGGCAGCCTCACACTTGGTTACCAGGCTGCACTTGGGGTGCTCTGGGGACACATTGCCACTGTTTTTGGATGGGAATGTCTTCCTTTGGATGGGAACGTCTTCCTGCGGAGGGAGTGATGGCCCCGTTGGTCCATGTGCTTGCCTTGGCCAGGCCAGCTGTACCCCTGACCCTTGTGATTTGCTGCTGTATCTCTGCTCAGCACGCGCCCACGGGTGCGAATGTGCGCTGGTCCGTTCTGCCAGTGGCCACACAGGTGGCCTGGAAGATGCTGTTTTGCCATAGTCAGTGCAATAGCAAAAAAATGCTGCCTCCAGCCTCCCTGTGCCTCTGCCTCTCCTGGCTCAGGCTGTACCTTCAGAAGGGGAGCAAAAGTGGAGTTAATCACAGGTGTGGAGCAGCATCCGTGAGCCCTTCTCTGGGCTGCAGGTGTAGAGCTTCTGCACAAGACTAGAAACAGAGCCTGAAAGGGCAAGAGCGGCTTGCTGCACCTTCTCTCCCCACCTTTCCTAACATGTGGCCAAGGACATATGCCCAGGGTGTATGACAGCTGTGGTCACACGGGGCAGAGGGAGCAGCAGTCCCACTGCAAGCAGTGTCACGTTCCCGGGTAGGATGGGGACCACCTCATCCAGTCACAGCCATCTCAGCGCCGGCGTCTGTGGAACACCTTCTGAGATACCTATCACAGGACAGACAACCAGAAGAGGAGGATCTCTCACAACCCATACGAAAGGATCCCAGGCTCACACCTGCAGGTTTGACACCTAAGTCAGGTAACTCAAGTTCAGCGAGGGTCTCCAAGCTCCATTTGGCATGTGCAAAGCAGGCACGTTCACCCTCCCTCTGCAGGGCTCGACTTCCCAGAGGAAAGGGCGGTTTCTCACAGCACCTGGGACTGTTGGGCTCCTGGCTCCCCAGGGGCCCCTAAAGGCCCGTGTGAAGTCAACAGCATGGGAAGGGCCTGGCCACAGGGCGGTGAGAAGGGTTCTCCACTGGCATTTGCCCAGGGAGCTTATGAGGCTCAAGCAACAGCAACACTTGTCCTAGCAGGATCATGAGAAATCATTTCTCTGTGCTATTTACAGCAACCAAGGACATATTTTTCCTTTCGGAAACACCGCAAGAAGAATATTTCTCATGGCTGCTGAGAAAGAGGGGTCCACCTCGGGGAACAGCATGGGTTGGGGTGAGTAAGCTTGGGGCAGCAAGGCAACAGATCAAAGAGAGTCAAGGACACAAAAAATGGAGTTTGGCCACTTCCATGTCAGAGTGCAGGGCTGTTGGCACCAGCTCAGACTCTTGTATGTGAGAAGAGCGTCAACAGGCTGCAGAGATGTCTAACAAGCAGAGGCACCAAAAGGCGGCTCCTCTCCATGTGCACAGTCCAGAGGCATTTCCAAATACACAGCCGCTGGGTCCAGAGCACACATGACAGCTTCGCCGTCACACAAAGTGACTGATGGGCAACGAAAAGGCTGTAAGGGGTGAGCTCCTTGCCATGCCGATGGAGCTAACCAACCCAAAGAGGAACCCAGACTCCTTTGTATCTCCAGAGTTGCAGGTTTCTGGAAGCACAAGAGGCTCAGGGGGCTCCATCTCAGCCACAAAGCCTCCAAGCACACCACGAGAATTGGTAGGAGACAGAAAATAGCACACCAAACCAGGCCGGGTCAAATAAGCCTAGACCCATGGGGATTTCATGCTGTTGGCAGGTCTTGGGTGGCTGTTGGGCTAAAAGCACCTAGGAGGAAGCCAGCAGCATGGGGAAGCAGACACCAGGAGATGCACCTTCTGCTGAGAGCTTAGAGTGAAAGCATAGATATGAAGACCTGCAAAAATAACATCACCCAGAAGCCAGAGAGCATGTCTGCAAAGATGGGGAAAGAAAATGAATAGTTCAAGCAAAGAGCAGCACAGGCAGAAGGCTGAAGAAATGCCTTCTTTCCACGTGCAGCATTCCAGTCCCTGCAAATCCAAGTGGATTTCATCATTAGCACAATCAATTCTCCTGTAGGTAATCCAGTACCCTCTCACGGAACCCCTGATGTCATTTCCAGCGATTCCAGATCAGCTCCGTGCCCATGCCCAGAGTAGGGCACACAGCAGGATGGCAGCCAGCGTCCTCCCTGCCACACCTTCCCCCTGTAGCCCCTGAGCTGCTGGGTGCCACCCCACACCACTGGTCCCTCCTGGCTGCTGGTTTCCAGTACAGCAACAAGCTTCAGATGGTGGCTTTGTGGCTTCCAGCTTCTGCTGCCCCCTCCCAGGTGTGCAGGGGCATGGCCTCATCCCTGTCCCAGTTTTCCCAGCTCCATCCCTGTCCCCAGCTCCATCCTCAACCCATTCCCCACCTCCTCTCCCAAGAGCTGTTGTTTTTTCTCCTCCCAGTTCTCCCATGCATCTCCAGCCATTCCCACGGCTCCTGTCCAGTCTTTTGCCATCCCTCCTGGGGCGAGGCAGAGCCGGGGCAGCAGGACCAGCCTTGTGCACCCCAGGTGTGTGCACAGGCACTGGCCCATGATCCTCACCAAATCCCAGGGGGTCACCCACTGGAAGAGGAGGGGAGGACACAACTGCATAGGAGACAGATTGTCCTCCCTCACCCCTGCCACCTTCATCCCCTCTTGCAGCACAGCTCCTGTGGCCCCTCTGCATCACCACTGATGGATGGGCTCTGTGCTATCCCTGGCATGGGCTGAGTCAGTCCTGGTGCCTGCCAACCATTTAGAAGAGCACAAAGTATCACCATGATCCCCACCAGCACCGATCCCTCCCGCTGCGGGGCTGGGTGGCCTCTCTCAAGACTCCTTTGAGCCCTCCAGGAAACATCCCGTGGAGAACAAAATTAGATGTCAAAGAGCAGAAGGATTTCAGCTCTGGCCGAGCTCTGGCAGGTCCCCAAAGCTGGGAAGGATAAAAGTGTTATGAAAACACTCACCAGAAGGCAGTGAGAAATTAGACGTAGGTCACTTGAGCTCCAGCCCTGAGGAAAGGGGTCAAGCCCACAGGGTAAAGCCCAGCTGGATGGGAGGGAGCCAGCAGAGATTTTTGGAAGAGGAACCGCTTGGTTTGTTAATTTTGATGACATCCCTTAGGCTGGGTTTTTCCTCCACTCAGGTTTACAGGTCTGGACTCAAGTGCTCACACCTGCCTGGCGGGGACAGTGGTGCCTCCCTCTCCTGCCAGCACCATGGAGCACCTCATACCTGCGTGTGATGCTTAGATTTTGGGCATGGACCACCCAGCTGGCAGCACTGTTGGGTCATTTTAACTAGACAAAGCAGGAGAGTTGCTTGCCTGTAGGGTGCAAACACGTTGGGCATTAATGACATGGCCCAACCCAGCAGACTGGGACTGTAGGTCTGATCTAAGCAAGTGGAAGGATGACGTGAATCTTCTTTTAACACATATTTTTGGGATTGTGGGCTGGTTTTCTGACTGCTGTTTGACAGCCTTTTGCAGATGCCAAACTTCCACTTTCACAAGCAATTGATTTTTGAGCACATTGTCGCAAAGCGACTTTGTCTCCCAAGAGAAACTCCCTTTTGAAAACAGTCTCCTAAAGCTCCTGGGGCACTTGCAAGATGTTTTGCTTTTACATTAAAATTTTTAAAGAGCCTTTAAAGGAGGATGTGAGACAAATGAACAAAAAAAGTGATCATAAGGGAACAAAAGAGGTGATCAGCAGTCCTTGTGTTTATTTTTTTCCATGGAAAAATGTCCTTTTTCACTTCAAGCATTTAGAGTGGCTGCACGCACCAACAGAACTCACAAAATGTTTTGATTACTTGGTCCCACATATTTTGGACATGCTACTGAGTGGATTAACTGATGGGTTGACCTCCTGAGCTCTTCCAATAATGTTGCAAATGTTTTTTGAGAGAAGTGCAGTATCGCTGGAGATGAAAGAGAAGTATTTATTGATTCTGATGACTTGCATGTGTGAATCCTTACTTTGAAATCATGGCCTTTTGGGGATGGGATAGGCTGACTCCTAATAGGATGCTGCTTTCTACCCCGAGGCATCCTGAGCTGGTGTTTGGACCAGTCCTGGATCCAGCCCTGGAGACTCTCCAAAGACATCATCCCCTCGCGCACCCTCCAGGAGGCCACTCCATCCAGGTCTAAGCAGCGCCAATCAGCAGATGAGTTTATTCTCCCTCTACTTCCAGCTCCAGCCTACCCTGGAAATATCAGCATCCTTGCAAGAGCTACTTCTTGGGAGATTTATAGCTCAGCTCGGTGGCTGTATGCAGTTCAGAGTTTACATAAATGCTGGGCATGGTCCCAGCGCTGGGTGCTGACTCAGGCGCCCGCCCAGGCGATGCTCCCACGTCACCAGTTCAAATGGGCCTCGCAGAGCAACCGTGCTGACATTTCACACTGTCACGGACCATAACAGTCGCTGGAGTGGCCAAATCACGGGGCTTCACGTCCTGGAGAGAAGGAGTTTTAAATCTTCCCCTCCCCAGCCCCTGACCTCAAGCAAACACAACGTAATTGGGTTGTCCCAGTTGGCGACGGGTTTGATTCATTTTCCTGCAGGGAAATCTCTCCGGCCAGTTGCACAAAAAGGCTCCACAGTCCCAGCTCAGTTTTCAGTGCCTGCAGAAGGATTGCCTCCCGGGAACCTCCGCTGCAGCCCTGCCAGGCACCACCGGCCGCCGGGACACCATCACGGGTGATGGCGGGTCAAAAGGCTGATGCAGAATAATGGTCTCACCTGTGCTTCGGGGGAAAAAATATTGTCCACTGCAAGAAAAAGAAAAGTGTGAGAAGTGAGGGAGCCTCCCAGGATGAGGAAGAAGGGCATCCTTGCTGGAGCAGCTGGAGAGGGTAACGGGAACGAGATGCTGTAAATCCTCCCAAATAGAGGAGCTGCCCGCTGTGGCTCCATGGGCAGATTCCCAACTTCCAACCTGGACACTGCTATTACAGCCTGTGCTCCAGCTTGAGACAGGGATCTGTTTGCAGCTTGGGATGCTAAAATATGGCATAGAGAGGCTTTTTTCCTACCCAAGCTATCAAAAAGTTCCATTAATTGTTACTTCACCATAACAGTACATGGTATTTCATTTGGTACCTCACTGGGTTTTGAGAGCTCCCTGCCCCCGATGTATGTATCTCTACTCCCCTCCTGGGAAGCCCTCCTCTCTTTCCTGAGGAGTGGAAGCTGCAAATGCCATAGCACCATCTGGCTGCAGCAGAAAAATGTTCCTTTCTGCAGCAATTAGGCTGATGCCCCAAGTCCTCACTCTGCATCTGAGCAGACCTTTCCTGTAGCTGCTCTTCCTGGCCATATCTCCATCTCCACTCCCGGAATTCAAAGGCACAGCCAAAAGCCATAGACCTGTTTATGACTTGTTGTACAAATGTGATAAACGGCTGCTTAGAAAACATCTCCCCTATGCTGCTCCTCATATGCTCTTTGCATGCATTTTAATAAGCTAATGTTTGGGAATCGTTAAGTAGCTGTCTTGACTTGTTTAACTTGATAGCCACAGATATTTTGCTAAGCTGATGCGGGATTTATGTCTCAATAATGCAATAATGTTTGGTAAGCATTGCCGTTCCGGGTAGATTTATGTCCCATCAGCAATCAGAGAGGGATTTATAGGGCCCATCAGAGGTAGGGTTACAGGAGGTGCTGTCTGAGACGCCTTGAGAGCACTGTGTCTTACTGCTTGAGGGCGATTCCTTGGAGAGACCGTGTCTTGGGGCCTTGTAGCCTGCTGACGTATTGCCCCGCCGATGTTTTTCATTAATAAAACTAAACAAAAGGACCAAGGGAGCTGCCTGGTGATGGAAAGCGTTTTGTAACGTGCTTCCTTTCTTCCAGCTTTGTGACGGGCAAGGAAGGGCAGTGGGGAACCCACTGCACCCCAGCTCCCAGGAGAGAGGCCATCCCCATGACTAGCTCGTGCGTTCTCTGGGAAGGTGTCAGTTGTGACCATGCTGGTGTCCCTCACAGAGTCGCAACCCTGGAGAGCCTGGAGGCAGGAGCAGGATGCCCGAAGCAGGGATGAAGCCCAGGAGGCAGCAGTGGAGCTACAGGACACCCACTTCCAAGCAGTGGAGAAGGATGGTGTCTCCCAGTCACACTCCAAACCAAACATTACACAACACTGCCCTTTAAGCGCAAGCCGTATGAGTTAGGACAAGCTGTGTTACAAACAGTCATAAATCCAGCGCTGCAGGTGGCTTTGCAGAGCAGTCCAGCTATGACAGATCCTCTGTGACTGGGCTTTCCCAGGGGACACTGGCTAGGAAACAAATCCTCATCTCCAGCAAGTTCATGAGATCTTTCTCTCTGCTGGGATACCCTACTTACTGATTTTTGACTGCAAGAGGTCTGACCGATATCTTTACTATTTCCCTGCCAGAAATCAAGTGAAAGAAATCCTTGAAAATATAAGGGAGAGGAAAAAAAAATTTTTTTTCCTTTGTTTAGGAGAGCTGGAAAACCCACGTAGACTTCTTAAAGTGCGTTGTGCAATAGACCTGCGAGAGGCTCAGTCGCACCCCAGGACATAAGCTCTGGAGCATCACTTTTCCTTGAGTCACACAGCCAATGCACTTCCCAAGACAAATTTCTTTAGGTTGAAATTATTCCCTCCTGGGTCTTGGCCTAGATATACATCATCAGCAAGATTCACACGATTAGAATAACTAATGAAGTGATTAGTTTTGCAAGAAGCAGGTGCTGGAGTGAGAAACAAGGCTCCAGAGCAGAGTGTTGGAGCTGTTGAGCTGAAGGACCACAACGCTGGGAGCTGCATCACCTTTGCTTTCCAGTTCTCGTGGTGACAAAATAAAACGGGTCAGGTTTGATGAGAATTAAACTAGCTTTAGGTGTTGTTTCACTCCTAGCAGTTATTAGGACAAATTCTGTCTTTACATCTGCAAACAACTGCACTGACTTTCTTGTTAACAAAGCAGCATCATGGCTTGTTCAGCTTCATCAAGAGGAGATGAGGAAATGCTTTGGCTGCTCCGCTCAGCAGCCCTTTGGCTTGAGGGTAGCGTTTACTTATTGCAGAACTGTCCAGATACCCAGGTATCCTTCAACTAGATCCTCCACTGAGCTGCCAGAGCTCAGCTGGGATGAAAGAAACCTGTTGTATGGCTGGATACATCCATACAACCTCAGGATGGATACATCCAATCCCGAGATGCTGAGAGATGGAGTGGAGCAACTTGCACCACCTAGGAACCAACAAAAAAAAGTGGGAGGGTATAAAAATGTTTAAAATCTCCTTCCTTGCTGGCCAGTCCTTGCTCAACTGCTGTGAGCAGGCTCTGGCATCAGAAGGAGCCGTCACTCCCCGGGTTAGCAAGCCAGCACGCCACGCTTTGAAAGCCCGCTCCCTCCAGCTCATCATTAACATGGGAATTGCCATTAATCACTGAGCGTACATTTCCCCGTTACTCATTCATATGGAGACACAGATCACCACGCTGCCATCCTGGCCAGCCCACCAGCATCTTCAAGCTTTGTTTTTGTAATGACCCGTACCTTGAAGATATCCCAGGAAAAACAAGCATAGGCAGAGTCACCCGGTGTCAAATAAACCATGAATGTTATAATTCATTGAAATAGTGACGTTTGAGTACATATGAGTTTTGCAGGGGCTTTCACATTTTCAGTCTTCTCTTGAAAGATTTTTGGATTTGGTTGTTGAGTGTATTTTTTGGCCAGGAAAACCATTTTTTTTTCTATTCTAAACAATTCCCTCCAAGTATTTTTTTTCTCCCTCTTTTTTTTTTTTTTTAAACTAGGAAAGGTGAACAAAAAACAAGGAGAGAAAACAACTTGTCAGCCACGCAAATATGAACTCACCCTCCCTCCCTTTCAAAAAATGAACATGTGGGACAAAAGACCCCAGTGCACCAGCCGGGTGCAGGGACAGCAGGGCTCCTCCTGGCTCTCTCCAATGGAGTCCCCCAGCCCTTGCATGGTCCCAGCCTCAATACACAGCTGACCCTTACTCCAGGCTCTGCTCACACTCACCCCATCTGTCCGCAGGACCTACCTCCTTCTCCATCCCTTTCTCCTTCCTTTCCCTTCTTCCCTTTGCTGCCCCAGCAGAGCTGTGCTATCTGTTAATGTTTGATGATTAAAAAAGCAGGTAGGGTGGGTGGCCAGCTGGGACAGCAGAGCTGGGACCCTCAGAGGGCAACCACAGGCGTATTATCAGTGCTGGGGGGTCTGAGTTGGAGGCAGCATCATAACTCCATTGCAGGTTCACGTGGAAATCATCCCCCACACAGCAACAGGAGGCACGTGCCTGTGCTGTGCTGTAAATGCACTGCTGAGGGATGCCCACACTGGCTGGTGTCCTTTGTCCAGGTCCCACCAGAGCTCCTGCAGGCAGGGTGGGAACCTGCAGGAAAGAAGACATGCAAATCAAACCAACCACATCAAATCTCACCATCGTTATCCCGATTCTCACACCTACAACCGTAACGCTGCGTGTGCACTAACACAGTGCAAGCAAATACTAATTGCATGCGTGCAGCACGTGCAACACACATTCTCCAAACACATATTTTTGGGCACAGACAACCTTCCCATTACTGTCCAGCACGTGCTTCCCCCTGTTGGTTTCAATAATGCCAACGCATGCAAAATGAGTTTGAGGTTACACACATGCAGCAGTGCCATCTCCTCAAAGGAGCCGAGTTGGACCCACCTTTGCATGCACAGCTTCCTCAGGTGGCGTGCCGGGGGTACGCACGCATGGCTGAGGGGGCACAGTCACACTTATACCCTCCCTGTGCTACCCCAGTCCCCTGTGCTGGGACACTGGGGGCTGAGGATTGACCACAGCATGGATGCTCTACCAGGGCTCCCATTCAGCAGGAGAAGCGAACCTCCTGGCACCATTAGTGATCTACAATGTGGGGGTTTTTAATTAGGAAAATAGTAACTTTGCTGACTTTTCTGTTCTAATCCTGTTCTGTTCTCAGTAACGGCTCTTATTGTAATAAACAGCATCGTAGCCCGGACTCGAAGGCTAATGACTGTTGATGGGAAATATTTTGTTTCATAACAGTGGCTGCAGCCAGCAAAGCACATGAGAACATTTTTTCAGGAACATGGAAGATGCTATTTTTAACTGTTCTCCCCCATATTTATGGTGCTTGGAGGAAAGATGCGTCAGTTTAAACATGTTGCAGCAATATGCATTGTTTAACTCCGTCTGTGCCATGGAGAGAGGGCGTGCAGAAGTCCCAGTCTGGTGGCTGGGCGGTTGGATGACCATGCTTATTGTAGGCCAGTTTCCTTGCTGTCCATCCATCTACAGCTTTACAGCACCCAACACCAAGACTATCACTATCAGGACATGACACAGTACCCTGTGCCCTGACACCCAGCCCCAAAATGTGCATTTTGGGGCTGGCTCTGGGCCAGCAGCAGGGCAAGAGCAGGGTCTGGTTGCTCCAAGCACTGCAGACATCCAGGGAGGGACATGAGAGCCTGGGCAAAGCAAGAGGTGACTGGCGAGGACAGTCACCATGTGGGTGCAAGTTGCCCAGGTATCACCCAAAGCATTCCCCACTGTATTGGCATCCTTCCGGCTGCACTGGGATGGTCCTTCCCTGAGCAAGGACCAGACCCCATGCCCACCATCTTTCCCACCTTGCCTCCTTTGGGATTATGAAGCCCCATTTAGCATCATGGCTTCCATTCCTTAGCACAGCACAGATCCACCAAAAAAGCCAGACCTGCCGAGGCTGGAGAGGCCCTGCTGTGAGGCTCCAGGTAGGTCTAAGAGCTCCCAGCCTGGGCACCAGAGACATTACAAACCCAACAGCATTAACACAGACAGAAGCGGCGTTTAAGCGCCTAGTCAGTTGAAATCATGTTCTTCCATGTCCAACAAAAATACGTTCTTAATAGTCATGGAGCTAAGTGGAGTCACCCAGAGTTATGATTTCCTTTCAACAGATCTTTCATCTTCAGGCTGTCACTTTCACTCAGGCCACGATTAAAACAATAAACCCCGGCAAAGCCACCCTGCCCCCCCGTCAACAGCTGCTTCTCCTCCACACGCCACAATGGGAGCCATTCATCACCAAAAAGAGGGAAGGGAAATTAAAGACATATTATTATTATCGTCATCATAATCATCATTATTATTATTCAGAGCTGCCATGTTTGTCCAGCAAGCTCTCCTTAGGACAGCAAGGGTGGCTGCAGCTGCCCCCTGGAGATGTTGGTGGAGGAGGGAGAAGTTGCCCTACAGTGTAAGGGATGTTACTGCTGCATGTGCTCAACACCTCTAGGACTTTCATCTCTGGTCTCATGTGACAGGTAAGTCATTATATTGGAGGGAATCCTGCTGTTTCCCTCTGAAAACCTTCTTGGACATTTGTATTCCATCATTGAAACCCCTCCTTGACAAACAGCTTGCAAAGGGAAAAAAAAATAATCAAGAATCACGCACTGCAAAAAATAACCAAGAAGTGTATCGCTGTAACTCCTGGCCCTGGTCCCCGTGACCTTGGGCAGCCCGTTTGCCCAGGTTTCTGCTCTTCCCACCCTGTGTCTCAACCTAGATGGCACCGTGGGGTCCTCGTGGCCTTAAAAAAGCTGGTGGCTGACAGGGGAGGAGCAGGCCCCCAGGTTGTCCTCTGAACCTGCAACATAGTGTTGTCTGTGCACACAATTATTGTAGAGATGATGGGCAAGACCCAGGCATGTGGGCTGATGGCAGGGCTCACTGCAGTCAGAGGAGACACCTAGAACTAGCCCGTGGCAGAGATGCCAGAGAAAACAGCCTATGTCCTGCCAAGCTCAGGATGTTAAGTGTCCTGCTCGGACATTTCACTTGGGCCACAAAGACACGCATTGCAGAAATGCAACAGTTTTCTTGGAGTTTGTTTTCCAAAGGCTCAACATGTTCCACTTCAGTAAGGCTGGAAAATCTATCGTGTCAGCGATCCTGCCATGCCTGCACATATTTGCATTTTCCTTGCAGTATTTTTAGAGATTTCCACTCCTCTGCCTGATTTGGGATGAAGTCAAATATGTGAAGTCTTGGAAGCTGCCACAGGAAAAGAAACTCCATTTTTCAACCAGCTTTAGATACAGCCTTCGGCCACGGCGATAAATCTTCTGCCATCCTGGAGAGCTGCACTCGCCTCCCAGATAAGGGCCTGACATGGTCCAGAAGGTCTTTGTCCCTCTGCCAGCCCCGGGAAGCGCTGCCGTCCCACCCCTTTGAGGATGGGCTGAACCATCCCACAAGAGGCTGCTTCTTTGATGGGCTGCAACAGCAAGAGAGGGCATGTGGCAGAGCTCCCTGGCTCCTTGTTCCATCCAGCTCTCCCGAGCCAGAAGAGTGGAGAACTCAGCTATCTCCCCGTTCTCCATCAGCTCTCCTCCAGGATATCCCTGTTCCCCAAGGGTCCTGTATCTACAAGACTCACATCTTGTTGCTGAGGCAGGGGAAGAAACGATGGGTTTGGCTTGGAAGAAGCTCAGTTCCCAGCTCTGCTGAAGACCAGCCTCAGCTCAGCCACATTG
This sequence comes from Falco punctatus, assembly GCF_963210335.1. NCBI lineage: Eukaryota > Metazoa > Chordata > Aves > Falconiformes > Falconidae > Falco > Falco punctatus. The sequence goes on from NC_137591.1 coordinate 27,250,307, forward strand.
ACCCATGCGCCCGTTGAAGACTCCCCAGCATGGCTCCTCCAGGAAACGTTTCCATCTGCACCGCTGCAACAGCCAGACAGTTTTGTGGGGCGCAGTCCCACGGGCAAAGCACCTGCTGTGGGACTCGCCTCCTCCCACCATGGGAGGGACCTGGTTCATCCCCAAGGTTGAATATGGACCTTTCTAGTCTGCACCAAGCAACGCTCCCCAGGCAGGACTGCGCTCACCTGGGTTTGCTTTCCTGTGGAGGAGGACACCCTTCACTGTCTTCATACCCCTTGTAGCAGGGGATGAAGCACGCTCTGGAGCTGCATTAACCCTGCCTTTGCTTCTAGTTTGACCCTAGTCCATGCATGGTACCAGGCCAGTCCCAAATCTGCACATCTGCTGGAGGGAAAGCCACCACATCAGCTCAGCAGCGTTACCAGAACCCACCTCAGAAGCATGGCGTGACCTTTCCTGCCCGGGGACAGTCTTTGCTGGAGCAGCCACCATAGCAGCCCCGTGGGGGGGATGGGAGGAAGGAGCAGTGGGAAACCCACACATCCCACACTCACCTGGAGGAAAGCTCACCACCTCCTCTGCTCATTGGCGTTGGCCATGGAGGAGCGCTCATCTCCTTTGCACGCATCAGCTTTTTGGGCAAGTGGGACTGGTCTCACTGCCAAGCCCGGGGGCAGCCCAGCCACTGAAAACGGGGTGCTTTGCGGTGTTTCAGGATGCGTTTATAGCGTGGCTAATTTTAGCACCTCCCATTCGCAAGAAGGGCTCCACCCGGCCCTGCACGGAAACCACCTCTGGGCTGGAAACCAGCAGCTGTGAGACAACATCTGGCATCGCTCGGACAGGCAGAGGCAGGAAGCAAAGGAAAACAGCATCTGTCCGAGGCTGCCGAGGGACTCCAGCTAGACAGAGAGCTGAATTTGGCCAAGACGCTGGAAAGAGTAACTCTAATCTTAAAGTTATTTAAGAAAAAAAAAAAAAAAAAAAAAAAAGACACACTGTAAGATGCTGGTTGCTGTTTGGCATCCTTCAGCCTGCTGTTAACTCCCACCACACCTCTCCCTATCATGACACAGAGATGTCGATCCCCCTGCCCCACCAAAGTCATTTTGACTTCATTGTCAGAACTGGAGACCTTGGGGGTCCATCCCAGCATCGCCCTCAGGACCCCAGCACATGGGCTGGGAGGCTGGAGGGGAGCACAGGGCCAGGTCCAGCCATCTCCTAGCTCCATCCTGAGAGGGGACAATTTCATTTCAAAATCAATACCTAGTTCTTGGATGATGTGACAACCTTGCCAGGGTTCCCCCACTTGGCACTCTGATCCCAGCAGCCCCACAGATGCCCTCTTGCCCCACAGCAGACACAAGGAGGATAGAAGAAGGTTTGGGCACAGCATATGGTTCTCTCCTGCCCTTCAAAAGTGATCACTCACCTGCCTGCCTTCCCAAAGATTTTTATTTTTTTTTGGTAAGACCTAACTTCTGAACAGCCTTGGGTGCACACCACGTGTAAACCACCTGCTGCTAGGAAATGCAGGTGCTCCAGGTCCACAAGAGGAACTGGGGTTTCCCCACTCCCTTTATTCTGCTGAATTTTGCCACTTCACATGATTTCATCACATGTACTGAACAGGCAGAGACACACAGAATAACCTACTTGAGCCACACTTGGCTAGAATAGATAAAAAGCTAGCATTAGAAAGGTGCATTAGACAGAAAAAGAACTGGTCAGGAAGCTGCAAGGGTCAAGAAGTGAAGCCCAGAAGTGGTGCTAAGCCCCAAACCCAGGCTGCAGAGACCCAACCGAACCACTGGGCAGCAGCTCCTGCTCACCTGGGATCTCGCTGCAGGGGCAGAAGCAGGGAAGAGTGAGCAGAGAAGCCCCCACAAGCAAACCCCCAGGCATGGAGACACCCAGGGGCTTTCCACAAACAGGGCGATGTGGGTGAGGGGCAGCAGATGCCCAATGTGCTGTGGTGGTTTAAAAGCCAGAGCTGGTTTAAGAGCAATAGGGGTATTTCCATAGATGATTTTTAGGCTGCAGGGGTCCGAGCCACTCAAGCTCCTTTGAAAACCTTTGCCCCAAAGTCTCAGGTGTATGTAGTTTACAAGTTAAAGTACAGAGGGGGATTCTTTAGGGATAAGATGAGCAGGTGGTTAAGTAATTGCCAGCAAGAGAAAGCAGAGACCCTACAGAGCACTGCTGGGCACTACCCTAGTGCCAGGCTGCCCAGCCCTGGCCACGGGTTCCAGATTTTTCCTCTTCCTCCCATTTGCACAACTGTGGATGAAGGGCTGAGCAGCCTCCTGGACAGATGGCACTGTCCAAAAACTTGTTTGGCACATTTCTTGTGTGTTTTCCTACAATCGCAGAGCTCTACAGCTACACAACTGTTCTCCATTTCACTGATGTTTTAAGCACCTTCCCCTTTCCTACCAGGACAGAGCAGAGGGAGGGCAGGGTTGTGGGCCAGCCTCTGCCTCGGATAAAACAACAACCTCTGCAAAACCTCAGGGCCAGCTCCAACCCCCTGTGAAGCTGGAAAGCATACGCTCCCACTTCTCATAGTCCTCCAACCCCTCTGCACTTCCAGCCTCCCAGCCCCACCACCCCATCCCATCCAGCCCTACTGAAGGGCAGGTTAGGCAATGTGGGTTTTCCAGGGAGTCAGGAAGCCCTCATCCGGGGTTAAAATCACATTTGGGTTCCATTTTTTTTTTTTTTTTTTTTTTTTTTTTTTTTTTTTTTATTAAGGACCCAGAGCAGCTGGGAACTACTTGATCTGCTTTGCAAGTCTCAGTCATCTAAGCCACAAACAGCCTCCTCTTCCCTACTGGGATCAGGAAGAAAACCCTCCATGGGAACAGCCAGGACATCTCTCCAGGACAGATGGGGAGTCTGGCAGGCAGCTGCAGGGATTAGGTGCACCACTTTGAAGTATTCCTGGAAGCATCAAGAGTTGGTGCTGAGAAAGTCAGGAGGGTGAAGGGCCCCCATGGTTTCACCTGGCAGGGCCAGATCCTTCCAGCACACTGCAAAGGGCAAGTCCAAAGCCATGCCAAAGTCTGGGGAAAGATGCAATCCAGGGACCTGTGTTGCCCGGGGCTGGGGGAGGCTCTGTGCTCAGCATGGCCAGAGGAGCAGTGCTGGCAGGACTTCAGTTTCTGGTTTTCTAGGAGAGCCCATCCAGGTGGGTGCAAGCAGCAGCCACCGGTCAGAGAGCTGGACCTAGGAAGGGACCAGCTGTGCCACCGAAAAGGGAGGTTTCCAGGGGCATGGTGTGATTTGGGACCAGCACCTCTTCTTCAGCATCACCTCAGCTGCTGGGGCTCAGGCTCCCTGAACTAAGAGAAAACCACCCCCAGGAGAGGATCAAGGACTTGCCCTAACACAAGTCTCTCATCATTCCCATGGCTGCTGGGTTCTTACTGGGAGGACACCTCGGTTAAGAAGCCTCATGTTCAGCCCCTGCATCCACATTTGTCATTAAGAATTTCCAGCTGAAAATTAATCCAACACTTGTTATGATCAGAGTAAGAGGGGCTGGATCTCCTCCTCCTGAGCCCAAAGAGAGTTTGGGACAAAGATAAGCAGCATCGCTCATTGTCAGCAAGTGACAGCAAGCAGGAGAACTGGCTTTCCTAGAGAGATGAAGCCCAACTGAATTAGGTATCTACTCCCATTGTGGGGAGAAATACTACATGGGTCTAACGTACGGTCAGATGTTCAGGAGATACCTGCAGAAGCAGCACATGGCAGCCTCTGTGTGCAGGGAGGCTGCCACACGCTGCTTCTGTCATAGCTTTCACTGGTCCTGCTGGGAAATCCAGGCCAAACTGGGAGCTGGAGCTCCACAGGGTGGTAATTCCTGGTGCATTAGTGACTGGCAGCCATCGGGTGAGGAGCCACAGCACAGCAGCGCTAGGTGGGGAGATGGAAACCTGCCCACAGAGAGCTCAGAGGAGCCGGCTGCAGGTCTGGATGGACATCTGAGGCTTGTTTCAACTCAGTCCAAACCACTCCAGTCTCAAAGTCAACTTGGAAGCTATGCTGTTTGCAAGTCTACTTCTTCTGGCAACCAAGAAATAATAAGAGGCCAATACTATTATTTCAGCTTCAGAGGGGTGAATAATCAGCTTCGCAAAGAATGCAAGCTTGGCTGACTGCTGAGGGCTTTGCAGAGATACCCATCGCCCTTTAGCGGGGTCTTTCTGGGGACTGGGCTGCTGAAATTTAGCTGCCCTTGGGTCCAGGCTGGTTAACAACCCTAGCACACTGACCATGGAGGGTAAAAAGCCAGAGCACCAGGGAAACAGGAGGCCAACCCCAACACGCTTGAGATCCCCAACATTTGGCTCAAATTTGAATGAGTGACTCAGAGACCAAGAAGGGAACGTGGAGAAACCCAGCATTCCCAGGTCCCCAGCATCCCCCCCCTCCCCTCCCCAACAGCTCCCAGCAGAGACCTACTCTCTGAAGCACAACTCACCAGCCCCAGCCCAGTTTGGTGTGTTCCCGGGGCACAAGCTCTTCCCCAGCACCTGCCCCACCTCTACTTTAATAGCCTGCACTAATTAGCCCCCGTGAGCCTCTGAGCTCCTCCTGAACATCTCCCTTGCTTTGCAGTGGAGCATTTTCCCTGCTGAGCCCACCTTTTCTTGCTCCTCGCACAGGTGGTGGGATCAACCCTTTTCCTCTCCTAACTTGTTGCTTTCCTTTCTCCCATCCCTCACAGCTGGTCAGCCACCCCCAGCACCCACATAGGGATGTCCAGCCCTCCCTCCCTTCTCCTCTCTGAAGGGAGAGCCCCCTGCCTCACTTTCAGCCCTGTGCTGGTGTCTCACCAGCCTGGTAGGATGTACGGAGCTGGGGGCAAAACCATCTCTTTCAGGAGAAGTCTTTGTGGATGCTTCCTGCCTTGTGTTGCTGCTGAACTCGTGTGTAGCTGCCCAGGCTGACAGAAGGGTCCTGTGGCAGGCAGGGGTCTGCACACAGCATCTGTCTGCTTGGCTCACTGGCCCCTGTCTCTGCTGGGGTCCCTCTGGCACCCCCCGACTGGCTGCATGGCAGCCCCAGGGTAAGCCTGCTGGGCAGGTAGCCCTGAGCCCCATTCTGCTGGCCCCAGTCCCCCTCCCCCCCCACCCCCCCAAGGCTCCAGCATGTCCCCAGCCCCAGCCAACGATATAGGACACCTCAGGGCAGTGACTCATATGTGGCAGCTTATAGAAAGGATTGGGGAGTCTTTTCCCCCTTTTATTGAAAATGATCATTTCTATTCTAGTGCAAACACTTTACATTTTACATCACAAAGCAAAAGATAATTTACAGGATACACGTCCATCTGGGAACCCCTCCCGTGGCTACATGCGTCAAGCTCCACCAGCCTCATCAATCATCCATCCCTGTCATGCTCAAAAATCCCACTCAGAGGAAATCGGGTACCTATATCTGCATCAAGAAGGGGGGGAGCTGAGAAAACAGCGTTCCTGCAGAGCAGGCGAGAGGAATGTGCCTCAAGACCATTTTCTCCCCTGAATGGTACCCAAACTTAGTGATAACCAGGGTAACCATGGCAACTTCCTACTGCTGCGACTGAAAGTCTACTAAAAACCTGGAGAATTCCATGCTTTCAGGATAAGGCTCTTAATCTGCACATATATTTACATGGTTCAATAAAATACAGATTAAACATACAGGATCATAAAATTTTGCTTTGGCTTGATGGACAACACTACCTGTTGGCTGTGGTCCTCAGCAATCAAGAAACAAACAACAAAACCTGTCCATTCATCCGGCTAGTCTCCATTTAGGAAATCCATGTAAATGAAGCAAATATTGTCTTGGATGCTCTGGTTTGCATCTTGATGTCACCCAGCTGAAAGGTGATGTAAAGGTCTCACCTGGACTGAGAACAGCCTGGTCAGCTGTGATGGCAATCCCAAGTGAGCAGCCCAACCCAAGGCAAAACCCAACTAGAACTGGAAGTGCAAAAGCTGACACCACCTTCCCGCAGGACCAGCCCCGTGCAAGTCAACTCAGTTCCTCACACAAAGAAAATGAGGAGGGTGAACAAGAGTTTGCGCAGGCATCTATGTGAGCCCCTTCATGGAAACACCATGGTATGGGGATAGGGATGGGTATCTCGGTCCACAGATGGATAACGGGGTACCAGGAGCTTCATGCTCTCTGAACTGTCCCCTTGCTATCTTCAGAAATGGGTGCCTGTACACAGACACCAAAGAGAGTGGCTCAAGATGATTTTTCTACCGCAGAAAAGGTGAGAAAAGACTGGGGGGAAGCCACAGCCCACCAAGATGCTGAAGGAAACAGCTGAAACCTGCAGGGTGGCCACTGGGGCAGCCCCAGGCCACCACGGGGGAGTTTGTTCAGGCTGCTGGTGCTGCTGGGACATTGATGGATTGTGGAGGAGGGCAGCAAGGCAAGGAGAGGGGAGAGCACTGGGCTAAGGCACGCAACGACCGGTTCACCCTCTGAGTAACGTTACGTTGCACTGGGTCCTTTTTCTTTCTGGTTGTGCAGGACATGTTCTTCAACAGTTTCTGTTTGCATAGGCACAGGAACCAAGGGTGAGTTTCTAAGTGAAGGCTGAGATTTCCAATGTGATCGCTTGGCTCTAGGAGCTGGAACCACACTACTCATGACAGAAATATTTTGGTTTTGAGACGTTAGCTTCTCCAGACTACAGAAGGAAAGGCCAAAAAAAGGGGATCAAACAGAATGTTACGGATTTTTTAAAACACGGTGCTTGTCCAGCCTCACTTCCCCTGCTGGTGTTCTGTCCACAAGCATAATCTGCGACTTTCAGCTTTTTGTCCTGGTCACAATTAGATTTCCTTTTTTTTTTTTTTTTTTCCTCCCCCCCACCTCAAAAATATCCATACAGGGAGAAAAAGAATTCCTGCAGCGACACACACAATCACAAGCACAACTTACACCAGTTTGGATTTGGGGCTTTTTCCCCAGTGTTAGCTCAAATACTTTGGCTGGATTTCCATTCCTCCTCTGCCAGTTTAATTTTCACCTTCACTGTAAAGAGATCCATTTCTCTTTTCCTGCACAGCACCGCTTTAGACTAGCAAAGCCCGCTGTCAGACATCTACATGTGCCCAGCGTGTCTGCAGCAAACACCAAGGAGGAGACCTAACCCACTGTACCAGAAGTATCCAGCTTGTAACTGAGCTTTGTTCTCCTTCCCTTATGGTCCAGCCTGGACCATGGAGTAGTTCCGCTACCTTCAGTGGGACTATTCCATGGCAAAGTCCCACTCGGTTTGGGCAGGTCTCCTGTGCAAACACTATTTGCCATAAATAAGCCTCCCCCCACATTTGAAAGAGGCAGGCATCAGCAGCAACATGAAAGATCCTTATTTCCTCAGGATGCTTACATAGAAGAAACCTCTTTTGGGTTGTATCTCCTCTGCTCTTCATGGACAAAAGGCAATTAGGTCCTAATCAGCCCTCCAGACCCCAGGGGGAGGGCAGCAGGGAGGGAGAGCGCAGGAGAGTGGTTAAAGTGACATGACAAGTCTCATCGGGCAGTTTTATGGGACCTGGGGGGAGATACGGACTTTGTGTGAGATGCTCCTGCTGGGACACTACCTGTCTTCGGAGGGGCCGGCAGAGACTTTCCTTGGCGATGTCCTCATGTGTTCCCAAGAGCCACATGAACCTATCTGACTGGGGAGGAGATTCTCGTCTCACTCTATGAAGCTGCAAATGCCCATGGGGAAAATCTGCAAAGGAGCCTGGCTCCCTCCAGTGCCACTTCTTTGGGGCTCCTCTCGGGAAGGTGCGAGCTGGCCATTTCAAGCCTTGCTGGAGGCTACTGGGAAAAGCCCTGACAAGGGTGAGAGAGGCTGTGGCTGCAATTTCAACGCACGGCTCCAGGAACCTGGATGCAGCACAAACATCCCAAACATTTTCAATGGATTTTATTTTGTTTAATAAAAAACACCAACCAAGCTTGCATGTATTATCTTATATATATAAATATATACAGTATATATAAAACAAATGCATCTGGACAACGCCTTTGCCTGTGGCGCAAACTGTAAGGCATGGAAGGAGTGTCCTAACAGTCCTATTCTTGGCACTACAGAGCGACACACACCCCCCCCCCCCCCAACTACGCCTCCCCTGCTCACACACCCACGTTGGCTTTTCTCTCTTCTTTGGCTTTTCGAGGCAGCAGTGCCAGGAATACTCAAGAAAGCAATGAAGCGCTGCGAAGCCCAAGGTGGTCTTCCTCACATCTCGGACTGGTAAGAGGCAACCCCAGCAGGATGACCCCATCGCGTTGCATTAACGGGCTTCTCATGGACTAGCAGTAACGGCGCTGCCTCTGTGGCACAAGGGACTGGAGGGACAAAGGGTCAGGTGGATACAACGGAAAGCGGTGACCAAACAACTTCTTCTTCTAGGGTGAGCTGGGGCAGGGGGGAGAGGAGCAAGCTTTGCATCTCAGCATGATGGTAGGTGGGACACGTCCTCAGGCTGAGATCGGCAGAGGTTTCTTTTTGCAGTCCCATACAAAAATGGAAACCCAACAAGGGTGAGACTGTCCTTTACTGAAGAAGCTCGTAGTATATTGAGCAGAAGCAATAAACCTGACAATAACAAGAAAAAAAAATGGTGGCATTATCCCAAAAGGAAGGAGGAACCTTGTCACTCACGAGCGGTTCAGTTTGCTCCCAGTTTGGTCCCCATGTTCAGTTCTGGATTAGGGTTGGCTTTTTTTCTTCTTTTTCTTTTTTTTTTTTTTTTTTTGTGTGTGTTTTTTTTTTGTTTGGGTTTTTTTTTGTTTTTTTTTTTTTTTCTTTTCTTTCAGCACAAACAAGTTGCGAAGCAGGACGGGTGCTGTTGTATTTTCTCTTTCTGCAAGGCAGCTGCCTCCAGTCGTTAATTGACTGTGGGCACTTGATTCCTCTGTAAACTATATTCTTTTGCCTTCAGTCTCAGGTTGGCAATACTGTTGGCCATATTCATGCCCTGCGCTGGGCTGGTGTTGGTACACGTGGCAGAGTAGGTGGCCATGGCGCTGTGGGATGGAAAGAGAGAAACATCACATCAGGTGTGGTCTTCACACCACGCAGAGAGCAGACGTGCATCGTAGCGAGGTTACACCCTGGGGTTTCCATACGTGCGGGACCTATTACTTATGTGATCAGGGAATTAGCACTACTTTTTATTTAACAGTGCTGTAAATCTCTCTGCTGCAGTTCGGTTACTCAGGGATATCCAATGCCAAAGCTGGTTGATGTCAATAGGAAAATTTCCATTTCCTATTTTCTAACCCAAAAGGTTTACAGTGAGGTCAGGTTGCCCAGCCTGCTCATTAGACCATTGTCCTTAAAAGTATTCCCACTGGAAGCAATGTCTTTTTGATGAGAGCAATTGCTGGGTTTATGGCTTGCGAAATCACGTCACTTCTGAAACACATGTTACATTAAAGAAACACTCTGGGAAAAACCCATTTCAACAATTGTGATGCTTTTTGCTTTCAGCCTTTTGGAATGAAAATTTCCACATTTTTTTCCCTCAGAACTTCAGCTGATCATAAAGAACATGCCCTAAAGGCTGAGGGAAAAAATACCAAACCAAAACATCTTTTCTCCCTTCAAATCATGACTTTATTCATGAAAACCATTACTTTTGACAGCGGAAGCTGAACAAAGATCTCTGAGTTCTTTCCCATCCTACCAAAAACTTGCAAATCTGCTTTCCAGACTGCTATAAAATTTGCTTAACCCATGTGTCCCAGCCTTCTGCGAAAAGCAACCCCCCACCCCAAACCCCAGCAAACTACCTGACCTGTTGCATTTCCTATACATATATATATTCCTATATATGTGGGTCCACAGATCAAAAGCACTTGAAAATCACCGTGTGAACTAGAGACACGCATTTAATGCAGCCAGCGCATTCAGGAGGAGGAAACCACAGATGCTTTCCTGGAGGTGAGCTCAGGTCTGCTGCTGACCCTTTCCACCTGCCTGCCTGGGGGGCTCACACCTGAGGCTCTGGGAAACGCTCTCCTCCATCCACAGCCCAAGAAAGAAGATAGCTTGGTTGCTTTTTACTTTTCTTCTTTTTTTTTTTTTTTAATTTCTTCCAGTGCCAGACCGTGGGCATGCACGTTCACCCCAAAGCGCTGGGGGAATCTTTGACTTCGTACTGCAGAGCTGACTTGCCGAGAGTTTAAACACAACCCAGTGCTGTCTGAACCCTCAGCCTCTGGGAGATATAGACCAGGTAATACTAGCGGGTCCCCTTCCAGCCCAGATGAGTCCTGTTTCTCACTTTAAAATCAGGGGAAATAACTTTTTCAGGAAGGAGTTGTCATCTTTGCATCAGGACCAGTAGAAACACGGCAGCTTACACACACGTAAAGGACGGGTAAAAGGACACCCATCCAGAGGAAAGCACCACAGGTCTCCCCAGAAGGGCAAGCATTCAGGACACTTTGGGAATCTCTAACAGCTACTGGAAGGACACAGAGGATGGACGCTAAAAGACACACATCTAAATACAGGCTCCACCCTGCCCAACTTGGGGTGCATCGGCTGGAGTTCACCAGGGTCCAGGACGCAACGGATGGATCAACATGCCTGGAGCCCTCCCCAGCTGGCCCTGCACCCCCCAAAGTCCCCTCTCCATGTCTGGGTTGGTGACTTTACCCTCTCCTCCCTCCTAAGTCAGCAGCAATGCGAGAAGCCAAATACTGCCTGCAGCAGCACTGCAAAGTTACACAAAGTGTAGAGTTGGGAGCTATTTAAGCTTCCACAGGGTCATCACCCCCCTGTTTCTGTGCTGCTAGAAATTAGAAGTGCCTCAAGGATACTGCAGGTAAGATAAAACAGCAATTTTCAGTCTTGGGTCTAAACTGTCCCCATTCAAAACCAGACTGCTGCCCAAGACTGGTGTAAAACTGCAGGGAGCCTCCTGCTCTCAGCCCCCAGAGCTGGGGGGAAAACGCCTGTCGCCCAGTGAAACCTCTGCTAAACTGAAAATCTCCTGAAACGCTCTTCTTTAGCCAGTTATCCTACAAGGAGCAGCGTGTGAGAAGGCTGGCTCCAAACATCGGTATAGCCGCGGGCTGCTCCAGAGGGTCCTCGGGGTCTAACAAGGGTTGAAGTCACCCTGCTGTCCCCTCCCTCCGCCCCGCTCAGGCACAGTCTCCTTCCCCTGCTCAGCTGCCTGCTTTCACGGAACAGAGGAACATCATGTTTCTGAGGCCGAAAATCCTTCTTTCAAATATGGTTTTCAGTGGCCCATGGAGTCAAAGGTTGTTGGAGTGGGAAGTGCAGGCTGACAGCGCAACTGCTAGTCTTGTTTTCTTAGGAACCTAGGGTAAAAAATGTCTAAGCCAAACATTTCAACTTCAAAAAATAATAGTATCTACTCGGCTATCTATGTGACACAGATCTGTAAATAGTTTTGGTTGACCTGTGGCTGAATATATTTGGAGAATAAACACACGGATTGAAAACCTTCCCCAGATCTAAGAGCAAAACCAGCACCAGCCACACAGCACTGGACGTGGCTCTCCGCCCGCGCCCGGACCAGCTGCTCACCGGGGGCTGCTGCGGCAGCGCGGGGGAGATGGGCAGGGGGCACAGGACCATGCAAACACTCTGCACGGCTCTTTCGCCAGGAGTCCAAGACTTTGATAACTCTGCTCAGTTCAAAGCTTTAATGTGGCTGCGACAACCTGGCCCAAGAGCCTGTTAAGGTGAATGCGATTGCTAAGAGATGATTAGAAAGCCTGGGGAGTGTAAAGTGCCTGAGGGTCCTGAGCACCCCGCATTGCAGGAACCAGCTGCTCTGCTCCTCTGCCAGTGTCTCCTACCCCTCTGCAGGGCAGTGGGAGGGTGACAGTCCCTCCTGGATGGCATGTCAGCCAGTGGGGACTGCTGTAAGCTGCAAATGTCTTTGCTGAAATGTCTTGGCTTAAGACAAGAGGAAGATATCAAGACAGAGAGGAGGCATCTTCGCACCATGGAGAGGCACAGCCAGGTCTGGACCTCGGAGGAGGGGGTGGGAGGAAAATCCCTACGTCTTTCCCTTCTTGCTCTCCTAGTTCGCACAACCCAGATGCTTTGGGCTTCTTGTTGCCCAGTGTGGCCCCAGACAGCCCTTCCCAGTGTGCCCCTGGAAGTTACCTTTGCAGGGTCTTCTCCTAGAAGCCGTTATGAAGCCCCTCGTGTAAACAACATCTTGGGAGGGACGATCTATTTTTAAAAGTGTGAGAGGCAGAAATAAGCCATGAGCATTCGGCAGGGATCTAGACTGTGACCAGAGCAGTCTCAGCAGAGAGGGGAAGGACCTGCGTTTCCCTCCCCTGAACTCCCCACCCAGGCTCCTCCCTGGGATGCTACACCAAGGAGCACTTCAGAGAGGAAGCCTTAACCCCAAAAGGGGAATTTTGCAAGACAGCCATCCTCAGATAAAATCCAAAGGAAAAGGGCCATCAAACTGGTGGTCATCAGAAACATAATTTTCAGTACCTGGAGTGGGTGAGTACCCTGGAGCTACAGGGCAGACGAGGAGGACCCCATGGCACTGAAGCGACAACCTATCAGAAGGCTATGAGTATGCAGACCTAACCGTGCAAGCAATGTTTGGGGTGCAAGAAGGGGGTCAAGGTAACTGAGGAAAAGAGGTCCTGGGTATGGTGTGGCTCCTGGAAGCCAGTGGAAAGCTAGCTGTGACCAAGCCAGAACAGGAAGAAATCCAGCCGAAGGCTCCAAGGTCCTGACCAACAATGAAGCCACTGTGCTAAAAAATGCCCACCAACCTCATTTTTAACTGCCTACAAGCCAGCTGGCTCCCCACAAACCAGCACATCCTGTGGATCTTGCATCCACACCCAGTTCCTGCTGGGCTGTGGATGGCACAGAGGAGGACAGGGAAGCCTGCAACATGCATGGACGTCCCAGATCCTTTGAGCAGGCTGGGGTTGGTTGCCACATCTGCACTTCTTTCCTGCCAGCCCTTAAAGCAGTGCTGGCCACAGGAGGTGGCCACCGAACACCAGCCTGCCACCCAGAGACACTGGTCCTTACTGCGGGCAAGGCACAGCACAACGGCAGGGCTCGTTTGCACACACGCTTGTGCTCCAGCAGCTAGAAAGAAATTGCTGAGGGAGGGATGGGGAGCAACAGGCATGGAGCGAGTTCCCAGCCCTTCCTTGCATCCCAACCAGTGACAGCCAAGGGACAGCCACGGAACTCCCTCTTCTGGCCACTGTGTGGTGGCTGAGCCTCCCCAAGCGCTCTGCCGTCACCTCCCCTGGATCTGTGTCCCGCGGAAAGGCTTCTTCCTTGCTTTAAACTGGATGCACTCGGGAAGCAAGTGCAGCCCCTTCCGTTTCCATCTATTTCTACCTGACCCTCTTTCCAAAATTCCTGAATTGCAGAGAGAGACGACCAAAAAAGAACTCGCAACCTCCCAGGGAGCCGGCTGCCAGAAAGCCACGATGATGCTCAACCAAGCCCCCCTTGCAAGCCTGGCTGTGGATGGGGTGGGATGGGAACGGGTAAGGAAAACCAGTGGGGTGGTCAACTGGCTGTATCCTCCAGTTGTCCCATGTGAATACAAATAGCCCAGGTGTCTGAGGGCTGCTCTCCGACTGCTCTGTGCTACGCCAGGAACTGGTTGGCCCCAGAGGGGTTATTCACGCACCTGTAAGGCGAGGCGGTACCCCAGGAGAGATAGTCGGTGGGTCTCGGAGCTGGGCGAGGTACTATGGGCTGCTCCACAGCGGTCACGTCCCCTGAGTAGGATTTGAGCAGAGAGGCATTCTTGCTGGCCAGCATCGCCCTCTCGTTCCGGCGAAACTTGGCTCTCCGGTTCTGGAACCACACCTGGGGTGGGAAGCACACAGACACACCAACCATCGCAACCAGCTCTGCTGCGGCACTCACTCTTCCACCACACCACCTCTGCATGCTGGCCAAGATGGGACTCTGTAAAAGCAGGCTGCTCTGGCACGCCTGTCACTGGAAACTCTAACAAGACAGCCCTTATGTTTGTGCTGATAAAACCCTCACAGGAGGAACTAGCTCGGTGAGGTCCCTGTGGGACCAGGTCTGTCCTGTGCTGTAGGCATGTCTGTTCCATGGTCTGCTTTGACCTGCAGAAGGTGCAGGCTTGCAAGCTAAGAGCTGAGCAGCTCAAGATAACGTGAGCAGCCTGAGCACAGGACATCCAACACCTTGGCCTTGAACAAACCATACAAACACGTCTGACCAGGCAGGTGGCAAGTATGGTGGCAGGTCAGTCCTCCTCAGGGCACGGCATGAATACGTGACCCAGAGGCTTGGTGACCCTAGCGTGCCATGGCAGACCTCGAAGATTTCTGCTGCCATACTGGAACGGCCCGATGACCCCCCCCCCCAGGTGAGATCTGTCTAGATACAAGCCATGGTGATTACCTGAACTCGGGCTTCAGTGAGGTTGACTCTGCGTGCAAGGTCTTCCCGTACAAAGGCATCGGGGTAGTGTGTCCTCTCAAAGACCCTCTCTAGTGCCTGGAGCTGGCTGCTGTTGAAGGTAGTCCTGTTCCTTCTCTGCTTTCTTTTCTTCTTTTCTTCTGAGTTCATCTGATCATCTAGAAGAGACAATTGAAGATGTGAAAGGCTAGAAAGCTAAGAGCCCGCAGCGATGGGGTGAATAACCTCAACGGTTTCAAGATGGGAAGGGCTTAGGAAGGGGCTTGCACAACTTAAACACCACACCTTAACCACACCGCATTAGTCCCCACATAAGAAGGAGGTGGAAAGCGCATCGACCCCAAGCATTTACTGTGTAAGACCGGTACCAGCTCTCTCAAGCTACCCAACGCTTCCTTACCTCTAAAAACCAAAAAAAAGTCCGAAATGCATCTCCTCATTCCTGATCATCCCAGAAACCTTTTCTGACCATAAAGAATTCTGGTTAGATGTTTCTAACCCTGTTATCTCCGCTTCAGACTTCCAAGGAATGCCCTTAGTAGGACATAACACAGCCCTCTGGGATGAGCACAATCCTGCGCCAGCTCTTACTGTGAGAAAGGGTGCCTGTCTCCGGGTAAGGAAAGCGCAAGGAAGCAGCTATTACTCTGGGCTTGAGTACAGCCAAGGTAATGCTGTTCTCAGTATGTAGCTCCACTTGGCTTAAATGACAGCTGCATTCTCCTATCCTCCCCGCATCCAGACCCAGAGGCGTCAATTCGGGCAGAGAAGGGGATCTGTAAACAAAGAGGTGTCAGACAGTGGAAACGAAGCGTGACTGATACGAGCCTGATACACTTGTAAGCTTGCAAGCCAAGGACATGGAAACACAGTCAGGATACATGGATAGCATTGCAATTGGGAAGCAAGAACCCAATAAAAGACTGAGCATCAGCAGGTTGGATACCGTTGACTGAAGCACAGCTGTGCACTCACCAGCACCCCCCTTGCCTTGCCCAGGCCAGCAAGGCAGTGAGCAGCAAACTGTGCACCCCACAGGAGCACGTATTGCGTTGTGCCTGGTTTGTACTTATTCCAGCAACAAAGCAGCACATCAGACGGAGTCATGTGTACCACTGCTGGCTGTGCCCACAGTCACTGGAGCAACATCGGTGCTATTGACTATCATCAACTATGAAATGGCTTTTCTTAGCAAAGCTGCTCTGCACCATCTCTCCTTTTTCCAGCGCTGCTGCACATGCCAATGTAGCAGCAGTGATGGAGCTATTGATGCACGGGTGCTCGCAGGTACTGGCAAGCACCTGCCAGTTTTGGGTTTGAACGTTCTTTATTAGGACAAGCTGGAGGCCACGACACTGCTTTTACTTCTACCCCACCTGTACCGAAGTACGTTCGCTCGTCACCCCAGCCACAGCCCAGCAAACACTTCAGTCACCGCGGGAAGCCCCGGCAAAGGAAGGGAAGAGCCAGGCACCAGCCTGCCAGGGTCGAGGCCACCACTGCCTCCATAGAACAGGGCTGGTACGCCATCACCTTCCACTCCTCCCTCTTCCAGTGCTCCAGTACGTCTGGGGTCCCACCAAAACCACCAAGGCTTCTCATGCAGCCCCAGCCTTCAGCACTGCCAAGTGCACCAGGCAGAGCCCCAGGTGGGCAATGTCAGCGTGGTCCCACTGTCTTATGTGGAACAACAGTGGTTACATCTGAGAGGATCTGAGCCAATATACAAGTCAGTATGCATTAAAATACATTGATCATTGCATCTATAAAAATGCATGTGCTAGCAGATTATATTTTAAGTTAATCACCGTGCACCTTGGCCCTGGTGATGAGTCCATGGGCTTGACCTGCTACATACAGTTGCTGAATATCCCCTCAACAGTCCTTGCTTTTGCCATCTACAAATATGACAGCTCCCCTCATCCCCCTGTTCTCGAGGGGGCATGTAAGGCACCGGGAGAAGCTGACAAGGAAATTAAAGTCTATGGTTGTTGTTCTCACCACCTGTTTGTGTTTCTTTTCACAGCCCATCTGCTAGCAGTTACTGCACCTGAACGCCTTTGGAGCAGGGCCCATCCGTTTGGGAACAAAAGGACATTCCTCTGAAATTAAAGCAGGTTTTTCAAATTCCTGCAGGTTTACAGCTCCTCCATCTCCAACCCTTCCCCAGCAGCCTGACAGTCCCCAGCAGACTCCATTCCAGCCTGGGGATTCCTGGGTGCAAAAAGACATTCTCGGTTTTCCTGTGTCTGAGAGGAACCGTTTGGAGAACCATTTTTAACAAGCCCACTGAATCGTAAAGCTGAGCTGGGAAGGGACTGGCAGAGGCAGGAACGTGCCTGAAAAACAAACGTGTGCAAGAGTCCCAGGGCATTAAAACAAGGTTACAGGCGAATCCGTCCTGCTTGGGTGGCGGGAGGCGAAGCAGAGCCACAGAGGGATGGGATTTAACTGCTGCTTGTTACACCACACGTGTGTTTCTACCTGCTGGGGGGTTTAGCGCTCTCACAGGGTCCGTCCCTCACAAAGAAGCAGTGAAGTCCTGCACATTCCTCTCCCGACTCATCATCAAAGCCTTCACAGAAAGGGTCAGCGACTTCCCCCGGCTCTACTTGCAAGCTCCGGTGTAGTTGCGCTGCCATGCACCACGCACCACAGCAAACAGCACTGAACGCGCCTCGGGCACGATCATCCCTCAGAACGGCACAGACACGGCGAGGCCAACATCAACATGGGTGTTCAGCCACCTTCTGAGTTATCCATTCAATGCTGTTTTCTGATCTAAACCCTGCCTACGTGGACGGGACGAACAAATCAATAAAAGCCTTTGGGACACCTCGGGAACCCCCTCCAGGGCTTTTAAGCATCAGTTCCTGCCCAGAAGACAACACCCGGCTGGAGAGAGCACAAGCCCAACACTTTCAGGCTGTTGCTCAGACCCTGCGTGACAGTTACACATGAGGAAGGGTGAGCACATCACTCTGGAGAGCAAGAAGAAGGGCCAAAGCTTGTAAAACACTGGAGAACAAGAATGCCTCCTGCCAAGCACGTTAACACAACTTGCCTGGTTTCCTCCCAGTGTAAAGCGAGACACCAGTGATTCACAGCTCACCTCGTAATTACTGGACCCAAAAATAGCAAGGCCAAGGAACGGAAAGTCGCAGGCAGTGGCCGTGTTGCAGTGACTCATGGTCGGGTCACGGCTGGCTAACGCACCTACAGCACCGGCTGGCACGGAGCGGGGACGTGAGTCACCCCCTTTTTCCAGGACATGGCTGGATGCAGGTGTCGACCTGTAATGGGGGGTGGGGGGTAGGGGGTGTCGGGATGCTGGGATCTCCTTTTGCTGCACTTCTGGAACAGCACAGCACAGCTAGATCCAAATGTCTACAGGAGTTACTTGGGTAGCAGGAAAAAAAAAAAAAAAATAGCCGTATTAGCCCAGAGCACTGCTGGGTTGATCACTTGTTGCGTTTTGCCATGCAGACATGCCATATGTTGATTACAAACTGCTAATGAGGGATTGCAGGCACCTAAACCCCAGATGTCTGCAAATGTCACCTTGCTCACAGCAGTCACTGGCTGCCTTCAACACGTCAGCAGGGTATTCTTTTTTTTTTTTTTTTCTTTCCCTTGCCATTATTCCTTTATCAGAAAACAACGCTGAACACTGAAAAATAGTATTTCTAAACAGTGTTGACAGCACTAGTGACTGCAGTCAGCAGAAACGGAGAGAAGAAGAAAACAGCTCTAAAGCTTTTTAGATGGGTCAGAAGTCTTTCATCAACATTCTTTTAATCAGAAATATTTTATTACGAGCAGCGTTCTCAAAAGCTGAGCTGCTTGCAAAAGCGTCCCCTAGAGAGACTGAAACGCACGTTCTCCTCTCAGGAACCCGATGCTGGAAAATCTGGGAATTTCATTTCAAATTCCCAACCTTTCATGTTGGGCTGGGGGATTTTGTTTCCTGTTTCCACATTTGCGTTTTCCTGTGTTATTTCTGCATTCACCCATGACACACAAATCCTGCTGTCATACATAAAACGCGCTTCTAGGATGCACCAAAGCATTTTCAATCGCTTCTAAATGATATGAAACATGCCATTCTTTCCCTTGCTCATCCTGGCTCCTCTCGCAATGAGGCAGATTCACACCCGCAGACTCTCTGATCTATGCTCCCCACTGCCCAGCGGCTGCCCTGGTGCCTGCGACTACCACCGGGCTACCATTGGACGGCTCTTGTTGGGATGCCACATTGAAAATAAAATGCATTATAAAGCAAAACAGAGTTGAGAACTAAACGCCTACTACCTAAAAGTTACAAGGCCAGTGTTTTTTCCACCAGTACTTGCAACCGCAACATATTTTGGATTTCCACTTTGCAGGAATGCTTGTGCATACTTGCTTTCATTCCAGGTCAGAACAAAAACTAATTTCCAGATGGGATTGACATTGTGTGGGCAGTTTTGAAAAGTTTTGACCAGTTCCATTAAGTCCAGAACCAGCTAGTATAGTACATTAATTGGATCTTAATTGAAAGTAAGCAATCGGATTTAATTAAGGGAGGGACGGAGACATTTTACCACAATTATCATATACCGTAAGGCAGGAAAGATTTGTCACATCAGTTATATAAACTGTAAACTGAAAAAGGATTCCAGGAAGAAAATGAGGAATCGCACTATAATCACAGACTTCAAAATAAGAAGTTACCGCTGAAGTTTGAACACAGATTAAAGAAAAAACAAGACAAATTATTTCACAGGGAAAAAACCCACAATCTAGAAAGCAAAACCCTAGCAACTAAAAACTCTTAAAATAAAAAAAAAAGATTCTGCAAGCAAAAAAAAAGAAAGTTTTCTTCAGAGTGGTGGTGAAAGGGAAAAGGAGAACAGAAGGGAGAGGAACGGGCTTTTTTATCAGGTTTAAAGTTAAAATTTAAGAAGTTTGAGTAGAAAGAAATATTTCTGCAGGTCGCCCCTGGGTCCAGGCAGGCTCCTCTCCCCAACATCACCTGTCCACCCAGTTACAACCCTTTGCAGGCTCTTGTTCCAGTTTTATTTCCGCTCTGCTTTGCTTTGATTCATTATATCCCTCCAAAATATTGCAATTCTTTGGGTGCAGGGCAGCTTTGTCAACTTACATCATAAAAAACAAAAACCAAAACCCAGACCCGTAAGGTTTAATCAAAGCTAAAACAAGGTGCCAGGAAGGGGAGCAGGAGGCAGGAATGAGGACGTACAAAATCCACTTGATGGCAAAGCCCTGCCCCAACCGATCTGAGTCGGGTCTCCAGTGATTTTCCATTTGTGCGGGATGCGCAGGGCAGCCCGGGGGCAGGGTGTCCCATCACCATCACTTGCACAAAGACGGGACCGTACCCCATCAGGAAGAGCCAGCAGACACCAACAGCGCTCGATGCCGAGCCCCACCACAGCAAGATTCACCCTAAACGACACAATCTCAACCTGAAAAGCCACTTTACAGCCTGAAAACATCACTTCAGCAGAAAATGAGGAAAAGCCTCGTACCTCTGTTTTCCCTCAGCTTGTTTTCCATGTCTTTGACCAGGCTGGATGACCAGGCCCATCGCTGGTTTTGCAGCTTTCCTCCCCGAGCATCGCCTGGAAGGATGCTGCTCCTCTGTGCAGCAGGAACCCATCGCCCAGGAGCATCCTTCATCTTCGCCAGAGCGAGCAGGGACACAAGAGAGGTGAGGGAACCTGCACGGCTAAGATTCCGTGCTCAGGGCTGCCTAAAGTATGTTTCTAAAAGCTCCCAGGAGAGAATGAACTCCAGTTTATACGTATTTCCACGCATAAAAAGTATTTTCAAATGGCAATAAGGTTTAACATCAGGGTACAGAAATGTTACACGGCGAAGCTGTAACTACCCTACACCAGACATCATGAATGTAGGCAATATGGAATGAAGATGACACTTAGAAGAAAAATAAATACATTAAGGTAGGACATGCCTATCAAGCCACATACTGAAACTAGCCCTGACAAGCAGCGATGCCAAGCCCAGCTGTACGACCGCGCTAACAGCAGGTTTGTATTTATGATTACAGGTCAGACTATTGGAGATTTCTAAATTATCATTTTTTTCCCATGACACAACATTGGCTGTGTTTTTTTCCTAACCTTTGCTGTTTATTTGTTTGCTTTTTGTGCGCCATCTGTGCACAAGACCTCAAATTATTTCAGTTACACAGAAGGCTCAAGTATCTGAAGTTCCAGTTTTGTTAAGATCACCAGGAACACAGGGGGAAAAAAAAAAAAAGAAAACAAAGAAACAGATACTATACTTCTTCTAAAAGCCTTCACTTTTTTATTATCTCAGAAACTAATCAGGTTCAATTTTTGCACATAAAAAAGAAGCTCTTTAGTGCATGAGCACAGAACTCCAGACAGGCAATACTGAATTTTTCATATAAAACTCAAGTTTTAATATTAAATGGAAAAGCGTGGGTATTTTCAGCATTACCCATGGGACTATGGCAGATCCTCTCTGAAGCGTCTGCAATGTGGAACCTATCAGGATAATTTTTAGCTGACCGCATACAAACAATTACATATCATTACAGAGCTGTGAATAACTTTTGCATGGATAGCGTGCCTACGGTCTCCCGTCGCACTCAGCTCTGCCTGCCAGAGCCAGGGAACTCGCTGAGGTCCTGCACAGCCGTGGCTTCACCAGTGCTGACAGTGACACCCTTGCTGTCCTCCACCAGGACAGGCGCTGGAGCAGAGGGACCTCCTGCCTGTGCCATGGCCAAAAGGGAGATTTCCAGGTGGGTTTCAAGGTGCGGGACCAGCCGGTGCCTCTTGCCCACCAGGAATGAGGTCTTGGGACTGTTGCCTTCCTGGTGGAGAGCCTGTGGACACCTCTAAGCTCCCGGTTTCTAGCATGCAAAGTCTTCAGCTGGACTTACCGCGCACTGCAGAGGCACCCCCCGTGCTCTGCTCTGCACTTTTGTGGGTCCGCAGAGCTGGCGATCAGGTGCCTCTGTGACCCAAACCTGCTCTGCTCCTGACCCACAGACAGAGCAGCATGAGCTCCTCCCTAGCAGCTCAGAGCCCTGTCCTACGACAAATGTAAAACAAAACTCCTTTTCCGGGTGGTTTCAGCTCTGGTGCTCTGCCTTTCATCTGGTGGGAACCTGCTGAGCACATGGGCAGTTATAGCGGCTAAGATGTGCATCCTCCCTAACCACGTCAACATTCCCACTTACTGGAGTTGACAGAAGAAATCATGTTTGGGGGGAAAAGAAAAAGTAATCATGACCCAATGGAAATCCAGACAGTCTCTGTGGAAAGACATGATGTTTGAGTGTTAATTACTGGGACAACAATGTTTGCGGGGCAAAAGTATACATCCTTCTCCAGAAATTGGTACAAAGCCACTGAAAGTCCCCTTAGATCCCACAGACTAGTCAGCAACAGCTCTGGTTTTCTATTCGCTAGGGTTTTCCTTCTGGGCATCCTACAGCTCGTAAGGCACACGGCTTAGTCCTGCTCTTCTAACAAGCCTTTCCGACGGGTCTTGGGGTCAGAGTGTTCCCATAATACAATAAGCACTGTATGGATCTCATAAGCTCCAAGGCACAGTATGTTATGTGTTTGGAATTCCTTGTATGCTTTTATACTTTGTTCTACATATTGTAATTTTTATATGCATTACCACATTGATCCTCGGAAAATTAATTAAAAAAAAAAATATAATCAAAAGCAAACACATATTTTAAAAGCCTGCCAGCGGCAAATCATGTTCTGTGAGACTGCACTTTGTAACTGACAAAGAGACCAAACCACCAGACCGTGGCAGCGATCCAGTGGGGTGGATTTACCAGGCTTGGGAGGGGACAGGATCCAAGAGGGGCTGTAGTCCCGACCCCCACCACCTCCCCCCCCCCCCCCCCCCCCCGAGGTCCCTTGTTAGGGCAGCTGATGCTGATGCTGCAGAAGCATTGGACCCATGACAGAGGAGCAGAAATGCAATCACACAGCCAACCCCCACCACCATACCCAAAGGTATCATATCCAAAATGGGTCTGTGCATCCCAGTGCAGCATCCAGATGCAATGATGTCCAGCTGCTGGTGCCAATACGACCCACCAGAGCTTCCCTGGAGAGCTGGAGCATCTCAGCCTTCACCACCTCTTCTTCACTCTTGGCTAAGACCCAGGATTGGTGCATTTGGCAGGGCTGAACATGTGTGAAGTCATGGCTTTGCAAGGTCAGGGGTATGGCTTCCAATGCCCACATCCTCTTCCCATCAGCTCCCCTTCCCATGCCATGTGTCCTGATGTTTCATCTTAGGAATGACATTCATGCAGCCAGGACCAAACCTCCAAACCTCCACCCTACCTACTGCTCCATCGGTATTTTCTCATTTCCAAAGCCACCTATCTATGCTCTTGGCCCCTCCCTGCCCCAGTTCATGCCAGAGAGCATCTTTCTTCTCTCCGCTCTGGCACCCTTCCTTGTCCTTTCTACAAAGGCTTGAGAAGCCGAGCTGTGTAACACTGCCTTTAACGCCAAGGTGCACGTGGGGTACATCCAAACCAGCACAACGGCTGAGACTATTCTTCTGAAGAATCACTGCTGCTCTCAGCCTGACCGTGTAACGAGACCTTCCCATGCAGGAGCAGGCTGCTACACTGCGAGTGCCAGTATCCATGTCCACCTGGACACCACCAGCTTCCCCAGAGACAGTGGCCCCTTCCAACCCAAGCCATTCCATGATCCCATGATTCCACGATCATGACAATTAGGCAAAGACAGGTTATTAATCTGTTTTCCACACCGATATCCCTCCGCAGCAAGCTCCATAGGATTACACGTTATACAAAAGGCACACAGTATTATTTCCACCTGCATTCCTGTTGGATTTACCCGGTGTCCCCTTTCTCTTTACATACAGAGGTGACCCACAGACCTACAGCTGGACATGAACCGCAAACAGGTGTCACCTACACCCCAGGTTTCAGGAATCAGTACGCCCTTTGATGCCAAGCTGCTGGGACAAGGATTCAACAACAAAATACAGAACATGTTAGGGAGCCTCCTCCACTGTAGGGACCAAGCATGGAGTGGATTTTGATTCCTTCTGTAGGAAGGAGTCCCTAGGACAGAGCAAAAACGATGCTGGTGCTTGGGCCAGGGGTTAATGGGGTGTACTGGAGCTAGGAGCACAACACAGACAACTCCACAGCTGCTCCAACCCTTCGGGAGGGTACACAGCAGCCTTTCCAAGGTCTCTCCAGCCCTCAGTGTAGCCCCTGAGACCAACACCAATAAAACCCACTTCCACTTCCTTCTGATGGCCACAGACTCAGAAGGCTGAGCCTCCTTGTTAGTACTCACGTAGGATGCATTAGCCAGAAGCCATGAAGGGGGACTCTGAAGTCCCCCTCCCACTGCACCTGAGCTCTAGGCAATACCACTTTCATTACCTTTTCTCTTGTATTTAAGAGAAGTGGCAAAAATCCTCATAAACTTCAGCTAGAAAAACTTTGTAATGGGGAAAATCAGAGATATTTTTGCAAGAAGCAGACGAGTGTAAAAAAAAAAAAAGGGGGGGGGGGGGGGGGGAGAAGAAAAAAAAAGAGGGTTTTGCCAAGACAGAAAGCTGCTTTGGGGGAGATATTTTTCAGTCCATATATATGTTGCAGATGAACCACTTGGCATTTTGGGCCTTTCAGCTGGCTCATTTCCCAATGCTGCGGCAGCCACAAGAGCCTGTGAACGTTACCCAGCAATCTCCCGCCCGCGCCGGGAAAGACTGACTCAAGCTGACCAGCTTCATGAATGTCTCCGCTTGTTCAGGTCCCTGCGGAGGCCCACCGCGCTGCTGAGAAGTGCCGTTATTAAACAACCCCATCCCGACTGGATCTGGAAATTCACTTGGATGTGTTGCTTTGGTACGCAGGACCCAAACGAGCGGACAATGATGGGGGCAGGGGACGCGCACACCAGCTGGCCCCACCGGTAGGCAGAAACACGGTTCTCAATGGATATTTCATCTGTTTGTTGTTGAAATATCCAGGATCACAAACTGCATGGCACAGAACGACTGTGCCAGGACCACAGAGCACCACGGGCTGGAAGAAGGGGAAGTGCAAATGATGGTGACCATCATCAAAACCAGCTCTCCAAAGGCTGCGCTCCCCTTTCATTAGCGTCCAAGAATAAATGTGTTTCGACCAAATCAAACCACCACTGCCATTGTCCCTACCAAGCAAACTGGACTGGAGCTGCAGCAGAGCTTCTTTTAGAAATCCAGGTTTTGACCGCTAATGCATTTTATGGGTCCCTCTTGATCACAACTGGAAAAATGATGGCATCGGAGATCCAGAAATAACAGACCTTGACCCTGGCTGACAGCATCCAGTCCACCTGCCTTTTCCAAGGGCTGAGCATCCTGACCAGGAGCGCGCTCTTTGAGTGGGGGATAAAGGACCTCTACATCCCACATCGCTACGGGATGCAAAGGGGATTAGAGCCTGTAGGGCCACTTCAAAACAACTCTTCCTCCTTCCCAGGTCCATAGTGAAAACCTGCTCTTCTAAGGCCAGGGGACAGGGAGGAGGGACAAGGCTGTTGCTGGGCTCTGGGGGATTTCTGCTGGACACAGGGGCATTCCACAAAACAGGAGGCTGGATGGGATGGACCACGGGCTCCGGCATGCTCCACGCCCTGGCTCTGCGGGATGCGAAGGGCAATCAAACCCACCTCCATCCTTAGTCTCTTCTGGATGGCGAATGCATTTCACATTAGCTAATAAATTGCTACATCTTATGTTTCTTAGCCTGCTGGAATGATGAATATTTTGGAATGTATTTTGAATGGTTCTCTGCCAGAGTCAAACAATCATCTAGAGATTTTAAATCAAAAGGCTGAAAAATGGAAACCTCTGTATTTCCACAAAGTTCACTGCAGTCTGAAAAGCACAGTTCCCAGCAGAGCAGGCAGAATAATGATTGTCAGGGCTCCCGCAAATTGGGGCAAACGAGGGGATATGCTGGAAACTACAATCCCTAATACAAAGTAATCTTTGCCTCCAGGTGATGAGTATTTTATAGGATATCTGCTTATTGCTGCCCTTAATCTGGGTGAAATGTCACATACTCTAACCTAGAGGATCAGACAATTGAGGTGACCTGTACGGAGACACAGGGTATCTCAGTCACAAAACACTGCTTTTGGTTTGGTGCAGGGCGAGCAGACAAATGCTGCACTTCTAGCACAATTTAACAGAATTTAAGCCTTTTTAAAGGCTTGAGCTAACGAATCACATCCATTGCCAGACTAGCCACATCCTCACCTAAGAGAGGAGTATCCCAAAGCCAGCAAAAGAACCGATGGCTCACCCAGGGTAGCACAGGTGGAGAAAGACGACTAATGCAGCCGTGCTGTGCCCCGTTGTCCCCCTGCTCCATGCGCTGCATCCCGCCAGCTGCAGGAGCCCACAACAGTTCACGTACATCATCAGTCACCAGGCAACGAGGGCTGAGCAAGCTCCGCACAAACCCAACGTTTAGATGGAAAGTCTCCATCGATACAGGAGACCATAAGTGGTCTGGTCTCATCGGAGCAGCCGCAGATGGAGCGGGTCCAAGAAATAAGCTTCTTTCTCCCCCGTGGAGATGGGCTGTCTAGACACATTGGCAAAGCCGTACTGCCGAGTTTGTAGTGCTGCATCCTTCTTGTATACAGCCTGTCAAATACAGCAAATTCCTGTCCCCTGGCCTGTTAGCATGGGCATTTTTTCAAACTTCCTAGTGTCAGTCATGTCCAGAAATGCCAATTACATTTAATGAGAAATTTTCAAACAGATTTTTTTTCCTCCCCCTAGGAAAACATTTTTTTTGTTATCAACCCTCTGGCAAAATAACTTGCTGGTTATTTCATTATGTATATTTTTACTAACAATTAAAGTAAAAATAAGTCAAGCACAAAGTATTTGTAAGCCAAGAAACACTAATATGTGAATATGAATTGCAATGGAAACCTGAAAAAAACACGTTCTCCAAATAATTAAAAACACCCTGTTCAACAAAACCTATGGGAGTTAGGTGGTGTTTTGCACTAGGAAAACAATGAGGTCTGAGAATATTTAGAGAGAACATGCCTAGCCCCAGGGCCACATTCAATGCAATATGTAAGTGTAGGTTTAAAACCATCCAGATCAAAGCCTTCCTGAAATAAGTAAATCACCTTCCACCAGATTCCAGATTATAGGGGTGATCAGTGTATAGTGTCCAGATCTCTCCACCATCGGAGGTCCTTAAAACGAGCTAGAGGAACACGTGTCAGGGCTGGAGTAGGTCAAACAGCATGTGCAAATTCAGTGTTGCCCTGGGGTAGAGGTGGACTGATGACTCAGCTTCACCAGTTCTCTGCCAGATGTGCATCCCTGGAGCCTGCACCACGCTCCCAGCTCTCGTTGAAGCTGTGTTTGGGGGAAGAGCTTTGGGAGATGGCAACAAAACCTGCAAAAAAAGCAAAGCTGGGGACAGCAGACAGAGGAGCAGGGTGGGATCTGGCAACCAGGGAAACTCGCTGGCTCCAGCTTTCTCAAGGACCGTGGGCAAGCCAGCCCGCTCCTCTGTGCCTCCGTTTCCTCCCCTGCTTCGCCTGGCCTGTCTCTTTAGACACCCCGCTCTTGGAGGACACGCTGTGCCACGCTGTCATAACACATCTAGTAGTCCCGTACTTACAGGGGTGCAGACAAAAAGCAAATAATTTCAAAATAAATCGGAAATGGCATGCATTCGCATTACAATCATGCCATCCATGCTGTTGAGTCTCACAGCATGGAGAATAAATTAACTGCAAGTAATTAAAACACTTTCAGTGTATGGTATGAAGGTACACAGCAGCTATTTCATTTCAGCTGCATACGCAAATGCTAGCTGGTGTATTTGTGAGTACTGCAGACCGCATTACTTAGCCATGGTCAGTGCCAGCAGCAATGTGAGGCTCCACATCGATGCTGCCTCTGCTTTTAACCCTTTGCAGAAAACCTGTCAGTTTTGATTCATAAATGAAGGCAGATGGACCTATTTCAGATTTGCGGTGCTCCAAAGAAAGGTTTAACGGTGCCCCAGCAGCTGACGGGCACCACCACATCCCTGTGGGCACCTCCCCAGGCCGATGAGGCACACTGCTCCTGAAGCTCAGGCTCGATTCCCTCTGGGTCAGCCACAGCATCGCCTGCGTAGGGCCTCAGGTCACCCCACTGCTGCAGCTCCCCCAGCCTCATCAACCTACTGAACCATCATCCCGAGGCCTGGATGTCTGCATTGATTTAGACAGAAGCAACCATGGGATGAGCTTTTCCAGAAGCTCCACCAACAGCATCCTGTCAGGGGGCTTCTGAAATCATCTTGTCCCTAGGAAAGAAAGCTCAGCTGGTCCTGGCTGCTCACAGAAACCTTGAGCGCCTTCAGCTTCACTTTGGAACCTCCACCAACCTCTACAGTCACAGAAGTGAGTGTGCAAGTGACTCCCTGTCAGAGGTGGCTTTCTCCCTCCTCTTCTCGTGCAGCTCTCCCTACATGTCCCAGAAGGGGGTACCAGGAATGGCCACCACGGCTCAGGCCAAACGCCCTCTCCTGCCAGCCCCAGGTCCCAGGCATGTCTCGGAAGTGCTGGCAGCAATGCCGAGCTGGGACTGGCGAGCAGCCGTGAGCAGCCAGCCACGAAGCTCCCGGCCACGGGCCACTGCTAGCCCACATCCCTGCAGGCACAGCCTCCAACCAGCCCTGCATCCCAGCCCACTCGCACCGGCTCTCCAGGCTCTCCCTCAGTCACAGAACTGGAATTCAAATGAAAAGACTGAAATCCCAGCATGGGAATCCAGTGTCCTAATATGCCAACAACTGTACCTGCAGCCTGGACAGAGCCTGGATTTTCTGAGACAGGTCAGCTGGGAATACCCTTCAATCCTTGGCACAAGGGACACTACGGGGTGGTGCTGGCTGGACCCAAACATCCCCCCTGCAGGTCCTGGAACACGCAAATTGCTACGCAAAGACCACTGCCATGCAACATGGTGTAACAAAGATCAGAGCACCCAAAGAGCCCTGAACCACCTTGGAGAGAACTAAAGCAGAACGGTCTGGTCCTGAAATAGGTCCTCTTTTTCTTTTAAGCACAGCTCATTAAATGTTTGCTGGAAAAACAGAAAAGCATTTTCCACTGAGAAGAGGACATCCAAGAAAAGCCCTTTCGGACATAAATTGGCAAGAGACTCCCAAGCATTTATCTTCGGCATAGAATGTGCTCTGTCAGGAGGGCTGTAACTAACAATACGCTGAAAAACATGCCACAGACTTCCACTGTATTTTATTTGGCGCTAAGGGGTTATTCCTCTGCACAAAGTATTTGCAACTGGCATTGGTTAAACAAGAAATTACAACCTTCAAAAGACCTATTTAGCGTCAGCTGCAGAAAGTACGGAATTTGCCATCGGCTTCGATGACAACAGATTATGCCCCACGAAACGCTGCAAACACGCTCGGCTACGACGCTCGGTGCGAGCTGCCAGTTTGGCAGGGGGGCTGGGGACCCGGTGCTGCCTGCCCCTTGCCGGGGGGGCCACTGCCAGGGCTGGGGCTGGTGATGCTCCTCTCCCCATCCCTCCGGCTCACATGCCTGCCAAGCTCAGCAACAGGGCTCGGGACGCAGCAAGCTGGTTTCTGCAAGGGCCTCGCGGAGCCAACGGGTGGCCAGCAGAGCCGGGCTCGCACTGGCTCTAGCCAGGCTGCGAAGAACCTCTGTGCCACGCAGAGCATCTTGTTCCATTTGGAGCAAGACACCCCAAACTCGCTAGCCCCACAGCCGATTAGTACTCATGAGGAATAAGAGGGAAGCGCCCCATTACTCCGGGCTTGATGCTCAGCCGGGACAGACTGAATTCAACAGCGCGGAAAGGTCAGGAGGGCACAGAGCCCAACGGGTCACCCAGCGCCTCTCCCGATGTGGCCATTTGGGAGCTGCATCCCCTCCTGCTCCTGCGCAGCTCAGCTGTGTGCCAGGACAAGAGACAGCTGCACTGCCCCGTCCTGCGGGATTATTCCCTCCCCCCCGAGCGGAGGAAAGAGCTCTGCCAGCAAACTCCCCAGGCCCTCAAACCTCTTTCCAGGCTGGCTTGCCGAGCGCTCCAGAAGAGGAAACCCGGGAAACCTTCCTGGTGTTTCCCCAGGACGAGCGCTGTGTTCACACCGGAGCGCACGGGGAGTGCGTACGCGTGGGCATGGCACAGACCATCGCTCGGCTGCCGGCGCCATGCACCGGGCAGTGCGATCTTGGGTTAACCTGGAAAAAGCGACAGAGGCTCTTGGCCCAGAAACAAGCTCCACCTGGGCGGTGAGAGCGGGCTCTGGAGAGGCCAGCCTGAGCCGTGTTTTCCTGCGGCAAAGCCAGAGCCCGCACAGTGAGCTGTAAAACGCTCCCATCCCCATGCTCCGCAAGAACCTGACTGCTTCATTCCCCAGCCTGAGCCTGAGCCACACACTACAAAGACAGGGGGTGACTGGGAAAAGACCCTTCCTTTCCCTTGCCCTGGCAGGCTATTTAACCACCGGCAGAACTCGCAGCAACAACAAGGAAAAGGGGGAAAAAGAGGCTCTTTGCACATGGCTGCAGCCCGCTGCGGTGCCCTGTGTTAGCACGATGTGCCCCAGCCCCTGTAAAACCCATGTGCCATCTGCAGACTCTGAGTTAACCCCTGCTCCTGCAAGCCGAGGAACTGTCACTTGGCTTGAAATTAAGCGTGTCTGTGAGTCTTTGCCAGGCTCAGGGAGAGAGGATAGCTTTGCCTCCGCTGTGCCACCCAGCGTTGCTCACGCACAGCAGGAGCAGCCAACACGGGACCAACCTACGTGTTCACAGACCGTAAGTCGGAGCCTCCGAGAATCGCACAACTGCCTCTGTAGGAGACTGGCATCCAGACAGGCTCTGCACAGACTGTGCCTCCTCTCAGTGCACCCTCTGCTTTTTTTTTTTAACCTCAAAGCTGGACAAGTCTCATCCTTCTGACTCTCACACACTGGCAGAGATGTACTTTTTTTACCCCAGGCTTTCACACAAGCCCAGAATCTGGAGCTTAACAAAAAATAAAAAAAATTTAAAAAAGAATGAAGAGCCACAGTCCTTCAAGGAGTCACAGCAATGCAGGGACTGGACTTTGGTCCCACTGTACCGGCCGAGCATATTCATGTGGTAAGCGACAGTCCTGCCATAAAGGCTTCGGGCACTCTGTTAGGGAGCCAGGCAAGAGCTGGCCTCCTGGTTGTAATGGTCTATCGTTAGCCAGCTGGCCCCGTCTTAAAAGCTGAAGTGTGACAGCTACAGCCATCTGCAGAGCCCTTTGATGCTGAAGCCACTTGCAGTCCAGCGCCTAACTACAGGCTGCAATGCCCAGCTTGAGGCAACAGCCCAGGAAAACCTCGGCCATTTCCCGCTCCAGAAATCAGACGGCATTTTCGACAGGGCAGACCCTGGAGTCCTCGCCTAGCTTTTTGTCAGGGGAAAAAAGGCCTTGTAAATTTACTCTCCTCTCCACAGGGAGACCAAGCCAACATTGTCAAATGACTGTATCAGAATCATGGTTTATTTCCCAACATCTGACGGGAAGCAGCATATCAAACCACATGTCATCTGCTGCCGCAGGCTCCTTCCCGAACAAGCCCCTGCCGAATTCACAGCGAACGCAGGGACTGCTCCCAGCTCTTACTCTGCAGATAGTTTAAGTGCCCCTGATGCATAGAGACACTTCACTGCATCGAAAGCAAGAGGAAAAATAACCCAAGTCTTCACATAAAGTAAACCCAAGTAATATTTTGACCAAGTCTGTTCTCAGCATTAGAAGGAGGATTGCCGCGGCTGGAAATGAAAAAGCTCCTTTTAAGCTGGAGAATTCATCCCCAGTGAAGGACAGATGAGTTACTAAAACAAATACTATACGTCATCCTGACTAACAGCACTCTGATCTTCCCTTACACAAACAGGGGAGGCAAAAGCACTCCTGATGATTATCATTTACGCACAGATGACTTCAAGTCCTCTTGCTCGCTGAGCCCAGGCTGTGGTACGACACACAGGTTTCTCCCACAAGCCTCTACTGTTGCTCAGGCATTTGTTTGGCAGTTGCTCTGGCAGTTTTATTGGATCTATCACCAGGGCACAGAGGTAATAAAATACTAAAGTTCTTACCCCTGGGCACAGGCAGTATCTTTCTGGTTACCTACCAAGCCTGTGGCCAAGGTCAAGAGTCCCATCCTTGGCACCTGCCTTGGGAGACCTGCTGCTGCACTCACCCAGAGCCATGTCCAGAGAGATGAGTGCCCACATCCACCCCAACCGCATGCCTGCCTTGTAGCTCTACCAGCACTGGCTGAAACAAGCCAGGCTGCCCCAAAATTCCTGCAGCTTCCCAGGATGCTCTGCGGTACCCTCTCCCACCTGGCAGCCCCTGGTACATGAGCATCAGCCTTTCCAGTTTTCAGGTAGAGCCTGTATCCAATAAGTCCCCATGCCTCCAGTTTTCACACAGAAAGGGCTTTGACTTCTCTCAAATCATTAGTGAAAATGAGCCTGGGAAATGTCAAGGCTTGGAACACAGCATTTTAAGAAATTACTACTGATAGTAACCAAAGGGGTGATACCTCCGGTGTTTGCTAGAGCAGAGACTACATTTGCATGGCAGAGATACTGCTCCCGAGCTATGAGGACTCCCGCTGTGGGTCTTGCCTTTCAACTGTAAAATAAAAAAATAGTGGGAAAGTTTGTTGGAAAACCCCACTGAAGATTTCTTACCCTCTCTGGGCTTTCCCTCCTCCTTGCTCCCTGTGCCGGCTGAGTTCAAGGCAGGCTGTGTCTTGCCCAGAGCATGGCGTGCCACGTTGGAGTGAAGCAAGTCAAAGATGGGCCTTGGCCCTTTGAAGCAGCCACAACAGAGAGGACATCCTCTCCCCAGGGACATGCCGCACGGGCCGGCCCAGCCATCGGCAGAGCAAAGCCAATGTGCAACGTGTGGCAGGAGAGAGGCAGCAACGGCGGAGAAGCCGTGGGACAGAGCTCGCACCAGCCTCCCGCAGGAGCCAGGCACCCGGAGAGGAGACTGTATCCTTGGGTGTGCTGCTCTGGGCACCAAACCCCTTGGAAGTGCCTTTCAAAAGGGCAGCCCAGCTTCCCCAGCTGGTTTCAACTGGCTTTCCGGAGAAATCACTCACAACGCATCACACTCTTCACCTCTGATCCTCCTGGCAGTTTCTGAGTCGCTGGCCAAATTTTACCACAATTTCAACAGGAACTGTGAAGATAATTCAGCCCCTACAATTTTCTTGAAAACCTGGTGGCTCAGTAAAAGGAGAGGCATTACTAATGCCAGCAGCAAGAGCCCAACAGCTGGGCAAGCCCAGGCTCTCACAGGGTACCCGAGAACCCAGACCAGAGCGCGTCGCTGCTCTGACCGAGTGCAGGGATGTGCCAGCAGAGCGCAGCCCCGCTTGCTCCATGGCTGTCCCAACCTGGAGGCGCACAGCGGCAGGAGCATCGCTGCCAGCGGCTGCCCCCTTCGCATCGCAACCCCCGTCTTCTTCGCTGAGGCCGGAGCTGGAAGAGAGCAGGGCTCAGACCGGGCAGCCCAAGACCCAGGTTTCGGTACGGCTGTGCCAGTCTTTTTAACTATTAAACTAGGAGAAAGCGGAGATCGAGGCGATGGGGAGTGCAGCACCCACTGCACCCGTGCCCTGCCCAGGGAGGGCGAGTCACCCGTGCTCCTGCAGGACCCGACCACCCCACATGGTCCACCTGTGTGTCTCCCTCCAACTTCCCACTACGAGACCCTTCTGTGGGCTCGGACCAGTAGATGGCACCAGAATAACAGCAAAGCCCCTCTGTTCTGCCCCCCCAGCACCTCCCCACAGCCTCCGCAATCCTCCCACAGCATCACCTCGCCAACACAACCGGGCACGGCCGCTGGCAGCAACTGACGGCTTTCGGCTCTCTACTTTATAAGCCTGTTTGGAGCTGATCTCTAATAGGACTTAAAGAAGTTTTAGCAAACAAATTCGGGAGAAGGGAAAAAAGGGAAAAAAAAAAAAGTCAAAGTGCTTTCTTTCCATTTTTGAGGCTTATAAAATCATCCCCATCCGCCCCAACATAGATGCTGCTTTTAAATGAAAAACAGAATAAAAGTATTTACTCAAAGCATCTGCTTTCTCCATAATTACTTTACTTTGGAGGAGGTTTCCCCCCTCCAGCTGGAACTGACAGAAATTTCCTGCCTGCTGCAGCTGAACAGAATCTGCATTTCTCAGTGTAGAAGCGATCCACCCCAGAAGTGCCTGGCTACATTTTCAGGTAGGAAGGTGCCCTCCTCTTCGCCCGTTGTGACTGTCAACATTGTTAAAGGGAAGTCTAGTACAACTTCCCAAGAAGCTTCTGCTGTTACCTAATGACAACATCCTTGACCCTGGTGGGTTGAGCATCCTCCCAACTCTCTCAGAGGGTAGGCTTGGCTCAGGGTGGGCATTCCCCCCAGGAGGTACCTGCTTCCCTCTTCCACACTGGGCATGCAAGAATTTTTCTCCTTACGGAGAAGCTGCCCTAAAGCAGGATTAACAGCCAGGGCACAGCCTGCAGCACAATCCAGCCACATCATGGCCAGTTTAGGACCCTACTCGCACACGTGCCTCCTGACTCGCAGTACCTCCTGACCGTGGCAGCAGATAGATGCATTTTCCAAAGAAGAACCTGGGCGAAGATGATGGTGGTCTCTAGGGATGCTCTCTGCAGCACAGACAGGACTCCCCCAGTCCCTGGCTTGGCTGCAAAGTACGATGAGAGATGTACCCAAGCACTGCACAGTGACACCAAATGCCCCAGAGCCATGGCCACAGCACTGCCTGAGGGAGGTTTAACATGCTCATGGAGACGGCCAGGCTTTTTTCAGAAGCTTGAATCCTGCCTGGAGCCAATCTGGGATAAATTCAGAGACCTTCTGATTTTTCACACCCAGACTGAGGTTTTGAACATGGTTCAGCTGAACAAAGTTTTAAGAAGAATTTGATTATTTTGATCTTTCCCCCCATCCCCATTATTAATCATACAGAAGGAAAGCGCAATTCCTCCATACCAAACCATTTGCCAAACCGTTTCTCGGCACATTTTTTACTTAATGTCCCTTCTAGGAACAAAGCTCATTTGGAAACCTCCGCACCTCCATCCTTCTTGGCCAACAGCGTATTCATGAGCACATGGCCGCAAGCACGGAGCATTGGTGCTGGGAAATGCCCAGCCCGGCAGGGTGGAGAAAGGCTCCCGTCCCTGCAGACTCGATGGCACAGCAGAGGACCAGCCACGAGGGTTCTGTGCTATGAATGCTCCCCAGGGAGCAGCCTTTCCACAGCCCTCTGGGAACTCCTGGTTCAGTGGGTTCCTCCCCGGCTGGTGGCAAGTGAGCGCAAAATGGAGTGGTGGATGGAGGAGGTGAATGATGGCTCCGATCATCGCAGCCCTGCAAACCCTTCTGCTCCCTTGGTGCCAGCCCTGCCGCCTCTGACCTTCCCAGGGAGCCCATCCTACCGATTTGGAGCCCCTTTGTCCTGCAAGGATGCCAAGCATGGTTATCCCTCTCCCCACCACTGATCAGATTTGCAGCTCTCCCTGTCTTCCTCATCTCACTCAAAGCCAACAGGGTTGCGACTGCAAAAGACACCGTTCACATGGACTGTCAACCTGGCCAGAAATACCAGAAATCTCATGCAACAGCCTGTTTTCTTCAGAGCCACAGTGAACTCCAGAGAGGTCCCAAAATACAAGAGCAAGTTGCGCTGTTTCAGTGTCTGACATTCACCCTTTGTAGCTCTGCAGAGGCTTTCCTATCTCTGCTGTTCCTAACAGCAGGATTTTGAAGAGGGGATTGTCCTATAAACGAGCATGGCAGCTGGTTCACATAAGAAGGGCCTGAGTTATGATCAGAGATGAGGACATTGCTTTTCTTTTGTGTTTCTCACTATGTTTTCGTTCAAACCTGTAAACAGACTCGCACCGAGTGGATCTGCATTCTCCATCTGGTCCTGTGATCCAATTTCCTGGCAGGAATATTCCTGACATCGAATGGCGGAGGAATGCTGCAGCGTGTCCATCCATCCCACAGCCAGAGCCCAGCTCATCAGTTTGCCGGTTTCTGTGCAAGACCTAGCCACAGCGTTTCACCCAGTTACCCCGCCAGTGAGACCAATAACTCACAGCTGACAAAAGCAGCTCTTTCAAAAGGGCTTCCAGACATTCATGGATGGAGAAGCCAATGCTCTCCTCTAGAGTTATTTCTAGAGATTACATAGCATCTCACAGTTAAAAAATGCATGGTTTTTACCTCCTTTGAATGCATGCCTGGCTCTTGCTCCCAGCCACTGGCTCTCATTTTACCTTTCTCTGATGGATTAAAGAGGTGATGGTGGGGGGGAGACCTCTTTCTAGAGCGTCATGGAAATGGGGATTCAAATCCATCATTGCAAATGTCTGGAAGGACTCTCCGCACTGCCTGGCCAGAGAAGGGCAGCGATAAGTCACACGAGCAAAAATGCTCCCAGTTGGGGACTGGGGAAGCACAGCTGAGAGCAAAGCCCTTCTGAGGATGCCTGGAGAGCAGCACCGTGGGTGCAGCGATTGGGGCCAGGGAATAGAGAGCCTGGCACCACCGGTGAGAAAATCAGGATTCAGCACCCAGCTCTGCACAGAGTGCTTCGACCCTCTGAGAACAAGGTGCCTGCTTCACATGCTCACTGTAAGCTCCTCCAGACGTGGACTACCTCTGGCCAGAGGAGCACACAGCACTCGCAAAGGCAGACACGAACCTGCCCAGGCTGGTGAAGGGCAGCTGTCCAGGGCGGTTTTCTTGCTAAGCACATACCAGTTTGTCTGTTCCATCACACCACCTACCTCCAGCCCACAATGACCAAGCCAAAAGGCACATCTAGAAAATCTGTTGCCTGGTTTCCCATCAGCGGGACACCTCCAGTGACCGTGCCCCTTCCCCATCCACGCCTTCCCTCAGCTGGATGGGTCCCTCCTGCTCCAAAGGCACCCCAGCTGAATATAGCACAACAACCTGCTTCGAAAGCAGGGGAAAATTGGAGGCAGCACCATTGTGCTGGCCAGGACAGATGGAACACAGAGTTAAGCACACAGGCACGTTCCCACTAAAGCCATGCAGCCACTGAAACTTGGGGGACCGACTCCCTTCCCAAGACAGGACGAGCTCTACACCGTTTATTCCTTCACATGTGTGTGTTCCATCAGATCTGTGCTTGGGGTCTCCACAGCATCCTCACACCACCTCTTCCAGGGTTTCCCTATCCACACAACACATTTCCCTACTGCCCCACTTACATCTCCCTTGCTGCAACAGAAGTAGGTGGGCTTGGAGATCAATTTATGCTCTCCTCTTCTTCAGTTTAAGCACCTCTTCTTTCCTCCTAAACTGGATGCTCTCTTAGTTTAGCTAAACTAAAGCTCTCCTTGCTGCTTTTCTTCTTGGGACTTTTTCCGACCTGGTTCACATCTCACTCGACATGCAGTTTGCCAAATGGAGCCCACCTGGAGCCCTCTCCACGGCTGAGCACAATGAGAGGATGCTCCACAAACAAGGCAGAACTACAGGAGATGCTGGGGGTAAAAAACATCTGTCTCTCCCCATAAAGATGCGGTGTTTTGCATTGAGCAGGAGAAAATGGTTCACGACCAGGTGAGCAGATTGGCAAGGGCATGGAGCCACAGCGCTCCAGCGTAGGCTCCTTACACCACATCCATCCCCCTTTACAGCCAGCAGGTTGGCTCCTGTGCCACCCTCCTGTACAAGGCACCATGCAGAAACGCACTGGGCTGTGATGTGGAGGAGATCTGCTCTGTCAGCTCATCAGAGGAGCAAGATCAGCCACTTCCCTCAGCAAGCCCAATCTCCCCACTGGGAATCACTGGTGGAGACAAGATGGATCCGTCTCATCGGATGCCCGTGACCAGACCTCGCACAGCACGTCCCGTGGGGGACCCGCTCTCCCACAGCTGGAGGGCTTGGCCGGTGGCAGGGCATTCAGAGGAAGGGTTCGCACCAAAATAGGTCATTAGCAAGCGACGTGGGGTTCTTCATTCTTCTCTGGGCCCCTCGTTTTCCTAACGGGAATGCCTCAGAAAACCCAGTGGGGGGGAGGAGGAATTTACAGTTCCCTTCCAAAAACCAGTCTTTGTTTGTTTGATCGTTTTTTTAAATGATCGAGTAACTTGTGAATACATTTTCTGATGATTCCCACATCCTCCCAGCTGGAGAACGGTTCATGAACAGACTCCAAACTCTGTAAATGAGCTTGTTAGTCATAAGTCTTCAAACAGGCTTGATAAACAACTTTCAGCCTGCAGGATATTCATCAACCATTCCGTCTGCCTAGTCTCCTGACACTAATTTATTATTTACAATGAGAGATCTCTCTTCTAAATCACAGGTGATTGTTTCTTTTTACTGATTAGCTGATTTTATTATATTTTTTTAAAGGAGAAACAATGAAAAATCACAAACAAGCAATGTGTTGCAAGCACTTATTCCCGAGCAGTTCCCCTAGTTTCCATGAGCCGTATCAGCAGTTGTCCAAATGAAACAAACTGTAAGTAAAGATCTTTTTGGCCAAACCTTCAAGACTAGGCTATAGCCAAGAAAAAGAGCACGACTGTCCCAACCAGCCACTGGGAATTTCACTGCCTGTCACCAAACACTCCAGGGACCTTCCAGCTGACCAGCACCTGCTGCTTTTTCCATCCTTTGGGTTTGTGAAGAGCTGAAGCCATCTCAAGACGTTCAGGAGATCCAAGTCCACATGCAAAACTCTGCCACCAAAAACTGTTTCACCCCATGGAAGGGTTCATGCAGCAAACAAAACTTGCCCCAAGGGCAGGGGGTGCACTCAGGTGCACCTGAGAAGGTGGCTTTCCTGCAGGAACAAACTTGCTGGAAGTTGCTCTGGTTCATGGAAGGGGATCTCCTCAATGCTAATCAGTTAATTAACACGGGAGGTGGTCGATTCCAGAGAGAGAGGCAGGAGAAATAGCAGTTTGCTGGGGGCGGAAAAACCTTCCCTCACTGCTGTTCAAGCCAAGCTCTTACACAACACACATCCAGCAGGTTTCAAAGCCCCTAATGAGGGGCCAGGATTGAAGCGAGTTACACAGGTTGGAAAACTGAGGCACGGCGAGGTGAACTTGGTCAAGTTATGGCAGCAAGTGTGCAGGAAAAAAAACCAAACGACCTCCAGACTCTGTGGCCAAGGCACAAAGGCGTTTTGGAACAATAAAAGACAGGCTGGTCATCTTACTGAGCCACCTCACTGATGTTTGGAGGAATAAAAGCCCTACTATTTCAGTTTAGATTTCGGGTGCACACCTGTTTTGGGCAGGCTGCTCCCAGCACCAGCAAACGCCGCTGCCCACAAACCCTGCCCGGCCGTACCGCCAAGCAGAGCAACCTGCACTGCCTGGGGAACACATGGAACAGACAAACGTCCCCCCCAGCAGGCTGCCTCGCCTCTGCACATAAAATCCAGACCTGTGTTTCCACCACCACCTTGGCTCACACATCCCTGATCCATGGAGAGGTACAGACTCCCGTCAGCACACAGAGTGAGGGCAGCAGGATGCACAGCTTGGCTCTGGACCGGTCTTGAAAGCTTTTTCCTCTCTCTCTCTCTCTCTCTCTGCGAAATCACCAATACATTTGCTCTGACAACCTCAGGCACTCAAGATTAGACAAGCTGTGCTACCAGCTCGTGTCTAGAGACAGGCTTCCCTGTGCCAAATGGGAGCAAATATGCTCAGGAAAGAGACACAGACTTGTCACCAGCTTTCTCCAGCACTGTCAGCACGGGAGTCATCCATCCCAAGCAGGAACTTGGTGCTGGATTCCCAAACCTCTGTTCTGTACCTTCCATCCAGGGGGAAATGAGATGCTGCGCAGGATGCAGAAGGATAACTGGTATGAAGTGTTACCAGCATTCCAAGCCACGGGGTGGGGAGAGAGCTCTGTAAAGCTTTATGGGAAACCAGCCCAGACTTCACGGGGACAGGAGCTGCCTGCAGAGCCACCGGCAAGGGCAGCCCTTTCTGCAGCACCAGGCCCAGAGCATTAACACTCTCTTTTCACTGTTACGGCTCAGGCGCTTTTCCCTATTGAAGTCCAATCCATCCCCGCAGAGCCCTGACTCTGCTGACCTGACGCGGAGAAGTGACGGCTCTTTGAAAGCTGCAAGCGTGATTTTTTTATTATTATTTATTATTTATTTTTTTGTTCCAAACGTGGGTCGTATTAGCAAAGCTTCCAAAAGGGAAGATAATTTCCAGAAGCACCGAGCAGGTCTTCGTGGCTTTGCCGGCACACCGGCTGCGTGTCAGCTCAACTCACCCATCGGTCCTGCGGTGGCCACCAACACAACAGTGCAAACAGCAGGCTGCTAAGGGTTCTGATGGGTTCACAACCCACCCAGCCTTGGCTGGTCCAGCACCTACACTGGCTACAAGAAAGGGCTGGAAGCTACTCAGATGCTGCCTTCTGCTACCACCCACCCTGCTCCATCACCTCCAGGCACTCCGCTTTGTTCCCAGTGCCCCTGGGACAGCTCGTCCCCTTCAGAGCTGGATGCCATTCTCCTCCAAGCCTGCCCACTGAGCAGCTGCTGCTGGCAGTTCTGTCCTGCCCCAGATGCATAGGGCCACGGATAACTCTGCTTCTCCTTTGGTCAAGGAAGCCACAGGAGAAGTTCATCCACTGGTGGGCTCAGAGCAGGAAGCAATGTCCCCAGGCTCCTGATGAATTCCAGTACTCGGTGCAAAAGCAGTTTTGCTGCCTTAGCAGCTCATCAAGACGTGGAGAGGGTCCCAGCCAGATACTGAGCGGCTCTTTGGATGTTTGCCCTGCCCAGCAGTCTTGCTGACTGGCTGGAGTTTCTCCTGTAGGAAACTTTCTTTAGCCAGAAATGGGGGAAAATTTGGGTGGAATATGAACTGGATGCTGTCATAGGATGTAGTGACTTGTTAAAAGCACAGCTGGCTCCCCTCACCTCTCTTCTAACCTTCCCTTCCAGGAACACAAGGCACCAGGACGTCCCAGGCTGCCACCCCAAGGCAAATGTTCACTTCATATGGGCACGGCACATCCAGACTGTCTGAGACAGTGCTTTAAACACTGGCATAACCTTTTCTCGGCCTCTGGAGGTGAGAGAGGAGGCCAGAAAGCTATGCAAGCTGAAATAGATGCTCACTGGCTTGCTCATCAGGCCTCTCTTCCCAGCCTCATCCTTGCAGATGCCAGGCTTTCCATTGCAGGAGGTGGCCCTCAACCCTCAGCTTCAGCACCACTGCTCCCTTCCCAACAGCATCCTCCAGCTGTTAGATCTCATTCGAAAGTAACTTTGCTCAGAATTATGCCACCATAGCCCCAGCAGACACGCAGTGCATCTCTGCTGAGCTCCCATCCCTGCCTCACAGTGTCATCTAAGGCTACGTGGCAGAGACCAGTGGGCTCCAGCAGAAAAAGGAAAGGAACTGGCAAGTGAGGTACATACCACACATGTACAGATCAACGCAGGAATGACAAACATGAGTCAGG
Organism: Falco punctatus; assembly: GCF_963210335.1. NCBI lineage: Eukaryota > Metazoa > Chordata > Aves > Falconiformes > Falconidae > Falco > Falco punctatus. The sequence continues at coordinate 27,291,453 of NC_137591.1, forward strand.
CCAGAAAATCTAGGAGTAAGAACCGCAGGATTGCCCTGGAGGACCTTTGGACCCTGACTGCAAGAGCGCTGCAGTCACAACACAGGGTGACAAAGGACAAGTCCCTACCATAGGGCTGGTGGCACTCACATCCACACATCTGTGAGCTTCTACTGACACAGCCTATAGTGCAGAGTCTCCACAGAGATTCTCCAGCGGCTCGTACGAGGCTGATTTCGTGCCGCATCTCTCCCTCAGAAAGGCACTGCTAGCATCCTTCTCCACACCTCCGTAAAACCTGCAGGGATTTCACACCCCTTTGAGCCGTCTGCTCTCCCACCAGAGTAGCCGCTGGGGTCAGAAGATTATTTCTCATGTGCAGTGACGACACAGCAGATTCTTCTTGGGGGAACCAGTCTAAAAAACCTACGCTCCGCGCTCCGCCACCCGGGCACAAGTTGAAACCATTCTGCGCCCTGCACGGAAAGCGGAAAGGACAGTTCAAAACAAAGTCAGATCCAGCCCTGGACAACAGCTCCTCCGACCAGGCGGTGGTGATTCTCACTTCACATCTCCATAATCCGCCCCGAAATCCAAGCCTCCTTTAGGAAAGCCGAGTAGGGTGGGGAACCAGCAATGCAGTGATTCATCCTCCCCAGAAACAGAGGCCCAAGTCTGGAATATTGTGACACTTGGTAAATACTCGTGATGTACTTCATTATGCAAGAGAGGCCCAGCAGGAACACAGCTCCCTCAGGGCTACTTAATATGGGTTTCAAAAACGATTAAATATATCATAAACAACTTGCAACCAGGAATAAACACCTGTAATCCCAATCAAGCCGTTCTGGTGATGTCAAAAACCATGGAGGCGAACTTGGTTACCAAGGTAAAAAAAAAAAAAAAAAAAGAATATATCCTCAAAGGAATTATGGTCCTGTAATTCTGTGTCTGCCTTGTCAAACACGCAACTCTCCCAGCCCCTCCTGCTTAAACTCTGCCCATGCTCCTGCTCTTTCTTTGCAGGCTTCCTAACATCACGTATTTTGATGCACGTCACACCTCTGCTGAAAAGCAAAAGGATAGTGCCCCTGAATACAGGCAGCAGAACTGTTTCATGCCCATGCACAAATACTCCACCAGCCTGAAAAAAAAAAGAGATTTTGCATGACTCAAGGCTGCTGGTCAAGTCTTTAAACCCTCCGTTGAATTGCATGCCGTGAGTCTTGTGAGTAAGGATTGCACAAATTAACCCTGAGATAATATTTTCCCATGCGATCACTGCTTTATACATCATCAAAAAGATGGAAAATAGACTGGCTGGTAGTGGAAACTCGGTGCAGATGACAGAAAGCTGATGTTCATTAAAAGTGTTCTAGCAGTTTAGACCAAACCTTTAAGTTTTACGAGATATTTCAAAATCTAATTTTCATGGAAACGTTTTCATTACATTAAGGGGGATGGGGAGTAAAAACCTTCAGAAAAATCTTTTTCAAATTAAAAAGTTGGAAGCTTTGTGTGGATGGATTGAAAACACAAATACCATCAGCAAATTACGAGACCATGAGAACCAGGAAGCAAAACTGATTACGATCAAAAAAGTGAAATTCACAAACAAATAAAAGTCTAGTTTTGCCCGTCAAAATGAGGGCAACATGGCCAGCACTCGCAAACTGAGTCAGCTCCCTCCTCCAAATTCACATGGCTATTTTTTTCTTTGTTAATAACAGTACACTGTCCATTTCTTGTTGACTTTTTGGTGCCTTTTTTTTTTTTTTTTTTTTAAACACCAGGTTTTTGACAGAGTCACGTTTCCATCTTTTGCCTACATTCAGCAGCTCTAGAGATTCACGTGAAAAACACAACATGTTTTTCCACTTCCAACTGTAGGATACAGGGATGCACGGAAAATATCCAACACTGAGCTACTTGCTGGAATAACCATGCACCAGCCAGCCTGAGAGTGAAACTAAATAGATACGCCCAAGGAAGATAAATGGAAAGAAATTAAACTTCTGACTGCTCTGTGTTAGTTGTTACTCAGCCTTTACTCAAGTGAACGCTGATCACTCTTTCCTGCAAGAAGCCTCTAGGATACACGCAGTACAACCAACACACGTAAAGATTACTCCTGCAAGAAAAAGCAAGCTGTTGTATTTTTCACACAGATAACACAAACAACAAGTGCCTTAAAAATAATACTGATCTGACCCTCACTTTTCCCACATCAGGTGTTGGAAGAGGAGAATTGCTTCTGGAAAGTCTTTCTGGGTAGCACCTTGTAAGGATGCTCGGCGCTGCCGGCTCACCTCTGTGTAACCTGTGGACATCAGCAGCCAGCTGCTTCCTGCAGCCTCTCCCTTTGTCCATCAGCTATGCAGAATGAGAGAGAAAGAAAATAGCTGCTAGATTTAATCAATTTACCCTGCATTTTTCCCCCCTTTTGCTATTCTTTGTACATCCCCGACTACAGTCTCAGCATCTTCTGGGAATAAAGCGCTGTGTTTTACTAACAAAGGAGCCACTTAGTACTTCAAGATGAAGCAGAGATTTGCAAAGAAAACCTTCCAGCTGTCCCCGGGCTTCCTCTCACATTCACCCTCCACCCAACTCAGCAGCCCACCAAAATCACTTTTTGCATTTCCAAGCAGTGGCAGAGCTTTTCCACCTCTTTTTAAGGCTTTTTTTTTTTTGATGTGTGTGAAGGGTGGGGAGGCACAACACCACAGACAACCTCAGGATCAGCAAAAAGAGGAATAATTCAATATTTACATACACCCTTTCACTCCTGCAGCAACCTCACGCTGATTAAAAAGAGGCAATTAAGCATAAAGAACAGCCATGTGAGAGCAGACCAAAGGTCCTTCAGCTCAGGATCCTGTCTCGGACTGCCAGCAAGGGCAGAACCAGAGGGTAGAAGCCCAGGCAGCAATGGAGCTATCTCTGCCCCAGCTCATCTCTCCAAGTCCCGGCTCCCCGAGTCAGACGCTGCCACCGCCGCAGTGAAGAGCCATCCTCAGTCCTCCCTGAATTTGACTTGTCCTTTCCTGCAGTCGTTTCTATTTCTGCTCTTTGCAAAATCCTGCGGCAACAAGATCCATCACCAACTTGCCAGCTCAAAAAGCCCTTCCTGGTGCTCTCAACCCGCTGCCTGAGAAGAGGGGGCTGAAGCCAGGCACAGATGCTCTGCTTGACCCAGCCTGAGCAAAGAAACTCACCTTCGCCCGGCCGCCCCGGCAGGGTTCCTGCTTCCTTGGGAAGGAGCAGCATTGCTGAGGGGTCGCAACGCCCGCCGAGGCAGAAGAATTTGTGGGGGCTGCAGACAGCCTGTGCCCCAACTTTAACCACGAACCAGCCCTGACAGCTCGGTGCAATCTGCCAGCCTGGGAGAGAAGCACAACCCCCAAACTGCCATTGCTTTTAGACTGAAGAGAAATTTAAGGACAGTAGTAACTCCAACTCACAGAACTTACGCAGGTACTGGACCAAAGCGGGGTCATTCCTCAACAAAAGAAATCTCAGCATAACAATTTTTCTCTTGCTGCTCATGCTTTCTCTGCATCAATTTATGAGCCATTAACAGTGAGGCACAAACAAACAAGAAAAGCAGAAGACAAAAATGCTATCTTAACAAAAAACAAAAACAAAAACAAAAAAAAAAAAAAAAAAAAGGAAAGAAAGAAAAAAGCTAATACCTTACCAGCTCTGGATTTGGAGATTTAACCCTGCTCAGAGCCACAAGCTCTGGGAACCCCACAGGCCACCATAGGTTTCTGCCACCCCCAAAGGGCACAGGAGCAACAGAGGCAGACTGCCTTTGGTGGGATGCTCAGAGGGTCCCCTCTGCTGAGCTGGGACCCACATTTTCATCCCAGTTTTAATCTGAGTTAGCGAAAGCCCTCCTACCAAAGCAAGAGTTGATTGTATCTTAACAGGTGGTTTTGCAATGAAGAGGAACTCTGACTGCTAAGCCTTCCTGGCGAAGCGGCAGAGGCAGGGAGGTTTGCTGTGAATTGTATCAGCATTTAGGATATTGTTTTTCCGAGCTACAAGTTGAACTAAAGTCAGTGAGAGTGACAGCTTCACAGCACCATTGAAATATGCTGACAGTTTCCCCTGTAAATATTATAATCACAGATACTCCCAGGGATGTTGGTTTTTTTCTTTTTAATAAGAGAAACATTTTCTCCTGAACCTCTTTCAAATGAACTAGTGGTGAAATAGTTCCTTCAATCTCAAACTTCCAAATAAAACCTTTTGTAATTTCTGCGTCAAAACTTTTCCCCTTAATTTTGAATTACAAAACCAGCGCCAATAATTTGGCTTTTCGCTTAGTTTGGGACAGAAATCAGTGACAGACTAGCTGACTTTCCTCCTGGGTGGAGAAACATTTTCAGTATTCTTGACATATTCCGCGATTTCTCCAAACAGCTTTTACCTTCTCTCCCTTAGTAACGTGGAGAATAACAGAGCTCTGTGTTAGCTTTTTCACTGAACCAGCTCTCATTTTTCACCGAGAAAAGCTCCTACCTCTGTTGCACTGCCTAGCTCCAGCACAGTCCTCTTCCTGCATGGACTACAAAACACTTCACAAAACACATGCAATAGGTGGGGAAACTGAGGCACAGAGACTCATGGGATCTGCTAAAAGCATCAGTGAAACAACCAGAAAGCACAGATGACAGCTCTGCCCAACATACCAAGGAGAAATTATCCTCGTTTGTTTTGTTTGGGGTTTTTGGTTTGTTTATTGGGGTTTTTTTTTTGTGTGTGTGTGCTTACTTTAGAATACTTTTAGAACTAATTCACTGCAACGGCATTAAAACTTCTACAGCATGCAGAGAACCTCTAAATTATCTGAAGCTGTAGCTTGGCCCCCGCTTGGCAATGCTGGCTGGGAAACACACCCTCCGACTGGGAGTTGTGGTCCTTTTTATGCTCAGAGAGCAGGGTGGCTATCGGGGAAACACAGCTCCTCTTTTCCAGGCTGACCAAGCTAGCTCCAGAGAGCTGGGCAGCTGGCAAGGGGCAACATCAGGAGTAAATGGGCTCCATGTAAGAGACAATAAACGAAACTGGGGAGGTAGGTAGAAGGAAAAGAGAAAAGGACAACAACAACAAAAAGTTCTCTGGATAACTTCTTGGTTATTATTCTCGGGGACTCTCCAGCCGCAGCACTGCGGCACACGGAGCTGAATCGGGGGGAGCTGCAATCACTGCCTTCCCCGCTAAAATATACACTTTTCGAGGCAGAAATTGCATTTTTCCAGGTTCTGGAAGGGGAAATGTTCCGAAGCGCTGTGGGAGCGGCGCTCGCCCCGGCCCGGCCGCAACGAAGCCGTCCGGGACGGTCCCTCCCCGCCGGGCGAAAGCGTTTTGCCGGGAGGATGCTCGGGGATCCCACGGGCGGTGGTGCAAGAAGCGGCTCCTTTTTGGAAGCCTTCCCCGCATCTCCCAGACCGGTTTCCTTCGGGATACCGAGCAAGCCACGTCGGATGCGAGGGGAAGGGAAAAAAAAAAAAAAAAAAAAAGAAGAAAAAAGTAGTAAAAAGGGGGTTGGAAGCGGCGAAAAGGAAAAGAAAAGCGAACGAAAACCGCATTTGCAGTTTTCGTTCGCGTTTCGTTTTTCTTTTCGCCGGCAGCCGCAGGGCACCCCCCCGGGCCGGGATTGAGGGGAGGGGGTCCCTCGGAAGCGGGCCCGTGTCCGCAGCCGCGGCCCCTGCCCACCCCACGGGAGACACAGCGGGGGCGGCCACAACGAAAATCGCGGGCAGCCCCTGCGGCCGGGGCTATCTTTTATTAAAAAACAACCACCAGAAAGCAGAGGGAACGTACGGGGGGGTCTGCTGGCCCTTGCACACCCGCCTCAGCCCGCTCCGCCGCGGTTCGCTCTGTCTGACAGCGCTGCTGTTGGAAAAGCGCAACCGGCGCTCAGAAAATGCCGCGCAACGTGCCGGCGCCCATCCCCGCAGTCGCGGGGCTGCTGTTTATCGGCTACTGGCGTTCCGCAGCGAGGACACATTGGGACGGGCAGGCCAGAGGCTGCTCCGCGCCCTGCCCTGCCCGCCGGGCCAGGATCTGGCCCGCACCGGGAGAACCGCGGCTCGGGGAAGCTCCGTATCGGCACTCGGCGGCTCAACTTTGGAGCCGCGTACGCACCCTCGGGCTGTTTGCGAAAACGATGCCCCGGGGCGGGTCGTCGGACAATCGTCCCGTCCCCATCCAGACCCCCGAGCAGCTTCCCGGTGTCCCGCAAACCACGGCACCGGTCCCAGCCCCGACGGGCCGGAGGGACGGGCGGCCGCAGGGCGGCTCAGCCGCGCCGCGCCTCGTTCAACCAAGCCCCGTGCTCAGCCCCCCCCCCCCAACCCCGGCAGGCGATGGAAGAGGGGGCTTAGCCCGCGGGCCCGATCCTGCCCGCCCCGGCCCGCGACACTGTTCCCCGGCCCCCCCGAGGGCAGGCAGAGCGGGACCCGACGGGTGCGGCACGACGGCCAAAGGCAGCTCGTCGCTCCCCCTTTCCCGGGATGCGCTTTTGGGGTGTGTGTGGGGAGCAAACAAGCCTTTTCGCACGCCGCCGGGGGCCGGCCCCGCCAAGGGCAGGGGGGCCGCAGGCTGCCCGGCCGGCGGTTCCTCCGGTGGCTGCCCCGCGGGAGCCCCCCTGCCCCAGCAGCGCGGCGCACGGCAGCGGCTCCTCGCCCCCGGGAGGGACGGAAGGGGGGTGGGGTGGGGGTGGGGGCGCACTTACTGTCCTGCTGCGGGGTGTCGCTGCCGCTGGTCAAGCCGGGGGACTCCAACAAGCTCCGACCGGGCTCTCCGCCTCCCTCGTCCGCCTGGGCGGCCACCATGTCACCCGCCTCCTCCAGGTCCAGCAGGTGACTCACGGAGAAGTTCTTCTTGGCTTGTAAATTGTCCAGGCCGGCGGGGCCGTCGAGGCGGGCGGGCAGCAGGGCCTGCCTCTCCATGGCGTGGGCATAGCTGGACGCCATGGTGTCGAGCGGGGCTTTTCTGCCCTCGCCCCCCCCCGGGCGCCCACCGCCCCCGCTCCCCCCCAGCCGCCGGCCCTTCGAGGGGGGGATGCGCAAGGACCGCAGGGGGGGGGGGGGGGGGAACGGGACCCGACGGCGGCGGGAGGGGAAGCCCGAAGGGGAACGGGCAGAGCCGGGCTTAAAACATGCCGGAGGGGAGAGGAGGAGGCGGCGGCCGGCTCGGGGCGCCGGGGCGGCGGCGCGGGAGCTGCCGCCGGCCGGGAGGCGCAGGGTGGCTGTGGGGCCGCTGGGGCGGGTGCGCCCCGTCCCTCCGCCCCCGCTGCCGGCGGCTCCCTCCCTCCGCCGCTCTCCCCTCCCCTCCGCCCGCACTTCAAACGGCGGGGGCGGCTCCGGCCGCGCCGGGCACCCGGGGGAGGGCGGCCCGCGGGGCCCCGCCGGGACGTGGCACCGGCGCGGCCCCCCCTGCCGCTACGCGCCCCCCCGGGACCGGGGTGGGCAGCGCCGGCCCCGCCGCGCTCATTAGCTCTGCCGAGGGGAGCCCCCGGTTAGGGGGTGAGAGGGGTGCGAACGGGGGTGGGGAGGGTCCCCCCCTTTCGTCACCCGGAGCTGCACCTGGAGGGGGGGCGGGGGCGGCCCGGGGGAGCGCACCGGGGGCAGGGGAGAGGAGCGGGAGGAGAGAAATAGCGAAATGAGAAATGCAGATGAAAAAGCGACAAAGGGAAATGGAAAAGAGAGCGTGAACGGGAGAGGAAAGGAAGAAGAAAAACAGTGAAAAGAGGAAGAAGAAGCGCAACAGAGAACTGAGAAGACCGGCCGAAAGGAGAGCAAGAGAGAAGAAGAGAAAGGGGCAGGGGAGGGAGGGCCAGAAAGAGAAACAGCAATGAGAAAAGGCAGGAGGAGCAGGCACCCAGAGCTCCTCAGGCCAGCCAAGAGGTTCCAGCAGCTCGGCCCGGCACGGCCGGCCCCCCCGGCCGAGGGCAGGTGGGGGTGCAGGGGGTACCCCCGCATCCTGGCGGCAGCAGGGCTGGTGGCCAGGGGCAGGGTCCTGCGGGCCAGGAATGGCCGCTGCTTCCCGGTGGCTGGAGCCTGGGCTCCAAGCTGCCACAGCCAGCCCAGAATTTCCATCCCCCCTGATCTGGGGAAAGAACATTTGATGCCATCAAAGGGCTCCAGATTGAAAACAGATGTGCTTCCCCGAGCCTCTCCATGCATTTAATTAAGGCACAGGCATGGAGGAGACATTTTCATCATTAGTTTGCTTTCAGGCCCCCCCCTCCCCGGGTCCCAGTTTACCCTTCGTAGTCTCAAAAGACCCAAAAGAGCATGGCAGGGCTGCGGGGCTCTGCTGTCGCTGGCTTGGGGGCAAGCAAAGCTGGTGGCCACAGGCTAGAAAAGCCAGAAAAAGCACCAGGACAAGGTTGCGTGTGTGCGTAGAGATACGTGGGTGTATATACACCCGAAACACCACGTGTGCATCCGTGTACGCGCTGGCGTAGCCCTTCTTCAGCATGTGAGGGAGCGTTTCTGTGCAATGTCCTGTGGTACATGCCCACATGTTGGATGGGGAAGGAGCTGTCTTCATGCGGCTGTATCTGGCTGGCTTCTGTGTGCCCGCAGCTTGTACCCTGGCGCCCAGGGTCTCCAGGTTTAGGCACAGCAGGGTGGGTGGGAACACAGCCCTGTGAGCTGCCCAGTGCATTAAACATCCTTTTCTGTGCCTTTCCCAGGTACTTGGCTGCCTTCATTCTTGGTGAGTTGGGTTTTACCCTCATTCTGCATGTTCTCCTTCAAATAGATGTTGGACCTGGCTTTTCTGAGTGGGTGCTGCAGAGTCCCAGCCATAAACATCCCTCTCTACTGGCGGTAGGGTCTGCTCTTAGCTCCAGGCAACCTCTTCGGTGGGAGTGGCAGCAGAAGCTGCAGAAACAACAGGAGTTCTCCATGCCACCTTAACCAATATCCTCACTGATACCCCTGGTAAGAAGCATTTCTCCTTAGATTCCCCATGTCTAAGGGCATCCTTCAGACATCCCTCCCTCCCAGCCCTGGGGTTTGGGAATGCAGCCCAATAGCAGCAGATGCCCTGGAAAGATGGTGGGTGAAAGCATGTCGGTGCTGTTAGTGGCCATATCAACACGTGTGCATCCGCCACAAAGGGAGAGTCTCACCTGCAAGGCAACAAGGGGGCCCAGCTCTAAGACTGTCTACTGTGGCTTTACCCTGAAGCGAGCCACGGGTGCCCCCCATGCATAAGCACCCACAAGCCAAATAGCAACACGGGATGCCAGAGTCACATTCTGGAAGTAGCCTAAACACTTCCTTTCCCAGGTGCCTCCTGCAACACAGCTGGATTTCTGTGACTGGGTGGGAGGACTTTGCTGAGGGACAAGATGAACCCAAGGGAAACTCTTCCAGCTCTGTCTGTCCCAAAAGAAAGAAGGCTGGGAAGAGCGGGAGGCCTCCAAGACTGCAGAAAACACCACGGGGCTGTGGCTTTTCTTTCAACTTGCTATGACCAGACACGCCCTATGCCAAGATGCTCTTGCAGTATGGGAATGAGCATGGTAGGAACCTCCTGGGCTCTGAGAGGGATGGTGACCATGCTGCCACCATGGCTAATGAAGCACCTCTCTCCATAGACCATCCTTCAGGGCAAAGCTAGTCTTTCAAAGCGATGTGGCCCTGTGCCAGAGGGCAGAATTAGTGCAACATCCATGACACTCTGAAGTAGAGATAGTGCAAGGGGAAAAGTCCCATCAGGAGTAAGTAGTTGTATGTGCTCTTTGTAGCAGGGTGTCCTATTGTACTGGGGATCTGCACAAGCTTGAGGGGATGGGTGGGATGGGTGAAGGGATCTTGTCACCTGCAGGAAATAAGTCACATGAGAAGAAAGTGATGGGCCAAGTGGCCCATGAAAGACAAACAGGAAAGAAAGAATCAGAAAGATGAAGAGAGGGAAGGGATGAAGCACATGCTCTCTGAGCTCCTGGGTGAGCAAGCCAAGGGGTCCCAGGGCCCTATATAGCTGTGGGTCTCAGCCTGCCACTAAAACAGAAGTAGGACCCTCTGCAGGAGAAGCATGAAGCGTTCCTTCATTAACTGTTTCCTTTAACTTGATTCAGTTTTCTAAAACTTCAGCTTAGAGTACAGGCAGGTATTATCCCTTACCTGAATGCTCAAGGGTATTGCCTTCTAGTGTTCATCTTCTCCCCCTCCAGCAGCGAAGGCAGAAGAGGATGGGACATTTGCCACCCATCTCAGATGCATCAGTTTCTTTCCGTGCAAGCATCCAATAGCCAGCCCACACACAGTCTACGGCCTCCAGGAGTTTCTGCAGAATAAATAGCCACAGGACGGGAATGAGCCACACCATGGCCTGCTGTAATCCAAAGATCTCAGCACGTTTCCTCCTGTTTCAGGTGGGGAAACTGATGCAAAGGCAGCTTGTCCTTGGCATCAAACCCAAAGCAGAGGTGATAGGATACCCCAGTCCTCCTGACCCTGAGGCTGGTAAGGACTCCCAGGCCACAGATGGCCCAGGACAGCAAAGACGTGCCATTTCAACGTCCCACAGGCCATCAAGCAGTTACCTAGGCATCTGTTTCCCACCTCACCACCAGCCTGGTGTCAAGGTGAACAGGCAGCTCCTGTTCCTCACCATCCTCCCATCCCACCTTCCCTCTCCAACGTGTGCCTGTCTCTCAGCTGCTTACAGCCACATTCCCCCACCTTCCCAGGCTGTCCAGCTGATGATTGCCTCCCACAAGGCAGGCACCTCCGAGCCTCTGCTGCCGGTGAGGAGAGGAGAAACCCCCAAAGGTCCTGAAACAGCCAAAAATCTGCTGGGTAAAGCCGCAGGTGACAAGCCAAGCCTCACAGTGCAGACAGACCCCAGTCTGGCCCTTCCTGCTGCCAGAAGCAGTTATCATTTTGGAGGACATCAGTGAGACTGACCAGCTCGAGCCCTGCCTCAAAACCCATCTCCTCTGCTGTGACCATATCTGATGCCCAGGGAAGGTGAGGCAGAAACCACAAACTCTCCCCTTCTCCCTCCCCTAGTTGCATATGAAGAAGGAGAAACCCAAAGATCCTCACCTCTGCGGATGACCAGCACATTCGCTTCTGCTTTCTTTTCTCATGGAAAATTACCAGCTCAATCTGCAGGGTCAGTGAGAAAGTCTGTAACCAGAGTATTTGCTCCAGTTCCAGAAATTTCCCATGAAACCCAGCACTGGCAGCTCCTGTGGTCCCCAGTTCCAATATATGGCCTACCCAAGCATGCTATAAGCCCTCAGAAACATTCCCCTCACCTTCACATCTGTCTGAACAGGGGCTTCCTAGCACTGCAGTCTTGGTGACAGTTTTCAGGTACAGCAAACAGGAGCTGACAACCCTCCCAAAGGGTCTTGCAGCCAACAAGAAATACTCAGAGCAGATGAGCAGCTGGGCAGTAATAACATCCCCAGAGCAGCTCACACTCCTTGTAGCTGGCATTGGTGGGATGTGGGAAGGCACCAAACACTGAGTAAGCCAAGCCTTCACCTGCTCAGCTCCCACATTCAGCTCTTCTGCACTGACCACCACATCACATGCCTTTCCCAGTACAGACCACCTACTTGCTTCAGGTGCCCTAAATATCTTCCTTTTTACCCGACTAAAAAAACCCCAAACCTAACCAAAAAACAGGCAGAAGAACCTGTGGAGGCTGTGACACACAGGTGTGTATTCTCAGCTGTCTAATAATATCATGGCACTCAGGTGATGCATTTTGCTCAGTGAGGGAAAGTAGTTTGGGTCTCTCTTTCCTACCTTATTTTCAGGAAACTTGTCGGCATGTAATGTCTTAGAGCCCCTTTTTGATCTGCTGAATTTGTTTCATCCTAGCAGTTTAAAAATAATATTGCAGGAGTGCAGCAGGAGAAGGAGGAGTTAACAGCCAGCACCATTGCGCAGGCTTGTGCCTCTAGGAAACCTACCCCAAACGCACACACAATTTATTACTGCTCTGTGCTTCTTGGCCTTAACCGTGCAAGGTGCTCAGCTATTCTAAGACATGCTGGGTGCCCTCCAGCACAGCATGCTCTCCTGAGGACCTTGATGGGGGGTGAGCAGTTTAGATAGCTAATTCAGAGGACAGGAGGGCACAAATGATGCTTACTCCTCTCCTAGGCCCATAGGGGCAGCTGCTTTGAAGAGAGAGCGCTCTGAGACAGACCTTCACCCCTCTGCACCCCAAACCATCAGCTACAGCTCCCTTAGGGGCAAGCTGATGAGAAGCATTTCTCTGCTGATGGCTGCTGATGGATATCTGATATTCCAGCAGATATCCCCACTGCTGCATTCTGTTGGTGATGCCTGGGTGCTGGGGGAGCCAAATCAGAACTCTTTTGCCCTGGCAAGTTTTCCTCCCATCACCTTGTCATGCTGGTTCACTGCAGTGTCTGGTCTCTTGCCTCTTTGCACTTGCTCTACCCAGGGCTGGATGAGAACTACGCTGAGACAGAGATTGCCTGCAGGAAGGTGTGAGTGCCTATAGGTGTATCACCTTACATCTGCGTGTGAGTGGGTATGTATGCACACATTCAGGTCTGGAGCCAGACCTCTCCCCCACAAACTCCTGCGACACACTTGGGCCAAATCTCCCTCTTTTCTTTCTTCGCCACATAGAGGTGCATTATTAGATCTGTGGGGATCAGGTAGTCTACAGTCATTTCAAGCTGTAAACTCAATCAGGGTTTCTTTTAATCCCAAACATCTTGATATCATCTGGAAATGCCATGAGCAGTTTATAATTAGGGTTTAACATGCAGATTAATACCAGCAGCTCCAGGGTGAACAGACCATCAGAGTCTAATCAAAGCTTAAATGGGGCAGCAATTTAAAACTGAGATTTATTATTCCTCTGCATAATATTTTGAACCAGGGGCGGAGTTCAAATCACACACAATCATTCCTGGAAGTGCTATCACATCTCCAGTTGGAGCAAGGTGACTTGTTACTGGCTCATGGGGGTGATAAATACTAGGCTTCAGGAACTTATTTAGGAATATCGCAGCACTGACACTGTATGAGATTTAGAACCTGAGGCAGGAGAGCACTTGCACACATGCACAACGCATGGAGCTCCAGCCCCACGTGGATGGTGGGGCAAGGCCACACACTTACTTCTTTTTGTTTCTGGGTGCCAGTTGTAATAAGGGAGGTGGCCCCAGGCTACCAGCTAAGGGGTTTTCTGTTTGCCATCTCCTCTGGCCATGTGTGGGTGGGGGTGAGGAAGGATGGATTGTTACTCAAGGCAGGGATAAAGCCACCTCACAGCAACAGAACCATCGAACTGGTACCGTGCAGCAGGTTTGATGGCATGCTCAGCTAAAGGCTGGGGAGGGAGCTCTGGGCCATGTGCAGCCAGAGGAATCTCCTCCTGAAGGGTATTTCTGTAAAGTCCCATCTGGATGGACCATGGGAGCACCCCCAAGTCTCAGAGGTGTGATTTGCAGCATAGGGGTAGCTGGGCTGTCTGTGCAGCACCTGGCTTAGAGTTTTCACTAGCCGGGCTCCTACCTTTTCAAATCTGCCTTGCCCAGCCCTCCCCCCGCCCCAGTTAGGGCTGGAGCCCTTCCCTTGCCTTGTCATTTATAAAGCGCGAGTGGAGGAGGGGGCTGGGAGAATGGAAATTCGTTTATCAGTTTGTCTGTACAAGTCCTAGTTTTTAGATTTCAAGACGGAGTTTCAGCAGTTGCCACCTAGCTTTCAGCAGAGATGACAAGCATGTTCACCAGCTGGCAATGGCAAGAACTCCTTTCCTGTCTTCTTTTTCTAGAAGCATTTCACCAAGTGGAAGAGGGACTATGAGTTAGGGAATGTCCTCATCTCCAGCCTGGATGGTCTGTGGGTCTGAACTGGAGTCCAGCTCTTCACTTCCCTGGCTTTGCTCTTGCTGGGGGTGCCCATGTGGCGGTCGGCAATGCCTCCGCAGGAGGTGCGTGTCAGCACTGCTCTGGGATGATCCCAAGGATCAGCACCACGTCTGAGGTGGAGAGAGCAAGGTGACACACACTGTGGCCTCGCAAGACAACTTCAGATGGGCATTCCACCAGGAAACTGCAGCAGTATCAGCACAGACATCCCCCCACCATGGCTTTGCTCCAGCGGCCGGGAGCCGTGTGGGCAGGGGGTGACAAGGCAAGGTCCTGCAGGGGAATGGCGCTTGTCTTCGTCACACTAAGCCTGCTCCATCGCCTTCAAGGACTTCAGTGAGGTTACCTGCCTCAGGAGCCAGGACTCTGCCTAGTAAGAAACAAGGCTGTGGCCCTTTCAGGTTGCCTGCTCACCTACCACGGCTACCTGGGGCACTGAGATGGCCACCAGAACCCCCCCACCAGCCAGCTAGACAGAGCTACCCAAGCTGAATTACGGCTAAGATGCATGTTCCCAAGGGCTCGGACTTGAGCTGGCTCCAGAGCTGGCTGTGTAAGGAGCCATGGGTTTGGATAAGCCAGCCATTTAACCGGGGTTTTATTACCAGGCAGCGTAACAAAAGCACTCAGAGGTCACCTGGGAACTTTAATCAGCACCGAGGGTCACTGGATAGCAGGCTGGGCGGGAGGAGGGCAGGGCCCAGGGCACGCAAATAAATAAATAGATGTATTGAAACCACCTCCCTTTCTCCAAGTGATCTCCCCTGTCTCCCCCCTTCCCCATACACACTATAAAGACCTCCGCTCTTTACAATCAGACGTTCAAATGGCCCTCATGTCCCCAGCAGAACCTCCCAAGATCTCCTGTAAATTTAGCTTATAAAGAAGTTTATCCACAAGGTTTGGTTGTGGGTTTGGGGTTTTTTTTTTTTGGTTTTGGTTTGGTTTTTGGTTGTTTTTTTTTTTAAATCCCTCACTGCTGGAGATGAAAGTTCAGTCTGCTGGACTGCTCTTGGGCTGGATATCAGATATCCCTAACCCCAGAGAGAGAAAGCGTCCCACCAGCTTCTCTCCCCTGCAGGAAAGAAAAAAAAAACAACAAAACCCTCCCATAATCAGAGTCTGGGCAGACAAATTGGCACCACTGTTTTCGTCTTTTCTCCCTCCGCCCCCCTTTCTGGAAGAGGACTAACCCTTTGGAGCACAGTCGCAACTCACAAATATTTGTGGGTATTATATTGCAAGAGGGAAAAAAAAAATCCAAAGGAAGGTAACTGTTAAAAGCTTAGTCCCTCTCCCATGGAAAGCGGCTTTATGCACGTCCATAAATCTCCTTTGTAAGTGGTCATTAAAATTGCGTCTTGTTTAATTTTTTTTTTTAATCTCATTTAAACACTTTTTCTCATCTTGCAAACAAATGATGTCATTGGCAGGCCCAGTAATGAACTGAAAAAAAAAAAAAAATCAACTTTCTAATGTTTGGGGGGGCTCTCTCAAAAAGCAAACATTTCAATACCAGTCTGCTAATCCAGCCAAATACTTCAGCATGTGCTTAACAACCAACTTGTATTTAAGTGCCTTGCTCCCACAGGGACATCTGTCCACACCCATCTTCATGCACAAATAACGTGCTTAAAGCGAGGAGTGTGTTTAAATCGTTGGAGGATGAGAGCCCCTGGGCCTGGCTTCTGAGCTGTTACACTACTCATTGCATGGGAAACACAACGTGATGGAGACCCCACAGCATGTGGGTGCCCGGACTGATGGTCCTCCCTCTCCTTCTGCGACCTTAAGACTGATGTCCTCAGGGTTTCCTGCATCGCTGTTTTCTTTCTAATAATCAAGCCCGCCTCTTCTTTTTGCCCACTGCTCAAAAGACAAGGCTTTCTCCAGATGCCACAAAGCATCTTCCACCAAAGCAAAAACCATCATTAACCTGCACAGCCCCTTGCTTCACAGATGCGCCCTTGATACTCAAAACGCTGTTTGGTTGAAAGGAGCCTTGTCGGATACTTACGTTGTTTGGTTTGGGTGTGTGGCTGCAGTTTTTAGGTTTGTGTTTGTATTTTTTTTTTTTTTTTTTTTTGGGGGGAAGCTGTTTTAATGAAGTGGAACCAAAACCAAATAGCAGGCTGTGCAAATGGGGAAAAATAAATGTGAAACTTGAAAATGAGTAATTGGCATGGTTTTAATTAAAAAGCGGTTAACTGTTTCGGGGTGAAGAGCATGGGTTTGAGTTGACACCGTCTGAACCCTGGAAAGAGCATGTTAAGCTGTTCACCATGTTGTGGGTTAAGAAAATGGGAAATAAATACATCCCAGCCACTTGGAAAACTAAACCATCTTTAGGGCTCAGCTGTAAACTTTCTTCAGCAATTTATTAGAGTTCCAGAAAACACTTGTTGAGTAGCCTTGGCCTGTAATAAATATCAGTCCTTGTTTGTTTGTTTTTGTAATGGGAACAAAACCACATCTTTTTCTTTCTAAAGTGGATAATTTAATTACATGGCAAGAAACATTTTCATTGTCCAGAATACCCAGAGAAGATTGCCATGAAACTTGCAGTTCAGTGGGGAGAGGAGGGGAACAGAGCCAGCTGATACCCAGAACTGGTTTCAGGTAAGATTCCCTGGTTGGCATGTCCACCTGCGCTGAAGATGAGGGTAGCACTGGGTTATCATTACGAAGTGGAGGTGGAGACAGAGGTCTCTGCATGGGGCAGTTCTTCCACCAAAGGACATGGAGCATTGAAGGGGCAAGGCAGGTGTGAATGAAAGGGAACGAGGGACAGCATAGCGAAGGGACTTGTCTGGGCCACACAGCAGGTTCGAGGTGGCAGGGGGAGCTGAGCTCCAGCCCCCCGTTCTCAGCCTGCTATGCATGATTACAGATTTGTTGTGATTTCCTCCAGAAAAAAGGAAACCTCAGGTTTCTGCCTCCGCTGCCAGCAAGGAGTCTGTCACATCCATGTGTCAGCGCTGCTCCAGGAGCCTCGCTCAGCTGCTCGCTGACACGTTCTGCGTGCCTGGTATGGGCCTCTTTCAGACCAGCTCCGGTAAAATGGGTGTTGTTTGAAGGCAGAAACCCACCTCTGTCCTGCATGTCACATCTGATCTTGTGCTGGCTCTCAAACCTACCTCCAATCCAAAAAATATTAATGTTTTCTTCTAGAGGCTGAAATACTTCAATATTTCTTGCTCTGCAGGCTGCCACCTCTTCAGTGGGGACCTGTTCTGGCCTCATCAGTAGGAGGCAGGTGGTGGCGATGATCACAAGTATGTCTGGATGCGATACCCTGTGAGAACAGGCAGTGCTTGTGAGCATCCATCCCTTTCCCTGTCCCCATTTTGGGGAGCGTGCCTTGCAGCAGGAAGGAGAAACAGGAGTCGATCCTTTAAAATCAGTTCTTGGTGGGTTTGGTTTGCCCACCCTCTGCAGGCAGCCTGGCTCTGGGCTTCATACTAGAAAAGTCTCTGAGCTGAAATAGCTGAAGGGGGGTACTATCCAGATCAGCAATTACCCAGCGCGCTTTCCCAGGGACAGCCCAGCAATTATGGTCAGCAATAAAGAAATCTGACGGTTGTCAAAACACAGACCCTCATTCCTTCAAGCTCTTCTTGAGGGGCACAATTAGCGTGCTGATGTGATTAAAGCCACGTTGGGCTCTGTGATAGGAGAGCCAGATGCACCCAGATAACTCCTCCGAAGCCAGCCGCTCGAAACCAAGGCATTGGTTACCTGATTTGTAGCCAATCAAGTAGAAATCAACCATTCCTGTCCACATAGCTACATCATGCCGTTAAACAGCCAAACCCTCTTCTCTTACATGTCTTTGAGGGAGATGAAATCCATATGGCCCAGAGAGTGAGCGCAGGCTAGGGATGGAAGGAAGGACAGAAACAGCATTTCTTCAGGACAGAAGACAATGGAAACGTTTCCACTGATTCCAATAGGTTCTGAATCAGCGGCTGCAACCAATTTTCCTCCTAAATGGACTTCCATATGTCTAAAAAAGTCTCTCAAGTGCTGGAATTTGTTACAGAACAAACCTGTACTTTATTACTCTGCTCCCCGACTCCAAGTGTTTCTCCCTTTAAATTCCTTGGTCAGCCATTACTGGGCTTTAGGGTTCGCTTTCGAGAAATGCATTCACTCCTAAAGCAAACACTTTCCACAAAACAGAGAAAATCCTCCCTCCTCTGCCCCCAGACTTCACTTTGCTGGGAACTTGTGTCTTTAGCTTCATCAGAAAAATAAGTGGCTCTATGTGCAGGGGAAAGCACAGGGAGGAAATCAAGTTCACCAGACCTGAAACCTTCTCTACTTTACAGATAGCCTTCTGAAACGCAGATATTTGGGCAAAAGCCTAGCAAAGCTGATTTTTACCAGAAATTTTCCATTTTCCACTTCTCTAAAAATAGAAGAGATTTTATTTCGCCCTCTTTGTGACAAGCATCTTTAAACGAAAAGACTTTTCTATTTCCTCCTTTCATTAAATTGAAACAAAAATTGGCAGAAGTGGGCCTTTTCATTTTCATCAAAAAACGTTTTGTAGGGAAAGACAATCGCTTTTCTGCCCATGATATCCATGCTACGTACTACACTTAAAGCGACTTAGGAGCCTATGCACCATTTTCCATAGCAGTTTAGGCACTACAAAGGACGTTCACACGACCAGCTTCACATCCATATTCCAGTGCTATCAGTAAAGGTTAAGCAGTTAAATACCTTTTATCTTGTCCTGAGGTGTCAGTGAAAGCCAGGCTTTCTACAGCGTCTTGAAAAATATGGCTTAACTTTGATTAAGTTCCTAAAACCTAATAGAACTTTTAGAGCTTACTTCTAATGCTGTACTGAAATGGCCATTAACATGATAGTTTTCAAATTCATCTATCTGAGCAAAAGTATTTTCAATTTCCTTGCAATGAAAACACAGGAAGAAAGTTTCAAAGCAACTCCCCCTAGGACCATCCCTATGGCTCCATTTAATTCACAATTTTAAGAAGTTTCTAAGCTTCCAAAGTATTTTTTAGTTGATGTTAACTTTAGTTTAAGGGTGTTGTTTTAAAATGAAATCTCAAAACATTTCATTAGAAAACAAAGCCAAAACGTTTGGATTTCTTTTTCTTCCCTTGCCAGAACAGTTTGTCAAGCTGATGTGAATTCACAAACATTCTCAGTCAACCTAAAGCACAATCTTTGGCAAATAAATAATTTGCCCAAAAAAAGAAGCAATTATCCTGTTCTAAGAATAAGGATAAAATCCATCCATGATTTTAAGTGCTCACACTGAACAATGATGGAGTATTTGGCCCCAATGATAGAAAAAGAGAAATAAATTTTGCTTATTACTTTACATGTATATTTATACATATCTGAAATTTATATACACGCACATACACACACGGCCCTTTCCGTCCAACATGAATGTTTTCAACACAGAAAAAGTAAAGAGAAGAGATTTAGTGCTGATTAGAACAAAAGTCGTACTGTACCTTACAGATTTCAGCATGTCTCATTAAAACCAAGCTTGAAATATACATATCCTTTAATAAATAAAGCTTAAGGTACATAAACACTGCAGCGGATATAAATTATTTTAACCAAAGTATGTAGGGAAAAAAAAAATTACTGGAACACCATGATCCAGGGCATTTTACAGTAAATTGGACTTCATCAGCGGTTTTGCATTTTTATTTGATTTTGGAGTTCCTCCACTAAAGCTGTAAGTTTTGTAGAGTTTATTTCACACCTTGTAATTTAGAACGTTACACTCCATCGAAATTCCTCTCAAAAAAAGGACCCGAGTAATTAATGTCTTTGGGCTCAACGTTCATTATATCCCACTAGTGTGAAAATTCATAAAAATAAGACATGGGATTAGGAGCTTAACAGCCTCACACATTTGCAGAGCTGCTGCATTGGCAAATATTCCTCTGCCCTTTCGGAGCAGAGCACTCTCCTGGCTGCTCTCATTTGTTTCGTTGGATCATCCGACTCATTAGAAAGTGCCTGAAAAGAAACCTCATGTCTCGTGCTCGTATGTTTTTTTTCTTGGAAGCAGATAAATAAAAGGGGTTTGGGCCATTTCTTCCCATGTTCTTCTATTTTCTTCATTTGGTGGCAGCATGTGCTTTAACTCCTCATGGAGACAATGGGAATTTTGGCCACTTGCAGCAAGGGGACTCCAGATGCCCTTGGAAAGGAAGCAGGACCTGGGTTTTGATTACTGAGAGCTGAATCGCTTCCTTTATGAAAACGCCCTGGGTTCTCCTCCCTGGTTCCAAGGAGGTGGAACAGCTCCGGGTTGAATCACAGACTCCGTTTTGCCTTTGGCGGATTCACAGATACAGCGGGTGAATTTGTGCAGTGAACAGTAACTTTGACCAGAGTTTAATTTCGGAGGGACATAAACCATTCACAAAGTTGGGCTGAATTTGACGAGCACCTTTTGCCAAAAAAACAAACAAAACCAACAAGCCTAATACAGGAGGCTCTTTTTTAAAAACTTCAAAACATTTCATTCCAAAGTGTTTTCAAAGCAAAGAGGTTGACTTCATGTAGGTGTTTCTGAAATGAGCCTTTTGGAGGTTTTATTGAAAAACCTGACTTTAGAAAAAAATGAAATTAAACTGTAAAATGGAACATTGTGTTTCAGATCAAACACCGTGTCCTAGGTTGACTCAATATTTCTGGTTTATTTTATCTTTTTTTTTCTTCTTCTTTTTTTAAGACTGTCTCGTTTCAAAACAGAATTGCTTCATTCCCTGGTCCCCTCCCCCAGGTATCTGAATTTGACCACAGTACAAAGCATCCTTTATTCACCCAGGTCGCAGTCATTCACCCCAGGACATGGCTAGCCAGAAACCCTAAGGGAGCAGATCCACACAGCTCTCCCTGCAGCCTTGGCTACTCAATTTCCTTCCAATTTGGGCAATTCCTATCGTGCTGAAGTCCCTTCCAGATCTGAGTCACTCACTCATCACAGCTCCCTCTCTAGTCATCGGTGAGAAATTCTAGCCCAAGATCCTTAGGACAAGCCATACTCTGAACATGCCACTGGATTCCAGAGGGAACCAAGCTGTCCAGTTTGGACTGGGAGATACCTTAAGTGAGGGGATGTGAAGTCTGCAACAGATCTACTCTTGGGCAGAAGGTACTACTGGCAATGGCTGTTTTCATTACCACACGTGGCTGTGGAAAGGAGAACCTTTGTCCAAGACAGATCAGCTATTGCATCTGCCCTGGAAATTAATTTGTCAGCAACAGCTGGGAAAAGTGCATCAGCATTCAAGTACTTCTGATGTTTAAGGTCACATTCGCATTACCTTTCTGCCAAGCATTTTCTGGCTGTAAGATGGTGCATGATCACCGATCCAAGGAAGGGCTTTTCAGGAAGTTCTCCAAAGAAGAGCATGCCAGAAAAAAAGGTCCATTTTATTTTACTTTGCACATTTCTAAGCAATACAATTAATACAACTGTTTTAGCATCCTAAATGAGGTTTACACATTTTACTGCATGAACAGTGCTTCTAACTGAATGCAGTTAGTACACTCTTAAAAAAAAAAAAACCAACCTGCATATCTTCTTGGAGCTTAATGAAAGAAACTCCTACCTCCAAGCGTGATCTGGAGACTGTGTGTGTGGCAGCTTCCCTCTGCTCTCCAGCCCTAAAGAGCTGTTTTGTGCTCAGAGTAAGCCACCTTCGCAGTGAAAGGGAGAGGGGATTCTAAAGAAACATCAGGGCTGCTCAGATGGGTGAAAACTGGGAGATCTCTCAGCAAAGTTATTCTTTAGTTTGATCAAAAAATCTGTCATCACATACTCTGGCTGGTGAAGAGGTGATAAAATCATTCAGCTTTAGGACACGGTGCAGTGCTCTCAAATTTAAATCAGATGGAAAGAGAGACAACTCGTTTGCAAAAGTAGTTAGGCTCTCAGCAAGGATTATGACTCTTACCATTTTCTTATAGTTGCATATTGAGCATGGTTCAGAGTTCCCGTATAGCAGTAAACCACCACCACACTTCTCTCATGATCTTATCTTGCATCATAGCTCTGTCCCCTCATAAGGACAACCACAAAACAACCTGGTGCTGTTATCCATGTGAGCATGCAGCGATCCAGTGCTTTGCTTGCTCTGAAGATATCTACATGAGTTGACGCACAAGCATGAAGATGAGTCACAGATGGCTCTATTACTGCTGGAAACTCAGTGTAGATCTGAGCAAATTTTGGATGCTTCCCACCATGCATACTTCACTCCCTGTCTCACTGCAGAGCCTGCTGTGCAAATGCTTTAAAGGGTAATGCAGAGAAAGGGCTGTGCTTTGGGAAGAGGAAAAACCAATCTCCTCAAACACAGTTAATGGGGCAAGAAAGCCCAGGTTTAAACTGCAGCAGTGGAGTTTCCAGTTAGACCTCAGGGTAAACTTCTACTGCGGAGAGACAGATTCTTCATCGCTGCAGGGTGCAGAAACTATTGGACAGTTAACTGTCAGGACAGACAGGGGGGACTTGGATGATGCTATGTGCTAGAGGATGTCTTGAGGTCCTTTCCAGTTCTATCATTCCAGAACAGGAGGTCACCCCACTTGCACCTTAATCTTGCTTGGAAGGTGCACCTAAAAAGACAGTCTACAGGTCGAGTCCACACACAGCAGCTACTGAAGCAGCAATTATAAGAAATAACACTAATACAACCTTCCAGCAGGAGCAGAGCACACGTTTCTTCAGGGACACATCCCCACAAGCATCAAACATACCTGCACAGTTAAGCAGCACCGAGACAGAAAGTTTTGCTTGAGGGTACTCAGGACTGGATTACAACTGCTGTGACCCCATGCAGCAAAACGCTGATGCAGTGTATACCGCTCTGCCTAGTCAAATTTATCCTCTGAATTGTTATGGGGTAACTTTAGTCCAACAGAATTCATGCCAGACGGGGTATCGTATGTCTTCCTGCAGCCAATGTAAAACGTGAAGCCAATATAAACACTATATAGCATGTTCTAGCTAATTCAACACAAAGCAACAGTGTGCACACACCTGATCTGGATCGTATTTGTCCTGCCAGGTGATTTTGCAATACACAGACTGAGTGTTAATGATGTGGAATCCTAGCCCCATCTATTGCCCTGACAAGCCCTCATCTAGTGTTTCCTGCTTAAAAAAAAGCCTCACGTCAGTTCAAGCTCACGTGCAGCATTCAGTGAACCTGATACCATCCTGATGAGTTATTCACAATGAGTTTTCCCACCCTCAAGCAATCAGGCCTACAAACAGCCTGTAGGGAAAGGGATTTACGCCTCTTAGTAGAGATGCAGGAAGGAACACTGATGTGCAGTGCCACTACAGAAAACTGCCCGGCAGAAGAGTCCCAGCCACCAGCTCTGAGCAGCATGTGAGACAAGCAGCCCTTGATCTGCTCTTGCCAATAGAGCCTGCTCATAGCCAAGTGTCCAGACTGGTGAAGGTGTAATTTGAGGCAGGACCCTACTAAACTTGAGGCTCTACATTATCCACCACACAAATCCAGCACACCTGTGCCCAAGGCTAGGCTCTAGCAGGGCTTTCTCTATAGACACCACACATGTCCCATCAGCTCCACCGACCACCTTGCAGTGATTCTTCCCAGCTAGGGCTCAACATGCAGGAGGTACCAAGGCACTCCTGTCCTCCAAATCTATGCTCTTGTGTCCTCTGAGAGCATTTTACCTCCCTCTCCAACCTGTTCCTCCAACCCTACAGGCCAATTGTCCTTGGCCTTCACCCACCTCTCCGCTGTGCCCCTATTCTTCAAAGCCTAAAACTTTGGGCTGAATACTAGAGACTGTCATCACGCCTCTTGGCTTTGAGAGCAAGGAAAGGTCTAGACATGCCACAGCTCTATCTCCTGAAGGCAGCACAGCTATCGGGTGAGGGCTTGGACTAGGCTTGGCTAAGTTTCTACAGCAGGAAAGTGGCAGTGGCATGCTAACCCCCCCTTACACAGAAACATATCCCAAATGCACCGTTGTAAATGCCTAGGACTTGCTCAAAAAAGGAGAAGCCTCTCATTTCAGGGTTAGCTGGTTATTTCTGCCACAGAAACCCCTGTGTCAGCACCTGCAAGTATTTAAAATTTTCAGGCTTTCTTGTATTTGTTGTTACCTGCCTTCTGGTTTTGGAGCCCGTATGTTAGATGGTGCTGAGTTTTCAAGCTTTTCTCCATGGGCATGAGGCCACCAGCTGACCCACGGTGTGCACAGCCAGCCAAAGCTCTGTGGAAGTGGGATGCGAGCAGACAGGGCATGGGGATAAAGCTCTAGAAGGAAGAGGGAAGATCTGGCTTCAGGAGGTTTAAAAGGACCCTGAGAAAATCTCTAAATTGAGAGTTTGGTAATACTGAAGGGGTGGAGAGGAAGGAAAAAATTTAGAGAAGAGGAGAAGGACTTCTCAGCGTTGCTTTATGTTAATGATAGCAATGCTGTGTCTAAACTGACCCCCTGCCCCCTCTGAACACAGAATGGCTGCAGAGGTGATGCCCAAGCAGACATGTGTGGCAGGTGTCCCTCTGGGCTTTGCCAGTGCCTGTCTCAGCACTGGTTGTAAGAAGCACCCCCACTATCCCGAAGACAAGAAGGCACAATTTTAGCAGAGAAGCCTGGGGAGGAATTGTCACTGCATCTTCTTTAAGGACGTAAGCCTGGCAGGATGTTTAGCATCTTTTCTGTCTGATGACTACAACAGCTGGGAAGAGCAAAGAGAAGAAACCCAAAGAATCGTCAGCTGTTCTTTAGGTCCGAAGCAGAAGCGGGAATCTTCAGGGCCAAGCAGGACCAGGAAACAAAAGCTCTGAATTCGATTAGTTGTGTACCAGTCGGTCCTGTAAGAGAAGGCAAGTTCCTACCTTGCATGGATTCCCTGTGCTCTGGTGTGCAGCTGAGCCCCTGCCGTCACAGGGTGGATGTTTTAGTGCCTGGCTCTTTTTAACTGGCACATGTTAAGAGCTTTGAATTAACAGGTGCATAAAAACTGTCAAAAAACACTTAGCTCTCAAGACAGTCTGTCGGTAGTATTAAAAATATGGTTTTATGTAACCACATTCTCTCAACACTTGCTGGGTATTACGGCATGGGAAAGTCACTCGCCCTTTCCAAACGAAAGCAGCGATGTTTAACTCTCCTGCAGAAGAAGAAAAAAAGAAAGAAAATGAGAAAGGCTACAGTTCCTCTGATCTTGCCAGGGAATTGTTCCTGTTTTCCACCCTAAAGGTAGCTTTCTTCCAGCAAAACAGGACCTGCCTAAAGCTCCAGACTAAGAGACAAGCAGCCCAGCGGGTCAAAAGGCCAGTGTCTTGTAGCCTTACTGAGCTGGAAGTGAGGGATTTTTGGCAACTGAATGGGAAGATGTCTCACTTGCTGACTGAGGAGGCGATATTTACTGTAAGCGTGGTCTGTGAAAAAAACCCCAGAGCTTAACAGAGGTTTAGAGCTAGAAAAAAAAGCTATTTGTGCCCATGTTTCTAAACCAAGAGCTTTAGAAAGTTTTACTTCTCTTTCTCCCCTCAGTCATGTGCCCCAAACATCTGGGATCCCAGAAAAGAAAAGCATCAGGTTTCCAGAGTGGAGAGAGTGGTAAGACACAGGTCCAGGAGAATTTTTAAAACTCTCGGAAAGCATTTCTGAAATCAGTTCCCTTTTAAATATGTAGCAAATACATTAAAGTGGGCTTTGGATTAAAGTTTTACTGCCTCTTGATAAAAGCCATTCGCACCTTTGATGTGTTTGTGGATGGCAGCCATCCCAAATGCCTTCCCCAGACCTCGCCCCCATCAGGAAGTCTCCCTCCAGCTCTCTCCAGGAGTGCCCAGATGGGTTATCATCTGTCACCTCTCCAGAGGTGACCAACTCAAAACAGCCACCTCTGGGGTCACAGACACGGTAGGTGAAAGCAAAGATTTCTGAGTGCAGGCGTTTAGGATGTCATGGTGAACGTGGATAACCCCAAAGCCTGGGAGAAGTGAGAAGAACAGCAGGGAGCTGGCCTTCTGAAACAGGCTGTGAGGTTAATCCTACTAGGTTTTAATTCTGTGAATCAAAGCACTCCAGTATCACCCTGTGCTCACCTACCTTCTGCTCAGCCCAGTGGCTCTCAGGAGCCCCGGTTATTTGCGTAGCCTAGAGGACAGATGGGTCCATGAAGTTTCTTGACAGCTGCTGGAAGGAGGAAGGGAAGGTGGTTGAATGAGAGAAAAAGAAAACCTATTAGTGGCTTGGGAGGGTTTGAGTAATGAATGCCTCCAGTGCCACAGGCAGTTGGGTCAGAGGAGATGGACTAGGCTTCGAAAAGCAAATTGTGATTTCTCCCTGAGAAAAGCAGATACAGCTTTGGGGATGGCAAGGCCAGAAGGGCCCATCGTGACTATCCAAGTGCAACTGCCAGGCCAAAGGAAGTATTTTCCGAGAGCTTCTCAGGTTCTGCCAGCGAGAGCGTCACCCCCAAGAGACTCACAGAGGGACTGTCACTGACAATACCAGATATGCTGAGCAAGTCCAGGAGCGGGAGCCTGCCTGCTTGGCAGTGCTGGTTTCCTGCAGAACTGGTTAATGTCAATGAGACTGATGAACACTCCACAGTAGTCAGAGGATGCAGTGGGATGTCATGGAGAAAAGTCCATTGCTAAATATTTTGATTTGAGGAATACAGAAAAGAAAACAATTGGTATTTTAGCAGACGGCGGGGGGGGCGGGGGGGGGGGGGGGGGCGCGGGGCGGGAAGAGATCTGGAAGCAAGAAGAAAACCCTGCAGAGAACCAGGCATGACTTTTTACAACAGCTGCAAGATGTTCTTCTTGGAGGATCGGAGAAGCATGTTAGAAAAGTGCTGGAATGGTCCTGGTTCTTTATGAGCACATCCTCATGCCAAATAGTGTCATCTTCTCTGCCACGAAGCTAACCACCGAGACATGGGACCAGCTGCAGCTCACACGATAGCAAAGCCAGAGACACAACTTCTGGGACATCACTGGCACTACAGACAATGAAATATGCACAATCAGCAACAACAGTCATCACCTAAACAGCTACAGAACTACTCAAAATACGGTGCAGGGTTTCGGGTGATATTCAGAAACGGAATCCAGATCTGAATTGGGAAAATTTGAAGAAGATGATGTCTGAATTGGATTAACCTCTCCCTGGGACAGAAAATCTGTCTACCCTGGAACGGCAGAAGTGCCTCAAGCCTGCAAAGACACAGCGTTTCACTCTACCTAGCTCATGTGGCAAAGGCAGTGAGCATACTGAGCACACATTTCAGCACAGGCTCACAGCACGAGTCTCCAGTGAGTTTATAGTTTGTTGCCCAAACGAACAATCTGAGGGACAGTCGATTTGTGACTCTTCAGCCATACCATACACCATCAACAAACACTTCTGGTGGGGTACCCTTGCTGGGCTGATGCCTCATGACCTCCTAAGTCTGTGGTAGTGCAAAGTATTGTTCTTCCACATGGAGAAAGGAAAGAAGCAAGATAACCTGGCTTGCTGAGACACCATCTGCAGGATACCTAGCTCCATCCTTTACTGAAAGTCATACCAACAGCAAGTTGCTGTTATCTGCTGCCTAGGAATGACTCCCAGGGCTCTTCATCCCTTCAGCTCTCCTGGGGACACAGTGGTCCACAGCCATGTGGAGGCAACAGTCAAGAAGGTCAGCAGCCCTTTAGCTACACAACCTTCTATTTCTGGAATATTGTTGCTGCTGGACCTTATGACTGCAGTGCAGCGAGGGCCTCACAGCACATCAATTGCTAGTGAGATGCCTTATGACGTTGCTAAGCTTAAAGTTCATGGAGTGACTGTCCTTTGTTCTACTACCTCCTTTACTGGCCCTTTGCAGGAGGAAGCTGTGTATGTGGAATAACTCCATGGGGTCTCCTTTAGGACTTTTAGGTACTAATGCAGAAGCAACATGAAGTCAGCAATTATGCATTTGGAGCTGCTCCTGATGTGTGTCAGTGAGACCTTGACTGCTGCTGTTCCATGATAAACCCATCGCAGTACTTGTTTAAGAGTTCCCAAGCCACAGAGAGTTCAGATCAATGCCTTCCCAACAAATAAGCAGACTGAGATCTTGGGCTCAATTTGGAATGCCCAGAAACCAGAAAAAAGACCCATTACTACACACTGCAGAAAAAGTCAGGGAGACATTTGAAGGGGCAGATTCAGCACTGATAACAAGAGGAGCACACCAGATGATCATATTATGTTCAGATAGATCATCAGCACTACCAACTCCTTCAGAGAAAAGCAAGAAACCTTGCATGGGGAAAGTCGGAGGGCTGTCATTCAGGGATTTATGTATGGCCCATGTTTCACTTTTATTACCCGCAAAGCAATTAAGGTTGGTTTGGGTGTTCTTGTCGTACTCAGCTCCAGCTCTTGCAACCAGAGTCAGGGAGGGCCACGGCTTCAGCCCATGCACGGCCTGGGTGAGCAGCGATGCTGCTCCTTCATTCAGCCACCTTGCCACATCCTCCCCCATTCTGCAAAATGCAAGAGACTGAAGAGGTGTCCCTAGCACTGCAGCTCTCACACTGGATGATTTATATCCACTTCAATGACATCACAAGGCACAAAATGGGTTCTTCCAGCTCTTGGGCTTTCATTCTTTGCTGTGAGGAACCTCCCAGGTTTTCTCTTACGGCCTGCTGAAACGCATCCCAGCACTCCACCAGAGAACTGGGCTTGCAGGGCACCATGTCCCATCTCAATTAGCCAGCAATCTCCAGAAAACAGCACAGCCCTGGAAAAGGGAGTCATGCGTTCGCTACCCAGCTCCAGAGTACAAACACAGCGCCTGGCCTCCCCCCATGCTTTCCAGTCCCAGATATCACATCGAATGGCATCCCTGCTGCTGCTAGACTTTCTGCACTCATGCCACCACCCACCACTGTCCATTCAATAGGACACTGTCCCCATCCTCTGAAGGATGGTGTGGCATCGGATGCTGAGACTGTCAGATCTCTGCCACATGAGGGCTGCTTTACTTAGTGCGTAAGAGCGATTTCTCCCAGTTCTCACCCCTTGCACACATGGGCCAGGTGTGAAAACCAGTTCAGACATTAAAACCCTCTGCTCAGCTCTAGCAGTGTGGAAAAATAAAATCACTGGCTGATCAGCCAAACAAGCAGGTGGGAGTGGTATGGACAGAGGCAGGAGAGACAAGGTACTAAACCTGCCCAGTGCTCCCAAGCGCCTCATTATACTGATTTATGTTAAGCTAATTGAGAAAATGACTCTAACTACACAATCCAGGCCCTAATTCAGAAAGGCCCAAGCTTTTTAGTGTCTCTACCTGCATCTTAAAAGGCATGATTTAAACCCTGTAACTAACAGGCTGCCAAAGGCAAGGATTTGAAGGATCTGATGTCCTATCATGCCGAGGGGGTAAGGCTTGGCTAACTTCTCTCGTTACTTGGTCTTTCCCCACTGACATACGAGTTTGCTGCTGGGACATAAATCAGGGGAAATGATGAAGGAAACCAGTCTTGTGCCCCATCAAAGGAGCCAACACTTGCTTTAATAGGACCATGCAGACAAGCCTAAATAGGGCACTTAACAAGCATGTGGTTTCTATAATACCAGCCCACATCTCTACACCCTGTTCGTGTTGCCACTGGCAAACCCCTTTGTCCCTTGCACACCACACCTGCTTGTAGCCACAGAATTAGAAAAGCGATCATGATACACCACCAACACCATTTCTGGGTTGGATCAGGTCTGCAGAAAAATTAGCTCTTGGTAGTGCTCAGAAACTGCATGAACTCTTACACACAGCCATGGCACGCACAAGAGTAAAGCACAGAGACCCACGACACTGTGTCCACACAGAATCACACAGAAGTACCAAACTCAGTCCAGGTCCCACAGATGCTCAAAGATCCTACATGAGGGGCACCTGCTAAAATACCAGGCCTCAGGCTGGGACAAACCATACCACAGGGGTTTTGATCCTAATTTGAACCTTGACAAAAGGGTGTTAGCAACAGAAAGCCTATAGACCCTACTGTCCTAAGCAGAAAGCACAGAACCGAGGGAATCCCAGCATGGGAGGCAATTCAGTAGTGCTCTGCCTCTTTTCTTTGGCTCCAGAAATTCCCCAGAATGGGATAACTGTTCCATGAGCAATCCTTTCTAGCACGTTCGTAATACAGCTGGTCAGGAAACACAGTACCCCCAACCACTAGGTCAGTCACTACATTTTACTCTTCCTAGTTTTTCCTCATTTGGTTTAGATGGGATACAGGCTCAAAGGGAAGACTCCACTGCATCGCAGAAGGCATTAGGAATGGCTGATAGAGAACTTGAGCCTCTCCCCAGACAGTTACCCTAAGCTGAAACCTCTTGAGAGCCCAACTTCATCTGGCTGGATATACAATCAGATTGGGGATTGTCCAAGTGTTTTACACCACGCATTAGACATCCACGGGAACTCCAGGCAGAGCCATGACCATCTGTGCTCATTTAAACATTTCTTGACAGAGGAGGGAGTGTTAATCCCAACATCCTGGCCAAACTGCAACATAGGCAATCATATTGTGCTTTGTAACATTCTCACAGTGGCATACATCAGTGTTTTCCACTTCATGGTACCGCTACAACGGTACCACGGTGGCCCAACACAGAAATGGCTACATTGCCATGGGAGAACACAAGTCCCCTGCGCTGAGCCCTGCAGCGTTACTGTCGGCTCTCCTGCGTTGCTCTGTTCTCCTTGCCGTGGGTGTTCAACCCCAGCACGCTTCACGTCCAGTCTTCTACCTCTACCTGCAAGAGGCCCTCACTTAAAAATCTGCCTGGCATTTCTGACCAGCACACATGTTGTTACAATTACGACTGGACTGCTCGGCTCCGGCATAGGGGGAACGTTAAACCGGCACACTGGCACCCATCAAAACATTTGCGAACTTCCAAAGTGGAACTGACACCATGGTAGTGGTTTATATCACACGTCAGAGAAAGGCTTCATAACTCAGATCAAACAATTTAACTCTTGAACTCCCTGTCTAAAGAGAGCGACCAAATGCTGGGCTGCCTATTGTTATTTCATACGGCTGTTTCATGTGGCTTCCAGCCAGTTCACTTCTTTTTGCAAGCTCAGAAGTTAAAGACAGATAGAACTGGCCAGAACTTCAATGAGGGACTTGTAAGAGAACAGAAACTGCTGAGTCTAACAACAGCATCTTCCCTGCTAGGCAGAAACAGCACCAGCGCTATCAGGATGACAAGAGAATTTTTCAGCTTTTATGTAATTTTGTTGAATAAAAAACTTACTCCCTTCTAGGAAACTCATATTCTTAAGTAGCTGTCAAAAAGATCTTTGGACTTGTAATTTTTTTCCTTTTTTGGTTTGAGGAGTTCAAACAATAATCTTGTGACAACAAGGTGCAATCAGTAGGACTATTTTAACCACATTTTAGCCTACTGGAGAACCACAAATTATATGCAAAATGGTATGCATGTGCTTCCTGTAAATACCATTACAATTCAACTCTTCTGTCAGATGCTCTCCTCTATGTCCCCTGATGAGCTGAATACAACTGTAATGAGGAACAGACCTATCCACTAGGACTTAGAATCTCTCGAAGAGCAACTGGGGACAGCTGCAGAGGATGGAAACAAGAATGGTATAATTAAATTATTATTGCACTTACT
This sequence comes from Falco punctatus, assembly GCF_963210335.1. Lineage (NCBI taxonomy): Eukaryota > Metazoa > Chordata > Aves > Falconiformes > Falconidae > Falco > Falco punctatus. The sequence goes on from NC_137591.1 coordinate 27,323,041, forward strand.
GGTATCCAGTTTTGAAAACAATAATCAGGTTGCTACAAGCTGTTCTGCAACTGCAGACAGAGCAAAGGAAGTCAGTCACAATTTTCTCACAATACAATCAAATCTTCAGCTTTTAGGCCAAGTCTCCCAGCAAAGTAACAGGGCACGCAGTGTATCAGCAGCAACAGGGCAATGCTTCATACATATCTCAAATGTTACTTTGGAGTTTCCTAACTTTGATCAGCCCTGATGATTATGAGCGGCTTCTCTAGGAAACAGATTGATCCCTCTTTCTCCTCTGTATGGGAGGCACCAGTAGAGATTTTCCACTGCTGCCTTGGGCCACAGTTGGTCGAAGAGACTCCTGCCAAGCTGTATGAAGCAAAGACATGGCAGGTTACGTTTTCATGTTTCGGAACAGCCTTTTTCAAGGTTTTACTTTCACACAGAGGCAAACTGCCAAAGGATGTATCTGATTCTGTCATTTATCACCTCCTGTGGAAAAACAGTCTTGGATATGTGTATTAGTATCAGATATCACAACTGAAAGCAAACACACTGCGTAGAAGATGCACTGATTTATTAATAGAATAAAAATGTAGTGATACGTTTTTCCACTATTAAAGCCATAGAGACAATCAGTGTCCCATTTATATACTTGATGGCATCACTCGGTAACTCATTCATAAACTTCGACTGACACATTCAGGTCAGGTATTACTGAAACCATTTCCACAACGAAAGCAGCCTTCCTCTTACAAAGCGGGTAACTATGAGCGCGGTCCCCACAGTCTGCAGCTGCACTAGGTCTATGGGAGGTTTTTCTATGTCCTCTATTTTAATGCCTGAGACTTTCTCCACCTGGAATAGCTTTTTAAAGCCTTTCAACAGCAACAGAGCAAACCAGCTGAACTTCTTGTGGGGTGCAAACCTGCTCCTAAGGCAAGAAAATTAATTGAATATTACACAAAACCAGGCTCATTTCCAATATACTGTGGGGATTTATCCATTACAAGACCCCTGGCTAATTATTGGAACTTTGAGGCAACTAGGACAGAGAAAAATGTTTGTACTAGAACAGCTTTAATTGTAACATACTCTTTAGTGTGTTTCTACTTCTACATCATACATTCTCCAATGTCTTAAACTGTATGTAACCCACCATTTTTGTTAAATCATAGCTGGTGTGATTTCATAGACAATAATGTTATCGATATATAGTTTTGTGTGATCTAGCGTTACCTGAAAGAAATAAGCAAAGTGATAAATAGGAAATATTGCAACTGACTTTGCAAGTTGCTTCAACACAAGAACTTCCTTTAAATCAGGTACAGGCAGGAGTATCAGCTACGAAGACAATCAAAGCAAGCCCCTGGGTTTCTCAGGATTAAAAACCGTTGAAAACTAATCCCTTATGGATATAAAGGAAGACAAACATCCTATCGCAGTTGTCAGGGGACAGGATGTGTTCAGAGGCAGACTAAGTTGTGATGTTTTCTCCTGTAGATATGTCTCTCTTGCACACTGCTTGGAACAGGTATCTGTGATACTGATACACGAAAGCCTTTGGAAAAACTCTACTGTTCACTCCCAAGTATCCTGTTTCAGGAAGGTACAAAGCCCCGTGAAGAGCTGGGCATTAGAACATGAACTTAAACCAGAATGAGGATGACAGATGGTAAACCCCAAATGGGAGTCCTGTGGGAAAAAAAAAGCACCTTTAAAATTTGGAAACAATATTAAAGGAACAGAGAAATGAAGTGCATATTACTGGCACTGTAGAAGCTGAGATATAACATATAGCACACGAGCCCACAGAGGGCTTGTGTTATCATCCATAACCAAATGCCTTATTTGAATATAGTAGTCATGTAGCAGAACAAGCCGGGGAGTTTCCTGGAGTCACATTTACTGCTTGAGTTTGGCTGTCCTTGGTGAAGGATTTGGTACCAGAGTTTTGAGACTGAACCAACTGTTCAGAAATAGCAGGAGAAACAACAGCATGGTTACCATGCTCACTCTTGCGCACTGTAACACTAGGAGTGGGGTTTTCCTTAGCTGTCCCAGCGTGACTGTGTGACTGGCTGGCTTGTCTCCCTGCTTCTGCCTCCTGCTGCTGCAGCATCCGCTCCACCTCTATCTCAAGTTCCAGATTTTCCTCATCTGCCTCCACTTCCAGCTGCTGCATTAACTCCTCCAGCTTCCTGGCCTTGCGGAGTTCATTCTGCTGTATGATCGTGCACAGGTGCTCCGTGAGGTGCTCCTTAATCTCCGTCTTGTGTTGGAGGTCCAGCTTCGCTGCCACATACTCCGACTCAGCCTTATCATATCGCTTCCTGCAAAATCATCATTATTTCTAGTGGGTTAAATCTCAAAGCACTTTACAATCTGACACATGGACAGATACTTTAAGCATCCCTGAAACGCAACGTGCTCTGCAATGCATTATGCCAGTTATTCATGACACACTACTACATTAGTAAGAGGGAAGAAAATAAGTTTGAATTGATCAAATCATCTCCTCTCGACACACTAGCCTCCACTGCTGCCGTATTCCGAGAGTTAATTTGCTCATCCGAAATCTACAGATTGAATCACGAACAAGCATTTTGACTGCCTGTTTTAAGAGATGCATCTCTAGCAGCAGAAAGCAACCATCAGAAACTGTAGTGATTTCAGGCTTCTAATGAACACCCATCTAGCGAAATGAAACACTGCAAAACAGTTTTGTTTTTCCTAATCCAACCTTCCACCCAACAGCTACAGATGCTACAAGGGTGCTATACACATTTACATTCGGATCTGGTCTAGAAGCATACTCTTCCGGCCACCCATATATATGTTCAGAAAATCACGAGCAGCACAGATTGAGACAGCATATGACATCAATAGTGATCACAACTTTTGCGTGGCAACAGATGTAGAATTTTATTGTAAGCATCTCCCCAACACACACCTCCTGCCAATCTGCACTTCCTGTCATGACAAATATAGCAAAAAGGAAATATTCCAGATATTTATTGAGGTTAACCCACCCAGGATATCTAGCACTTAAATGCTGCTGTCCACATTAGTGATGCATCTTCTGCTACATTCAGTGAATCTGTACAATAACTCTGATTTAATTAATAGAAAGATAGATGCAATCTTGTTCATCAGGAAAGGGAACATGCAAAAGCTTTTGCAGAATGACTACACAATATTCCTTACAGAGCATTCATAAAACTAATTATTAGTAAGGTGATTGAATAAAGAATCCAGCTTTTTTATAAAACCAGATTCAAATATCTGGTTAATCATAGCAACAGAAAGATAGAAGAGGTCCTTTGCTTAGGGAAAGAGGAGGAAATTAAGACATAGAAAAGCCTTCGCGAATATGTTCTTTTATATAATAATCACAAAACTTTGACCCAGCTGTAAAGGCTATGTCTGCAGTGGACAAAAGATGCCCACTTTTCCCTCACAAGAAAGTCAAGATTTCCCTGGATCAGGTATCTGAAATGGAAAAACTAATGCTATGCTGGAAATGTCTGCATAGTTAAATCTTTGGCCTGAATTCACGCATATTCTTCACATCATATTTACAAAAATTCCATTTCACAGCAATTGTCAAATGTCCCTATGTAGGTGCTCAGGACTATTTAATGTTGCACTTTTTGACCCACTGAAATTACTTGCGTTTTAGCCCTAAAATATAAGGCAAGAACTAAAAAATTACTTAAAAAGTCACCACTTAAAAGTAAATCAGCTTTGGCTCATAATGCATAAAAACTACAACACTGAAAGTACCTAATGTGCATTTCTCCCTCACAAAAACAAAGACTTACTAAGTTCATGAAAGTCAGTAAGTATTTCGTAAAGTTTATCCCCTTCATCCTACCAGCATCCTCTTTTGCTATGCTCATTAAAAACTGCTTTTCAAGTGTCAGAGCTGCTTGTGCTATCTGCTCTTTTGCCATTAAGTATTTCAAATAGACATAGTATTCCAAAATTTTGGTAAGGAAATTTCCAGGAGCATTTAATGGTTTTAGAAACCAGACTTAAACGTAAAATACATTGAAATGTTTTTCCTCATGAAGATATGAAATTCTGTATTCATATGCACCCAGCTCCTGAAACTACATTTAATCTTGGATATTTCAAATTATAATTACACAAAAGAATTCCTTATTTTTTAGCTACCACTGCTATTTTTTTAACGACTAATTACCATGTTTATGGGCCTGTGGTCAACATATACCAGAAGTCATAAGGAGAAATACACGTTTAACACATTGAATAGTGAACCAAAAACCGCAACCGAACATTTCCATTTTATTAAATGGCTGCATAAACATGCTGATGTTTATCTACTGATGTTGTGGTTTACCCACAACTAATGGGGTGTTCCGATTAATTTCTTGCATTTAAGGAACTCATCAGAACCAGAGTGATTAAAGGCACATTGTGAGGGGTGAAAGCTTGCTTTTTCCTTCAATTTTTGGTCCCAGTTCCAAAAGCACTTCAGCAGTGTTATATGTTTTAAGCTTAATTGGTCCCATTGATTCCAACAGGACCAAAGCTGTCATCAACAAGCAAGTTTCCCTGAAAAGGACTTTAATTTTAAGACTTTAAAAAAAAACCTCCTTCCCCCTGAGAAGACATAAACAACCTTGAAACAATAAAGCAGGGCTTATGGACAACTGCACAGTTAAAGCAGCAAGTATGTCTCCTGACAGTACGAAGCTGGAAAGCAGAGTCTGCAGTCAGAAAACCTATTTCAGTTTCCAGATTTCGAGGAAAAAATTAGGAAATAAACCCACACTTTGACCTCAAGATTTGAAAGCCCCCCAGACTGTGACCACTTTAACTACACATTATTACGATGACATAACTCCATTACTGGGTCAGTGACAGGAAACAGCATTTTGTCCCTCCACTCGGGCAGGGCTATTCCCTCCTCCCTGGCTGTCACTTACCGGGCATAGGAGTAGTCCAAACTGGCCTGATCAATGCGGTTCCGCAGGATGCCAATGTCAGCAGATACCATGTCATCCAGAGCTTGTAATTCCTTCTGAATCCTTTTTAGTTTCACTGTTTCAGCTTGAGTTCTTTTGGATCTGCAAAAGGAAGATGCATTTATTATTTTTTTTTCTTTTCAAGCCTCTCTTCTTGACATAATGGGCCCCATTTCGTTTGCAGAGCAACTTCTTTAAGAGCTATTCAGAAGGTTTCTCCTTTATGGTTTAAGACTTTTGATCTTTTTTAATATCCACAGGGATCTAAAATGCCTGCTATTAGAGGACTACAGCAAAATTACGTAATGACTATAATCAAAGTGCCTAAAATGGATTGTGTTTCTTCACTGTGGAAACACACAAGAAGCTGCTGTATCGAAGTAGTTCTCAGTGTAAGGAAACAGGAAATGGCTTGGGGGGAGCGAGAGGGGGAAGGGTATTTAGCCCTGCAAATATCCCCTTTCAAAGAAGCCCAGTTAGTAGGGGCCAAAAAGTCACCTAACCTAAGCTTGATTTCCATTTTGTAAAATTATTCCCAAAAGGCCTAGCCAAATCCCAATGAAGTCAATGGAAAGTTTTACATCAAACACAAAGGATTTCAATCAAGCCTTATGTAACCTTTTTCAACTCAGCCTATTCATTCCTAAGTTGTGAAAACTAAATGTTGCTAAGGGCAGCAAGCTTTGATGGATTTGATTCCCAAGCAAGCTAAGTAACTTCCAACAGGCTTTTACACCAGGTCACCTCACTGTCGTTCATCACCACCAGCAAAACCATGCTTTCCAGGCATGGCTTTACACCCCAAAGCAGGGACTGGAAAGCAAGACTAGATGTGTAGGCAGTGACACTATCTCTCCTTAGATCAGCTGATGAAGGTGGAGAGAAACAGACATCCTGCAGTATTGTTCAGAGCCTGAAGAAGGCATTTGAATGTCAGACATAACTCCCCAGCTACCACCTGCCAAGTCCTCCTCTCTCTTCTCACGCTCTGCCTCCAGAAGGGATAACCCAGCCTGGTGGTCAAACCCATGTTTGCTGTCCTACAGTGACTCAGACCAAACATACTTGTGTTTTATTTCTGCCTGGCAAAGGAAAGGAAAATGTTCAGAACCTCAAAGAGAATCTTCTGCACAGTATCTGCGGAACACATGGCTATGTTCACCTCCGCTACTCAAGAGCTTTGATGGGCAGAACATAATATATGTCTGAGAGCACGGCAAGCCTGAAAGCTTCACATGTCCTTCTTTGATCCAGTGTTATCAGCTGCTCCAATATCACTCTTTACAAACCTTGCCTTCCCTGTAATCTTACATTATCTCGGTGGTCAACACTGTACAACGCCTTAAAGTCTGGTCACCTGAAGAGCAAGGGTTAACAACTGTAATGATGTGAATTTTTCTAATTTCTAATCAGCCAGTGGTAAAACAGTACCTTCTTAAACAAAGTTGATTGTCCTTTCTTTTCAACACTTTTCACTTCCTAATAAGCAAGAATCAAAAACCCAAACAGAAATAGCTATAGTTTACCTTCATAGGTTAGGAATCAAATAAACTTCCCTTAAATGCAGTGAAAACAAATCAAGAACAGAACAGGGATGAGCATCTGAACACCCCAACTTCCAAACATGCCCTTGGTAACAGGCACAAGGACTTCAGCTAATTCTCAAATTGTGTAATAACTTTTCCATCTGCGTACAGAGCTGCAGCTTTGGAAGTGTGAAAAGCTTAGTCACAACCTCCTTGCCAGCACTTGTCATCAAAGGGAAATGTCGATCACAGCTGCTCACTTGTGAAGCAGTACATACAGAGCACAGTGAGGAGGAAAAAGAGATTTAAATAGAAGATACGCATCTGGTTGCAGATGAAAAGCAACCCCTTCCTCAGCCCATGCTGCAGCATAGCCCCTTACCTCTCAGCAATAGCTTTGGCCAGAAGTGCCTTCTTGCGTTTATTCTTCTCTTCTATCAGCCGCTGCTCTTGTTGTAGGATTTCCCATCGTGATTTTTCCTGCCTGCTCATTGACAAGAAGATCAAAATTAATAGAAAGTTCATTTCTCTCCCTGTTCCCCAAATGACACAAATATTCACCATCATATTTCCTGGAGCAAACTTTAAAAATGTCAAAGAAACAATAAACAGGTTTTGGTTCTGAGGAAAGAAGAATCATCTGCAAGAATGTCTGCAAGAAGTCATTCAGACCAATAAAACATTTCCAGATGAAATCTGCTGATCAGAACAAAAATCTTCACAAGCAAGCAAGCTGCTGGTTCATTCAGCTTTGCTGGAAGAAAGAGCATACAGCACTTTTTCAGAAATGGATGGAATTTTTCATTTAAAGGATGTGCTTCCCTACTAGGTAGAAGCAGTTTCAGGTTTCTAACTGGCTGCTACAAGTTGCCATCTGTTAGTCTGCCAGCACAGCCTCTTTTTTTGGAAATGTTTTTTCCACAAAACAGAACCTTTCACAGGTCTGCTTGACAATACAGCCCTCAAATAATTAAACTGATACAAATGAAAGGCTGGTAAAAGTTACAATGAGAATGAGCAACAAGGAAGAACAAGAATTCACTGCTGCCACCAGAGAAAGAGTTCTATAGATTCAATTTCCCAGGCTACATCTACTAAGAGATACAATCAGCCCCAGTGGATGGGAGGCAAGGTCTCAGGTTAGAGGGAACAACCTGCATCAACACAACTGGGCAGGATTAAAGATAAACAAAAAATGCTTTGCCACTTTTCCACCCTGTTGTGTTCTTCATGCCCTCTCTCAAGAAGTTTCAGCTTAAAAATACCCAAGTAACTCAGCTATGTTAATCCTAACACCCATTTGTGCACGAGTATCTCTTCAGACTTCTCCTCATCACTCTATCCCTAAAACTTTATATAGAGAAATATTTTTAATAAGATTCAAATTCAGGTGCACAGGCTGAGATGAATTCAGCAGATTCAGGGGGTGGCTGTTGCAGCTAAATGTCATTTGCTCCCCACAGAGTGAAAAACTCCCCTGCAAAGCTTTAGCTACCTCATTGCCAAATAGCGCCTGCATTTTTCACCACTAGGAAGGAGCTGAATAGCCAGTACTACTGGTGAGCTGCACCCACACAAGAAACTTGGCACTGCTCTTCAAAGTGCTCCTGTTTTGGTGAAGGGACGGCTATTTGCAGGTAGGTGATCCCAGCCAGGAGCCAGGCAGGTAAATGGCAGGCAGCGTGGCCAGCAGCTGCAGCCTTTCAAAGCTCATCTCTGCAAAACACAGCTTCCTGGATCCTTTTGAGTTTCAAATTTGAGAGAAGCCACACGCTGCTTCTCCACACAAGTGCTGCTGAATGCCATAGTCCTGCCTCTCCAGCAGGAAGCATCTTCAGCCCCCTGTGAGACCCTACCGACAGATCTGACAGAGATAGGGTCTGGCACACCATACTCGGAAAGCTGCTGATCCCTGGTTTGGGGAAATACAAATGATGCATGGAAGTTTGGTGGCCAGGTAGCATTTGTTGGTTATATTAGGCTGAGAAGTTTGGACCTGCATAGGAACTCAAGGCTGCAGCAGTGTTGTTAAAGTGTTTTAAAAATAAACAATATGCCCTAGAAAAAGAATTCGTTCTTTTGCCCCTCACTTTCGCTTTGCCCGCTAAGGAAAAAAGGAAAATTAGCACTCAGATACAGACAGGAAAACAAACATGAAGGGGTAAAGCCAAGTTAATTTGTCATATTGGAAATGCCTGCTCCCTCTAGCATTTAGACATCAGCTTCCTTTTATAGGCTATCTCAGTTCTGGATGATGAACCAAGTAACTGCCACATGCAGTCAGACTCTCAGAGCGCCACGTTCAGTACTGTTTTCTTTCCCCCTCTCACATGCGTCAGTTTGATGCTTCTGAGGGAGACAGGCACCCCACTGTGGGCTGACGCACAGGGTGAGAGCCTTGAGATTGGTCTCATCTTGAATCATAAAAGCTAGAGAACTGCTTAAACCTGAAATTTTACCTCCTTACCAACACTGTTGGCTTTAACAAATCTGCAGCAATACTGTAAAGGGGAACACAAAGTTACACAAATCACAGCATATCTACTCCTAGAAGGACTTTTTGTTGTGGCTGCTGGCTGGTCTACACAGCATGAGGGTGAGATTAAGTCTTCATAAACCATGAAGACAGTCCTACATCTTGGGTGCTTTATGGTGTACAGTCCCACTGCCATAGGAGATTATCTGAAGACAGCACAGCACATATCTGCATGGATTACACTACAGAATTTAGTCCTGAATCAGGTTGAACCCAACTCGAGATGAAAAACAGAGGTTCAACACAGAGGAAGCAAACATGATCTCTCAAACCTTCCAATTAGATACAGAAAAGCTCACTTTACTTCACAACAAAAGAATGAATCCATACAGAACAATAAAACCCATCCCTTGATTTTACCAACTTACTAACAATTCCACTTTCTTTTTCTCCACTTTGGAGTTTGGCTTTGCAGGGTGGGTCTGGGCACTGTCACTGCCATTACCGGGATCTACCGGCGTTACTTCCTTCTGCTGGTCTCGGTTGTCACTTTGCCTTTGATCTCCTGCTGAAGGAGGGTGAGGTGGTGGCGCAGGCTGCTGAGGATGACCAGGCTTCTGTTTTGGTACAGAAAGCAACTGCTCCGGAGGAACAGAGGCTGCTCCACCCTGCAGTCCCAGCTTCTGACATTGCTGCTGGAGGGCTTTTACTCGTTGCAGTTGCTGCCGACTCTTATTCACAGTGTGGGGGCGATGCTGCTGCTCTGAGGGGTCATACAAGTCTATCCATGGATGAGAGGAAGAAACAGGATTAAAACCACATCTTGAGATCAACGACAGACTCTGTGAATTATCTTTTCTGGGCAAGCAAACTGGTGCAAAACCAACACAAGGGGAAGACATGCCAAGGTGTCAAGGGAAGGCAACATGGGGGAAAAACCCAGGAACCTGGACGTGTTTTGCCAGCCTAAGAATCCGGAGTTTTAAAGGATCTGAGCATCCGAAATGAGGAGAGGGAGGAATAGGGGGCCTGGAGTGGGGAAACTACAGGCGAAACCACAGGTAGGAGTGAGGCAACTTTCAGTGGAATAATGGGGATTAAGGGCTACAAAAGGGTTTCAGGCATGCTGGTGGGCAAACCGGGGATTTATAAAAGTGAAAACCAGGGAAGAACAAGGTGACAGATAGGCAGGGGAGGCCAGGCACGGGAGTGAGGTAGTGGACAGACAGATGTGGATGCAGGAGGAGGGGCTGGGGAGTCTGGAAATGGGACTGCGAGGTTGTGGGTGGCGAGCCCGAGGGGCCGGACGGGAGGCCGAGGGGAGCGGTGAGAGACGGGGCCTGGACGAGGGTCTGGCTGGGGGAACGAGGGGCTGCCTGGAGGAGCCGAGGCGCTTGGCGGGGGGATGGCCTGGATTAGCTGGGAGGATGCCGGAGGTGGGGATGCAGGGGGCCGGGGCACCCGGGGGGGTCTGGGGGCACCGAGAGGAGGGGGGGGAGCTGGGGGCACCGGGGGGGCCGATACGGTGCCGAGGGCCCGAAGGCTCCTCCGCGCCGCTCCCGGCCCCGCTGCGCCCCCTCCCCACCCCGCTCACCGGGGTGGGCGCCGCGGCCGGCCCGGCCCCCAGTCCCGAGCCCCGGCCGTACCTGAGCGCTGGCCCCGCAGGCGCCGCAGCTCCTCCTGCGAGAAGCCGGCCCAGGCCTCGGCCATGGCGCTTCCTCCTTCCGCTGACGGGGCGCGGCGGCAGGCAGGGCCCGCGGCTGCCCCGCCACCGCCGCCCGCTCCCCGCAGGCGAACGCCGCGGCCAGCCCCGGCCGGCAGCGCCGCGGGGCCTCACGCCGCCACGGCAACGCGGCGGGGCGGGGAAGATGGCGGCCTGAGGAGGCGGGGAGGCTTAGGCCGCGGGTGAGCAGCCACCTCGGGGAGGGTCGCTGGGCTGCGGAGGTGACAGGGGCCTCAGCCCGCCCCCGGCTGCCGCCTCCCGGGGGGCGGCGGGTCCGTCAGGCCGCGGCGGAGCCGGGCGGGCTGCCGTGGGCATGGCGCCGTGCGCGGGGTGCTGCTGGGGGTGCGCTGCCCCGAAGAGCTCAGGCAGGCCCAGGTAGTGAGGCGTAAGTGGAGAGGAGAAGCCGCTCCCAACTACAGCAGACTTCAAGGAGCAACACCACGGCCCCCCTGGGCATTTCTGATTTGTGATTATGTCGTTGGGCGAGCGGGTGAGGTGCCTGCTGCAGCGCATCTAGGGCTGTGTTCGCGGGGACCTGCGTGGTGAGGGAGCTGTGAGGCAGGGGCATCCGCACAGCTGGGTGCTGCTGTGCTTCATAAGTTACAGTGACACCACTGTGAGGAAATCAGCAAGGAAAAGTACTTACTAATTATTTTTTTTGTCCATACAGGTGCTTCCGAAGGTCTGCTTTGACCACTATGGACAAGGTTGCAGATACATACTTCCATCCTTAGGTATAAACTGAAAAGATCCTGCAGCATATGGTGATATTCACTCGGTAGCCATGAAAATAAGTTTTTTTCCAGCCACAAACTCTTGTGGCTGCTTTAAGCCTCTCAGAGGTCTTGCAGATGAGCTTACCTCCCACCGGGAGAAAGCTGGCTGGAACACAAGGGCACGAGCCCCAGGCTTAAGTGAAGCAGTCTGGGGGACTGGAGGCTTAAATAATACATCATTGGCAATAAAACAAGGACATTTTCAGTGCCTAACAACATCCCTCCCCATTTCCAATCTGTAAGGGATTAGTCAAGCTCTGAAGTATTGCTGTCTCCCAGAGCAAACTCATAACTCGATGGCCATGTATGACTTTGCAATTTATCATAGCAGCGCTTTTAACAGCTCCTGCGTGACTAATGCGTCCCATAAATACCAGCCCCAGTCAGAGGAGAAGCAGTCCTGAACTGCCACTCACTGGCAGGCGTTAAGTGTTTCTGATCAGACTTGGCTGAGTGCCTCTGGGGGACAGAAGTGCCATCATTTTTCACCCACAGCTCAGCTATAGGCCTTGATACCGAGTGGAGGCATCATGGGCATCCAGCAGAGGAGAAGGAGAGCTCAATTATCAATCGGTTATCTCAATTCCGTCCATGCTGACCAGCAGGTCCTTCCTAGGTGAGTCTGGGGCAAAGGGATGCTGAGCAGCCCTCCAGACAGAGTTACGGCTTCCTCTGGGAAACCTGACTGAGCATAGAAGAGATCTGAAAAAGAACTGCAATCCAACCTTGACTCAAATGCTCTCAAATTCCAGGGAGTCCAGACGGCAGAACCAGGTGTCAGCTTGAATTTTACAATGAATCGGTGTTGGCCAGTCCAACAAGGGTTGGCCTACAACAAGGTGTAGGCACCTAATTCCCTTTCAAATGCCAGTATAGGAATCAGGAATCTAAATCTGTCCTGATATCTTAATCACTGTAATGGGCTGTACCAAACCCACAGATAACCGACCAAATGTGTTTTGTAAACCACAAACACCAGATCTCATTCTTGAACCTTACTTCTTTCTTCTTTTCCAGGTTTTATTGCTACAAACAAAAATGAAGCACCATATTAACTTTATTGCTGCAGATATTCCAGGCATAAAACTCCCACGTGTTTTATAGAAAAAGTATAAAGACTTTTGAGTTGTTAACTATAACGCTATAGGCAAAGCAACAATCCATTTTAACAGTTTCCATCAGCCAAAGGTTTAATTACCAGCCGTTGGGCCAGCTTTCTCCAGGAACAATTACAACACAGTGAAGTCATTTCACGGGGCATTTACCAACAGCAGATTTAGAAAAAGGGGGCTGGCCATGTTCTCCAACTGATTAAAGTCCTGCAAGCATAACATGGCACTGAACATTTGCCACCTAGGAATACAGTGTTTTCCAAGCAAACGTTGCTACAACACAGGCTTGACAAGGCCAGATGAAGAGAAAATTTAGAAATGTTCTTTTCCATCCCCTGGACTAATATCCCAAGCAACAACGCAAACTTTCCTTCTGCATATGGGGCTGGATTTCAGTCCTGTATCTTTTTGTGCATCAAGAGCTGCTGTCTTGCTAGCAGACCTGGAGACCTCCGTGAGTGCTGCATCCATTTTGTTTTGGTCTAATTGGCCGGGAGCCTGCTGGCTGTAGAAGCAGCAAGCGCCAACAGATCACAAAAACATCCTTTCTTGTGCAGTTCTCAAATCAGTGTGGAAATGTCATCATGGGCTGGCAAATTAGACTCTCCAGGTCAGACCTCAGGGTCAGACCTCAGATGACATTTCAACCCAGGACAGATGCAATTTGTATCAGGACATAACTTAAATTTGCATTGGTTTAGTTCATACTGCAAACTTTTTGGGTTTTTAAGAGCCAGATAAGCTCCTCCATCAAGGGGCTCCCTGACTTACATTTTTAACGCCATTCTGTTCGCTGCTCTGCATGCTGTCACAGTAACACACAAAGCAACAATTTCCCAGTAACAGACTGAGCTGTCATGTGAGACAGGGGAAGACATGCATGGGGAAGGACAGTTTCCTTTCTGCTTGCGTTGCAGGTTGCACAATCCTGAGGACTTTGCCATATAATTCAAGAGGCCTGGGGAAAAAACATCCTGAAAGAAACAGCGTAAAAAATTCCTAAATCCATTTATTTCTCTTTCTAATGAAAAAATCTATCAGACTGTATCCATGTCAATACCATCCTATCTTTTACCAGAGCGTAATGCAGGCTGGCTTGGGAAGAATCGCCATGTCCAGCCCAAGCCATGGCACTGTGCGAGCAAGGAGCAAGACCTGCCTTTTGAGAATACCTCATGGTTTAATTTGTCCTTTCAGGGATGCTTTTGACATCCGTGCTACAAACGTTTCTTTTGCTGATTCTCTGCTGAACTGTCCAGGCAGCTTCCAAGCCCGAGATGAGTAACGTAATTTCCCAGCGTGGCACTGAAAGCAAGAGGGTACTTCAGGTGTTGAGGCTGCAAACACTTGTGTACGGAGCTGTAACTCCTCTGCAGCCTGTTGAAGGCAATCAGGTTTTGCCCATTTTTCAGCAGACTGTGGGTTAGATTCTGTCTAGAACCTTCTATCAATACTGGTCTCTGTGTGCAATGTTTTTTTTTTTTACTGGTTAAATACCCTGAAGGCTGAGAGCTCTCCATTAGGAAACACCAGACACAGAAACCAAGGTGGAAATTAGCTTGGCTGAGCCTGGCCCCCAGGCCCAGATCCAAAACAGCATATGAGTGCGTCTTTAACTTCAGCCATGTGCTAACGCCCTGTTCTTTAATTGGGCCTCACTGGGTGGATCCAGGGAAGTGCCAGGATGCCTGGCTTGGCACCAGCCTGCTCCTAACCAGGTGCTTGAGGCTGTAGCTGCACTGGGAACCCAGAGCTCAGCCCACAGCAGGCTGGGGCTCGGAGAGCAATGAGATAATGTAACGGTGTTACAGCACCTCAGCTCTGGAGGAGGTTGACAGTGGGTGCTGTGTATTACTCTGCCTCTTGGCTGCTTTATTCTGGGTATAAAACTAGCCAGCAATTCAAACCCCTCTAACACTGCAAGAACACAGCCCTAGCTTGTCCTGCGGTTACCATCCACACTGCAGTAGGCTGGCTTGAGGATTTATGCAAAAAATGCAGGTATATCTAATGGAAATAGTGTTTCTGCTGTAAAATGAATTATTCTTATTCTGGAGTAAGGTGAGAAAGCTGAAGTAAAAGATACAGCATTATTCTGTCTCCCTGGTTTCTGTTCCCTTTAACTGCCCAGTATGTGGGATTAAGTCAGCACTGTCATTTCTGGGACCAAGGCAGTCTCTTGGTTTGTAAGTATTTCTTAGAGGGAAACAAAAATCCACTTATCTAAGGAGCTACTGAGTGAAAAAAAAATAATTGGAAACCTGCTTTTTAAACCATATAAACCAATGGTTTTCAACATCTTTTGATTTGTGGAGCTTTATAACATTTTCTGCTGAAGAGACAGACGCTTATGCAGCAAGTTTAAGGCTGTGACCTTGCTTCCTCTGAGTTACCTTTCACAGGGACCTTAGGGCTAATCTCCTGACCCCTGGGCTAAGGCCATGGTTTGAAGCCACAGCTGTTTTACTTTAAAAGTCCCAAATCTTGCTTCTCAAATCCCAGGGAAAGAGGGAACACGTCCTAGCAGGGCTCCTAGCAGATCTCTCTCCTCTCCTTGCAGGACGCTGCAGGGCTGTCTACGGCACCAGTGTGGCTGGACCAAAAAAAAAAAAAGTCTCAATGCGGCCAAGGGATTGGCATATGAAGACACAGTGCAGGGCTACAGAAATCCATATGATCTTTACCATGGACTCCAGCAGGCTGCAAATTCCCCATGCAGACAATGCTTTTTCTTTCCTGAAGGTGCCCAGGGCTCTCAGGAGCCATCCTGAGGGGAGAGATGGTCCCACAAGCCCAGGGGCTCCCCAGCACGCCAGGGCTAAACCTGCTCCTCCATGCACCCCACGCACGGCTGGTGACAAGAGGAGCTGGGTGGGGAGAGCAGCATGTTTTTCCAGGACGCGTCTCATTACAGTGATATGTTTGCTTTGAAACTGAGCCTCACAACATCTCAACTTTTAAGGCCCCCACCCCATGTTTTCTTGTTTCAACTTTTGAGCTTTTTCCTCAAGATAAATTCAGCTTGCAGAAAACCTGAGCTGAAAGGAAGCTCGGCATGCAATATGAATGCTTTCTTTTTAAAAAAATTAAAATTCTTACTGACATTTTCGGGGTTTTCTTTCCTCGCTGAGACTATTTAAGATACATTTTCATACTGACAAAAGCATTCCTTTGTAATTCCTCATCTTAAAATACCTGCATGAAAAAACCCATCTAAACAGGATTAAAAGCTGGCTAATAAAAGCACCTTAAGAAAAAAGCTGGTAAAATAAAATTTATCCTGACCAGAAATATCTTGAAGATTATAAATTTACCACTTCTGATGGCAAAACCAGAACTGAGCAGTAAAACAAGTGGAAATGAGCAATTACTGATCTATATTTTTGCATAGCTAAATAAATATTTTTGCAGCTAATGACTTTAAAAAGATAATTTCTAAGTAGTTTTAAAATATCTTTAAAAGAATACTTTTTAAAACCCAAGTTAAATATTTCATGACAGTTCCATAATGCTTTTAATTGCATTGCTCGATGTAAAAGTTGTAATTGAAACATTTATAGAGAAAAAGTAGAAAGCAATTGCTTTAATTCTAACCATTTGTGTAAAAATTAGAATCTAACTGTCAAAACAGTTGATAAAACCAGAGATTTGAAGAGAAATTTGCTAAATGTTTGTTATCTTTGGCATAACATGAGTGATTAGAACACTTCCCTAAACAAATTGAATTTCCATCAAACAAACTCATTGTTACATGCTCAAGTGAATGAACTGCCGTTGTTTAGTCTGGATGGGAGAGAAGTGGGGGCAGAAGACATGATAATAGTCTTTAAATATATAAAACACAGCTGTAAAGAGACAGAGCTAATGTCTTTTTCAGTGTCCATGGTAGACAGGTGAAGAAGAAAGTGAGACCCAGGCTAGAGATGAGGAGTGGCTTCCCAGCAGTTAGGGCAGCAAAACATGGGGAGAACTGATTTAAGACCACCATAGATTCTCCATCACCAGATATTTTTAACAATAAACATCTGTTGGGCAAGGCAGAGGAAAGGTCAGCACAGCCCTGGGACAATGAGATGCAGTTTGTGGTGATTTTGGGCCTGTGCATCCCCACACAGGTTCTAGAGGAGATGGGAACCCACAGACACCCCATGGGTGCAGGCTGCTGTGTGACATTTTTGACCTTGCTTGGCTGAATCATTTTTGCTGGCCCATTTGAGACGTTCCTCACCCAACCGGGTGCGCTGGCTGCCAGCTGAGAACTGGCCAGCTCCTGACACTTCTGCCAGCCTTGTTCCTGTGATGCTTCCCACACCATTCCCACCTCTTCCCCCTGCTGTCACAGCCCCATCACCCTTCTCACGGGCACACACATCTGCACCACTGGCCATACCATTTCTGGTGCCAGCCAGAAGCTCCTGCCACCTCTGCAAAAGTCTGTGTGGGGAATCACCATCTTTTCATGGCAAGACAGAAGGACAGATGGCTGCCAAACCCAAGAGCCAGCAGTGCTCAGAATATGTATTTGCAGTAGAGTATTATATGATGTGAAAATCACTTTATTACCATAAAGTGCCAAATATCTCCAATGTGACAGCCGAGTCCAACGTGTGCTGGGGCCAGTTCATATACCTCCTTCCAGCTACGTAAGCCACGTGCTGGAAGATGCTGTCTTCTCACCTCTCCCAGCTCAACGCCACTGCAGCTCAGCAAGTTGGGATGAAACAACTGCCTTCTGCAAGCGAAATGCTGGTGGACCCTCAGGGAGAAACATGGGACCCTGCTCCCATCTGGTTGCATCCCCATGAGGTACCCCAAAAATGCTGCAGCTCGTGTGATGAAGACATAGTGCTGGATCAGTGTACATGGGCTTGGCTCATTTTCAGCCAGGTGGCTGGAGGACACGAGGTCAGGCCATGGATGCAGTGCCAGAGGAGGATGCATGACAACACCTCCCTGTTTTCAAAACAAGCTGTCTGCTCACCTTTCCTCTATCCTTACAGTAAGATACTGGACTTTTCTCCACGGAGTGTTGTCCAGAGCACAACCACTTCCTCCTCGTTCAGGGTCTCTGGAGGTGTCACAAATACCAAGGAAGAATCACCAAGCATCTCCCATGGCAAAGGAACCCGTCTGGAGACAGCAAGCTGCAAGCTCTTCAGGATGCACTTGCTTCACCGCCCCATCCTGCAAACTCGCTACAACAGACAGATGTGCAGGGGTAGGACCTCACTGTCCCCTCAGCTGCCTGGTACTGCCCTGCAGCCATGATGAGAGGTTCGGGGAGCCTGAGCCAGCCAGGTTATCCTCAGCACCACAATCACGTGCTCTGAGACAGCGTGGCCAGTTTTGGGTGCAGCACTCCCAGCGTCACCTTGAACGAACGCTACCTGCAGTGCACCACGTTCGGAGCGCTTGTGCCCGGCCAGCTTGTGCCCACTGACCGAGCTCTGGGGGGTGGTCTTCTGTGTCCACCTACAGCCTTGGCCAGTAGCCACCCTACAGACAACAATGCACTCACAGAGAAACTGAAGATGAACTGAAGAGGACAAACAGATATCCTGAGTTTTGAGAACATGCTACAATTTGGAAGTCTTTTAAGATGAAACATTGCGTCTTTCCTGCAATAAAGTTCACGAAATGTTGATGCTTTCTCTCTGTGGCGAGCACAAAAAAATATGTAACCCCCCATGTATTTATGGATGTTCTTCGTGAGCTGTTACTCACCGAGGCTGGATGTGGGAGGAGGTTTTTCAAAGGATTGCTGAGCTGCTGAGTGCTTGGCTCTCACCAAGGCTTTCGTAGGTGACTTCCTTCCATGGCTTTGGAAAGGCACCCTAGTCAGGTGGTTGCTGCCTTTCACAGTGTTGGTGTAGAAGATGTTTTTCAGCAGTTTCTCTGGGAGGAGAGCTTTTTCTTTCGTTTTTGCATACTGTCATGCCTGCACACTCAACTGACACCCACAAGGCTTACCAAGGCCACGTACTAATGAAGATTTTCAAGTGTCGGTGGCACTCGCAGGGTTTGAGCCATAGCTGTAAAGACTGTAAATAAGCAGGCTGGTGGCCAAAGAGGCTTAGGAGCTCTTTGATGAGGTATCCAGGATAGCTGGGGAGCGATCTGTACCACACCCTGGCTACAAACACTGATATCACACACATCTCAGCCTGCAATAAATGGATAGGTTAATAAAGCAAGTTCAGATTAAAATAGCAGTAACCAAAATTAGACCCTTTACTGCTGCAGCAGTAAGGTGAAAACAAGGATGACTGGTTTCTTCTAGTGGTGGAAAATTCTGGTTTTGGAGCTGAGCTGAAGAGGAAAGACTTAATATAACAAGAAAAGCTCATTTCATTTTGGGTCAACCAAAAATGTTTTGCGTGACCAGTAACAAAATGTTCTGATTTGCTTGGAGACTATTTAATCTTAAAAAAAAATAGTCAAACTAAAAACCACAACTCTTTTCCTTTTAAATTTAGGTCCATTTGAAAATGAAGGGAGTGGGGAAAGGTTGGAAACTAAATGAACTTCGATAAAGCAAACTGGTTCAGCTTGAAAATGCTGAAGTGGAACATTTCAGTATTTAAGGAGGGAAAGAAGGACTTCTATTGTTTTGTCTTGTCATTGACTGACTTTAGCCCAGATTTGCGAGTTATTTTGGTTGCCTTTGTTTCCACAGGGGACTTAATTTTTAGTTGGGGGTTTTGGGGGATTTTTTTTTTCCGTTTTTTGTTTTGGTTGGTTGGGTTTTTTTTTTTAACTAATTTAATACTGTCTTCCAATTCAGTTTGAGGTACAAATGGTACGGTTCAGCAAAGGTTCATAAGAACATGACTGAGCTGACAATTTGCACAAATATCAGGCAGAGCCTTCGGGAGTTTTTTCCTTTGTATTTTAGTTTTTCTTTGAAATTGTACCTGAATTCAGAGAAGCTGTGGGGTCCACAGATCCCCCACCCCTGAAACATGCACGAAGCAAAACTGTCAAAGTCTGTGTGCTCTGCCGTGTAACCTGCGCACCGCAAAAATTCAGATGCCATCTTCAGTCCTGCAAAATATTAAGACAGGCATTTAAGATTTACCCGAGTGATTAAGCATGAGCAGCTTGTAATTGTTTCCAGATTCCTCTCCTAGCAGGAGAAAAAGCTCTGCAATCCCTGTCCACGTGCTCAGTGTAGCAATGCACTGACAGAGAAACTGAAGATGAACTGAAGAGGACAAACAGATATTCTGAGTTTTGAGAGCAAGCCAGCATTACCTATTAATCCAATACGGACTGTTCAACTCAGAAAAGTAGGATTATTTAGCTAGCATGTAGCGGGGTATGTCTGCGTCCTCCCTGTAGCAACACCTGTGCACCAGCAACTAGAAAACCCTCTTAAGTACACATGGTCGGATTCAGTCTGCAATTTTTCATCTGGCTTGGGAGTGTTAAATGAAGATCAACTGTTGAAATCAGCCTCATTGGGGGGAATCTGACTGTGTCTGCACTTACAGAGAGGACCTTTGTCCTCTAGGTTTTATATAAAGCCCCAAAGATTGCAAACTTTCTGCACAAGCCACAAAACAATCCAGTAAGCATCTGGAGAGACTTGCCTCACATCCCAAACTGTTCCCTTCAAGCAAATCTACCAATATATTTTTCCTACAGAGTGTTTGATCATGAAAAGAGATCTTCCCAAACTTGCTCAGGGCTTCAAAAACCTTAGCAACCCCAGCCTAAGTTTGAAGGCAAATTCAAGGGTTTGCCATTGCCTTTGAACACAGCAGGGATCTACTCCAACAGGTTAGATCTCAGGGGCCACGTTGCTCCCAGGATTTAAACCAGACCACGTGTGAAATGGCAACTACCTCTTAATTTTTTTATTTTATTTTATTTTTAAATAGGATAATTTAGGGGCTGTAGAGGTTTTTTATGATTATGACTATTTTAATGGCAAATTCACTGTGCTGCCTTCCCTCCTTAATGAAGCGGACCAGGGACTGGTGCTCAGTTTCTCCCACTTTCTAGAAATAGTCCCTACAAATCCTTTGTAAAAATATAACCACAACCTCTCTTTCCCCTCCTCTCTCCCCCCAGAGAGGGGGCTTTCATCAGCTCAGACCATTTTTCTTCTGCTGCCTCTTTATCTTAACCTTTTCTGAAAGGTTACATTTATTTTCTGAGGTCCGTGGCCAGGACAAGGATACAGAGGATGCAGCTGATTTTTGTCTTTTGAGGGTCACTGTCACCACCACAAGAAGCACAAGCTGGTGTGTGTGTGTACTGTCTCTGAAAACAGACTGTCCTCATCCAGCCCAGTACATTGCCCAGTTCACCCAGTCAGGCCCCCCCCACAGTGGCTGTCATTGCTGCCCATCAGAGCACGTCTTTGTAGCCAGAGCCGACTCCTGCGCTTGGACTGTGCAAACCGTTTTCTCTCCCTCCCGCAGTCCTGGCTATCGTGTGCACATCTGGTTGTTTCTCCGAACCTCTCTGCAGTCATTGCTTCATCTCCGTTCAACTCCCAGCTGAAAACGGAGCTGTTCTCCCCACCCCCAGGACCTCGTCTGCCTCCTCCTCTCTTAGCCAAACGCACCATACGATGGCTTATGCCACCCCTTCTTGTGCAAAACCCTCCGAGAAGGGTCTTTTTCCAGTACAGAAATCTTGGTGCACTCCTTGAGGAGATGATCTCAGATAAACCCACTGCTGGGGAGAGAGGTTCACCACCCTCTGTGGAAACTTTGCAAGGTCTGGTCTTCATCAGATGGGATTTTTTTTTTTTTTCCTTTTAAATATTTGAGCAAAAATGCTTCAGTCTTTACAGTGTGAGAGAGGAGTGAAAAAATACATTGCTGCTGCTACAGTGGAGGGAAAAAATGGGGTTCAGGCTCTCTTTGAAGAGCCCTGGTGCTGAAACAAATGGGCTTCTCTTCTGTAAATTGGATGAGAATGTGATCTCCTCGCAGAAATGGCCTTTGCTGCTTCAGCGAGCTTGGGTGAGGGGCAGCATTTGCCATCTCCTGCCTCAGCCCGTCTCTTCATGTTGGGGCAGTGGGCACCAAATCTGGCACAAACCTCACAGGCTTCAGTGGTGGAGCCGGAGAGGTGGGACATGGCTCTGCCATTTGAGATGGGAGGAGAGACATCTGCAGCAAGGGGCAGAGCTGATGTACAGAGGTGGCAGGCACATATAGAAGTGCTAGCTCCTGCCCGCAGCAGCTTTTAACCACATTTACATGCCAAAGTGCAACAGGGAGCTCTTCCATTGAGGCATGTGCTTGCATAGCCCCGAGATGGTGTTTTACTCAGCAGAAGTCATTTTTTTGCTCATATGGACAGAGGAAGGTTTTCATTTGTGCGCTCACCCATCCGCTCAAGGCCAAAGCCAACTTGGTTCTGGTTTGTAGTGCTGAGTCCTGTTCGTGCTGTTCTCCAACTCCCAGTCTGCCCTGGCGCGCATTGGTGATCTCCGGCAGCTCGTGGTGCCGACAGCGCTCCTGGGCAACGCAGTGGCCCCATCTGCACCGTGACCCAGGGCTCACAGCTGAACGATGGCAGCAGGAATCGCCTGCAGGGAAGATGTTGAGAAACAGACGATGAAAAACTGCATCCCACACCAGCCAACCCCCCTACTCGCTCTTCCACGCACCTACCGAGCGTTGGGTTTATGGCAAAGCCAAGCCTAAAGGGGCCACTCAGCCCCTGTAGCATCTTTAACTATGCTTTTCTAGTCATCACAAACCAGTCCTGGCAGTGCTAGGAAAAAACAGATTTAGAGCAAACCCCTGCAAAGCATCGCCTGCATTTCCCCCACGGGCTGAGGGTCGCTGCCTCCAAACAGCATCGCCTCCGGGAAAACACCACCGCCTCAGCCCCGTCCTTGGAAAGCCATCGGGGAGAACACGGGGCAGGGGCTCGAGGTTAGCACAGCCCCGATGAGGCGCCGGGGATACCTGAACCGCTAATTTGCCAGACGCCCCTGGAGCCTGGCTTGGCAGCCCCCCGCCAGCTGTCACGGCGTGGAAGCCATTAACATTTAAAAATACTTGCAGGAATGGGAGGGTGGGGGAAAAAAATAAATGGTATTTGCGGAGGCCCATTCCTCAGCGCACTTTCATGTGTGCCAAAGTTTGTTGGCATGGCTCTGAGTTTGATAGGGAACATCTGGGCTGCTGTTGCTGCCTGTATATTGGCTTAGGGCAGCGAACAAAAGGGGTTTGTGCAGGAATGCGCGGGGAGGGGTGCAGGGTGGGCGCGCATCAAGGGACGTCTGTGAGAGGCAAAATGCAGAAATACTCTCTGGAGAAGAAAGGCTAATGCACATCCCATGTTTCTGCTTTTTAAAAAGGGATAAAAGCCTTCCCCCCCCCCCCCCCCCCCCCTTCTCCTCTTCCCTCCCCCAAAAGCACACCGGGGTACTGAAGGCGAGCAGGGCTCAGACACAGATCCATGCCCTGCTACCTCTGCACATTCAATTATTGCCGCGGTCTGGAAAAGCAATTGGGCTGGAGGGAGCAGGTTAGCTGGAGAGCGGGGAAGTCCGAACCCAACGGCACGGTGCAGCGCCAGCGCATACTCGAGAGACGACCGGTGAGCTCTTTGCAAGCAGCCCCGATGCCGCTGCAGGGGGGAAGCACCTGGAGACAAACCCCCTTTGAGTGCACCAAGACTGGTGACACGGACCCACCAAGAACAGCGCTGGTTGAAGTTTCCTCCACTTCTGTTGGGAATTCAGGGTAAGAAGCCGAAAATTAGCTCTGTGCTACAGCCAGTGGCACAAAACCCACAGACTGCTTCCTACAGACACGGGGTCCTGTTGTATCTGACGCTAGAGGATGGTGTGGAGGGATGAAGGAGGAATGGATTCACACTTGGTGAAGGTTGATCTGTTGGGAACTATCTGAAAATTATAGGCCAGGTGCAACTCTTGGCTCTAAAGATCACAGCGTACACGCTCCATCCCATATACTCCATCCCCAAGGAGGTGCTGCTGCCTGCGGATGGACACCAGAAACCTTCGATTGAACCTAATGTAGCATTTCCGACATTCTTCCTTTTGCAGCTCCTTACCACCATCCCATGCCTGCAGTATTTTTTACCTAATGTGTTGGCAGTGTTCACAAGTCTTTTCAAAATTTCACTCCATGGACTAAACCTCTTCCTCAGCCAGAGCAGCACTGGTGTAATTTCCTACCTGCTGATCCCTCTTTACTCATCCCATTTTTGCCCAACTCAATGCTATGGGCAACAGTTTTGAGCATTTCCAAGGTTTGTTTTTTAATCAATGGAGCATTTTTTTCTTTTCTTCTTTCTCTTATGTGCATTTGGCCTGAATCCTACCCAGCAATCTACGTCCCCCCTTGGCTCCAGCCCTTAGCAAGGACATTGGGTCTACTACCCAGAGCAAGATTTCCATTGCCTCTGTCTTTGGGGCTCCTTGAAGTTTCCAGTGCCAGCCCAGAGAGGATATTTGGGTAGCACTTGGAGCATGCATCCCTCTTGTTACCCCCTATCTTAACAGGGCACCCCCCTGAGAAAGCCCCAGAAAGCAAAACCTAAAGACAAAGGGTAAAGATCAGTGAAGACCTTCAGGTCTGACTGCCAAGGCAGATTTTTCCAGCCCTAATCTCCTTTTCAGGTCTCAGCAGCATGCCTACAAACCATCATTTTGAGCTAACTTACTTAACACCATCCACACAACCCTCCTGGCACTGCTTCGAGCAGCGGGCTTGCACCGGGGATGCTGGCTCCAGAGCTGGGCATGTTTGGAGATAAGCTTCCTTCAGCGATATTTGGATTTTGATTACATCAGTATCAAGACATGGCTTTTCACCAGAGCCAAGCCAGCTCCCACCATGCCAAAGAAAGCAGCCAGGCCGGCCAGGAGCTGCATGCAGCACGTCGGGGAGGGCACCAGTCCCTCCGCATCCCCGCACAGGGGCACAGTGGAGGGGAAAGCCAGCTCACACGGGGCTGCAGACCCACCTCTGGCTGCACGCAGACAGTCCTAACCAGTCAGCTCTTCTGCGGTGGGGTAGGAGAGGAACGGCAGAAAATCCAGCTGGTCTCTGGAAAGTCCCTGCAGCCGTCACTGGGGCATGTGAAGCCGTATATTAGCGTGCCACCGAGTTTAGCAGCCAATATCCTGTTTTACAGAGGAAGAAAAAAGTGTGACTGCTGAGTTTCATGCTAGATGTCCCCTCGATCCACTTCTGAAAACAAATGGGTTGAGAGTGGCCAATTTACTCCTGCTTTATCCCTCATTAGTGCTGCCAAAGAGCATTTCCATCTCTTGGGGATAAACCCCTCCTCTTGGGCAGGTCTGTGCCTCCGTTCATCCTCCAGATCCTTCTCCAGGACACTTTTTCTCTTAGCTTTGCCTGAAAAACAGCCCACGACACCAAGTGACATGATGCTGCAAAGGCTTTGCTCTCCAGCCTTACTCCCTGACCCCGCTCCCACATGTCCTTCCTTGACCACTGCTGCCAACTGAGAAGAACCAGCCCTGATGAAGACTACAAGTCAAAAGCACAGAAACAGTTTAGGAGCCTAAATCTCATTTTCCAGTGTGGTTAAAAGCCCCATCAGGAGGCAGACTGTTAATCATCCTAGATGCTTTTGAAGGTTGCAGTAGAGGTTCATCTCCAGCACCTTCAGGGGACCCACGTGCCTTTGAAGTCCCTCCTGAGGACCCTGATGGTGGTGGCTGGGAAGGAGGATGAATCCCAGAGCCACCCAGGGATTTTGCACGGGGACAATTAAAATCCAGACTCCAGTGAAGACTCAGAGTGGCTCAGGTTGCTCCTGCCAATGTGGTTCCATCTCATTTGCCCCAATGCTGCATCCTATCCACCATCTAACATGGGCCAGCTGGGAAACTCCCAGTGCAATGGGCTCGGGAAGGGGAGGGGGGGCTGGTGGGAAAATGCCCATTGAACTTTTCGCAGGCGAGGGTGGTTTGAACAGTTGTTTCAACTTGAAAAAAACTGACACGCGTTTCCAGATTGTCCAAATGTTTGGCTTTTACATTTCCTTCAGTGACACATCCCAGGGTTTTAGCTGAAAAGGTCTTTTCTCTTCAGAATTAGGCTGCTTGTAGGAAAAAAACCTATCAAAACAGGAAGCTTGAAATTATCAAAGAAAAATATTTTCATTGCCCTAAAAAGATCTTACCCTTTGGTTTTGTAGTTCACAAAATTTTTCAGGACTGACTCTTCATCCCCATGAGAGATGAGAAATACTGTCAGTACCTCAAAAATGCTGCCAGAAGGAAAGAGTTATTAATTACCAACCTCTATTTTTAACCTGCAACCAAGAGTTACTTCTCATGGGTGACAACTGGATTCTCTTGAGGCTCTGCCATTGGCTTAATCAAGGCTTTTAAGTCAGAAATACGATTTTTTTTTTTAGATGGGACATGCCCCAGGCGTTCTGCAAAGCCTGCCCTATCGATTTCCAAAGCAAGCATCAGGTATCATGGGCTTTTGCTATCCATCTCTTTAGAAAAATTATGGCATTACCTTTTCTCCCCAACTATATTCCCACTAAAACAAAATATTATTTTTTTTCCCCTCCCCCTCCATTCCATAATTCAAAAAGTACTAGATGGATTTTGCTCAGCATTTCCAAAAAAATTCCCCACTGCGTAAAGGGCCAGGCATGCAAAAATTTCAACCTGAAAAGTGAAATGTTTTCAGAAGTTATTAGCTTATGAAAAGAGGGGCTATAATGGAAACTGTTTTACTGCCGTAATTATAACACCACGAACAGTCTGCTGCAATATATAACATTATCAAGCGCCTGTCAGCATTTAATAGAAATCTTAATTAACTGCTGGGGAGGAACATGGCAAAATTTTTTTTTCAGGAAAACTTTTGGGAGCTGCATAATTCTGGGTGTTTTGGTTTTTTTTTAAGTCCATCTCAAATGGAGCCTTAGCAGAGTTCATAGGCCAGACTAAACGCAAGACACGAGTGTGTATCTTGTTGGCATTACTTACTGATAGGATTTTCTTTTCTGTTAAACTACATAATCCAGAAACAACAATAATGTTTGTGTTGGGTTGGAGCCAGACACTTCAGAGCTGGATTTTAACCTTCCCCAAGTCAGGGGCTTGATTTGGCTTTTTGGGGATGGGGGCTCACGTATAACCTGTGGGGCTGACCTGCCTCTGCCATTTGTTTCCTTCCCTGCCTTCCACCACCCCAGAGATGCTCATGCACAGGATCTGGGGGGGATCCCCATCTTGTGGTAGTGTTTTACCACACGGTAGTGCCTGAGCTCCTGGGCTGGAGACCCAGGCACAGAGGAGAGGTGTAGGGAGGGCCAAGCGCAACAGTTACACATCGTTGTCATTGGCTTTGGAGGAGACAACCAGCTTGCAATCAGCCCGACCACTGCATGTTTCCTCTCCCTTGCAAATTTGTGGAGGGGCTGCATAGAAAGGCTCCTCCTGCTGCATCCCGGTCTCCGCACACATCTCCAAGAGCCTCTTGCATCTCTCCAGTGCCCTTTTGGGTCTGGCCCCTCCACCCCGCAGTGATGCCTTGCCACTAAGACCTTGTCTGGAGCCACCAGACTGAGCTAAAGAGGTGGGAGTGGGGTGGGGAGGGAGGGCAAGCCCGACCCTGGGATGGGCAAGCAACCCGTGGCTCAGTGGCGCTCAGTAGCCTGCTTTGGGGCACCTGGGGCAGAGCACGACTTACACGAAGCACATTAAGAGACACCTCTGCAAACCCGCTGCCTAACTAGACAAGGAACGCAGAGGAGACAGGCATCAGGGCAGATGGCGATAAGCAATCTGGCAATGTTAGACCTGGCTCTTGCCGAGCCAGCGCGTCCAACCCAGCTCCCCCCGCTCCTCCGCCTGATCCGCCAGACCACATTTCACAAACCTTCTGGCAAGCGAAGGGCTTCTTGGCAAAGCGGAGCAGGTAGCCTTGGGCAGGTCATGCCATGACAAACACTCTTTCAGTCCCGCCTGGGAGCCCAAACTTATTTTTATTCCCTTTCTGCCCTCTCCATCCCCTGCCTGGCCCCGGCAGCGAAGCAGCCCCGAGCTGTGAGCTGGCAGGCCACATCCATTTCCCCCGATAGCGCCGATAGCTCAACAGCTGCTCTCTGTCCCTTCGGAGATTAGTTTGTTTTCCTAACACAATTACTGCCACGTGGCCCTGCTTTCTGCCGGGATCAAGCCTGGATAGAGATAAAGCAGCGATAAGATCGCATGCTGTTCCGGGCCCCTTTGCAGCCTTGCTGGCTGCGGTTTGTTCTCATCATCATGCAAATACCCTGGCTGCAAGTTACCTGCTCCCATCATCGTGGGGCCAGGGAGCCGCAGGAGCTTTATGGCACTAAACCCCAAGAAATTTGCTCCCAGATTTCCACCCAACACCAAGGAATTGTTTTGCGAGGTACCCATGCAGCACGGAGAAGTCACGTGGGTGCAGCCACACTGGTGAGCTGGCACGATGCGGTACGAAGCCACATGTCAGATGTGGCACCTGGCTAACTTGGCCCTTTGGGCAAACACTGGCCAACAGCTGGCTCCAAACTGACCTGCCTGCACCCTGGTCAGCTGTCTGCCCTGTCTTTTCTCCTCCTACCTGGGGTTAGCTGAAGCTCAGCTCTGCCTGCACATCACGTTATCTGGTGAACGAAGCATCCTTCCCTTAGTGCAACTGCTCTGCTGAACACATGCATCCCAAAGGGTGGTGCTCACACTGGTACCTGCAGTCCCAGCGTGGGGCTCCTCAGCTCCAGAAATGTCAAAGGTGGTCGCAGGGGCAGGCCTGGTCCAACCGCTCTCCATCACATCCAGCAAAGGTCCTCGCTGCCTCCCAGACCCGCCTGTGGGAATCCTCGTGCGGGGAACCGCTCCCGAAAGCCTCTGCCAGGACAGACGTGGTGCACGCCGGGAGAGGACACTCGGGGAGCCTTGCTGCCTTCAGAGAGACAAGCATCCTTGCCAGATGTCTCCCATAAAGCTGCAAGTACTTTATTTTAATAATAAGCCTTAATGTATTCATTAAAGGCTCCCAGTGACCTGGGATGAATTTCCCTGCTATTGTAAAGGGCTGTGGGAATCTGGAAACCACTGCATTACAGTTAATAACTTTAATTTTACAAGGCCCAAAATAGACAACTGAAAAAATACACAGACTCGCTGTTTCCAATTAAGACGGGATTTCTTCTAATTCCTCTGCCACCGGCGCTCTTGTTTAGCAAACAACATCAACAAATATTCAACCATAGACAAGGGGAAGAGCAAACCCAGAGAGATGCCTTCTGCATCTCCATTACAAGAGCCGAGGAAGAAGCCCGGACCCTTCCTCCCCTTCACTGGGTTACTGGTGCATGGAAGAGGCACAGCCTGGCCAGCCACAGCAAACCTGTACTGGAGCAGACATAGATAAAACCTGAATGCCGCTCTCTTAAGCCCGATGGACACCAGAGTGCTTTGATCCAAGGGAGACAATTCCTGACCCATCTGCTCCCTGTTCCCTGCCGGGGTCCTGGCTAAGGTGCTAAGGGCGTTTAATGGGAGTCTTGGGGTGCTGGGAAGCTTCTCTGGTGGTTGGGTGAGCATCCTGCTAGTGTCCGGGGCTACCAGATCTCCAGTCTCAGGGTCAGGAAGGAATATTCCCCCCAGATCAGTCTGGCAGAGATTGCTGTGAATTTATTTTGCTTGCCTCTGTCTTCATCTGTCGAATGAGGGGTAGATCATTTCCCAGGGGAAAAAAAGCCAGGAACCAAAACCAAAGCAATTTGGACAGATCTTTTTTTTTTTTTTTTTTTTTAAATTTCTGGGAATCTAATGTTTTCCAGCCCAAATCTTTTCATTTCCAGTTTGGTTCTTTTTGGTTTTCCAGTTAAAACTGGAGCTCTTCAAAAAGAGGACAGACATTTTATGTGGAAACATCCATTTTGCCACAAGTCAAGCCTTCCAGGGAGGGAAAAGGAGTTTCAAAGGGCAGGTTTTGAGCAGCGCACCAGTCTGGCTGTGTTGGCGGCCACCATCTGCCTCCTCACACGATGCCAGGGCCGTCTCTGCCAGGCTGACACCAAAGTGCTGGCATCCTTCCTCCACTCGTGGCAGGGACCCACGTACCCTCCTTACCATCAATCAACACTAATGTAAGCAGCCCAGGTGAGAACAGATCCAAGCAGATCTCAAGAGCTTCCTCTGCAGCCTTAGCCTGACACAGGAAAACATGTTGCTTAAAAACCACAGGTGATCTCAGCCCACGTAGATCCCCAGACACTCTCCAGACCACCTGAAAAACAAACCAGAGGTCTCCATCCAGCAGGATGGAGTACGTGCCCCATCCAGCCCCAAGACCCTCACTTCACCACCACCCTCTTGACCAAGAGCTGCCTACGAGCAGCACTGAATTCACGTCAGCCCTTGCATAGGAGCAGATTTGAGTTTTCCAGCCAAACTGATAAAAATGAGAAATTATTTTCATATGCCTGGACTCTGTATTTCCCCATAAATAAGGCAGAGATGGAAATTGGGGGAAGGGGGTTGTCAGAGCGGTAGGCCATCCATCAAAGCTACACCGAGAGCATTGATCCAGCCCTTGTCCAGGAAAGCATCTCTATTTAGGAAAGCCAGCAGGCACAGCTCTAGTCTCCTTTGAAGCCACTGGGAACCGAGGGTCAGGCAGTTTAAAGATATCTAAATGCCTAAAGGAACAGATAAGACCTAGATACCAGCTGGTAAAACCTCAGACCCTCAGCAGGTATTTAGACACACAAGGTTTTTAAATGAAAATTAAGAGCTCACATACTTTTGTGGATAAGGGTCTTGAAGTGCGCACGTGCCTTAAAAAAGCCCCACTTTGAGTGGTTTTCCTGAAAAGAAGAGATTTAGACATATGCGTCGTGCAGCCGGGCTTGTAAACCTTCATGTTATCATAGAAAAGCACCTGCAAGGGAAAACCACCCGCCCCCCAGCTCAGCCGTGGCGCGAGCCCTGCAGCATCATTTTAGTGGGATGTCTCTGCTCTAAGCATCCCCCCAAACCAGGGAGGCCAGGTCCCCCCGGCCGCAAAGCCCATTTCAGGACAGCTGGCCACCCACGCTCATCGTGCACCACCTCCAGCCTCCAGTCTCTCTTTCCCTCATCTTAACTCTGTCCAGCCCCGTCTGACCAATGTGCCTAAAAACCCAGAGGAGCCAGACCGCTACGCTTCACCTATGACACCAGCAAATCCACACGCAGCACGGAGCTTCCCGAGCCCTCCGAGCGCACATTTCCTATTCCTGCCTTTCTCACATCGAGGCCCTGAGTACCTATGGCTGCTTGAAAAATTTCCATCTAAACAGTTTTTAGCAGGTCATTTTTCAGTGAAAGGCAACTTTTTTTTTTTTTTTTTTTAAAAAAACACCAACCCACAGAAAATCTCTTTTTATGGAAATTTGCCTGACTTGTCTGAAATGTCAAAAAACTTAGAAAAAACATCAAGTTTTGGCCTCGAGCTGCAAAAACCTTGGGTTTAACAAAAACAAAAAATAAATGCAATTTTCAAGTTTTTTTAGTGAAAATTAAAGAAAACTTCCAGAGAGAATAGATCCTTTTGCTTTCATTAAAAGCATTCATGGTGTGATGGCTACACTCAGATTTTCAAAAAAAGCCCACCTCGAGAGACTATTAAGGAAATTAAATAGTCACTGTGTGAAAGGGAAGGAACTGATCTGGATTACAGCCTGCCGAAGGAGCAGAGCGAAGATAAATGCTTCGTTCTCAGCCTGATGTTAGGTTAACAGCTGGGGATCCCACAGCTATGCTCTAGGATTTAATATATTTATTTATCGGTCATCTGGATGAAAAACACAGTAGTAACGCTTGCAGATGACACAAACCCAAGGGGGCTCAGGGTCCCATCACCCCAACCATGAGTTGTCACATCTGATGGCAGCGGATGCCATCGGGGGGACACAGCTCCAGCCCTCCTTCTGGGAGCAGTTTGTGCATCACCCAGTGGAGATGCCCAACCTGGTCTGTGCTTCGTCCCACAGGAGCGTTGGGCTGTGGCTCCATCACCCCGTGGTGCCAGGAAACCTTCAGCATCACGAGTTTTTAGGCAGTGGAGAGACCTCGCGCCGCTCCAGATGGGCACCGTGGGTATGAGAGCGCCACGATACAACCCTGCCATGCCAAATGCAAACACCCGGCGCTGGATGCAGTGCCAGAACTTATTTGGGAGGGTCGCTGCTATCCCCCGGCGTGGGACCAGGGGAGCTGCACGCCATGGCGGCTCCAGTCGGAGCCGCCAGGACCCAGATGGGTTACAAGTGAACATGAACTCTCCCTCCCCATCTGGAGCCCATGTACAGCAAGTGGCAAGATTTATATCGTGCTGAAGCATTCCACAGTTTTGAGCACAGAAATGATTGAACTCCAGATGTTAACAAGATGCAGGACCCTTTTTTTATTATTAAAAACGTGATTTCTTGTTTTGCTCATGACAAACCCCATCAGATTAACTTATTAGGAGCGGAACTGCCATCAGGCCGGTGGAAGCAAAGACGGGTCCACTGCCTGAGAGCTGGCTGGAGCACACGGGAAGACCAGGGCTCCTTCTGAACAGAGCCGTCCACGTTCACCTGAACGGTTCCTCTGCACTGAACCAAGGGCAGGACACCGGTGACCTTGCTCTGTGCCCAGTGGGAATGCAGGGACATTGGCGAGTCTCTGTGCCTCAGTTTCCCCATCCCTTAGGGGAAACATGAGTCAGAGCTGGAAGTGAAAGCCCTGAGCAAATACACACTCTGCAGCCTCATCCAAATCAAATCCCCTTGCTGAAGTAGCCGAGCCTTTGCTAACAAGCCCTGGCCAGAAACAGAAACCTGCCCACGCTCCTCAGGCTCCTCTGTCTACCCCCAGGAACACCAGGGGGACCCAGGACTTGTGGCTGCCATGGTGGGGCAGCTCAGCAAGCAGCTCTCCTGCCCTGCTTCCCTGCAGGGAGAGCCCCAAAGCATCACGAACTTCACTTCCCATCAGAAAGGAACCAAATTTCCAAATACCTCTGCAAGTCCTAAACGCTCTTCTTGGTGCAGCTCTGCCGGGAACATCCACCAGCAGCGTGCAGAGTGACACGGCCAACATCTGTATCCCAGAGCTGGGGCTGGGGCGGGGGCCTGTCTGGAGCTGTCACATCTTCACTGCTTTATCACAGAAACTTTATCACAAGCTCATAACACACACGTCTTTGCACCATGAGATCAAACAGGTATGGGATGGCATTGCAGCCTGCTGTCACAAGACGGCCCCCAGCAGCTAGCACCGCTTCACGCTGCGAGGAGAGAACATGCTGAAGCTGTGTGATGGAGAGGACCCACGCTGTACAGCCAGACCAGCTCGGGGAACCCACCAGCACAAAGCCAGCCTCTCCTGCGAATCCCTGGGAGGCACAACGTCCTTCAGGACCTACGCGTTGCCACCTACCCACAGCACGTGCTAGCTAAGGACGGTCACGTCTGTCTGCTCAGAGGGAGGAAAACATTTCTGGGGAGTGCAAATGTCCTGCTTGGCCAGGCTTAGCTGGGGACAAGCCACAGCAACGAAGCTTCTCTGCACCCAGCACACACTGGGTCCTCCCCGGCAGGGAGAGATGGGCTGGAGAGCAAAAGAGCAGAAGCTGCAAAGCGTCTCTGCCTTGCAACTCTTTGTATTTACCCTGCAACCCCAGGGGACTGATCTGTGAAATGAGTTTGGTACCTCACAGCTCTCCTTGCTCCAGCCAGCCCCAGTGCCAGCCAGCAGGAGCAAAGCTGCCTCCGGTTTCAGCAGGGGTTTGCTGTGTGCCAGGCAGGGCTGCTGCAGCCCACCCAGGGCTTCAGCCTCCCTTGCTTCCCACCACCCAGAGATGAGTGCTTGCCTCATGCCCAGGGAAAGGCACTGCCCTGTTCCCTTCCTGCTCGGGGAAACAGTTTCCCTCCTGGTTTGATGCAGGGGACACAGCTGCTCTTCTGCCAGCCATGCCCGGGATAGCAGGCACCGGCACACACCCCTGAGCAGGGGGATGCTGTGTTCACAGGACAGCCCTCCCAGGACACCTGCTTTCAGGTCAGGACCACACAGGGCTGGGGCTCTCCGCCAGCATCTTGGAAGCAAACCCACCAGCCCAGCACCAAGAACCACCACCTTCCTCCACAGCCAGGGCTTGGAAAAAGCTTCTACAGATCCAAGCAGTATTTATTCACCCAAAGGGACCCCTTAAACCGAGCTGAGAGCCTTCTCACTCTGCCTGACCTCGTTTTAATCCTTCCTTGCATGTTTTAGGGGAAGCTTCTTCCAACCCCAACCTCTCCCCACCAACTGGGCAGACTGAGCCATGCCCTGGGTGCCCAGCGGTGGTGCCCCCCGGCGCTTGGTGCTGGGTGTCCCCCAGCCCTGCAGAAGCCAGGTGAGGGGGCACTTCCCCAGGGACTCCATCACCATCTCCTTCAACTCTTCCTCACAGTTTCCAATTTAATGCCACATCCCCAGGGAGGGCCCTGGGGCTGCCCCACTCCCTCTTTAATTTCCCCCAAATTGCCTGACTAGGAAACTTTTCATTCTGAGAACAAGAGCATCAGGTGGAAGGAAAAAGCTGTGCTCTTACACTTTGTGGAGAAAGAACCCACAAATCTTTAATCCTCCCCCCTTCCCCCTCCCCAAAAAGCCATTTGTCACTGTGTGGGTGGGTGTGTGGAAAACATAAGTGCAAATTTATCAGGGCAGCGCAGCTAATGAGCACAGGCCATCAGCGCCATGCTTGGGGAGTTACAGCTCTGGGAAGCCCCATGTTCACTGTCACACCTGGGCACAGCCGGTGGATGTGCCTGCAGAGGACATGTCCTGCTGGACCGGGGTCTCACCTGCCCCTCCCTGGCAGGAGTGAGCAGCCCGGCGTGCTGGGGCTCCGCAGCATCTGGGACACGCCAGCTCCCAGCTCTGCTGACACAAGTAGTTTCACCCCCTGTTCTTGGCACGGTGTGTTCTGCTCAAACACTTCAAAGAGGCAACTCTGCAGCAAGAATTTTTCAAAAATACGATACTTCCATCTGTTATTCCAATAGTATATGATGTGGGGCTCTCCTCATGGACTGTTTGCTTTTCTTTGCTCTTATTAGATGCAAAACCTATTTGATTAGCCAGGCAGGCGATGCCCTACCCCTGCAGCATCCACGAGCAGAGCCAGCAGGTCCTCTTCTCCTGCAGGCCTGCTCCGTACACCTTAATGCTTCTCCAGAGAGGAAAGCGCAGGCAGAGAAGCAGCTTTTTCTTAAAGGCAGCAAAGTCCCCTTGAATTACAAACTTTATTTTCAGCTTGAGAGCAAACAGCACCTGCCTGTGCTTACGTGAATGCTGTGGGCTGCGTTTAGCTCCAGGCAGAGCCACCCAGCAGCACTTCCCAGCCCCACCAGCCCCAGCACCCAGTGAATGAGCTTCTGGGCGCTGGTGCTTGATGAACACCCAGCTCTCACACCAGCCTGTCCTCGGCGGGGACACCCCCAGCATCGCTCTGCCCACCGCCTCCTGTTTCTCACAAAGCTCGTAGAAGCCTTAAAATTCTGCCTCACCGCCAGGTGGGTCAAACCCGGGAGGAAATTATGGAGTGGAAGAGGATAAAAAAAGGCAGAAAGCTGTTTGCAAAAGACTCGTTTTCTTGGGGAAAGCAGACTAGAAAGAAGCAATAAGCACAGTGAGCATGAGTTTACAGCACTAGCATGCACACAAATCTGTAGTTTTAATGTATCTCAGGTAGGACAAGCCTTAGGGGTGTGGCAGAAGCTGGAAGCTCCTTCCCTGAACCAGGGTGGGAACATTGTAAGGATGCTGCTGCGCTGGCCTTTTCCTCCTTTGCGCTTCATCTCATCTGAGAGCATTTCCCAAACCCACATGTGAAGCAGAGATGCCTTCTCATGTTGGCGAGTTGTTCCCATGTTCCTCCCTTACCTCCTCACCACCCTGAGCTGCCTCTCCATGCAGCCCTTTCCCCTCCCAGCTGGCCAGGGCCACCCAAAGCTGGCTGTCACAGCCACCTAAAGAAGCCAGCCCCACAGGGGTGGTCTCCACCAGACAAGCAAAGCCTCAGCACTGTGGGGGTGGGTGGTTAAACCTCACACAAGCTCGCTCCTTACCCTCCACATCGCTTTTGGGCAAAGCGTCCTAGTGGACAGGGTGCCTGGCTGGCTGGTGCTCACCTGAGTCATCTCTGCTCTGTCTCACAGCCAGAAAAACTATGGGGAGAAGCAGCTATCCCGAGCTGCCCCGTACAGGTGCCGCAGCTGTGACCGAGTTGCCCACAACGGTTGTCCCACCATGGGTCCCTGCTGGGCGACTTTAGTGCAGCATTCAGGAGACTCTTCCTCAAGAGCCATCTTCCCCCAAGACATCCAGCAAAGGAGAAGGTTTTTCAAAACAGATATTCAAGGCTTCACAGCCCCAGCATACAAGACCTGACCCCCCCCCCCCCTCGTTTCCCATCCTGCGACCCAAGGTTTCATACTGCTAAGACAGCAAAGGCTTCCCAGTCCCTTCGGAGAGCTGGAGAGATGATAACTTCCATTTGTGAGCCACAGCCAGAACAAAATGAGTATTTTTATATGGCCCATTATAAGTCATTATTTAGTGCTCCCAGGTGCCCTGTATCATCAAAGGCACATTCCTTAATAAGCAGCCATCGGAGGCTGCGCTGCTGCCATCCCACGCGCGGATGGAGCAGGAGAATTCCTGAGACCAGCTCCAGCCCCCAAATCTCATCTCCTTCTAAGCCCTCGTGAGCCCAGGAGAAGGTCATGCCCCATCTCTGCACAGACATCCCGGCACACACAACCAAATGAGAGGCACAGGACTATTCCGCCCCCCCCCCGCCCTGCAACCCAAAGCGTAACCCAATCTACTCAGCTGGAAACAAAATTTTTATTGCATCCTGAGTCATTTTGAGTTCCTTTTATAAAAAACAATATTCTTCCCCCCTTCCCTGATTTAACAAGCTCCCGAATGTTGGCTCTCCTGCCATACCAACCCTCTCCAGTTTCCCTGACCTCCCTCCCCATCAGACCTGACAGAAAGCAGCATCTCATCAGGGCTGCTCCAAGGGTACCGCTACAGAGAGGCACCACAGCAATCCTCACTTTCACACTTCACCTCAAGGATGATCCCAACCTTAAAACAGTCCCATGGCAATGGCAGGATGAGGCCATCTTCCCCTACGGCAATATCCCCTGTCCCTGCCACGTCTCTCTGTGCCCTTGCCATACAATGGGAAGCTGCCTTGAGAGCTGA
Source organism: Falco punctatus (assembly GCF_963210335.1). Lineage (NCBI taxonomy): Eukaryota > Metazoa > Chordata > Aves > Falconiformes > Falconidae > Falco > Falco punctatus. Next base: position 27,359,895 of record NC_137591.1, read on the forward strand.
AAGCCCTTGAGACAGTGTCTGCAGGTGGGCAAAACAAAACCCCTCAAGAAATCACACAATATTGGATTAATTCAGGCACTGTGAACGGTGCGTTGGTTATTGGGGGTTTCCTGATGCTCAGGTAAGGTGGGAAGAGGGTACTGAGCAGAGCTGGCAACCTGGAGAGCTCAGTTATTACTTTGAAATGAGAGCTGAGATTTTGCAGCATATGAAATCCATCATGCCTTTAGCCACATAACTACATCAAGGAGTCTGGATACATCAAGTCCCTTTGCTCAGTTCAGTAATAGAGAGAAGTATTGCACAGTGGCATATATAGGGAGTTTGCAATGTACGATGGCCCCCATTCAATAATTATGTCAGCATTTGTTGTAATAGTAATCAGTAACAGTTAATATAACTTAACAGTAAATACCAGATTGCCATTTAATAGTGCTAATATGCAACCTATAAAACATATGTTTGTGTAATTATACTGATAAGTTTCCAATCAGTAATGAGCAGAGATAAAAATCTGTCTACAGATTCTTACATGAAATTGAAAAGACCCCAGCAGCTAAAAGCAAAATTTGCAGAGGGTGTTCAGGAGCAGAGCACAGCGCGGCTCGGAAGGGAAGACAGCCAGGGGCTGCAAAGCAGGAGCGATAAGGACCCAGCCTCCATCCTGCTGGATTGTCCTTTGCCAGCCCTTACCTCCTCTTGACAAGCCTCTCGAATCCGTGCTCACCCACATGAGCAAACGCAGGCACGATGCTCGGAGCGGGAGGGCATCCCACTGCCCCGTGGGTGCTGTTCCCACCCCAGCCAGTAACCTCAACGCACCTTTGTTCTGGAAGCACTTGCTTTGCTGGTGCATACAGGGATCCAGACAGATTTCCCATAGAGCTGGGGAACTCCCCAGTGTAAGGATGGAGAAAGCAGTCACGCTGAGACACGCTTCCCCCAGCTTAGTATTTAAATAAAAGTCACTCTGGTACTGTAAGTGCCCCACTGGCACTATTTGCAAGCCTAGGGGGAGTTTGGTTGAATACCTGGGGCCCAAAAATGAACAAAACATTTTCCTCGAGGATTTTTTTTTTTTAATTGCTATATTTTAAAGCGTGTTACTCTGAAGGGCCAGCTCTCTCCCTGGAAAGAGCTGGGGTTGCGTGATTTCATTGCAGCTTCACTGACCTACACCAGCTGCGCTCTGGCAGCAGCAGATGCGGACAGTCTCCTCCTGGGGCAGAGAGGGTGCTTAAAGAAGAGCAAACACCGAAAGCATCTTGCAGGACCACTGCAGCTCGGTAAGGCTGGCACATCCCAGCATCTTTCCTCCTTTCGAAACAAAATCTTTGACTTTCTCCCCGACCGTGGGGCAGACTTGCATGGAGTAGCCAGTAAACAAATGGGGCAGAAACCAGCTAGCACTTACATTCCGGTACCCAGCTGCACACTGACACAATTGGAGTCATCTGTGAGTAATTAGAACATATAAACACTCACAACAAAACTTGGGTTCCTATACTCAGCAAGACCTTAATGGGCTTTTCTTCAGCCAGAAAATCCTTATTACAGTGATAAATTATTAGCCTTTTTTCCTAAACCAGCATGAAACATTACAATGGAAAAATGACAAAAGGAGAAACATGCCCATTTTCGGCAGCATTGGCAGGGAGGAGGACAGGGGCGAGGGAGCAAGAGCCAGCTCAGCACAGCAGGCGGACGGGACAGAGCCTGCCCCAGCTTGGCTGATCCCCAGTGCACCCTCACCCCAGGTCCCCAGCATCACACATCACCCACAGACACCGTGACCAGCACATGCCAGCATGTCCCTGAGCCCACGGCCAGCCGTGCCGCAGCTCAAGCATAGCCCAGCGCAGTCTTGGGGCTTCTCCGCTGGCTAATATATGAGCTGGGCTGTCTTGCCCTGCTCAAAGGCAGCCTCCTGCCACCACAGAAGCTTGCTGGCTCCCACATCTCTGCCAGCTGCAGTCCTCTGCCACACTAGTCTGAAATAAGCCTCAAAAGCAGCAGTCAACACAGTCCTTGGGGAAACCAGGTTAACAAATCTGAAGTCAGTTCTAGGATAAACACAGCCCCGCTTTGTCACAGGACAGAGGGGGAGAGACTGCAGGTGGGTCTCTCCACGCTGTCACAGCCTGCATGGATGGGACCAGGGTGTACCAGCAGCTGTGGATGCCTCCACACGCATCGCTGCCTGGGCAAACCGGTGCCCAGCCTGGCATCACCCCACGCGTTTGTATGATTGCACACACATGAGGTCAATGGAAACTAGGAAGGAGCCACTGTGGTTTGGCTCCCAGAGGCATCCAAAGAAGTGTGATCTTCCCTCACCCCAAAACAAGTCAGGGAAATTCATGAGAACAGCCTTTCTTGTGGGTTTTTCTGGCAGTGGTGGGGCTGGACAGGACCAGGAGTAAAACGACACAGGGCCATAAAACATGTCAGAGCGGCCGCTGCACGATGCGAGTCTCCACGCTGGGCACTCAAGCCTGACCACAGCCTGAGTCAGCCCATCGCCGCTGACCTGCCTCCAGCACGCTCCCTGCCTCGGCCCAGGCAGCTCAGCAACCTCCAGGCTGAAGAGGGGCTCAGTACCTCCCCGACCCAGTGCTTGCACTTGTGCTGTGGCGGGGGTCCCCTCCCTGGTTTCAGGCGCAGGCACCAGCCCTCCCACAGAGCTACCCTGGGGCCAGCAGCCAGCCCTGGAGCCCACCCCAGCACCCAAAGCACCAGATACACCAAAAAGTCCCATGCAGCCCAGCCAATCCCCGCCCCCCCCCCCCAAAAAAAAAAAAAAAAAAGCAACAAACCAACAAAAAAAAAACCACAAAACCAACCAAACCCAAAACCCAGCACTTGGGTAGCCAAACCTACCCCCTGCCCCATTCCTTTCTGCCTGAGCCCACACTACAAACCGCTCTCCCGGAGAGGCGAGTCTCACCCGGGGTCCGCAGTTATCACTGGTCCCATGTGCTAGATGACAGAGCATTTAATGCCTCATCTTTGGGGCTTCACGCAAACGAAGAGAACAAATGACTGCTGGGGGAGATATGGTTTGCATCATTTAATCACCATTTCCAATAAAACGGTACAGCGGCTCTGCGGAGGGTAAGACAGCAGAGTTCAGCAGATTTTATCAATAACATTGCAGGATCCCTACTGCGCGGCTAAGAGAGTTGCCATGGTTATTATGACAGATTTACTATCATTGTAACTTAATGCACCATAATAAGTATCTGCATAGTTATTATTGTTTTACAATGATAACTATAATTCAACCGCAGCTTTATGACTAAATTTGTAACATTACTACGATGTTCTGGGAAGAATTGGAAGCAGGATAATTCACATGCTTTCTCAGAATATAGAAAGAAGAGAGATCCCGGTCGGTGCCTTTTTCTTTCCTTTTTGATTGCTTCTTTGAGAAAAATTTTTGTGGTTTGGTTACTGTTGGTTTGGGAGAGGGTGCTCTGTCAGAGTCCATGCACAGAGGTAGCTGAAAAATGGGATTTTTCCACTGCAAAATTGATCCTGGGGGGAAAAAATAAAATAATCCCCAAAGTCTTTCAACATAAAGTTGCTAAAAAATTCCCCAGCATTGCCAACTGGGAAACAGATACAAAGTCCTGGCAAGATGAACAAAAATGGTCAGGTTCTGTTCAAAAAGAATGACCAGATCATCAAAAAAAGTCGCTGAAAGTGACCCTAGTAACCCGTGGAAACAAAGCACTGCTGGAAAAAGTGTTTCTGGCAGCCCCAGGACGGAGCCAGCCTTGTCTCAGCCGCACACCCCCTGCTCCCGCAGCGCAGAGGAGGCTCTCCACCACCCCAGAGCTGCACAGGCAAACACCATGGAGCAGAGCTAAGTACCTTCTCCCTGCTCCGTGGGTGCAGCCCCATAACCTGCCCCACGGCAGAGCCCACCCCAAGCTCCTGGCAGCCCCATGGCAAGGCGGTCCCCGTGCAACAGCTTGGCGAGCACAATGTACTGCCAAAAAACTTAATAATTGCATTTACTGGTGGGTTAGCCTGCTCCGAGAAAGCAATTTGAGGAATCAAAGCTTCAGACAAGGACTTTTTGGCAGTTCCCAGGGCATAGGACCCACATCAGGGTCCGGTCCCCACACCTGCATCCCCAGCTGCTCCTCCCCAGGATGGGGAACAAGTCCCACCTGGGCTGGAGCCACACAAGCAGCTGGTCCCCAGGGGGAAGCAAAAGAGAACCTGAGCCTGAAATACAACCAGGGTTTCCAGCAGGCTCCCTTGCACCCTCCTCCCAAAGCTCTCCCCTGTTTGAGGGCTTAGCTCCTTCTTGGGTTTCATAGCAAGTGCAACGCTGCCAATTACCCCACAAGTTTATAGGGAGGTCTGGGGGTTTATGTCCCTCTTTCATTCTGCCCACGCAGCCCGTTTTCCCAGGGGGCTCTGGGCATGGTTAACACTCCCTGCATGCCAGAGGCACCTACGCTGCCTAGGCTGAGCAAATTAAAGCCGAAAAGGGGCATTTTTCCAGCCCCTTCTCATTATCCACTGGGGAAGGATCCTGAGTTTTTCCAAGGAAGGTAAACCAGCCTGTGCCACCCATCTGGCTCCCACAGGAGGTCCCCAGCTCACACCTCCTGCAGACACTCCAGACTCCACACATCATCCCAGCTTCCCGTGATAGTGCGGCTTTAAAAAGACCGAGGTAACACCACCGCTTTTGCTGGCCAGAAGCTGGTCCAGCTCAGAAGAGGCTTAGATCAGCAACCATCTGTGCTCTGAGACTTGGAGCCTTTTGAGTTCACAACACTATTGCTTTCCCGAGTGGTTTATGGTCTTTCCCCCATTTCTCATCCTGATTTGACCAGGGATGGAGGTTTCCATCGACCCTCATCCTGCAGGATGTGACACCAGGAGGACAACCCTCACCCTATAGCATCAAGTGCCCCTTCCCAGGGCTCCTCGGGCAACGAGCTGCTCTTCCTCCACAGGGACTTCAGAAGCGTCCCCTCCTGCATGGGGAGCCCCACAGCTTCCCTACATCAGCAGGAGAAGGTGGGAAGACTGGCAGAGGCAGGAACTGATGCTCGCATCAAGGTCGGGTGCTCGCACGCCCTCCCTCCCAGCAGTGATGTGTGTCAGAGCAGGCTTACGTCATGCTCCCCCCCCCCGCCCCACCTCCTGCTCCCGTGGCTGATATATGAGAGTAGATATAGGAAAATCTACTCATAAAATTAATGGAGGCTGCATGAACTCACAGATCATAAACTCAGAGGGGTTTGCAGCTTGCCTTTTGGGGAGGGGGAAGGGGGAGGGCTCAGAGGCAATTTAGCAGAGGGGACTAATTCACAGCAGCTGTCCCATCATATCCCGTACCCCCTCCTCACACTTGGGAGGATTTAGGGGAACGCAGCACTGAAGTCTCACAAACAGAGTGCTGGAGCTGGCATCCGTCAGCTTGAGGTCAGACTCTGCATGGCTGAGACGCTCGGTCTGCTCCCAGCTGAGGGATTGTGGCCAAACTGTGCTCTCAGTGACAGGCCTCCTGCCCAGAGCATAAATCACAGATGCTGAAGGCCAAAGCATGAGCAGATCCACCCCATGCTCTGGGGGCTGCAGACTACATGACACCTCTTTTTGGTGGGGGGTAGGCTGCTGGGCAGTAGGCAGAGAGGGTCTCCTTGGAACGATGAAGAGGACTGTGCCATGGTCCAGCAAGATGGACCCAAACTCCTCAACACACCAAGCAGTGGGTACCACACTGGGGACAAGGGTGACTGTGCTCCTCTCCAGCCTAGCTTGGGAATCTCCATCTGAAACCCTTTTGATATAATCAGGGATATTTTGGTACCAGCCCTGCGCCATTGGCTTCCCAACGCATCCTTAAAGACCATCGGGGGACCCCAAAGCTGATGGCCACCATAGCTTCCCAACACATCCTTATAAGGCCATCAGGGGACCCCAGTGCTGATGGACACCAGCTCTCCCAGAGCAAACACCGATCCCAGGACCTGCTTTCTCCCTACATCCCACCCACAACCCAACCCCAGCACAGAAGACCTTTGACCACTGCTTGGCCCTGTGCCACCTCCATGCAGATCTTTGCACCCCTCCACAGGCAGCGCCAGCCCCAGTACCAGTGAGGCCAGTCCCTGCTTTTGGGCACAGTTGCTCCGTGCTGGGTTGTTCAGTGCTCGTCAGGTCTTTGCAGAGTTACCTGGGCTTCCCACAGCACAGCCAAGAGCTTCAGGCAAGGAGAAGAAAATAACAAGTCTTGCTTAAAAATATCTTTCCCCACATCCCATTTCTCTCTAAAACATTGGCTTACTCTGCCTGGGGAAGGGCCAGCCCCAGGATGGAACAGGTCCCCGTGCATCCACCTGCCCAAGGCGGCAGCTCAGGGGGGAGGAAGAGGAGGAGGAAGCCCTCTCCTACACCAACGCCAAGGCAACACAGGACTGTCCAGGCACTGAGACCTCCCTTGGTCACCAGCCTTCAGGGGGGGAACACAACTGTCCCCTCCCATCCCCTAAACAGCCTCTTGGCCTTGCCCTGCTCAGGTTTTTTCTCAATGTCAAATGCAGGGTTTGCTCTTTTCTGTCAAAAAGCATCTTGGCCCCCAGCTGCTGCCCCAGTGGCTCCAGCAGCTGTGACTCACAGGCTCTGCCCTAACCTCAAGGCTCCCGCTTGCCTCCTCCACTGACTCAGGCGGTGATGAGCACCAGCTCTGGTGACTTTCAAGTGGTTTGGAGATCCAGCCAAAGCACCAAAGCAGAGGGAATTAGGCACCATGCTCGCTGGAGGACCCAGCTGGCTGCCAGCCTCGGGCTCGCCCCACGGGGCCCGGCAGGCTCAGCGCTGGGGCACCGTCTGCTCACCACACAGTGCTGCTGCTGCCGGCACCGGGGGCAATTACCAAGCAGTAACAGGGTCCAGGCACATCACCCCATACACTTTCTGCCTCTAACACAGCCAGCTGCCCCCTCTGGCACACCCCAGTGTCACATACCTGTGTCCTCACAGCACCGTTAGGCCAGCCTTGCCATGGGGTGCCCCTTCTGCGCCCCCCTGGCTGGTGGAGGGGGCTTTCAAATGAGAGCACCTCTAAACACCGTATCTTCTTCCAGAAGGGCAAAGCCCACAAGGTGACATTGGAAATAACCTGCATGCTTCCTAAATAGGGCACTCCTGCCCCTGAGGATGCCAGTTGCATCCACCCGACCCCCCCCAGCTCCCAGTACCTAAGAGAAGGGAAATCCTTCCTCCCTCCCTTTTTATAGCGTCCCTCAGGTGGCTCCATCAGCCTCTTCCTGCTGCCTGGCCCAGGGACCATCCCACTGCCAACCCCACCTGCTTTGCAGGGAGTTGATTTACTCCCCAGGTGGACTTGATTCTGTGCTGAACCCCTGGGACAAGAGGCTGCCGGCTGCCCATGGGCTGTGGTCCCAAAAAGCCGTAGGTGAAAAGGAGCGGGAGGGCAGGGCTAGCTCTGAACTGGAGCTGGTGCTTGAACAGGGAGACAGACTTGCCCCCTCCCCAGAGAGGATCCATACAGGGCTGAGATGTGTTCCCCACCCCCCCCCAACTCCCCCCTCCTCTTCTTGCAGGCACCCATGGGAAGGGGAGCCGTGCTGCCTCCCGGCCCTCCGGACAGCGGTGAAGTCGGTGGAGAGACATCTGTTCCCCATCCAGCAAGCAGTGTCTTCCTGATCTGCCTCTTAAAAATTACAAGGCAATTTGGAGTTTCTATTTTGTACTTTTGATTTGCCCAAACACCTGAAACATGAGCTCTCAATCCAGGATCAAAGGCTCTCTCTGGAGCAACACAGACGGCTATATCCATTGCCGTATTTATGCATGATTAGGAACGCCTGCATGGCAGAGGGGATTTGGCACGGGTGCGTGTGCTGCAAAGCCTGGAACTCCAGCTCCTCCAGGGAGGGAGCCAGGGAGTGATGTCCCAGCAGGTCAGGGTTAGCGCCAGCCCCTTTGGTGCAGGGGCTGCCTGACAGAGGGGGTGGCTCACCTGTGTCACTTGTCCCCTGTCTCTCCTGTCTGGGTCCCGTGCCTGCTTGCTGGACTGAGACCCCTCTGCTGGGTGGCGTCTCTTGCCCTCGCTTTGCTCCGTCCCTGGGGGTGGCTGGATGCAAAGGATGCAATCCTGAATGCAAAGGGACGTTGCAAGGTGGATGCAGTCCTGGTGCTGTGGAATGGAAGGTGCTGGGGATGATACCAGGCCAAGCAAAGGGTTAGTGGTAATTAACGCAAGTTGTTAATGAGCTGAAGGGGAGGGGTCCTCCCAGGCTCTTTTGGTCCAACTTGTCCTACTTTGAAAAATCCCAGACCTGGGCCCCTGTGGGTGGGGATTTTGCAGCATCTAACCTGGAAGAGGTTCAGGCTTGTGAAGTGGTGTGGCCAGACCCCTGCTCCCATCATCAAGCGTGGCTGCGTTGCCGTTGACAACCAGTTTTAACTGCAGAGGTAGGATCTGCCCCCTTGTCCGATACCACTGGGGTGAGGGCAGACCTGGTCCCGGGGGGGACCCCAGCTCTGGATCTGTGGCTCAGATGGGTTTCTTCTTCTTGCCACCATAAATTGCTTCAGAAGAGCAGGGTGGGGTCCCCAGGGTAAGGCAACAGTAGGCAGGGCATGTTGTTTATGGGAAAGCCAGCAGTAAAATCCGGAGGATGTAAAGAAGCCTGCCCTTACACAGGTAACAGGCCAGAAAACATCCACACGTGCCAGACAGAGGAGTGCCTTCCCCTACTCTCCGCCTTTCAAATAATTTCAAAACATAGGTAAATGCAATAAAATGCCAGATGCCTCTACCTTATGGACATAATAATTTTTAGGGAACGTGTAATGAATCAGCTGAAGTCCAAGTTACCTTAGCCTAAGGCTAAGATACCCTTAACTCTGGCCTTTTAGGTGAAAGCCTCCCTCCAGGCTACTCGCTGTTTGTAATGAGCATACAGTCACCGTTCCTTGCACAGAGGTGTAAATCAGTGCTAATGAAGGATACATTAGGTGGGTAATGCCTGGCAGGTAATGCCTAGAGCTGTCTCCCTGAACATCATCACCCCGCGGGGATGCGCTCCCTGCTGCCAAGGGGGAGAGCAGCAAGTCACCCCACTGCCGTCAAACGCGAACCTGGGATGGGCAGGAATGCTTGAGACACCAACATCTGCATGAACTCTTCAAGTTTTAAGCAAGTCAAGCTGATGGAGACAAGTCCCACCTTCCCACGATACCACTTCGCCATTTATAATCGGTAACCTTTCTTTAAATCAGTCTGAAAGTACACGTGATGCAACCCCGGCACTCCTTTTTTGGGAAATTTGTTGGTTGTTGGTTTGGTTTTTTTTTTTTTTTTTGCCACAGTTTCTTCACACATTGAGGGACCTTCGGAGAAGTGCTGGGAAAAGGCACTCAAGAGCTCTGCAAATAACGGCGCGCCCATGCCCTGCCAGTTCACAGGCATTTTGCACTGGGAATGAGCTGGGAAGAAAATTTGCCACAAATATTTTCAGCAAATTATAAAGTCTTGGAAAAAGCAGATTTCAGTTCTACTGTGAAGTTGCTGTTTTGACAGATGTTTTAAATATTTTTTTAAGAATTTTATTTTTTTATTGAAACTGAAGGAGGTCCTGAAACCAAAGACTGGGCCAAGAAACGAAACCTCAGAAACATTCTGCTTTGAAAACATCTAAGCAAAACATTTCCTTTTCCCCCCTCTTCCCCAATTCAACAATTTGGAGAATGGAGGTGAATTCACAGAATTTCACCTTCTCTGAATCTGTTCTTTTCTCCTGGAAAATATTTTGACCGAGAAATGCCTGTCGTGCCCCATTGAGTCTAAGTCCTTTGAAGGCCCTAGAGCGAACAGGTCTTCCACCTCCAGCATTCTGGTGTGGTTTCCACGTAAATCATCTGAAACCAGAGATTTCCGGAAGGTCTGCAATTTTATAAAACCTGCGGGCTACCAGCTTATCACACGCCAAGCAGCACCCGAGGCAATGGGTGCACCCATACCCACCAACCCTGGGGTGAGGAACCGATGACACAGCCCCGACCATGACCCATCTCAGCCCTGGCTCAGGACCGGGCAGCTCGCCGGCCGTATCCCGCACCCACAGCTTGTCACCGTTCCTCACGCACCAGGTTGGGATTTCGGGGCCCCGTAAAAATTCTGAGGTGTCAGGGTGAACCCGCCAGCTCCTGAGCATCCTGTGGTGCTGCGGCACCTCCTGCGCTCGCTGCCTGCTCAGCAGCGCGGCACACGTGCTCACGAAAGGAAGCCTTTACAATCTGCCACTGGAAACTGCGTGGTGTTATTCAGTGGGTAGCTGCTTTCCTTCAACGGGCCATAAAAATCCCATTTGGAAATGCAATTGCCTTGCTCCCCTCCTGCATCACACTGCTATTTAAAGAGGGCGCGTCCGACATATTAAAACACGCACACACGCAAAAAGGACCAGGATCTACTGAACCTTAAAACAATTATTATTCTTCGCAACCCGCACGCCATCCAACACTAACATTATTCTAAGATGCAGGTAACATGTGACACATTTTCTTTTTCTCTCCAAAGTACAACACCCTTCCTTTCTTCTATCCCTCCTTCCCAAATATCAATCATCAGCAAAGACAAGGCAAATGAACTTTTAATCAATAACAGCTACTGTTTCTTGTACCGGGACTGTTTATGATTTAAAAGGGGAAAAAAAAAATTAAATCAATCCTGATGTGAACATTTTCCCACTTGGAAAAACAACCCAATCCTGTATCAAAAGGTTGGAGGTTTTATATGTTTTTAAAAGGTTTAAAAGCTAAATTAATTTTAAATTGTTTTTACATATCTTGCCTATAGACAGAACCACATCATATGATGAGGAAGGGTGGTCCATGGTTTATTAATGTTCCCAGTAAGTACTTTAGCACCAGTCTGTCTGCTTTACACACATGTAATACCGTTGCCATCTGAAAATCAAGACTGCTCTAACCACAGCGTGTCTGTCCAGGCGCTCTAGCTGGCAGTCTGTCCCCTTCCCACCCAGACCAGGTACAACAGACCGCTTCTGGTATGTCTGCAGTCAGACCCCACTGCCTTCAGACCAGCCCGCAGCATCAAGGCAGTACCTGAAACTAAATGATGTTTTTGTCAAGAAAGCACCAAGAAAGGGCTCAGTCCTCCTGGCTGGGTGTTGCCCAGTCAGGGTAATGTGGAATAAATGTCCTAGGCAAAGAAAAAAAGAAGCAGGAGCTCCTTCCAGTATCAAGGGAATCCATGAAGGCTTCCATAGGAGAAGAACTTCTAACATACCTTTGTGGAGCAGGACCTTAGAATGCAAAAAAAAGGCAAGACTGCAAATGAGGTTCCTAACTTCTCCCCCCCCCCAACCCCACCCCCCTCAAAAAAAAAAAAGAAAAAAAAAAAAAAAGAAGCTTTCTATTCCCATGGGACCGATAATTCATTTTCATCTTCATACGCCACAGCATTTGGAGTAGCTCAAATGGCAACGTGCTGGCCCTAGTCCAGATTCATCTGAACATGAGACACGAACTCAAATGGAATGTGAAGTGGCACCCAAGTTTTACATGAACCCATCGGGCTCATTTTGGCCCCTTGCAGCGATAGATTGTCCTGCCAACCAGTTCCTCCAACCTATCTGTGCATCCATCAAGAGAAGCCATGCCCTCTCTGTTGTCCCATCTTTCCCAGTCCAGGCAGGTTTGGGGGTCCCATTGCTTCTTGTCTTTAAGTGTTGAGATATCCTGTGGCCATGTGCAGCGTGCTGTTCCACCCTAGTCTCTTCCCATGACTTACACCACCACCCCCGGCCCAGGTTTGGGACAGCAAGAAGAGAATTCTTATCTCATCGGTGATGGAGCAGCCCAGCCATGACCGGGTCCATGCCGAACAAGCCAGAAGGTCTGTGTAGAGCCATGGGGACAGCAAGCAAAGGCATGCCATGTGCGGATGTGCCTGAAGCAGAGCTCTGAGGTCCACCGATGGCAGAGGAAGAGGCAGGCTTCGGCCTTACGAGGGTGACTCGCGGGAAGAGGATGCTCTCCAGATGGCCGAGGGGAAGTGGCTCAGACACACATTCCTGAGGTCCTCTGAGTCACCGGCCAGGGATGTCCCAGATGGAGAAAGCAGGACGTGGCCAGGCTGGCCTGGGGCGTGCAGGCAGCCCTGCCAGCTCTCCCTGTTCACCGTGAGCACATGGCGATGCCCGGACAGTGATCCCAGCAGGGAAAGTTATTTGGTTCCTCCATCTCCCTATAGACATAAACCGCATCTCCTCCTGGCTTTACTAAGCAGATCCCTTCTGCCACCCCTCTTACACAGCGTTTCGCTTCCACCCACCCTTCTTGACGTGCTGGCAGATGGGGTGCATGGTTTGCATGGGGACACAGAGGCACGTGGGGCTGTGGCCGTGCTTGAAGCCTCCTCTCACCCCACCTGCCCACCAGCCCTGCAAAGCAGCCCCAGGAAGGTCCTTTGCTTCGTTCATTCCCGAAGGACAGTCAGGAGGGAAGACAAAGGTGAATTCTGACATTTCCCTTGGTACCACGGGATCAATGGCTGAAGCAGAGCTGGGACTTTGCATTTCTTCATCTCCTGCTTCTTCCATGAGGCCTCTGACCCCTGGTGAACACCTCATGCTCTTCTGTTCTCCAGGGGTCTCATATCATCATTCCCACGACGAAAGCAGCCACCTTCCAGTTGTGCACTGAGGTCAGCACCCACCATGTACCTACTCTCTCCTGCCAGCAGAGAGGAGACATCAGGCAGCTTTTTAGGATCGGAACAGAATAGAAGAGAATAGAAGTTTCTCCACTTACAATTTTGCCAGACTTTAACTGGGCTCCAATTTTCCATGCTGGGTTTCTGCCTCAGGCTGTGTTTTGTTTTGTATTTTTCACAAAATTCCATGACTCCATTTCCACCAGCCCTTTGAACAAGGTTTAGGGAGGTCTTTTCTTTATTTTTTCTTCTGCCCATGTTAAAACATTATTACAACCATTTTACTGAGAAGCAGTACTCCCTCCAGGCTTGGCAAGAAGTGTCCCTTGAGTGAGAAGATGGGCCTTCCTCCATCCCCGTGACAGTGCCCAAAATTGGTCAGATCACGAGCCTCTGAAATAGCAGAGGCTGGCTGGAGTTTGGCAGATGGATGGAGCACAAAGTCCATCTGTGCCGAGCGCTCTCCATCTTCTAACGGGCCTCAACCAACGGTTTCACAACAACGTGTCGGCCAACTGCGTAAACACAGGGTATGGCTTAAATATAGTCCTTGCCTTGATGAACAATCAGTGCTGAAAGAGAAGAGCATCTTATGCAAATAAACAAAGGTCCCACAGAGCATCACAAGTATTTGGACCAAGGTCAAAGGAGGGTATTTCATGATAGGGGAAATTATTGAACCTAAAAGCACATGCAAGTTTTCAGATATGGATTTTGTCTGTGGGGAAGTACTAATTCAAGTGGACTGGACCCCTCTGTGGCTTTGGGTTGAATCCAGCAGATCCTAAATCCAAACAGTCGCAAAGGGAAAATGGAGGAGACGGGGAAGTGAGGAAGGCCAAACCAAAACGCTTCGTTTGGGGCAGATCGATTAACCTGAAACCCATTTTTGTTCATTTCACGGGGAAGACGGATGCGTTCTGCTGACTTGGCAGGACCTTTTCTTCTTCAAGGCTTTGGCTCTGCCGGTAAAACAAAAAAACCCCACGGTTATTCCAGTGGCTGCAGCTGAAGTGCGATCCAGGTAGCCCTCATGCCTGCAATAACCATGGGGCCCTGAGGGACCATCAGCCGGGTCTCGCGCCTGCAGGTCCCCAAGCGTTGTACAGACCACCAGCAAGACCCCTCTGGGGCTAGGGCAGTCAGACCCCCTGGCACGGCTCCTAGAGGATCGAGAGCCCAGTTTGGGCTGCAGGAACCAGGGTCCCAAATCGGAATTGCCCGATGGCTTGTAACAAAGAGGGAGAAAAAGGCAAAAGCAACAACAGCAACAAACCAACCCCCAAAACCCCCAGTCTGGGGCTCCAGGAAAATTAAATGGGAAGAAATGTGCCTGCTTTGAGGAAGACTGAGCGAGGGAGGGAGGGAGGGCTCTAAAAAAGCTCAGCTCAGCCAGACCTCTTCGGAGGGGCTTAGCAGCAAATGGAGGGGCTTTGGCATAGTTCCATGACTGCCGGGTGGGAAAGCCTCAGCGCCGGAGGGGGGCTCCTGCTCAGCAGAGCGCAGCCAGGTCCCGAGAAGGGCCAGCATCCTCTGGCAACAGCCCCCTGCTCGGGACTGGGCTTCAGTCCGGATGGTCCTAGCTGAAGTCCACGTTTGACAAGGCGGTGTGCAGACAGGGATACTTCTCTCCTCCACGGGACAGGTTGTGAGGTGGCCAGAGAGTAGGAAAAGCCAATGGGTAAAACATCTGCAGCCTTACAGCACACAGAAACAGGGTCACGTCTTGCCTTTAGAGCAGCTTAAATTTAAGACCTGTCAACCTCAATAGCGTCTAGGTCAGTTTTCTTTCTCTGCATTGATGGGGAACAAATTTGAAGCCCTGAGGTGTCATTCCTGCATGTCATGCTTTGAGTTGTTCCCTTCCTTTAGCATGATAGACCTGTTCCCTTCCTGAGGATGATCATTTTTCAGCCAAACATGTGGTCGTTCACATTCCTGAGTTATGGAGCACACAGCTTGCCAAGGGAAAGGGAATTTGGTTTTGTGTCCCGCTGACCCCACAAACACGCCACAGAGCTGGCTGCTCGCGGCCACCAGGCCCTCCCCCCATGACACCGCTCCAGGCCAAGCCATTCCCTGGGGAAAGGGGGTAACCCCCAGGGAGATGCTGTGCCAGGTTAGTTACCATCTGCCCCCCCAACTTTCCACTTCCATTTGCCCCCCGGTGTGGGCAGATGTGCCCCAGCCACGCGTGCAGTGGTGGTTCTACAACGTCAAACCGCTGCAGGCTCCCAGGCTCAAAGGCACCGTGTAAACCCCCAGCTGCTTCCCAGCCTGGTCTCCTCCGTGCCCTGCAGGGTCAGCAAGACCCTTTCCCAAACCTGGGGCTGTGGTCTGTGCCCCACCACCCAGTCAAGCTACTGAAAGCTACTCCTACAATAAGGAATGGAAGTTCATATATACTCGGCAATGATATGCAGATTAGCAACGTCTAAAGGAGGTCTTTAGTGCTCCAAAAAAGATTTAGGACTCCAAAAAACAGTAGGTTGAAAGCAACATAGCTGGAATAATTGGCCGCTCAGCTTCCACGAGTGCTTGTCCTAGCATTTCAGCCTGTACCTCTGGGTGCAAGCATGTGATTGCAAACACCGCTGCTGTGGAGATTTGGCTGAAGGGAACAGACTGTCACACACACTGAAACGGAGATGATCAGTTATCACAACTTGAAAGAATAAATGGGCATGGCTGGGAACAGCTGATGTTGAGCAGTGGGGCAGCTCTGGGAAGGATGCACAGCGCTTTGCTATCACACGCACCTTTGCTCTGGCTGGTGGATCCTGTTGCTGCTGAGCCCGAGAGGCTGCAGAGAGCTGCGCTGCTCTGAGGATCTGAACTGCCTTGCTATGGTGCCAGGTGGTCCAACCTTCAAGCTGCAGAAGGCGCCACATGCAGCTGGGATAAAACACATACTGTTGAGAGGAGTCCTCCTGGCCAAGGGACCCAAGCTGTGTCTAGATGAGGTTATCCCAGAATGCTTCCCAAATCTTAGATCTGGAGGCATGCTTTGGCTGCATCCCAACTCCAGATTGGGTATGTACCAGCAACCCCAGAGCCTCAGTTTGCAGACAGAGGAAGCCCAGATGGGAATGCTGGCGCTTTGCAATAGCTCCCTACCCTGCAGGGGCTGGAGACCAAGACACAAGGACTGGTTAGCATTGACAGAGCTCAAGTGACCTGTCTGGCCACATAGAACTTTACCCCTCTCCTGACTGTCTGCCCATTTCTCCAGCGATGATCAGTCCCTCCTATTAATCAGACTCCTGCAAGGTCCCATAAGGAACAACCAGACATCTCCAAATTTCCAGCTGACTCTGTTATAGGGCCATAAAGCCAATCCCCACTGCACTGGTTTTGTACAGGGATGATATTTTTTTCTTTTTTTTTTTTTTATTGGGATGCATGCAGATGTAAGGCAAGCACCACGCAATAACCTAAGTGGACAATGCCACCTTGTCATTTGAGGTCGTTATCCCATCACAAACAGTATAAAAGCTCTATTTTTCTGCAAACCGCAGCTGATTGACGTTAATTATGCGACATACTGTGAGTCCATATGGACTGTGTTCCATAAAGGCTTTTCTTATGATCAGTCTTTCTGGATCCATGTCCTGCCAAACACCGCTTGCTTTCATGGCCTGTCTTATTTACTGCCTTATTAGTCCGGTGTTAGATTTTTCCCCCAGTCCTCTGGAACTTCCCCAGGGTTCCCAGATTTGTTTAAAAATTGACACTAATGGTTCAGAGAGCTCTCAGGCTAATTTGTTTATCCTTTGATGCAAGTTATCTGATCCTGCAGAATGTCTAACTTTAATCACTGCTATTTAACATTCGGCTTCGTCACTGGTAGAATACAAAGTGTTTCATTATCTCCATAAAGTATGAATGTGTCATCCTACCTCTTTCCAAAGAGAAAACTAAATGTTGAACGAATAACTCTGACAAATAACTTTGTCTCTTCTACACACAGGCTGATTATTTTCCCATTATTGTCCGGGATCTTATTGCAGGATTTGGCCTTTTTTGATACATTTAAACAAATTCTTACTATTACTAGTGGCTAGAGATTGTTCACTCCTGGCTTTAGCTTCTCTTCCCAGGCATCTGCATGTTCTCACTGATCTTGACTCACCACTATCGGATTCCTCCTTTTTTATTTACCATTAATATCAAACATAAATATACATGCACACTGGTGCCACATATTTATGCCCATAATGCAAAGTGTGTGTATGTATACACACACACACACACACATACATGCTAAACCTACAATACTGCTGCTTCCACCTTCTCTCTTAGCTGGGCTTGTTCATGCAAACCAGCGTTCAGGCTTCCAGAACAGCAGTTATCACACAGCATCTCACAAAACAGCCTTAAACACTCCCCGATTACCATCCGTTCAATTTTGTTTAAATAATTCCTTCCATTCCTTAATTTTACTCATAATTATTTTCAGCCCAGAGAAGTTGTTCTCCTTCCAGAACCAGGGGCTAGAGCCGGGCACCTCTGTGCTTTTAAAAATCCAGTCCCTCATCGCATATAAATAGCACTGGTCAGAGCTTTTCTGTGTTTGCACATAGTGTCATGCTCGCTGGCAGGGAGACAGCCTGGGAATAGGTTATGGAGTCCCTGCCCATCATGAGACTGGAGACTTGCATACCTAAAAGGCAGAGGAAGCTGGGTTTGGGTTATTTGAGGAGGGGGGGATGTATCCCTCCTCTGCTCCCAGGCTCCAGAAGAAGGGGGAAAAGCCACTGGGGACCAAAGACAGCTTTCATCAATTGAGATGTTTTATTTTGTGTTGGCTTTTTTTCTTAAACATCCTTTGTTTTCTAACAATAAATCATATCCTGAGGCAAAAAGCCTTTAAAAGGACCGGGCATGGAGTCTGCTTCCGTTCCCTGGCTGGTGAGGCAGGCCACCAGCTGACAGCAGTCATCAATCTGCAACTCAGCGATCAATCCATCTTTATCTGTCAGCACGGGGACCAGCGCAGGAGGACCCCGGCTGTGCCAGCCTGCCATCCCCCACCAGCCCCGGCAGCACCCAGGGGGTTCACCAGCGCTGGACCCAATCTCCCTTGCTGCCCAGCCCCCCAGAGCAGGCTCCCACTGGCTCGGGCATCGTCCCATTGTGCTCCCCAGCACGTTTTGCAGCCAGCAGGCTGAGCGCACAGCGGCTGAGCCCAGTCACCCTCGGAGTCCCTTCCTGCGATCCGTCAGAGAGTGGGTGCTCCACCTTCTGCCCTTCCAAAAAGCCAGCAACGCTAAAGAGGGCAACAGCATTTTTTCCAAACAGAGGGTATGACCAACAGCCTACCCTCCCATGAACTTCCAGAAATCCCAAGCCATTCTTTTTTTGCCATCAGTGGCTATTTCTACCTCCTGTTGTTTACTGCCCAGGCTTCTAGGCTTGCTTTTTCACATTTGTGCTGCCAGGACTCAGCAGTTTATGGTGGCGCCTACGTCTTCTGTTTACCCTCTTAATATTGTTCCCTAAAGATGTTCCATTAAAACCCTCTTAACTGCTCTACCTCATTTGTTATCCAAAATATTGGTTGCTCTCCCAGAGAGATGGAGGTGGTCCAGCTCATATCCTCCCTCAGAAAGCAGACCTGATGCCCCATGACCTGAAACACCTCCATTTTACCTCCATTTTACCTCCATTTTACACCTTTTGCCCCTTGGTGGTCTCCCTCCCCTGTCTGCTTTTGCTTCCAAGATGCAAGGAGGGATCTTGCCGCCCATCGTCTGAACTTTCCTCTCCTTCAATTCCCTCCTGAGACCCCTCAAGTTCTTGCTGATCTGAGTAGTATTTTATGAGGCAATTTTGTTCATGCCAAATGTGTCATAACCAATGGATCCCTGCCTGCAGTCATCAGAGCCCTGTGCAGCCTCTTGGTGATGTGTGTTGTGCTGGAGCCAAGGAGACCGCACACAGGGCCGTCATCTTTCTGTCCCCTCTCCTGCATCTGGCCGGGCAGAAGGTTTGTGTCTGCCTGCATACATTTGCTCCATCGGCCATCACTTGCGCTCACACTCCCCTTGAGCCTGCAGGGATCACGCTCAAAAGGGGCCATTGGAGTCTGTGTCTTTTTAACGTTAGTTCAAGGTGAAGAGCAGCTGGTCCAGAGCCACACTTCAGTACTTGGTGTCTTCTCCACCAGCACAGGCCGTGCCTTGCCCTCCACCTGCAGGTTTCCATGCAGCAAGGGGAATGTGGTGCCTTCTTCCTGGATTGGGGTCCCTATTCAGCCCCCGTCCTGGGGAAATGGCCTCAAAGCTGTGGGGCATGTTCCCCTGCTTGCTTGTGCTGCTGGCTGATGACATCTACCCAGCCACAGCAGCCAGAGCCATCAGTTGAGATGGGTCATCCCCTGTCTTGATGCAGTGAGACTGCAAACGCTGTGTTTGCACATCAAGGCCATGCAGGAGTAGGCTGGAGAGACACTGGCCCAACCAGGCCATCCCTACTTCATGGCACGCTTGCTGCCCCTCTCTTTCCTTGGCCAGGAAAAGGCACAGCCTGTGGGTGGCATCACTTGTTTGGGGAACCAAACACTGTAGCCACTGCCCTTTCCTTGAGCTTTGTGACTCTGCAGGTCCCTCATGCAACCGTGAGGCTGGTGTTCTCTAGCACAAGATGGGATCATGTCTTGTGGGATGGGCACACACCTTCATTCTCATGGCTGGAGGCTGCCTGCCTGCCCCACCGCAGAGTAGTGACCTGACAGGCACCACCCAACGAGCAGATATGAGATGAACCTCCTCCACAAGCATCCCCAAGCAGGACCGCATATCCTGGCATGTCAAGGGTGACCAAGGGCAGATGCTGCCCCCAGGCAGAGTTACAGCAGAGGGCCCCCAGTGATGCTACCGGTAATCAAGATCTGTCCTTGCAATCCTCAAGGCTTTTCCTCCTCCTTGGAGGAAGGGACCATGTCCCAGGAGAGGCCTGTCCTGCTCAGAGCAGATGGAGCAAAGAGGTCTGCCCCATCTCACAGTTCCAGGAGAGGGATGGGGCTGCGATGAGGTTTCCTCCAGTGCTTGCTCTGGGCCAGGGTTGGAGAGGATTTCTGTGTCACAAAAGCACCTGGTCAGGGTGGACATTTCAGGGCCAGCGGTGGTGGAGTGGAGGCAGCACAAGGGTGGGAGGAGATGGGGGTTCCTCGAGGAAAGAGAAACCTCCAGCCTGGAAACCCTTTTGTTCCTCCTGGCACAGTTTGGGGCAGGCAGTGGGGCGGGGGGGAAGGTGCGGTGGGGTCTTGACACAGAGCCGTCTGGAGCTGATGTCCCAGCCTCTCTTAAAATGTCCTTGAGCACTTGGATTTGACTCAGATTAAGTCCAGTTGCCCGGGCTGGCGCGTACCCGTACACAGGCTAAATGAGAACCACCCGTAACACCTCCTGTCCTCCCTCCTCCTCTCCCGCGCAGGTTCATTAAGGCCTTCCCCAGCGAAAACAGGCTGCGTTTCGGGGGGAACGCCGAAGCGTTTGATATTTTCCACTCTGCGTGTCAAGGGCATTTACAGTCGGCGTCAGGCTGTTCCGTCAGTCTGAGGGAAGCACTTTGAAGTGTTTGTGGTAGAGGCCACATGTGCAGTCAAGATGTGCCTCTGTGCTGGGCTCCCCAGCCTCTGCTGCCTTTGCATTCCCAGCACCATGTGACAATCAACAACACGGCTTAACCCTTTCACACCACTGGCTCGACCCGCTTGGAGATGGGTTCTTGTTCCCTTGTGCATCTTGGTGGCCATGCTCAGGATGCCTGCGGCCACTCTGCTTCATTTTGGAGAACTGGCAGCACAGCTTGGGCAAGCGCAGCTGATGAAGGTGATGGGATGGCAGCCTTGAAGCTTCTGGTCCAAGCAGAGGATCTGACGCTAATCCCCACACATGCTGCCAGAGGTCCCACTTTGATGATGAAAGTAGCATCACTTGCCACAAGCAGCTGTGGAGCCGGCTCCCACCCTTGCCTGTCCTGCAGCAAGACCTGAGAAGCTGCATGGAAAGAGTCCCAGTGGCTGTGACACACCAGGGATGTCCACAATGACATTACTGCCTGTCCCTCTGGCATGACGGATGGCACACGATGAAATGGGCAGCACTCGGGCTGTGCGGCTGCTGCCCAGGGACCTCCGGGTGCGGGGTGAACGATTGCAGCTGCTTTGCCTCGGAGGCACTGGTGCAAGCCCGGCGATGTTTCGAGGAGCTCTCTGCAGGGGCAGCAGTCAGGGATGAATTGAGTTTCTTTGTGTAGGGCTTGCTCAGTTGCTGTGTAGCGCTTTGCCACAGTTACAGGCTTTAGGTTATTTTCACATGCCCAGAGAGCACCCTGGAGAGGAGCTTGCTTTGAAATGAAACATGGGGATCAGCAAGCTCAGCTGCTCCTTGAGGAAGGAGAGTAGCAGCCTCCCAGCCAAACGCCTTCACCCAGCTCCCTAAAAAAAGTGCCAGGATGGAGTGGAGAAATTCAAGACACATGGTGTCACCAAGTGATGCTTCCCTGGTGCCTGAGAGCTACCTTCTCCCCCAGCTCTCCACAGCCCCCCCAGGCAGGAAGAGCGTGGACTTCTCCAGAGAGCCCCCTGCCAGGCTTCAGTGCTTGTGGGTGGATCTCCCATCTCCCGTTGGTAGCCCCGGGCTGGTTATGAGGACCTGGGCTTGGTTCACAGCTTTGGAAGTCCTGGAAGATAGAAACTCAAACTTCACCACCCCACAAGCCTGTCTCTACCGGGGGATGAGCTGCAACCTCCATGGGGTGGTTTTAATTCTGAGCAGATTCCCAGTCTGATCCATGCAGCCTGGACCCACTGCAGTGATAAAAAGGACATGGAAGGCAACAGGGGAGAAGAGAGCGCAGCGGAAAAGGCAGAGGCCTTTCTGTGAAAGCTCAGAGCTCAACAGCTCTGAGCTAAGGGGACAGGGACGTGAGTTTCAGAGAGGCAGCTCCCACCCTCTGGAGTCACCCACCCAGAGGCTCCTGCTTCCAGCACAGCAGTGTTTTTTGGGGGGCAGTACAGTGCTGCCCTATTCACTCAACCCTGCATCCCCAGAGCAGGGAGCAGAGCTGGGGCTGCAGGCATGTTCCCCCCAGTGCTGCCAGTCTGCCATGGCAGCACGGATCCAGCACGGCAACGCTGCTCCAGCAGCTGCAGCGTTAATGTGTGGCACAGTAAAAAATAATCTCCCTTTTCAATTATTGCATTACAGAGGGTGGAGGCCCTGGGGGAAGGGTGTCATTGTACTGGCCCTTGCTTGGCAGGGAAAAGGCATCTTCTGGGCCACAGCTTCCTAGAAAAGTTGAAGCCAAGGCATTATCCAGAGTAAGTGACCTCTCCTCCTTCCATGAAAGCCCCCTCCTTGCAATTAATTTGAGTCCTGGAAACCCCTGCCTTCCGCCCTGAGTTCCCAGCCCGCGGCAAAGCATCTGACGCATCCCACATCTCTCTCACCACGGTTCTTCCTTACCGAGATGATTGACTCCATCACCCAGGGAGGACTGTGCTTTGCTGTTGTCAAGAGGGTCAATCAGATGGCCCCGTCCTTGCATCTCTGTGTCTATGTGTGTATGTGTTTTCCTGTGTTTTTGTGCTGATCTGGTACCAGGAGGAGAGGTGACTTGAAGTTACAGTCTGCTCTGATTCATCAGCCCACTTTGAACATGCAAATCCTCTAAAACTGAAGGGTCAGAATGAGACAAGTGACTGCTGGTGCTGCCCCTGGGGCACCACCCGTACAACCTGATAAAAGTAGGACCTGTCCACAAAACTCCAGCTATCCAAACATCACCTGCTTAGCCCAAGTTCACCGTTGGCACGGTGGTGAGAAGGGGAGCACAGGATGGCTACATCAGGTGGAAATGGCTGCCCAAACCAGCCTTGCAAACGCTAGACAGGTAGAGCAAACGCTGAGCTGGCTGGAGCTGGCAGACCCACGCAGGGCTGCCTGGCAGCTCGGGATGGCTGTGCATGCTGGAGCTGGTCACTGCTGCTCCTGGGAGCTGCTGCTCACCAAGGGACTTCAATGCCAAGCCAAAGCAAAGCTGAAAGGGGCAGGTGGAAGGGCGCTGGATGGGTTTTCAAGCCAGTTTCCTAAAGAAACACCCCTGAGGTGCTAACCCTCTACCTTGGTTTCCTAATCAGTTTTGAACAGGTTGGTAAGTTTTGAAACCCATTCGGTCAACGGGGCAGACATGGCAGCAGCAGTAAATTAATGACAATATAACACCCTTACAGGGGAGAGAGATCCAGCTGGGGGCCCAAGTGAAGGGAAGATGAATAACCTCACTTTTATTTGACACCAGCAGGTAGATGTAGGAAAGCTGGCTTCATTGCTTTCACAGACCCACTTGCTTTTATGGCTCTGCTTCAGCGCAAAGAGGAGGCTGAGTTTCAAAACTTAACCAAATTAGTAGGTGCAGATTAGGCATGTTGTATCATTTGTATTCCAACCCTAAGCTCTTCAGGGCCAGAGTCAGAGCTTCCTATGCGTCTGCCAAGAGTCACACAGCCACAGGGATGAATCCCCTTCTGGGCTGCCCTCTTGACAGCAACCCCACAGCAGTCTGGGAGCAGATCCACAAGCCCAAGGAGCAACTCTCCGATCAGCTCCTGCTCAGGGGTCTACATTGCTTTCCAAGTGGATGTCATCGGCTCAGTGCAAGCCTGATGAACTAAACCCAGTATAAGGCAGAGGCGCCACGTGAGCAGGAGCCAGTCATGCCTGCAGTACATGACATTTTTTGGTTTGAGGGATCTTTCTGATAAGGCTTATTTCCCATTTCTGCTGGAATTGATATCTGGGGTAGAAATCTGTTTCTTTAGAGGGGTTCTTTTTCCTCCCCCATTGTCCAAAGGTGCCTCCACTCTGCCGTCAAACTCAGGACACCAGGGGCAGATGGATCCCCTTCCACCTTAGACTGATTTTGTAAGAACTGAACATGCCACGGGCCCGAGCTGTCTGCCTCCTACCCTGAGATCCCTGTTGGCACGCCAAGCCAAGCTTCGATGCCAAGATGTGTGAGATAATTCCAGTTCAGGTCATGTTTGGGGAATGAAGACAGCTTCCCTTTCCTGTGCTCACGACACATCGTACCTGCTTACAGCCCGAAAGGTGCATACAGCTGCGGTCTGACCTGGTCGCCAGCACAAGGTCTAGTAAGAGCAACACTTCACCCTTGTATAAACCCTTTACTCAGAGGATCACAAAGCGCTTTGCAAATGCTTGCTTATTAATCCTGGCCACGGTTCTGGGAAGAAATAAAGAGACACAGGGGAACCACCTCATTTGCTCTGGAGAAGGGGTACTTTCTGGGGTGAAACGGAGGCATTTAACAGATGAGAACAGTGCTGCTCAACATAACCCACCAGCCAGAAATGAAATGAAAGGGATTAAAATTGTAGTGAATAAAGGGAAATTTAGGCAGGAATACTGTGATTAATCACACTGAAACTTGGCTAAGACAACAGCGGAAGGTGCCATGTGATTTTTATCAGGCTCTGTTTGTGCTCTGTTCATACCCCAGCATGACAGGTAACTCAGCATCCCAGGAGAACGGGCTGGGGTGGCAGGATCAGCACTCGGCTTGCAAGGGAACAGGCTGGGCAAACCTTCCAAGAGCAACAGTGTGATTGGGGTTGTTGGATGTGACCCACTGCTGCCCATCAGGCCTCAGACACCTGAGGTCAGCACCTCTGCTGATTCAATGGATGTGAAATTCTTGGTCCTTGTGACTGCAGGGACACATGGCGCTCAGCCCATAACCCATGACACCAGTGTCACCTGTTGTGTGTGTCACACACACCCCTACCCCTCGCACTGAGGTGCTTTTTGCCATTCCCACGGCTGAATTTGTGTTGTTTCAGGCAGACAGGACAAAGGCATGCCTGGTCTTTACTTCTTTATTTTCTCAGGTAATCTCTGCACCTTGGACTGCCTACCTCTCTTCAAACCTACCATTCCTTTACAAAGGTCCTCAGCTCAGCCAGACACTCCAGTAAGCTGCACTTGCAGGTAATTCGCACAAAATCAGAGGCAGGCACAGCTACATAATCCTTACTGCTGTGGAAACTCAAGGCAGTTTACAAATAACGCAGAAACTATAATCGTCAAAGAGGGATTATTTGAACACAGTTGCAAGATGTACACTGCCTGGTCCCTGAAACAGAAACATCCCAGATGACAATACTGGCAAGGAAGAAAAGGTCAGTTAGAGCTAGTTTTCACTCCAAGATTTCACGAGACATGAATTTGCCAGTGCTTCCATTCTAACAACTCATTTCAGAGAAGATTGTACAAGGATACTACCAGGGACTGGGCACGCTGTGTAAATGTGTATCATTTTGCAAATGCTACCAAATCAGCTCTAGATGATGGCAGGAGGTAGAGGATGAGATTTTATAACTTCAACAAAGCAAGAGCTCGTAGTCTTTCTTTCTGGGCACTGATAGCTCTAGTAATTATCAGTGCCAGCTCTGCCAGCCCTGTGCCTCTGTCTAGGCCACATACCACTCTGAGGTGGCTTTTGTATCCTCACTGCAATGAAGTATTTTATCCCACTAGGGTTTATTATTCTTTTATAAACTGAAGGGCTTCAGCCTAATCTTTCAACAAACAAAAGGGATCTTTCAACATTTCAATGCTGTTGTAATTGGCTCCAAAAATAGCAGCCTCAGAGCCACATTTCTTAAACTTCTCAAGTCCGAGGATTAACCTTTTTTCAGAAAAAAAATAATAATCCAAAGACCAACTTGTATATTTTCATATATCAAATCAAATAAACAAAAGACTAAAATTTGAAAGTTAATCTATAGTAGCTTTTATTTTCTCCCATTTTGTTTGCGTGCTTGCTTCTGTGGCTGTTGGCAGGGAGGAGACAGCATTTACTATTGTTTCATGAGCTACCACTGGATGTTTTATAGACCACCAAAGGCTCATGGATCACAGTCTAAGAACACTGCTTTAGAGATAAACAGGCTCATTACAGGAGGCCCTTGCTCTCTGCTCTGCTTTACGGCTAACGCTGAAGCAGCAGACTGTATTTTGTCTTTAACTCCTTTACGCTGCCCACCGAAGGGCACTGATTGTCTCCCCTGGGGACCCTGGGGACCATTCAAGGACCATGTCATCCTGTTCTTGCATTGACTGTTCATGGAGTTTATACCCTTGGATCCATGCCATGCTCCATGTACTCCACCCAGGTCACCTCCATAGCGAAGTACCATTGCCCAAGGGATGCAGAATAATGCCAGCTTTTCCTGTATCTTAAAAAAGGCAGTACCTGTCCTCTTAGAGAGGACGAGTTGTCTCCACTGCTCCTCTGTTATTGTAAGTGGCTTTTCCTGCCAGGAAAACTGGCCTCCGTGCAGCCCTCTCTACGACCCCCGCAGCTTTCTCCAAATTTTGCAAGCAGACACCTTGGCACCTCCAGTTGCCTTCGGACTCTGTTAGTGTTGGCTGGCTGGGACCGATAGCTTCCATCTTCTTTCTCCTTGTTTCATTAACTGTCACGTTGGGGGTTTTGATCTTCCCTGGAACCAAGCCCTGCCAAAAGATTTACTCTAGTGCAGTGCTCCATTTCACATAATTGCCACAGAAAGCCGTGCAGTTGGTAACGACCAAGGTAAGGAAACAACTAGATGCACTCAGGATATGGCGTTCACATATTGTACTTTCATAAAGGTATAGCAATGGAAACATTCCCTATTTTGATTGTCCCAAAGCCACAGGAAAAAGGGAATTAAGGGAATTGATATGTCTGGGATAAATGCCAGCTCTGATTTACTCACATTTTTACCCTGATCTGAAATACCTTGGTCAGAGATGGAAAACTTTTATAGAAGATGTGAACCAAATAAGGCCCTGCAAGTGCTGGTATCCAGCTAAGAGCTATCTCAGCTGGCACAGTCTGAGAAACATAAAAACAAAGGAACTGGGAATCAAATAGGCAACAGCAGCTTTGTAAGAAATTTCTTCACTTCCTACAGAGGGTTTGGACATTCCAGCGTCACCACGGCTAATACCCGCATTTGCAGTCTGCCTTCTGACCACAAAGTGCCTAAGGTACCAGAACACCAGTGAGTTAGGATGTAGAGGTTGGCTTGGCTCCTGGAAAGAGGATGTGCTTTATCATCAAATCCCAGCATGATTTGGTATGGAGAGGCACAGAGCGGTCAAGGCAGAGTGGTGAGCCCAAAACAGGGTTGCCTTTGGAAGCAGTATAAAAAGAAAATATCCTTGCTAACATAACCTCGCCTTCTAGTTTAACCTCCATGTTCCCTCAGAGAGTGCAAACATGCCTGCACATATTTTAGGCACAGCAACCCACTTAGGAAGACTCAGATGCAGTGTAAGTCCAATTAAAGCAAAATGGAATGAAAGTCCCAAATTATTTCAATGTGTCAGAGTGAGGAGTTTTCAAATCCACTGGTTATTGCAAAGTTGTTCTGGGAAAAATAACTTCTGTATAGATTCCATCCCACTTTGCTGCACTTCATGGGAGTTTTGCCATCAACTTCAATGGGAGAAGGACCAACACATATCAGCAAGCTTTAGCCATGCATTAATTAATTGTGCTTCAGGCCAAAGGCATTTGCTCTTATGCCGCAATCCTGCAATGCATTTGCTATAGAAAGATCTCTGTTCCTGCAATGGTGTCCATTGAACTCGCACCAGCAAAGTCTTACTGCAAGACCCCATCTGACTGCCCAGAAACCCATAAGAACATGTATCTGCATTGATCTTACTGAGAGTAATATGAGTTCAATCAAGAGCAGAGTTTGATGAAAATATCTCCTTACATATCAAGCTGGAGGGTAGATCAAAGCTTTTTTTTTTTAGCTCACTAATAAACCAAAGCAGCAATAGTACTGCAGAGGAAGCAGCTTGCTTGTTTGTGACGGCTCCTTTCTTTGGGAAGGTGAGTGCAGAAACCACAAAACTATTACTGCTAAAATAACCAAAACAAAACACAAAATTAGGCAAATCTTTAATGCAAGGTATCATCCGTAATTGTTTGTCTCATTAAAATCCCAAAACACCAGACAGTGGAGATGAATCATTCTGCCCATATCACTCACCTCCAACCTCTGTTCAGAACAAGGGAAAATAGCTCAGGTCCTTTCTTGATTTAAGAAGTGTGGGAGGGGGTTCGCATGTATTTGAATATTAACTGGATCCCAAAATTCTGGTAGCATTAACTAGATTTACACCAATTCAGTGTGCCACCTCAAAGACATGCCCATGGTTCCTCTAAGGTTGTGCTCTTGCAGTTGGGTTCTCTGCCCTTTAAGGCTTTCTAACACAGTTACCAAAGGCAGATGCTGGCATGTTTTTTTAAACTTGCTAGAAAGCCATTTGCTCCCTTAAATGTAATTTATGTCATTCAGCTAGAAAGTTTATTTTCAGTACAAAATACTTTTTAATCACCTCTGTTAAGTCTTACTACTTGATCTCATCTGGTTCCTATGGAAATTGCAAGTCTTCCAGAACTGCAAATTCTGTCTCCCCGCCAATGTTAGGAAAACTGACTTTTTTTCCACTACCTTCTGAGATAGTATTTGCATATAAATACTGTTCAGATTTCAGAAAATAGATTTGAAATTTTTCTTATTATTCATTATACTGGAGACCTTCCATGTTTCCACGAGCAGCTGTTTCATTTTTTCTCCCTTTCCACGTAAGCAAAGAAAGATCTGTCTGCTTCTTCACTAATCCTCAGACCCTGCTTACATGCAGTTCTCCTTCACCAGAATTGTTGTTATATTTAAAAAAAACAAAGAGAAAATAATCAAAATTGGCACCTTTTTGGCCAAAACAGCACTTCTCACCCTTGGTCCGTGTATGGCTGGCGAGGTTATAAAAGTTTGTAGTTGGTCTGGAAAACCAACTATTTTTAAGAACTCTCTATTCAAAGTTGAACAATAAAAGTGTAAGCGCTCCAAAAGACATAAAGAAGGTTGACAGGGATCTTTGCCATGGTTTGGGAACCTCTGCATTAAGGAAGAGAGAAAGAGCATGGAGTTGCCTGTCTTTTCTATGTATGACAATCTATAGTGAGCTGAATAAAAAGTGACAGATTTCCTCACCAGGGTGAACATCTCACATGTTAACGACCGGTAAAAGAGACCTACTGTTTGAGTCAGCCAGAACCAGTAAGGCTGCTCTCTGCTACACATTACACATTTCACAAGCGCACACTGATGGAACTGCTTATGCATTCACTGAACCTGGGCTTGTGGCTGGTGCTTTTTCCGATCTCTCCTTTCTCCCTGCTGTCCCCCTCTCCCCTTTCGGGGCTCCACGTCACTGCTGGGTGTGCACTTAGGATAGCACTTTCAGTGTAAACCGAGCCTGAAACACTGGAAGACACTATCCCTTAGGCAGTGCAACAGCAGGGCATGACTACAGGTGGATAACAGAACTGTCAATGCAAGCGATGTGCAAGCCTCTGCTGCTGAGTCTTGCGAATAACCATTCTTCACCTGTACTTGGAAGGAGGACCCAGAAGGGGAAGTGCAGGTGGAGCAATCTGTTTAGCCTGGGCAGGGGGAAAACAGGACTATTCTTGCTCTCTCATACACAGATCGCTTTTGAAAATCCCACTTGTTCTGAACATTGTCTCAGGCAGAACACAGCACCAGATGAGAACCACATGCTGAGATCAAGTGGTGAAAATCTTTTCTGTGTCTCTGCATTGCTCCTGCAGGGCACCTGAATACCAGAAATTCATGAGCATTTGAAAAGGATTTACTTTCTCAGCACGATCATTCTTGAGACTAGCATAGAAACTTAACAATAACATAAATTTCATCTATCCCCTTGTTACCTCCTCACGCACCTCGGTATTCTTCAGGATCTTCTCAGTTGTTGACAAAGAAGTTCTTTTCCTTTAAACAAGCAGAAAAAAAATGGTTTGTTCCTGTCTTCACCAGGTTGTGAGATACAAAATTCTTGAGATGATCACCCCCTCTATCCCTATAAAGCAGCTATAACACTAGCCAAGAGCCTGTGTCTTTTCATTTGCTTCATTAGCTACATTTTGGAAATTTTCAGGGCTTGTGCAGCTGGGAGATAGCTAAAACAGTGCTAAGAAGGGCCATGGTCTCTGGGTTTTGCAGCCGCAGCACCCATGGAAAGAAGGCCTGACACAGATGCTGGCAGTCATGGGTGAACCTTCTTTCAGAGGAAATGGAGATGCTCTTGGAATCTCCCAGGAGAGCAAAAGAATGCTTCCAGGCAGTCAGGTGGAGCAGTCTCTGGCTCCATCAACCTGACGGACTTGGCAGTCTCTCCTGCTCCAGCTGGCCAGGATCCTGGAGTCTGCAAAGCTGAAGGCAGAATTACTGAATTATTGGGAGAAAAGATATAGCTGCATAAGCTTATACACAGTGATATACACATACAGATACATATATATATGTAACCACACTCATGAATTTGGACACATAATGGCATAGGCAGCACCTCCTGTAGTAAGTCTGCAGGATATATGAACTCCTAGTAGGACTGAAACCCCAGTGCCTTCTCCTATAATGACTAAGCTGGTCTCTGTGTTGGGCGTTAACTCTGCAGGAGAGCTCTGACATCTTTCTGGAAGAGATTTAAAGATGGTTTTTTATTAGCTTTTATAGAAGAAACGTTGAGTAAAAGCTCTTATCTGAAGCTTGCCCAGCAGCCTCACATTCCCTGGGTTTCTTTAAGTCTGAGTCCTCAAAGTCTTTCTGTAGCAGAGGCCAGATCCCACTTCCAGCTCCAGTCTGGGCGCCAAGCTTGCTTGCTAGGCTCTGACTTCTTCAGCCCAGAGCAGAGTTCCTGCTTACGTCAGCAGTAGTTGGCCGAGAGAAAAAGAGAACAATACAGCCTTTATAGATTAACAATATTTCAATTTACTATAAATTAGGCTGTATATAACATGGCTCAGAGGAGTAATTCAATTTGTCATTCTCTGGGATCCTTGCTTTTTCTATCCTTTCTTTCTCTTCCTTCTCCACCTTCCTATCTTCACTTCTCCCTTTCAACTCTGTATTTTTTTACCTCCTTTTCCCTTTCCTTTCTGCATTTCCTGCCTTCCAACAGATTTCATTATCGCTCCGATGGCTCCACTCCAATCCCTACCTCTATGTTATCTGCTAAAATGACTGACAACAGAATATCTAAGTGGAGATGCATTCCAGTGTCCTGACAAGGGATGCATAGAGCAAAGAGAGCAGGACTTGAGGAGCAGGACTGGGATATGCAAGAGTTACAGGCAGGAAAGGCCTGGGGTACATACACTGGTACAGGCAAAGGAAAGAGCTCACCCCCAGCAGTGGCTGAAAGAATTCTCTACAGCATCGCTGCCTGGAACTGTCAGTTCAAGAAAAATTGTATTTCATAGTCAGAAGGAGAAAAATAAATAGAAAAGTGTTTCATCTTTGGAGCGTTGGATATTTGATCTTATCTGGAATGAGTGTGTGTGTACAAGTGTGCATACGTCACTGTTGTTATTTTATTACAGAGTGCTGTTATGAAACTTCCCTTCCCATTTTGCATAAATCTTCCTTTTCAGATATGTGGTCACTGGTTACTGTTAAATGCCTCAGTTCTTACAGACCCAACTTTTCTTGGTTTCATTCTCAGGACTACTCAGTGTAACCAAAGCCTTTGCCACAGATGTCCCAGACACTGCTCTTAAAAATTTATCCTGACCAAAATTAGTGCTTTGGCCTGTGTGAACTGCTAAACATCATCACAAAGCAGCAATTAGGCTGTAAGTTACTTACAGTCTTTGCCTCTTCAAAACTTAATATTTAGGTCACATGGAAGAGTCTAGTTATGGACACAAACCCAGCACTCACAGGTTGCCATATTTGTTCAAACTCATCTTTGGTTCCCTTCCAAAAGCCAGCCTCCCAGCTGACATTCAACATGCTGCTCACCTTATCTAAGTGCCTGCTCAAGGAGGTAGAAATTCCTACTCCACAGCAAGTACATGCATTGCTCAATTCACTCCAGAACTTGAGCCTCCAACACTCAAGAGTGACATGACTCCAGTGCTGAAAAGGCCCAAGTTCCCTGCGGACTGGCCAACTGCAACACCAAGGAGCTGCCTCTCCCAAGCCAGGACTCAGAAGATGCTGTGCAACCTACCAAAACTTGACCGACCCAGCTACATTCCTGTCCAGCTACCACAAGGTAGCTCTTATCTTGTTAAGTTCTTGCCCTGTCAAGGTCACCTGACAAACAAAAACACTTTCAGAAAACTCTCTTGAGCTCATTCCTTCTGTTCTTGTGATAAACACCAGCCCACGCCCCCATTCACCCTTTCCCAGTCACCCAGGACAATAGTTCTACATCCCTTGGTATGCATAAGAACATGATTCCGGGTCCCAGAAGAAAGCACAAACACACACGGACTTCCCAGTATGAAAGGTATTCTGTGAAGCATGGAAAAACAGGATATGTCTTATTGACCCTCATTCTTCCTAAAATCCCTGGGCTGTTTGTGTCAACATTATATTTTGACATCATGTTTTCTTTCTTTATAATTTTCTGTTCAGCATAAAGTGATAGGAGAGCACAGAAACCCACTATGCGGATTGTAGATAGCGAAAACCCTTCTGGATCATCTGTTTCAGAGCAGGTCTCTATCTATCCCCCAGTTTTCACTTGCTGGAAAGTTACCCAGCCATATGTTTGCAATTAAAGTCTCCGTTCCTCACAGGCTCATGGCAAACAGTCTGCTTCACCTGGGTCACATCTCTAAAGGGAATTCCCCCAGACTGGATTTGCAGGCCATATTCAGTGGCAGCTCTGACACAGGTATTAGCCATAATGGAATCCATGTCAATTATGAGTTCATCCATTCGTTTTTCTATCCAGGCCTCCCACTCAAATTTCAGAGATCTCCTTCTAAAATGCAATTTGACCCATTCTGGAATGGAGAGAGTTCCTTAGTCACTCCATTTGAGACCAATTAGGCTGTTTGATTTGGGATCCTTTATCCCTCAGCGCTCTTAGCCTGTCTGTTCCAATAAATGTTGCAAAAAATCCCAGTGTCTGAAATCCCTGCAGCTTCATGGACCCTATTTCCTACCCAGTAACTGCACTCCCTTTACTCCTCTTTCACCGACCCCAGTCAATCACAGCCTCTGGGGTTACTTTGTGTACCAGCTCTATCTCCTTGAACTGCCCTTCAACTTTGTGCCTGTGGGGGCCACAAGAATGAGGAGGCGTGATTGACTCTTAACGCTTTCTCCTGGCTTAAGAGCTCGAAGCAATCTCTTTTGCAGCTAACGCACAGTGAGAACATGCTCTCAGAGTTCACTTTTAATCGACCTCACTGATTTGCTTGAAATACTGATCAAATCATAGCTGCTTCCTTTCCAACCATCCAATGGACAGCCCGGTCAGCCTGTGAGTTCAGAGAGAATTCCAGCTTTCAAAGCAAGGAGCACTCTCAGATTTGCAGTGATTATTTGAGCTTGAGGCTTTTGTTTTATGTGTCATTCCCAGATGTTTCCAGACCCTCATGTCCCTGTAGAACAAGTAAACGGTGTGGATTCAAGGCCGATAATGGAAACAAGGTCACAGGTTGTGAGAAGACATCTACCTGCTTTAATTCAACAGTCTTTCGAAGTTCTCCACATGTTCCAAACCAGAACAGGCTTTAAGGTTTGTGAAATCAGGGTGCACCCACAGTACAGAAATAATTTAAACCTAATATAATGTAAACCTTTGATTGAGGAATAAGCCTAAGCATATATTTAACTGTCATCACAAAGAAGATGGCTTTCCTCATTAGGCAACCAGATGAATTGTTACAGTAAGTCCAAGACCTGTTAGAAGAGAAGGGCTGGAATGGGCTCTTCCCTCCTGAGCCTCTGGGAATGACCCTGAACTTTCAGTGAGGGAGGTTTGTTTCAGAATCCGAACCTGAACCTGACTCTGAAGTTGGCTTCTCGCCCCTTCTTCCATGCAGCAGACGTAGCCCAGCTGAAGGCCTCAATGGCCTCGTGCTACACAGGGAGTTCAAACCCCAAATCTGGATTTTGCAGCCTGGGATCATCTCCGACTTTCCGGCTTCAGAACTGCAATTCCATTTGCTTTATGTCATTTGCCTGTTTGCTTTGGGGGAAGAAAAAAAAAATTAAAAAAAACCCCAACCAGTAACAATCCAAAAGACAGGAACGCTGTCCCAACAACATTCCTCCTCGCAGAGCAAGGAAGAAGACAATTAAGCCCAGCAGTACCCACATCCTTAGCCCTTTGGGCCTCACAGCATTTCCCCCCTCTTTCCTCTGTCTTTGTTTTGGGGGGTTTATTTAAATTTTTATCACTTTGGCTTGTGCTGCCTCAGAGGCAGGGGACCTCAGTGGTGTCTTTGAAGTTTTTACTCAAGATTGGAGCACACCCAAGAGGTGGTTTTCAAGGCCCCTGCAAGCCTCTGAAACCCCACTCTGCATGCACGTTTTGCAGACGGGGATGGCTGCAACTGGCTCTGCAGAATTTGCCCTTGGGGACAGGTTTGCCTGGCAGTGATGAAGAGGTGCTGGGAGTAAAGCGCGTCACCTTCATTCTCCTCCTTTGTTGGCCCCGCTCTGGCTGTGGAGAAGTCACTGTGCTGCCAGCTAGGCTCTTCCCCTATGCTGGATGATCTCCAGGCTCCCAGCAGCACACAGGAATGGTGCTCCTTAGGTTTCCCGAGCCTACAGTGCTGCCTCCTTCGGGGGCCCTCCCTCCACATCCTCAACCCAGGAGCTCTGATACCATCCCACAGAAACCAGACCTCCGGGCCCCTGTGTCTTGCTCATGCTGCTAATGAAAGCACACCTACCCCAACCCCTGAAGCTTTGTAGGAGCTCTAAGGTCAGGATCATCTCTTCAGTGACACATGACAGTCAAAGGCCATGACATTCAGGCTCTGCAAAATTTTTAGTACTATTACTTTTTACAGTAGGTTGCTTAACACTTATAGATAGATCTAAACAAAGCAATACAGTGTTCAGCACATCTCCATCCTCCTTGCCATCACCGTTCTTGCACAACCTCTTCAACTTGGTTCAAGGTCTGTGGATTATCCAGAATCGTCCTCCTGCGCAGGACTTCTCCACACCAGGGAATCTACCCTGCAAGCAGCTGCGTCCTGCTTTTCTCCATTTTTAACCTTGATGGTTCTTCACTTAATGCCCTCTGTTCCCTTCCTAAAGCCTTCTCCTCTGTTTCTCTTCATTGCTGCCTGCCTTCCCCTTCTTTCTGGTCCTCCATCTCATGAACTTTTCCCATGATTTTGAATTCCTTTGCTCTTCCAGAGCAGGTTTATATTGGTGATAAAGTAATATTTTGAAAATAAACTCTTAGTCAAACTACATTGATAGATATATAAGCACACATGTTCCACTTTGATATTCTGAAACATTCAAAAAATATAACCAAATACATTTCGTATTGGAAAATATGAAATTTCAGAACATTCAAAAGCTGTGGAAACAGAACTTTCTTGCATTATAAAAATGTTTAATTTTGCAAAAGACTGGGTTTTCTTTGCTTTTCTTTTCTCCAGAAAAAATACTCAAAACAGGTACTTTTAAATGTTTTCACAAAAAATAACAGGTCTTGTTTAAAAACCTTCTAATGAAAAATGTCCAGTAGGTCCCAGAGCTGGGTTCATTCCATGGTCACAATCTCTATTGATGGTGGTGAGGTTAGTTACGCTTGGTAAGAGATACAATGAAGAACTAACAAACATCCTTGCTGTTCTGTGCTTGTCCCAGCTTTCCTCCACTGCAGGCACCCCCCTGCGCTCTGATCTTTTGGTAGGAGGGAACACGGTATTTGTTATTGGTTTCACACCGACCACGGAGCCTCATTTCTTACGCAGCCTCCCCGGACAATCTTGGGTTCTTATGTGCAAATGAAATATGGCTCTGTTGGTGCATGCTGACGGGCCTTCTCCATGGGCAGCTTGCGAGGAAACTCACCCGTGGCATTCTGGCACCATTCTGAGCCCATTACCTCTCCTCCTGCTGCTTCTGCTTCCTCTGGCATTTTCAATGTTACCGTGGAATGAGGAGTGAGCCCCAGAAGAGGCACATACTTAGAAACACGGCACTTGTCCCGCTGCTGCTAATAACTACTGACACTTGGTTTTCCACACCTCCACATAGGTAAATTAAGCTCTCTTTGTTGTGCACAAGAGCTCAAGCCCAACCATCAGAGCGAACGGAAACCAAATTCTGGTGATATTTGGATCCAAGGCTGGAGCTGCACCTTTGATACTGCAGCTTAAACCCGTCTGCACAAACAATCTTGGCTCTCTTCCCACTGCAGTTTTCTACGCTGCCAAGCCTCAGTATTGAATAAGGAGGCAGGCACAAAAAGGAAGAGAAGAAGAAGAGAGAAAAGAACAAGAAACATGACACATTTTAACTGTTTTTCTAGGTTTTGTTAGGCTTTCAGGTTGTCTCATTGTGCTAGAAATTTTTCTGCAATCAGGAGGGCTAGAATATAATCTTGAAAAGCAGAAAACCTGAGAGATTTGAATAATCACACACTACCAATGACTAGTGCCTGTGAATAGCCCCAAACCTGATAATGCATCTCTAGTTAGTAACATCAGTATATGTAATGTTTCCTCATCACGTCAGTGAAAAAAGTTTCCTGTCTGCAAAGGAAACTTGCATCCCTGAGGTAAGAAGCACATCATAATGCAAGGGTTGTGACACATTTGTCAGCAACCTCTCTTTTAAACAGAAATCAGCATGTTGCAGTGAAGGCCACAAACATCTTGCTGAAAAACAAAGTGATTAATGACACTAATATGTAATAATTTAAAAATACTCATTGAAGGGGATTGTGAGCTGTTCTTGACTTGGGTAGGGTATTGCCCATTTGGATCAAAAATCTCTGGGATGTTCTTTAGGGATGCAGCAAGGTACAGGGGGTCCTGGCCTTTGAATGAGGCTCTATGACCCGACTGTAACAACGAAACATCACGGAAGTAATCACATCTCAGCAAAAGCTCTAGTCTTCTGGCCAGAAACACTAAAAATCCTGAGTACTGAGGGTCAGATTTCCACAGTCACCTTGCATCAGCCTGACTCTGCTCCCGCTGCAAAATCAGCCACTGGTGGTAGGAAGAACAGCCTGTGCTTCTGAAAATCCCCTCTCTCGGATTTATTTCAGACTGCTATAAAATGCTTCTTCAACTTGTACATCAGCCTAAACATCCATTCTTCAGAAATGGCTTTGTTTTCTATTCAAACTTTGCTTCACAGCCATCATAGAAGAAAAGTGGTCTTTGGTCACCCCAGCCAAGAGTTTGGCTCAGAGCAGATCCCTTACTCCACCATGAGGCCCAAGCAATGCCAACTAACACACCATGTCTGAGTTTCTGATCTCACTTGCTGGTGCAAGTCATTGGGAGTCCACTGCTCTCCTTGGGGCCAGGATTTCATACACTGTATTTAAGCTTCTTTCCTCTCAATGTCAGGACTAAAGCCCTTCTAAAGAAGCCATGAGAGGTGGTAAGGAAACTCAGAAA
Organism: Falco punctatus; assembly: GCF_963210335.1. NCBI lineage: Eukaryota > Metazoa > Chordata > Aves > Falconiformes > Falconidae > Falco > Falco punctatus. Next base: position 27,397,159 of record NC_137591.1, read on the forward strand.
TCTCAGCCTTTGCAAAACTAGCAAAGGAATTTCCCCTTAGTAACAAAACCCTTAGCATCTTTTGTTTTGGAAAGTATGAAAATGTTTCCATATAAATTTGTCCAAAATGCAGCCCTCAGGATTCTCACATTGCCCTGATGCTGAGAAATCCCTCTGCTCGCCCCAGAAAAAGAGAAAAAAAAGACGGCCCATGGAGCATCTGAAAGATGGCAGCATCCTCAAGCATCCCTAGCCCTGGGGTAGAAAGCTAAGCCTTGTTATCCGTTTTTTGATCCCAGGTTCCCAGGGCTTCTTGCCAGGTTGTTGGGGGTCTGGCATCTCTGGGGGGTTTGTCTGGATTCTGGGGCAACACTCCGGGTGTCTGTGGGCTTCCCATCTCACAGCAGGACTGAATGCAACACAGGGGCCCCAAGCCCTGGAAAACAACGCAGCCGGCTGGCAGGAGAGAAGGCTGCACTCCTGCAGGCTCATGGCTGGGGCTGGGCTCACCAAAACAGAACCACTCTCGAGGATTTCAGCAATGACAAAGGATGATTTCCTGACAGCAAGGAAATGTCCCAGACAGTCCCAGCCCGGAGGCAGCGTGGTGCTCTAGCAAGGTGGAAGAGTCCTCTGCAGAAGCCCAGCAGCTACACCATGAAAGCACAAGGCTCAGGAGCCTGCCCCAGGGCTGCTGCTGGGCAGACTGGGAACTTTCTAACCAGGTTACTGCCTACCAAAGCTCTGGGGTCAGCTGTCGAGTTATTCTGTCTCTTTCCATACCCCTCCGCAGAGATGCTCCCTCCTGGGAAATGAGTCACAGATTACAGAGAGGCTGAGAAACCCTCCTGAGGTGCCTGTCTGTGCCTTGACTCAGAAGGAAGGAGATTGCATGTGTCTACCGACACAAAATGGCTTAACCAGGGGCTGTGCCGACCCCAGGCGAGCACAGGGTGCCCAGCCCATCCAGCCCACAGTGTAACAGCTTTTTCCCCCTCCAGCTTTTTCACACCTCCCCATTTGCCTGCACCTCAGCATGTGCTCGCACATAAACAGCACGGACGGTGGGTGGGTCCCCCGATTACAAACAGGGCCAGACTCACAGTTTGAGCTCATCGCAGATGGCCTCCACGCTCTCCTAACGAGAGCATGTGGGCGGCAGCCACTGCATAGGGAAGGGAGTTTGCTTCACAAAACCCATAGCTAAGCCAATAACAAAAAATGACAGGCCAGGAACCCCTCCAGGAATCTCGGGTGGGTTTTTCATGCAACATTCGTGCAGAATCTTTGTTCCAGGATTTTACTTTGCACTGATTTCTTAAGCACGTACACATCCAAGCCTGGGTCTCCAGCCCCCCAGCTTGTGCAAGAGCTCTTTTGTGTGTAAAGTCCTAATGCCCATGTCGCAGAGCTCTTCTGCACCGTATGGTGGGCTCTGCACAACGCTTGGCAGAAAGAAATGGTACAAAATCTGTTGATAGATCATCTGTGGAAGGCTTGAACTCCAGCCAAGACAGATAAAAATAAAAGAAATTAAAACAGTTGTGTGTGTGTGTGTGTGTTTTATGAAAGGAACATTTATATTTTTAAACTAGGAGTAATTGTATTCTGTATCTGAAATGGCATCTGAAAGTGATTTAGTGGAACAATGTGGTTTCTGATTGGTGCTTGAACTAGTTCCAGAACATTTTTTATAATAAGCATCATAAAGATCCCAATTATCTGATCCTTTTTCCTAACATGGTCAGAGAGGATGTTTCCAAAGAAACGGCTTTTGGGTTCGGTTTTTTTTTCCTTTGTGGCACTGATCCTGCAAACATTTACATACACGCTCAATCTTGTGAGTAGCCCCAGATAAGTGAACCAAGCCAGCCCTCAGCAGCAAAGCTAATCGCAGAGTAAACTACTAATGTTCAGACTTGCTAATCAGGGCAATCCATAGACTTGCAGGGAAAGGTCTGCTTGTTATTCTGAGAGCTGTTCAGGATGCATTTACGATTCAATAAAGGAGGCCCCAGCATTACCAAAATAATTACTTACTCAAACAAGCCTGTAAAATTCAAGGACTGCCCAAATAAAAGGAGGCTTCCCCCCCTGCCCCTCCAGTTTAATAACATAAATCTAGTGAAATGCATCTTGCTGCTATAAAATCAGTTCTACATGCCTTAGAAACCATTGATTTACTAAGTGGGCAGGGAGGTCAGATCCTGCTAGGGACTCAGAGGGCTGAATGTAAGGAGTTTGAAGTTTTGTTCACCCACAGAAATGGAAAGCCGTTCGTATTTTACCCTGTAACTTCATTCTCCAAAATAAGATGCATAAAAGCAAGAGGCAATGCTATAGATTACAATGGAGCCATTATGATGATCACTCAGTTAAGGGGATAAGTAATGACCCTAAAACCCACTGTCTGTCTCACGGGAGATTGTCCCCACTTGCAAAACTAGCTTTACATTGGCAGCATCCCCCTTGCGCTGGGAGCCTGCAAGAAGGGCTGGCTGTCACATCCTGGGCATCGCCTTTGCCAAGCGGCCCTTGCCAGGCTTCAGGCACCGCTCCGGCACCGCACAGCACACCAGACCTCCTGCCGTGAGCACTGCAGGGCAAGGCCAGGCATGGATCAGGATGGCAGCGTAAGTTGCATGAGGCAGCAGGCCGGTAGGAACAGCAACAGGGCCTGCTATGAGACAGATGATTTCTTCCTGACAGAGACAAGCGTCTCTGCCTTCTTAGAAACATCTCTTCTACTTTTCACATCGCAAAAAGAGCCCTTCTTTCCTGAACTAACTGACTTTGACTAGGTCCTTCCTGCCACACACTGCAACACGGGAACCACAAGCCATCTGGGACATCAGGTGTCTGTTCACTTTTCAAACACCACCTCAGTTTCCCTCTGTTTTGAGCATTGTGGGGTTTAAAATCCACTGCAGAGGACAGTTGGTTGCCACCCCAATACCCACACAGGGTAACTAAGAACCTGAAGAGATTCTTGTCTTAAAAAGGCCTCTGTGTGATATCACCCTCAGGGTCCTCTTCACCTTGTTCTTGTCTGGAAGAAGGCAAACCTTCTTTATATAGCAAAGGAGAAATATCCAAGAGGAGAGCAAGGAGAACTGCCAGGCAGTTGTCCTTGTTCAGACTAGCTATAGTTATGGGAAGGTGTGAGGGATTAAGCAGCCTGCTTAGTCTCAAGCAGCAGGGCAGCCAGAGCTCCAGCAGTGGGTTTGCATTTGTAGTCAAGAGGAATAGGAAAACAGCTTTAAAAAATGCCAGCCGACTGCTTGTGGGTATGAGCTGATAGAGGCCATAAACCATTCCTCACAAGAGTGTTCCATACTCTCTGCAAACTGACACTGAAGCCTACTGTGGTTTTGCAGTACTTCACCCCTATCCCACACCCACCTCACCTATGAAGTGTTGTCAGACCAGTCCTGGGAGGTGCTCAGCCCATGTAGCTCCCAGCACTAAGCAAGGGTTATTAGCCTGAGTGTTTGGGTGGACCTGGAAGCGTCACCTAACTGCAGCAGCCACCTCACTATCAGGCTGCTCTTGGTTGCTTGGATCATGTTCTGATGATGTGTGAACACAGAGGTGGCCAAAAATAAATAATAGAAGACGCCTTACTCCCCTGAGCACTGAGGCTCTCATGCCAAGAAATATTCTTGCTTCTTGCTGCCTCTTTTTGTGGTGGTTTTCCTGAGACTGAAAATGCTTCTCCACTGCAGAAGATGCAAAAAAATTCCTGCTGACCTCAGCATTGAGTTTCATCTTTTTGAAGCTTTGTTGCGCCTCTAAGATAATTTATGAGGTGTCAGGATTTTCCGACCACAAATGTCTTGGACGAAAACCGTTTTTACACTACAGATGCCATGAAAGAGAAGCAATTTCAGTCTGTTTTTTCTACAGCACTGTCTGTGTCCACAGTGAAGCACGGGTTCAGAGCTCCTGGAGATTATTTGTGTAAGAGTTGTCCGGGCCAGCGCTCCACTGAGACTCAGGCTGGGTCTGATTCCCCACCTTTGCCTCATTGCCCTGATCTTCTCTGTTGGGAGGGGAACTCCCATTTCCTGGTGCTGTGCCATGAAAACACAAGCTTGCCAAGTTATTCTCTGTATGTGTGTATGTGTGCGTATGTGTCGAACAAGCCAGAAGTACCAGAAGTAAAAAGATCCATTACCAAACCACATTTTGCAACATCCACAAGGATCCCCAGATTTCTCGTCTGTGGATTTCTCTTCCCTGTGCTTTAGATTTTCAAGGGGAAAAAGGAAACCAACAAAAAACCCCAAGAACCCAGCTTAGCCGCCTCTAATCCAGTATGCACCTCAGTCTCCATGAAAGTGTTCTTGGGACGACAGCAGTATTTCCCTTGGCTGGGATGCCCAGCCTCCTGGCTCCTCTGGAGCTGCAGAGCTGTAGACATTCCGCTGAGTAGTTTGCAACCCTGCCTGCCAGGAAAACCCAATGTCTCCATGGAGAAATCTCAGCGGAGGAGTTTGATACTCAATCAGGGATGGAAAAGAAGGGAGTTTATGCCTCCCTGAGACCAATCCCTTCCCTAAAAAAAAATTTAAAAGCAAGAGGAAAAAAAAAAAAGGATCATATACTTACAGACATGGGCCCAGACATGCCAGTAGTATTGGTGTATGGTGTATTGCTTTGTGTCAGGATGGGCCCAAGTCACGGAGGCTCAGGCCAAATGCCTGTTTAGGTCAGCGGGAGTCTATCAACTTGGGATCAGGCCTAATACTTGGATCTGGAGCTGAAGTTCCAAAAGTCTGGGCATGCTTGCATCTTCTGGTGAGGGGGGCTTGGTTTGGCCTGGCTTTGAGATAGGAACCAGCTGCAAATGTAGGCCTCCAAACATGTTCTAGGAAAGAGGTTATAAAAGAGCTCCTTCTTGCTCAACACATTTATTCTCCATGGGCCACATTCTGACATCTTCATTAATACTGAGCAGAACCTCACTCCGAGAGCAGTTACATTGATTTGAATGGGGCTATTCAAGGAGTCAGCAAGTACCTAATGTCAGCAAGGGTAGCACCATCTAAGGGTCAGATTGTTTGCTTCATTGACATAAATGAATTTTTTCTACTTGCTGCTATTAGCCCGCACTGCTTCAGAAAAAGCATGCTGGGTTCCCTTCTTCCTGGCACCTCTTCAACAAAATGCTCATGGCAGATTCCTCCTTATTGGTAATGGGGTAAGAAGCAAAAAGTGTAGGAGCTTAAAAGGAAGCTGGTCAGTGGTCCTTCCTGAGCATTGCGCTGATCACCTTTTGGCTGCTTCCCCCCCCCCCCCCCCCCCCCCCCCCCGACTGAAAAATAGTGACTGCATGTGAAGGCAGAAGAAGGACGCTACTGCCTACCTACACCTTATCTTTTTGTAGCCATCCCTTCCTAGAGGCCATTCTTGCACAAGCCACAGCCATACTCACTCTAAACACCAAGTCTGCTGTTTTGAGTCACCTTGATAGAATCAGGTAAGGAATAACTCCTGTGATTGATAATAGAGGCAACTAGCCTTCTAGCATAGTGCCTGTGATATGCAGGATGTACCAGCCTCATGAACTGCATGTCTTGCTACCCTGAGTTTGAGAGATCTCCGAAAACTAGCTTTGAACTGAGCATTTACATCTGATGAATCCCAGATTTAGACAATTAGGTGTACCTGATTCACACGACTTAGGAGTTGTGCTCCTAGCTCACATGCTTTTGCAAGCGCCATTCACAACACCCAACACCTGCACATTTGATTTTCTTTCTTCCAGGACAGTGACCACCTCTTGGCCGAACCTGTTTCAGAGATGACTAATTGCAGAAGAGCAAAGCCAAAACTCATCCCCTCGGGATTCTCACACCATTTTCTCTGTAACTACATCAGGTCACCTCCTAATCATGTAACTAAGGTTTGTCACACATGGATTTTCTTTTCTTTCTCCTTTCTCCAGGGAGGTAAGGGTATTTGCACTGTGATGTTAATATGAATAATCGTAAGTATCTGCATTACCTTTCCTAAGAAACAAGGCTGCTAAAACAGAGTGGCTGTGTCTGTAAGGCCAGGCCAGCCACTGTTAGTCTCTTCCCAGTTATGAAGAATGCTAAATGTGCAGCTCCTGCAGGCTAGCACTTGCAGAATAAATGCATGTGATTCTGCTAGTTTCAGCAATGATCTGGTACCTGATAGTTGTGTGCAGTGCTACACTGAGCCCAAGCGATCCATGTTCTCCTTACTGAAAATGAGGGAAATAGTCTCCACACTTACGACAGTCGGCTTTCCTTGCCACTTCCAGCAGTTAAGTTGTTTTTTTAACTAATTTTGTATAAAAATCTTCTTTCCTACCATTTTTTCTTGGACCTATTCTACACAGTGTTCTCACATATTACAAACGGGTATCCAAGAGTGCTGCTTTTCCAGCAGACACTTCAGGATTTTATGTAGGCAGCAAATTCTCCATTTTCCTGGTCTCCCTCAGAAAACTAACTTGACAGTGTAACAAGAGTAAGTGATAGACTGTTTTTTGTCAAGACAGACCTTCTGCGAGAGGTTAAGAAGAGGATAACCTCTGCTCTTTTAGGTTCTACTCTGAATGGACAGACGAGCAGAAAAACGTTGCCAGTCCATGGAAGTATAAGGTCTGAAAGGGAACAGATGAGTTCTGGAAAACTACTGGCAGCAAAACTGGGATTATTGGTCATTTATAGGTTGGCAGGGAACATAGTGGCAGGAGACGGAAGTTGGTGAAATTGTTTGCATACATTTCACATGCAGGAATGATTTTTATATGAGCAAAATATCCTCAGGAGATGTTTGCTGCTTAAGACTTGAGATTTGTTCCCACTTTAGAGGATGTGGAAGGATAGGATCCTGGTGTTAGGTCCTGGCCTGATGCTCCCAGATCCCAGAGGCTTTGCAACTCAAGTTCCAAGTGAACTGGAGACTAATATAAGTAAACACAGAAGTACTGAAGCACTTTTTGGAGATGGAGAGCAGGTTATGCTGTTTTGTAAGATACAGCTAATGAAAGACCATTACTGCCCTGAGGAGAAAGGAAGGGAATTGTATTATTTAAGTATTACAAATGCAGCCACTAAGGCATAAACAAAGCAACTTGCACAAAACCAGACAAAGGAGGTTGCCGCAGAGTCAGCAGTTTCAACTCAGGTTTCCTGTGTCCCAAACTAGCACTTTAATCATCATCCTTCTCTGTGAGAGAGAAACAAGTATCAGAGAATGGAGCGAATCTCCACATTTTTCTAGCCCAAGACAGAACTGCGTCCATTGTTGGGACTAGCCCCCTAGGAAGAATTATTTCTATTCAATTTGTGTGCGTCACAGCCAGATAATGCACTGGGTGGTATTTCCCTCTCTTCCCCCAATCTTTCTCTTTTATGACCACATGACTTCACCCCCTCGTGTGAGTGACAGTACCCATTAGACTAGACTCTGATGCAAAACAGCTGTGTGGAGAGAAGGGGAGGAAGGGAGTGGGGAACAGCAATTTAGAAAACAATTAAGAACATCAATTCCAATTCATTTGCTTGGCCAGGATAAGTAATTTCTAAGAGGTAACTTGATCCATAGTGGACCGAGATTAAAGGCGGACTCCATTATCTCTAGTTTACAGTCTGGAGGAATTTGTTTTAACTGGTTACCAAGGAGGCTGCATGGAGAAGAAAAAAAAAAACCCAACAAAAAAACCTTTGCCTAAAAATGTCTAAAATATCCTCCTGATTTCTTCTTTTAAAGGGCACGCATGGATTTATTAACTCTCTGAGAGTATGGCTGTATTGCATTGCAGCAGGAACAGTTCAGCTTTTGAAAACAGAATTCCTGCCTGCAAAGGCTTAGAAATGTGTTTTATCAAAACTAATTATGCCACTTTTAGGCTGCTGTTAAGATTCTGGTGTAAAGATAGACTAGAAACATGAGACATGGTGTTCAGAAACAGATTCAGCATTCCGCAGAGGAAGCAGCAGGGTCACTGAGCTGAGCACTCGGCAGCCTCAAGTTTTCTCCTTCTGGCTTTGACACTGCCACACTCTTTGGCTGTGGAAGGCAATTCCCAGCACAGCTTTACCACTGCTGTGAGCAAAATGGTGGTAAAGGACTCAGACACCTCGCAGAGGTGCTGTGACACTCTGTGCATACCCCAACATCCCTTTGAATGCTGAATCTGAACTCAGGCACACCATAGCAAGGGGTTGTGACACACTAGCATGTGGGATGACACCAAAAAGCGAGTATGTGAGTGGGAGAGCCACTGATTCTCTACCATGGAAAACCCACACTCCAGGGCTCTTCCTGTCCACTTCCCTCAGCATTCAGTACTTTGCTACAACCCTGTCTCAGACTTTGCCCCAACTCCTGCAGGCCTTGACCCCTCATCCCTGTTTTGCAAAATACACTACTGTCAAGAAGCCAAGGTGCCCTGCAACTCCAGACCATCAAAACACTTCACAGACCACTGCAGTTACCAGTTGGAATACGCTGGTACTCATCCTGGGCATTTCTCCCGAGAACCCAGAAACAGCAGCTGTTGCACTTACAGGAACAGAGAGGCCACATGTGCCTCTGGATCTGATGTGAGGAGCTCAAGGGTGGGGTAAAAGCAGACATGGAAAAAAACATCCGTGAGCTGGCTCAAAGTTCAGAGTTGGCCTTGGATCCGCATTTCCCTGGCTGGACCCAGACTTCTACCTCTCCTGTGCAACTTTTTTTCTCTTAGGGACAAACCGCATCGCTGCCATCATGAAATGGCCAGCCTGCACTTTATACAGCTGCATCCCTGTAGCTAGCTAAAACTCCAGGGTGATGTAATCGCCTCAGTGGAAATAGGAGCTGAAGAATGTGATGTGACGAATTTTCCCGGACCACCAAATAAATTACAAAACAGGCTCCCAGCCCAGAAAGGTTACCCTCCCAAATAAACATGTCCCAGCCTCCCTTCCTCACACACACTTACCTTCTTCCACATCAGGAAGCTGAGCTCCTCACAGACTCCATTACAGACCCAGAATGAACAGGTTCCTCCAGCCAGGCGGCATCTCCCGTTCAGTAATTGCTTTGGTATGGGCATCTGAGAACAAGACAGAACTGTATATACTAGAAATACTCTCTTTGCATAAACTTTTCAGTAGACTTACTTTTGTCTTGTTGCCAGGAAATGTATTTGGGGCCTCTTGCTAACTTCACATTTATTTGATTAGAGGGGCATGGGCAGTTTGTTCCGATAGTTACAAGGAAAACAGTGACGAGAGGAACTGAGAAACTTGGAAAGCCCTCTCTAAGCACATCAGCTCTGCAACAGCACGAGACCATCCTACTCCACCATCCTTCCTGTGAAAGCCACACTTCCAAGGGTTGGAAAGGAATGGGGGGAACCCAACTTGCAAATGTGATTCTCCAGAATAGGGAATGTCATGGTAGATAACTTTACAACCTGAGATCATTTAAGCAACACAATACAGTGAGCCCCAGGGTGAAAGAGGGGCCATTCCACAACCAATCAGCAAACAGTCAAAACTGGGTGGGTGAGTGGTGCTAAGAAAGCAAGAGCATAGTCAGCCAAACTGCAGTGTGGCCAGGAACCGTGAGTTAACACTTTTCCTCTGCCAAAGAACACCAGTAGGTCTGTAGTGGCAGTGCATGGCCAGTGCCTTGGCCTCACAATCTGCTCAAAAACATGCAAGGTGGGACATGCAAATTCTGTGTCCGTTTCAGGTCTTGATTACTTCATGGCATGAGACAAGGCCCTTAGCTTCTCTCAGCCCCAAGCTGTTTGTGTGCACAGCTCCCTGTGTTAGTACTTGCTTCCCTCCTGAGGCTCAGTAACAAGTTTGTTAAATGGTTCTCTTAACAGGCAAGGTGATCCAGACAGTGCGAAGTAATTTATTTTTTGTCCTGGAGAAACCAGCCTCCTTCAGAGTTTCACTCATTAAGACAGCAGCCGTTGTAATCCAAGCTCCTTTGATGGAAGGGGTAAGTGGGGAGATTGCCAAAGAGAGGATTAGCTGATGGATGTCTTGAGCTGCGAGGGTGCCTCATACGGATTTGTGCAGGATTTTCACCTCAGCTGTCCTGGCTGGAACTCCCATCCTACCATACCAAGACACTTTCCTTGCAGGCTTTGCTCTGCCTCTAGGAGTAGTGAGGCCCTGGCTGAGGGCTGGTTGCTATCTGTCATTCTCAGCTCGGTGGTGACAGAAAGGTACACAGCATGCCAAAGAAAACCTAGCCCCAGCGTGTGAAAAACTTACCTGTTGTACTCATAGGTAAGTGGCAGCTTTGTCCAGAGACAGGACAGATTCAGATGGGATTCCCAACTTGGCTACTCAATGATACAGTGCTCCAGGCCATTGTTTTCCCCTCTACAGTAGGGATTATGATATGCTTCTCTCTGCACTGCATCCTTCGAGACCTATGAATGAAAGTGCTGTAAGCAGCTTTGTGCTTTTAGGCCTAACCTTAAGTAAAGACATTTAGAAGGCACAGTTCCAACACATATTTCTAGACTATGTGATAGGCAGCAAGTTTCTCACTATTCCCCAGTCAAAAGGAGTAGCACAATCCCTGGTTTTCTCCGGTCTATGACTCTGCCTCCTCCTTACTCATCATGTTTGTCTTGATCTTTGATTTCTGCCACTATGCTTCTATGGATACATCAAGCTGTTTGTGTGCACTCTTTGTTATGGGACAGAAAGGGAGGACATCTGCAAAGGCAGGTTAGATCCACTTCTACATTCTCTAGCAATGTGAGAATTTTCATTTTGAAACCTTCATGGTGCAGTTAAGCCTTAAAGGGTGTTAGTACAAACACAAGATTATTATTTCCTAAAATGTCATTATTTGAAAGCCATTCTCACAATGGGGTGTTTGAGGATGAAAACACTCCAGCCTGTCAAGCCTCCTGCTTTCTATGTCAAACATCTCTCTCGTTTCCCACCACCACCTTTGCAACTCACACATGCCCAACACGAGCCCACAGCTTCTTTCTGGCTCCTGATCCCAGGTATCTAGATGCTGCTCTGTCTGCTCTTGTCTGACAAGCAGGGCCCAAAGCTGGAGGGGAGCAAGGCACACCATGCCACTCTGTGTGCACTGCCAGCTGCTCTAGCACTTCTTTATCACACAGGATTACAAACCCATCCATGGGTGGGTGTCCACTCTTCTGCCACAGGACCCAGTGGAGCAGCGTGGAGCAGCAGTGGAGACTGCTTGTAATGTTATTGTTAAGAGGTTCCATTGGGTTGTTTTTAGCAGAAATTTGAGTTGCTTGTTTTGCAGCAGAGGATCAGTTACAAAAACAACACCAAGCAGGAAGGCTTTTTTGAGAGAAGGGCTCTGTTTACCATGTTAATTTCAGGGAAAGTTATTTGGGAGGAGGGAGGAAGTAGTCAAATCCTTGTTTACCATGCTGGAAACCCAAATCCCCTCAGTTTATGCAAATAAGAGAGAAAATGGCTTAGTGGTATGAGCACATGGCTGTGACTAAGGGGAGCTGGGTTTGTTCCCTCCTCTAACGAATACAATTCTCTAAGGCCTCTCTTCCCTCAAGGTAGGATTCAATTCATTTAACATAAGGTATATGGTCCCAGCTGAAGACCAAATCACTGATCAGCAGAGAGAGACAGGATATTCCTAATGTCGGATTTGTCCAGCAGCATCGGATATACTGAAAAGTCTGGCAGAGGCACCGGCTTTGCTTCCCTGATTATTAGGCAATCACAATAACCACTTGGACCAAACAGTTAAAATAAGATGAGATGAACGTACTCTGCTTTCTGGGGTTCCCATACATGTAATGAAGCTAACTAGTCCTTCCCCACCTGACAGTAGGGTGGAAAGGATCAATGTACTAGTTATTACAACATGCTCTGATGCTGAGATGCTGGAGGCCATAAAAGCCTGACTGTAAGTAGGTCTGTCTACCTGAGAACGCAGCAACAGCAAGTAGTCCATTGGTTCCTAAATCCTTTCTGTTCGGTATGTGCACCTGTCCTGGATGTTGCGTGGCTGGTTTGGATCACTGCAATGATATGCTCAGCCACCTTTTGTGAGGTGGCATTTCTCTCCTTGCTGTAGAGAATGCAGTCCATTGGGGGAGTCATGGCAAAGCTGCCTGTGCTGAAAGAGCCCAGAAAAAGAGAAAATTAGTCACTGATCTCGGCTACGTTAGGGCAAAGGCAGGGTTTGCTCTGCCCGCTGAAATCGGAATTACTGCATGCTGCAAACTGAAGGTGCTATCAAACATCAGCCTGGGGATCTATAAGACTGAGAAGAAAAGAACAGGGACTGAATCCTACCTGAGCAGTGAAATGACTTAGTGTAGGGTGAGCAAGTACTCACTTGGTCAGGGCCCCTCTGCCTTGGCATCTAGACGGCTAGAGATGACACACAGCTTAATCGCAGGCAGGGAGCAAGTCAGACAGCAGAGTGGCTCTACAGACACTACCCAAACAGGAGCCTCTTCAATGGCCTACGTTTTGCCTTTGGAAGTGGTCAGGGCTGCCTCTCTCACCAAATCAAGGCAGCCCAAATATGGTTCCTCTGGGAACTTTAATGTTTTACTGAATCACTTAGTTTCTCTTGATGACTGCTGCTTCAGAGTCTCAGTTGCTGGATCCCAGTGGGGATTTTGTTGATGGGGGTTTATTGACTGCTTGTTACCTTGAAGTTACTGCAGTAGCAGGAGTCACAGGTAACTCCTGGAGTCTGTTTATTTTATGGGTTGGATTTTTAAGAGTTTGCCAATGGTACCCTGATTTTAGGAGAAGGCACTTTCTTATTTAGCAATGCACTCATGTATTGATCCATAAATAACACTAGTGTGTTCTTTGGTAAGACCCAAAAGAGGGTCAGCCCTGGCTCATCAGTAAACCATGTAAAAATAGTGCAAAAAGAACCTCTCAGCAAACTCATCACGTCTATCTGGGGGAGGTGCAAGCCAAACATCAGTGTAATTTTGTACTCCACTGAGTTTTCAGGAGTATCTGTGCCCATACCTTCTGAAAGAAAAATGCTAAAAGGTCCAAGATGGAGTAATCTCTGACAGCCTTCGCTTTGGTCTCCAGTAGAGGCTCTCAGAGTTGCAAGATTTTTACAGCTGGGGCTGCAGATCCAAATTCTGCATCTGTGGGAGAAACAGACTTGAATGCACTGAAGTCTCACAGTGAGGTCCATAAATTCCCATATAGCCGAGCTGGAATTAATCTTGCCTCACTTAAACCCCTAAAAATGACTTGTCTGAACCTAAGACAGTCCTGTAGGCTCCTTCTATACAGTTGAGTATACGGATAACCATCGCAGGTGGGAAGAAGTTTTTTGGGAGGAGCTGGTCTCTTCCCAGTGACTATCATGGGAAGTCTTGACAATTACCTTAGACCCAGACAAGTGTCTTCTAGATATCCAAATTAGGTGAGAGGCATCTTATGTCTGTGATTACATGCAGCCATACTGAAGGGAGCCACAAGGTCATTAGGTCATCTTAGTTGATCCTATGTACCGCATTACAAAATCCTCACATGACTGAGAGGCTTAAGATATAAGCAACATTAATTCAAAGAGGCTAGGCAGATCTGAGTGGGTTTTATGAGTGAGATGTGCCAGGTGTCACCCAAGGGATCCTGCCATGGAGCCCTGGAATGGAGCCAGGTTGAGCACATGACACTGAATGCTCATGCAGCAACAGTTCCCTTGGCAAATGGTGCTGGACCATTTCTTTGTGTGGCTGGGGATCCAGATTACATAGCAGTCCCTGTTCCACTGCAGTAGATGCCTTGTGAAAAGCTGGCAAGCCACACATATTCCAAGCACCACAGGTCACCTTGGCCAACACAAACTGCATATAACCCACATGTATGCATAGGCATCTGTAAAACTGTTAACTGTGTGTGTACACAGAGAGGGAAATCTTCCAAACAAAGATTTTGAAGCTAGACCTGTGATTTTTGATGTTGTGTGTTTGTTACTCTGTTAATGGAGGAGTGTGGGAGGATTTCCATGCTGGAGTATTGCCCCAGCAGCAGTGGCCGCAGGAACTGAAGCTGCTCACAGCAGCATCAGGCTGCATGAGCACACAGAAGGCTGCTCAGAAAGTGCTGCGTACCGCTTTGTGGAGGCTCAGCAGCACTTGTGGCATGTGTGCCACTGTTCGGGAATCTTTGCTACAGATCGGGAAGAGACAATCTCTGAATCAGGATTTTACATTCACAGGGCATTGTCAGAGGTTAGGGAGAGGGGAACAATCAGGCATAATGTACCGACAATTGAGTTCAGGTCACTGTAAGGTGGTACAGTTAAATGGAGTGTTCAGAAGGACTTTGCTATTGCTTGGATCTTTAATAGATCTGCTTAGAATGGGATGAATGCATGGGCCTGCCATGAGTGTCTCCTGCATGGGCCAGTTTTTCCCCACTGACTGCAAAGAGAGCCTAGTTATCTTAGATGAGACATTTTATATTTAGGTGTCTCAGATCAAGTCAGATTATTTTTACCTAAGATACCTACATCTCCCTAAGGGGTTTTCAAAGACATGCTGATGCTAAACTTTGATTGAATTGGCCACATGCTTTAGAAATCCCTTTAGATGTCTACCTCCACTGACAAGTACCTAAATCCTTTCAAATCTGGTCTCTAGCTAATTCTGAAAATGTAGTCTTGTGTGAAGCTGAGTTTCCTACAAGCCAAATCTTCAGAATTACAGGCATTCAAAGACACCAATAGGTATCTACTAAGCCACAGTGCACTTATAGGACTTCTGGATCTTCAAATGCTTCTTAAAACCTTAGGCTCAGGCACCTGAAAATACCACAAGGTTGAAATGCCTTCAAATTCAACATTTTTGGAAGAGAGATACAGGGAAGAGAGACTTTCCACCAATTTTCTGTCTTTATTTTTGCTGCAGGCATACACCAGGTTGTTCTTCCAATGCTTTGAAAGGAACAGAAGCTGTTTATGTTCCTCAGCACAATGTTCAGCCTGAGCCCTTTCTTTGCAGGACGTATCAGGTTGGTGTAATAAGCAGGCTAACCATAACCATGCTGTTTCAATCTGCTCCAAGCAGAACCAGAATAAGTTTACGTCCACCTGCAAAACACACTGCAGTTCCTGTAGTGGCCTGATTTGTGGAGGTGTTAATCACTCACAGCTACTACTTAGGTAAAGCTGTAATGTGGCCCAGATCACCCTTCTGTGCCTCAGTTTCCTTATCCTGAACACAATGATAATGCAGCTTATGGTCTACGGATGTATAGTGTCATACAAATATTGTTATTTACGGCGATGATGAGAACATGAGCTTTGTTTGGTACAAAGGTCTGGGAGTGCCTACTTGACATCAATTGAATGAGACAGGTATTAACCTGTACATTTGAAATACAGCGTGTTGTTATTGTTCTCAGATAAACAGAATAACCTCCTCTTAAAATCAAAGGTAATCTGTTTTACTTCAGTGAGATGTGGTGATGTCCACAGAGAACAAATCATTTTTGGCAAGTGGAGGAGGGATTTTCTTGGCAAGTTGGAAGAAGCATCAAAGGAAGAGAAGAGGGATGGGATGCAACACAACTGGTTTTAATTACACATAACAGTCAAGTTCCTCTGGACAGGCCTACCGTCTGATATGTCATTGTAAATGCTCTGGGGAGCCTGGATTAAGAGAATGAAAAAAACAAGTTAATGGCATAAAGGTACTCAGGACTCTTAGTGGAGTAACTGGCAAAGCTTTTGTCAGTTGGCATCATGCAGTGATACATCACCCCCATTAATGTAGCACCCCGGTACCATAACTTTGATTTTTAATGGGTGTTTGGTTATCCAAGTCCATGCCTTTTTCTGGTTTTGATAGTCATAGCTCCTCAGATCACACTGCACACTGCACTTCTGTTTGACATTAACGATGAAGATGCTGAATTGGTTATAACAAGGATGCACTTTCATTCCCACTGCACAACCACCAGGATGAGGGGAAACTCTCTTATTTCAAGCCAGTTCAGCTCTGAGGTGGTCTGAATTGCTCTGGAGGTGCCAGTTTCTTCTTCTGGCCTGTCAAAGAGCCTAAGGCGGCAGCTCCCTAGACCAGACACACTGCAAGCTGCCTGAATAGATGGGATAGGTCTGGAGAAAAAAAGAGCTTGGGCAGAGATTTCTTGACAGGACTGTTCCTCTTGAAATGCCTGTTTTCTTTGGAAATTGATGACTTGTTTCACTAAATTTGGGGGCAGGGAATGTACTGGTTTTATTAGCATATTCTGTAGAAAACTGATGTTTCACTTCAACTATTACAATATTATATATTATCATTTCACCTAACATGTCAGTTTAGACTAGATTAGATGAACATCCAAACAAGAAAGTCAAACTAAAAATATCCTGTATGATTATTTCAGTATTTCTGAAACAAAATACTTTAGAACATCCATTCAGCAATATGTTTAAAACTGATGGTGCTCTATTCCAATTAGGAATGAAAGAACATTTGTAATGTCTGACTTGCCTTCGGAATATGAACAGCTTGAGCTTTGATGGACACTGGAGCTGCACAGTTGGGATCGCTGTTCAGGCTGCTGTTATAATTGTTTTCTTACATTTTGTTTAGGTTGCAGTAGCATTTGGGGGCTACTGTCAGGGTTTGAGGATGTCTTTTGCAAGGAACCTCATACGTATATAATAAAGATAACACTTGGCCTTCAGTCACACAGAATAGAAGCACTGGACCCAATATGGGAAAACCAAGCATTATGAAGAACTTTTGTGGTGACATGGTGCAAGTGGGCTTTACTGCACTTTGGCTAAGCATTTACTTGAGTAATGGTTGCCTGGGAGAAACATCTGATTGAAGGACTAATTGGGTATTTCCCTAATTAGCTGTTGATGGTGAATGAGGGCTTGAGCTTGAAGGACCCTGAATGTTCTGTGAGCCTCACCTTAGCCAGGGTATGGATCCTGGATTCAATTTCTGCTAACACTGAGATCAGGAATAAGTCTTAAATGAGCACCAAACAAATGGGATTCAAACTCCTACTGCAATCTGATGAGCTAAAGGCTTCTTTAAATGTATGGTTTAAATAACTTGAAAGTTGAGGCAGAGCAACCGAGTTGATTATCCAGTCTTTGAACACCAAAGAGCAACTGATACATAGATGATTTCTAAGCAAGATCTGTTTGAAATTTGTGATTCTTCATTATTATTATTATAGTTATTGTTATTATTATTGTTATTATTATTATTTACTATGGTAAAGTCCAGAGCACCCTGAACGTTTAAGCCACAAATGGCTCTTACCCATATTCATCAACATTTCAGGGTGGCCTACACTGGTTGACTGGGAATTCTTCAATTAAAATATACCTTCAAAAGGAGGAAACAAAAATATTATTCAGTCTGCAGCAATTTCATGCATTTAAGTCCCTGGAGGGCTTGTGTTTCTTTACTCTTGAGGTTCATTATGTCACCAGAAGAGCTTTAATATTTTACTGTGGAAGCAACATAGCCATGAAACATTAATTTCCAGGAATGTGGGAACCATGAAATATGGGGTTTTCTATTAAATTAATATTTTACTTGCGTCTATTCTCACATAGTTAAGGGAACCAATTTTCATTATATGTTTATGTATATGTATTCTGGAAGTTCATATAGAAAGATGAACAAAATATGGGAAAATCACTTTTACCTTGAAAAATGTATTTCACTGATAAAAATACCAGTCATTTATATTCTACCTTTCATCCTAAACCACTTCAAATTCTACATACATCTTGGAACAATGTCTCTCATTACTAAACTGCACCCACTCTGGTGTGTAAGTGAACAGCTGATATATTCTGCCCTGTGAGATGCGACAGCTGTTTAGATTTGTATAAAATTGTTTACTTCCCTATTTGCACAATGCCATTTTCTCACCATTGTGTGACCAATGCCATTAAGATATGCCTGGCATAGACATGATTGTACTAGGATCTCCAGCAGCCTCCAAGTATTCTGCATCGTGGCAGATGTCTCTGGCTGGAAGAAAAAATGGTGAAGGACAAATTAACTTGCAATCTATGTAAAGGCCTTTTAAATATTCTCCTGTTATTGCTAATCAGTGTTACTAACTATAGGACTGATGGCTCTTTCTTGTAAAATGGATGACTGGGTTTCCTTCAGATATTTACACATACTCGCATGCAAAAACCACATCGTCTTTTAGCAGCCTCGGCAGAATGGAAGCATTGTAGTGGCTTAATGGGAATCTGAAGCACTTAGTTCTGGGACAATTCCAGAATCTAAGTGTCCACCTAGGGTTTTTAACAATATTATATACTAAATTTATGTCCATTTCCAGTTGATTAGAATGGAAGAATTAGCCAAAACATTCCAGAAGCATCTGTGTCATGGGAACCATAGAATTCTAGGTTACATGAAACGCCAGAGATTCACCAAATCACCAGGGTTGTTTTCCTTAATGCTACAATTAGCGATGGCACATTAAAAGAACAATTACTGGATAAGATTTGGCTGCAGGAAGCCCTCTGCCATAAATTGGAAATTCTCAACATATGCAACCATGTTGCTAGAGAAGATGAGTTATGCAATTAAACCCAAAACTGGTTATTTGCTATCAAAGGATGGCAAAGTGTACTAAAATCCAGCTGAGAGCTTCCCTGATCTTGTTATCTTCAGGCTTCTATGTGAGTTAATCTAACACAGATGACAATATTTGACACAGACAATTGCTCCTACAGTCATGTGGAGGATGTTTTATAGGAGCCCTTTCCATCAGAACATTGAGGTTTGTCATAATACAACTCTTCAAAAAGTCTGGTAAGTTTTGCCAGAATTGCATTTCAGGGGAATAAAACATGATAAATTCTTCATAAAGAATTTCAAAATTCTCCCTTCTTGTCCTCATTCAGAATGAAGCAGAATTTCAAATTCTGAGTATTTTTGCAAAATGAACTTCTGTCCTCCCACAGCACTTTCACTGCCTATATGAAGAAAAGAAGCTTAACGTGTAATTTCTCTGAGCCTTAAGGAGATGGTATGTGGGTTAGTATTTTCAAATCCAGGCTTATACAGCTGCTGTTTGAATATAAATCATAAATGCTTTTGGGTTACACTAACACCCTCTGCAGTTTAGTACAGTTGTTAATTAATACAATACTGTATTAGTTTTTCTTACAGTCTTACTATTAACGCCCCATGAAATCCCATTAGCTCTGCATATGGTGCCAGACTTGTTCTGAATGTGGGAAAGAAAGACGTTTACAGTGGTATGAATAATAAAGGGAAGCTTTCAAGTGGTTTCCACTGTGAACATTTTGAAAAAATATTTTCCAGAATGTAATTTGCGGGGTAATCTTTTCACAAAATTTCAATGCAAACATGCACATATTTGTCGTCCAAGTTTTCCCCTGGAATGCAAAAACACTTACACACCACTGTTGTTCTATGGCAGATACATCAGGAAGATAAAGTAGTTCCTAAAAATGGAAAATTAACCAGGTTGTCTTACTGTCCAAACTGACAGAAATGCAAAAAAAAAAAAATAAATAAACTGCATAGCTGGTGCCAACAAATGGATAAAACTTTCCTTCCTTTTTTGTTTTAAATATTTTAAAGTACAGATAGTCATGACAGTCAAAATTTGGGTTAGGTTTTCCAGAAGTTATTTGAATTTCCTGCTTCAGGGATCTGACAGATCCTTCTTAAATTCCAGGATGATTTAAGAGCCATAGTAAAAACCAGACTTATTTGTTAATACCTCATACAGAACACTCCAAAATGTATTAGCCGCTACAGAAACCTTGGACCTAATTATTTTTCTATTAGTTGAGTTTTGTCCAGTATTGACTCCTTAACCAAAGGAGTTGATCTGACAAGGAGCTGTTAGAAAAGCTTTTAAAAATGGAGAGAATGATGAAGCAGGCAGGATTTACAAGCAGACTATTTATTCCCTGGAGAAGCTGGCTCAACTGTGATTCTCTCCCAGCCCTTTAGGAATGCCTGCCCTAGAGCTGTAGTAGTAGTAGCGCATGGTTAGGAGGATTCTAATAGATGCTTCTCTCCTGCCCAGTCCTGCAGTTCATCCATAGTCCAGTCTCTGCAGTCTCACTATGCAATCAGGAATGGCCAGGGCCTTTCTGCATGGCCAACATCCAGACAGGGACACACTGCTCAGGGAATCCCTCCTGCCTCTCCTCTCGTAGGATGGTGAGTCCGCTCATTTCAATGAGGCTGTGGAGGATGTTCAGGTCTCGGATCACACTACTATCCAGACAATCCAGGATACAGCCCTCCCTGGCTACATTGTCCTTGAGAATGATAACACCATTAGCCTTCAAGCCATTCTGGCACCGGATGAGAAACTCCAGGAGATCTTTATCTGTCAGATATCCTACAGATGAAGAGATGGAAAATAGATCACTATTAACCATTCAGACAGACTCCCCCTGTACACATCAGAACGGTGCCTTGATCTGAGTCTCTATACCCTATTTATTGCAGGAGAAGTACTGGTCTTGTCAGATTTAATTATGAAATCTTGAGCAAATCAATGAGATTAACAATTACAAACTCAAATCAATATTTAGGATCCATATTAGTAGTAGCAACAGATGCGGACAGAAGTCAATGGGAATAGTGGAGAAAATACTGGGTGCTGAAGGGTTCTTTAATCTGGTGGTTAAAGTCATAATAAGAATCAGTGGCAGGAAGCTCGAGCCAAACAAATTCATACTGGAAATAAGTGACAACTGTTTAACAGTGTAAGTAATTACCCATTGGAAGCTACCAACAGAAGTGGTGTTTACCACCTCTTGAAGTCCTCAAATCAAGCATGGCTGAATTTCTCAAGATACATTTTAATTGAACACAAACTACTGGCTCAGTACAAGGGTAAAGGAATGAAAAGAACAGCTTGTGATATAGAGTAGGTCAAACTAGAAAATCTAACAGCCACTTCTGTCTTTTAATATTACAAATCTCCATAACTTTGTGTAACATTATGAACCCATCAAAGGGGTTCTGGATCAAAGATCCAGTGAGGAATACAAGATCTTCCAAACTACCAAACTCTTTTATAATACCCCAAACTGTTGTGATTTCTGTGTATACCATATACCCTTAAAAACTGCACTTTTTTTTCAATATGTTATTGAGATTGTGATTTTTACCCTTCCTTCTCAAAGATCAATACTTCTGTTACATTAAGGACAGTAGTGCAGGGCTCAGAGAATAGCAAAATGAGAACTCTCACACATGAAACATCTAAAATGAATTATCAGGGACAGGTGGACAGAAACTGAATAAAAAACTTGAAAAAAATAATCATTTGTATTTTCTAGTCAAAATATTTAGTTTTCTTGATGAAAGATTTAAACTTTTATAAATAGAAGTTGTCATTTCAAAACCACATTTTGACATAGCATGTCAGGTTTCTTTAACCACACCCCCAAAAAAAAGAAAAAGAAAAAAGACCCAAAAATGCTGAATACCTTTCAAGTTGGAGGAAAATGTAATTGCTATAGGAAGTGTAAACTTGCATTTCTTTTTAATTTTAGTTTTTCCACAAAATAACAGCTTGGGCTCATATACTTATACATACATAAGACAAATCAAGATTGCATCGGCAAGATTCATTGAAGCTTTTCAACACCTAATTTGGAACTTAATGTTCTCTTAACTTAGCTTTTAGCCTAGTTCCTGAAGAAAATGAGTTCTTCATGGTGTTGCTCTCTATCAGACCTGCCCTTGCTCCACCAAAAAGCATTGAGCTTGCTGGTGGATTTCCGCCCATTTCAAGATCAGGGTAGAAGTTTGATTAATGCTTAAGATCACTACATATTTCATTTAAATTGATGGAGGAAGGAGATTCAGACCTGTGTCTATGCTAAAGAAAAGGTACATGCGCCCTTCAGCAGCAGCCACATAGCTGATCAGCACAGCCTCAGACAAGCCGTAGCTCATTCAGTCTCATGTTGACTTGGATTTGGTCAAAAGATGAGGCAGGAGCTACATTTACTGCAATGAATGGTTATCCAAGAAAAGCAAAAATACAAAGGAATATTATACTGTTCTGAAGCAATTTGCTTGTACAGCTACAAAGACTGTACAAAGAAGCTCAGTTTCATTATTTTTTAAGACCAGGGGACAAAATAAGTGTTCCTGAATAAAACCATCTTCTGTGCTAATCTCTCCACATTTATCTTTCTTTTTGCCTAGCAAGAAACTGTTATCTCCAGGGTTTTGAAGAGTTGTTCAGGCCTCCTCTTGTACTTTAGAATAATGAGTTCTGCCAGCTAGAACTGCACCATGGAAACTGAGGTTCACAGAGGAGGAGAAAACCTTACTGGAAGGACAGTTAGGCACTGCAGCAGGTTTTCTAGGAAAAAATAAGATTTTTTTTTTTTTTGGTAAGGAACATTGCCCACATTATCTCATAGCCAGTCTGCTGCTCTTGATGCTGCAGGAGAAGAAGTAGATATTTCTTATATGAAGGTGTACTGTGGGACATAGCTAAATGAACCAGTTTGATAAGCATCAGTGCATGTTTAAGACAATCTGGTATACAGGTATTCATGATTTCACTATGGCTTTTTTCAGATTGTTTCCTGAAATACCCCCAAGTGCGGATAATCATCAGATTCAGAAATCCCTGCTCAGAGGTGAGGCCAACCCTGTGTATCTGTCTGCAGCACTGGCAACAGGAGGCTTACTCCTCAGCTGCACCTTAGCATGCAGGCTACTCTCCAAGAACATGACCTTTCTCCAGTATGTGACCTGGATAAAAACAACTTGGTGTATACCCACTGTGTGTGTGGCTGGGAAGAACTCTCGAAAGTCTCTTG
This sequence comes from Falco punctatus, assembly GCF_963210335.1. Taxonomy (NCBI): domain Eukaryota; kingdom Metazoa; phylum Chordata; class Aves; order Falconiformes; family Falconidae; genus Falco; species Falco punctatus. The sequence continues at coordinate 27,419,971 of NC_137591.1, forward strand.
TGAGATTTTAGGAAGCAGTTCCAAAGATTTGAGAACCTTCTTTTACAGCTGCACCGTTCTTTTAAATAGACTTTAGCACAGGCTATACAGCTCTCTGAGATGCTGGGCTGAATGAATCATGTTGAACTAACCTGAAACCCACTGAATCCAGATGACATCATATCTTTGCGGGGCTGGAGTGAATTCCTGGAGGCTTTTGCAATAATACATCTCTACTCTGTCCTCCTTGTCCTGCAGGTAGTTCGGGACCTCAGCCAGAAAATTCTCCATCATATCCACTAGCTCCACGCTCTTGAAAACCGGTAACAGGACATGTTTGCTGATACGACCTATGCCAGAGCCACAGTCCAGGGCACGGTTGGTGCCAGCTTTCCCCACACCCTGTGGGATACAAGAAAATAATTTGAAGTCCAAAAAATACCACCTGAAAGATCACAGCAGCTATGCTACCCACTATGGCCTCTAGCCCACCAAGCCTAGTGTCTTGTTTCCTTTGTGCACAGCTGTTGCAAGATCGGTAAAGAACCTGGGACAGTATCTTTGGGCACCTACATGTGAGCCAAGCTGGGCTGCTGTATTCCCAGGCTGCTGTTGATCAGATTTCTTCATTGCAGCCCTGCATTTACTGCTCTATAATAAATTTTTGCTTGGTATAAGAAGAAACATAACCTGTCACAAGCTCCTAGCTTTCTCAGAAGATCCACTGGTCTTTGTAAAGTCCTTGCAACTTCACCTGTCAAATATTCACACCTCACAGCCAACTATGTGGCTAGATAAGCCTCATTCTGAGCCCTGTTAAGGCCTAACAAAAAAGTAAACACCAAATACTGCATGCAAGAAGTAACTTCTGCAGCACAGAACTTCCCAGATGCCCATGGACATCTCTGCAGATGCACAGCATCCTTAGGATCAGAGTGCAGTTTTCAAAACAAGCTGTGTTTGAACAAAAATCTTGGAGTTGCAGGTAACTTATGACAACTCAAAAAGTCTGGCCTGGAGCATATACATAAATTCTTTTTCAGGCATAGAGACAAGAAAGATGATTGAGTAGATTTTGCTTTACTGTTCTTTTTTCTTCATAAATATCACCTCTGGAAAGAGATCAGACATGAAAAGTGTGGCACAAAGGCTATGTCTATGAGAAAATAATGAGTCACTGTAAAAGAAGCTTTATAATGAAAGCTGTATTTCACCCTTAAAGCTTCCATTCTAGCTATAAAACGGCTCTTAAGAGCCTGCTGCTGTTCTGTAAAACAGAAATTTTAAGTCCGTACATGTACTGACTGTGGGATTGGAGCTCCCCTAGCCAAAGTTATCTGTTAAACAAATATATTAAAAGCAAATGTAAACACCTTTTCCCTGTCCTCTGAAACCTAGTGTTGAAGTGAAAGCTATGGGCCAAAGCCCCTATTGCAACTTTACCATTCTTGAAGGAAATAAGCCCAGGAAGGGTTTTACTCTTCCTGCTTATTGGGCGACCCCCTCTGTAATGACCAAGCATAAATCATGTAACTGGCTGCTTTTTTGGCCTTGTTTCAGTGGGTAATTCAGTAGATTATTAAGGTCAAAGGACAGTACCGTCAGCGACATGACTATGAATAGCCCGGCTGAGCATCTGGTTACATACAGTAACTGTAGAAAGAGCACAAGGACCTCAAAGGCTCTCACCAGTCTCCAGGGCTCCAATTTGTATACCTGGGAAGATTAATCTCTTGATGTATGCAAGAGTCCACAAGCCTTCAACCCTATTGGACTCTGGAGACTACCTGTTTGTAGTTAGCCAGAAAATGTGAGCCATTCTTCATTCACAGGCTGCACTTAGGAGCATGTGGCTTTTACGGAGGACCAGGCTAAGCTGTAACAAGGAGTTCATGAAAGGAGAAGGAACTGTGTCTTGGATCTTTACAAGGTGGATTTCCATATTGTTTGCTGGCAGATACATACAGGCCTACACTGATGTGATTAAGTAAAAATCTTTGAGAAAGCTGGTGAGAAAACCAGGATGATTTACCAAAACAACTAAAAGAATTCAACAAAAAGCTGTATAACTTCCTTGACATTTGTGTTTCAGAGAACCTATAGTTACAGGACCTCACTCGAAACAGGAAATTCATCTCCCATGATGTGTCATGACAAGGACCTCTGATGACACATCTCCATTTGTCATTGAGAAGGAAAGGGAACAATCATGGGAGATGAAGCTTGATTCCACACTTCACTGAAAGGGAGCCACAGCTTCAGGCAATCATCTGAGAAGCCCTGTGAAGCACCACGGCTCTGTTTGTAATGAAAATGTTGACATAATTCCATGTTCAGCTAATATATTTTCAGTTTGGAAATGCTCAGAGCTTTGACAGGGTATTAACATTTTCTTTGGAAGGCAATCATTTTCCCAAAAGCGTAATTGAGTTGAAAATCAGACTCCTTATTTTAAAAAATAGTATAAGTGAAAATTTTAAGCCAGAACAGGCTTCACAATTTAAGATTGACTGCTCCTCTGATTACCTGCTTCCCATTACACAGAATCACTATCATTTAGGACACATACACACCCAAAACTTCTTCTGTAAGGCTAGATAGGGCACTCACAAGTTTCCTTAGGGATAAAAGAGCTGTGGATTATGTTCCTGATGCCACTTCAGGTCTTGGAAGGGTAGGAAGGCAGTGTAGATATGTAGGATAAAAAAGAAATCAAGAGTTCAAGAAACAGGTAAAAATCACAGTGGGTTTCCTTATAAACTAAAAGAATAATAAATCAGGTTTTCAACAACATCTCTTCCACCTTCCTGATGAAACAGGAGAAAAATCACTTTCAAGAACCTTTTCAATTCAGCAAATAACTAATCAGGCAGGTGAACTAAGGACAAGAAAGGGAGAAAGGGTGTAGGGCAGAAAGGGAACTATAAAGTTAATATAATCTCCATCTGTATTATTTCCCACATCTATAGATCACAACTGTTCCTGAATTAATAGTTTCTTTGTTTTCTTTATTTCCTTTTTCACACACTACTCTGGATCAGGCACTTGAAAACACAGCGTCTATGTGGACATCAAGGCTTTAACTGGCATTAAACAGTGCCATAAATACACAGTGCTATAGCTCTGCTGATAACCCCATCAAGTTTGACTGTACCTAAGACAGCCTATACCTTGTCTGTACAGCACTGTTGGCTCAAGTAATGTTGCTCTTGGTTTGAGTTCTTCCCACACACACATAAAACCTCTTAACTTGAGCACAGTGGCACTTTTAACTCAGTTTGACTCACCTGGGAAAGAGACAGGCTAAAACGTAAGTGAAATCCTTAGTTCTTTCCGTAATCCCCTCCATGTGCCCAGGCAAGATAAATTCTCCAATGGTAAAGAAATCTGTAGCTCAGTTTACAGTAGTGCTAAGAATCATGCTAAGAAATGCCATACCTGAAAGTATGCAACATCAGTCATGTAAGGGAAATGTCACTGTGTGGCATTTCCACACCAGCCAAACTAACTCAAGAGGGGTAATTTGAGTGGAACTGGGCAACTGTTTTTTAAGGAGTGCTAGTTTTGCCAGAAAATGAAGCTTTGGAAGAATAAAAGTCTCTGTGAAAATGGTATTTCAAATCTAGAGAATAGTTATAGCCAAAAAACACGGGGAAGAATGTTGAAAATGTCAAGATACTTCTTTTTCATGACTTTCAAGGAAAAAAAACAAAAAAACTTGTCAACTTCTCATTTTTAAAACAGCATTTTTCATTTTGGAACTGTCTTGAACTCTTGAAAACAAAAGGAGAAGTTTTTCAGAGGGTAAAACAATTTAAAAAAAGTGAAATATGTTCAGTTGATCTGAAACTTATTTTCCTATTTTCTGTTTTTGTTAAAATTCTCTTCAAAAAAGAAAGTAGAGTTTATATTAGGGTGAAGCAAATTGCTTTTTTTTCTATCTTAATGACCTTATTGGGAAAAAAAAAATCATAGAGCCATAAACTTGGGAAGACATAACTCAAATTAGCTTTACAATAAAGTTACTACTACAGAAAGCCAGTAAATATCTGTATCTAGTTAAGTAGGATTCAAATTGCAGTAGTAAGAAAGGAAAATAAACCATAATAAAACATAACCAATTGCCTGTATCTCAACAGAGGACAGGCTTTAACAAACTAGATCAGAATTAGCAAAATGTGCAGATTCCTTTCTGTTCCTTTCCCCTCCCCCCCCTTGTTTGATCTTGGCCATTCAGAGTATCCTTTCTATCCCTGGCTAATAATAGTAGGAACTCTGCTCTGGAGTATTTTGTATCTCTCATCACACCTGATGCATTGGGTATGATTTCTCTTTGGCATGTGAAACTCTGCTACAGACTGTACTTCTTTCCTTTTCAGGTCTTGGAAATGAGAAAGTGTAACTGTGTGATAAAAACCTGCCATTCAGTAAACTGAATCTGTATGATGTCTAGGAAGCGTAAAAACTTTCCCTGAGTACACACTTATGCACCACTTGAATTCCACACATGTCCTTAAAACAAGACTTAAGTAAAACCTAAGGAATATGCCTTGAACTGGCTCTGGCTTATAAGTTGCATTTAATTTTTTCTGAAAATGCCATTTTACCATCAGGTTCTCACTTTGTGTTTGTAGAAAGCCTGATATAGCGAGGCTTTGAAATGTGAAGCAGTTGTGCATTAGCATTAATACAAATGATTGTTAAAAAAGAAAATGTAGCTGTTCACTCGTGGTTTGCTGGCTCACTGCCCCAAAAGCCTCCCTGTATCAGGTACAGCAAACTTTGCCGCCAGTTGCCCTTCACTGCTATACAGGATTTCTGTCTGTTAAGCCACACTCATTTTCCATCCCAATCCAATTAAACGGTGCCCTTTTTTTATACACAACATCTAATTAACTTATTGAGGTGGATCATTAAAACTAAAAAATGGTCATCTGGGTATCCCAAATTTGTACATTTGAGCAGAAAATGAAAGATCTGTGGTAGCTTTATATAGAACTAGTCATCTTGTGAGCAGGAGAAATTAAGAAATTTGTTTTTCTGTAGCTTTGTGGATTCTTCAGCATCTAATACTGTTGTTGAGTTAATTTAGTGGGCTTTTCCTCTGGGAAGAGAGGACAGTCAGAAAACCATCAGGCCACACTTTCAAAGATTTTCAGATTCCTAAAGACACATTTAGGCACCAACAAGATTTTCAGAAAACTAAGTGCCAAAGTGACATTGCTATTGCAGGTGCTTTTAAAATCCTACTTTGCATCTCAGGTCAAAGCAGACCTTTAGAAATCTGCCTGCAACGTGACACTGGAATGTTCAAGAAACAAAATATTTTTCCTAATGCAGGAAGCTTATTCTATATACTCCTAATGTTGGGGGGGGGGGGGCTGGGTTTCGCTGCAGCATTCTCAGTAATATCTATAAATAGGCAAAACAGAAACTTGGCATTTAGTCTCAGCTACTTTCCCAAATGGACTGCAGGAATTTGCACAGACAAATCTCCCACTGAAGCCAGCAATGATTTTATCACGAAAGGTCCCTGTCCTGCACTGAGAATTAATCTTCTACCCAAACACAACTATAAGAACTCCTTGCACAATCCTTTTCACAGCTTTGGAGAATAAGAAAAGGATGCAAACCAGGTAAATAATGACCTAAGGCCAGGCAAAATGTGTATTTATGATGATGCATGAGCTGGCAGAATACATTACTAGACCCAATGCCCATCAGTTATGACCTGTGACTGCATATCACATACAACATATGGTGCCATTTAAAATATATGTGACTGGGCACAGTGCATGTCATTTATGACACATCATCACTGTTTCTTGCAGAAGATGGGATTAAATGACTCACCCCAACAAACTTCCTGAGAAACTCCCTGGAGGATTCAATGTCTGTATTGGAGAGCTCAATGTAGTCTCCCATCATGCCCTCTTCTGTGGCTGGCACCTCCCGGTAGAAGTGTTTGGCCCTGGCGTAGAACTGCATCTCCCCATTGATAACTTGACTTGTCAAAGCGTAAAGTTTCACTGCAAGCAGATAAATCACTATTTTATTGTTAATGACAGATATTTCTGGTTTCGTTTATTGCTCTGGAGGCATGATGGCAAAGCTCTATAAACCTACGTTGAGCCTTCAAATTGTCAAACCTCTCTTTCTAAAGCAAAGGTGGAAGGAAAGGTGTTGGATTTAATCCTGCAAGACCTTGAAGGGATACAGACCCCTTTGAGCAGATTCAGTGTCTCCCAGGCTCAGACACAGTTTTTGTCATCACACTATGTTTTCACATCAGTGAAAATCATTTTAAGTTTGAAGCAAACATCCATGCCAAAGAGGACAAGGGGTTTGATTTGCTCCCAGAAAAGCTGTGGGCAGTATTTATCGCTATGCAGGGTAATCATTTCTGCTATCACAAACATAACTGTTCTGCAGATTTCCATATATGCTTTCTAGCCATTGACAGCTGCATGGACAGTGCACCAAGAAGAGAATGGATGAATGAGACGCTTGCTCTGGTTTATTTTTAGTGATACTCTACAGTCCATGGCACTGCAAGTAAGCTGAACCAAAGAGCAGATGGCAGTCTCAGGCCTAAATAAGCATACAGGAGGGAGATGATTTAGAAGAGACAGTCCTAAATTTTCATCTGTCACAGGTCAAGGAGTGAGATAAACAGTGGGTGATACACAGGAAAGATCCTGTGTGCCAGAGGCTTGGAGGTTTCTTTTCATTGCTTAGCTACCTTGCTGGTAATATATAGCACCTGTAAGTTTGAAGTTGTTTTAATAAAACCTGTGAGTTTTGCTGGGTAAAGGGCTATTTTCCCTTATTCTTACATTCCCCTATCCTCCACATGCTTCGTTTTTCTGTACTCAGTGTGCACTGGCATATCAAAACCAATTATATTTTGCAGCTCCAAAGTTTGGATTGGTGTAGTCCATAAACAGTTTTCTTGGAAACCAGCATCTCTGACTGTCTCATGTATGCATACAAGTGCCCAGGCACTTCCCTGTGTGTATGACAAGACTTTCCAACAAAACACAGCTACAAGCCTGGCTGTGAAAGATAGGCAATAAGGAGGGATGGTGTCACACCGGGAACAAGTCTCTGCGAGTACAACCTTGCAGTGTGAGACCTGCTCTGATGCAGATTCCCAGCATGCCCAAGGAACCAGAAATGATCCAGCAGCAAACACCTTTGGGGCTAGTAAGAACAGAAAGGAAGAGCTCTCTGCCAGCTGTGTACACAGAAGGACCAGGGAGCAGTGCTTTGTCATTGCATCTTTAAACTTCCATGGCAGCACTGCTGATCGCTGCTGGGAAGGGTCTGAACAGGCCATGCCTTGCTTATGCCGGCTGGGGAACAGGAATTATGCCCTCCACACAGAGAGCTAGGCCAGAGGCCCTGAACATAAGCCTGGAATGTATTTATTGAGGGCAAGAAAGCTCAGCAGGGAATGATAAGTGTGTGCCTGCCCATCCTCAGCAGGAGAATGACATTTTGGAGGCAAATGAGGGGGGGGCAAAGGAAGTAGGATGGGGAATAATTACTAGCAAGGACCACTCAGAACAGAATAGTGCTATTGGGTTACACATAAGCAGCATGCCCGGCATATCCTTCATCCAACAAAAGCAGCATTACCAGCCCCTCTTGTCATCACCTGCTTAAGTCAACTGCTGAACGGATACTATTAAAGCTTTAATCCATTACACATTTATGTTATGCCTGAGAAATTTATACCACAAGAAGCACTGAGCCCAGCAAGGGTCAAACCTGGGAGTTTTACACACTCCACTGATTATATTCACATACTCAGAAGAAACCATTTAGCTGAAAAAATTAATATGAAGGAGGCAGCAGCCAATCCCCAGCACAACTTGGCCAGGGCGGCTCCCAGAGCCTGGGAAAAAGACTACATCGGTGGCTGTGACTCTTCCAGTAAACAATCTCCATCTTCCCCCAGGACTGGCACCATCTTGTTTTCTCTGCATCTCTTTTTTCTCCATTTCAGAAGCCAGCCTGTCCGGTGAACAGAACTGAATCCCTGCATGTTGGCTTTGCAAGATCTTCCATGTAAGAGTCCAGTGATGATTTCTAGGGCTTCTTTAATGGACCCATCAATGGACAGTGATTTATCCTGGTTTGCTAGGTTGAAGGGAAAGGCATTTACAGGCAGGCTGCATACTAGGACAGGATTCTGCAGGCAGCTGGTAGCATGAACGACAAATATTCAGAGTCCTTCTACCCAAGCATGAGCCTGACCCGAGGCAACACATGGAGACGATATGTTGTCAGGATATCAAATCTGTAGTGTGTGCTCTCGCATTTCTCACTCAGAACCAGTATCAGGCTTGCAGAATGCCTGCCGGGAGTTGCATGCATACACCAGCTGACTGCAGCTCCTCCAGGCCAGCTGGGGCCCCAGAGCCCTGCCTTACGTGCTGGCATCCGAAACCAACTCTCGGTTTAGAATTCACTGGGTCTTCGCAATGCATCAGACTTTGCAAAGATCTTTTTACGCAAGTCTCCTACCTGAGGGCATGCAAGGACACAGGCTAATGTAAAGGGTGGCACTGTACCCAAGGTCTTCTCCTTCGGACTCACAGTCTCACTCATGCAGCGTGCATTCCATACAGATGATTTCCACCTCTTGCTCCCTCAGCATTACTCCTCCCCCTCATGAATTTGCAACACTGCCAACTCTCCCAATGCACAACCCAATTTTCCAGACACAGCCAATCAACCTCACCTCTGATCTGCTTTGCAGCTGTGCCTGGCATGCAAGCTCCAGCAGAAGGACCAGAGGGAGAGGGAGGTTTGCCAGCTTTCAGGAATCTACCCCAAAAAAGAAGTGCAAGGAGGCACACATGTCCTTGGTGGCAGTTAGTGTTGCAGCTCTGCTCCAGTGTGCCTCCCACTCATCACAGGACCTGTCTAGCCAGAGGCATCTCCCTTTCCATGACCAATGTGGGACTATCTCATGCATCAGGAAATGAAATACTTGTGAGATCTGTTATGGATACACGGCCTGATTTCAGTGAACTTTGTAAAGTAGGGCATAGGCAGGATAGGATGATGAAGGCTGTAAGTCTCTGACATTGGGACGGGGGCAGCTGTCTTTCACAGACAAGGTTTTCAGTGTTAAGGCAGGTGACTTGTAAGGTTTAAAGTTAGAGATGGTTACAACAATCCCACTGCAAAACCAGGTTGAGAACTGGAACTGGCTCCCTAAAGGTCACTCTGCAGTCATGAGACAGTAATTTTGAGTTGCTGCAAATACAATTTGGATGCGGAGTGGTGACCCTGAACTAGACAGAAAGTATCTAAGCCCTTTTGCCCTACAAAACATATCTCTAATATTTTCTTAGGGATCAGTTCAAAATTTTGTTTCCCAGTGCATCTGATCTAAACCTCTATAGAAATGGACCACTTAATACTAAGACCAGGTGCAATCCCATCCTGCAGTAGACTCTTACAGTTCTTGGTTGTAGGGTTTACTCAGCTAAATTTCCCTGGCAGCAGTAAATGTTGCAAGTAATTTTTCTGAAGTTTTTATTTGTGAACATTACTTTGTGGCTCCAACTGCATTCTGCAAGATATTGAACTAATTCCAGTTTGGCTGAGTATTCCCTTTCAAATGCAACATCTGCTTTGTGCATCACTTGAAAAATAGTTATCTGGGTGCAGGGTAGAATTCACCTCTCTACTGTGGTCCCAAAACCATTTAAATTCTGTTTTATAGAAGATGAACATTAGCCCACCCCCAAAGCAGATTTTACTTACAGGCACATGCCTCACACACGGGAATATTTGTCTCTATGGACCGATCATCTAAGTTTTCCACGGCAGATCTCACCCCACTGGCACCAAGTCCCACAGCCCATATAAACACATGCATAATTTCCAGTATCCGGGTAGCTCCATTAAAGTCCACTGGGCTTAAGGGCATTCACACACATTTAAGTACATTGTTGGATCTGGGCCTAAAGTTACTTGTGTCTTTTATTTATAAATGTTACCCTGGTCTGTAGAAGTGACATGTTTCTCTTAACGGGCTGTGATACCAGATATGCTCAGCTCATAAGTAAACATGCCTAAAAGTGCTCCACCACTGAATCTAGCAATGGAGTGGGAGGAGCGTGGAGTTAGCATAGCTTGAAGCAAGCTTTCTACCTTGCTGACCCTCCTGGGCAGCACTGCAAGTTTCAATGGGAGGCTTGATTTCAGTGTTATTACTCATGTTTAGGATTAAGCACATGCTTAACTACCCTGCTAGATCACAGTCTTAATGTCGCTTTAGTCGTTTAACACTGTTTACAGAGAGATAATCTGGATCTAGTCTTGAAGCTTGAGAAGTTTAGTTCACTTTTGCTCAGTTCCACTCTGAATGAAACTGGAAAATGTCATGCTGCAGACATGTTCAGACCTGCCACATCCTGGCCTCTCCATCACAGAGAGCACTGGATGACAGGATAATCCAGGTTGGAAGGGAACTAAGGAGGTCCCTAGTCCAAACTTCAGCTCAAAGCAGGGACAGACATGATGTCAGATGATGTTCATCAGAACTTTACTCAGGTAGGTTTTGAAAGCCTCAGTGGTGGAGAATTGTACGACCTCCCTGGGCAACCTGTTCCAATGACTGTCCTCACAGGGAAAGTTTTTCCTTATGGTCAGTACGAACTTCTTTTCATTTATGACCACTGCCTCTTGGCCTCCTGCCTCACACCACTGCACAGCTCAGCTCCATCTTCTTTATTATCTTCCTGTAGGTACTGGCAGGCTGATATTTGGTCTCCCTGATGTCTCTTGTGGCTGAACATGCCCCATTCCCTTTGTCTCTCTTCACAGGGCATGTGCTCCAGTTCCCTCACCACCCTGGAGGTCATCCAACTCACTCCATCTGATTTCCTGCATTGGGAGTTCAGGACTCCACACATATGGTCTTGTGACTGCTGCATAAAAGGGGATAATCGGCTTCCCCCAATCAGCTAGCTATGCTTTTGTGAATACAGCCCAGGATACTGTGGGCCTTTGCTGCCAGGACACACTTGTGGTTCATGTTCAGTTGCTGTCTACCAAAACCCTATCAGCAGGGCTGCTCCCTGGCCAGCCACTGCCCATCCCATGTTGTTGTTGCTGAAGGTTCTTCCTTTCCAGGTATAGGACTTGGCATTTGCCTTTGAATTTCAGTGAATTTGAATTTCACTAGGTTCCCACTGTCTCTTTCCTCCAGCCTACTTAGGTGCCTCTGGATGGCAGTCCTGACCCAGAGCTTGCAGACAAGTCCTGCTGTTGGCTGCAGTCTGCAAAGGTGATGAGCAAGCAGTCCTTCACCTCCTCCAGGTTATTGATAAAGATGTTAAACAAGATAGGTCCCAGGACAGACCCTTGCAGTACTCCGCTGACCTTGAGATTCGACCACAACTTTCTGAGCCCAAGCACCCAATCACTTTTCACCTGTCTGATTGTCCACCCATCCAGACCACAACATCCTAGCATGCTGTGAAGGTTCTTGGCTGTGTCTCCATGCCAGAGCACATGAGCTACCCCACAGTACCTATCCTTATGCACACTTTTGCTTCATGACAGTAACCATGGAGTAACAAACATACTGTTCACATGAAGGCTGGACTCCCAGTACCTTTTCTATGGAGTCAAACTAATTTGGATGGGCTGGAAAAAAGCTTGTAAGCTCTTTAGTGAAATTTTAATGATTCAGGTCATGAAAAGTCTGGCAGAGGGGCTCTTTAGTCTGATAGGAACATTTCAAAACTTGTTGGCTGGGAATGGAAGTTCAAATAAAATTCAGACAAGAAATAAAATATAGTTTTACTAGGGTGAGGCAATTACGCCTGAAAACAGCTTAATGATGGACGGATGGATTCTCAATCATTTGGAGCCCTTAAACCAAGGTATTTTTGTCTTCATAAATGTATAATGTGACCCAGCCATAAGTTACAACATGATGCAGGAACTTCTACATTAAGTTCTAAGCTAGATATTCATAATGGCACCTTCTAGTCTTAAAATGATCTATTAGTACTTACACTAACAGTTAACACTGTAGGAAATCTTGCTCAGTTTCTAATATGTTGTGTTTATTTTCAAAACAAATGAAAGAATAACATTTTCCTAGACTTCTTGAGATTCCATCGACCTATAATTGACTCTCCTTCCTTTCCATCGTTCACAGCTACCTACCACTAGGGATAGGAGTATTTATCTTCCATGTTTCATTTTAAATAGCTGCAGATATTGCTGCATTCGAAAAGCCACATCAAAATACTAAAATAACACAGAAATGCTTTTTCTTTTTACAGGACTCATGGATTCTACCACCCTGAGCAGAGTTCTCCCTGGGGTCTGTATAGTTTCACACAATCAGGTAAGATAATACACTCGCCTAAATGGATAATTCAATTAGGAGGGAGCCCTCAGGAATTCATTGTGAGTACTTTAACAGGTTGCACAGACACATCCTTTCCATCTTAAATTCCTACAGTTCTAACATTGAGTGTAGGCTGAATAATTCTGCTTAAAAAGTGGCATGCTAACATAATACAGACACAAGTCAAATTTACTTTTTAGACATATTGACCTGGGGAATTTTTTTTTTTTATTCAAGGTCAAATTTTCATAAGAAATGAATATTCATTTTCTGCATGAAAAAAATAATGTCTTGGCACCCTGTACCAGAGGCTTTCACTGAAATTTGGCTATAACCAAATATTGGGAAGTATTTTCCTCCCAGATAAGAAACACTATGTTAGACAGTCTGCTGCAGAGATCAAGATTACAAAGACTCTTGAAAATGTTTTTAAATCATTATCTTTCAAGCATTTGTCCAAAACAATACCAATGACAAGGCTAAGGACACACTGAATGACAACAAAACAGGTATCAGGCAACAGAAAGTATGGTCTGTCAGCTCTGCTAGTTTTGCATTTGTCCTTCCAAGTTTCAAACAGGCCAACACATATTTCACTTAAATGGTGACAAAAAAAAGGAGCCATCAGCCAGAAACCAAACTTTATCTCACTATTGAGGTCTTTCCCTTGTCCTCCTTTAACAATCTGTGGAGTATTTAGGTATAAAAACAGGGTGCTGAATTAGAGGGAGCTGAGAGAGTACGGAATGGTTTAGCTAGCTAGTACTGTAGTCTTTCTAGCTGGGCTTCTCAAAACTACTGATTGTCATTAATGTGTCTGCACTCTACCATCTAACATGATATGTCTTTTTGGAGCACAGTCATTCATGCACACAGACGCTCCTGCCCACCAGCTACTCACCCAGGGGAAGCTTTTCCAGCAGATAAAGGTAACTCTGAAAGAAGTCATTTCGGATTGCCTTATGCAAGATGAAGGACATACTGTGCCGACAGAGTTCTTCATCTGTCTTGTGCCAACGCGACTTAAAGGCCAAATGTGCTGCTTTATATGCCATGATGAAAATGTCTTTTGCAAGGGTGGACAGTTGCTGTGGCTGGTGCTCTCCGGAGGACCTGTTCGTCTGAAGAGGCAGAGGCAGTGTCATTTAAACTGTGGCAATGTGCTGTCATTCTATATTGGGGTGTGTGTCTAGAGCAGTGCAAGGGGTGGAGGCGGGTGAGAGGGGAGTAAGAAATGCTGGCTGTTGGCACTGGCTCAAAGTAATCTCTGGAGCGTCGCCCTCTGAAATGAGCAGGTGCTGGAAAGTGATAAAAAACTCAACCGGGAAATTGCTTAGCCACAGTAAAAGTATATCTACTCCAAAAAAAGAGTGGCTTTAATTCAATTACTTTTTTCCTATTCTATTCAGCCTTCACTTCAAAGGAACTCAGATATTATCCAGGATCTCCCATTTCCCTCTTTTATATCTCACAGGGTGATTTTATTTCTCCGTCTCTTCCTCATTATTTGTTTTTCAGTCCAGGGCACCCAAGAAGGTGGCCAAAAGACAGAACAGGGCCACGCCTCTACACAAACTCTGTGTCCTAATAAACCTATTGTAACAGGCAAAGAGAAAGCAACAGAGTGAACTTCATACTTTGCCAATGTGTATGGCAGGGCAAGCCACTCCCTATGTGCTACAATGTGCCCAGGTTCATTTAATCTGTTTACATGCTACAGACTATCTCATCAGCAGAGACTAGCTGGAAGAAATTGTTGTCTGGGAACATGGGAATGGTAAAGCCAGGGAAGGGTAAAGCTATTCGCTTTAGCTAATCAAATACACAGAAGAACAAAAGGAGATAAACTGCGTATTAACAAAATTAGACAAATATATTGGCTGGAAAAGAGAAAGATGTTCAGGCCACTACAGCAGGCAAAATTCTGAAAAAGGGGGGAGTAGGGTGAGAAACTGAAGTGCTTCTAGTATGGGGAATGTTCAGCTGATGAAGGGGGCTGCATACCATTAAGTATGTCCCCCTCCAGAGGAGGATCAAGCCCTCAGGGGACAAGGAGAGACAAGTACTGCTTCAAAACCTTGTTTGTCCCTTGGTAGTTCAGGCACTTGGTGTGACACAGCTTCAAGCCTCCTGAGTAGCAGAGGTACCTGGCAAGGGAATGGGGGCTTTGTACTGACTGCACTGACCTCCACACATTGTGCCCATGAGGGTTTCCCCTTTTCAAGCTGTTCATTGCAGCTGTCTGCAGTGTAAGCACACTATAACGCAGCAACACGTGATTTGAAAGTTGGATGTTGCTACAAAAGGGCTACCATATGTCCTGAGCAGTATTGCAACTCCTGACAAACATCTGATCAAGCTTCTGAGAAAAGAACAAAGAAGACCTAGCCTCCACCAAGGAAAATCACTAGTAATTCAGGTACAGATTATACTAAGCAGCATTTAGCAATGCATCACTTAAAGTATATTTTCCAACACGACTCGCTTCCTTGGAACAGTCAGTCTCTGTATCTCTGCTTTGATATTATTTACTAAAAGTATTTAGGGGCAAAACTATCCCTGGGTATTACTGCCCTTCTTGGTTTTCCAACTACCATCCTGAGCTACCCGTTCTCAGCCTAACTGCACTGGTACACTGCTCCCCCGGCTGCCCTAGTCTACATAATTGTGTGAACGTGTTGGTGAACAGATCAGTAAATAAATCTTATTCAGAAAAATACACTTATTTTTCTTTCAGTTGGGATCAGTTCCCCAATCCAGCCCATAGCTGACACAAGGGAATGTGTCATGTGCTACAATATGGGGGCTGGAACAGCCACCTGGGACGGTGGTGTGGGGGAGGTAGCCATACCGCCACAATACACAGTGGCCTTACCAATAATACAGACCTCCTCCCTGTGTCCTGTCAGGGAGGTGTGCTGGAGGGGATTCCACAACAGCCAAAGGTAACCTAAGTACTGAAAAATATGTTTCTATGCTCCCACCCCTCCCAGCTCATGCATCCTCATTGATGGGGTCTCTGCTGAGCCATTTCACCTTGCTACATCAGTTGGCTTTTTCTGACTGAGTGCAGAACTTAAAATTGCCAGAGAAGTGCAAGAAGGGAGGCAGAAATGTGCAGCTGAGGATGGGGTGATGAGATTGGGATCATGGCAGTGGTTAGATCAGCTCTAGTCTGCACCAAAGTCTGAGCCCTTCCTTGAGCAGAGGGCAATGTTCTTCATATGCAGCCTTAGAAATTTTCAAATATCCCTTGAAACAACTCAGTCTCAAATTTCTTCCTGGTTATGGATCTATCAGAGAAACAACAGGCTGCCTCCAACTCATTCTGAAATATCTGGGCCCAGACACAATCCTGGTGTATGTCTTGGTTCTCCTGCAAATCTGGCCCTTTCTCTTTGTTTATCTATTTTCAGCCACTTGCCAGTTAGTGCGCCAGGAACGGACAAGACAGCATGTTAATGCTTTGGAAAGATGTTGCACAAGCTCACTTTGTCACTGACAAAGACACCCCTAGGAACTCAGAGCTCACCTGTTATGCATTTGACACCATGTTTCCCATTTGTCATGGCTGTGGTTTTGGCAATGCCCATTGTGTAGCAAAGTGACCCCTCTGCTTAGAGACAGCAGTGACTCTAAGCATGAAACTTAAGCCCTGACGTGTCCTAGTGGAGTCAGACACTAGGACAGCACTGTGGAGGGTGCTGGAACCGTGGCTGCAGGGTTCCCCATAGCTTTCACATTCATGAGGTCCACAGGGCCTGGGCTTTTACATTCACTAGGAGAATGTGAAGTGCAAAGGCAGAAAAGGGCGTTGTTTCTCTGGCCTTCTGTACACAATCGGGGTTTAATGCTCTCTTTGGAGCAGCACATTTGGGTTCCCCAGTGCCCACAATGTGCATCAGCAACTGTGACTCCAGTGAAGCTCCCTCAGTTTACATCCTCTGAGAATCTGGCCAACTATGACAGTGAACGCATACACATGGAAAACAGGGCATATTTCAGAGTCACTCCCTATCATTTTAATGCCCTGCTAGTGATTTTCTCATAACATAATCCTGCCCCATTTTCCTTAGGAAAAGATAGGTGCCATCATGTTGTGTATGTCTCTGTCTGTGACTTTTATTACCCCATCATCAAACATCATTTAAACCCATCCCTCTCAAACAAATCCCAGAACTATTTCAAAACTTGCATCAAAACAGTAGGTGGGGTAGAGAGACAGGTCTCAGCCTGGTGTCACTCAGCAAAGTGAGTTTTGCTTTTCTGGACAACCCATAAGGAGGGACAGGCATGGGTACATCTGCATCTCTCTTTCCAAGGTACCATTCTCAAACATCCAACACAAATGTGTCAGAAACAACAGTTCACAGGCTTAGTTTTTCAGGCTGAATGTTGGTTATAACTCTTTTTGATAAATCAGTGGTAGGTCTGACTCACAGTAGTCCCACCCCACACAAAAAGAGTGAAGATTACAGAAGGTTGCATAAACACTAATTCTATTTATTCTATTTGCATGTGATCAGGACTAAGTCCCTGTTCCAAACAGCTCTATAATCTAAAAGTTACTGTGAACACACACTCAGTCTTCAGATACTAGAGTAGCTAAGCAGGTGAATCACAACAGCATCAAGCCTTTTAAAGCACTTCCAAAGCACTTCCTATTGCTGTCAAAGGTTAGGCAGAAACATAGATTTGTGCCCAGAAGTGCCGGAAAAAAGCCACAGAAATAGCAGTTTTTTACAAAAAGTGGATGCTATATTCTCTGCCTAGCCTATGTCAACATGAGCATGTTAATGTCTTTGCTAAAAACAACTCGCACTGCTTCAACCTTTCTCCTAATCCCATATTTTGAACAGGAGTAGTAGTGGTCTACCCAGAAGCTGCAAACAATTCAAGCACTATTATATGCCCTACATCCCCATTAACAAGAAGTGTGGCGCTTGAGTATGGGCACTATGGCACCCATACTACTTGTTGGATTGCTGCTGAAATGTGCATAAACCCCCTTCTCAACTTTAGTTTCCTTTCACAAATGGCCATATGATTCTTTCCAAAGCTGAAGGTAGCTAGCCGGCTTTTTTGTTGGTAGTAGGGACACTGGAGAATCTGGACCTCTGGATAAAATGAAGCCCTACACTAAAGTAAGAGTAGACAGAGCCATAATGCATGACAGTCGTTACCTTGAACAGCTTCTGGTCTAAAATAAGAATGTTTGTATTTATGTGGGTAAACAAATAGTTCCTCCATGTGTCTTCTTCTTCCTCCCCCTGAGATCAGAAAGTTCTAGGACATCAAGTTTAGCACAGATTAAAACATAAGATCAGCTAGAGCAGCTTCTTGTTAAAATACTTGCAGCTGATCTCTGCCTGAGGGTAGCAGGTTTAAAATAAAGTATCAGATGGCCTATGATGAGCCACTGCAAGATTCAAGGTAGATCTGTTTGTTGGAGCATCAGGGTATTTAAAAAGAAGTTGGAATTACTTTCATATTAGTAGGTAACTAGCTGTCTCTGCAAATCTGAGCTGTACACACTACTTCTGAAACACATCAGCTGCACAGAAGAGAAAAAGGAAAACACGTGCACTAGCTCTACATATCACACAGGTCGCAAAGGGTCAATTTTGCCTTTAAATTACTATGTTCTGCTTACAAAACACCTGGTATGCAATCTAATTTCCACACAGACAAGCCATCAGGATTGCTGTAAGATGTCTCTTTATCTTAAAAAGGCCTCTATATTAATACTTCTCCCTCATGCTCTTGCCTGGCATATGCTGTCAGGACTAGATATGGTTAAAGCGAGTAATTTTTGGTTTTATCTTTGACAAGTTTTTGAAAGATCCTGAAAACCACAGGATCACATTGATAGAAGAGGTGCAGGCAGAGAGCACACGTGCAGTTATGAGGGCAGTGAAGAACAGCTGCAGGTTGGATGGCAGGTGGTAACCTTTACAACTGACTTTGCAGCAGTCAGAAAAGCAATGGCCTGTATTGTTCTGACTGCAGTTTTGGTGGCTTATTCAGAGCAACAGTGTATGCCAGCATCTGGGTGTCAAGCTGGGAAATAGTAATATGACAATGGATGCGCTAATTGTCTGACTTGTTGAAGTCCAGAACTCTTAGTCACGATCCTCACCCACCTAAACTCCGCTCATGGGTCCAATTAAACTCAGCAGTCTTCAGAAGTATTACTGTGAAAATAATTTGACTTTGAGTTGAGTGTGGAACTGAGAAAAAAATAGTGTTTTGGGTTGACAACAAACTGAAATATTTCTATTTTCTCACCAGAAAAAAAAATTCTGTGTCAGGCAAAACAAAATGTTTTGTTTTGTTTGCAGGGCTATTTCCCTTCTTCCACTTCTTTATTTGTTTATTTGTAATTAAATTTAGGTAAATTTCATTTCAGCATATCATTTATAAGTGCAAACAAGAATAATGTTGTTGTCACCAGTAGACTAGTCAGTCTTGCAAAATCACTCTGTGGCAAAAGGACCCAAGGAAGTGCAGAGGAAAACAGGTCCTTGGGCAAAGACCCAAGCTTGGGATAGAACTTGTCATTTCTCATGAGAAACCCTTGCTTTGAACCACATTTCCAAAGCAGAGCTCACTGTCTGTAGGTCTGATGACTCACGCCCTTCAGGGCATATCCTGCACAATTCCTGTGCGCTTTCACGGGTGCAGTCACAGCAGCAATCTGTTATCATTTATACAATTGGAATTTAGCAATCTGGAATTCCATCTAAAGCAACAAAACACTGCATGTGAGCCCTATGGGTAAATATATTATAATTCATGTAAATGAAATTGGCCAGAGCTTTATCCCTACAGAGTGAATACACAGTTCTTTCCCTCTAATCCTTCTAGCTCTGGAGCCAACACTAAATTACATTTTTAAGGGAATGAGTGAAGCCACTCTTAGGTAGGAGTGGGAGCCTGTCTCATCATGTTTCAAGCACGGCGACAGTCACAGCGGGACCCTGATCTGGAGATCCATAAACTGTACGCTAACGTAAATAGCGATATTTGTGCAGGACTCCTGCATGCTCTGGCCGTGAGGATTTTATTTGGTTCTGGTTAGGGACTCTCAGTAGTGCTGGGGCTAAAGGGAAGGAAGGGCAGGGTTCCTGATGAAACTGCAGCAGGGGCTGCTCTGTTGTTCTTGATAAGAAGCATGACAGCTGTGCCCACAACATCTGGTTTTCATTGAACCCTAGTGA
Source organism: Falco punctatus (assembly GCF_963210335.1). Lineage (NCBI taxonomy): Eukaryota > Metazoa > Chordata > Aves > Falconiformes > Falconidae > Falco > Falco punctatus. The sequence continues at coordinate 27,439,558 of NC_137591.1, forward strand.
GAGTTCCTTGCTGAGCCTCTTCCACCCCATATGTGGTGGTTTAATTGATGGAGCCTGAGAAGGTTTTAGGTCCAGCATGGAATGCCGCCTTTCACTGTGATATGTGATTCCAGATACAGTAAGGGCTGGGCTGCTTAGAGTCATCTTTTAAAAGCATTTCTTCTCAATATTGAATTTTGCGTATATTGCCCTCTGTTGGCCCAAGTGCATGATAAAGCTCCTTTTCTAGGTGAAAGCTAACAAAAATCTCCTTTTGGCTGACTGGCAGGGTTTGCGGGTTTTGGAAAATGCGGGATCAAGTTAGCTGTAGCCTTGTGTGTGCATGCGTGCACAGTTCATATCCCCCCATAGCTCTGCATTTAGAAATGCAGGCACAGCTCTTAAACTAGGAAGGAAGGGGGTCTGGAGACTGGCTGTCTCAGCCATTGTGGACTACACATACGAAGAGAGTTTTAAGGAGTGACCGGAGGGAATAGTGGTTTGGTGAGACAGAATAAAGAGGATGTTGCATGCTCAGGAAACAGCACAAAAAGCAATGCAGAAAAGCCTGTGGGAGAACTGGGTGAGTGGGAGATAAGTTAGTCTTTCAGGTCTGGTATGCAACTGCCAGCAATGCTTTGGTAAAAAGTCTCTCAAGGCTTTATTTTCAATTCCAAAGCAAAAGAAAGATGGCAACCCACACTGTCAAAGCTCCTTCTGCACACAACACATGCCCTTCCACTTCCTCTCAGCTGGATCCTTCCTACCTAAGGCATATGACTGACACATCTGCTCAGACCAAAAGGATCCTGCCCAGTTATTTTGTCTCTGACGGCAAACGGCTGCAATGCTTAGGAAACAGTCTAAACCCACTAGCTAGGAAGTGTGCTTTGGGTGTTCTTGGCACTTACATGCTCCTCCTGCACAGAACCAGACCCAGGTATTTTCTCAAACTCTCAGAAGGCCCATGCATGAAGGCCCCCACCCTAGGCATACCAGGGTATGCGCTAGTGATGGACAGGAGAGTGGTGATGCCAGGAGATGACAGCCATTTCTCTGTAGAGTGAACATCATGACAAAACAGAAACTCCAACTTGAGGAAGTAGAGAGTGCAATGGGTAACAACATCTGTAGAAAGAAGTGATGTGAGCAGACCATGGATTAGAGAAATCATTTAACCTTCTGCAATATGCCTCTCTTTAATAAGAGGCTGAGATGTAAAGATCCAGGCTTTCAGATCTGGAGCTCTGTGCACCCTTCCCTGCTGTTGGCTAGGATGGCAAACATCAGATTGGCATTTCCCTGATCCAGTACAGCAGCACGTTTCACAGCGTTGGACGAGAACATCCTTTTTGTTAGGGCTGTTAGAACTAGACTGGAAAATATGTTCTATGCACCATAGAGCAATATGACACTTAGTTTCTTTTACATTTGTCTTACTGCTTCTACCTGAAATAAGCCCCATACTTTTTCTCACTTGCTATCTCTTATGAAAGATCCACCCTGGACAAGAAACTGCTTGTGCCACAGCCAGTCTGGACCTGTTCTAGGACAGCTTGGCCAGCCTGTTCGTCTGTGCTGGCTGGCTAGCATGCACAGTGACTGACCCCTCGCTGCTGCCAAAGAGCTGAACTCTGCTTAACTCTCCCTCAGTGCAGTCCCTGTCATGGGTCTCTCTCATCTACCTGGCAGCCAGAGCACACAAACCTCTAGAAACTTAACTTTTAAACTGTGCACATCTTTCAACGGTGACTGCAATTGGTCATGTCATGAAGTTATTAGAGGGAGGAAGAAGAGACCTGATGAATGCATGGATAGGTAAGGCAAGATAAAATTAATTTCCTGAGGAAGCCAAAGAAAAATAAGCTGAAAAGAAAAAAGAAAAATTGACTGTAGGGAACAAATCTGACAAGTAACCTTGAAAGGCCTCTTCCACCTTTAACTCCTGAGAAGGTACAGTCTGGCAGGAGCTGGTGTGTGTGTGTGTGTGCGCGCACCAGGGAAATTATAGGGGGTCAGGAGCTTTAAGCAGTGTTTTTAGTAGATCAGTAGAAGTAGCACGAGTATACTTCCCCGTACATTCCAGATACAGTGTAGCTGTGACATTGCCTGCCGGATAGCCTTCATCCCTAACCTGTCTCTGAGTTGTGTGCAGTTTCGCAATACCAGGAACTATGCAGTTAAATCCTGTGCATGCCTTGGAACATTAAGCTCAGTTTCTGGAAAACTGAGTGATAAGTATCAAGGGGCAAGAAAACTAGATTAAGCCCAACTCCTGGACAGCATAAACATACAGGAACATAGATTGCAGAGACTATAAACACACCTCTTCTTGTGAAATACTGCTCTTACACAGAGGAGTGGCTCAAAATTTGCAAAACCCACCTTTGTTCAGAACCGCACTAGAAACCTAAATGATCAAGACTGGAAACAATTTGCTTTGCATGGACACCCTGTCTGAGCTCCCAGACTGGAACCATTCAAAAGCCAAATATATGTGTGTTGTCCTTTGGAACCAAAAAAATAATCAAGACATGAAAAGTCTGAGATGGTTAAATGTTTCCTCCAGAGGCTGGGGATTAGAAGTCTGGGCAAGTAGCAGAGGAGGAGAAAAAAAAAAAAAAAAAAAAAAAAAAAAAAGAGGAAAATAAAAGAAGAAACTCTTAAGTGACCTGACAAGGGAAACTTAAATCTTATTTTTAAGGGGTTAGGTTGTACTAAAGCTTGAAAAATTAAATCCACAGCTGTCTCCAGAGGACTATATCTCACTAAGAAAGCTTCAAGTAAGTTTATCATGTATCCAACACCTAGACATTGGACCTCAGGGACCACTAGGATAATATTTCCTCTGGATTAGCAAGAAAGCTAGCAAGTGACATTTGTATGAGAGTAACTTTAAGTTTAAGGGGTTTTCTTGTTATAAAATGATAAATGAAGAATAAGCATATTGGGAAGGAAAGTTCTTGCAGTTTGTAAATCTAACACATCCCCACTATTTCTTTAAAAATGCACTGTTATCTCCTAAATTACTTTTATTTGGTGACATCAGTAATATGATGTTTTTACGTCTATCATCCTCCCAGTGAGGATCAACATGTTCTTTATGAACAATATTTTTAATCTCATAATCCCATTTATGAGGAATGCTTTTAATTTCAGAGACCATGAGCACTGGCGTTGAGACAATATAATATATATGAAAAAAAATCAAGAACGAAACTATAGGAAACACAGGATGGATCTGGCACAATTACAGTGCTTTCCTTCTTCTGGGATTCTTCACTACTAGCCAATAAAGCCCAGGATATGTTGGAATGCTATTAATTAACTCACCTCACTGTGCCTTGCCACGATAACTGATATGCCCCTGGGTTCCAGGCAAACCTTAAGAATCATATGAGATGCAATACATAGCTGGAGCTGGGTGAACTAAGGACAACTTTAACATGTTAACTTTGAAATCTGAAATCCAATAACGAAATGAGTTTTGTACAGAAGGTACAAAATAACACTTGAACATCTACACAAATGCCAGTGTTGGAGTTTTGAGGATAAAGCACTTTATGTATTTTGCACTTTCTCTGTCTGAAACACACTGGTGTGAGAAACAAACCACAGATCCCCACAGCAAAATGCCTATGGTCTGTGGATGGGCCACTGTAATCTGGCATTATCCTATTATTCCCACAAAGCACATCAGTGACAATTGAGTTTTCCAGTTCTATGGAAAATCTTGAGTTACACACCTATGTCTGCTCTGTGCCTGTACAGATGCATATGTAGGAGATGTAATGAAGAAAAGGCATACGTAGCAAAATTAAATGGGAAAGTGAAATGAGGGGAATTACTTAAACAGCTTACAGATGGTGACTAAATTAGTCGAAAGCTTAAGGATTGTTTTTTCAACACACAGCTCAACAGCATTGTAAAACTTCCATTATTGTAACCCAGAAGCTCATGAGAAATAGTAATTACCAGAGCTGAACTCCTGGGCTCTCGTATTTTCTTACCCATGGGCTGCCCAGACCAGCCCCCTGATCCTTCCTTCCCCTAGTGTTTTCCAGATTCCTGAAAAGTACAGCTGAGGGGGTGAAGAAATAATTCATCACCTCATGTTCCCTTCCACCTCTCAGGTCTTCCATTTCCCCCCATACACCTTATTTTGAACACCATTATCCTTTTCTTCTGAGGTGCCCCATACACTCTCCCACCGTTCCTTCACTGTGCTTCACAGCCAGCATCATCATCCATATTCTCTTAGGTTTAAAACCAGGAGGGACATCCATGACCAGCTGGTCCTTCAGTATAATACACACCAAAAAGCCCCATCCATTGATCCTTGCATCAAGATCAGCCTTATCACTACCAAGCAGAAGGATTACATCATGCCCATAAGCAATACAGAGTCACCCTTCTTACCTATTCAGCACTGGAAAGACTTCAGCTGAAGTACTGTACCCAGCTTTGGGCATGGCCCTTCAAGAAAAACATGGGCTGACTGAGGGTAGCTTTGATAGAAAAAAATGAATGGTTTTCTTGCAGTAACAGCAATTCAGTCCTGGAATAGATTCCCCAGGAAGACTATAATGCACATCACTGAAGATTTTATTAGTGATAAGAATAATGTGGGTACAAATTGTTTGGCTTGGGGCAGGGGAATAGACTGAAAGAGGTTGCTTCAGCACACTTTGCTGCACACCTGTCAGTCTGTTTAAGCTGAAGCATTCGTTTCACAAAGGCATCTACTCCTGACATAAGGATTGCTAATAATGGGGGAAGCATCCAGTCAGAAATCCTAAGCTAACTTACTCCACTGGTTAAGAGCTATCTCTCTAAAATTTTGTGCTTGATTTCAGGTCTGAATTCATCTAGCTTAAACGCCTCTCCTTGTGCTTCCACTCTGATACACATCTCATGTGCTTTGGCTAAAATTAAGTGGAAACAAATACAGAAATGCTGCTATCTGCAAAAGGAGCAGGATTTGCCCTGACATGAAGAACAAGGCTAGTGTTGTCCAGGATAGTTCAAAAACTTAATGAAAAAGGTTTTGGCTACAAAGTGTTGTGCAAAATCTTCACTTTTTTTAAGGAAATACCCATTGTCTGAGATATTGATAACAAATTGTTGGAAACAGAAATTTCCCTTTTGAATCTGTCTGAAATGAGTAACTTACTTTAAGTCAAATGTCACCTGAGCAACACCACTTCAGCTGAGGTACCCATTCCTTGCTCTCCCTTTGCTTTTTTTTGACAAAACCTGAAAAAAATGGCAATTATTTTTGAGCAAAATATAAATAATTTGATGATCACATGCAAAAGACTTTTCTTTTGGAGGGAAGGGACGAGGAAGAGGGTGAATTCCTGATTTATGATCAAATATAGACTTGTTCAAGTGTAAAGGAGACCCCTTTTTGAAAACACTTAAGCTGGCGCTTAACTTTATTACTGTGGCAAAATTAAGCATGTGCTTGAGTGGTTGCAGAGTCAGAACCATAAAATGTCATAGCCTTTATAGCTATGAGTCTGCTTTCTGCCTGCTGCATCTAATAAATGTTAAGAGGTGAAATTCTGTCCCCATCGGGGTCAATGATAAAACTCTCATTGATTTCAGCAGAACCAGGATTTTGAACAAGAAATCTCCATCATTGTCATGGTGGCCCACAAGATGATACCAGCAAAGAGAGGCCATCTGCTCACTCTTTCATGGACACTTTTATATGTAATCTTTCTATGTTTTCCTTACTCCAATTAAATTAACCCAAACTGAAAGCACACCATTGGCTTTTTGGATAGGGATACTGCATTTCAGGTTGTTTGTTAGGAAATAAGCAGAAATGAAATACACAAATTCTAGCGCACCATACATACTGAACATATGCATACAGAACATACTGATGCTTAGACGTGGCACTTAGGGACATGTTTTAGTGGTGGACTTGGCAGTGTTAGGTTTACAGTTGGACCAAATGATCTTAAAGGTCTTTTCCAACCTAAATGATTTTATGATTCTGTGAAAATACACAACATGCTGTTCTGTGTTACAGGAAAATTCCCTTTAAAGGGTTGATCCCTTAAGGAAAAGAAAAGGTAATGTAGCACTGTTAAGGTACATTTTATATCTTCTAACACTTCTTAGATCAGCCTTGCTTAGGACATAAGTAAACGGCTATTTTTTCCATAAGTAACAACCCTCAAATCTTAAGTCAGGCACTGAAAGTCTGTGTAGACAGTTGCTTTGCCACATCAGCAGCTGCAGCTGAGCTTGGGTACTGTATTCCTGCCTTGCAGGCTGGCGCAGGTCTGCATACACAGTTTACAACACTCCAGCTGGAGCACTGAGGCACAAGATGGCAGAGGTCAGTTTACTGCCAGCTGGATATACTCACTCAGCCGTGAATTAGTGTACAAAGCCATCAAACAGGATCAGTTTCATGCAAGTGCGCAATTCTCATTTGAATAAGCCAAGGGAGAAAACAGTACACCCTTTAGTCTATAACATCTAGTTAAAAGAAAGCTCTGCTTCTCTATGAAGAGAACTGTTTCTTTTCACATCTTTAAATTTTTCTTTCTACATCTGAAACCACAAAAACCTACAGCTGATTTTCTTCACTGGTTTAAATGAGCCACAAATTGATGCATTTACTTAGCTCAGTGTTGAACTAGATATATTCTAAAATACAAATCAGGCTCTCCATAGAGACTCCTGTTTTCATTTTTGTGAAGTCTCGTGTTCAAGGATAACAAGAGCACCCAGTATTTACCAGCACAATCATGTGTCATATTGAAAACGCCCTTCTCTTGTGCAGATGTTGCTGTCACTGCTGATCAAAAAGACATTCAAGAATCACCTTGAACTGTGTCCCAAGTTAATTTCATCCAGAAGAGTTAAGCCAGACTTTCCCTTTGCATATCAGATTTTGCTTTGCCTCGTCTCACTTCTTCCTTCCAATATAAACTTTTCAGCCCAGGGTTTATTACCTCCATACCTCAATCACTCGCTATGTGACAGCACATCAGAACATCATCTCCATCCCCCACTGAGCAGCATAGGCTAACCACTTAAAATGCTTCTCTGAAATTCATTCTTTCAGATTGCTGTACCTTATTTTAGCTAATAAAAGGCCTTAAGGATTTTTATACATAGTTCACTATCACAAGGTCTAGGAAAATATCCCGTATTCCCTATTTTCCCCTTGAAATCCACCTATATTCTTTCTTCCTGACAGCAAGATGCAATCTTTGATTGCATCGAAAGATTACAAATCTCAGGGTTGCTTTGGTTTCTTAATTCCGCAAGTCAGAAATTAATATATTACATTTTAACAATTCCATTTGCTATAGAAAAGTGATGTTGGTTATTTCGTTTGACTTTTTTTCACAATGATGTGAAAAAAAATACCTGTGTAGGATTCAATGACACTCTGAAGAAATCAGATCCAAGGCATTTTCAAAATGCAGTCTCATGGCTATATATCAATGGCCCATATAAAAAAATCATTGAAGACAATGGAAACATCTTTTGTGATTTTAAAATCAGGCTTAGAATCAGTACTTTTCAGTCATAATGAATTTATTCTATACTAAGAGAACAAAAAGGAAGAAATAAAACTAAGTTACCATGAGACAGTATGGTGGGTGTTGCTCCGCTGTCAGAGTGTATTCTGTCTATCTGGTTAAAAACATCTGGCCACATCTTGAGGGAAAAAAAAAAAAGTCTTAATTTTTTGCATAAAAGTGTGCTTTCTCACTGACATTATAAAGGGTTTTCATTTTTTTAATGCAAAGGACAAAAATGTTGTTCATCCACATTTATTCTACAACAATGTTGTCCATTTCTTCTACACGTATCCTACTGTATATTTGAGAATGCTCCACAGTTCTGTCTTTCCTCTTTTTCTGTGTACCCACCTGCTTCACTCCTCATACCCAACTTCTCTTCTTGAAACTACCATTCGCTCCCTATCCCACTTCTCTGTGCAACTCCCCTGCTCTCTTCCACCTGTCTTTATATTCCCTCACTAAAAATCTCTTCTTCTACCTCACTCTAGAACAGTATTTCTTACAACTGCTCTAAGAAAAAACAAACAAACTCCAAACCCACTCAAACAAAAGAAAAAAGGAGAAACACAGAAATACTGCACATTCCAGCTTCTCTTTGCAACTTGATCACTCTCCTCCCTCAACTACCCCTCTTTCTTTCTCCTTGTGTATGCTTCTAACACGCAGGTGACTGGAATCTCCAGTGTCTGCTGGTAATGCCATAAACCTTATCACACTATAACAAAAGAGAGATAAGAAATTGTGCAAAGCAACTTCAATAGGTCAGGGAAAAGCTGTAGAGCCAGACCTCAGACAGCAATTGCTTTACAATTTACTTTTTAAAAATCTACCATCCAACACAAGGTGTTGTTTGTGCCATGTGCATTTCAAAACCCAGCATCAACTGGTTGTCACTGACAGACAAAATTATCTGATCTTGGCCCTGCTTGTGGCTCAATCACTACAAAGCTGAGATATTTTCATTTAGGCTGCCAGGCTGAAACAGGCCGCTGTCCTTTCAAGCCCTGACAAACAGCCAATTTTAGCCCAAATATCATGGCACACTGAACTGCAATAAATGTTCCTTTTCTCATATTTTTTAGGTTTCATATTCTTTTGTACCATTCCAATCTCATAATCTGTGACCTGCTTTTTCATAGGTGTCTAAAACTATTGTCCCTTTGTAGGCATAGGTGATGAGATTAAAAAAAAATCTCAGTGAAATAGATGATTGCCAGGTTGTTAGTACTGAGGAAATATCAGACTATTTATTTATATGACTTCAGAGTTTAATGTTTGGCTCATGCTTATCTGAAGACCTGCTGAAATCACTGAAGAACTGTTGCTCTGATCAGGTAGTCATACACACATTTTTTGTTATAACAGCCATTAATAGAAAATATTACTGTGATAAAAAGTAGAATAAGGATAGTAACAAAAGCGTTATGTTCTAGCAATGTTGTGGAAATTAATCGCTCTAAGGTAGCACTTTATATTTCACAGAGTACTATCTTCTTCCATTTCCTGTTAAAACCAAGGCAGGCATGGCATGGATATCACAAAGTATTTTTTGCTGCTCTGTTACACATTAGGAAAATACAAAAATTTTCAGTGTTCAATAGGAGCAGTAGGTATTAAGTATTCATTCTTAATATTTTGCCAAAATAAAAACAAAAGCTTAGTTACCTATTACTTATTTCTGTATTACCCCTATGACTGGGTAGACAGCCGTTTCAGTTGTATGTAATGGGCCTGTAGTACAGCAAAGAGCACTCCAGAAAACAACACATACTTGGATCTGCCCTGCATCTTATTTCAGCTGCTGTTAGTCCTACAGAGTGATATTGTCCTTTTATTCTGAAAGCCAAACACCTATCTCTGCTTCTCAAAGCACTCTTGAAATAAACAATCTCTTCTAATCCCATGCAGTTCTATTGAGTTTTACATATATAAGCAGCAATGAAACCCTATTCCAAGAAAGTACAGTTCAAAAAGCCAAGACACTGCTGCCTCTAGTTCTATGTGTTAGTTTCTACCCAGAGGGACAGCAGGACCATTAGGCAGCTGGGGATGAGCCTGCTTTACTGCTAGTATGGATATTAGAATAAATAGCTTAGGAGAATCTCTGAGAGTGGATGCTGCTCTGATACAAACTTTAGTTAAACTACAGCCCATTAAGATAATTTCTGATACCTCTTGGATATGATGCTGCTTGGTTGTTCATTAGAGTGGCTGGGAAACAAGGTAAAGAGAGGATTCAGGTGCTGGCTGTACAGTGTAACTTTTGCAACATGCTTTTGGATTTTCAGCCACTTGCCTGAGACTGGAGCTACGTTAGCAGGGCTCTCATGCCTCTTGCGTGTTGGTGGCTAAGCAACACTGCTGCTGACCCAAGACAATGGTTATGTTTCAAAACATCTTGCTGATCAAGCCTGCCTTAGGGCTGGGCTTAGCTGAGAGGTGGTGCTGAAGAAAACTGACAGCTCAGATGACCGTAATGATGTTCAGGGGCAGGGCACCACAACAGCCCTGAACATAAAGTCCCCTTAGTCCTGCTGTTCGCAATTGCTGGAGTACCAGGTACTAAATAGGTGCGATCTTTCTCTAAGGACACAACTGTTTCTTGAGTTCCTCAGCGCTCACGGACCTGTGGCCGTGCCTCACCTGGGCCCCCACCCACTTTCCTCAGTGCCGTTAACTTTGCTGGGGGACCAGCCTCACTAGGTCTGCCCTAAATGGGCCTGCAGGCCACCATGTCCCACTGGCCCTCCTGTGAAGGAGCAGGCAAAACCTGAGGCACCAGAGGGGTTTGATAATGGCCCTGCGGGGTGCTGAGGCCTGTGGCACAGCCCTGGCCCTCAGAGGGGTCTGCTATACCCCCTGGGCTATAAGTGCTTCAGACCCAGGGTCTTACCTGGCGCAGCAGGCGAAGGCTGTTGCCCTGCCATTGCACCCGGAGGGGCACAGGGGACCCCAGCCATCATGTCACGGCACATCCAGGGGTGCCAGCAGGATTCGTGCAGCGGCCTCCGAGTGAGGCGGACACGGGGTGTGGAGGCCGCTTCGCGCCTCACGCCTCAGGCCGGCGGGACAGCGCCCCCCCCCTTCGTCCCCGGCGCGGGTGGGTGGCGGGGCCGCGCAGTGCGCGTGCGCGGTGGCCGCCGCGGGCAGTGGAGGTGGCGCATGCGCGCTCGGAGCCCGCGGGCGGGGCTTGCGCTCACCCTGGTAACAGCAGCGCTGCGGGGCCGCGCCCTGCTGAGGCCTCCCCCCCCCCCCTTCCCCTCCCCGCCGCCATGCAGGGCGAGGACGCCCGGTACCTCAAGAGGTAATCGGGGAGGCTGGCTGGGGAGGAGGGGGGGTGGCTGTTGTGGGGCCGGGGCGCGGCAGGTTGTGGTAGCGGCCGGGCGTGGGGCTGAGGCGCGGCAGGTTGTCCTGAGGGGCGGCGCGGTGTCGGGTGGGACGCTGTGGGGCGGGCGAGGTTGCGGGGTGGGAGACAGGTGTTGCCGGGCTGGGTGGGAGGTTATGAGGGAGCTGAGGGGTTTTAGGCTGTGGTGGGGGCTGGGGGGGAAGTTGTGGGGTGGGGAGGTGATGGGGCGTGGGGCTGAGGGGTTGAAGATGGGGGGGGCTGGGTGGGAGGTTAGGGGTGGGGGGGTATGAGGGAGCCGAGGCTGTGGTGGGGGCTGAGGGGGAAGTTGTGGGGCAGGGAGGGTAGGAAGGGTTAGTGGGGAGGTGGTGGGCCCTAGGGCTGAGGTGTTGCAGGTGGGGGGGCTGGCTTGGGGATGGGTGGGAGCTTGTGGGTGCGGAGGTGGGAATGGGGAGTGTTTTGAGAGGGAGATCCTGAGGTGGGTGGAGGGATTGGGATGGAGTGGCTGGTTTGGGGTATGGCTGGGGGTTATGGTGTGGGTGGGAGGTGCTGGGGTGAGTGGTTGGGGAATGGGAGTCGTGTTTGGGGCAGGCTGAGGGGTGGCTGGTGGGCAGGGGGCTCAGGAGGCTGGGTTAGGGAATGAGTGAAGGTGATAAAGTAGGTGTAGGGTAGCTTGAGAGATGGCGTGCTGGTGGTAACGGAATGTGGTAGTTTGGAGGGATGCACTGGTGTGGGGGTGGCTGTGGTGGCTCTTGATGGTCTGTGTTTGGAGTGATGCACTGAGGTGGCAGCAAGTTGGGAGGAGTGTAATAGATGCTGTTAGGTGATGAGTGAGGAGGGTTGTGTGGGTGTTGGGATAGGGCAGGTAGTTGCTTTAGGGAACAGGCAGGCTAGGGACCAGGGGAGGGAATGTGAGGCAATAAGGGCAGGTTCAGGGTGCAGCTGGGAAAGATGAACTGATTTGGGGGAGATGTTAGAGCATGGCATGGCAGATTGGGGATGGGGGGGGGGGGCGGGGCAGGCAATGAGTTGGGATGAATTGAATGGTTTGGGAGTTGGGATGGACCTGGGAGGAACTGTGGTGTGTAAAGCTGGCTGATCTCAGTGTGATGTTGAAGATATGATGAATGAATAGTGCCTTTATCCCGTCTTACTTGTCTGTGAGACCAGTCAGCCTAAAGAATAGGGTATGTATAGACAACTACTGAATCTCCATCAGTTGTTTCAGAGCAAAAGTGCTAGCAATCCTGGAAGATGTCAGGCCATCTAGGCCTGTGTTAAGATGTGATGTGTGAACACTGTCACTTTTTTTTTTGCCATGTGGGTGATTTTATGCATCACATCTTGAGTCCTGTGGAGTTTCTGCTCTTTCTTTGGGTTTTGATTATTTTTATTTTTTTTAAACTTTTTTTCCAGTTATTAACTGCTGCTATAAGTATATAAACTTGCTGTTTAGGCTGGCTAGGGTTTGTTGGGTTTTTTCCCCCCTTTGCTCATATATCACATATTAAGACCCATAAATAGAAGCAATGGAGAAAAAAACTTCTTGATAATCTTTGAACATTAGTTCTGTCATATAAATGTGATGACAGATAAAAATCAAATGGCTAGTTGTAATTAAATAAATAGCTGTAACTTTAAAGCAGCACCTATTTTTAGCCTTGCGTGTTCTGTTTGTGCCATTTTATGTGATTTTTGAGAAATCTTCTTTATTTTGTAGTCATCCCTGCAAAGAGTTGGGTTTTCTGTCTTTTTAGGGAGCACAAACCAAAAAACATCTGTTGTGCTGTGTAACGTGACTAGGATTGCGTGCAAGTCTAATGCTCCTCTGATCCCGATTTCCCTTTGTCATCTTCCACGAGCAGTCATCCTCCCACCAAGTCTGACTTGCTGGGATTTGTTACTAGATTTTCAGCCTTATCCATGTATGCAGTTTGTGCCACTTGTAATTAGGATAGTTTGGTTTTGCTTTTGCCCCCTGAAGGAATTAATAAAGGGTATTCACACACCAGCTTCAGTTATGTCAGCTCAGCTAGCACGGCTTTTGTCTGTAGAAAAGGCCTTCCTCTTTTAAACTGTTCATACAGCAGGATTCTTGTTGATGAAGCGGGCAGTGAATTGAAGTGAAAGGATAGGCTGATGTGTGAGAGCTCCCCAGTGCATTGCTGCTTCTACCAGTTACAAGAATGTCTGTATTTTTAAATGTTTTAGGAAGTGACTTACAAACTCAAGATGGACAGAAAATCGGTAAAACATGTTTGTTGATTCGAGGGGGGATTGTTTCTCTAAATACTTTTTTTTTTAAGTAATTTTTTGAGTGATGCTGGCAGTTTGAATGCAATGTTTTCCAAACGGAAAACAACTTCAGTAGCTGGGTAGTGCATTTTAGTATAGGTCTTCAAGCAGTTCACAGGGTAATATTTTTATCAGAGGGGGAACTTGGATGTGAATAGATTTGTGACTCTTAGCTAGGAAATACCTCAAGTAATGATGGTGGTTGTCAACGTGAGAGGGCAGAAAATCTCTGTGGCTCTAATTTCTTCAGCTTACCCATCTGTTCCTCTTAAGGACAGAATTAAACAGGGGAAATGCTAAAACCTTTTAAGCAGTCTTAAGCTGAGGTTCTGCTGGTTTGCTAAGCTCATCAGTGGTTTACTGCTGCCAGAAGAAGGAGGGCTCACTCCTTCCTCTTTACCCTTCTTTAGCCCTTTATAGAAGCGTTATTCCCTTTCTATAGAACATTTGAATTAAGTAACGCACTGAAAAACTCTGTCTACCCAAAACATGAAGCGTTCTCTGTTGGATTGCTGGAATTGGCTGTGAAGGGGTTTGACAAGCCCTCATGCTGAACCAAGGTGACTGCCAGGAGCAGGGAAGACATGGGAAGATCTAATCCTTTTGGCAATTATGAACTGTTAGTTCACCTTAGTTCTTGTAGAACTATGCTGAACTCCTTTGGGCCACTTCTCTACCAATCTTGTTCTTTTTATCCCTAAATATTACCAAGCTGTCACTTAATGGAGCATTGACTGTCAGGAGGAGCATTTGTGGTTGGGATCTCCTGGTAGGTCTAAATATGGGGGAAATATTTTTGGGGGTAAGGAGCAAGAGCCAGTTTCTTCTGAAATAGATATGCTGTAAGCTTTCTGCCCTGCAAGGCTGGACCCTGTGAGAACAGTCTGTAGTAAAGCATTTGCCTCAAAGTACCACTAAAGGGAAAAAACCACAAGTATCTTCAAAAAAATCTTAAGTGTTAAATGGAGTTCTGCTACAGTCTCATCAAGGAAGATGCTGCTCTTCAGCAGTGAGCTATATTTGTTTGCCTGGTAGCTTTATGCCCTTGTAAGGCTGGTACTTGAACTAGACTTTTTGTTTCCCACAGCAGACCTTTCTGTGGTTTGTGGGGTTTTTTGGGCAGCTCTATCTCAAGAAAAAGAATTTTTTTGCAGTTTTGTTCTGCAGAAGGAAAAGCTGCCACCATAGTAGCGGGGTAGATGGAGACACACATTGCAAATATTTTCTGAAGAGAGTGGTTACACTGAAGGCTGCATCCGGATTTGGTAATGTTTCCAGCACTGTGAGGCTGAAGTAGATTTCCCTGGTCTATTTGTCCCAATGCCATAGCTAGCTGCTGTCTCATTTATGCTGATACAACTACTGGTGAAGCCACCTGTAAATCTGTTTATTGACATGATCTGTCTGAAAAAACCCAACTCCCAAACAAAATCCCAAAACAAACCAAAAACCCCACCCACACACCAAAACCCAAACCCACATTAGGGAGTTGTTTTTCGTCTGTGGTGTTTTAGCAGCCTGATTTGTGGTGTGGCTGTACATACTCTGTTGGCAATACCAAGGCGAAAATGGGCAAGTGTCAGCTTTACTACCAAAGTCAGAAATGTGTAACTAAAATCTGTGGATGTGGTTCTCCCATTGCTTGAAAACAGAAATGAAATGTATCTTTATGGCCTTTGATCCATGGCCTCTCCTTATGGCCTTGTATCTATGTGGACATGGGGTTGCTGGCACAAAGGAGGAGAGAGCAGGATAGGCCCTTTTGGCAGTGATGTACCCACAGTGCTTTCCTGGAGAATGCTTTTCCAAAATATCTGTAGCTGTAGAAAAGCAGGTAGACATGCTTAATTTATACCTGTTGATGGCAGCTGTTGATCTGGTAATCCCCTGAGCCTGGCAACACACACAGTGAGGTAAAGAACATAGCAAAGATGTTCGTGCTTCAGGAGAGAATAGTTAATTTGAAATACAAATTACTTTGAATTCATTCTTCATAGGTTTTTTAACTGTTAAGATTTAGTCAGGTGAGTCCTTGAGGAAAAATTTCCATTTGTAAATGACTGTACTAGATCAATGTCATTAGCAGAAGATTTCTCAATACTGACAATGTAATTGGGAATCAACTGGGAAATTCACCACCTCTGTGAAATGCATCTTCTTCCTGATTGTAGTTCCTTAAGAGAGCTGGGAGACTCAGAAATCAAAGATTTATCCTGTTTCTTCCTTACATCTGTGACTAAGGCTTCACTAATGGCTTGGGTGTTTCTGTACGTACTAGAGGTAATAGTTAAGGATAAGCCACTATCACTAAGCTTTGCTACAGCTGTGTGAAATGAAATATGGTGTGCAAGGAGGGCAGTGCTTGGGTTTAGGGTCTGAATAGAACAGGAGACAGGTGGCTGTTACTGATCTATGTTCTGATATGTTTTCTGAGCTTTTCATTTAATCAGTAACTCATTTTTTTATTATTTGTGGCAGGAAGGTAAAAGGAGGCAACATAGATGTTCATCCATCTGAGAAAGCCCTCATTGTCCACTATGAAGTGGAAGCAACGATTCTGGGAGAGCTGGGAGACCCCATGCTGGGGGAGCGCAAGGAGTGTCAGAAAATGTAAGGTCATTTTAGCATGTTCTGATAGGATTTTTTTTCTGTTTTTCGTAGAGTCATAAATTCACTAACTCAAAGCATCAACAGCCTGTAAGAAATAATATGTTCTAATCTTTATAAAACTCAGTGCTAGATTAGCAGAGGGTTTAGAAGCCAGGAAACAATGTGCGCCTAGGAAAGTTAACAACTAAAACACATGTTGTAAACTTTTTCATCTGTGTACTTCAAGGTGTTTTGTAAAGAAAAGTGATTACTCCCATTTTATGTGGTGAGAACTTGAAGTAGAGAGAAGTGATTGGTTCCTACTCAAATGATGGTTAATGTTGGAGCAAGCAATACTGTTGAACCTTCTGACAGCCTTATGCTTTAGCTGTTGGCTCTCCTGTTGTTTTGATCTGTCACCCCTGCTAGTGATTTCACTATAGTACCTGTGTTTTAGTTTTGCCTAGTATTTCTCTTTTAAGAGCATTAAAATATTCCCCATTGGAAAAGCCCACAGAATTATCATAAATTTAGTTTCCAAGCTGCAAGTTTGGACATTTCCTGGGTTTTGTCTCTATACTGAATTCTTTTTGAAAATTTGAGCTGAAGTAGCTACCTGTCTGAATGCAATGTAAGAAGAATAATTGAGGGGGGGGAAGAGAATCCTTAAATTGTCTTAAATATCAGATATCAGAAATGTTCATCTTTTTTCAGATGACTCAACATAACTTGCATCTGCAACATGGTGGAATTCCTTTGATCCATCCTATTGTTAGTGCCCACAGAGATTTCTTACTGCTCATTGCTTGTGGACCTGACTGCAGGTCTGACAGATCTATGGGAGACTGCTGACACTGCATCTGCAGGCACCACAACGGAACCTTCCTGTGTAGTCAACTCCCGTAGCCATTTCTCATTTTGGTTTTTTTGTGTATGCAGTACTACTTTGCAGTCCTGCGTGCTTTTTTTGGGGGTGTATTGCAAATAAATTACTGGCTGCTGTGTCTTACAGCAGTTACAAGGGATCTGTTTGTACAGCTGCATTTAGTGTTGCTGCTTGTCAGCTGATGGACGGTTATGCTCTGTCAAATCTGTTACTTGCCATTTGGAGTTGTAGAGAGCCACTGCTTTCGCATTTCCTTTGTAAGCCATAGGATGGACTTTGGGGGTATCGGGATCACATTTCTGCTTCAAGAAATTAATGACTGTGTAAACATAAATCGAAGGACTGAAGATATACAAATTTAACAACTGAGAAGAGACCTATCTGTGTTGCAGCATTCGGCTAAAGAGTCTTAATGCAAATACAGACATTGCTTCCCTGGCTCGAAAGGTGGTTGAAGAATGCAAGCTCATTCACCCCTCCAAACTTGCAGAGGTAGAACAGCTGTTGTACTATCTGCAGAATCGCAGAGATGCCTCAGCGGGAAAAGGTAAATAATACAGGAACAAAGTAGCTTGGGACGGCTGCTTCAGCATTGAATAACTACTGTGTGAGGTTTTTCTAGCTGAGATCCGAACCTGCTTGATGTATGACTTCTCCAGAGGTAATGAGAGCGGGGAAGATGTATAGTTAAATCACACTTGGAAAACTGGAGGGAGGGACTTACCTTTCTAACAACCGAAGTGTATATTTTTGTTAGTTAAACTTAGTATGGATGCTTCTTATTGGCTGCCCTGTGCTATAGCAGGCCTTGAGAGGTAGAGATTCCACTGTTTGGTGCGGCCTCTTCATGTTGCATCTGCACTTGCCCGTGACATCAAGGGATTGTACTAGTATCTCCCTAGAAAGATCTGTCATCACCTGTTGCAAGGGTAGATAGTGTTCCTAGGCTGAATTTGCGCTGTCTGTAAAGCTGGAGTGAGGAGTTTCGGAGTGTAACAGACTTGGGTACAGTGTAGCAGACTGCTTGGGGTAGTTCTCTCATCTTCTTAAGTTCCTGGCATCCTGGTGGTCCTATTTATCTCTTAAGTTTGTCTTAAACTTTCTGCTCAGGGGACAGTTTCATATTTAACACCTGACCCTGCATTACTTTGTGGTTAGCAAGGCTCCTTGCAATCATAAAATGGTAAATTTTGTTCTCAATTGGATTCTTACCTTAATGGGATGAGTTTAAAACTAAGATTAATGTTATTTACATGCCCTAATTGTAACTGCTTTGGATGTTTACCCTCTTTTATTCTGTATATATGTCTTGGTGTATCACAGGGCTGCTTTGCCACAGTGTACAGGCAGAATCAAAGCTGCTAAGGTATGTCACTGTGGAAGTGAGTTTTGTCACTTGGCTTGCACTAAGGTGTGTTACCCTCTGTCTCCCCAGCTGACTGGGCTGTAGCTGATCATTTATACTGAATAGCTGAAAGGGATCTGAGGGTTTATTTTGCTCCCTGTGGGCTGTTCTGCTTCAGGAACCTGACATACCTTAGCTGTATTAGTTTGGCTGGTCAGCTGAACACAAAAGGACTTTGACCTTGATTTAACCAGTATGTTTACTATGAGAATACTGGGTATTTTTTTCATCTGTGAATATGTGTGACTTAACTGCAACCATGTCTTTTTCTTTACAGAAAAAAAAGAGAAATCCAGTAAGCCAAAAGATCCACCCCCATTTGAAGGAATGGAGGTAAATATTGGTGTTAGAAAAGAAATGTAAACCCCATTTACTTAAGTGGTTATATAAGGGAGGAGGGGAGAGGAAATGCTGAATTCTCAGGGTTTTTTGCTGCTTGTTTTTTAAACAAAGAACTTGGTTTGGAAATACTGCACAATGGAATAAAAATTATCTCCATAAAGGGTAAAATATTTGACTTGCATACTTCCCCCCCCCCCCCCCCCCTCCAGCTATAACACGCAGCAGGACAGCAAGTGAGGTCTGGAACATCGGACGGGACGCAGGGAGTTGTGTCTGAGCATCCTTTGTTTTTTGTAATTAAATCTTCTCAGATTTCCTGGTGTTCATTAGCAGTGATTCTGGATGTGTTGAATTTTTTTCCTTGTATTTTATTTTTTCCTAAGATCTTAACTCAAAGGTGTGCATTCTTTTGTCTTGTGATTGAATAATGTTGTGATTGATTGCATTGAATTGACATCTGTCCTTCTCTGTGAAACCCTTGTTTACGACTACTCTCAGATTGACGAAGTTGCCAACATCAATGACATGGATGAGTACATTGAGTTACTGTATGAGGACATTCCTGACAAGGTGCGTGGCTCTGCCCTCATCCTGCAGCTGGCTAGGAATCCTGACAATTTGGAAGAACTGCTTATCAATGGTAATTTTAAAAACAAATGGTAACTTCTCTTAATTTGGGATTTTCTCTAACTTGCTAGGCTGTGCTTCTCAGTATGTAATAAGCTGGATGTCAAAGCCCAGTTGGATCTGTCTACAAATGGATGCCATTTAGATTGTTCTTAGGTGGGCCTAACAGAAATTGTCCTGCCCTCAACAGGCTTCATCTGTTTTTTCTGAACCTAGTTAATTTGATGCTAAATTAACTTCATTTGGCATTGCTGCTGGAACAAGAGAATGTAGGGTTATATCCTGAAGATCAGGAAGCTTGCTTTGAAACTGGGGTTTGCAGGCTGACATAAGTTTAGGTGTCTAGTTTCCAAGAGAATTAATAAATTGTATATGGGTGTATCACCCAAGTATTTCACTAGCACACCATACTCTTTTTGCTTATGGATCCATTTTAAAATCTTACTGGAATGCATGATAGCAAATTCACATTGCTGTCATTTTGTGTCTGCATACGTATGTGCTGTCCCATGTGCATTTTGAGAGCTGCATCAGTGTGGAATAATGCGTGTTGGTAAATACATATGTGTACATGTATATGCATTATTATTTCCCATTGTCCCTTTCTTCTGAGGCAAAAAAGGACCTTACACTCTGTAAAGGTGTCAGACAAACAAAAGATAAGGGCAATCTAAACCAGACTTCTGAAATGGTGGTAGGTTAGTGTCTTAATTCAGTTAATTTTTTAACTTGTCCCCTTTGTCTCTTTTACTGAGCTCCTGTACTCCCACATTCCTCAAGTAAATGGTTACTCCAGTATGTACTCGACCCATCCTGTGATGTCAGTAAGCAAGATTATTGTAAGAATTGGAAGTGAAGGGGAATAGTAAGCCATCAAATAATGGCTTGTCCCCATGAGTTGTTGTGAATATTCCAGTGCTTGAAATTGCCAGCTGCTGCTTTTCTCATTCTGATTGTGTAACATGGTGTACATGAAGAGGGACTAGATAGGGGAAAGTGAACAGAAAAGATAAGTGATTCAGAGAGGAAAAGTAACCTGAAGTATGACAAGAGGAAATATAAATAAAATCATTAAATAATATAGAGTTGCTATGGGGAGGGAAATAAATAGAAGTGCATGAAAAACGATAGTTGTCAAGGTAGAATTTTAAGGGGATTTGGAAGTAAAAGTAATGGTTTTAGGTAGGGGTAGTAGTGTAGTAGGCAGCCACAGTGTAGTATGCAACATGCAGCTGGCAGAGACCACAAGATCTTCAGTTTAGTAGTAGTTTTAAGTTGACCTTGGTGTTAGGTTGCAGTTCTCTTGCATGTCACCTCTTATGGTTTGCAAGTGGATGACCACCCAGGGTACTCTATTTTAGTAACATCTCCAAACAGAACTTGTGAGCAGTGTTACCTGTTAAAATGAGGTACCTCTGAAAATCTTCCATTGGAAAACTTGATATATGTGGAATAAGGTGTATTCAAATTCTAAGTCTCACGATACAAAAACAGGGAAGTGAAATGCTGATGCTTATCTAAATGTTGTTTCACTTCAGAAACTGCCTTGGGTGCATTGGCTAGAGTGTTGAGGGAGGACTGGAAACAAAGTGTGGAACTTGCTACCAATATCATTTATATTTTCTTCTGCTTTTCAAGGTGAGTGCAGAGCCTCTGCGTATAGGACCATAAGAAACATAGTGGCTTTTCATTTGCTTTCTGCATGGCAGTGTAAAACCTCGCTGAAACGGGCAAAAAATTTGTTGAGAGAGAAACATGCTTGTTATAAGTGACAAAATGGAGGCACAAAAAAGAACCCCCATGGTGAGGCAGTGTGTAGCAGAGCCAGAAAGGATTCTGACCCATAGCTTACAGGCTGAGCTGCCAGCTTTTAATTCCTTTAGCATTCCTACAAGGAAGAAACAGTATTAAAAACTGAAATGAGTGCTTGCTCTTATTTAGATATACCAGTGTTTCAGCATACCCTGCCTAGAAAAAATTCAAACAGAATTTGCATTGCAACTTGATTTTAGACCTCTATGATATTAACGGTGAGTGGACGGTCCTCTGAAACACTTATATTATGAAAAGTGGGGCTGATTGGATTTTCCTTTATGCATGAAAATTAGAATGTGCTTTTATTTTGACTTGGAACAGAAAACTGTTGCTTGTTTTTCCACAGGTTTGGAAAAAATATTCATGTTTTCAGGAATTGTTCTTGTTTTGAAATAATTTTCCAATAAGGAAGTGTTATAATGGGGCACAGAGTAAATACCTTTTTTTAATACAAGTGATGCAGAATTGGGGCACTGCTACCGTAGATGTCAAAACAGATTTGGGGTGGTTTGTATTTATTTTTTTTCTCACAGATGTGTTTTCTTCAATGTAGTTTTTCTCAATTTCATGGAATAATAACACACTACAAAATTGGAGCCTTGTGTATGAATATCATAGACCATGAACTGAAGAGACATGAGCTTTGGCAGGAAGAACTTGCTAAAAAGAAGAAAGCTGATATCCTTTTGATATGCTGGGACAGCTTGATGGCTTCTGACTTGATAGCTGTTGTTGGCTTATATGAGATAAGCGTACAGCAACTAAGCTGTAGTTACTAAAACAACACAAGAAAAAAAAAGTTTTATCAGCAGTATGTCTTAAGAATGTTTGTGCTGACTATTAGGATGTAATACATCCAGGACTAGGAGAAGAAAAAAAATAATGCTGTATATTACAGATGTAGCAAGTTGTTGCTAAGGTAGTGTCTTTATAGTTGCTGTTCCATAGATCTCTTGCTTTTTACTAGTGAATTAATAACACCTTTGAGGACAATACACAGTCATCTAGGCTCTGTAACATTTATCTGAACTCCTTAACTTTTGTGATTTACTTGATGAAGATCCTGAAAATCAAACCTTGAAAAAGGACTATGAGAAAACGTACAAGAAATATCAAGGACTGGTTGTCAAGCAGGAACAGCTGCTCAGAGGTACCAAATCCAAACAGGAAATTATTTCCTTGCTAGTGAATGTGTATAGAGGGTTCTATCGGATGATTTTCATAACCAGGATGTCTTAAACATACTAAATGCATGGATGAATATGGAAGAGCATTGCCAAAGAATAGGGAAAAGATGAGTATTTAATCAGATTGATAGATCACTTTAAAAATCATTAGCATACTGTCAGACAGTCGTAGGGGAAAAACAGCAAAAGTGATCCACTTAACTTTTCTTTGCTCATGATATGTTGGTTTGGGCGGCGTTGAGTATTTGTGTTGTGTACATTTGATTTCTTTTTTTTTTTAACTTGGCCTGTATCTGACTCACATTGAATAGCTTCTGCTTATTTAAGTTTTTGTACTAAAATAAGCTTAATGTTAGGTTGAAATTATCTGAGTGGCATAGCTTTTCAATAGTTCCCATTGGAATATAAACAGATTCTAGTGATCATGATTTTATATTACTTTCAAAGCCACTATTAGAATTAATCTTTTAAATGCTTTCTAAATGAGAATAAAAAGCATTCATGGTCAGTTTCCTTCGAAAGGCACTGGGCAGGGAGGGAGCTGAATACTTTTGAAAGTCTTAAGCACTTAATGTGTATATAGAGGCTTGTTAGTTCTGTTGTCTTTGATCTGTTGTTGTAATTTGTCTTTGACTTTTAGTTGCACTTTACCTGCTCCTAAATCTTGCTGAGGATACTCGCACTGAGCTGAAGATGAGAAACAAGAACATTGTCCATATGTTAGTGAAAGCACTGGACCGTGATAATTTTGAGCTGCTTATCCTGGTTGTATCTTTCTTGAAGAAACTCAGCATTTTTATGGAGAACAAAAATGATATGGTAAGGCTCATAGCACTCTACTGCAATATCAGAAAGGTATGGACTCTGAAAACTGTGCGGTTGGAGGGAAGAGGGAGACATCTCTGTCCCCATGCTAAATATCTGTAGCACAGATTATCCTACTTTGTTACTAGTAAAATGAGTAAAAGAAAAGAAGTACAACATCCAGTGTAACACACTGCAATAACTTTTGAAGAACTGTCATGCCATACAGTGAAGCTACCTCAAATTATGATATAGGAAATTCCAAATTTTGAAGCCAGCGCCCCCAAGTCTTGTCATAGCCCCACTGCTGGAGATGCCCATAACCCTGCCCTCAAACTAGACTCTTTTGACAACATATTGCCTCTGCCCTGTATTGTCTGGGAGGGAGAGGCAGTTATCCTTTTGCAGTTTGCTAGATTAGTTTTCGTATTTCATAGGTCAGCTTGGTCTTCAAAGGCACCTCACAACTGTTCCTTCGTGCTGCCAGTGGCTCGTAAGAACTGGAGGCAGTGTTGCTCATCATAAACTTTTTTTAGATGAAGTCTCAAACTTCTGAAATTGTAGCTATTTTTTCTCTTTAGCCTCTAGCCCAGTATCTTCTTTACTGATTTCTTGATGGCTTTTAGTAGATACATGTTTTCATTTCTGTGCCTTTATGCCAGTTTGATAAATGAAAATAATTTTTTTTTTTATCAAAGAGGTAATCTGAGATTAATGTTACACTTGGATTGTGAGATGAAAATATCTGTGTAAATGCAATAGGAAATTAATTGTATCTTTGTTACTGGAACTGTCGTTTGAATGTCTATGCACTAAACACTGCAGGCAAGAGGTATCTCCCTTATTTATATATGGGTATCCGATTTCTTAACAAAAGTCAGACACCAAGCATGCATTTGGGGGGGGGAATGTAGACTGTTTATTAGATGATTGGTCATTGGTTTAGTTTATACTTGTGTAATGCCCTGAAGGACTTTAGGAAAACAAGAATTAGCTCTCCAGCCCACTGATTTGCTGGCACACTTTTGCATTCCACTTGATTTAGTAGAAAGACAAATGAAACAAAATTGTTAGATTTATTTTATTGCAGTGTTTTAACAGTTTTGAAAAGACTTTTGAAAAGGTTTGTACGCTTCAGGTCAGCTGTCTGTTTGAGCATTTCTTACTGACAATAGACACAATACGTTTTTCTCCACAGAACCTACCAATGGAGAAGGTGTTCTAATATTTATATTAAGCAATAACATAAAAATGTCAAAGGCAAAATGAAGCAAGATTAGTTGTGCAACATCCGATTTCAAGTAAAACTGAATAATCTATGTATATTTATAGCACATTCTTTCCTTTGGTATTCAAGTGCCATATTAAATTCAAAACAGTGCAGTAGGAATTCGTGCTATCTGATTATTTTTGATCAAAGATATCCAGTCAGTTGTTTGATGCCGTGTGGGGAGAGCTGTAGTTTCTTTTCTTAGTATTCATTCTGTTGTGTGTATAACTGGAAGGCTAGTTACATACATGCAAAAGTTTGATGAATGCAAAGTAATTTTATGTGCTACTTCTGGCCAAAGAAGGTTCTGGGAAACAGAAAATGAATGCATTTAAAAGGTTATGTCAAATAAAAGCAGAAAAATTTTGCTTAATGCTTAAAAGATGATAAAAAACTTTCTGAAGTCTTGCCAGTCAATGCTCAAATGTCTTTTCTGGCTGGTAAAGGGAACACGATCTCAAGAACTGATACCACTTCTCAGTTCCTGGATTCCACTTCTTAATTTGAAAGTGATACATGTTTCAAGATTATTTTCATGCTTTTATTAAATTAATGTACAGGATGGTATGCCTCTTCTGAGAGCACATGCAAAGTTCTGTCTAGGGGTTCATTTGAAATTCATAACGAGAGGTCTCAAATTCTTTCTGGATGCCAACTTTCTGCCTTTCTTGGTTGGGTATCTCTTTGGCTGTAATGTTAGTTGCTCCAAGGCTGCTTGTGTTTGAGTTTAAATGAGTTCTCAGCCCTCCCAAAATTTTGTCTTGCAAGTGATGTCTCGACCAGATTCTTGCAGTATTCCAACTGCGAGGAATATTTCCAAGATATCTGAACTCTTTGGATTCAAAAAAGGTTTTGAACCAATTTAGAAGACTTCAACCACAAAGACATAACCAAAGTTGCTTCAGATGAAAACGTGTTGACAGTCACTATTGTGGGTACAAATTGGATATGTATTTGCATACACATGGGTGTGAACATATAACACAGAGAGGGCTTTTACATTGAAGACAAACCTACGTTTGGATGGCTTATAGATTTTTGTTTTTATTGATATGCAGGTTGAAATGGATATTGTTGAAAAACTTGTGAAAATGGTACCCTGTGAACATGAAGACCTGCTGAACATCACTCTTCGACTCTTACTAAATCTCTCCTTTGACACAGGCCTAAGAAATAAAATGGTACAAGTTGGTCTGCTTCCCAAACTCACTGCACTTCTAGGTATGTTTTCTTTTGTTCTAATATAGACATTTCAGCAGGGATAGTGTAACTGTGTGCGTCATGATAGAGTGTGCGTAGAAGTTGCTACATCACTTTTCTCTTTGCTAAAGAACTTTCTCACTACTAACTTTTTATCATTCAAACCATCTTTTCAGATGCAGGTTTAAGTGGAAGTTTAAAATTACATGGTTCCCAGCAGATTTATTGTTAGGTTCTGTTAAACTGTTGAATGAGTCTTCTGGTCTTTAAAAATAACTTTGATAGTTCACATGGTTTTCAGGTAGCTGACACATGGGTGATGCTGGTAGTACTGGGGGAGCACCCAGGAAAAACAGCCAGCAACTTCACAGAGCTTTGCTGATGGGATACCAACTACCTTTTTAAAAAAAAAATTTAAAAAAAAAAAGTGAAGCTTGATATATTTGCTGTCTCTTGTTACCTTAATGGTCCAGATAGATCAAAAATTTCCCAGCTTTGTCAGCTTCAACTCTAGGCAGTACTACTTTTTAGACATTCAGCTTGACAGTCTGTAAGTTGCATAAAGATCATGCGAGTACTTCAGATACAAGTGAAACTTCTTGTTGGCTGTGAGGGAAAGCCATGGAGAACATAATGAGTTTGGGAAAAGCAGAGGATTGTCTAATTTGATCATTGTTATAAGCTAGAGTTCTCAGGAGAGATATTTTATTGCTCCTTGTGTGCTTTTTGGCTGATGCTATCTAGAGGCCACTCCGGCAGATACACTAAAAGTTTAGCAGGATTTGGCCATCAGAATTGTTGAGTGCTCATTTTAAAGTGGGAGTTTGAGGATCTTGTGTGAAACACTGGTGCAAGATGTCATTAAAGCTTTCTGAGATATGTTGGGTTTGGGATGTGCCTAAGTCCAGCGCAGCCAGTGTATGCAGATGTGATTGGAACAAGTGAAATGCAATGGTGAGTCTGTGAGCTTTCTCCTCTAGCTTTGTATAGTGTCGTAGGGTTGTTCGCCTTCTCAGTTTTATATTCAGCCTCAACATGGCCTTATTGCTGTTTACTATACAAGTTAATACCATGAGAACTTACAGTGGTTTGGAAGCCTTAATCCTGTTGCTGATTAATATAACAGCTACCTGATATATCCTGAAATGCCTCAGACTTTTTTTTTATGCTTTCTGCCCCACATCCATGTTTGCACTTGATGTCCTCCTCTGGGCTGAGCTAGGAGGGAGAAGGAAAATGGCATTTGGAATCTCTCTCTTCTTTATACTTTTTTTTTTTACTTCCCCTCACGACAATGTTATTTGGCAGTAAACTGAGAAGTGGAGCTGGTCAGGAAATAATATTTTCTTCTTGTTTGAGAGAGGAGCTAGGTAGTCTGGTTCAGCTCGCATTGTAAGCTTTTTGAAGCAGGAACTTGTTTCTTTTGTTCTAGCACTGTGGTCGAAGGCTAGGGCCTCTGGGTGCTTGTCATGCCAAGCAATGGCACAACACAAATTACTGAGAGAAATCCCTGCTTCCAGTTGTTCTCCATTTAATATTAGTCAGACTAAACTCACCAGTTAAAAATCTGCTTTCCAGTGTCCAATTCTAATGTGGAGAGGACAATTTCTCTTCAAACACCATTCTCTTGGACTTGTAAGTAGGCTTGTGCAGAAGGCTGTTTAGCTCAGAAGAACCGGCTGCTAAAATTGCAGTCTGTTCCTGAAGTGGCTGTTAGGGTAATCTACAGCAAGTTCTGCTAGTACTTCTGCTAGTACTTCCAGAAGCTTCACTGTCCATGTGGGTCCATGGATGATTCTTCTTTCCTTGCTTGACTTGGAAGTCAGATCCTTTTTTTTTTTTTTTTTTTTTTTTTTTTTTTTTTTTTTTTTTTTGGCATGGAGGCATGTGCTGTTTGCCCTAGCTCCTCCCTGTAGAAATTCTTGATACTTGTTTTACAGTGTGCTGGTTAGAAAATGTATGTAGAAATACTGTGTATTGCTTGTTTCTAAGCCAGCTCTGTGATTTGTGAAACTTTTTTTCTTCATATGGTGATTCTGATAATTCTCAAATACATCACTTTGTGTATCCTGTCTCAGGGAAGCCTGCAACCTTGACAATAAAATAATCGTGTGCCAGATGCCCCTTTTATATGGGTTACTTGGGTATTAAACACACATTATTCAAGTCAGTACCCTTCGGCTTACATTTGCAGGTCACCTTAAAGTGCTAACACACCTCAACAGCTGTTGACAAGTTACCATACAGCTCCTAATGCCAAGAGGTCAAGTTTGTTGACTCGGCCTACTGAAATTTAACATTTGTGCATGCTGTGTGTTTGAGTCTTTAGCATTGGGTTTGAGATGAGTGTAGTAGGTGTTTAAAGGGAGAGTTGAGATTGCAAAGAATTAAAGGACAGGATTTGTCAGACAGCGGTTTAGGGCTGAGCAGTGAGGTGGTTGCAGTCTGCAGTTCTGGAAGATATGCTGCTTTTCCAAGGGACATTTAGTGGCTTGGGTGCAGGAAGGCTCTAAATGTAGGTGGAGGCTGGAAGCAGAGGAGTTGGACCAGCTTCAACTGAGCTATTGGGAACGGACTCAGTATGGCATGGATATGTTGGAGAAGGACCATCTTCTTTCTTTTACTCCAGAGTGTTGAGGCTGCTGTTGAAAGCATGGGCATGAGAAATTCTGCTTAGTCTTGGTTTCCTTTTTAATAGTGCCAATGCCTGCTTCCCCATGTAGCTTTGCCAGTCAACACCACTTGCTAGTTTTTGCGGCTTCTCTTCACAAGTCTGAAGTATTGTATACAAGACTCCTCTTGCGCTCTCTGGGCACCCAAGTTAATCAACTACAGCTGGCCTTTGTTGTGTTCTGGATCTCAAAGAACTGGGTGCAGTTGAGGGAAATTTGGCTTCAGACTTGAGATCAGAAGCTGGAACAGAGCTGTGGAGGCCTATGAGCTGTGGCCTGCTGTATTTATGTTTCTCCATACGCGTGCTGCTTAGAGGTATGAGAAGAGATTTTGTTTTGTGCGCCTTCAGTTCTTTAAGAAAATCCTTGTAATTGTTGAGTCACCAGGGCTTTGTGGAGAACTTTTTTTTTGGTGCTGGTGGCTTTGCTTTAATACTTAAAATTGTATTTAGACAGATCTTTCTTTTTTTATACATTCTCTCTGTGAATGCTTTATGGGTCAGTGAAGTATGGCTTCAGTGGACTAAGGTGAGAATTCACGTGAATTCACCAAGTGGTTTAAGCTAGACATTTGCCTGAAATGTGGAAAACACAGATTCAGTGCCTTCTAATCATCACCTCAGAAGTACAGACCAAAGCAGCACACTATAGACTCTTCTGTGGAGGCTTGCTTCACTCTTGCAGTGCTCTCATTTGCTTTACATCATATATTTAAGTGGAGTGGAGGAATGGTTTGCTCTGAATACAGACAGTAGTGTGGTGGTTAGCATATTAGCTCGTGGAAAAGTATTCTCACTGAAAGGGAGAAAAGTAGAGCTTAACTTCAAGAATAAACACATTCACATCCTTTATCCCTAGGAATGCTTATCCACTGGACAGAAGGGAAACGTTACCCTTTTTCATAATTCTTCCCCTGGATGTGTGATTGGTTTCTAAAGTAACCTTGGCAACAAACGGAAGAAAACATTGTCTATAAGGAAGAATGAAAAAACCTCACTCCTTGTTTGGACCAAATCCACTTTGTTTTTCAGTTAACTGGCCAAACCAAATACAAAATTTTTAGTACAGCTCTCTTAAATACACGCACAGCTTGTGATTCATATTCTTCTAATAAGGGTGCTATTTTGTGCTGGTTCTGAGTGGTTTCTTAGCCTTTGTGAAGTGAGACAAATAGTTCTCCATTCTCCATGAGAACAGCAGGAAGTTTGTACAGCAGAACCAGCTGAGTGCTGCTGTGTGTGTTATGGCAGGCTGCAGACTTCTTGGTGGACCTTTTTTCAGAAGGAGCTCCTGGCAGTATGCAGGTGTGGCAGGCAGTACTTCAGTTCCTGGGTCCACCTTTGAGTTAGTTATTCCTCTCACAAGGTTATGAATGATAGGGAATGGTGCAAAAGCTGTTGCAGTGGGAACTGTGTTGCAGCTCAAAGGGTAAAAGGAGTCTGTCTGGCTGCATGCAGGGAGCAAACTTTTTTTTTCTATGATGTGTGCATTCATCCCTTTGAGCTGCTGGATTTTTCTTAGGTGTACTGAATGCATATTGTCTTGAAATGCCATTTTTTTTTCATGCACTTCCCAGAGCAAGCCATGCTTAAAGAATGTAAAACTGTTATGCTCGCAAGTCAGACGGAAGTGTGTCTCCTTGGTTGCTTGAAGTTGCTAGCTGCTCTTGAAAATCGAGGGCTGACTGAACACAGGTATTGGTGAGCTGAAAAGTGGGCAGGTCACAAACCAGTACCAATTGCAGATTGGGCCCAAATGGGACATGGAGTGCAGAAGGATTGTGCATGTGGCTGTGAAAGTGTTGCACAGTGCCAAGGTGTTCAACCTCAAAAAGATTTTAGGTGGCGGTAAATACCTTGGGTTATGTTTTCCAATACATATTAGTGACTGAAAGAGAATTGGCTTTGTGGATTTGTATTCAGGCAAGTAAATGAGTGTTTGTTATACCGCATGCTGAGATACAATGTGATCAGTCCCAAGTTGCAGTGGTACAGTTTTGGCAGTCACAGTACTTATTGAGCCTATATGCCTTATTGATATGAGTATCCTGGCCTGATGTTCTCAATTTCTCAGTGTTCCAAGACTAAATGTCAGTACACTGAGAAGTAGTAGGCACCTGATCTTATGCAAAAGTCTAAGCGCTGTGCCATAGTTTGCAAATTCCCAACTCTGAGTTCTTTATTTAAGCTGGAGATAGAGCAGAGGGCGACTTTGACAGTCTGATTTGGTCCTCGCTGGAGAGTCCGTCTTCACTAGGTTCATTGATAGAATTTTTGAGAGTTTTATTATGTAAAATCTTTTCTGGAAACTGCTGAAATTCCTCTGAAATTTTTCCGTTCTTTACAAGCTAGGTTTAATGAGCAATCAAAGAATTGCCAAACAGTTGTATGCTGGGTTTCTTTAACAATCGAGTCTTGATACGGTATGCAGCCAAGCTGGATTATGTGTTGACTGCTGTTTAAAAACCCAAGAAGTACTTTGCTCTCTAATTAACGGAGTGCTGTGGGTTTTTAATGTTCTATTCCTTTTATGAAAGTTTCTTTTAAGAAGGCTTAAAGTAGATGTGTTCTCTTTATGAGTTCGCTTGGCCTTTTTGTAATGAACTTATTATGGAGCTTCACACATCTGTTGAAAAATGGAGCTTCTTATAGGCTACTGCAGTGTTTTTTCTGACTTTAATAGGCCTCGTTTATCCTATAAAGCAACATACATTTTCTTACCTGATCAAGTGAGCAAACAATAGGGGTCAGATGTGGCAGAGACCCTAACAAAAAGCACATGTCCAGCCATCAGGGTGAGGTAAAGTCATATCGGGATTGCTTGAAGTTATTAATGGCAGTAAAATTTATGCTTCCTCCTGTTTTCCCAATTAAATTGAGAAACCTTTTTTTCCTGAGGTGGCTCTGCAGCAGCTGGTTCCAATACTTGTTGTGTGAATATTGCCTGGGGTGTCTCCATTCCTTTATAGTAGAGGCTGGCTGAAGCACATTAAGTAACAGTTCAACTACAGGGACCAGTCTGTTGGAAAGCAGTAATTATTAAGGGATTTATTTTAATGGTAGTTTTTTTATCATTTGTGGTGAGTATGGCCAAGGCTTAAAAAACCCCAACAACCCACAACAAACAAACAAATGAAAAACCACTACCAAAAGAAATGCAAAACAAAACCATCTCTTAACATTGAACGTCTAAATCTTTGTTAGAAGTGCAAATAAACCTAGCATGTCTAACTCACTTGAGGAGAGTATTGGGTGCACAATGTGTCTTAGAACCCAGCACCTTATTTAGATACCTTAATTATGGATTAGACAGCAGACTTTAGAGTAAAATGGATTTTTGAAGTTGAGAAATACAGAACTCTTAAGTATAGAGAGGTCAGTGTCGCTAATACTGTGTTTGAAGCAGAAACAGAATCCCACCTAACTTTAAGTTAAAAGCCTTCACCATATTCCTGCTTTGTGCTGTTGGCAAATTGTATTGAATTATCAGGAAAGTATAACTGAAATTCATAACGTCATTTCTGTATAAGCTTGCAAGTTTTTGAAGTCTGTCTTCTAAGATTTTTCTGACTCCTCTAACACTGTCCAGAGTTGGAAATGGTGTTTTCCCATTTTGTAGCTGTTACCGGTGGATCCTTGCTAATCTGAACACTCAGCCTTTGACTGTTCAGGTGAGTGAAAGCTCATTGCTGTGGTGTGCTGCTCACAAGTGCACATGTGTATTTAGCTGTGTTAGTAGCTTTTTTTTAATGAAGAGCATAACTCTGGTGTAACACAAGAAACTAACTTCATGAGTGTTGACTGAAAATAGTAATGCTTACGGCAGCAGCAAGGACGGGCGTGGAGAGATGGTAGTAATCTAAAGACAAGGGAGTGAAGTTGTTGGAAATTCACTGAAACAATGAATGGGAATGATACCCTGAGCCAGTATTTCTACTGTGAAGCTTACAATATGTGACTGCATAATTAATTGAATTATTCTAATTGTTTCTTTGCATATTGCAAGAGCAAATTAATACTTAACAGTAAAAAGTAAATCTAGTCTTCCACATGAACTGTTGACATCTGAAAGCTTTACTGGGCATAATTTGAATGCCTAAAGCATGACAGAACAGAAACAACCAGCTCTAGTTCCTTGGAAAACCTCCATAAAGAAGGGGTGGGGCACTTCTGCTAGTCTTCCTAATCTATGGTAAAATCTTCAGGAAGCCTGTGTGAGGGCCGAGGTAGAAGAGAGAGGAGCACCTTTTCCAGAGCCTTTGTGAAGCCTGCAGGCAGAGGGATGGTCTCAAAGAATCATGTGGAACAATTTCGCAGATGTGGTAGTCCCATAGATCCTGAGGCTTTTACAAGTTTGGATGTAAGGGAGGAGGTTACAGTCCACTTTCTCTTTTGGAAATGTGGAAACTTCTGAACTCAAAAGTTTCTGCTGTTTATCTAAGAGTTTCTCAGATGATCTTCTCCAGTGTAGGAAACCGACTGCACATTCCCCATGTCTGCAGTTGCTGAGGTGAGAATCCTTTGTCAGCTGATAGTTTTATCTTCAGACTCTTAGAGCTGACAGGGGAAGAGATGTGCTAACTTAAAGTGCTATAGTGACTACAGTGTTGGTAAATCTCTATACAATCCATTTCAGTTTCTTTGCTCTCTGACATACAAATGCTTTGCAGGATGAATTTTAATTTTACATATTTGAGTAGTCTCATTGTGTAAAGCACGACTTCCATTGTGAGGCAGGGGCCTTAAATGTTATTTTTATTCTTTTTGGAAAAGCTGTCAGATCTGTGAGAAACTTGTAGATCATCAGCAAATGGCCTTTGAAATGACAAAATTGTAGTGTTTTCACGATGAGAACAAAACAATTGAGTTGATTACCTTTTTTTCAAGACTTTGCCTGTAAGAGTATGCTGGTGCTTGTGCAGGAACAGTATCTGCTGAATCATGTGGAGCTTAACTCCTGTTATCTGGAAGACTCAAAAGCTCAACCAGTATTTAACTCCACTTTTTGGACTTAGTAGATTTGAACCTCAGCTTTATACTTCAGCAACTTTGAAACACGAGTAAAACCAGTTTCCATTTCTATGTGGTGGATCATGCCTTTCTCAGAGTGAAAGATAGAACCCTGCTTGTTTGTTGGTTTGGGGTTTTTTTAACACCTTTGAGGAGGAGCATTTTGAAATACAGCTGCACCATCTATTCAGAACTGAGGCTGCTCTGCTGTGGAGTTGTGCATCTGCAGAGCCAGGAGCATGGAAGACCTCCACCTATTTCCATTCCCACTGAATTCCAAACAAGAAAATTGGGAGAGTTTTTTTTAGAGCAGAGAAGTCTGAGTATTTTCTAGTAATTGTAATCGGAGCAGTTAATGTAGTTTAATGAAATATAGTGCAGATGTGGCAAAAATTATGGATGCCCTATAAATTTCCATTTAACTGTACAGCATTTAATCTATGTAGCTTGGTGGAGACTTCTAAAGGAACAGCTTTGCATGGAATTTTTTCCACCTACTTTGGAAGTGTGTGTTTTCTTAGTTTGATTCAAACTAAGAACCACCTCTTAATTTCCAGTTTCTTTTAATAATGGTAGTTAATTCTTTTTCTGTTTCTTGCTTTCTTCCTTGGTTGTAGCCTGACCCAAAATGTGTTTCTGTTGTGGAGAAAATAGAAGTAGTTTTATCTTCTTCCTTCAGAGTTAATCCTGTTGCCTCCTGTTTTCTCTCTGATCTGAACTTCTAATTGATTTATCTCTGGTTTGTGCAGTATATGGGTTATTACAACCAATCTGCTGCCAATTTCTTTGTGAATTCACATGAGTTCAAGTGTGATTGGTTGTAGGACATCCTAAATAACAAAAATGGTGGGTGGCTTTTTTTTTCTGTAGGAAGATCAAACCTCAAAAAAAGGACATAACTAAATTTAGTAGTATGTTTCTACCCAGTGGCTATGCTTTGTTGTCTTTTATGAGTAGCAGTACTGCAGTGAGGTGTTTACTGTATATTTTTCAGTCAGTATTGCATAGAGTTCCAGGCAAAGAAGTTGAGCCTGGGGCTCCAGATGTGCAACTTCATTGTTGTCTATAGCTGTAACATTAAATAACCTAAATAAGTGATTTATTAATCCTTTGGATTCATTACTAATTCCTTCTTTGTTTCCTAAAAAAAAATAATTGTATCCATGTTTCAGATATGGCATGTACTAAACAACCCGAAAAAAACCCCACCACTCCAGCCATGGCAAAATCAGGGGTTTAAGTTAGGCTTACACTATGAAGCCAGTTTCAAATAGCATAAAGGTGGCACAAGAGGGGTTATTAGCATGTAATTAATATCGTAATGTATTATTTACAATACCTAGTCTCCTTGAGTATGAGCAGATCTGAAAATTCTTTCAGGTTCTCTTGATAAAACAATCTGATATATCCAATATGATTTATATTTACATATGTAAATCAAACCAATATGTGTCTGAACTGCACATGGAGTAACTTAGTCCAACTGTTTCAGAGCTGGTTGCAAGGAATAATATGGGATAGAGGTAAGCAGAGATACTTTTGTATTAGTTTTTTTCCTAAGATCGCTGCTGATGATACATGTGAATACATTCTTGATTTCAGTTTTTTTCTGACAGCAGTGTGAGACAGTATATAGATCTGATAGTGAGAATGTGACCTTCTTATTCATCTAGTTTTCTTACTTCCCTAATTCTGCAGGAGATTTGACTTGAGAGTATCAGAGTTTGAAACTGAAATAAAGATTTGCTCTGCCATTTTAATGAGTATTTACCTTTGTGTTCTGGTTTTGATTTAGTGTAGTTACTGTTTTGCACGTGAGTTGGAATGGATATATTTCATATATATGAAGACATTGATGATTCCATTAGAAATGATGGCTACTTGAATTACTCGTAGGGCTACATTTGAATAATTTAGTCCATAATTTATATTTTCATTTTTACTTTAGCATTTGAAAGCTGAATGATGCTGCTGCAATGCAGACTGGCATTTTAGTTTTACAGCTTTAGTGTTTGTCTTTTGTTATCATGGAGCTAATGGGGTTAGTGGGGTTTTTGGTTTTGTTTTTGTTTTTTTTTTCATTTTAAGCTCACACACTCAACCAAAATGTAAGACCTGATCTTGTGATCAAGAAATTGTATTTTTTTTCTTTAGCTTCTGCTACTAGTATCATTTAGATCTTTAACCTTAGTAAGAACTAAATGTGGAATTCAGGTTTGGTCCACAGAACTGGCACATGGCTTCTTATTAATGTTCAAAGGCTAAAAATCTGAAGCCATTTTGAACTCAGAACCCATCATGTATTTATTTCCCTCTCTAATTTGCAGAAAACTAGTTGTGAAAACAGCCCGGGGGACCTGATATTTTTCCATCCCAGCTGCTCCAGCTGAACTACAGCTGCAAAAAAAATCTAAGTATTGTTTCTATAAACTGTTGAGTGTATTTTATAACACAATAATTCCCACAAAATCAGTAACTGCAGTTAATGACTGGTTTGTTAAGGCATTAACTGCACTCAGCTGGGAATGACCAATTTCTCTGGAATGGCTGTATAAGAACTAAGAATAATTCAGTAACACTTTCAAATAATTATTTGGTTAATTAATGGTAAATTCTTGTGGAAATCCTATCAAAGTACTCATGACCCCCACATTTAATATCCAATGAGTTCATTATGATTCATGTTTTAGTGCCATAAATACCAGAAGAATCCATAATGACTAGGCCATTATTTTCCAGGGCTGCCCTTACTGCTTTAGGCCATTTGGCTATTCCACCTTCAGTCATAAAAAGCTTGATGCTCAAAACTACCAGCATTTGTAGGCCACAACTTTCTGGCACACCACCAAAACTTTGGTGATTTTTATGAACACGTTTGCCAGAGATCTGGGGGTTTGGGTTTTTCTTCTTTTCTTTCTCTTGCTTTTCTAGTTAGGGGAATGAATTGATGCCTACTGTACCAAGTCAAAAGGAAGTCTTCCTTGCAGTGTCTGCTTTTTGTGTGTGGCCTTCAGTAGTGGTCAAAAATAGCAGAAAAGGTATCACTTCCATGCTTTGGAAAGCTGTTCTCAAGCCAGATACTAGGCAGGGTTTTGAATGTGTACAGCCAAGTCTTTAAACTGTGATAGACTTAGGGCTTTATTCATTAGCATTCAGATGAATATAAATTTATTTTTTTTTTAAAAGTAGGCAGTAAGCTTGGTACTGGCATATTGAAGTAATAGTCGTTAGCTCGCAGTTTATATTTTTGGAAGTGAAGGCTCTATGTAAAAGGGTGGCACTTGGCTTGGTGGGTTTTTCAAAAAGTCTGTTGCTTGTTGCCCTTTTATACAATCTTCATCCTGCAAGATGATGCTTAGTGTTTAAAATGCTGTAGATGTTGAATCTGTTCTCTTCCTAATCCTCAATAAACTAGTTACGCATGGTTTCCAGTGCGCTTTCAATAGGCTGTATGCTTCCTAATTGAGCACAAGATTAACAATCACATTAAATCATGTTAGTTGTGCTTAGAAACAATCACGTCCTCTTCATTTTCCTGAAGTTTTTGATTTTCTGGATCATGGTTGCCACTGGTTTGTGTAAGAACAAACAAATCAGGAGGTTCTGCTTTTTCTCCGCCAAAGTGTTTCCCCAGGGAAAGTGGGACAGTGAAACTTCCAGACATCAGCCTGAAATTTGTTCCTTTCTGGGAAATTAAAATGAAATTAAACTTAAAATGCATACACCATTAAATACTAAAAAGCGGGTTTATTTGCACACTGTTTTCTATTGGCTTTAGTTCTTTAGTTATTTTCATCTTCAAGTTAGAATTCAGAGTTTTTTTCTGTTTACTCACAGTTGAAAAATGCTTCCTTGCTAAGCCTGTGCAAGAGGTGCCTGTGACCTCCATGCTCTAAACCCTTTTCTGTTCCTTCTCTCTGTTGGCAGTAGGACAGGGGAATTCAGGGAAGATGGGCCAGTTGACTGCACAGAAGGAATTTAAATTCAACTCTTCTTCTTGAAACTACAACTATCTTCTTGTTTTGTGTGTCATGAAACCTGCCTTATGGAACATACCTCAGGAGAATGATTTGCCAGTCATTAAAACTCAACTCTTAATTTAAGAGTTAATTCGGATAAAATAAATTGTTTTGATTTCTATGTGTATTCTTCACACTTTAGGTTAAGTATCTGGGTATTCTTGATTATTTTTGGTAGTTTAGAAACCAAGCCAGTGCTGTCATTCAGCATTGATAACCCAAAGTGGTGTTCAGGCATCAGAAAGGTTATTGTGACAGTCTGGACCTTTGAGAAAAAGGATGAGAATACTATGCAAAGAGTTTGTTTTCAAAAAAACCAGAAGGCCTGTGCTGCTATAGTAGGCTATTTTACTTGAAAATAAGCTACCAGTATTGCCAAATACCAGGAAACTGCTGTTGCTACCAAGTGTTAAGACTGTATCTTAGCTGGCGCTTTATCTTAGCGCAAATGTAGCTTGCAAAAACGCAGAGGAAAAAACTCCATGAAGGACAGAGGTTAAACAGTTACAAAGGAGCATCGTTCTTGTTGACTGCCTGCCAGTGCATACCTGCTGAAAGTCTGGTCCAACTTCACCCTACCTATTGCTGTTTTGGGAAGCCAACTTTCCTCCATTTTATACTTGTTTCTCTTTTACCTTACAGTGTTTCCTGCATCATCCAGCAAAGTGTGACTGTAATTTGAGTCTTAAATTTGAGTCTTGATGTTTTGAGTTTTAAATAGAGGCATGGAAAGAAGTGTTAAGAGCAGTGTAAACAGTGCTTTTTTTCCTAACCCCATGAAATTTGAAGGCATAATTTTCTCTTTACATTTTTATATTTACTTGGGAGAAGCCTTTAGGTACATTTATGGGAAGGTTTTCTCATGCAGTCATTGGATTTACAATGTCACTGCAAGTGAATAGGTAGGTAAAATGACCAGTCACAAGAGAAGCAGAAAAGATAACAAACGCTTCATTTGTGTTTGCTTAAAACAGAGTGTATATGTGCTAGCAACTATAGTACTGTCTGTACTTTAATTAAAAGAATAGCCAGAGTAGCCTTCAGATTTGGGCATTATCCTTTCTCCCGCTGTTAAGTGCATGGAACATTGTGATACAAGTCCTGATTTTTTCAAACAGGTAAGAATCCAGAAGGATCTGAAAGATCAACTATGTGTTTGAGATTGGCACGGGAAAGAGTACTTCACTGTTGGATGGCAACTGCCAGAAGGGTTTCATGGGTCTTTAGTAATTCAGCTTTGAAAAAAGGCACAAATGTTCATTGTCAGGATAAAGGCATCATGTCCTTGCTGCTTAAAGGAAATTCCTGTGCCCAATGATGTATGCAGAAGAAAAATCTTAACTGTGTTGATTGCTGTTTGAGGTCTTGATGCCTTGCCAAAGTGTTAAACAGGTATTTTCTAACTTAGCTTAAATAGAAATGGGAGGTAGGGTATTTCTGATCAGTTGTATAAGAACTGTGGCTAAATTTTGAGTTAGTGACCTTATTAAATCCTGATCTAAGTAATATAAATGTTCAGATGAATGTTTTATAACCATTATCCTGCTAATGGAGGGCTAGAGGAGAGCTCAGGAGAACGTTCAGTCCAGATTTCGGCAGTGAGTCAGGATCAAATTTGTCTGTTCTTAAACATTCGTACATTTATCTAAGTTGGTTTTATAGAATCTTTGCGTTAAATACTTCACAACCTACTTGCATTAACTGTTTCAATTTTTCTTGAAAATCTTTTTCTCTTTGGTAAGTATTAATGTGAAAATATACTAATGTTGTCTTTGAAATGTGTGAAATGCAAAAAGGCACCCACAAGATAATCTTATCGTTTAGGATAATAAAACAGTCGGTATGTGACTGACTTGAAAAGCACTGGATTCCTTCTGTAACACTTTTAGTGGTAATTCTGATTTTTCTCTCTGGCATTGTTATATTCTTTTATCATTTCACTTTGAGACAAACTTGTTGTTTCAACAGGAATATCCACAGCTAAATCAGCATTACATTTGATGTTTAATTTCCTAGCTGGAAACTGATGAGGGCTTTTTCTGGATGGTCTGTCGTTATTAAGTGTTCCTTTCACAAAATACATTCCTTGTGATGTGAGGTTAAGGAAGTGTTTTGAGGTGCTGGGCAGAGGGACAGTAGTTAGCATTGCCTTGCTCCCTCTTTGCACAAATACATGGTTCATTTGGATACACGAGGCATAACCCTTTTGTTAACGTTGTATTTCTGATTTAAATTTTTCCTCTGCTTAGCCAGAATTTTTGTGCTTTTCGTTTTCCCCTTTTAAGTGTTCACAACACCTAAAAAAACCAGGCTTCTACTAATATGGATTGTGGGGTTTTTTTCTCGTAGCAAATGAAAACTACAAACAAGTAGCGATGTGTATTCTGTATCACATAAGCATGGACGATCGCTTTAAATCAATGTTTGCATACACAGACTGCATCCCACAGGTATGTGCTTTTGTATAAGATGAGGTGGCAAGATGCATGTTTCCCTGTGCAGGGCTTATCCTCACGCATAGCAGAGCTCGCACTGACACCCACAGGTGACAATGGGAACAGCCACGATGCTGCTGAGTCGGTGGCGAACCGCTGCCGCAGTCGGACTGTTCTTGCTGTCCCCAGAAAAAGGATAAGTGACTTATTCTCTGTCAGTGCTACTCACAGTGGAGCTGCATCAGTGAATTGGTAAAAATACAGGTGACCTGATGAATTTCTGCAGAAGATCGGGAATGCTTGAAAGAGACTAAAGCTTGTGCACAGCAAGTCCTTGGGGAACCTTGTGGAAAGTATTTCCTTTACAGTTTTAGAAGGCATTCTTTGCTGATCCCATTGGGTATCAAAATTTCAACGTCTCCAGTATTACAGGATATGAACTGGAAACCAGCCAAGCAGTGTTCTGTTGCTACATGACAATTCTTTTTCCAACTGCAGGCATGTACAACAGGGGAGACTGGGGAAGGCTCTTCACCGATCTTTCAGGCTACAGTTTGTTGCATACCAGTTTGTCTCCAATCATAGTCTTTGATCCAAGCACAGAGACAATTATCATGCAGTTTTAGGTTTTGTGTGTGTGTTGTTTGTGTGTTTTGTTGGAGGTGGTTTGGGGTTTTTTTTTGTTTTGTTTTTTGGTTGGGTTTTCTTTTTTTAACTAGTACCAAATCCTCTCTTGCTGATCTCTTTCTCAGTCCTGATGAGGCTGGAGTTGAGAAAGCCTGTGTTGCATAAGTGTAAAAGCTCACCGGTAGCTTTTTCAGAATTGCACCATGGTATTTTCTTTCCTGCCAAAAATGTTTTTAGCATCAAATGCATCCAGAATGGGAAGTTGCCATGGAAAGTTTTCAGAATGTCATTATCTCATGACAGAAATGGTGATGTTTTTCCAAATACAGGAAGATTTTGGAGAAAGGAGATGGGAGAACTGGTGGGAATAACTAGTATATGTTACAAAATGGTCTTATAAACACCCTGCTTACTGCTTTTTTTGCAAGAAGCAATTATATGTTAAGGCATTTGCATGATATAAGGGACCTGCTTTGTTCTGAGAAGTTACCAGCCAGACCAGAATTCATGCACTGTGTTTCAGGGCTTGCGTATAACGTGCTTTCGGAGAATCTTGGCATGTTTGGTTTTTTTTAGATCCCCAGTGCCAAATGTAAAGAGCTGTGGAAACTTCAGTGATATAATGTGAGCTTTGGTGAATGTCACTGTTCTGATAGGCAGTGACTGCTCTTCCCAGTGCTTACAGAGCTGTATCCAAAGACTAGTGGAGCAGGAAATAAGTCCACTGCCTTGATTGGACTTTGGCCAAAACTACAAATTTTGAGGGATACCTATGGCTATTGATGCTCCAGTAGTCAATGGAATTACTCACAGATCACATCTGCTGACTGGTCAAAAAGGACAAGCTGGACGACCGGAGCTTAAATTTTATTAATGAGTGTTCAAAATCAGGACAATCAAGGAAGACAGAGACGGCAGAAAACATGGGGAAATTGATGAGGCCGCAGGAGAAGAAAATGACCTTTTTTAAAAGCACTCGCTGCCATCTGATTTTACCCTGGATAGCCAAATTCTCTTTGCAGTGGCAGTAGGCGCCCTTCTGTGGTCTGCATCCAAACTGGCAAATACTCAATAATGAATGTCTAGCTGTCGTAGAAAGTGATTGGAAAAATCAGTCCCCTGTTTTCAAACACTTTGCCTGTTCAAAGTGACAAGGGCTTGCGCGTGCTGTCCCAGGTAAACATCCTTGTGGATTGCAGGAGTTAGTGGGTGCTATTCTAGTAACAGTTAAAAGTGAGTATTAACAGTTCATTCTTGTTTAGACCTCAGCAATGCGTGTTTTGTTTAAATAGGTGCAAATGCCATCCAGATGCTTATAAAAGCCTTTATTGGTAATAACCTGGCCAATCAAAGGGCATGGTTAGGCAGTGATGTCATGGTGATATTTAATATTTTACCGCAGAGCAGTGTGCAAGGTTCTCTGCAGCTACCCACATGTTTTCCACCACAGTTGTCCTGTTTGGCCCCTCTTTGATCTATAAGCTTCTTTTCAGCTTAATGCTGGTAAACGTCCTCTCTTGACAGCACCCTTTGCTCCTGTCCGCCATTATCTGCTGAAGTTCAGAAACCAGAGCATCACTTCAAACAGCAGAGTTAGGGAGTAGCCGGTCAGGAGAGATTCCTGAGGCATGCAGTTCTGGCATAATCATTCAAAGATGTTTGAGCTGGGCTTGGGGAGGGGGTTGGACAGAGGTGTATGTGAACAGAGAGCTGTGGGGGTTGGCCTCTGGTCACTGGTAAATAAGTGAAGGCAGGTGCCAGAGAGTCTAGACACAGTGATTTCAGTCCTGGTCTGTGGTATCTGATACTCAATATGGGACTTGTCTGATTGAACACTACTGCCTCTTCATTGCACATGCTGCAGTCTTTTTACTGCCTTCCTGTTAAATCAGTAAAAGATGACAATGGACATAGTAAAAGCAGAACAAATTTAATTTTAATATTTCCTATTTGGCAGCAATTACTCTTCCTTTTGAAGTGGCACAAGAAGCAATCAAATTAAATGAAGACATAATGGGAAACATGGAGCTCGTACGAAACTATTACTTTAAAATTTGAACGGCTTTAATTGAAACTGGATATATTTTTTCTTTTTATAGAGAAGTAGTTCAGTAATTAACAGTGTAATCCCATCTTGTTAAACATCTAATTTCCACAGATTTTGTATTGTGTAAGTAATGAGAATGTTTCCCTTCAAATTATTCGAAGGGTTTTAAAAATCTGTTTTTAAAGCTTTTGTAACAGAAGAGTTGCAGGGGGTGATTTTTGAATGCTTGGGTTTACTTGTTAAGTGGCAACTTTCTTCTCTGGTTAATTCACTCTTACGTGACTGTCAGGCTTACGGATTTAATAAACTAGGGATTTTATAAGTTCTTAAAACAACCTACAGAAATCTGATTCTGCCTTTTTAAAAAAGGGAGGAAGAAATCAATGATAGCTTTTAAATGAGTACATTAAAGTCCCAGAAAGAGATAACTGTGGTGTTACTTTTTTATTATTATTTTATTTCAGTCCATTTGAAACAACTGCTATCTTATAGTAAACTCATAAAATTGCTGTAGTAAAAGGCTTTGGAGTGAAATTCCTGCAATCTTATTGTTCCTTTTTTTCCCCCTCTCTAGGGTTGTTCACTACTTGCTCTAGTTTTTAGTGCATTAAAAACTGTCTTTCCACCAGGGGGCAAGCACACAAATATTTAACTGTCAGTAGTTGCTTTCTTTTCCCCCCATGTCTTTGACACAAACTGAGCTACACTTTTTTTTTTTTGTACCTTATGTCCTGCTTATCTTTAAGTTCAGTTGTTTCTGCTTCCAGTAATCTGAGTCTTGTCATCACGCTGCTTTGCATTATAATCTTGACGTGTCTTGTGAACTGAGCAGGTTTTAGGAGCAAATAGGGCGATGTCCTGCAGCCCCTCAATGAGGTAGTCATGCCATGCAACTTGTCTGCCATGGTTGGAAACAGAAAAAGAAACACATGTATTTGTCATCTTCCTATATTCAATATGCCATTTCAAAAAATGTTCATACTGAGCAAAAAGAGGCTAGATAGATAGCCTGTGATGTAATGGACCATATAGGTGCCAGGTGTATAAAATGATGTCAGTCCATAGACTGTCTGCCTAAGGAATCATCTGGCAACTCACTGACACTTACTGAACAGTTGGAACAGGATTATAGGCAATTGTCTACTTATGTTAACCCAGGTGGTTCTGTCCAATTACCAAAGAATAGGGCTACTATTGAAAAATCTTGGTATATGGCAGTGTTCAGATCTAGCAGGGGAAGCTGCAAAGATAAAGCACATTGCTGCAGATACAGCTAGTTTACCTATGAATGGAGTAATTGCGAAGCAAAATAGTAGCAGAATTATTCTGCAAATAAGTATCTGTTTAGAGTCTAATTTTATTAAATGACCAGGTATTAATCTGACTTTCTGTGGAACTAAGTTGTGGAGTTTTTTTCCTATGTTGAGTCTACCAAAGCTTTTGCAGCAAATTTATTTATTTGTAACTTTAAAAAAAACCCAATAAAAATAAAAAATACAGTGGTAGCAATAAAATGTGACTAACCCAAGTTAATTTAAGGTGATGAGTTACTGCCATTTTTGGCACTTTATAAGCATTGTTATCCCCAAATAATGGAACGGTATATCTTGTGCCCTTGACCTTTATAACTTTACTGTGGAAATGCTGAATATTAATTAAAAAACCCAACAAACTACTGTAGTTGACATCATAACATTGCTTTTCTAACGCTTTGGAAAGATTGATGACTTAAGTGTGCTTGTGTTTCTCGGCAGTTAATGAAGATGCTTTTTGAATGTCCTGATGAGCGAGTTGACCTGGAACTTATTTCTTTCTGTATTAACCTTGCTGCTAACAAAAGAAATGTACAACTTATCTGTGAAGGTAAGTGTTCTGAGATTTTACTGTTTTCTTGGAGATGACAACGCTTTATACACACTTATTATCAATGTGTATGTATTTTTAAAAAATAAAATGCACAGTGTTTGGGTAACTATTACAAACAAATGGCCGTATCCTCACCAAAACTTGTCTTGGTGGCAGGAGTGACATTGAGTAGCCTCACATGCCCACATCTTTCACATGTGCGTGTAGTTCTGTAAAGTGCACTGATGACATTATTGTGGGAAACTATGGCTGTACAGAGAGATCAAGGTTTTGTTCTATCTGATGCCTAAAATCCATCTTCAGCTTATCAGTGTTTCACCTCTCAGTACCAAATTAGAAACACAGTGGTGGTGTTTAGTTGCATCTTTCCAATTTTTTTTTTTAAATGAGCATGTTGGGTTCTAGTGTTTTGTTACGTGGCATAGATGGGTTCTTTACTTCATTCAGTAGCTCTCTAGGTTGCTTTTAAAGTTTCATGATTTTCATACTAAGTTTTAAGCAGAACGTGATTATTCAGTAGCTCTAATTTTCACTTGTGCTAAAAATTTTCATTATGAACTATTGCGGTATATTACTGGACTTTAAAAAGGACAACTGCTATCAATGGATTCTGTGACCAGCAATTCCACTTTAAAATTCTGCATAGCTCTGTAGAAGGGAGAGCAGGGAGATCCAGTTTTATATTAAATGTACAAATGAAATTCAAGCTAGTAGCACTTACTAGGTCGGCAAGGTGACCTTTTAGAAATGTAACAGTGGGACTTGCCTTTTACCATCAAGTACTTCAGATCTGTGTATGTCTGTTATGTGTATTCCCATGTAATGATCTATATGGCTGGTAAATAATGTTTTAAAATCGTAACAATATATTTATTCCATGGACTGGGGAGAGAAATCTCAGAG
Organism: Falco punctatus; assembly: GCF_963210335.1. Taxonomy (NCBI): domain Eukaryota; kingdom Metazoa; phylum Chordata; class Aves; order Falconiformes; family Falconidae; genus Falco; species Falco punctatus. The sequence goes on from NC_137591.1 coordinate 27,484,437, forward strand.
TTAATACCAGCAGCTGTGCTGCATCTCTGCTAACTGCACTTGATGATAGGATAGTGGTTTGGATCTAGAACTTTTTTTGGTCTAAGAATAAACAACTAAGTACACCTTTAGCATTTAGTTATTTATCTGACTTTTTAAGTGTCCCACTGGTACATATGGACAAAGTGGGTTTTTTGGATAAGCCGTGGAATTTATACAGAGCAGGTCTTTTCTTTTCAACTTAAACTTGGAAGAAGAAATAGTTCCTGTCTATATTCCTCACTTTTCCTTTTAAACCTTTAAAGTTAAAGCTGTCTTTCTGTGTGTGCCTGTTCTCTTCCATTTGGAGGATTTCCTAAGTGTTTGTTTCTTTTCAGGAAACGGTTTGAAAATGCTAATGAAGCGGGCTTTGAAATTTAAGGACCCATTGTTAATGAAGATGATCAGGAATATTTCACAACATGATGGGCCAACTAAAAGCCTGTTTATTGTAAGTACTATCTATTATCTAATGTGACCTCTGATTCTTCCTACTGGAGAAGACTGGCTTTGGAGAGCTGCTGTGTTTTGTCTTTACAAGGTGTCCAGTTTAGGTTTTCTTGGCTGTCATGGTTTGATTTATGTTTGGTTGTATAAGGCTATCTTGGCTGGTAGATCAGGGTTTGGATCCCTCAGTACAGGAAAAACAGATCTTAAGCTGCATCCAGTAAGTCCCTGTTCTAAAATAAACGCACAAAAAAACCCCCCAGCTGCTGGGGTGAACATCATAACAATTAACAGTTATCCTAAATGTCTGCTTTTAGAGCTAGAGGGCAAAATAAAGTGGGGCTTTTTTTCCACTGTGCCAAATGTTTTATATAAGTGGATATTTAAAAATTTTGAATACTCAATATTCAGTTAGCTGCCTTTTCCAAAGAAGGGGGAGCAATACAATGTCCTAATTGTGGAAATTTTAAACATGCTGTTAAAATGAGGATTGAATATCAAAATTGTCTTAAAGCAGTATGGAATTAGTAAGTAGAATCCATGATTTCCCTGTTCATGTTGCTAGAAAATCTTATAGTTATTTCTTAAAATTTTTAGGAAGAGGACTCCATTACTGTCACTGTTCTCTATCTTCTTTCCCTTATTTTCTAACAGCTTTCTCAAACTGTATGTTCAGTAGCTACTTTTGGAACATCTGAACAAATGGTCCACACCTCTTGAAAGTGAAAGGAAGGAGAGGAAGAATGCTGAAATGTTTTCTTGGGTTGTTGTTCAATTGAAATTGAAACTGTTATTAGCTCTCCTTTTGAGAACTAGTTTTGATTTGAGAGTTGTGAGTTCTCCAGAAGCCCAGATTATTCACCTGTAGTGTGTGTTGCTGTATTTTCTTTAGGATTACGTTGGTGATTTAGCAGCTCAAATATCAAATGATGAAGAGGAGGAATTTGTGATTGAATGCCTGGGAACACTTGCAAATTTGACCTTACCAGATCTGGACTGGGAACTTGTGCTGAAAGAGTACAAACTGGTTCCATACCTCAAAGATAAACTTAAACCAGGTCTGTCCAAAGTTTGGTTAGTCTTTCAAAGTAGAGTCTCTTGAAAAACAATTAAGAGTGCTCTTTTAGAGGAGAGTCTGTTTACCTTTGTAATTTGTGATTGTTTGGGGAAACAGAACACTGAAGAACAGAATCATATCTATGGATAAATACAGAACGAGATTAGGAGTTTATAAGAGGTAATACTTTCTGCCTTCTGACTTACCAGGTTCTGCAGAAGACGACCTTGTTTTGGAAGTGGTGATAATGATTGGAACAGTTTCTATGGATGACTCGTGTGCAGCTCTGCTGGCTAAATCTGGAATCATCCCTGCACTCATTGAGCTTCTAAATGGTATATTGCCATGTTTGGCTCTAGGTCTTATTTTTCAGAGGAATTTAGTTGACATCTGTGCTGTAACTGAATGTAGCATTCATTTTCTCTTGCAAGCCAGGGGTAGATGTTTTGTATATGAAAGGAGGAGCAATTACTCTGTCATTGATAGAGAGATACTGACTAGTGGTCTTAATAGATTCAATTTTTCCCACATATCAACAGCTCTTGCTGCAATCTGTAGTCTTTCTACTTGACTGGAGCAGGGAAGAAAACACTAGTTTTGTGTTATCAGGTGAAATCTCATGCATAACACTGAACCGTCTAGCTGACATGTAAAAGCTGCACTTGCTCTAAGCATCAAGAGCTTCTAGTTGTGAGATCTGAAATTGTGGTGTGTGGTTTCTTCTTTTTTTTTTTCCTTGCAGCTCAGCAGGAGGATGATGAGTTTGTCTGCCAGATCATCTATGTATTTTATCAGATGGTCTTCCATCAAGCCACCAGAGATGTCATTATCAAGGAAACCCGTATCTTTTGAAAGATTAAATATCTAGAATTGCAGCACTTAATTTGCCATCACTTATGTTTGGCCTATATTTCTCTTGCATAAACCTTCTGATCTCAGAGGTTTCTTTGTAAATGGTTTATTTCACCTGAAGAAAAAAATCCAAGCAGCCTAGGCTTGTAGATGGACTGCAAGATTAGTAGTTAAGGTTAAGAGTTAGGTTTGCTTTGAAACAGGGAGGGGCATAGGAGGGGGATCACTGGACCAGATGACCCATTAGTTCCTATCCAGTCTGATTTACTGCATGAATTTGTTTTGCAAATCATAGTCCATAAGTAAAACTTACATAGAGTGTAGCCATTGCACTGCACCTTTATATATGTATTGCGTAGCCTGAAGTTATATGCATTAAAATACTTTAATAGCGTTTTTCTTCTTTCGGTCTGGACAACATAAATAATGCCTGCTCTGTATTTTTTGCACACCTAATTGTTCTTTGAATTTTATGTTTCGCATAAGTATCCCATCTTCTTCCCACTGTGGACACTTTGATTTCTGTTCCTGCCTTTCCTCTTTCTCCTTTTTCTGCCTGTCTGTTGATGCCTGAATCTGTTCTTTGCTTTCCCCATGTCATGGATCTGTTAAATTCGAATATTTTTAAGGGTACTTTTAACTCCTATTCAGTCTTTACTACTTATTTTTTCAATCACTGCTGATGTCGAGCTCATTCAGATGATACAAAAACTACGAATAGTGTCACTAGCTGTCTTTATAGGCCTTAACTGAATGTTAAATTTTATTGAAACATAAAGAATAGGTTGAATGGAGCCCTTGTAGAGATAGCAGATTAATGATTGCTTTGCTAATAATACAAAGATTACTTCTTAATGTCCTCTTTCATTTAACCTCTGTGGAATATCTGAGAAGCCATTTGGGATGTTGTTCTCTGCCTCCCGTTGAGACTCCTAGGTGGCTAGCTTTGAAAACCAAAAATAATTTGCATGTCATTTTATATATGTAATGATAAAGCACCAACATGTGAATAATGCTTTTCTGACTCAAAATGAACGAGAGTAGTATTAATGCTATCATTTTCGGAATAGATTATCCTCAATATTTTTGAGGCAGATGCATTGGAAACTTTTTTTTTTAACAGTCTCAAAAGATTAAACCATTTCACAAAATATGTGCCTTTTGGGCTAACACGTTGGGTGCATGGATTTCCTGTAACAGATCAGAATGTTTTTCTCTTTGTAAGGGACATGTAATATTTCAGCAATTTTGAAAAATATTTGAAGGAAGGCTGCTGAACTTAGTATGTGATGAAAAATTCCTGACTATGGTTCGTAATGAAATTTGTAGTTGGAAGAACACAGGGATGTGAAAAAAAAACAAAAAACAAAAAACAACAAACCCAACAGTTTTTGTCCTTAACAGTTTCTTTCCAGAGGCTCCAGCATATCTTATAGACCTGATGCATGATAAAAATGCAGAGATTCGCAAAGTTTGTGATAACACTCTGGATATTATAGCGGTAGGTCTGATATTTTTTGTTTGTTCATCTGTCCTTAAAGAACATCTTTACATGAGATGATTCTAAAATAACTAAGTAAGCAATAACTTGGAAATCAAGAATATTGTTCGTGTGCAACTTTCTAATCGCATAGGTAAAAGGTAAGTTTTCATGGGACAATGACCATCATTAATCTAGGCTATGTAGCAAACTTCCAGAAAATGCATATATGCTTGGCAAATTCATACCCGTTAGTTTTACGCTACAGACACTTTTAAAGAGTGCTTTTATACTTAAATAAATTAATCATATTACATAAGTATGTCAAGCTTTCATTATTTCTTAGTTCTCCAAACAAATGGCTCTTGTTACCCAGCAGCTTTTTATTCAGCTTTTGTACATTGCCTGATGCCAATATTTGTTTCAAAAAGAAAATGTGGGCAGTGATCCTGAAGCTGGTTGTTTTCTGCTGGGGGAACATTCAGTGTAGCACTGAACTTTTTAATATTGTCTTCAGCTCTTGGATAGGTTTCCTTTAGCTACATGGCTTAGTTTGTCCAACTATACATTGATCACAATAAACTTCTTGGGACAGTTGTTTTGTATTAAACTACTAACTTGGAAAAAAAGAATAAATTATGAAGTGCTGTTGTGTTATCGGTTCTTATAACATGTATAATCTGCTTCTGGGGATCCTTGACTGCAGCAGCATTAGTATTTTCTAGGATGTTCTTCATTGAAGTAAAGACATTGTGAAACTAATTCCACCTAAAAGTTGCTTCTGGCCTTCTGTTGACAAAAAGAAATGTCACCATTTTGTAGTGTCTTAGGAATGTACAGACTGTGCATCCTTTTGGATGTAGAGTAGCTATCATGAAATCCAGTCTTACAGCCAAAGAGAACTTAAAGGCACTGCTCTAGACTCATAGTTGACTCCCTTAATGCTTTTTGTATCATCTGCTTAGTTTCTTCTGTAGTTGAATTAAGGATATTGCAGCTTGCACTCTGAAAGATTTGATATAGTTGACCTAATCTATGCTGCACAATACCATAGTCTGTTTTGGCTTTTTCTGTTATACTCATTAGTAATGTCTTCTAACTTGAAATTAATCTAAGAAAAAGTAAAATGACGTAACACTTTCTGTGTTGGAATTCATTTTATCTGGCTCTGGTTTTGCTTCATGAAGGTATGGAATGACAATTACGCTCCACTAGTTAGTGGCAGAGTTGGTGTTGACATCCATTAAGGGCAAGATTTCAACCAAGATGAGTTTGTACTTACTATTTATGATGGACGTCATGTTCAGCTTACCAAGATCAGCTATTTCCAGGGACATCTCCAGTGAAAACAGTAGATTCTTGTCTTCTGGGTGAGGCCAGGCAATCCAAGTGTTCTTTTATCTTGGGGCCAGTACAGTTTCCAAGTGTCTCAGGTGTTGATTTCTTCATATGGGGGAGCTTTGCAGCATGATATGCAATAGCATCTAGGTACTGAAAAATTTTGGTAGTAATATTATTAAGCAACATATATTTTAAGAATCAAGAAGAATAAACACATTAAGTCATACCTTTATATTCAATATTAACATCTGAAGTAAAACACATTTGGCTTTTTTTTTTCCCTCCAAAGAAGAGGTATTCTTTATGCTAGCTGTGAGTAAATGAGGAGTGCTATGATAATGGATGAGAAGGGCTTCTCGATGTCTTGCAAAAAGCACCGAGCAGGACTTCTACGACCTTGAGGAAGAATGAAGGGAGAAAATTATGTGGTACTGTTCTTACTGGTGGTGGGGGAGAAGATATCAAGCACATACTGAGAGTAGTTTGTGTGGTGGTAAATGACTTTTTTCTTTGGTTGTGGAGCAGTGCCATACTTAGAATGGTGTTCACTGGTAAATTAGGAGAGTTCCCTTTCTGAGAAAACCCATTATCTTGCTGCTGAATTATAAATTGCATAAACCATGACCAACACCATGACCCTGTGGGGGAGCACTATATGCCCTCTTTTCTGGAAGTCTAATCACTAACTGATTCCTTTCTTGACAATGTTGTGAGCTGGTTATGTTTTGTCTCCCAGTACCAAAAATCACAGGCAAAAAAGGCAACAAATTCTGGACGGTGGTGGCAGAAAATATGGAACAGTAAGTTATTAGGACCTCAGATCTCGATAGGTGTTTTGCCATTCAGCTCAGAGGATATGGTAAAGCAGCCTGCAAACACTGAGGTGTTTGGTCGTGTGGCAATTCTACCCAACTGCTGCCTTCTGAGGTGTCTGAACAGACATAGTGTCTAAGGTTGAAACTTCTTATCTGTGCTAAATCCACACAAAGAAAAACTTAAGTTTTCAGTCTTATTGTTCCATACATGCTGACAGGATTAGTTCCTCTGATGATGGAAATCAGAAACTAAATGTTGGAGAATAGAGATTTGAAAGTAATTTCTTCTCAGGGAAACAAATGCTTCTTTCACTCATCAATAAGCTCTATATAGTGTGATTGAAATAACACTGAAGAAAATCAGATGCCTTATAAGCCTTAGGGGAGATATGCTTTCTGTAGTAAAGTAATTGTCACAGAAATTATGGAAATGTTACACTAGTGATGATTTGTTTAATATAGCTTGGCTGTACTCTGCCATTGATGAACTGAAACAGATGTGCTGCTTTAGCGTAGTATGTACTGGGGAGTCTCAGCTTTGCGCTGCTAGAAGCAACATATCCCTTTTGTCAAAAAGAAAGTCTGCGTTGATAATTCAGGAATGCTTCAGTCTCCTGTCATGTGCAGAGTCTTGACACCAAACAGCTAATTTAGTGTACATGTACACCTAAAGCGGGACGGGTCCCGCCTGCAATCAGCAGCTGGTGTAGGAATCCCAAGCAAATAAAGTTCCCTTTTCTTCTGCCTCAGAAGCCTGGACACCTGCCACTCAAAGCTTGTGGAAAGAAATGTCAGCTTGATCAAAATGGCTTTACTCCGTTCACCACAGACAATATTATCAAGAGCTGATGGGGTTTTAATTTCTTGGGTTTCTCATTCTTTTTCTGCTCCTAGGTCAGTCTTATTGCAGTTAAATGATCTTCCTTATTTATTCCAAGGATATATAATTAACCATAACCAGATCCTTGGGCTGTGTAGTCTGAGTCTTCCCCCTCCCCCATTTTCCCCCATTTTCCTATTCAATATTTTTACAGTTTTGAATTCAGGCCTGCTGTACAATCTTGTTTCTCTTATGATCAAGAACAGATTGTTTCCTGCAGAAGTAAAACATCATCTAGATAGCTACGGCGTTGTCCACTTGTTTTAGGAAGGGCCTCATGCCTAAGGTGTTTTTTCAGCTCTCCTTCTTTGCCCCAAGTATTTGTAATGAATGCCAAATATTTGCCTTGTGTGGAAAGCTGTGGTAATGAACGGGCTTGCATCTTTGCATGTTAGCTAAGTGCCGTGACACACATCCTCAGTGTTGGGAATGCTGGAATTTCACGTAAGAAGCAGGAATGTGCTGTGAACCCTCAGCGCTCTGGGGTTTGGGGCCAGCTGTGCAAGATGTTGGCCAGCTCTGTTAGAATCAAGGAAGAGCAGACCATGGGGATTTGGTGTGGGCTTTATTTGAATAGGCAGTGTGCTCTGAAAACAGATAACCTTTGACTCCAGCTTGGTGTCCTCTTTCCGTGAAGGAGTGCTGTAGTCACTCCAGGAAATAAGGTTCTCCCTTCACTTGTCAAGACTTCCCCTTTCTGTGGTGTCTCTTGTTCCCCTGTTATCCTCTTAACAATCATGAATATAGCGAGGTGGGCAGAGAAGAAATGTGGGGCTGCAGGCTCAACTGCTGACATATGTTTTCACTGATCAACTTCTGCATTGTTAAATTAGCAATCAGTCAGCTTTGGTGCTGGTAGCTTAGAGCATGTGCCCAGCAGGAAAGGCTTCACCAGGACTAGAAGAATAACCTTGCTGCAGGCAGCATTAGATAGAGCAGGCATGTCCTGATTGTTTTTTGTCTTCACATAAACCCATCTTGGACAGATTTCCTTCTAGCACTGGTGCTTGGTCTTTGCAGTTGTAGACTAGGAAAGTGAGCCAAACCACTGATCCGTGTTACTTTGATAACAGCTTGCCAGTTCTCCAAAGGGAGGGGGGGAAGTTTCTTTCTTCAGCTACGGACAATATAGGAATTCTGTGGATGGTATGCATTTTAGCACCTGAATTTAGGGGGCGTGAATGTTTACTCTTTGCTCTGCCTTGTCATTAGTTCCATATCACAGGTTCCTGTTGGCTTCCCATCAGAATATATTTAATGATGAACCTGATTGTGAAGAAGTGGCTGTGGGTTGCACAGGTGTAAGTGGTATAGGGGATTTTTCTTTTTTTTTTTTTTTTTTGGCCTGTGAATGAGCCCTTGGGTGGTACTTACTCTAAGGTCTAGGGTAGGTGTCGTAGACACCTGCAAAAGGTGATCCATAACATCTGTTTCTCCTCTTGGTTTATAGAGGCACATAGTTCAAATGACAAGCCTAACTTTTGGATAGCTAGACAAGATAAATCTTTTCTTTCTTAAAAAATGGTTAATTTAACCTTTCCTATAAACTGTATGTTTTAGGGATGGTTAAATAACAAAGAATGTAACATATTATCAAGTACAGCCTTGAACATAATGAGCATTCTACTTACTGTATAGCAGTTCTAGTTTAGTATGAGGAATCACATCAAATGAACCCTATTACAGACCCAATTAAAGGGCAACCACATTAAAGTGAAAAGGAAAATCTGTTTTTCATCAGCTGTGAGAGAACACAAAGCAGATCTGTGTAGCTCTATGTTATCCTATAGTGTGTTAATCAGATACAAGGTGTGACGGAAGCCAGTGACAAAGGGGACCCCTGATAGGGAACAGACATGCTCTGATAATAGGCCAGTTAACGCTTCATAATATTTCAATGGTTCAGTAGTAAACAAAGTTGGAAGTAGAACTTCAAAAAGGATGGCACATTCCTTGCAGAGTCGAACCATACATCTTCTATGACACTTTTGGATTTATGGAAACCGAATGTTAAAAACAGTGATGTCAGGGAGCTCCGGAGAGAATAAAATCAACCTTCAGGATTCCTCCTTTTATGTTTCTGAACATGCAGTACTGGGGGGGGGGGGGGCCGGCAGGGGGTTGAAGAATAGGCACATTTTGTCCACCTTCTTGTTCTCCCACCTACCACTTTTCTAGTAGCCTGACAATTAAAAGGACTGGAGGGCACAAAACTATATTTGCATCTCCATGATGCTTAGTTTTCTGGTTTCATTTTTGCAGGAATTCCTTAGCAAGGAAGGTGTTTTTCATTGCGTTCAAAAAATAAAATAACCCAACCAAAACTAACAGACCCACACAAAATAAAAAAAAAAGTTTTTAATAGCTCAAAATATAATTGCTGGAAGACTTGCTGTGTTTTAGGGAATTGTTTTGCTCTAAACTTCTTTAATTTGGTTTCTTTGTGCCTTTTGGCTCTAGTCCTACATTTACAGCTCTTCTTCCATTCTGGTGTTATTCCATTAATCACTTACCCAGTGGTGTTTCTGCACATTTCTGTGGAAAATCTAGAGAGATATTTCTGATCTAGGAGTACTTAAATGAACTTTTTTGTGCTGAGGTTATATAAATTATTCTAGATTAGTGCAAATCATCCTTTTCTAGGATTGCTGCCAGAATGAAACTCTTGACAAAACTGATCATCTATTTAACTCCGGTGCAGTCACTTCTTTGTCCTTGTTGGTCATTCACAGTGAAATGCAAGGTACAAATATAACAAAATAGCCAAACCTCCTGAAGAGGTAACTTGTGGTTATTTTTTCTTTAAGGAACGTGCAGTTAATGTTCAGTCTTAGCAGCTGTTAATTTGCCATTCTGTTGTTAATCCTGTTTTCCAAAATTGAATGATCAAGGTGAAATACCTGGGTGTATTAAGCCTCTTAATGGGATGGGAAAAGTAGAATACACAGGAATATTCTGCCCTGTTGTCATTCTCTGAAGAAAAAGTCCATTGGGCTCAGAGAATGTTAACTGATTATTTGTTTTTGTAGAAGGATAGAAAAAGTTCATGTCTACTTGTGACAGACATTCAGCATGTTCAGACAGTGGTGTGGAATGAAACAGCCATGTCGGGCAAGTGGGGTTCATTTAGGGTTGTAACTTTGGGAAGATTGTTTTCAATCTGTGTTTATGGTAAACGTGAATTAGGTAATTTAGCTGCTGGCCTTTCTGCTTTTGAGAACTTTTAAAGATAAACAAGGTAATGTGAAAGGGATTCAGCTTTCCCACAGATTAGTTTAGTTTGCTCTGTGTTAAAACTGTTTATTTTCCCCCACTTCTTTGCAATCATGATTTCTGGAGTAGTTTTCTTGAGACTGTAGTACAATTTTTGGCAGTTACAAGGTGTTTCTGTAAAGCTTGTAAGTTGGTCGCAACTGCTGGAGGCTGACATAATAGATAGCCCACCGTTTAGCGCTGGCAGATGCAGTAAAGGAGATGTTTCCAAGATGCTGGTCAAATGTCATCATTGAAAGTCATGCCTTTTTTTTATTAGTCATTTTGTAAATCTTAGTGATGAGCTTGCTTTTTCCAGGGAAGCTCTTGTTTTGCACTGTTATTTCTAGCCTTTCCTTTTAATTGAGTGGAAGCGAGGGAAAAGATCAAGACGCTAAGAAATAGCATGAGATGTTCTTTTCCCAAACATTTCTAAACAGTGTGTGGCATAGGTATGTGTTCGTTGGTTTGGGGTGTCTTGTTTTTTCTTCCTCCCTCCCTAAGGTTGCTGCATTACTATGTGGCTGACAAAAACCTGGAATTTTGCTTGAGGCCACTAGGCACTGAGAATATCTATAGGTCCCACAGATGATACCTGCTCTGTGTATCGAAGTTACGCAGGAGACCAGGTTTTGAGCAGGATTGCTTGTGTGCCAGGATGGTATGGTGGTGAATTAGAAAGGTCTAGTTGAACAGAGGTAGAATTGGAGAAATGTAGAATAATGCCACAGACTGATCAGAACCCCGGACTTGCAGGTACTTGCATGAGTGTCACATCAAAAGGGAGTTTACATTCTGTTTTAAGCTAAGAGAAACAAACTTGCCATTTCTCCAAATAAAACAAAGTTTAAAACCCCACTGCCACAGGATAAGGGTTTGTGGTTGCACAATATGATTCCCCCATGAAGTCTTGGATGCTCTAGATGCTCATTAGCCATGTCAGAGAAGCCTCTGCCAGAATGACAGGGCCAGCTGGTTTTTGTGTTACCGACCAGTCAGAAGGGTGGAAAATGCACAGGGCAGAGAGTGTGTTACCTGTGTCAGGTTAATAGCAGTGAAGACAAGGCAGGTTGAATATTAAAGTCAGTTTAAATGCTGCAGATCCGTCTGTAGGGGTTTCTGAAGCTTAACCTGAACTACTCAGCCCACTTACTCTGTCTTCACTGATCTTTCTTGACCTCTGATTATGGGCAGATCTACTCTTGCACGTCTTGCTGGAGCAGTTTGAGAAATTACCACTTCTGCAGCCAAGGCATTGTCACTAATTGTGTGAACACTCTTCATCCCCTTCAGGGCCAAGTTAAACAGATTTTTAAAACCTTAAACTACTCCAGCTAGATCTCCAAGGGAAGTTTGTCCAGATCATGTGTTAACCAATGTGAGAGTTGAAGTTCAGTTTTTCTCACCTTTGCGGTTAGCTTAGAAGACAACAAAGTGGGACCTGTTCTGCGAGGGTATTTCTTCCCAGAAGTAGAAACACTTTGGTTATGAATGTTACTCTTGTTCATAATCCTCTGATTAAAAAAGTATTAACCATGGTGCATTATTTGTGAATCTTCCCAAATTGATAACATCTGGAGATTTCTGATGTTGAGGAGTTTGCTGTAGTTAGTGTGCCCTATCTTTCCATTAATATTGAGAAACTGACTATTATCCGCAGGTCTGTGCTCCCTCAGTGGTAATCAACAGCCCACGTAGGCTGCTGTGTTTAGAAGAGCCTTCTAAATAGCTGATTGCAGCGATCGTAGGCTGTTGCTTCCTTTTGATGCTCCTTTATATTGAATATCAGATCACTTGAGTACAATTAGGCTGTAATCCAACTGAAATTTCATGCCTTCATTTTATTTCCGTAGTGGCTGGAACCTATATCCTGTTTTCCTCAGCTTTCTGGAGAAGTTCCTCTGAGATTTTTAGTTTTGTATCTTGGATTCCCATATCCTCTTTATTACAAATGTTGTGTACCATTTTTGTGGGTACTTGATATTAAACATAAAAAGCCATTATAAAATTTGACAAGTTGAAAATTAAATCCTGTCTTACTGGAACTCGTGAAACAAAATCAAGATTTTTTGTTTTATCACAACCTTCTTTTGTTGTATTTTCTAGTAACTAGTTATCCTATTGAATGCTCATCTAATGAGGGTGTAAAAGGTACTTGGCCAGTGTTAGTAATTAATTACTGAAATCACCCTGAAAATTGGCAGTAATTGGCTCTTCTTGATAAACCAAATGAGGAGACTATGGTGACAGAACTTCCCTGCTCAAAGCAGGAGTTTTTTCTGGATGACATAAAGTTACAAACCATGAGAGAACGATTGTACTGCTGCATGTACAAAACCAGAATAATGCCTAGTGCTTGCAAAATAATTCCATGGTTTGCTCTAAGTACTCTGCAAACTGAATAGAGGATTTAAGTCACTGAGCCCTGAAACTTGCCTATTTTGCTGACATTCAGATCGTCTGCCATTTCCTGTTCAACCAAGCAGCTTTGTCTGTACCTCTTTCTAAAATTCTGTGTGGTGATTTTTAACAGGAATATGATGAGGAATGGGCTAAAAAAATCCAGAGCGAGAAGTTTAGGTGGCACAACTCTCAGTGGCTGGAGATGGTAGAGAGTCGGCAGATGGATGACAGTGAGCAGTATCTGTATGGCGATGATCGTATTGAGCCCTACATCCATGAAGGGGATATTCTGGAAAGACCTGACCTCTTCTACAACGCAGGTAAGGCAGCATGTATTAGTGTTCAGGACTGGGATTGTTACCTCTGTGTTTGGAACGGGAGCTTGACCTGGGGCTGTAGGGAGAATCCCCTGACTTGGAGCAGTGGGACAGCTACCCTTTTGTGTCACTGGGAGCAGCACTGATGTGTGCCAGCCGGGATGGGCTTGTCCTTGTCAGGATATTAATGATGGGTTGAGTACTGTTTGTCAGTGATCTTAAAAAGTGTCGCAGGTCTTCAGAAAGATGAGTAGACCTATCAGAGAGCTAATGGACCGTGACAATAGATTTGAATAAAGATGGCCCAGCCTTGTTCTTCACACTTATTTCTTGTGTCAAAGCTTCTTTGCTTTGCAAACACAAGCCCTTTCTCATCCCTGTTAAATTCACAGATATGTGATTTGATGTGGAATTTCGTTCTGCCTCATGTGTTAGTTCTGTAATGAATTTTTATTGCAGATCTTGATGAAGGACTTTAGTTGAGCCACATCAAACTTGTAGGTTTCTTAGCAAAGGCAATCATTCCATGGTTTTAATCTAATCTGTTTGTATGGGGTTTGCTATCATCTATCTAGGGAGGTGTGTGAATCTCCTTTGTAAATAATTTTTTTTCAGTTCCTCATATGACAGAGCTTGATTACTTGACGATTTGAAGTTAGCTTAAAAACAAAAACAAAAAAACCCACCCCAGAATTATTCTTAAGAGTAGTAATGTTCTTGTTTGAGATTAGTGCTAAGAAATTTTCTAAATAAAAAAGGCTTCTCATCATTTTGCTTAATCCTATTAGTAGTGCATAATGGCACAGTTCTGGGGGATCTCAGGTGGCATCTGCTGTCTGTCTCCTTTCATAAAGATTTTGTAGTTCCTAAGAAAATAGAAGTTACCATACTGGATTAAGACACTGATGTATCTAGTCCAGTATTCCCAGCTGTTTCAGAGGAAGGTTAAAAATCTCTGCAGGAGACAATCATGAAATAATTTGCCCACCGGATAAATGTCTTCATAACTTTTCATAACTAGGAGTTGGCTTATGCTCTCAAACTTGTGGTTTTATGTGCTTTTCAAACTCCTGGATGACTGTGTGTGCATGGATATATTTTTTCTAATTGCTGGGTTTGAGTATGTGTTTTTTATTTTCCACAGAAGTGTCCAGTCCTTTGCTATGAAGCATGAGTCACAAAACTCTGCGACTCTGGATGCATTTGCAGGAATAGTAATAAGAAAAACAAAACCACTGAAACCCATAAGCTTTACTTGTAGTTGCAGTGAGAAAATAGTTGTGCAACATCTCGGTAGCATTTCAGAAATTATTCTCAAAGGATATAAGAACTTAGGCATTCTTTTTCTTCTACTTTTAATTGCATGTCAGCCATAGCAACTTGCTTTTTTAGTGGTATGTTTTTTCACTTTTGATTTCTGTAGCTTTTTATCTTGCTCTTCTAGACCTACAAGGTTAGCAGTATGAGCCATGTGTTGTATGGTACCAGGGTCCTTTATTACATCAAGTCTCCTTTAGGCTACCTAAATTAAAGATGTGCCAGTGTGCCTGTTGTAGTCTCCCCATTACAGGCCTTAATTATAAACCTTTGCTTATTTCATAGGGCCACTTTTTTTTTCCCTAATTGTGTGAGCTAGAGATGGAGTGGCACCAGTAATGCTGAATTTCCTGGCTTTTAATCATTTATGTTACAGGCTTAATGTTATTTGAACAAAGATTTTTGTGTTGGAATTGATATTTGACCAGGAAGGAGAGGCAGATTTCCAATGATATGTTCTGCAGATGTTTGAAAAGTGCTTTTGTTTTCAAAGGCATAAGAGTAGGTGATTATATTCAAAATACAGGTTCACTTCTCGGGTTCCTTCTGACAAGTGCCAGTAAGGTGTGCTGGATTTATACTTTTGAGATGTGGCCAGAGGGGACATAATATTCCTTTGAAAAGGCTATGGACTATTGTACCAATCGGAGTAGGCGTTTGGGTTTCTGAAAGACAAAGAATTACTTAGTCAAAGAAATAACAAAAATACAAGTCTTTGTGCAGTCGAAATTATCCTATATTTGATCATTTTAGAACTGACCTGCACTGATGGCAGCTGCTCAGTACAAGTGCCTCCTCAGCAGTAATAGTTCTTAAGTTCACCGATGGCGAGATGAATTCGTTATTGCAATGATACACCAGCATCTCTCTTGCATATTAATTTAAACCTACATGAGAAACTGGGTAGAATCTCTGAAGTTACCTTTGTGAGCTCGGTGTCTCTCTTGTTCTGGAAGTACATAACCCTAATTTATGTTGAAATGTACATAACAACAGATGTCCTTCAACTGTGTAATGATATTATATGCAGCTGATGCTATCCATGTGCATTATTCATTTTCCCATAATTCATGTGAGCCATAACTCTGAGTGTTATGGCTTGAATGTTAACACTCTTGATTGAAGACACTTTAAGTAGTGGTAGCTCTAGCCTCAGAGTTAAAAGGTAGTGCTTCCTTTATTAGTGTAAAGATAGATGTTGGGTTTAAGTCTCTCTGCTTTCAAATAAGTTTTAACCAAACCTGACTGTTTAAAATACAGGCCCCTAAATTGATTGATCTGAAGTGCTGCAGGTATGAAAGCGCTAATGTTTTCCCTCACTACTTTTCTGTACGGAATAGGTGGTGAGATAAGAAAACCAGGCACAAGTGTTGTTAATAGCCATTTCGACTTGCCTTCCTCTTCTTTGGTCATTTTACATCCGTATGGTATCACAGGGCCCTCGCGTCTCGCTGAACATGCTGAAAGACAGTAATACAGATCTGCACCAGATTACTTGCTTGTCAAGGAGTACTTTTTCACATACTGTATACACATGTATACAATTAGAATGTAGGCATGTACAGCTATCATATGCTGCTAAAATGTAGTCTGATCATGGCTAGCATTTTTCATTTACAGTCTTGCGTTGTATTCAGTCACTTTTCTGTGAGGTTCTACCTTCTAAATGAATCTGTGGCACCTCATCAAATGTCTGTTAGAAATGTAGATGTGTCAATTCTGTTCCTTTTATCATTTGTCACTATATTATCTTCAAAAAACGTCAGGTAAATTCATAAAGCACAGGGAGATTTGTTTGAATGCCTGAGTAGTCATCTCTAAGCCCTTGTGTCTGTAAGTAACTTTCCACTGCTTCCTGCACAGGCAGCTTTAGTAGTTTTGAAACCGCAGAGGTTAAGCTATGTGGCCTGTGACTCCCTGGATCTTATCTCTATTTCTTTAAAGTGGGATGGCATTTGTAACTTCCTGGTCATTGGGAATCTCTCTCTCCTTTCTGCTAAACTATTAAAGTATCTGTCTGAATGTACCTGTTGCTGCCCTGTTTTTATTGGGATGCTTTCTGCGCTACAAGCCTGGGATCATTTTCATACAGTAATGGAGACAAACCAATGTAGGATCTGTTTTAATGAAATAACTCATTTTATCTGATTAGACCTAATACTAATTACCAAGTAAGAACTGTGCCCTTTAGTATTCACAAGAAATGTGTTTTGTGAATGGGAACAGGAAAGAGTTAAGCTGTGCTCTCATTCAGCTGGGGTCAGTTCAGTGATTTCACTTCAAAGACACTCTGGACTTACACTGATGTAACAGAGGGAAATGTTAGCCCCCAGTTTTCTTCTCTTCCTTGCAAAGCAAGTGGAGACTGTGAAGCCTTTAAGGAGTACTACTGGCTTTACAGATGTCTCCATATGCTAATGTTTTAATACAAAGGAAGCAAAAGAAAACTGTAGCCCATGTTCTTCAGAGGATATCATGTGGAAAGACCACCTTTCAGGAAATAGCTAGAAGACATGAAAATATGGGGGAGATGAAAGAAGTAGGTTTGAAGTGCTTTCCTGTTCTTCTCAACCAGTTTTAAGAGATACAGTGGTGAAGGGTGGAGTCTGGTCAATTTAGACCTTTGCTGCTTTTCTACTTCTGTGCTGCCGGCCCAGATTGATGTTTGGCCCCTCTCATTACCTTTCCTCTGGGCTCGCTTTCACGATGGGGCAGACAAGATGAGTCTTGATAAAACCTTTACAGGTCTGAGGAATAAGGGGTAAGGTAATATTTCCTAGCTATGGCTTTTTTCAGGGTATTAGGCTGAGCTACTTGGTGTCCCAGTAAGGTTTTTTCCTTGTAATAGAAGTTGCTGGTTTTCATTATTACTGTTGCTTGACATTTCTCCCAGAAATACTGCAAGTTGCTAATGAAATCCTTAAGCAAACCAGGACAGGTTGCATTGCCTGCTTACCCTGAAGTCATGTTCCTTCATAACAGTCACTGTGTCTGTCATAGATGGCCTAATAGCCCCTGATGGAGCAGTGAGTCCGGATTTCTTCAGCGATTACCATCTTCAGAATGGAGACCTCGTTGGGCAGCATCCCTTCTCTAGCAGGTAGGTTGCTCTTTGTGAGGAATGCATATTATCCAGAGATAGCTATTCAGGTTTCTTTATAGGGCTATGTTTGTGGAGTTCAAGAATTGTCACCCTCATAGCAGCGGGAATGGCTTACGTCGAAGAAGTAGGTCTAGTCTGTCTGCTGAATTACATGTTTCTTTTAATATATTAACATATCTGTTATAATACATTATAGCTTTCCAAAAGCTGGAGGATAGAAAAGTAAAACTAGAACACACAACTAACTACGTGTTATGACTCGAATGCTATTTAGATTTTGTTGGGAAATACCTAAGAGAAGAGAGGCTTGAGATGCTGATTACCTGGAAGCCTTTTGTCTCCGGTGGTTTAAAATTGTTAAATATCAGCTGCCAAAACTATTTCTGTGTGCTTGAGGGGTTTTGTTTGGTGGTTTTTTCCCCTTAACCTTAGTCTTGTGAAGGTATTCTCAGTTAGATTACTGAGGGCACTTTGAAAATTTGCTAGACAAGCAAAATATGTCAGCTTGACTTTTGGGAGATGTTTCTCTGAATTCACCCTCTGGTCAGTGACCGCTCCTTCTCTGAAAGTCAGCAAGCTCTTCCAGTTTGAATTTCTGAGCAGACTTCTCCCATGAGTCAGAATAGAAAGACGCTTTTCAAAGAATGAAATCTTTGTAGATCCTGTAGCATTTAGGAAATGCCTTTTAGAAAGCATGAATTATGTACGCTCATTAGAGGAAATACTTCAAACACTTTACAGTCAAGGTACAGAATTCACTTTAACAGGATGCTAGCTGGATATGCCCAGCCCTGTGGTTGAAGTTGCTTCTTTCCAAAGGAAGGATGTTGTTTTCACCACTGACTTTAGTCACCATTTGTAAAGTATGAGTAATTCACAGCATGTATGGCTGAAGTAAAAAAAGATTTTTTTCTCCCTTTGACTTCATGTAGTTGTTAAAGGGCAGTAGATGGTTACACTTGTCTGTTTAATCTACCTGTGATGCACCATAAAGCTGAACATTCAGCAGGAGTGGAATGCTGGTAACATTTTTAAGAACAAATTCAAATGCTTAGATCAGGGGGAGAAAAAAAAAGTAGGACTTATGGGATGGATTCCCTTGAAAAAAGGAAGTGTTTATACTCCATAAGGATCAAGTTCAGACTAGCGTATTAACCCTTTGCATGGAGCCTGTGTTTGGGAAGGGAATACTGGTGCTGATCGTTTCCAAATGCGCAACTTTCATTTCAGAGCGTGCAGGTGATAGTAAGACTCCAAGAGTAGCACACAGCTCGGACTTCCCTCAGTTTCTCTATGTGACTTGACCATTTGCAACTTTAAAATAGACGCACAGCCCAGGAGATGGCAGATTTCTATATTAACCAGAATAGTGTGTGGGTATATGGTTGCAACAGTCCTTGGGAGGTGGGGTGAGGGGTATAGGGTGAAGCTTGCAGACTTCTTTGTTTCCAATAAATGTAGATATTGTTTCAGTCAGGATGCTCTTATTTTGCCAGGAAGCTTTTGGCTGGGGGGAAAATAAAAATAGTCTTGAGTGTCTTTGGGTTAAAGATAAAGTAGATCACTCGAACTCAAATTTCAGTCCCGTATCAGAGGGCTACATTGGTAAACTGCTTTTTAATCTGATTGTATTCTAACTAAAATGAGTAGCAAAATACATCTGGTGTGTACCTAGTTAAAATAAGTATTTGTAGAATTTTCTTGTAATGTCTCAAGGCATTTTGGAGGCTCACCTCAAGAAAGAAAACAGAAAAACTGCAGTTTGGCTAATGACAAACTTGGTAATTACCTGTTGACGATAGCTTCTGTAAATATTCCAATTTCTCATTAGAATTCTGTTTTCTAGGAAGACTTTTTTCAATATGATTGCTCCACGGATTTATCTGCAGTCCAGACACACAGTCTAATTGGAAACAGTGTGGACTGCTGCAAATGTTCTGTCCTATTTGTAACAGAACAGGACTGAATTGTTTGATAGAATAGATACTGGCAGTCGAATGGCGAATCCTCATTTTCAGATGGGTGTCATTATCGTTTTGAACTTCTTGGCGCCAGCAGCCAGGATTTCCTGATGCTTAGAGCTAATGTAAAATGCATTAGTGCTCCGAGGCATGAGCTGTAGAATTGCCAGTCCCATGAGTTTGGAGAAGTCAGACCCTCCCTTTTCCCAAATTTGAATTGGTGTTGGAAGGTAAAACCATACGTGCTAGAGAGCCTAATTAAAAATAATAGCAGCAAGTCAGGGCACTTTTTATGTGTTATATAGTGTACATTTCATCCATACCAAAACATAATTCTAGGGTATTTTTATGCTTACAGTTTAAAGCTAACAAGAACCTTATGTCAAGGATTTATTTTTAACCAGATCCAGCTTTTAATAAATCAAGATTTTTGTTATAAAAATGGTTCATTTTTCTATTATTAATATTTGAATATGTTTTCAGAAACTGTTTTTAAGGAAAGCTGAGTTACGATTTGCTTAGACAACTAGCAAGTCAGTCCATTGGAACATTTTTTTGTCAGGTCAAAGAGAGATGACCTAACAATGAGTAGATGCATATTTTTGTGGGTTTTATTTATGCTTTTTTTATTTGTTATACATTTATTTGTTGTGCTTGTGTCTTCTGGCCATGGCCTCTTGTATTAGGCTTTTTTATTCTGTAATGGAAACAGTTGTTTGCTAAGTAACAGGGTAAATTCTGAAGGAGTCTCTTCTGTCATTTAAGACCACCCTGTGAAATTTGAGGTAGGTGACAACCATGAGCTGACTTCTAGCTACTCAGCTTTGAATAATTTAATCCTTTCTTCACCTTTCTGCTTTCCTATGAGATGAAGACGTAGGATGTATTACCTCTTTAATTTCTCTGAGGTTATTTCCTATCCTTGCAACTTGCTCGGGCTGGATCAGAACTTCCCCTTGCCTCCAGGAAAGCCTGACAAGTCAGCCAGAAAGACTTATATTTTTAGTGCCTGCCTGTCGCTGAGAAGCTGATCTAGTGTTGGTGCCCCCAGTGCATTACCAGGGCTTAAGTGTGTTCTGGTCACCAACTTCATTTTTTGGAGTCAAAGAAATGGATCTATGAGAGGTTTTCAAGGACTGCAACTGAACTCAAAGTTGCCTTGAAGATTTTCACTCTAAACAAATATTAGATAATACCTGTGCAAGGGAGCTCAGCCTATACCAGCTGCATATGTCAGATTGTTACTCCAGTTATACTGCATTGAGCAGATAGTGGAAACCAGGTGCTTCCTTGGTTGTAGGATGCTAATTCCAGCAGAGGTTCAGGGCAGCCTCTGCTGTTGCAGTTCCACCACGTTACATTCAGGAAGATTTAGGGGAATTGGAACAGCAGCTATATCCAGATGTGCAATCAGTGTGGTGGCTGATGTTCCTGTAGCCCAGCAGGGATAACGCAGCCGCCTCCTGTGGAGTCCCTGTCCCGGGAGACACTGGACCTACATACCTGGACCTACTGCACAGTCTTGGATGGTTAGGGAAGTCTTTTTTTTTTTTTTTGAAGTCAAGAGTAAAACGGGAGTTTAAAAAAGCTAAGGTATTTATAGGCACCTGCACTCACAGAGTTAGTGCATAGCAGGTTTTTTTCCCCTATAATTTTTTAAGAGGGAAGCATGAAGTAATAGTGTTAGCAGTAAGAACAGCTATAGATCTGGTGAATTAGGTGGAGTATCTTAGGCGCTGTGTTCTTCAAAGACATTGCCTTCCCTTCACAGAGTTTCTTGGACTTTCCTTTGAAACCCAGAGACTGACTACTGTCAAGAGTTGAGGATGCTACGTTGCATGATCAAGTCCTGCATCATGAAGTACAGAACAACTTTGAGGGGAATTGTAGAAGTATCTAGTCCTAAATTCAGCCTGTAGATTTGCTTGCGTGCTTGCTATTCTGGACATCTCCTGAAGCAAGGAGGGATAATTGTTTCTGGTACATGTCAGCATAAAGAAAAAGCAGCATGTAAGTGACGACCTGGAAAGCTGCCATTTTTCTAATACTGCCACCCTCACTATAGGGACCCAAGGCATTGTTAGAAATGGAAATACTTTGTGTCTGGTAATCTAGCTTGTGTGTCTGTGCAGCTTTAGTTTACAACTCTTATTTCTGAACTATATTCTTAGTGGAGTTGAACTGTTGTGTGTATGAAGTCTATAAATAGAATTATTTCAGAATACAATGTACACAGAAGTGGTGATAAAATACATAAACAGCATCTCTTGTTTTCCTCAAAGGTTTGGAGCTGAATGCAAACAGATTGTAAGGTATGTTTTCTATTCAGCAGAAAAGACATGGCTGAGGAGGTTGTTTTGACAGCTTGTATCCAGGTTTTTTTCATTGGCTAGGAAAAGACTTTTGTGATTAGATTACCAGCTTTGAATCATCTTACTGTCTTTCAGAAGCAGATGGGCATTAGGCAAAGATTTGAAATTTTCATCTGTTATTAAAATCTGTATTCAAGGCTCCTGGTTCTGATAACTGTTAATATAGAGTGAAAGTTTTATGATTCTAGCAAACAAAAAATCCCTCACCTTTTGGCTGATGTGATGACAGTTTAGTGTCTGAGCTGCAAGGGATAAAGACCAGCTGAAAGACATCTTCAAGAATATAGGGTCATTTATCAAATTTTAATCATCTTCTAGAGACTAATTACTTTCTTAAGACACAATCATAATGATGATGGCTAAATATTTTATAATAGAGAGATCCACAGTATTTTCCTTACCCTTTGGAGAAGCAACCATGTTTTACCATTATCTAGTTATAGCTGGGAAAGGTTAAAAGCTAAGTGCGAAAGTCAATTCTCTGTTAATATCTTCATCAGAGTTCACAAATGCTCTCTGTAGCTTTGGAAAGATGAATAGTCAGGAATGCTGGAGCTAGCCAGAACTTTTTTTTTTCTTCCTGAGGAAGTTTTCCTCAGTACAGAATCCTTTAACCTCATTATAAAACGTAGCAGAGCTGCCATTGCACAATCTTCGTTTTCAGTGAGACAAGGCGTTTCTGTGTGTGCGCTGTTCCCAGCGTGTGCACTCACATCTCCGCTCAACAGAGCGGATTGAAGCGTCTTCCCAGGAAGCAGTGCGGTTTGGCATGTCAAACCAACCCAATTTTATGGGGTGACTGTCTGTCTCTGTCCTTGGTGGGACATCTTGCCTCTTGCCTGGATTTACAGCCTCACACTGTAGCTGCGTTTCTTCTTTTTGCCATGGCAGGTCATTGTGATATTTTGTGAGCTGAGTTTATGGAGCCAGGACCTTGCAGGCTGCTCTGCATTGCCTTCAGTTAGGCTGTGTCTGGTGTTGGCAAGTAACCATTAGCTGTTGTCTTGAGCTGACGGGAACTGCGCTGGTGTGGGCTTCAGTAACTTAATACATGGCCATAGGTCCTGGTGGGAGCATGGGGAAGATCGTTGCTGTGACTTAGCTTATCTCTAGCTACGCTACCCACATGCCATGTCTGCTTGTGCTAAAAGCCCACATTGAAAGGCAAGAATAGTCGTAACCACAGGCCTTTTTTGCTTGGGTACCCTGATGGAGATCAGATGTGAATTTCATGGTGGAGGGGAAAGACCTGGGTCCTTAGCCTTCCATTCCTTCTGACTCCTGAGTGTGGTGTGAACTCCCAGCTGAGTCACAGCTGAATAGCTCCTGTTCAGGGCTGGTACAGGAGTTGCTTTAGGTGCTGGCAAATGCCTACATTGTGAATGTTTGTCAAAATGTTTTCAAATGGTTGTACCTGTAACTTATAGCCTACGTCGACTTTTATAGCTGTCTTCCATGTAGATCCTCATCTTCAATTAGAAGCAGTGACGTGTTGTACTTCTCAAGCATTGAAGTTAGGGTTTCATCTCTTCCTTGCTTTAGTCTCTAAAGCCTACAGGATATATTGCTGATATAAGGAACCTGCTTCCAAAGGGAAGGGCTGAAGGAGCTGGTGACCTTGCTATGGAGTATTTCTCATCCACGTTGTATTTTCATTAATTTGCACAGTATATTTACAAGTTTGAAGGTTCCCCTCCCAGCCTTTCAGCAGCTAAGTGCGATCTTGCAGGCTGTCTCTGAAGGTGACGAACTGCTCCGTTGGCAGACAGTAAAAGCGAGCTGCCTCAGGCAACCCCTTACAGCCATCAGTGGCAGAAGAAACTTTGTTTCATGGTTCTTGGAAAGATTACTGTAGATAAAAACATGTTATCATGTGGGGTCTGTGCTACAGGAGAACTGGAAGTATCCGTCTCTTTCCTCATCATTTGAATAGATGCAGTAATGCTTTCCTGTCTTAGAGGTGGACATATGGTGAGTGTAACATCTCTTAATGGAAATAAAAGCTAATAGAGTGTAAATAATTATCACAATGTGATTCTACTTTCAAACATTTTACCATAGTGGTATCTCTTGCAGTTCTGTGCGTTAATTTTTGTTTTCCATACTTATATTTTATTTTAAAAACAAAAAAACCCTCTTTTGCCTTTGCAGTATGTTCAGCAGAGCTGTACGCAGCTTCTACCATTTGGACGCTATTTAATTTGCATTTCCCAAGAGAATCAAATTAGGTTTTATTAGTAAATCGGGCCTATAACCTTGTAGGCAGGTTTTATTAGTTTATCACACATCAGTATTAGCAAATTGTAAATCCCACTGAAAGGAATTTGAAAAGGCCTTAAAGCAAAGCTCAGAACCAATGAAGTTTCTGGAGACAAATAAGGGGGTTTATTTTGGTGTTTGTTTGGGTGGTTGGTTTTTTTATCCCACAAAAATGTTGTTAGGTTTAGAATCTTTTTTTTTTTTTTTTAAATCATATTCTGTTGTCCTAACTGTCTAGACGTTTAGTTTTAAATAAGTTGAACAGAAAATGATCAGGAGGATTTCGCTAAACTTCTGATAATGCTCTATATGGCTTGACATAACAGAGATAAAGCACACTTCTCATTTGGACACTACAGCATTTACTGACTAGTCACGTGCCAGAGGCAGGTAAGCTTGGTTTTGTTCATCAGTGCCTGTTCAGGTGGTACATATGCTTGGAATTTAGATCTTATATCTAAAACATAGTGATAAGGAAGTAGGAACTGCTGTCTTCTGGAGGGTTTTCATCACAGTCTGGGACAAGCTTATTGAAAGACTTCACTTGATTTCTGTAGATCCTGGGTCATGGCCTGAATGGGAATTCACTGTGTAGTTGTTTTCCTTCGGTACTTAAATGTGGGAGTGATACTTCCAGAACTTGAGTGCTTCATCACCAAAAGCTTTTGAATGCAAGCTTGAATTTCTTCACGTCTACTTCATAATAATTTGTTTCTGCACCAATACTAAATCAGTTACCTCTTTCCTTTTTCCATTTGTTTTCGGTAGTGGTTATATTCCCTGTTAGTTGTCACTTCAGTAGTTTTTTCATGCTGTTTTCTCAAAGCCATGTGTATAGAAATTAAATACTGCAACCCGATCATATTATAACCCAGTCTGGGTGTCACTAATACGATTTTTGACCAAATTATGCTGCTATGATGTGGGCAGTTATTGTAGTGTTTTTGAAGACCAAGAGCCTGATTATTCAAGGGCAAGATTTTTCTCTGACCCTTATTCATCAATGAGACTTCCCCAGGGTTTGGAGAGCCGTGCGTACCGCACCATTAAAGGATACCTGTAATTTGGGAATATCCAGATGAGAACAACATTCTCCGTATCCAGTATTCTACATACAGCAACTTTTTTGTGTGTGCTTGGGTGCTGGCTTATTATTACTCTCTTCTTAATTATTCTGCACTCTTGACCGTATCAGGAGACAATTCCAAGCAACTCTCGTTGTGTCGCCCACCAAGCAGGCGATGCCCACAGTGCAGTGCACATCCCTTGCACCAGGGAGCTGATAGTAACTTCTCCTTGCCTTTGGTTCCCTGCCTGTCTTGCCTAATCCAAAGTCAGGTGCTGGAGCCTGGAGTAGAGCCTGGAGTAGAGCGGTACTGCTCAGCCATGCCCCAGTGACCGGACCACACCACCTCTCCAAGGTGTGTGGTCCGTGATGGTGAAGGATCATGTTGCACTTGTTTCGTTTACTGTAAGAGCTGTTTAATTGCTCTGAACAATTACACTAGTATGCTAGGAGATGAAATAGCTTGCTTGGGAATATTTTAAAGGTGCCATTTTTTCAGCAAGTTGCAGATGCTGCTTGGGAAGAGAGTCAGCATTGAGGTTTTAATGCACTTCAGCTCTTTTGGAATATAGGATACTTGGGCCTCTTTCACTTGCCGTCACTTCTTTTACATTTTTTAGTTGCTTTTTATTTTACTGTATTCCACCTGCAGTTGGCCTCGTTTAACCGGCATGGTTTAGGTGGCTATTAAGAATTTTAAAAGAATACCAAAATGCCATAGTATTTAGCTCAAGTCCTTTGGAATGTCTTACCAAAAAAGCCCCCAAACCTGGGTCTGTCTCTTCTGAAATGTAACATTAATTAATTCCCACGTTCTGTCTGCTGCTCTTGGTCCCTCCAGATGTGCTACTAGGAATAGACTGGCTCCCTGGTTACAAGCCATCTGGGCTCTGTAAACTGATTTGCACTTATATTAAACAATAAGTGAACAGAATGCGGAAGAGTTATTAAAGCAAATGTACATTGCTTATAAATCTCAAAGCAAAATATTAAAATGTAGTAAACGGGAATGGAATGTGCAAATGAAGACCTGCTTGTTTTTAATGAGTTTAGCTGTGACCTTCTCGATTTCAACCAAAAGAAAAGAATTTTATTTTTCTCTTTAAAAAAAAAAAAGAAAAAGAAACTATAAAACTGCTTACAGAAGTATCTGAGACAAAAACAAGGAAATATAATGTTCTAAACTTGACTGGTCCAAACCACTCAAGCTGCTGTGACAGCTCATAAAACTGAGAGTAGTTTTTAACTGGACTCTGTTTTACATTGCCAGAGTGAATTTTCCTTGCAGGAAGTAGCCAGAAGGTTTATTTAGTTTCCAGACTGCTGCTTTGATCTTTCCATTCTGTCACTTCTCAGGTTACATAGCCCTTTTTCACTGCAGTAAATCTGCAACAGTTAATGAGAATAAAATTTCCTCCTTCTCACTGATCACATGCTGTTAAATGCCAAACCACAGCCAGCAGCATATTTGCAGAATTCAGCTGCACTGTACAAAAACAGCACAATCAGTTTAATCTTGTTGGTTTTGTAATTCATTTTATTGAGCTTTCCTTTTTCAAGTGACCTATTTTATCAAGACAAGTGGTTGCAAGGCCAGACCTGGAAGAAAGATTTAAAACCGTAATAAAATGAAGGGTGTTTTGTATGCTACGTATAAGCATGCTCACAGGATTCAAAATTAAACCTACAATGAGGAGTTTTAAAACAAGTCCCGTATATCAGTGGGATATTTCTTACGGTTATTATCTGAAGTGAACATGTACAGTGAACAAGTCTCTAGTATAAAAATTAGTGTAACATATAAAATCAATTTCTCTGCCAAACAGTTAAAATTGTTTTGGTTCTAAAATTTGACTCTGTGAATCTGTGTTTGTAAGCTTCAGCCATTCAGCTATGATGACTGAACTACCCTTTTCCCTCTGGAAAATCAGAAGACTTTTTTTTTTTTTTTTTCTTGAACCATGAGATTTTTAAAAATAATAAGTTTAGAGAGTTTATTTGCCTGCTGGGTTTTAAGCTTTTTAAGTTTTATTTTTTTCCAAGAGTCCCTGCCCAACCTTTGGCCTGAAGCATTTCATTTTTCTTTAATTAAATTAAAAGTTGAAATTTTTGTGTAATAATGCCACTCCAAGGTATGGATCTCCAAGGAAATGTTCCACGTCTGTGTTTGTATCTGGCTTGTTCCTTACCAGTGCTAGCGCTAAGAACGCAAGTAGGAAGAGATTTATTTCCTTCTTGGTTTACACTAAAATCATCACTGATTTGGGATAGTTTTTGACAAGATTTCACTAGGACCCTGTGCTGATATGTAAAAGTGGCTGAAATCTGAACAATCATCTGTGGTGGTAAAAAATATTTGAAGTTTATTCATCAGTAGTAATGCTCAAACTGCATTTGCTATGTGCGCTCTAGTGAGCACTGCAAATCCCCTAGTAATGTTAACTTTCAGAAAAGACTTTGAAAGCTTTTATTGGCTGCAGCTGTAAGTCAAAGCAGAACAGATTTTTGGGTTTTGACTCTCCCTCCTTCCTTCCCTCCAGCATCTAGATTATCATCCACATTGGATTGCCTGGTTCTTGGTGCTGAGCCCTGGAGACAGCACGGCTATCGGCCAGTAACCTTTTAGCATGGCTCTTCCTGGGTATTTGTGCACGAGAGGGAACTCTGTTCCCTGGTTGTATTGAAGAATAGAGCTGAGTGGCAGTGCTTGGGCTCGAGGAGCCTTGTATAAATATTTAAAGGCGCGATTCTCCAGCTAAGAGCCTTTCCATGCACGACACCGAAAACTTGCATTTCTGCGTCAGCTGCTTATCTTAGGGTACACTTGCACAGTAACCCTGCTCTGTAGCCTGGCAAGCTTCCTAACAGGAAGCAAGAAACACTTCCTGGCTGGAAACGGGAAGGGTAGCGGAAGATGTGGACCAGATCCTGAGCTGATCTAGTCAGTGACACTCATCACCTCTCTGAAGTTACCGCTTCAGGATCTTATTCTGCTCAGGCTGTTGCCTGAACCTTCTGTATGCAACATAGCACTGACATTGCTGGAGCTCAGTGAGAGAGATGCTTGAAACCTCCCCAAGCCAGACGTATTGCTAGTTAAAGATTAAGGCTTACTAATGTACTCTTCAGTTTATGGAGTTGACAGAAATACTTCGGGCAATGTGAGGAGAGAGGAGGAGGAAAGGACGTCTTACTTTTTACTGTCTGCTCCTCGGGGCTTTTTTATTTGCTTTATTTCTTAATTAATTTTTAAGAAATGGATGTATCTAATCAGTAGACTTGGCTAGTTGTTGAGCCAACAGCACAGGAGATGTTTCTGTCAGGCTTATAATGGAAAATCAGAACCCGTGGTTTCTGTTCCAGCTCTGACTGTGCACTTGACCTTTTAACAGATCCTGTGCGGAATAGCTGCGAAACTCCCCGTCCGTTTGGCGGAGCTGTGAGCCTGGGTGAGGGAATGCGAGTGAAGTTATCCCAGTGCCCTTCAAAAAACAATAACCCTGTGTGAAACAGCATGAGTTGCTGTTTTGCCCCAGGCTGTATTCTGGATTGGTTGCTTTTCTAGCAGATTAGAAATACTGTGGTTTTTTCCCCGTCTTTGAGGGATGTTACAGAATAAGCGAAAATCTTTTCTATCTATGTCAGTCTAATTTGAGTCTTCTCATTGCTGTAGCTTGTCACTTGGCTGTCTTTAATGTCTGGGGTGGTTTTTTCTTTCAAAACTCCAATGGGAGACTGAGGTCATGGAGAAAAGGAGCAACTTGTCCGGGATCACACAGCAGGTAACTGACAGAGCAGGAAACTGAGCCCAAGTCCCAGGCTGCTTTCACAGAGCTGGGATGGCAAACTCTACAGCTTTCAAGCAAGGCTTTTACTGAATTTGGCTAAGCAAGGGCATTTGCTTTTAGTTCAGTGCTTTCTTACTATTCAGCTGGGAAACTTTTTTTTTTAAAGTTGCCTCCCCACCAGTGAATCTTGGCATGTGTATTGCTTGGTGCATAGCTGGAGCCTGACACAGAGGGCTCAGTGCTCATTTCTCCACAATTGTCAGATTTGCATTTGTTTATAATTAAATGGCAGAAACAGGAGTATTGTGCTGAGATGGAACTGGGCACCAAGTCCAGCAGCAACTGGAAACTTTAAGTCATTAAGTGCACTGAAGAAAGCTAGATCACATGGAAGGAGAGACATGATCACATCCGTAAAAGCTGTATCATGATGCACAAGGGAGCTGAAGTATTACTGCACAGGTTCATGCTGATATTTTCTGTATTTTGAGCAGATACAGTTTGACTTTTTAAGGAACATTAATATTCAGTGCTAATGTAGAGATGGACTTGGTATTTGATGCAGTGTGCACAGTTGCAGTCCCTGCCACAAAACTGCCTTCCTACTTGAGTTTGAGGCATAGAAAGCATGGGGAAAAAAGCTTCACAGATAGGGGAGAAAAAGTTGGGACCATGAGAGGCAGAATTTAAGAGACTTGTGGTTTATAGTTTAACGTCATTCCAGTAGTGGGAGAATCTACAGTTACAGGACATTATATAAAGAAACATTGTTTTTTTTCTATGGCTTCTCAGTTGTATGCTGTTTCCCCATAACCCATGGTTTGTGCTCTTACTCTGAAGGACGGAAAATTTATGGTCAGTGAAGCAAAACCAGAGGTAGCTGGCACGTAGAAGTGAACAGGATCATCTTCTCGATTGCTAGACTCCTAAGCAAAGGAAAAAGTGACCAGCTCTACGCCCCTTTCTGATGCCCTCCACTCTTTCGTGACTGGTTTATGAAGATGGTATCCCATCCAGTGCTTAGCTGGCAGTGGGTGTCAGGAGAAAGGCCATGAGTTTCACAGGCTTTGAGCTTTGGTTAAAGTGTGGCAGTTAGCTGGTACCTGCAAAGGATTAGCTAAATATTTCTTGCCTGAAGCTAACTTTAGAAGCTGGAGGTCTCTGTTCTGTGGAATTCAAAAACATTTCCCACCTCCTGGGCTTGGATGCACACCCTGCCTGAATCCTCACTGTTTGATGGGCCAAGGCCTGGATGCCCCCAGCTGCCTCAGCCTTTCTGTACCCTGGTCTCTGTGCAGAGGAAACCTGTGGAGGGAGGGAGGGAGCCACAGCGTTCACTCACCGGCCTCATAGCTGGGCTAGCAGGACTGCAGCCTCTGCCACATCCCATATACGAGTATAGTGCCCTGCAATCATTGTCTCAGACCTACAGTCTAGCATCTTTCATCAATGCTTAAAAACAAACAAAACCCCAAACAAAAAAGATGGGAGAGAAAAAAAATACATACTCTGCTGCTGGCAAACTCCTGTGTCTCTTGTTGGCAAGTATTATAAACAATAACTGCATCTCGGTTGTACAGGTTATAATGCTGTGCTTGTCTCGATCAGAGTGGTGTGCCACTTCGATGGCTTAGGTACCTCCTGAGGGAAAAATACAGCTGTCAGTGTTCATTTGAACAGAACCTGTTTTGTCTGTTATACACAGGAACCTGATACAGCACTATAGAATACAGGGGTTTATGGCATGAGACTTTATAAGGCAATATAGGATGGTAACTGTACCATATGTTATCGGCAGTGCTGTCACACACAAGTGGATTCACAGAAGGGAAACATTAGGACTTCAAGGATGCACTGCAAGAAATTCTGAATGCCTGCCAGGGGTGAGGGGGGGGATGTTTTGAGAGTGAAGATGGTCATTTTTAGAAACGATAATATAAAGTGTATAAAGGGAGACAGTACAGAGGACTACGAGCTGTACTATGTCAGGCTTCTGAAGGATGCTCAGAAACCTTCTAGTCATTCTCACACTCACGGGGAGTTTTGCAAAGCTGCGGGTGTGATCAGTGGCAGCAAGAAGAGGTGCCACGTGTGTAAACAGGGGCTGCGTATTTATGCCGGCAACTCAGTAGCTCAGTCGAGCACATGGAGAGCCTTGGGTTGATTCCTTCACTGGGACTTGGTGTAAGGTTGGTGAGAGCTGTAAGTAATGTTTGCTTGGTCTTACCAAGGTCAGAGGACCTAGTGAATTATAAATTTATAGGGTTTTTTAATAGATTTTAATAAAATTGTATCCCCAGTGAGCAGCTGAGAGCTTCTTGGACATGAGGCTGGTAAAAACCTTGTTGATGCAGAGTAAGGATGCAAGATTGACGAGGTTTAAGAACAGGTTGAGGATGAAAAGAAACGTAGCTGAAATCGTGGCTTTGGTGGAAGCACCACATGTGTTTAGCTTGGATTTCATTTTCAGTGGGC
The DNA here is from genome assembly GCF_963210335.1 of Falco punctatus. Taxonomy (NCBI): domain Eukaryota; kingdom Metazoa; phylum Chordata; class Aves; order Falconiformes; family Falconidae; genus Falco; species Falco punctatus. Next base: position 27,515,640 of record NC_137591.1, read on the forward strand.
AGTGATTTTCAGGGTGCTTTAATTTTGGGTTACGAACCGTGAAACTGATAGGTGGAAAAGGATGGAATTTTGACCCTGAGGTGTAAGCTGCTAAACTGCTACTTCACGCTCTAAGGTGAAGGTTTTTCCTGGGCTGCTGCTGCCTGCACAGACAGTTACAGGTACAGTCTGGTGTGATTCTTGCTGTGCTGCTTCATGCCTCTTGTGTGAGGGTGCAGACCTGTTTCCCAAACACTGTTTCTTGCTGGGATTGCTCCAAGATCCATGCACCCTATCAAGGGGTTTCCAGTTAGACTTCAAGTTCTGACCAAGAATTTTCCCCAGTGACCTGGGATTTGCCTTTCTGGGGCCCGGCTTGTGCTGGAGGAATTAGTAAGTACTGTTTTAGAGCGACTTGTCAGCACCAGCACTAGTAACAGTGTGAACACTAGCGTGGACAGGCTCAGGTGTCTATCGCATCAGAAAAACTTACCGAAAGCAGCCTTGCTCCGTGGTCCGTCTGCACTCAGGCGCTAATCACCCTAGTTCAGACGAAGCTCAAGAGCCTCTCTTCCTGTACCACGCACTCGCGAGCAGCAAAGGTACCCGGACGGGAACCCCAGCAGAGGGTTGCTGGCAGTGTGCTGCCTGTCGGAGCCTGCCAAGTCTTGCAGACGTACCGCAAAGCCTGCCTCGTCTCTGAGGCTCTGGGTGCAGGAGGGAGTTAAGGAGAGTCAAGTACTTTGTGGTCACAGTGGGATGCTGGCTGGTATTTCCTGCTGAAAGGGGGGACAGGATCGGTCTTTACATCTTAAATTATGTCAGGGCACCTCGGATCCTAGATGGGCACATTAATTTGGATGTTATGAATCAGAGTAAGTATCAATAAGCAGAGCTGTTAAGAAATCTCTCCTCACTCATGCACATCAGGAACATTTTCCTCTTCGGCATGTGTTCTTCAGTTCCCCAGCAGTACAAGCAAATTGGAAAGTTCAGCTGTCATTCGGGGAAGGTCATAGATCACACTAGCAGCCTGAGTAATCCAAGAGGTTTTAAGTATCATAGCATTTAGTTTAAAGTGAAATTTGCTCTGACAGGGGCTGGCAGACCAATAGGAAAAAGAAATATTTGTGCTTGGAGAAGTGCATGTGTAGAGCCCGCGAGTATAACTGATGGCTGGAAGTGATTTCAGTCTAAAAAAAACAAATCATTAAGAGAGTGCATAGGGGTAAAATACACAGTTCATATTTTAAAGGGTCTCAAAATGAACCAGCAACTGAGGTTAGCAGTACATAGTAATTAGCTGTGCTGTTCACTGTTTAACTCCATCAGCTCCAGGCGTGTGGTAAACTCCACAAGAAAACAGTTGTGCTTTGACGGCGTGGTTAGCAGGCACCGCTCTCCCTGTGCGTACACGTGCAATTTTGTGAGACGGAGCTGCCCTAAATAACTTGCAGATTAAGGCAAGAGCGTAAGTCATTTATCTGAGGGGTTTGTTTTGTGGTGTTGCGTGATCTGTATCAGTCATGCAACTACAGGGATTGCATGCCCTTCTGCTAGGTACCTAGCTGAACAGCGCTGACCAACCGGAAGAAAAAACATCAATTCGTAGATGAGTATTGTTGCCTCAGTAGCATAATTATGTGTCCCTGACTTTTTGGGAAGACAGGCTGATGCTGGCTCTGCTGAGCACAGAGTTTCCCTGTAGATGCTGTATAAATAAGACCAACAACGCGTCTTTCCTAGGAGCAAGTTTTGAAGTTGATTGCTGGTATAAATCTAAGAACACATGGCACAAATCGTGATCTCGGGCCAATAGTTACCGAACAAATGCTTACAGCCGAAAAGCTACCATCTTTCCTGGCTCTACCCTTCTGCTGTTCTTGGCAGAAGTGGCAAGGATTCATCAGGACTTGGTTTTTAAACCCCTGTCTCCACCTCTGTCGGTTATGCTTGCAGAGTCATTGCCCTTGGCCTGCCAGCCTCATGAGTAAGCCAGACTTCAGTCTCCAGATGTGTGTTTGCTGTTTTGTTGCCCTACCCCTCAGTTACCTCCTGGCTTCAATAGCCTTTCCTTCAGCTAAGAGGACAGGCTTTTTGCTACAGGCTGCGCCAGTGCAAACAATCAAATAAGGCAAAGCTGGTATGTTTCAAGAGCACTAACACATAAAAATGAAGCCAAGTTGTTGGCTTTTTTTGAAGCATGGACAAGTCTTCATTTACTTAAGAGAAATATTTAGATAGGAGAGTGGTGATTTGATCAAGGTGTTTTAATATGATTTTCTTTTCCTCTTTTATTTTTTTTTAACTGTCCAAAGCAGTTATCAGCTGATCCATCTCTTCCAGTTTTCTTCAGGACACTAACATATGTCTGAACCATTTGGAAATAACTGATACTCCTCAAAGTTTAAACTCTAGGGATCTTTACCTAATTACTTACACATTTATAAAAAAAATATGAAAAAAAAGATTTGCTGAGAATGTGATTGAAACCATATTTTTCCCTGCTCTCGTTATCAATTTAAATACATTTAAAAGTTCTATGAATAAAGATTACTGAACTGGCAGTAGCCGAACAGCGCGGCCTGCAGTGATAGAGACCTATTGCCCCCTGGTGGGTCGGTGCCGTTATTGCACCTCGCTTCCCCCCCCCAGCCCCAGTGCCGTTCGGTAGTATCTAACGAGTGCTCCATCAAGGGAAGCCCCGCTTACGCTGAAGAAGGAAAGCCCAGGCTGCTGTGTCTGCTGTGCCTCTGCCACGGTGAACCTGAGGGTGGCTACTATTGTGTCCCCTGTAAGGCAAGCCGCGGCCCCTACTAGCCTGACTTGCAGTCAGCAGCCGGCCTGCGTGCAGGGCTGGCAGCCTGCAGCGCCTGCACCCTCCTCCTTCAGCTACGACGTCTTTCCAGAATGAAGTTTTTGGTAGTTAGCAGAAATGCCAAGAGCCCCTTTTGTAATTTAGTAGTAAAAACAACTTATTATTACAACTAATGTTATAGTCATAGAAAAAAACAACTTTGAAAGATAAACCCAGAAAAGCATTTTTTGCTAAAATATCTTTTTATTTTAAATTAACTGTAGACACTTTAAGGATCTTTAGAAGAAAACAATGGAATTCCTGAGTGTAAAGGAAGCCTTAAAGTGTCCCGCTTCTCTGCGGTGTTACATGTGTGTGGTATCGGTGGCACCTGGGAACTTGCAGTAGCACAACAAAACTGGACTCCCTTCCGGATCGCACTATGCCTTCTTTTAGTACGTTACTAACTCCGAGTACTAACAGTACTGAAAGATCTCTTTAAAAGAATTGTAACCGTTTTACAGTAGTTATTCAGCTTGTTTTCTGAACTGCCAAACAAAATGGTCAGCTTCATGCTAGGTCCTTGTTGGCACGTTTGGAAGAGCTTTGTGGCCTGTATTCAGAAACCCATATCTAAGAGCAGCCCCTGCCGGGTCCGTCTGTCCAGCCCCTCTGCATGCTGCGTGCCAGTAACGGCAGTAGGAGCAGGGACCATCCTTTGACTAAGGCGAGTGCAAGGTCTGATGTTTCTGGAGCCAAGAATTAGATTCAAAGTGACAGGATTTCTCTTAAACCCTCTTTTCAGGAATCTTTTAAAGCTTCAAGCCTGCTAATGAGAAAGCTGTTGTCTGCCAGGTACAAAGGAGGGACCGGGAGAAGGTGCCTCAGAGGTCACCAGTTCATTTTATAATGGGCTTGGAAAAGAGTAATAGGACTTTGGAGTGGGTGCAGGATGGAATGGATGGCCAGAGGAAGGTGTGGAGCCAGAGGCATGTGTTCACGTAGCTTTGCACCGCTACAGGGCACACCACAGCTACTCTGCTGCTCTTCTCTGTGCGGAAGGGACTGGTCAGCCTCTAGGCTCAGCCCGATAGCCCTGCACACGAGTTACGAGACAGGGCCATTGCCAGGTCAAATACAGATGGGCAGACGTGGAAATAGCACAGTGCTTTCAGGGTGCCGAGTTTCGCAATACGTGTTCAGGTGATACAGAATGATTTTCTCTGCAGTTTGGCCTGTTGACTGTGTCCCCTCCCGCTCCAGAGACAAATCTCGGCCTCAGACTTTCCACCTTCACCCGATGACCAGAATGTCCCATCAGTGAGCTATTTTCCAGAGAAACCCGGCGCCAAGGATCCTTTGCTAGGACCTCACAGAGGCACAATCTGAGGAAAGTGTCTTTATAAGGACAGCGTGATGGACATGGTCCCCCACCACTTCAGCTGAGCCCTTTCAGTCCAAGCGATTCAGCAGTGCCAGTTTTTTGCTGAGCCAGGGCCTGGGGCCCACCCATTGTACATCTTCTGGATGGGTCATTCTTTCCCAGCCTTGACTGTTGCATAACCCATGTTCCATATGTATAATTGGCAGTAATGAGGTTCAGCTTTTCCCCACTCAAAAAGCACTTTGGTTCTTTGTGTTTTGACAGTCTTCAGAGAGGAAGTTCAACTCCTTTCAATGCATCTTTAGTCAGGCAATAAATCAGAATCCTTTTCCATTTGTCCTTCTACTGAAGTGGAAGTTAAGAAGTGACATAACTATGAATAGGCAGTCATCCAGTATCTTAGGCAATGTTCATTTTTCCTCTACCTCCTGCATGAGAGTTATTGTTGAGCACAAGGTATGTGCCACTTTTCCCTATGCAGTCCTTGTGCTTTAGTATCTAATCCATTGCTGTAGGACTTTTCAGGTGTAAAAGATGCTGTTCTAGGTGAAAAATTAATTATTCTGTCTCATTTCAGTATATAATGATTCTTTTTGCCATTTGGCTGTCAATCTTGTATCCCACCGGAAACACTGTCCTTTACTGAACGGTGTTGCTGTGCCAGATATTTGCACTTCTCGTTTCTGGCTGGTATTGTACCAGGGGCTTGAGAAATGTACTGAAGGAAGGAACTCGGGCTGTTCAGATGGGCTGTGTAGGGCAAGGTCACCAGCAGGCTTCGCAAGAAGCATGCTTGAAGCCTTTCCAGAAAGGCTCGTTACCTCTAACGCAGAGAGAGGAATTGACTCACAGAAGTGCTTTGCCAGTAAAGCCATAGAAGGATAGACAAGAAGATTTCTGTCTCCCCTGGGATTTCTATTTGACCTGAAAGCCTTTCCTGATAGGAGTTGTGTTGATTTCTCTGCAGTGTTTCTTTTCCCACCAAGGGAAGAGGAGACCGAGCAGTGCTGGCTGCTCTGAAGGGGCAAGATGGCTTGCAGAGTTGCCTCGCAAAATTGTCTCTGTGGCAGGAGGAGCTGCAGACACCAGCACCAGCGCGCCGTCCCTACTGTACAAAAGCCTACAGTTTCTTTCTCCTCCTTTTATTTTTTTTGTAGCATCGGAGTTGATGGATTTGGTCAGTCACCAGGAGTTCCTGGCCGCCCCACAACTGCATATGGGTACCGCCCGGATGAACCTTACTACTACAGCTACGGAGCGCGATAAAGCAGCCCACTGCGCAGTCCAGGACGCTGTCACCTGCCCTGGAGGAACCTGGCCGTAGATCTCTCCCTCGGTAATGCATGATCGTACCACGATGGGTCCATTATTATGTATCCTTTGGCATGTGTAGCTCCCGATAAACTTAGCCTTTCTGGGTCCAGTGTTTCAGTGACAGTGTTTACTCTTTGGTTGTTCTTTGTTATCATTTTTGTACAGTGTTTGCTCCGTGACTTGAAAGCGAGAATTGGAAAGCGACTGGACTGGAAAGTGTCACATTATGTATATTAAGCTACTAATTTAATTTCTATTAAATATAAAAACCTGTGTGGTCAGCAGTGGTGAACGTGTTTCTAACCAATGTTTCGTTTGTTTTACAAGACATTTAAGAAGAATGCTTCATGTGAAGCATGTTTAACATGGACTGCTTCCCTCTAACACCTAAGTAACGGGAACACAGTTAAGCCCCAGCATCTCCTGGCACTGCCCTGACACGTAGTTACCAAAGTCCGGTCCTGGGTATGAAGACTTTAATAATGGAAAGATGGCACAGATTCACTCCCCTAGAGCTTCAAACGTTTACAGTCTAGTTTATATGCTTGAAAACACTTAAAATTAGAAACTGCACTACGACAGAATACCTTTGCCATAAATAGAGTTCTGAGGGCTGAGAGAAGACAGCCACATCCTGAGGACTAGCAAGAGAAAAAAGCACTGTAACTCAGGTCAGAGTGCGGATGCAGAGCCTTTCCCCCAGCTTCCCCATCCTAAAACACAAATGCATCCTGTCCTGCTTGTTCACAAGGTTTAAGCTGGATCTAAGCACAGGTCATTGACTGAGCAGCAGAGACAGGCCGAGCCACCTTCACGCTGGACAGTGATTGCATTAAGCCATGTTTTGGAACACGCTGCACGCCAGTGGAGTTCAGGCTAAAGCTGTTCTGAAGTTGTTACCCCACCCGTAACAGACAAAGCGTACAGAAATCCCGTGGCTGCCACAGCCATCAAGAGAGCAGTTCAAATTTGAACTTTTTAAAAGAAAAGCTACCTCCACCTCGTTATGGTTTTTAACGGCTATTGATTTGCAGAATTGTTCCTCTCCCCTCACCACCCCTCATTTCTGGCTTAAGCAGAAAACAGACTTGCACCAGGGGCTGATGCTGCCAGAGCAGTAGCCAGTAATCCCGTTAAGACTGATGCACATGCTGGGAAAGTGATCTTCAAAGGCATGGCGTTGTTTAGAGGGTTGACAGACCGTTACTCTTATACTTCAAAAATATCTTTGAAATCAGGATTGTTATGAAGCCTTGCTTTGTCTTTTAAAAGTACACAGGTACTTTTATATGCACTGTTACTCACTGTGTTTCATACTGCATAACTGGAAGCGATTCTAAAATGAGGGCATGGTGTTTCTTACCAGATTTCAGCCTCCTCCCTGTGCTGGCTTTGTGTTCATGGCTTTGCTCACTGGGGTAGGTGGAAGAACAGCATTGCCAAGATTAACTAGTATTTTTAAAAATAATTTTCTATACAATTTTTAACGCCGTTTCTTAGAAATGCCGCGGAAAACGTGAATTAAACTACTGGGTTTCCAGTGTCGTACCTTTCTAGATTCTTTCCGTTGGTCCGAGCCCACACTTTATCAGCCCAGCAGTTGTGCCACGTTTAGTCAAAAGCTTTCAGATATTTTTATAGTTATAGCTGCAAGAGAAATTACCCAAACTGCATATTCAGACACAGGCTTTTCTTTTGAGACTGGCACTCGCTCATCAGGCTTTTCCAGAAAAATTAGTGTGAAGTTATTTAAAGCAGTTGCCCTCCTCATGGAATGTGTTTTGGGGGAAAGAAAAAAATGAAGTGGGTCCTTGGAGTATATGCAAACTATCAATGAAACTGAAGGAGCCTTTAATTGGAAGCTTCAGGTTAACGAGGAACTACAGTTGAGCTTCAGCAAATGGGTGGGTGTCTGTAATTGTAATACAGTTGTGACCATGCTGAGAATAAATGGCAGTGGAAAAATCTCTGGCTGCATTTTTAGTATTCAATGTTAGGAGTTTATGAGAAAAGAATAAAAGATCAAGTATTTGTAGCTTTGCCTGGCAGCAGCTAAGAGAAGAACATCATTTATCTGCAAGCAGAGCTTGGTAAAAATTACTCAGCACTTAGTAGCCTGAGGACAGAGCCTGCTAGCCAAGATGAAAACCAGCTGTGCCACTATACTCTCTGAGGCAGGAGAGAGGCTGATTTTCCCTTTAATTACAGTTCCTGAGCCAGAAAGAGGGAAAAAAGATAGGAGCACATAGACTTTTCAATCTATATCACATTACTGGTGGGTGTCACTGGACACTTTTCAATCTATATCACATTACTGGAGGGACACTGAGGAGTCTGACCCATAGGGTAACTTTTAATTATCTGCATTTATGGATTCAGTCCCCGAGTACTGTATCCTGCATTAAACAGGGCGAGGAGGGATCTGCTTTCTTTTAGCAACTTACACAACTTATGTCCTTTCCTCCTTTTCCTGCTTTCTCTCCCTGACTTTGTATAGCTCCTCTTTTCTTTCCCTACAGCAGCAATCCCTGTCCATCGCAGGAGTAATCCTCCTTCCCAGTCTGCTGCTAATTAATTAATGAGTTTGGTTAGGCAGGTGTTTTAGATATAATTAGGCTGTAAAGTTAATAGCACAATGAAATAAGCATGGCCTGAGAAGTTCATACGTCTGTTAGCTATTACTCAGGCTTTCTGCAGATGTACAGTATAATTTCAGTGAGCAATCGACTTAATGCAGCAGCCTAAGATCTTGTTCTAAATTATTATTTGTACCACGCTAGTACTTAGGAGCTTACTAGGACAACAGAGGGTGGGGAAATGGAAAAGTAAACAAATGTCCTTGACCTAGAGAGCTTATGAAGGACCCAAGTCGAAGTCTTTCAAATACCAGTGTGTGCGTGGAGCTGTCTGGTAACAATTCAACATGTGCATTTCATTCTGAAGTAAGACTGCCATGATTCTGTTTAATTCAATCCACTCTGGATTAAATGAAACAGGAACAAGATGTATCTTCTTCTGGAATAAGCAGGACAAGCTCTGTTTAGATCCAAGAGGTTTCAAGCCCCTCTGGCAGGCTTTTTAATGGAATTCCTGTGATATGCCACTGGTAAGCTCAGCTGTCCACTCCGCATGGGAGAAGGCTGAGAACAGGTATAACATTCATTCCTTCTGTGACCATCCTCATGAAAATATAATACAGTGAAGCCGACTTACTGGTGCGACTTACACTGCAGCTGTCAGCCCGTGAGGTTGTTGTGATGTGCTCGTTTTTTCTTTACAAGGTTAGGGGGAGAGCTCCGAGGCAGCAGGAGAGGTGCTGGGGCTGCGTGCGTGGGTGGTGGAAGGCAGCACCGTGGGGTATGCAGTTCACAGGTGGCAGGTGGCGTTTGCAACCAGTCAGGTCTAGAAACCCACTTGAATATTCAAGAACATGGGCTTTTCTGGAGTTGGTATATTGGCATTCCTGCCCCCTCAAAAGAGAAACATACTTCTCTTTATTAAGAAATAAGAGCACTTGAGAAACATCCTTAGCAGCAAAAGGCGACTGCGGTGTAGTTGTAACTAACACAACGATGCAGCAGGAGGGCATCATTGGAACAGTTATCGACTGCAGTTCGGGCGGTGCTGGGAGCATCACCCCAGCCCCATCTCTTCTGCTTTTCCAAAGGCCCTGTGGCCTAGAAGAGGAAGAGCTGGGGAACATTCCTGCAGCGCAGACAGCGACTGCACCGGAGGCAGCTGGATAGTGCACCCCGGCTGTCCTTTTAGACCTTACAGGCGCTATTCCATAGGCGTGCCTTTTGCTCCATCCTCTTCGAGAGTTATCAGCTGTCTCTCCACTAAGCCAATCTTTTCTTGCCCAATCAACTCAAATAACCAGCTACAACTCACCCAAGAGCTCTGTAATCCTGCTAGTTCCCCATCTACTCTTACTCCTTCTGCCCTTGGAAGAGAAGGAAGGGGGTTCACACCTACTTCATTAGGTCCCAAGCTGCTCTCTGGAGGAGCCTACGCTGGCTGTTCTCCGGAAAGGCAAACCACACAGTCTGAAGGACAGAAGCGCGGCACACGTGTTTGTGCAGCACCTAGCACAGCAGGGCCCCGAGCAGGGCGTGCGCCTCGGGACCTCTTTGGTTTGTACAAAATGATGGTACTCATGGGAAAAGCAGCGAAAGGAGTGCTTTTCCACAGAGGCCATCCAGCAAAGTACATACACCGTAAATGATGCAGAGCAGCCAAAGTTTGGGTTTTTTTTTTCCTGAGAGCCACATGAATTACACCACAGCCTGAAGCTGGAGCCAAGTGCTGTGAGTAGAAATTGGTTGTTGCTTATTAGGAATTTTTTGTCTTTACCTGCAGTTGTTCAGGTCTTCCAAACTTCTGCCTTTCCCCAGCCACAGACATACACACATGCAACGTACAAATGCATGCTTAGGCCCCTGAGTAAGCTGCGATGAGGCATGTCCACATTTCCCCTTGTTTTGCGCTTTGGGCCTGGGATCCATTGGCACAACTGTGCCATTTGGGCCGAAGACTTAAGATCTTTCCTACCACTGAAAGGGAGGTGGCACACCTGAGCTTAATTTTAGTATCTGTTCCTGTATGCATGATGTTACCCCATAATGTGTGACACACTTTGCCTCACACACCGTGTATGACCCATACTACTTTCCTGCACCCTCCTCCTCCCATCATCTCTCTGCTTTACTTCAGAAGACCCAGGTCATCCAGCTGCCAATATATCCCTCTGCCA